>NC_042966.1:23126238-24351238 GCF_901001165.1 Salmo trutta | reverse complement strand
GTGGAGCAGATCAATTGAAAGTTTGTTCAGTCACACACAGGACTGAAATAATGCGTGTAAATTCCAACTAACATAAGCTCATAAATGAAATTATCGATAGGCTTATGCAATACCGCGGTCAATAAATTAAGTATGTGTCCTTTAAACTGTAACCTTTATGATGAAAATAGGAGCAGAGTCCATGTTGACTGCTGGATACAGAGCTATTGTGTTTTAACTCAATTGTAGCAGACACTGAAATCGTGGCTTTCAGTCTGTATTGCAATGAGGCAGACCTATTTTTTATTTAGGCTACGAATTGCAACAAAACAGCCTGAACCTATCTGGGTTCCTTTGAAAAAAATCCTTTTCAGATTGCAGAGCAAAGTTAAATCATAAACCATTCAATTCTCCAGCACCTGCATCGGGAGCAAGTATAAATCATAAAATATCAATATAGGCAACTATTTCAACAGCAATACTTGTCCCGTTTCCATAAAAGTTATTCATAAAGTTTATCCTCTTCTGGTGATGGTCAGGATGGATGATTATCTCTGGTAGTAGCTATTGAAGAAGGGAGAGTGCTGGAGAGAGGATTCTAGCTCCCTGAATCCGTTATGTGCTTGAGCAATACCAGCGATGCTCCCGGCATGAGAAGCAAAAGTTTCCAAAGACGATTCCCGCGTCAGGTCCGGGAATTCCCTTGGTAAAAACGAATCTATTCACTCAGTGGTAGTGGTACATTTCGTGGGAAGTATAGGGAAAAGGGGAGTGGGAGAGAAATGTTAAATAATAACGCTATCATCGAAGTCTTCGGTGGCGGAGGAGCACGGTTTGTCTGTGTCCTTTGAAGGCAGCGTCCACCGTTCCTTGTGCGAATCACAGAACTGTCTATCGGACTCGGTCGGTCTGCATCCAGCATGCGCGTGTATGGGAGGGTAGCAGGTTGCCACCACGCGGCAGTGCGCAATAAAGCATCCATTACCAAGCGATAGAGAACAGCCCATTCATTACCAACATGCACATAGGTGAAGTCCACTTTCATAAAGCATAAATATGTACCTGGTTGATGAACAAATAATAGCAATTTTAGTTGCTACAATACATAAATTACACTCCTGTTTGCTGCCAGGATACAATAATAGGTTGAATAAGTTACCCACTGTGCAAAAACTGGTTGAATCAACGTTGTTTCAAAAAAAAGTGTGATGATGTTGAATCAAAGTATAAAAATGATTGGATTTGCAAAAAGTCATCATGTAAGAGCATTTCTTACATTTTGCACCCAATGTTTAACCTCAATGAAATGTTTTGTAGATTTAATGTTGAATCCATGTTAGTTGACAACCAGTAGAGGTGCATGGGTCAAATCATTGGGGAAGTCAAGCCAGAAAAAATGCCATATTACAACATACATGCAGTACCAGTCAAAAGTTAGGACACACCTACTCATTCCAGGGTTTTTCTTTATTTTCACTATTTTCTACGTTGTAGAATAATAGTGAAGACATCAAAACTATGAAAGAACACAAGTGGAATCATGTAGTAACCAAAAAAGTGTTAAGCAAATCAAAATATATTTACATTTGAGATTCTTCAAAGTAGCCACCCTTTGCCTTGATGACAGCTTTGCACACTCTTGGCATTCTCTCAACCAGCTTCATGAGGCAGTCACCTGGAATGCATTTCAATTAATAGGTGTGCCTTGTTAAAAGTTAATTTGTAGAATTTCTTTCCTTCTTAAAGCGTTTCAGCCAATCAGTTGTGTTGTGACAAGGTGTAGGGGTATACAGAAGATAGCCCTCTATGGTAACAGACCAAGTCCCTATTATGGCAATAACAGCTCAAATAAGCAAAGAGAAACAACAGTCCATCATTACTTTAAGACATGAAGGTCAGTCAATCTGAAACATTTCCAAAACTTTGAAAGTTTCTTCAAGTGCAGTAGTAAAAACCACCAAGCGCTATGATGAAACTAGATCTCATGAGGACCGCCACAGGAAAGGAAGACGCAGAGTTACCTCTGCTGCAGAGTATAAATTAATTAGAGTTAACTGCACCTCAGAAATTGCAGCCCAAATAAATGCTTCACAGCATGGCTACCACAGCATTCTGCAGCGATGCGCCATCCCTTCTGTTTTTTGCTTGTTTTTCAACAGGACAATGACCCAAACACACATCCAGGCTGTGTAAGGACTATTTGACCAAGAAGGAGAGTTATGATGTTGCATCAGATGACCTGGCCTCCACAATCACCCTACCTCAACCCAAATGAGATGGTTTGGAATGAGTTGGATCGCAGAGTGAAGGAAAAACATCCAACAAGTGTTCAGCATATGTGGGAACTCCTTCAAGACTGTTAGAAAAGCATTCCTCAGGAAGCTGGTTGAGAGAATGCCAAGTGTGTGCAAAGCTGTCATCAAGACAAAGGGTGGCTATTTGAATAATCTAAAATCTAAAATCTGTTTTGATTTGTTTAACACTTTTGGTTACTACATGATTCCATATGTGTTATTATTCCACAATGTAAAAACTTGTAAAAATAAAGAAAAACCCTTGAATCAGTAGGTGTGTCCAAACACGTTACTGGTACAGTATCTGTTGTGATAATTGCGTTGTTTGCTCGATAACATGTTAGTTAATTTGCCTTGCGATGATATATGCCTAAGGCTGAGCCAATAAAAAGACACAGAGGCAGAATAAATTAAATCACACCTATGTTTCATCACAAAACCAGAGAGCAACATCTCTCAGATGAAGTCCACAAAGTAACAAACAGTTACATGACCTACAGCATGGGCAAGAAAGTTATTGGTTCCTACATTTTCGGACTACTAAACAACTATTGATTTAGAACCACGAAGAGTTACTGCAAGTAGCAAAGGTAAACAGGAGCTGCCTCCACTATTTCAGCACCATTTCAACTTCAACATTTAAACATAATCAAGCCACCTATGCATAGTCTAATACAGTGACAACTAAAATATATAAAAAACTGTTTAGTCCAATCAACGTAAGCTAAATATGATGGGACTGTCCATGGTTCTGTGTGTGTGTGTGTGCATTCGTGCAAGTAGAAAAAACATGTTGACTCACCCTACTTGTAGATAAACAGCAACGCCATCCTCCTCTATTTCATGTTGACAAAACAGTCTATGACTGTCATACAGTATGCACTTACATTTTTTTTGTCCTAGGCTATCTGGCTAAAATGCTTGCTCACGAATAATTAATTAAACCACAAGTCGAAATGCCTATCTCCATCAATGGCTAATTTAGGAAAGGAACAATTTTAGCTTGCTAGCTAGCCACCGGACGAGAACAACATAAAGAGATGCAACAATTCAACCTGTTTCTATCAATGACGTATTTCTCTGTGAAGCCATATCAAAACTAGTTTCCCTTGACCCTTTTTTTTGGTGTGCCAGGACCATTCACAGTTGAGCTTAGTTTAGCTTAATGCTGATTGGCTATTATTATTATTTTTTTTATCAAGGGAGGCCGAATGCTCACTGGCTTCCCTTGCATTCAATGCTATGGGCGGCAACAATGTCATACGCTTTATGACCAGACAGCATCAGATAGATGGCCTACATATACAGAGACAAAGGGGCGCACTCGGATGCTCTCTCCGGTGAGATACAGTACATTCAGCCTCTTGCGAATTGAAGGAAAATTATGAAAACACAGAGAGACAAAAGATACAATTTTCTACCCTTACAAACTGTGTGCAGAATAAGAAGTCACTGCTACCAGCAATATTTCAGAGAGTACGCTAAAGCACATCTGGTCATGGGAAACAGATAGAGTCACAGACACATGCTGAAACTGTCAATTTAGGGCTTGATTAATTATGACAATTGAACAGCTCCTCTTGAATATTCAAACACCATTTGAACATGTTCACTGTGCTCAGAGTGGGATTTACACGTTTATCCAGAGAATGACAACCAAGAGAGTGAGACAAAATCCCAATGAGTCACTTGTTGGCTGACCAACAATATCTCCTAGTTTCTCTTTGAAATTCGACATATTATGGGTTAACATCTATTTTTGACGCATTCAGAAACTACTCAAAGGTTAACAGTTTAGGCATTAATTCCAAGTGGTTAAGGTTAGGGCTATGGTTTGGGGAAGGTTTAAAACAAAATAATAAAAAATGATATGCTATACCATCAGGTAACATCCGTATTCAATGTATTCTCACGGCTTGATAGGGCATTGTGAAATGCCATAGCGCTGTGGCCTCAGCAGCCCACCACTTCCGAGCATCATGAGTTTGCACCCAGTGCTGGACAATCTTTTTTTTAATGTAAGTGCTGCAGCTCTGTTCCAAAGCATGGCTATTTACTAACATAACTTATGCACACCTGCTGTAACTGCTGTCGTTAATGCAGTAAAGGTTTGATGATGTTTTGGACACTTTGGTACAGATGTGCCTTGTCCTAATGCTAAAATTGGCTTTCAAACAGAGGACCCTGGTTTGATGTAGATGGTAATGTGTTTTCTTGTATGGCAAATAAGTCTGATCTTGTTTATTTAACCCTTATTTTACCAGGTAAGTTGACTTAGAACACCTTCTCATTTACAGCAACAACCTGGGGAATAGTTACTGGGGAGATGGGGCCAATTGGAAGCTGGGGATGATTACCGTAATTTCCGGACTATAAGCCGCAACTTTTTTCTCACGCTTTGAACCTCGCGGCTTAAACAATGACGTGGCTAATATATGGATTTTTCCCGCTTTCAAAATTTTTTTCTCCAAAAAAACACATTCTGTGACGTGCTCAGTTTTTTGGCGGCATGAAGCTTTCATTAGACCAATGAAACTGCCGAAAGGGTTAAGGTCAAACAACTTTTTTGTTTACTGTTTAGATTAAATCGAGCGCTCTCAAACTTCCCATCATTCTGATTACGGTAGTCATTTTGTCACCCTCATCATGGCAAAGACACGGAGAAATGCATATGATGCAGCTTTCAAGTTGAAGGCGATTGATCTGGCTGTTGGAAAAGGAAATAGAGCTGCTGCACGGGAGCTTGGTCTTAATGAGTCGATGATAAGACGTTGGAAACAGCAGCGTGAGGAATTGACTCAGTGCAAAAAGACAACTAAAGCTTACTGCTAATTTTTTATTTTCTGTTACAAGCGGTGTTTCGTTAAAGCCTATTTATTTTTGTTACAAGCCGTGTTTTGTTAAAGCCTGTGTAAAGTTAATTTGTTTCAATGTACCGGTAGGCACCTGCGGCTTATAGACATGTGCGGCTTATTTATGTTCAAAATAATATATATTTTTAAATTCAGTGGGTGCGGCTTATATTCAGGTGCGCTCAATAGTCCGGAAATTACGGTAGGTGGCCATGATGGCCAGATTGGGAATTTAGCCAGGACAGCAGGGTTAACACCCCTACACTTAAGATAAGTGCCATGGGATCTTTAGTGAACACAGAGAGTCAGGACACCCCTTTAACGTCCCATCTGAAAGACAGCACCCTACACAGGGCAATGTCCCCAATCACTGCCCTGGGGCATTGGAATAATGTTTTTTTTAGACCAGAGGAACAAGTGCCTCCTACTGGCACTCCAACACCACTTCCAGCAGCATCTGGTCTACCATCCAGGGACCAACCAGGACCAACCCTGCTTAGCTTCAGAGGCAAACCAGCAGTGGGATGTAGGGTAGTACGCTGCTGGGGGAGGGCAGAGGGAGGTCCTGATTCTGGAAGTGGGCTGCTCATTCGACTATTACATTGGAGCAAGCTTTTGCAGCCAAGCTCCTCAAATACCATCCCTTCATATCATGCCTAGACAGCCTGGGATACAGATTGATGGCACTGATATTTGGCAGTCTCGGCCACATACATAGGCTTACTCTACGTGGCCTCCAGATTGCAGGCCTGCCTAAGACCAGAGCAAGGCAGCTGGCTAGGTACTGCTCTGTTTCGGCGGTTATCAGCAGGTGCTTTTTGTTTGTGTGAGTGTCCTCGTGTCAATGACACTTGTAATTGTTGAGTCCTTTGTGATGTAATGTGATTGGTGGTTTCAATAAAGTATTTAAAATGTGTTTGTGTGTGTAGAGAGAGAGAGAGACCCAGAGAAAGAGAAAGAGTTTACCATGACACAGCAAATCCTCTTTATGTCTTTAGAACAAGGCTTTTCTTCCCAGGGGAATCAGGTAGCGGCTCAAGACAATGTTTTGGTGGTGAATTCCATCGAAGCCACCACAGGACACTAAAAAAGCACAACACACCATGGTAATGGCTTCTGTTGTTTCTCTGCGTGCTCTCTATTCTGCTGTTGTCTCTCTCCATCTCATCCAGAAAATGGGAGACCTTGCCAGGAAGTTAATAATAAGATAATGTCAGTGAAAACAAAGATGGTGTATTCCTACCCACCCCAGGGGTACCCCACCATCCAATTTATGATTTTTAAATGTACTTACAGTGCATTGCGTCCACTCAGCAAGAGGGTGATTTTCAAAAACCCCCAGGTTGTAGATTTTGAGCTGGAGTTGTTGGGAGCTCACATTTTCACAGAGGCAAACCATTTTCGTATTTATCTTGAATGCTTCCCAAATGGCACCCTATTTCCTCTATAGTGACCCTATGGGTCCTGGTCAAAAGTAGTGCACTAAATAAGGAATAGGGTGCTATTTGGGATGCATCCCTAGTTTCCCTCTCTTTTCCTTTTCAGGTGCCCACTGCAGTAGCTACAGTATGTCAAATCTAACAGGTGTTAACTCCTGGTGTCAAAGAACTGTGACTAGCTATGATTATAGATGGCTGCACGCTCCACTTGTCTGATTCATTCCAATATCAGACGCTGGTGTGTGTCCCCCTTAGCACATTGTTCATTCAGCACACACATCTCATCCACCATCCACCCTGACTTCACACATCTGATCCATCCACCCCTAGCATTCAGTCTGACTCCACAAGCGGCAACAATTCAGTCATCATCGTCTGGAAAAATACCGAAATTACAGTGTTGACAATATTCAGGGAACACCTCTCTTACATACTCTGTATGTCTGACCATTCTCTCTTCAAGCTGGCTGGCTACTAAAGTGGATAGAGACATGATCTTCCCCAGATTCAGGACATGGGATCCAAGGTTACGGACCAAATGGCACCCCATTCAAATCAAATTAATTTTTAATGGTCACATACACATGGTTAGCAGATGTTAATGCGAGTGTAGCGAAATGCTTGTGCTTCTAGTTCCGACCGTGCAGTAATATCTAACAAGTAATCTAACAATTTCACAACAACTACCTAATACACACAAGTATAAAGGAATGATTCATGTTTTTTGTACATGTAAATATATGGATGAACGATGGCCGAACGGCATATAGTGTACAGTAAAAACATATGAGATACACTGAAAAAAATAAAGGTTCTTAAATGGTTCTTCAGTAGCCCTTAAGGTTCCTTGGAGAACTCTTGCCTGATTAAGAACCTTTGAGTTATCAAATGTTTCACTTCACTCAACTTGAAGTTCTCAGATAAGATTAAACAAAACTTTCAAAACTAGTTGTGGATCTAGGAAAAAGCTCTTTCTTAGAGATAGCGCTATAAATAGTACGCCAAATTCATGATATTAATAATAAATATTCACTTTTCAATATTGTCATTTTCTTGTTATGAAGAAATTAAAAAGATAATATCCAAATGTTTGTTAATAATATCATGAAGTTGGAACATAAATAGCAATTACATTTCATCAAATCAAAGTTTATTGGCCGCAAACACAGATGTTCTCAGCTGCAGCGAAATGTTTGAGATTCAGTGCAGTAATAAAAGAAAAACACAATCCAGAAAAAAAAAACATTTATATAGGATGAGCCATGACTAGAATACACTATATAGATGTAACGTGGGTGAAACATTATGGAAAAGTTACCAGTGTTCAATGACTATGTGCTATGCATAGGGCAGCAGTCGCTAAGGTGCAGGGTAGAGTACCGGGTTGTAGCCAGCTAGAACAGTGACTAAAATTCAGGGCAGGGTACTGGGCCAAGGCCAGCTAATGGTGACTATATAACAGTCTGATGGCCTGGAAATTGAGAAACATCTTCTGTCTCTCGGTCCCACCTGTACTGTCTCCACCTTCTAGATGGTAGCGGGGTGAACAGGCCGTGGCTCTGGTGGCTGAGGTCCTTGATGATCTTCTTTTCCTTCCTGCGAATCTGGGTAGATTTTGGAATGATGGGGCGGTGAGTCGGGAAGCAGGTGAAACGTTTTAATAAAACAACAAAACCAAGAACACGACACTAACGTAAGGCAGTACGTTGATACACAAGAGCAATACCAACTGGTGAGTGAACCTGGGAGAGTGACATATAATGAGGAGGAAATTATGAAGGTAATGGAGTATAGGTGTGAATCATAATGATTTCTGGGTAGATTTCTGGGTAGATTTGTATTTATTAGGGATCCCAATTAACTGCTGCCAAGGCAGCAGCTACTCTTCCTGAGGCCAAAATAAAACAGTACATCATATAACATTATTACACCACTAAATATCTACAAGACAAAATGTATAATACCGCCATACAACAAAATTACAATGTACATGTGTGTAGAGTGCATGTGCTAGTGTGTGCGTATGCGCGTGTGTGCGCCTGTGTGTGTCTCTTCACAGTCTGCGTTGTTTCATAAGGTGAAGTTTTATCTGTTTTTTTAAATCAGATTTTACTACTTTCATGAGTTACTTAATTGGCTCTATGTAGTACTGTGCATTTCCCAGAGTCTGTTCTAGACTTGGGGACTGTGAAGAGACCCCTGGTGGCATGTCTTGTGGAGTATGCATGGACAGCTGAGCTGTGTGCAAGTCGTTTGAACAGACAGCTCTGTGTTTTCAACATTTCAATACCTTACAAAGACAAGTAGTGATGCAGTCAATCTATCCTCTACATTTAGCCAGGAGAGATTAAAATGCATGTCATTGATGTTAGCTCTCCATGTACATTTAAGGGCCAGCCATGCTGCTCTGTTCTGGGCCAACTTGTCACGGCCGTCGTAAGGATTGGACCAAAATGCAGCGGGTACATGAATGCTCATATTTCCTTTATTGAGAACACGACACAAAACAAGAAACCGAAAAACAGCTTAACAGTTCTGCAGGCTAACCATAGCAGTGCAAAACAACTTCACACAAAAGACAGGTGGAAAAAAGGGCTACCTAAGTATGGCTCCCAATCAGCAACAACGATGTACAGCTGTTCCTGATTGAGAGCCATACCAGGCCAACACAAAGAAATACACAACATAGAAATACAAAAACATAGAACCATACCCCAAAACCCCGATAACACAAAACAAACACACCCCTGCCACGCCCTGACCAAACTACAATAACAAATAACCCCTTATACTGGTCAGGACGTGACACAACTGGAATTTTGCCATGTCTCTCTTTGTGGCACTTGAGGGTTTAGTGAATGGTTTGTCCCAAATACAATGCTTTTACCTTTTGAAATACCCACTCTAAAACTGACTGCAGCTCTTTGTTAAGTGTTGCAGTGATTTCACTTGCCGTGGTAGCTGACATGTATAATGTTGTGTATTCTGCACACGTCATTAGTAAAGATTGAAAACAAAGTTAGGGGCCTAGACAGCTGCCAGCTGACTCTACCTGGATTATGTTGGAGAGGCTTCCATTGAATAACACCCTCTGTGTTCTATTAGACAGCTAACTCTTGATCCACAATATAGCAGGGGATGTAAAGGCATAACACATATATTTTTTCCAGCTGCAGATTATGATTGATAATGTCAAAAGGTGCACTGAAGTCTAACAAAACAGCTCCCACAAGCTTCTTATTATCAATTTATTTCAGCCACTCATCACTCAATTATGTAAGTGCCGTAAATTTTGAATGCCCTTCCCTATAAGCATGTTGAAAGTCAGTTGTTAATTTGTTTACTGTGAAATAACATTGTATGTGGTCAAACCATTTTTTCTAAAAGTTTACTAAGGGTTAGTTGGTAGCAGGCTGATTGGTCGGCTGTTTGAGCCAGCAAAGGGTGCTTTGCTATTCTTGGGTAGTGGAATTAATATTTTGCTTCCCTGAAGGCCTGAGGGCAAACACTTTTCTGTAGGCTTAGATTGAAGAGATGGCAAATAGGAGTGTCAATATATACTGAGCAAAAAAAGAAACGTCCTTTTTTCAGGACCCTGTCTTTTAAAGATAATTCGTAAAAATTCAAATAACTTCATAGATCTTCATTGTAAAGGGTTTAAACACTGTTTCCCATGCTTGTTCAATGAACCATAAACAATTAATGAACATGCACCTGTGGAACGGTCATTAAGACACTAACAGCTTACAGACGGTAGGCAATTAAGGTCACAGTTATGAAAACTTAGGACATTAAAGAGGCCTTTTTACTGACTCTGAAAAACATAAAAAGAAAGATGCCCAGGGTTCCTGCTCATCTGCGTGAACATGCCTTAGGCATGCTGCAAGGAGGCATGAGGACTGCAGATGTGGCCAGGGCAATAAATTGCTATGTCCGTACTGTGAGACGCCTAAGACAGAGCTACAGGGAGACAGGATGGACAGTTGATCGTCCTCACAGTCACAGGATTGGTACATCCGAACATCACACCTGCGGGACAGGTACAGGATGGCAACAACAACTGCCCAAATTACACCAGGAACACAATGTGTTAAACCGAGGCCTGAGCGTTAAACCGAGGCCTGTACTCTGGAGCGATATCGATTTGGAGGTTGAGGGTCCGTCATTGTCTGGGGCGGTGTGTCACAGCATCATCGGACTGAGCTTGTTGTCATTGCAGGCAATCTCAATGCTGTGTGTTACAGGGAAGACATCCTCCTCCCTCATGTGGTACCCTTCCTGCAGGCTCATCCTGACATGACCCTCCAGCATAACAATGCCACCAGCCATACTGCTCGTTCAGTGCGTGATTTCCTGTAAGACAGGAATGTCAGTGTTCTGCCATGGCCATTGCCCGGCTCTCAATCCCATTGAGCACGTCTGGGACCTGTTGGATCAGAGTACAGACCAGGTTCCCAGAATGGCAAGGCAGACGCACTGTCCCGGCTGTATGACACAGAGGAGCAGCCCATGGATCCCACCCCCATACTCCCGGCTTCCTGCCTGGTGGTGCCGGTAGTGTGGGAGCTGGAAGCCGACATTGAGCAGGCGTTACGTGCTGAGCCCGCTCCCCTCCAGTGTCCCGCTGGGCGTCTGTACGTTCCGTCTGCTGTCTGTAACCGGCTGATCTATTGTGCTCACACGTCACCTTCCTCTGGTCATCCAGGTATCGGTCGGACAGTGAGCTGTTTGAGTGGGAAGTACTGGTGGCCCACCTGGCCAAGGACGTGAGGGTTTATGTTTCCTCCTGCTCGGTGTGCGCCCAGTGTAAGGCTCCTAGGCACCTGCCCAGAGGTAAGTTACACCCCTTACCCGTTCCACAACGGCCATTGTCTCACCTGTCGATAGATTTTCTCACAGATCTCCCTCCCTCACAGACGATCCTGGTCGTTGTGAACCGTTTCTCCAAGTCCTGCCGTCTCCTCCCTCTGCCCGGTCTCCCTACGGCCCTACAGACTGTGGACACCTTGTTCACTCACGTCTTCCGGCACTACGGGGTGACTGAGGATATAGTGTCTGACCGGGGTCCCCAGTTCACGTCGAGGGTCTGGAGAGCGTTCATGGAGCATCTGGGGGTCTCGATCAGCCTTACCTCAGGTTTTCACCCCGAGAGTAACGGGCAGGAGGAGAGAGTTAACCAGGATGTGGGTAGGTTTCTGCGGTCTTATTGCCAGGACCGGCCGGGGGAGTGGGTGGCGTTCGTGCCCTGGGCAGAGATGGCCCAGAACTCACATCGCCACTCCTCCACTAACCTCTCCCCCTTCCAGTGCGTACTGGGGTATCAGCCGGTTCTGGCTCCTTGGCATCAGAGTCAGACCGAGTCTCCTGCGGTGGACGACTGGTTCCGGCGCGAGGAGGAGCCCTGGGACACCGCCCATGCTCACCTTCAGTTCACCGTGCTGCGCCAGAAAGCCAGCGCAGACCGTCACCGCAGTGAGGCCCCGGTGTTCGCACCGGGGACCGGGTCTGGCTCTCGACCCGAAACCTGCCCCTCCGCCTGCCCTGCCGGAACCTAGGTCCACGGTTTATGGGGCCGTTCAAAGTCCTGAGGAGACTGAACGAGGTTTGTTACAGGTTACAGCTCCCCCCGATTACCGTATTAACCCCTCGTTCCATGTGTCTCTCCTCAGGCCGGTGGTGGCTGGTCCGCTCCAGGAGTCTGAGGTGCAGGAGGTTCCTCCTGCACCTCAGAGAATGGTATCAACACACAAGGTGTGTGGTCAAATGATTTGCTGCTGATAAATAGGCAGAAACTCATCATTACACGATTGTCTTTCTAAATTAAATCTCTTCACCCTCCTTATCATTCAGTTAGGCCTAATTTAAATTCAATTGTGAAGTAAGGTGCACAATTATTGCCCATTCAACCATTTGTCATTCATTCAGTGAGGAGAGAGAGACACATTAGCGCTGGGCTGGGTACCAACGCCCTACAGCACATTGTCTTGGCAGGCTAAATTGGGAATAAGTGTAAAACAAAACAGGTAAAAAAAATCATCTTAATACTTTTCAGTTTGTGATTTACAAATTCTGGCAAATGAGCAGTGTAAAATACAAAAATTTAGTAAAAGTCAGGGAAGGAGCAGGACATAGCTTTGTGGAGGGGCAGATTTTAAATGTTTTTACTAAATCAAATGTCAGTGGCCGTTGGACTATGGCAGTTCTAGTGTTAAATACCCCCACCTGCAGTCATTAGCACTCTTTCAACCAAACCAGCATGTAGCAACAGATTTGCGTTATTGCGTGTGATGATTACATTAGTGTAGTGTGTGACAGCCAAGGTATTTAGTTCACATTGCTGTTATGTAGACTTGTATTTGTTTCTGTTTGTTGTGCACTTCAATTATTTGCTAATGTTGTAACACTGTAGCGTTTGGAGTATTTCATTTTGTGTATGTTTTCCCTTTATTTACTATGTGCCTTTGTTTTATGTTAACAATGTCTTGTTTCGGTTTATCCTTGTGTAACCATCTTCATCTCTCATCTACAACCCCATCTATCACAACATCATCTGTTACCTGTTACACCATCTGAAGCCTACATAGACCAATGATACAAATCTATTCAATAAAAGGTCTAAGGCTACCCTGTCCTTGTGTTCTTGCAGACATACCCAATATCTCCCACCCATCCTACCCAGTTTCTTTGAACTATTTTACACCGGGTAAGTGAAAGAGCTAGCTAGCTATAGAGCTACCGCATTTAGCTCACGTCTTCCATCTAAATAACACTAACACTGCCAGCTGTTGGTAGCTAACTGCTGATGCTGTCATAGATGGTACAGGCCTATGGGAAAGAGTAGTTTTAAAGGTGTTTGTGGGGCTGCGTGTTGCTGTAATTTGATCGTTCTGTGGGTCTGAGGGAGTTTTCTATACAGCCTGTCGAGTGCGGCGTAAACTGAAATGCTTCGGCCATGGATCCGATTGCGGATCAGGTGGCATTTCGAAGAAGCCCCGAAGCCATGCTTTCGTTGAAGGGGTGTATTGTGGATTTTGGTCCATAGGAAAGTTTGGATCTTAGGATCAATGTGGTCACAGTTGCTTCTTGTTGAAGAGGCAGCAGATAACGTTGTTTGCTATAGCTAGCTACACCCTTCCTCCATTTCTGAAGGAATTTGTGGCTATTTCTTTTTAGCTGGCAAAATAAGTGAGCTAGATTTCTTTGTGTACTGCCATATCTCGATAACATGGCTAAGAATGTCACTGGTATGGTCTAGTGAATATCCTAAACCTAGCCAGTTACAGTGATAGCCTCAAGCTAAAATCGAAGAGAGAATTTACTTTCTGTTTCATCTGCTACTGGCGTGCTGTTTTTCCACATGTAATTGATGAAATTAGAATATTTTTCTAAAAAGATTGTAAATGTGTCAGAATGTTGCGAATATTGTAAAGTTATCACAGCCGTTTTTCATACTAAAAAGTGAAGTACCACTTGGTGTTGTTGTGACGTG
The DNA here is from genome assembly GCF_901001165.1 of Salmo trutta. Lineage (NCBI taxonomy): Eukaryota > Metazoa > Chordata > Actinopteri > Salmoniformes > Salmonidae > Salmo > Salmo trutta. The sequence goes on along the minus strand of NC_042966.1, from coordinate 24,337,185 downwards.
ACTATCATTAATGTGATGACTGCTATTTATTGAATATTTACCTACTACATTTAATTATTACTCGATTAAGTTAATCATGTAACAAGTAAATCATTTGGAATTTGGGGCACCACGAGAAAGGTTGTTGATGGACAGACGTTCCGCTACCGGAACGCCTCACCAATATCCAATGGTAGCGCCTGGCGCGAAATACGAAAAACCTTAAAAATGCTATAATTTCAATTTTTCAAACATATGACTATTTTACACCATTTGAAAGATAAGACTCTCCTTTATCTAACCACATTGTCCGATTTCAAAAAGGCTTTACAGCGAAAGCAAAACATTAGATTATGTCAGGAGAGTACCCAGCCAGAAATAATCACACACCCATTTTTCAAGCTAGCATATATGTCACAAAAACCAAAACCACAGCTAAATGCAGCACTAACCTTTGATGATCTTCATCAGATGACACTCCTAAGACATTATGTTATACAATACATGCATGTTTTGTTCAATCAAGTTCATATTTATATCAAAAACCAGCTTTTTACATTAGCATGTTTTGTTCAGAACTAGCATACCCACCAAAAACTTCCGGTGAATTTACTAAATTACTCACGATTAACGTTCACAAAATACATAACAATTATTTTAAGAATTATAGATACAGAACTCCTTTATGCAATCGCGGTGTCAGATTTTAAAATAGCTTTTCGGTGAAAGCACATCTTGCAATATTCTGAGTAGATAGCCCGGCCATCACGGCTAGCTAATTTGACACCCACCAAGTTTGGCCCTCACCAAACTCAGATTTACTATAAGAAAAATTGGATTACCTTTGCTGTTCTTCATCAGAATGCACTCCCAGGACTTCTACTTCAACAACAAATGTTGTTTTGGTTCGAAATAATCCATAGTTATATCCAAATAGCTCCGTTTTGCTCGTGCGTTCAAGTCACTATCCGAAGGGTGATGCACCGGCGCGTTTCGTGAAAAAATTTCAAAATATTCCATTACCGTACTTCGAAGCATGTCAAACGCTGTTTAAAAGACATTTTTCTGCGATTTTTCTCGTAAATTAGTGATAATATTCCAACCGCGCGACGTTGTATTCGTCCAAACACTGAAAGAAAAAAATGGAGTCGTTTCGTGCACGCGCGCCTCAGTGTCATTGTTCCCAGAAGGACCACTCACAAAAACCCCTGCTGTTTTTCGCACAGAGACTGCAGAGCTCTCATTCCACTTTCTGGCGCCTTCCTAGAGCTAATGAAAGCCTTAGAAAACATCACGTTACAGCAGAGATGCTGTATTTTTGATAGAGATGCCCTAGAAGGACAAGAAATGGTCAGACAGGGCACTTCCTGTATGGAATCTTCTCAGGTTTTGGCCTGCCATATGAGTTCTGTTATACTCATAGACACCATTCAAACAGTTTTAGAAACTTTAGAGTGTTTTCTATCCAAATCTACTAATTATATGCATATTGTAGTTTCTGGGCAGGACTAGTAACCAGATTAAATCGGGTACGTTTTTATCCGGCCGTGAAAATACTGCCCCCTATCCCAAACAGGTTAATGAGTTACTATCTCCCGACTTAAACTTTAAAGATAATCTAAATATATCTTACATCAATAACAGTCAATTTTAAATTATTTCCTCATACCAGTCTCATTCTACACGTTGTTGACTTCGTAAATCTGCACAAACCCTAACCTAAGTGATGAATTAGTGATACACAAGTTGGCTTAATTATTTATTTACTAACTAACTAAATAATCACACAGAAATACATAAACACACACAGACATGGTATAGGTTATTGATTACTAACATAATGCAATGAAAACAGCCCCTATTGGACTAACCCGATATGACGGTTTGTTACACAATGGAAAGAGGGTGTGGAAAGATAAAGAGCGGGAGAGACAAAGAAAGTGGACTTATCGTCCATACATTTGGAGACAACATTCACAGTGAATATGAGTGTTCTTAGAATGAATCCTTCAGGTGTACCACACGGTAGTGAGAGGGATCTATTCTTTCCTCCCATCTTTGGTCAATTGTCCTAGACTACTTTACATGCAGAGCTGCAGACAGTGCATGTTTTGATGTAGTCTTCACCTTCTTCACTCGTTGAGAGTTTCAGAGGTTCTTACCATTTTCTGGTCTTGTATTTTTAACCATTTCAATTTGTGGACCATGTCCTCACATTCTCTGGTCTTGGAGGGTGGTTCATCATGTGGACAAGAACTCTGAACTCATTAGGGGCGTGGCTTAGTTAGTGTGCAACAGACATGAAAAACCATTACCTCATTAGAAGACTAAACTCAAATTTCTATCTTTTCAAACATAGTTTCATCGTTCTTCATATTGTATTAACATCCTATAGGGTGGAAACTTTACAGCTCGAATGTGTTTCCTTCCTAAATTACAGTATTTCCGTTTTACAGTGTTTCTGATAATTTTAATGACATCACAAAATAGACATTCATTTTCCAGATTCCTTCCCTCATCATCCCCAATGTTATGATGTAGAAATATATTGTCCCAGTGTCCGTTGTTAGATGTTGAAGTTTTGGCTGCGAAGTCTTTCTGTGTAACAAAGGGATTTTTAACTTCTCAATACTGCAGGGCAAGAAAGAGGAAATGTACGTCCGGTGTTAAGTCATAAAACCAGCCCAAATCCCCCCTTCCTCTCTGGTGGCTGGCTATCTGTCAGCCCTGTGACAAGCTGATCCGGCTCCTTTGATCCTCATCAAGGAGAGAGAGAGTCATGACAGTGTGCACAAGCTTAACATGTGTGTTCGGGGCTTCCTGACAATCTTTGGGGTTTTTATATATGGGGAGAATTAATTGTAAACGAACAAAGAATTTAAGTTAGAGCTCATGTACACGACCAGTTAAAAGTTTGAACACACCTACTCATTCAAGGGTTTTTCTTTATTTTTACTATTTTCTATTACATACCACAAACCCTAAACCCTGCTATTATAAACTGGTTACCAACATAATTAGAGCAGTAAAAATGAATGTTTTGTCATACCCATGGTATACGGTCTGAGATAACACGGCTGTCAGCAAATCGGCATTCAGGGCTCGAACCACCAAGTTTATAATAGTTAATATACAGCTCCAACTACATAAAAATCTGATAAGGCGCATTATCTGTTACCTGGACTTTAATTACACTCTCAAGCACTTCATGATGACAGAAGTGAGTCCTACCGGGCGACAGACATTTAGTTCAGTTACCTTTGCTTTCTTGGGTACAGGAACAATAGTGTAAATCTTGAAGCAAGTGGTGGCAACAGACTGACTGGTATATGGAGAGATTGAATATGTCCGTAAACACTCCAGCCAGCTGTTCTGCACATGCTCGGAGGACGTGGCTTGGCATGTTGTCTGGGCCGGCAGTCTTGCAAGGGTTAAATGACTTACTCATGTTGGCCACTGACACGAGAATTACGAGAATTAACTAACAATTATTTAAGCTTTGACCAAACCCAGAGGTTTGTAAGACCCTGGGTTTAATAATAATTAGGCAAAGACTCAGCTTCTGCAAAAGGTTGGTTCTTCGTGAGTAATTTAGTAAATTCACCGGAAGCTGTTTTTTGATATAAATATGAACTTGATTGAACAAAACATGCATGCATTGTATAACATAATGTCCTAGGGTTGTCATCTGATAAAGATCATCAAAGGTTAGTGCTGCATTTAGCTGTGGTTTTGTTTTTTGTGACATTATATGCTAGCTTGAAAAATGGGTGTCGGATTATTTCTGGCTGGGTACTCTGCTGACATAATCTAATGTTTTGCTTTCGCTGTAAAGCCTTTTTGAAATCGGACAGTGTGGTTAGATTAACGAGAGTCTTGTCTTTAAAATGCTGTAAAATAGTCATATGTTTGAAAAATGGAAGTTTTCGGATTTTAGAGGAGTTTGTATATCGCGCCACGCCCATCATTGGATATTGGAGCAGGTGTTCCGCTAGCGGAACGTCTAGATGTAAGAGATTAACAGAAGATCTCTTTGTTTCTTGGGACCTAGAACAAGCAACTCTGTTTTGTCCGAGTTTAAAGTAGAAAGTTTGCAGCCATCCACTTCCTTATGTCTGAAACACAGGCTTCTAGCGAGGGCAATTTTGGGGCTTCACCATGTTTCATTGAAATGTACAGCTGTGTGTCATCTGCATAGCAGTGAAATTTAACATTATGTTTTCAAATGACATCCCCAAGAGGTAAAATATATAGTGAAAACAATAGTGGTCCTAAAACGGAACCTTGAGGAACACCGACATTTACAGTTGATTTGTCAGAGGACAAGCCATTCACAGAGACAAACTGATATCTTTCCGACAGATAAGATCTAAACCAGGCCAGAACTTGTCCGTGTAGACCAATTTGGGTTTCCAATCTCTCCAAAAGAATGTGGTGATCGATGGTATCAAAAGCAGCACTAAGATCTAGGAGCACGAGGACAGATGCAGAGCCTCGGTCTGACACCATTAAAAGGTAATTTACCACCTTCACAAGTGCAGTCTCAGTGCTATGATGGGGTCTAAAACCAGACTGAAGCATTTCGTATACATTGTTTGTCTTCAGGAAGGCAGTGAGTTGCTGCGCAACAGCTTTTTCTAAAAATTTTTAGAGGAATGGAAGATTTGATATAGGCCGATAGTTTTTAAAATATTTTCTGGGTCAAGGTTTGGCTTTTTCAAGAGAGGCTTTATTACTGCCACTTTTAGTGAGTTTAGTACACATCCGGTGGATAGAGAGTCGTGTATTATGTTCAACATAGGAGGGCCAAGCTCAGGAAGCAGCTCTTTCAGTACTTTAGTTGGAATAGGGTCCAGTATGCAGCTTGAAGGTTTAGAGGCCATGATTATTTTCATCATTGTGTCAAGAGATATAGTGCTAAAACACCTTAGTGTCTCCCTTGATCCTAGGTCCTGGCAGTTGTGCAGACTTAGGACAACGGAGCTTTGGAGGAATACGCAGATTTAAAGAGGAGTCCGTAATTTGCTTCTAATGATCATGATCTTTTCCTCAAAGAAGTTCATGAATTTATTACTGCTGAAGTGAAAGCCATCCTCTCTTGGGGAATGCTGCTTAAGTAGCTTTGCGACAGTATCAAAAATACATTTCGGATTGTTCTTATTTTCCTCAATTCATTTGGAAAAACAGGATGATCGAGCAGCAGTGAGGGCTCTTCGACCCTGCATGGTACTGTCTTTTCAAGCTAGTCGGAAGACTTCCAGTTTGGTGTGGCGCAATTTCCGTTCAAATTTTCTGGAAGCTTGCTGCACAGCTCGTGTATTTTCTGTATACCAGGGAGCTAGTTTCTTATGACAAATGTTTTTAGTTTTTAGGGGTGCAACTGCATCTAGGGTATTGTGCAAAGTTAACCTGTTATGGCTAGGGGGCAGTATTTTCACGGCTGGATAAAAAACGTACCCGATTTAATCTGATTATTAGTCCTGCCCAGAAACTGGAATATGCATATAATTATTAGCTTTGGAGAGAAAACACTCCAAAGTTTCTGAAACTGTTTGAATGGTGTCTGTGAGTATAACAGAACTCCTATGGCAGGCAAAAACCTGAGATGCTTCTGTTCAGGAAGTACCCTGTCTGAACATTTCTTGCCCTTCTTTATTATCTCTATCGTTTACAAAGGATCTCTGCTCTTACGTGACAATTCACACGTCTCCAATGAGGTCTCATAGCCCGGGAAAAACAGGAATGACGTAATTCAAAGCCCTGGCTGAAGCACAGGAAGGCAAAAGCTAAGTGGTCACTCAATGGTCTAAGCCTTAGGCGCGTGACACGCCCCGCCCCCGGCTTTCGGTTTTTTCCTCAGTTTACAGACAGGCAGATTCCCGGTCGGAATATTATCGCTTCTCTACGAGATAAATTGCATAAATATTGGTTTTAAACAGCGATTGACATGCTTCGAAGTACGGTAATGGAATATTTAGAAATTTTTTGTCATATTTTGCGTCATGCTCGTGGCCGAGATTTAGCGTTGGGATAGTGTCTAGAACGCACGAACAAAACGTCGCTGTTTGGATATAACGATGGATTATTTGGGACCAAACCTACATTTGTTATTGAAGTAGAAGTCCTGGCAGTGTATTCTGATGAAGAACAAGCAAGGTAAGAACATTTTTCTTATAGGAAATGTGATTTTGGTGAAGGCTAAACTTGCAGGGTGTCTAAATAGCTAGCCCTGTAACGCCGGGCTATGTACTTACATTATTGCAAAATGTGCTTCATCCGAAAAGCTATTTTAAAATCGGACATATCGAGTGCATAGAGGAGTTCTGTATCTATAATTCTTAAAATAATTGTTATGCTTTTTGTGAACGTTTATCGTGAGTAATTTAGTAAAATCACCGGAAGTGTTCGGTGGGAATGCTAGTTCTGAACGTCACATGCTAATGTAAAAAGCTGTTTTTTGATATAAATATGAACTTGATTGAACAGACATGCATGTATTGTATAACACAATGTCCTAGGTGTGTCATCTGATGAAGATCATCAAAGGTTAGTGCTGCATTTAGATATGGTTTGGGTTTATGTGACATGATATGCTAGCTTGAAAAATGGCTGTGTGATTATTTCTGGCTGGGTACTCTGCTGACATAATCTAATGTTTTGCTTTCGCTGTAAAGCCTTTTTGAAATCGGACAGTTTGGTTAGATAAAGGAGAGTCTTGTCTTTAAATAGCTGTAAAATAGTCATATGTTTGAAAAGTGTAAGTTTTCGGATTTAGAGGAGTTTGAATTTCGCGCCCCGCCCATCATTGGATATTGGAGCAATCGTTCCGCTAGCGGAACGTGTAGATGTAAGAGGTTAAATTGAGTTCCTCATTTAGGTGGTTAACTGATTTTTGTCCTCTGATGTCCTTGGGTAGGCAGAGGGAGTCTGGAAGGGCATCAAGGAATCTTTGGGTTGTCTGAGAATTCATAGCACGACTTTTGATGCTCTTTAGTTGGGGTCTGAGCAGATTATTTGTTGCAATTGCAAACGTAATAAAATGGTGGTCCGATAGTCCAGGATTATGAGGAAAAACATTAAGATCCACAACATTTATTCCACGGGACAAAACTAGGTCCAGAGTATGACTGTGGCAGTGAGTAGGTCCAGAGACATGTTGGACAAAACCCACTGAGTCGATGATGGCACGGAAAGCCTTTTGGAGTGGGTCTGTGGACTTTTTCATGTGAATATTAAAGTCACCAAAAATTAGAATATTATCCGCTGTGACTACAATGTCCGATAGGAATTCAGGGAACTCAGTGAGGAACGCTGTATATGACCCAGGACGCCTGTAAACAGTAGCTACAAAAAGTGATTGAGTAGGCTGCATAGATTTCATGACTAGAAGCTCAAAAGACGAAAACGTAGACATTTGTTTTTTGTAAATTGAAATTTGCTATCGTAAATGTTAGCAACACCTCCGTAAAGAACCCTCAGACTGGGGCCAGGTCTTTAATTTACAGATATTTCATCCGCCCGTGCACGGTTTCGGTGTCTCCATGGACCGACAGAAGCAGATATTGAGATCCGGCTCGAAGGACCAAGCTGTCACGAGACTTTTCAATCCCAATGATGATAACTAACAATTACTTAAGCTTTGAGCAATCCCTGAGGTTTGTAAGACCCTGGGTTTAATAATAATTAGGCAAAGACTTAGCTTCTTCAAAAGGTTGGTTCTTCATTCACGAGAGCGTTCTAAAGTCCAAAATGCAAAGACATGTCATTTTATAACTCTCACCCCCACCTACTTCCACGCACCCACAGACACACAAACAGTAGGTGGGATGTATATTTCCCCACAGTCCTCATTCCTCGTTTATCTCTACCAGGCTGGCAGTTCTATCCTCCCGAGATTAGAGGGACCTTGACAGGACTCCCTTTTCTGTCGTATGTTTCTTAGAGTTCCAACCAGGTCAGGTCATGAATAGTTTAATTGTATTTTCTTAGTCACACACACACATTTCTTTCCTATACTTGTCTCGACCAAACCTTTATCACATTATACGTTACACAATCTAATAATTACGTTTCAGGGTGGAATTCTTTAGTCATTACATTAAACATATAAATTCCCTTATCAGCCACGGAGAACGAGAGCACACAGTCCTCGTGAGTGTCTGGGGGGCCCGTATCGGCGGCTTGATGTTGTTTTCCTCAAAGCAAGTGAAGATGTTTAGCTCATCCAGGAGCAAGGCGTCGGTGCCCGCGATGTGGCTGGCTTTCCCTTTATAATCTGGGATTGTCTGGAGTCCCCGCCACATACGTCTCGTGTCTGAGCCATTGAATTGCGACTCCACTTTGTCCCTGTACTGTCGTTTTGCCTCTTATATTGCCTCATAGAGGTCGTAGCTTGTTTGTTTGTACACGTCCATGTTCCCAGTCACCTTTTTGAAGTTTGAGGTTCTTGACGTGGCATCTACGGTTCTTCAGAATTCTAAAAGGCTATTGAAATGTATGGAAGCCTGCAGATGTGTCCCTTTCATAGCACGCAGCAATTTGGCCAGTGTTAAAGGGAAATGTCAAACATTTCCAACTTCATGTTCATAATCTCCAGCACCACCCCAACGTCAACATGTGAAAATTGGGCATTTCTATGTTTTGTATTAAAGAGAGGAAGATAAGTGTTTCCAATGACATCATCAACCAATTAGTTGACAATTAGTAGGCAATTAGTAGGTAATTCTACTCATAATTGGTTAAAATCATATGATGCACACTGATGATGTCATTGGAAACACTTATCCTACAAAATATAGAAACGTACCATTTTCACATATGTTGATGTCGGGGTGGTGCTGGAGATGATGAATATGACATTGAATTATTTCGAAATTTTCCGATAAAGAAAAACTCCACCCAAAAACTGTTTTTCATTACTCCATTGTTGATATAGTCCCAAAATATTTTGCATGTTAGCAATCAAGTTGTCAAGATATATAACTTTCAAAACACAGAAATACAGTCGATAAGATCATGCAGTATGTATTTTGAAAGTTATGTACAGTTGAAGTCGGAAGTTAACATAAACTTAGGTTGGAGTCAATAAAGCTTGTTTTTCAACCACTCCACAAATTTCTTGTTAACAAACTATAGTTTTGGCAAGTCGGTTAGGACATCTATTTTGTGCATGACACAAGCCATTTTTCCAACAATTGTTTACAGACAGAAGTTAACATACACTAAGTTGACTGTGCTTTTAAACAGCTTGGAAAATTCCAGAAAATGATGTCATGGCTTTAAAAGCTTCTGATAGGCTAATTGACATAATTTGAGTCAATTGGAGGTGTACCTGTGGATGTATTTCAAGGCCTACCTTGAAACTCAGGGCCTCTTTGCTTGACATCATTGGGAAAATCAAACGAAATAACCCAAGACCACAGGAAAAAAATGGTAGACCTCCACAAGTCTGGTTCATCCTTGGGAGCAATTTCCAAACACCTGAAGGTACCACGTTCATCTGTACAAACAATAGTACGCAAGTATAAACACCATGGGACCACACAGCCGTCATACCGCTCAGGAAGGAGACACGTTCTGTCTCCTAGAGATGAATGTACTTTGTGGCGAAACATGCAAATCAATCACAGAACAACAGCAAAGGACCTTGTGAAGATGCTGGAGGAAACAGGTACAAAAGTATCTATATCCACAGTAAAACCAGTCCTATATCGACATAACCTGAAAAGCCGCTCAGCAAGGAAGACGCCACTGCTCCAAAACTGCCATAAAAAAAGCCAGAATACGATTTGCAACTGCACATGGGGACAAAGATCGTACTTTTTTGAGAAATGTCCTCTGGTCTGATGAAACAAAAACAGAACTGTTTGGTCATAATGACCATCGTTATGTTTGGAGGAAAAAGGTGGGGGCTTGCAAGCCGAAGAACACCATCCCAACCGTGAAGCACGGGGGTGGCAGCATCATGTTGTGGTGCTGCTTTGCTGCAGGAGGGACTGGTGCACTTCACAAAATAGATGGCATCATGAGGGAGAAAAATGATGTGGATATATTGAAGCAACATCTCAAGACATCAGTCAGGAAGTTAAAGCTTGGTCGCAAATGGGTCTCCAAATGGACAATGACCCCAAGCATACTTCCAAAGTTGTGGCAAAATGGCTTAAGGACAACAAAGTCAAGATACTGGAGTGGACATCACAAAGCCCTGACCTCAATCCTATAGAAAATGTGTGGGCAGAACTGAAAAAGTGTGTGCGAGCAAGGAGGCCTACGTACCTGACTCAGTTACACCAGCTCTGTCAGGAGGAATGGGCCAAAATTCACCCAACTTATTGTGGGAAGCTTGGGGAAGGCTACCCGAAACGTTTGACCTAAGTTAAACAATTTAAAGGCAATGCTACCAAATACTAATTGAGTGTATGTAAATTTCTGACCCACTGGGAATGTGATGAAAGAAATAAAAGCTGAAATAAATCTTTCTCTCTACTATTATTCTGACATTTCACATTCTTAAAATAAAGTGGTGATCCTAACTGACCTAAAACAGGGAATTTTCACTAGGATTAAATGTCAGGAATTGTGAAAAACTGAGTTTAAATGTATTTGGCTACCGTGTATGTAAACTTCCGACTTCAACTGTATATTTGTCTAATAAATCATCCGCTATTCAGTTTGAGGCAGATCACCTTGAGCTTCCTGTGGTCAGTGGATGATGAAACAAATAGATTGAGTTGCATCAGCTACATAGTTGCTTGTTTGAGTTTTGATAGGCCATAGAGAGATTTTGGTTCTTTCAGAAACGAATGAGCAAATGTTTTTGTCAGCAGAGCACAGGGAGCTGACCACAATTGTTAACACAGCTTTGTCTGTCCAGAGATCGTTGGCCTGACCGAATGGACACACTGAGGAGGTCTAGCACCACTGCCCAATTTTAACACGGTCCAACCACTCAGCAGTGAGAGGGATATACCATCAGTGAAGGTTAATGCTCTCTGACCACAACTAGTATCTCATCCCCCCCCACACAGACACACACACACACACCCTCTCTCCCTCCCTCTCCCCTTCTCTCTCCCTCGCTCCCTCCCTTCACCTATCTGGTGTATGTGACAATAATTATGTGTTTTCCCTCCCAACCTCCCTCCCGCCTTAATCATTACGTGAAGAGCCTGCATTTCTCTATCAATTAGATCCCTATTAGAGGGAGAGGCAAAAAAATAGAAACACTTTAAAACACACACACCCTCCACACACATATATACACACACGCACACACATTCCCCCAGCACCCTGACCAACCTCCGAGAGGAGCTTAATGAATTGGAACGGGTGAGAGATGATCTGAATGGTGAAGAGTCTGGGAAAGGAGAGGAGAGGGAGATAGATGAGTGGTCGCTTATTAGCACCACTCAACAATTACAGTCCAGGCCCTGACATAGTCATCACAGCAATGACATGCCCTCTAATCTCTAGTATCAATCCCTACTGACCACACCTCCCCTCTCTACCACACTCACCATAAACCCACCGATAACAAGGCTTACAGAAACAAGTTTTGAACCAACCAAACCACCATTAATATGACTGAAACACAAGTTTAAGTTTGTGCAAATCCAACAAAGTTTAGGCATATTTATTACTTTAAAAAGCTTTTAGTAAAGACTCTTAGTTGTAAGCAACTTACCTCAACTCTAGGAGATATTATTTTCTGCCTTTTTTGTAGTAGGGCTTTGAGTATGTTAGTAAGCTGTTATCATCCCCAGTCCCTAGTATTATTAGCAACCTGCTGCACAGCTTTCTGTGAAAGCAGATACATAAGGTTAGCTTGATATGAACGTACAGTGAAGGTGGTTATTCAGATTCTGCACACAGTCCAGCAATAGGAAAATTAACTGGCGACGGGCATATGACAGAGATTATGTGAGTGAGAGAGAAAGAAAGACAAATAGAGAGAGAGAAAGGAAGATAAGAAAGGAAGCAATTTTCTGATGGCACAGCCACCCAAGGCCATAACACTATATTGTATACTGTCATCCTCAGAGTAGGGGAGAGGAATCCTGCTGGATTCCAACAAGTGAAATTAAAGAGCTGATGGTCAGTCTAATTTCTGAAAGAAGCTTCAATCGCTAAGCGGGAGGTTTGGGGAGAAGGATAAATTAATTACAGTTCATCAAGAGAGGAGGAGTCAGGAGAACAGGAGTAGAGGAGAGGGGATGGGAGAAGAGGAAGAGAGGAAAGAAGAGGAGGCTACAGAGGAGCGGCCAGAATGAGTGAATCAGGTGCAAAAATGTTCGAGTTGGTTTTGCATGGCCCGGTGCCCCGGGTAGGTGGTTTGGTCCTTTTAGACCATTCCATTGGTCCTTAACTAGACCATTTTATTGGTCCACCGGGGGAACTGGGCCATAGAAACACAAGGCGAGGCATGGCTTAATGTGACCACGCCTCCGAGAAGGGTACAGCCATAAGGTACTCCTGTTACTCCCATGTTAAATTGCCTACTTTACTTTAACCTGACAATGGCTGTATTATTATAATTTTTTTAATGATTCTATATACATTTTGGATATGCTTGGTTGGTGTCATGACGTTGACCTGTTGGGGGAGGTTTATGACCCCCGTAAATACCTTTCCCCTTTTCTCTCTCTCTACTCTATAAAGTTGACTCTTGTAAAGCCTTTGTAACATAGAGAGTCTGGTAACATCGAAAGGTGGGAAAAGGAACCCTATTTTGGTAATCCAACCAGTTGAAAATATGTGTTGGTACTTAATGAATATGATCTCAGATCAGTTGTTGTCTGAGACATTACTACTAATGACAGGATGACATAAACCGTATCTTGGAGAGTCGACACATTCTAGTTATCAGATTCACATGGAATTGTTGTGCAATTTAAATGTTTAAATATCAAACTATTTGTGAAAAGATTAAATGTAATTTCAGCTTCTTAAACCTGTTGGGGCTAGGGGGCAGTATTTGCACGGCCGGATGAAAAACGTACCCAATTTAAACTGGTTACTACTCTTGCCCAGAATATGCATATAATTAGTAGATTTGGATAGCAAACACTCTGAAGTTTCTAAAACGGTTTGAATGGTGTCTGTGAGTATAACAGAACTCATATGGCAGGCCAAAACCTGAGAAAAAGTCAACCAGGAAGTGGAGGATCTGAGAATTCTTTGTAGTTCTTCTTTGTAGTCCATTTCGAAACTACAGTATCCGTGGGGTTACGTTGCACTTCCTAAGGCTTCCATTGGCTGTCTAAAGCCTTTAGAAAGTAGTTTGAGCATTCTCCTGTCACTGGGCAGAGTATAGGAGCTCAGATACTGAGTGGTCTGCCTGGCAACAAAGGGATTGGATACGCGAGGTCACGCGAGCATGCCCCTCCTTCTTTTTCTCCTTGAATGAATTCGCTATTGTCCGGTTGGAATATTATCGCAATTTTACGTAAAAAATACCACAAAGATTGATTTTAAACAGCGTTTGACATGCTTCTAAGTACGGTAATGGAACATTTTGACTTTTCGTCTCTGGTTCCACACTCGCGCGTTATGCCTTTGGATAAGTGATCTGTACGCACGAACAAAACGGAGGTATTTGGACATAAATATGGATTATTTGGAACAAAAACAACATTTCTTGTGGAAGTAGCAGTCCTGGGAGTGCATTCTGACAAAGATCAGCAAAGGTAAGAGAATATTGCTAATACTAATTCTGAGTTTAGGTTGCCCCGAACTTGGCGGGTGTCTGTATAGCTCACCATGATGGCTGAGCTATGTACTCAGAATATTGAAAAATGTGCTTTCTCCGTAAAGATATTTTAAAATCTGACACAGCGCTTGCATCCAGGGGTAGTCTATCCATAATTCTTAAAATAATTGTTATATATTTTGTTAACGTTTATGATGAGTATTTTTGTAAAGTGATGTGCACATTCACCGGTCGTTTTGGTGGGAAAACATTTTCTGAACATCATGCGCCAATGTAAAATGCTGTTTTTGGATAAAAATATGAACTTTATCGAACAAAACATGCATGTATTGTGTAACATAATGTCCTAGGAGTGTCATCTGATGAAGATCGTCAAAGGTTAGTGCTTCATTTAGCTGTGTTTTGGGTTTTATTGACACATGTCCTTGCTTGGAAAATGGCTGTGTGATTATTTCTGTCTATGTACTCTCCTAACATAATCTAATGTTTTGCTTTCGCTGTAAAGCCTTTTTGAAATCGGACAATGTGGTTACATTAAGGAAAAGTGTATCTTTAAAATGGTGTAAAATAGTTGCATGTTTGAGAAAGTTGAATTATGACATTTTGTTGTTTTTGAATTTGCCGCCCTGATATTTCATTGGCTGTGTCCCGCAGGTAGGACGCTAGCATCCCACATAACCCATAGAAGTTAAAAGGACGGCAACTTGGTATGAACTTTGAACTCTTATTCACTAAAGAAGTGATACCTCCTAGCCGATGCGTTAGCAACAGCAGCTCTAAATGTGGGCTAGGAGAGGACGGACAGAGTATCCATTCTACCACGCTCCAGTTCACAACTAGACATTCTTCAGAGGACCAGAGATCCATGCTGGACAACCCGGCCATCTATCTACGACCAATCTACCGAAGTGCAGCTCAGAGTAAATATTTATTGCATTTTCCTTTTTGAAATGGGCGGTTATTTAGAATGCATAAGATACTGTATTCACGATAGCATAACTGCCTACGGCCCGATAGAGACACAAAATCCTTTTTGTTCCTCAGTCTTCCCGCTCTTTCATTCAAAACCCAACCCCTTTTCTTTGTGTAACCAGCCATCATATCTGTTCCGTCCGCTAGGGACGTTTTCCTTTATGACATAATTTGTAATCAATGTATGATCCATTCTGAGTAGATGTAATTCTGTGTGATTATTTAGGTATTTAGTAAATAAATAATTAAACCAAATTTTGTATTGCTGATTCAACTTGTTAGCCAGGGTTTGTGAAGATAACTAAGAATTTACAACTTTCAGATGAGACTGAATAAAGTGACGATTAAATATTGACTGCTACTGATGTAAAAGATTACTAGGTCTTTAAGAGTTTATTCAGAAGATAACAGCTCTATAAACATTATTTCGTGGTGCCCCGACTTTCTAGTTAATTACATTTACCTGATTAGCTTAATCAGGTAATATTAATTACAGAGAAATTATTTTATAGAATAGCATGTCATATCACTTAATCTGGCATAGCCAAAGACACAACATTGGTCATGTTTAACATACTTCCATGTCATCTTAATCAACAAACTACATCATACTGTGTTTTGTGAGATTGGAAATGTGTGATGATTCGAGTGAGTGAGTAAGGAAAATGAGCCCATGTGTGTCTGCGAGCACGAGTTTTGACAAAGCGGATAGGGGATATGCATTTTTTATTTTATTTAAATATATATAGTTCCCACTAAGGAGAAGTCCTTATCCATGTTATAGGCCTACTGCAAGTAGCCTACGCAGCCATGACAGAAAGGTGAACGCGTTCAGAGACCAACTAAAACAGCACCACCCCCTCAAGAGCCTGAGCCTGCCGAGCAGGGTAGGTCCATAAGCCAAAGCCCCCTGATGGGTGGGCATAATTTACAATGATTTTCTCAAAGCTGCTAATGAGAACTTTGACGACCTCACTCCTAGCTGGTGGAAATTCTGGTGGAGTACCCCCACCCAGGTAGTGGCAGTGCTGGCAACACTGGCTGCAGCAAGGTCAGTTATTAACATGTTTTAACCACTCCTATAAAAATGGTAGACTATCAGATACTCAGCAAGAAGGTCTGATTTCACTATTAATGAAACAAGACCCATGTGGTTAAAAGGTATTGTTGGATATTATTCATCCTAATCAGACAGGTTTTTTACATGGATGATATATTGGAGATAATATAAGACTGAAACAATAGAAACAATAGATCACGGAAAATCTGGGAAACCAGGCCTGGTATCCATAGCTGACTTTGAAAAACCCTTTGATAAAGTACGACTGGAATTTATATATACATTTTGGAGAATCTATCATACAATGGGTTAAAGTTATGTATAGTAACCCCAGGTGTAAAATACTAAATAATGGCTACTTCTCAGAAAGTATTGAATTGTCAAGAGGACTAAAACAAGGCTGTCCACTATTGGCATATCTATTTATTATGGCCATCGAAATGTTAGCTATTAAAATCAGATCCAACAGTAATATCAAGGGGCTAGACGTCCAGGGATTAAAAACACAGGTGTCATTGCTAGCTGATAATTCATGTTTTCTTTTAATTCTGCAATTTGGATCCTTGCACAGCCTCATATAGGTTTTGATATTTTTTCTAACCTCTCTGGATTTAATCCAGTTTAGAATAAGTCTGTAACGGAACAAAATGTGGAAAAAGGGAAGAGGTCTGAAAATGTTCCGAATGCACTGTACATTACTCTGGAGTTTACCAATAAAATGGTCCAACGGAGAAGTGGACATACTCAGTATTCATATCCCGGAATAAAGAAATGATCTCACTTCAATACATTCTAATAGAAAGTTAGCCAAATTAGATAAAATCTTGCCTCCATGGAAAGGACAACACCTGTCTATTTGTGGAAAAATTACCCTGATGAATTCTTCAGTCATATTCCAGTTTACCTATTTACCTATGGCCCTGCCCATGCCTTACGACTTGTTTTTTTTTAAATTATATGAGAAAAAAATATTCAACTTTATTTGGAATGGCAAGCCAGACAAAATTAAAAGGTCCTATTTATATAATGAATATGAATTCGGAGGGCGGAAATTATTAAATTGGATCTCTCACTAAAGGCTTCAGTCATTCAAAAACTATACTTAATACTGATTAGTAAGAATGGCTCACCCCATGTTCAATAATGGCCCTTTCCCCTTCATTCAGATTACAATCGCTCACTGAAAATGAAATAATCTCCAAAATAACTATTTTTTTAAATTTCAGTTTAATCCACCAGAAAAGACAGAACAAATATGACAACAAATATTATGGTTCAACTGAAATACACTAATTGATTAAAAAAACATAATTTTTTAAAACACTATAATCTTTGAAAATAATTTCATAAATAGGACTGTTGGAGTTATGTCACACATGCAGTTAACACAAATATACATAAATGTCTGCTCTATCCAAAACTACAACCAACTGATTGCAGCATTACCCCGGAAAGGGGAGAAGGTAAGGAACTTATGTCGGCCCTGCATTAAAGACCAAAATTGGCGAAGGAAAATTGTGCTAAATAAAGAAGTATACCAGTTTCACTTAAGGACCAAAAATTTTGCTAAATAGTTGGAAGGAGATTTTTGATGTACTGATTCCATGCCACAGAACTGATACACAAAATGTTCAACATTTACTTGGAGCTCTCTGGGGGATTTGAAAAGTCATAGTCAATCGATCAATAATATAATAATACTCTTAGCAAAATTTGTATCTTTAATTTACAATCTGTAAAAACTTTGAGAATAGAAAGATTCAGAACTTTTGTGAAAAATCATAGCACAGTGGAAAAATAAATGGCAGCTAGAAATCAAAACTGGATGGTCTTCAGAGATAGATGGGAGGGGTTGAGGGGAGATGAAGGCTGGAACTTAAAAAAACAAAAGATAACTAATGTAAAATATACTGTGTCCGTTAAAATTTAAATAGTACAGTGGGGCAAAAAAGTATTTAGTCAGCCACCAATTGTGCAAGTTCTCCCACTTAAAAAGATGAGAGAGGCCTGTAATGATCATCATAGGTACACTTCAACTATGACAGACAAAATGAAAAAACAAAAACCAGAAAATCACATTGTAGGATTTGTAATGAATTTATTTCCAAATTATGGTGGAAAATAAGTATTTGGTCAATAACAAAAGTTTATCTCAATACTTTGTTATATACCCTTTGTTGGCAATGACACAGGTCAAACGTTTTCTGTAAGTCTTCACAAGGCTTTCACACACTGTTGCTGGTATTTTGGCCCATTCCTCCATGCAGATCTCCTCTTGAGCAGTGATGTTTTGGGGCTGTCGCTGGGCAACATGGACTTTCAACTCCCTCCAAAGATTTTCTATGGGGTTGAGATCTGGAGACTGGCTAGGCCACTCCAGGACCTTGAAATGCTTCTTACGAAGCCACTCCTTCATTGCCCGGGCGGTTTGTTTGGGATCATTGTCATGCTGAAAGACCCAGCCACGTTTCATCTTCAATGCCCTTGCTGATGGTAGGCTTTGTTACTTTGGTCCCAGCTCTCTGCAGGTCATTCACTAGGTCCCCCCGTGTGGTTCTGGGATTTTTGCTCACCGTTCTTGTGATCATTTTGACCCCACGGGGTGAGATCTTGCGTGGAGCCCCAGATCGAGGGAGATTATCAGTGGTCTTGTATGTCTTCCATTTCCTAATAATTGCTCCCACATTTGATTTCTTCAAACCAAGCTGCTTACCTATTGCAGATTCAGTCTTCCCAGCCTGGTGCAGGTCTACAATTTTGTTTCTGGTGTCCTTTGACAGGTCTTTGGTCTTGGCCATAGTGGAGTTTGGAGTGTGACTGTTTGAAGTTGTGGACAGGTGTCTTTTATACTGATAACAAGTTCAAACAGGTGCCATTAATACAGGTAACGAGTGGAGGACAGAGGAGCCTCTTAAATAAGTTACAGGTAAAAAGGTGAGATTAGGAGCACTCCCTTTGGGAGTGTGCTCCGAATCTCAGCTCGTTACCTGTATAAAAGACACCTGGGAGCCAGAAATCTTTCTGATTGAGAGGGGGTCAAATACTTATTTCCCTCATTAAAATGCAAATGAATTTATAACATTTTTGACATGCGTTTTTCTGGATTTTTTTTGTTGTTATTCTGTCTCTCACTGTTCAAATTAACCTACCATTAAAATTATAGACTGATCATTTCTTTGTCAGTGGGCAAACGTACAAAATCAGCAGGGGATCAAATAGTTTTTTCCCTCACTGTATGCAAACCTGGAGATTCCACTAAGCAGGTGTAGATATTGCCATAGGCTACTTTGGGCCATTTAGTAGGGTTGTCTTCCCATATAGGCAAGCTAACAAGAATAAACTTTTCAAAATACCTAGACTGTTCAAGGGCAGGCAAAGACTGGTAGTTAGGGCCTCCCAAGTAGCGCAGCGGTCTAAGACACTGCATCGCAGCGCAAACTGCGTTACTACAGATGCTGGTTCGATACCCGTCTGTGTTGCAGCTGGCCACGACTGGGAGACCCATGGGGCGAAGCACAATTGGCCCAGCATCATCTGGGTTAGGGGAGGCTTTGGCTGGCCGGGATGTCCTTGTCCCATTGCGCTCTAGCAACTCGTGTGTCCGGCTGGGCGCATGCACGCTGACGAGGTCGCCAGGTGTATGTTGTTTCCTCCGACACATTGGTGTGGCTGGCTTTCAGCTTAAGTGTGCATTGTGTCAAGAAGCAGTGCAGTTTGGCGGTGTTGTGTTTCGGAAGGGGGTAAAAAAATATGTATGTATATATGTATACAAAAAAATATATATGTATATATATATACATACATATATATACATACATATTTTTTATATATATATGGCTGTGGCTGGCTTCCGGCTTAAGTGTGCATTGTCTCAAGAAGCAGTGCAGTTTGGCGGTGTTGTGTTTCGGAAGACGCACGGCTCTCGACCTTCACCTCTCCAGAGGCCATACGGGAGTTGCAGCGATGGGACAAGACTGTAACTACCAATTGGATATGACAAAAAGGGGGTAAAAAATATGTATGTATACAATGCACACTTAAGGCGGAAGCCAGCCACAGCCATATATATATATATATATATATATATATATATATATATATATATATATATATACACTGCTCAAAAAAATAAAGGGAACACTTAAACAACACAATGTAACTCCAAGTCAATCACACTTCTGTGAAATCAAACTGTCCACTTAGGAAGCAACACTGATTGACAATACATTTCACATGCTGTTGTGCAAATGGAATAGACAACAGGTGGAAATTATAGGCAATTAGCAAGACACCCCCAATAAAGGAGTGGTTCTGCAGGTGGTGACTACAGACCACTTCTCAGTTCCTATGCTTCCTGGCTGATGTTTTGGTCACTTTTGAATGCTGGTGGTGCTTTCACTCTAGTGGTAGCATGAGACGGAGTCTACAACCCACACAAGTGGCTCAGGTAGTGCAGCTCATCCAGGATGGCACATCAATGCGAGCTGTAGCAAGAAGGTTTGCTGTGTCTGTCAGCGTAGTGTCAAGAGCATGGAGGCGCTACCAGGAGACAGGCCAGTACATCAGGAGACGTGGAGGAGGCCATAGGAGGGCAACAACCCAGCAGCAGGACCTCTACCTCCGCCTTTGTGTAAGGAGGAGCAGGAGAAGCACTGCCAGAGCCCTGCAAAATGACCTCCAGCAGGCCACAAATGTGCATGTGTCTGCTCAAACGGTCAGAAACAGACTCCATGAGGGTGGTATGAGGGCCCGACGTCCACAGGTGGGGGTTGTGCTTACAGCCCAACACCGTGCAGGACGTTTGGCATTTGCCAGAGAACACCAAGATTGGCGAAATTCGCCACTGGTGCCCTGTGCTCTTCACAGATGAAAGCAGGTTCACACTGAGCATGTGACAGACGTGACAGAGTCTGGAGATGCCGTGGAGAACGTTCTGCTGCCTGCAACATCCTCCAGCATGACCGGTTTGGCGGTGGGTCAGTCATGGTGTGGGGTGGCATTTCTTTGGGGGGCCGCACAGCCCTCCATGTGCTCGCCAGAGGTAGCCTGACTGCCATTAGGTACCGAGATGGTATCCTCAGACCCCTTGTGAGACCATATGCTGGTGCAGTTGGCCCTGGGTTCCTCCTAATGCAAGACAATGCTAGACCTCATGTGGCTGGAGTGTGTCAGCAGTTCCTGCAAGAGAAAGGCATTGATGCTATGGACTGGCCCGCCCGTTCCCCAGACCTGAATCCAATTAAGCACATCTGGGACATCATGTCTCGCTCCATCCACCAACGCCACGTTGCACCACAGACTGTCCAGGAGTTGGCGGATGCTTTAGTCCAGGTCTGGGAGGAGATCCCTCAGGAGACCATCCACCACCTCATCAGGAGCATGCCCAGGCGTTGTAGGGAGGTCATACAGGCACGTGGAGGCCACACACACTACTGAGCCTCATTTTGACTTGTTTTAAGGACATTACATCAACGTTGGATCAGCCTGTAGTGTGGTTTCCACTTTAATTTTGAGTGTGACTCCAAATCCAGACCTCCATGGGTTGATAAATTGGATTTCCATTGATTATTTTTGTGTGATTTTGTTGTCAGGACATTCAACTATGTAAAGAAAAAAGTATTTAATAAGATTATTTATTTCATTCAGATCTAGGATGTGTTGTTTAAGTGTTCCCTTTATTTTTTGAGCAGTATATATATAAATAAAAGACTGGTAGTCTTTTATATATATATAAAAGACTGGTAGTTACGCGACATATCTAAGACTAGTGAATTAGATTGAGATTCACTTATCTCACTAGCCAGCCAGCGTCAGTTAACTGGTGAAAAAGCTAGGAGTAAACAAACAGTGTAGTAAGTACAACATGACAGCTTTACAAGCTTTACTGTCAGTGTTAGCAGGTCTAGTAGCAAATTAGAGTGGGAAAATAAATATCATGCAAATCATTTGTGGTTGTGACAGCCAAGTAAGTTAACAATGACCAAAAAATTGTCAGCAGTTTTCTTAGGATGACATCAAAGTTAGGCTAATTACATGGGAGTAATGGGAGTACCCTACAGATGTACCCTACTCGGAAGCGTTGTCACATTAAGCCACTCCTCACCGTGTGTATCTATGCAAAACGAACTCCACCAATAGGTAGTAGGCCTATTTATTTACTGGTGCAGGTGATGAGTATCAGATCCAGAGTTCTTAAAACACACTATCACAGCTTATTGTGAAATAGACACAAATTACTTATTCAAAATTCGGGACAGACACACGAAAAAGTCAACGCATTTCGTGTGTATTATATGATTTTCTTTCCTCATAACGCATTCGTGTACATTAAGCGAATTCCAATTTGTTGTGGCTAACATTAGCTAAATGGCTAACATTAGCTAGGCTAGGGGTTAAGGTTAGGGTTAGGTTTAGGGGTTAGGGGTTAGAGTTAGGTAACATGTTAGCTAAGTAGTTAAAGGGGTAAGGTTAAGGTTAAAGGGTTTGGGTTAGCTAACTTGCTATGTAGTTGCAAAGTAGTAAAAATAATAAGTAGTTGCAATGTTGCTAATTAGCTAAAATGCTAAAGTTGCCCGTGATGAGATTCAAACATGCAACCTATGGGTTGCGAGATGTTCGCATTATACTCTCACCCATCCTCCCCAAACCAGCCTCACTCCTGTCGTTACTATTTTCACCGTATACAAAATTGTATACTTCACACAAACAAATCTCTTTTTTGTGTGCCTGTCACGAATTTCGTGTCTATTTCACAATAATCTGTGATACTGGGTTGGTTGTATTTACAAAATAAAGCCTACATATGGTGCAAAATTATGAAAATAGTTGAAATACTTACCTTGCTAAAATTATACATTTACTTGTCCAGAATAGTAATACTCAACTCAAGCACAAAAGGCAAAACGATAGGCCTACAAATGAAGCTTCAAATAATGCGTTATAATGAGTAGCGTTGCCAATAAGGCAAAGCTCTGTTGCACCATGTTACCTCACCAATAGCTTTTACAGAATGAGGAAAACAGGCAGCCTAAAGGGAAGTGCCCTAACTTGGCATAAACCAAAAATGGAGAGGTGCGAACCCATGCCAAAAGCTGAGAACTTGCCGGCACGAGCACACACCCAGGAGCTAATGCCATTTATCAGTGGTGGTGAGTAGAACAGGTTGACTTTCAAACAAAAACACTAACATATTTAAATCATATGATTAGCCTACCAGACTCTGGCGTTGGTGCATTTGTTTTACAAAGAACGTTTTTGAAGGGACTTGAAAAATACTAGTTTGATTAGAAAACAATGTTGTGGCAAACAATTCATGAATTCACATATTTGAAATGGAGGAAAATGTCCAGCTTTTACCAAAGAACAGAGTTAGCCAAAAAATGTCTTAATAAGTGACATGGTTACTTGACTCTGGTGTTTGTATGATAATAGCAAGGTAGCAAGCAATATTTAGCAAACACTTACCTAGACCAGTCATTTGGAGAAAATTTTTGAAAAATTGCAGCCAGTTTAACAACGGTAAATAACGTTTACAACGTTTAACAACGGTAAGAAATAAAGGGTTAAATTACTACACACCTTAATAGGTGTAGGGTTAGTGTTCCCACACGGCCATATCTCAGTGTTACAGCGCTTGTTCATGGAAGAGGGACTGAAGACATATGCGACCACCTGTGCTGATTAGCTATCTAGCATTCTCCAAACACCAGTGTGTAAGCGAATGTGGGGAAGAAGTGTAGTTTGTCAACTGAGGCACACACAGCATTTGGATACAGTAAGTGTGTCTTCTGTATTTGAAAGATTCTTTCTATGTGATATGAAAGATAAGGGGCATATCAGTGTATGTTTAGAAAAGCGTTTCACAGGCACATCTTCACATGGGGGTGAGTGGAGTCTTTTTTTATGGAGGAAGAGGAAGGAGAACAGAGGGAGGAGAACAGAGGGAGGAGAACAGAGGGAGGAAAGTGCTACATATAGAGACTAGAGGATGGAACTGAGCTGATGCATCATAAGCTTTACCAGAAGATGCCGACCACAAGCGTAACGGTATGGTCGTTATGTATCTTCTGGCAAATCACAAGCTGTGACAAGTCATTCTCTCTCTTTCCCTCTCTCGCACTCTCAATTGAAGGCCTAATTGGCACGGAAAGTATTACCACATACAAAGAAAATAAATATAAACATTTTAAATCAGTGATGACAGAAATAAATAATAACCTCTCTCTCTCTCCCCCCTCCCCCCTTCTCTCTCACCCTCTGTCCTCAGTGAGTCTGTCATCCCGGTCCACTGTATCACTAGAACTGGGATTGCAGTGGAGTGACATCACCCTCCTACTTGAGTATTCACATCACTCAGAACCCAGTGACACAGCGGAGGCTGTAGGGATAAAAATCAGAAGAGCTTTGAAAAAAATCTCACTATTTTAAGTTAAAAGTTAAAACGCTTGGCATCATAGACTTAAGGCATGCTAGCTGTCACAGACATAGACTTTGCTGTAACTTTGTCAATTCTTTCCAATGCCATTAGTAGTTACAGACATTACTGTGTGTCCTGTTGAGACCACAAATCTTCATCACAAATTACTAGGGGAACCGCTCGCCGGTGAAATTTTACCAAATCTCACGTACAATCTGTGTCCTCTGTGACATCACTTAGTACCAACTTTATTAATCCCCTACTTGTGGGAATCTGAATCACCATGGAGACCCAGTGTCGCTGGACAGAGTATTAAGGTGTAAGGTGTTTTGTCTAACTTCAGCTCGCTGGTAGGCAGAAGGACACCCCTGGTAATGAACTGATCCTCTGGACATCACAGCACGGTACCAGTAGAAGAGAGGCCAGAAATCACGTATATGGACCAGCCCAGTAGTGACACCGGAGTGGAGGAGGAGGAGATTGTGCTTGCAATGGAGGACCCAGCTCTGGAGAATCTACTTTTCATTCCGTTGACCCCAAATTACCAGATGATGATCCAGGTAAACGGTTACATGAGTCAGATAGAATATGTATAATTCCACAACAGTTTCGTTTTTTTTTACTGGCAGGCTACTTAAACAGTCAGACAGCACTGCAAGCTACCACTTACTCTTATCAAATGTAGTGCACAAGTTAGAGAATAGGGCGCCATTTGGGAAGCAATCAAAATGTGTAATGTATTGAAGTGTTGTTGTTCAGAGAATGTCTCACTACCAGTTTTCCCTCTCTCCCTGAGAGAAGTTTCTCAGTTACACTCTTAATGTGGCCGTGTCTGTAGGAATGCACTCCAATCACTACCACGTGGTTCTGTGCTAGGGGGCAAAGAAGCCAAGAAAAATGACTGCTCTATCGCTACTGGTTAACCTTTAATAAACACATCAGCAGCACTATCCAATGACACTACCGTTATATTGTACTGTAGCAAAGCACAAATCACCTTTATTTGCCTAGTACATTTACAGGTATCATCATTTGACCTGTGATTTTGGGTGTATTGTGGTGTATTTGTTTGTTGAAAATCTTAAAGGGAAGCAAGTTGGCTTTGGGGCTAGGAACCCTGGCTTGTGGTAGAAGATGATGAATTAACATCACAGCCAAAAGAAAATCCCTAATCGGTAAGAGACTTTCCACTGAGCCATTATTTGGCTGTGTGTTTATATACTTCTGGAGCTGGAGCGCCCAACGCACGGACACACGCGCTTACACAAACACACACCAAGGACTGCCTGGAGTGAGAGAGCTGTGGCTACCATACTGTAGTTCGCACGCACACACGCATATACACACAAACACACACACCGGTGGGAACGAAGGGGAATGACAAAGCACCTGGGCCACAGTGGCATAGCTCCCTATAAATTCCATAGCTTCTTTCAGTTTTATTAGTGGTTGGAAGAAATGAAAATAAATCTGGCCTAAAGCTGGAATTGAGCATCTTATTTTAGAACTGATTGAATTCTGTGCAATAAGCCTGTATGACTGATTTGAACTGTCATTTTGTGTGGAGCAGACGTATTCCCTGATTCCTATGCCGTGTTAGGAAATATGCTTAATCCTAACACCGTCTGACTTGACAGTCTCTCTATATCCCCCTATCCCTCAGGCTACAAGTGCTCACAGTCTCGCGTCAGAATTAGACGTTCATCCATGTTTCTCAAATGTTGAATTTCGAAATTGTTCCAAACGTCAAATTTCGAAGTGTTTAAGGTTACGTTTAGGCATTAACTCCACATTTCTAAGGTTAGGCATTAACTCTGAATGGTTAAGGAAAGGATTAAAGTTTGGGATAGGCTTAAAACCAAAATAATTTATTGCTGGATTCAAACATGACACCTTTAGAATCAGAGGCAGAAGCTTATACCCATCTGCCATCCCATCAACAATGCGCTAGCAAAACTGAAACCTACTTGAAGGTAACAGCACTCACTGTTGCCCAGGAGTGGCTGATTTCCACGTCATCTCCCGACATCCTCAGACATGGATGGGCGTTGAATACTGACTTGTATCAAGGATGACCTGGCTGCCCTCAGGACCATAATATGCCTTTAAAATGCCATACTGTACTGGATAGATATGTCTCTGACAGGCAGGCAGGCAGGCAGGCAGGCAGGCAGGCAGGCAGGCAGGCAGGCAGGCAGGCAGGCAGGCAGGCAGGCAGGCAGGCAGGCAGGCACAAACATACACACACACACACCTATAGAAACACGCTCCTTAAGCACTGTATGTATACCAGAGGGGTTCACGGCTTGAGTCACCTCAGGTGGAACTTCAGTCGATGCTGAACTGTAATTGGTTGGAATAGAGAACCCTGAACACCTACATCAGAAAGAGCATTGATGTTCCTCCTCCCACTGATACCACTGGGCGTCAATGCACTTGTCAGTAAGCTTGGAGCTCAGATATTGTACGTGTGTTTGTATGTGTGTGTACACTGCTTGCCATTCCTGCCATTATGGCATATTGTGCCTTTATGTTCTAGTCTTGACTCCTACACCCTCACACAGGTTGCGTCTCAAATGGCACACTATTCCCTATATAGCGCCCTGTGGGCTCTGGTCAAAAAGTAGTGGAGGGGAAAAGGGTGCCATATGGGCCACAGCCACACCTCCTGTTCAGTGTTGCTGGCTGGTTAGTGGCTGGACCTGAAGCTATCATAGAGCAGGAGCTATCAGATCAGATCCTGTTCAGTGTTGCTGGCTGGTTAGTGGCTGGACCTGAAGCTATCATAGAGCAGGAGCTATCAGATCAGATCCTGTTCAGTGGTGCTGGCTGGTTAGTGGCTGGACCTGAAGCTATCATAGAGCAGGAGCTATCAGATCAGATCCTGTTCAGTGGTGCATGCTGGTTAGTGGCTGGACCTGAAGTTATCATAGAGCAGAAGCTATCAGACCACATAGAGATGGAAACCTGTGTTTCAGGCTGCTCTGCTGGAGAGGAATGAGGATTCTCACCCTGTGTTTACTGTAACACACACAAATAGAACATCTTACATCCGTTATAATGTGGACATGAATTGTCTATGTGTGAACGCTTTGAGTCTTGAATAATTACAATTAACAATGTGTAGTCATATTTGACATGCCTATCTATGCATACTGTACGACCCATGTCTGCGTTGGTTGGTGTGCTGCTGTGTGCTGCTGGTGCGTGCTGCTGCTGGCAGATTCACAGCTAAATGTCTATTACCTTTTCAGATTCATCTACGGTCCTGCCCCTGTCATATTTAATGGCTTGTGGAGAGAGATTTTTTTTCTACTCCAGAGGAGATAATGGCACTCTGTCAGAAAGTGGAGGGGCAGGGACACATGATAGATTTAGCATGACTAGGCAGTCTACCCTACTGCTGCTACTCTGCTCTGCTGTGGGTTAGTTTAGTCTGTAGCATTTGTCTGTAGCATTTGTGTATTGTCCTGGCAACTGTGTTGTTTTGTCTCCGTGTACATTGACTCAAAGTATGAGTACTTCTTCTTAAACCTTTTTGGCCTTGTCTGCTGTTTGATACACATTGCACAGTGTGTTTGGTTGTGTAGTGTATATTCATTTGCGTCTATATACAGTACCAGTCAAAAGTTTGGACACACCTACTGTACTCATTCAAGGGTTTTTCTTTATTTTGTCTATTGTCTACATTGTAGAATAATAGTGAAGACATCAAAACTATGAAATAAAACATATGGAATCATGTAGTAACCAAAAAGGTGTTAAACAATTCAAAACATATTTTATATTTTATATTCTTTAAAGTAGCTAAAGTTACTTTGATGACAGCTTTGCACACTCTTGGCATTCTCTCAACCAGCTTCAACTGGAATGCTTTTCCAAGAGTCTTGAAGGAGTTCCCACATATGCTGACCACTTGTTGCCTGCTTTTCCTTCACTCTGCGGTCCAACTCATCACAAACCATCTCAATTGGGTTGAGATTGGGTATTTGTGGAGGCCAGGTCATCTGATGCAGCACTCCATCCCTCTCCTTGTTGGTCAAATAGCCCTTACACAGCCTGGAGGTGTGTTGGGTCATTGTACTGTTGAAAAACAAATGATAGTCCCACTAAGCGCAAACCAGATGGCATGGCGTATTGCTGCAGCATGCTGTGGTAGCCATGCTGATTAAGAGTGCTTTGAATTCTAAATAAATCACTGACAGTGTCACCAGCAAAGCACCCCCACACCATCACACCTCCTCATCCATGCTTCATGGTGGGAACCACACATGTGGAGATCGTCTGTTCACCTACTCTGCGTCTCACAAAGATACGGCAGTTGGAACCAAAAATCACACATTTTGACTTATCAGACCAAAGGACAGATTTACACCAGTCTAATTGCTTGTGTTTCTTGGCCCAAGCAAGTCTCTTCTTCTTATTGGTGTCCTTTAGTAGTTGTTACTTTGCAGCAATTCGACCATGAATTTGGGCGGCAGTTAGCCTAGTGGTTAGAGCATTGGGCCAGTAACCGAAAGTTTGTTAGAGTGAATCCCCGAGCTGACAAGATAAAGATCTGTGGTTCTGAACAACACAGTTAACCCACTGTTCCTACGCTGTCATTGTAAATAAGAATCTTAACTGACTTGCCTGGTAAAAAAATGAAAAAAACTGAAGGACTGATGCAGTCTCCTCTGAACTGTTGAGATGTGTCTGTTACTTGAACTCTGTGAAGCATTCATTTGGGCTGCAATTTCTGAGGCTGGTAACTCTAATGAACTTATCCTCTGCAGCAGAGGTAATCCTGGGTCTTCCTTTCCTGTGGCGGTCCTCATGAGAGCCAGTTTCATCATAGTGCTTGATGGTTTTTGCGATTGCACTTGAAGAAACTTTCAAATGTCTTAAAGTAATGATGTAATGATGGACTGTCGTTTCTCTTTGCTTATTTGAGCTGTTCTTGCCATAATATGCCATAATATGGACCCCTACATGGTCCCAACACAACTGATTGGCTCAAACACATTAAGAAGGAAAGTAAATCCACAAACACTTTTTTGGTTACTACATGATTCCATATGTGTTACTTTATAGTTTTGATGTGTTCACTATTATTCTACAATGTAGAAAATAGTACAAATTAAGAACAACCCTAGACTGAGTACGTGTGTCCAAACGTTTGACTAGTACTGTATACACAGACTTGCTCTGTAAAATCATTCAGTCATATGTGAGGATTGAGAGAGAGAGAGTTTGTGTCTTTGAGTCTTTATGGAAAGCTATTCAGGGAGAGGCAGGAAGAAATAAATGAGTTGAAAAGGGGAGAGATAAATAAATGAAAGAGATTAAAACAGTGTGTTAGGGGGCTTGGGTCTGAGATAGACAGGCAGGTATGTTTATCTTTCAAGCACTAATTAAAAAGTATTTACCTCAGCAAACAAACACCAAATCAAAAATGTCCATTACAAAAAATGTGACTTTAAGAGAGAGAGAGAGAGTGCGCTCAAGCTTGTGCGTTTACTTGTGCGTGTGTGTGTTTCCGCAGAGTTAGGGGGGATGAGGGATAAAGGTGTGTGGATGTGGATGGTAGCTGTTGAGTAAAGTGAGGAAAGCCTGAGTCAGGAGAAACCCCTGTCCCTTCACTGGAGCGTCATAGTGTAAGGGATACAGATAGACTGACACAATGTCAGTCCAAACTGAGTTAAAATGGATGAGCAATCATTTATCTTGAATTTGTTTGTCATGTTTTTTGGGGGGGTCTTCCCTTCCCCCCGCACTGAATGCAGTTATTTCACCTCCCACACTCCATTACGGTTGTTGACTACATTCTCAATTACACTTGCTGTACTTCAAAGCTCTTCACTGAGCCCTGTCCAACAGGCCTGTGGAACAACAAATCAGTTGTGCTGGCTAACTCTTCTGTGTCACTATATATCACTCCTCTTGGATACCTTCCATGATATCTGCTGTCCATCATTCTAATGACCTGTGGGTGGCTTATTGGTTGCAGTTGTGTGTTTTTTGGAGGGGGGTTTTCTCACAAGCCATAAGCAGAGAGTTCACAATCTCAAACAATGGCAGTAGTAGTTTTTACTACTTTACAATACTTGTGGATACATGAACTTGGACAAGCAGTCCTTTTTTTCTTCTTCTTTGCAATACTTGTGAATACATCAACTTGTAGTAGTTTTAGTAATACGGTTGTATAGCGTAATTTAGACATCCAAGTGTCTAACCTTGTCTAGCCTGAGAGAAATCTGACATATCCAACTCTAAACCCAAGAACAAACCCACATATACTGTACATGTCTCGACTAGTCAGTGCATTGTTGGCGAGGGGGAAAAAGAAAAAGTAAGGGAAGAGAAAAGAGAGAGAGAGTGTGTAGTGTCTGTGTGTGAGAGGGAGAGGGAGAGGTGGGAAGCCCAGAGCCCTTGATCCCCCTGGGCTCTGTAGAGCATATTTGCCTAATTCCGGCGGTAGAGGTATGTGTGCGGGCAGTAGAGGCATGTGTGTGGAAAACAGTCCCCTTCATCCCCACAAAGCCTCTCATTAAGGGCTGGCCAGGGCAGGCTGAGACTGGGCTGGTTGAGAAGAACTGGGCTGTGGTTAGTGTTGGGTAGAGCAGTGTGCTGGGTAGAGCTGGGCTGGCTTCCAGAGGCAGGTGCAGCAGCGCTCCACTTTACCTTAATTGACATCCGGAAGAAGAAAATACTCCTCGCGGAGGTGCCTTTAGCTCTTATTCTAGAGATATTCACTCTCTGCCCTCTTTCTCCTATCTCGCTCTCGCTCTCTTTTCCTTCTCTCTCTCTCTCTCTCTTTGTCTCTGTCTCTCTCTCTCTCTCTGTCTCTCTCTCGTTCTCTCTCTCTTTGCCTCTCTCTCTTTCTCTCTCTTTCTCTCTCTCTCTTTCTCTCTCATTCTCTCTCTCTCTCTCTCTTCCGCCCCTTTCCTCTCCCCCTCTCGCTCTCTCTGTGTGGAGGAGGAGAGTTGAGGAAAGCTAGCTCTTCTGACAGCTCATCACCATGGCTCCTTCTGTTCTAGCCGTCACACTCCCTGTTTCTCACCCAATCTTTTCATACTGCACATCCACGACCGAGTCAATTTGAGCACTGGATATGGGATAAGTGCATTGTCTTACGTCAGATGGCATCACTCCTACACAGCGCACGGCCCTCAACGATTTGTCTTGTAGGATGTGGGAATCATTCCAATTTGAATATTCCCGAGCATCTCCCATTCAAAAATGAAAACACAGTTCCTAATTTATGATATCACTGCGCTCTTGTATGACTCGCCATATATATGCAGAATAACAAGCTAAATTATTTCAAACGTTGTGACAGTGATATAATAGTTTAGGAACATTCACTGTCTTCTTGGTAAGTAACTCCAGTGTAGATTTGGCCTTCTGTTATTGTCCTGGTGATAGGTGAATTCATTTCCCAGTGTCTGGTGGAAAGCAGACTGAATCAGGTTTTCCTCTAGGGTTTTGCCTGTGCTTAGCTCCATTCCGTTTATTTTTATCCTGAAAAACTCCCCAGTCCGTAACGATTACAAACATACCCATAACATGATACAGCCACCACTATGCTTAAAAATATGGAGAGTGCTACTCAGTAATGTGTTGTATTAGATTTTCCCCAAACATAAGACTTTGTATTCAGGACAAAAAGTTTATTGCTTTGCCACACTCTTGGCAGTATTACTTTACCACCTTGTTGCAAACAGGATGCATGTTTTGGAATAGGTTAGTATTGTGGAGAACTGCAATGTGGTTGATCCATCCTCAGTTTTTTTCTATCACAGCCATTAAACTCTGTAACTGTTTTAAAGTCTCCATTGGCCTCATGGTGAAATCCTTGAGCGGTTTCCTTCCTCTCCGGCAACTGAGTTAGGAAAGATGCCTATATCTTTGTAGTGACTGGGTGTATTGATATACCATCCAAAGTGTAATTAATAACTTCACCATGTTCAAAGGGATATTCAATGTCTGCTTTTTTACCCATCTACCAATATCTACCAATGTGTTTGAAATTCATTGCTAGTCTGAGGGACCTTACAGATAATTGTATGAGTGGGGTAGAGAGATGAGGTAGTCATTCAAAGATCATGTTAAACACTATTATTGCACACAGTGAGTCCATGCAACGTATGATGTGACTTGTTAAGCAAAGGTTTACACCTGAACTTATTTAGGTTTGCCATAATAAAGAGGTTGAATACTTATTGACTCAATTTGTAAATATTTCGAAAAAACATCATTCAACTTTGATATTATGGGGTATTGTGTGTTGGACAGTGACAAAACATCTCAATTGAATCAATTTAAAATTCAGGCTGTAACACAACAAAATGTGGAGAAAGTCAAGGGGTGTGCAATACTTTCTAAAGGTACTGTATCCCAATAACCTTTGCAAGATACGATACAGATTAGTGCAGGCAGAATCGATGTGCTATCTGACGTAAGACAATGGGATAAGAGTGGCTGAAAACCCTTTTGGGAGTTTATGATTACCGTGATGGTATGGTAACCCATTGTGTAACCTAACCTAGCATCCTGAGGGGCATTTCTTTCTGGTCCTGATGAGAAAAATAAAACGGTCGGGGGAGGTTCTCTTCAGCACTGTTGAACCAATCCAGTAAATGTAGAGGAGGAGTTAAGATGGAGTGTCGCCTTGTTAACGTCCAAAAGCGGAAGTCTCGTCACAGGCCCTGTTTCCATTTCACCTGAAAATTAGATGCGTCCTTTCAAACCGCCCCGCTGAGGGTGGACTTTTGGCTAGTCTCAAGTTGCCTCACTTCCAAAGTCTCTTATTTAGAAATCAGGAGATCTAGGTTGAACTTTAGCCTCAGCCCAGTGCAGAGAGAGGATATTGCTTCAGAGCATTCAGGCATAGGCAGTTTGTGCTTTAATTTCTCAGTTAGTTGCCTTCAAAGCAGATATACCAAATCACCATTATCATCAAAGGCTATATAACTGGTACAACAAAATCAGTCGCAAATCACCATTATCATCAAAGGCTATATAACTGGTAACCAACAATCAGTCGCAAAGGCATATTGGTTTCACGTAAAAGGTTTTCCACGGGCCACAACTATCATATGTCGAACTGCTTGGAACATATTACGTAGAAGCAGCAGAGCGTGAAAGCCTAATTCATTTGATATATTTTCCCAATTTTTGACAGTGGAAATAAAGTAAAGTAGTAAAAGCGAAGCAGTTCCTGAATAGATTTTTTTGTTACTAGTATCAAAGATCACACATATTGGGTAGCTATATCTCCTCCATCTCTTCATTCATTTCAATAATTCATGAATTTGACTGAAAATCTTTTCGGGGGAAAGAGCTTTTCAATTAAGGACGGGGTGCTGAGGAATGGTATATCCACATTGATATGTAAAGTGGCCCTAGAACAATGTCTACAATGGTACATCATCTCCATTTCAACTTGAAACAGACGCTTCACATGGTCTGAGTGTGCATTTTCACAGACATCAAGGACATAGCCAGACAGAGAGAGCGAGAGGGGGGGTGGGAGAATGAAAGCGCGAGAGAGAGAGAAAGGCATGGAAATGGACGGATGAAAAGATAAAGAGATGTGCTTGGAGCGGAGGGATGGATAGACGAGAGAGAGAGAAAAAAGGAGAAGTAGTTAGATGTAGAGTAGAGCGTTATGTGATGTTGAGAGGCTTGCCTTGAGTGTGGGCAGTGGTAGGCAGTAGGCAGCATTGATGGGGGATGGATGTAGTTAGTAGCTAGTAGAGCTACAGTTACAGCTGGCTCACCCATGGTTGTGTCTCAAATTGCACCTGGTCAAAAGTAGCGCACTATATAGGGAATAGGGGGCCATTTAGGACACAGCCTATGATTCCCTTTCCTTTTCCCTGTGGATGAAAAGCCTCTGGAGAATACAGCTGCATCTCTACGTGATGTTGCCTCCCATGTTTCCTCCCATGCTTCTCCCTGTGCCCACTAATTAAGTGCGCTCGGGTGATTAGTGAATCAAAAGTATTTTGATGAGTTGGGTTTTCCATTTTATTTAATCATGCATTCTTTTGTTCAGAGTCTGTTGCGCATATGTTTTGTGTGTGGTAGAAAAATAGGCAACAGTGTGTTTGTACTGTATGTTTGTGCAGTTTGGTGTTAGGGTATTTGTGTTTGTGGTAGTGCAGGTGTGTTGCGTGGGTGGGTTGGTTTCGTGCTGTGTTGTGTTGTGTAAAGCCTTTGTGTTTTAAGTCTGGTATTTTCATCCAGATTTCAGTTAAATGATTTCTCTAATTTATTTATATTTTTAATTTCAGTTGTAAACCCGTCTCTTTCAGGGAAGTAGAAAGGAAATTGAATCATTAAGTATTACTGGATCCAAATTCTTTATTTCTTTCAAATTATTTTTTTAAACAGAGGCTTTGAGTTGGGTAAAACAATTACATATACTGCACATATATAGTCAGTGGAATAATAGCCTATATAACGAACATCATCTCCCTCCATTTTCCCTGTCTGATTTAAATAACGTTTTTTCAACATCGATTAAGCTGCACATTTTCATGGAATTAGTATGAATGTGCCAAGAAATAGCTTTGCCAGCCATGCAGAAATGGCTTTTCTTTGAATCGGAAAATAATGTCCTTCAGGGAATTGTGTATGTGTGTGTGTGTGTGTGTGTGTGTGTGTGTGTGTGTGTGTATGCGTTCGTTCGTGTGTGTGTGCTCCCTTAAGACTGACTTCTGAAGGTCATTGAAGACTTTTACCAGAACTCTAGTTTTATTTAACAAAAAACTACTGCCCAGTTTACCTCTCATGCAATTAGGAAAAAATCTGTGAAACTCTCTCTCTTATTGTTTGTAATTTGCTGTGGGCTGTGGGCACACATAGTCGTTGTCTCAAATGACATCCTATTCCCTATGTAGTGCACTACTTTTGACCAGAGTACAATGGGCCCTAGGGTGCTATTTGGGATGCAAACCCAGTCTTTAGAGAGAGGCATTCATAGAAATAAATGGAAAATAATGTTCCATATGTTAGCATGACCGGGGTGACCCTCGTAGACATGATGTGTGAACATCTTCTGTTGATTCTATTCCTGTTTTGTAATACGGGGATGTTAGTGTTGTGCGACTTCATCTATGAAATTCTTCCATTTAGTTTGGTCTTTCTATTTTATTAAATCTTCGTTATATCCTAACTGTTTTAGGATAGGAATTTAAAAGGTTTGTCCTCCAACAATGACTTCAAAAATTATATTTTTGTGTGGATTTAATGTGAAAAATGTGATAGCCTCTCTTCTATTAAGTCTGTTTGTTACACATTGTTGGATGTTAAACTAGATGTCATATTGATGTAACTATGTACTTACAGACTGACACAATAAGAAAGTATTAACAAATAATGAAATGGACAATATGTTGTCAAGAATGTATGTTATGAACTAAAACCATTGTGAACTATCAGACATCTGTTATACCCTCACAGAGCTGTGTCCTTGCTCAGTGATGACTTGCCACTTACCTTTAATCCTTGTATATTCTCACCGTAATTTAATTAATGTAGCTTTGTTTACCCTTAGAAAGCGCAGTAGTTCAGCCCGAATAGAATGATTGCAGGGAGGAGTGCAGTGTATTGTGAACATCTATTCTATCCAAGTGTGTGTGAGTGGGTGTTGGTCAGCGATGCCTTGCCAATTACCTCTGACCCTTTTATATTCTCTCTGTAATTGAATGTAGCTTTGTTTGCATGTTAGCAATCAAGTTGTCAAGACATAACTTTCAAAATGCAGAAATACAACAGGAATGATGCCAAACGCAGCATCATATGATGCAAAATGCATCATACTGTATCAGCTGTATTTCTGCATTTTGAAAATCATATATCTTGACAACTTGATTGCTGACATGAAATACATTTTGGGACTATATCAACAATGGACTAAAGAAACAAATACCAAAAGATTGTTTTTTGATGGAATTTTCCTTTCAATCCGATATAAAATGAAGACAGCAGTGTATTGTGAACATGTATTGTGTCAGGGTGTATGTGGGTGTCTGTGTCATAGACAAGGTCGTTGAGGATTCATTGAGCATTTAGAGTGAAGGAGGCAATGTCACACTGTGAGAATTTCAAGAAAACAAACAATCACACACACACACACACACGCACACACACACACACACACACACACACACTTGTGTGAGTTAGGTTGAAGCCGAGGTGCGGAAATAGAAGTATTTCATGTTGCAGACTGATAACTCTTTCGCTCATCCTCACTAGAATTGTTTAGCGAGATAATGATACGCACTCAACAGGGAGAGAGGGGGAAAAATAGGTAATTATTTCATTATTTCTGAATTAATTAAATAATATCATATCAAGAAATGGCCCTGCATAAATCCTTTCTTAAACATCCTGATAGAGATGAAAAACTGCCACTGAACACACATTCTGTGTCCCCTTTCTCTCTGGGCCCTGGTCAAATGTAGTGCACTAAAGAGGCAATAGGGTGCCATTTGGGATGCAAACAGTGATCTTTGAGTATGTTATGTAAGTCTATGATTCTCATGACATTGATGTAGGTGGCTTGTTTTGTCTATATGACAGTTCATTGAGAGGGATGTCTTCTTGGATGAAATGGAGGCCAAGCTAATAATAATGACCTTGTTTTCCACAATATTCCCTTCATAATCACCATTTATATATAATATACACCCTGAGAGACACAGAGAAGGGTTTTAAAATGAGCTTTATGCCCTCTTTGTGTTTTTTATATTCAAGAGAATTGATATGCACGCCAAGGAACAGTAGATATACCTACTAAGCAGAACTCTAATTTTCTTCTCCTGTTATGTGTGTTATATGGGTATTGTATCACCTCACTTTCCCCTCTGAAAAAGCACAACTGTGAACTTAGCAGGAGAGTGCTGTACAAAATGAACAATGCATTCGAGAGCTCTAGTGAGTTGATTGTCTTACGTGTCCACAACTTTCTACACAGTTGCACTCTATAGGCTAGCCACTGTATTTAAATCCTTATCTACCTCATTGGTTATCTAGGGAGGATCCCAGGACATTATCCAATGCTCTGCAATGTGTGGGGATGGAGAACTCACAGATCACAATAGAGCAGGGGTATTCAAATCTTACTCTACCAGGTCCAGAGTACTGCTGGTTTTCTTTTCTACCTGATAATTACTTGCACCACCTGGTGTCCTGGGTCTAAATCAGTTACTGATTAGAGAATGAAAAAAAAGCAGTAGAACTGGCTTTGAGGTCCAGATTTGAATTTGAGGACAATATAGTACCAGAGAAGGGAACAGTAGAGTTCTGCTAAAAGCCTAAAGGGAGAGGGAAAGAG
The DNA here is from genome assembly GCF_901001165.1 of Salmo trutta. Taxonomy (NCBI): domain Eukaryota; kingdom Metazoa; phylum Chordata; class Actinopteri; order Salmoniformes; family Salmonidae; genus Salmo; species Salmo trutta. The sequence continues at coordinate 24,299,723 of NC_042966.1, read as the reverse complement.
AGAAAAAATGCCTTGTCCTTTCACCTTGAGATAGAGCACTTGTTTGGGGAAATTAATGTTGTTGCTCTGCCCCTTTTCTCTCTCTTTCTCTACCTCCCTCAATCTTCTCTATCCCTCTACCCCCCTCTCTTCTTCTTCTCTCTTTCCCTCAACAAGGCTGTAATCAGGACTGGGTGATGTACTGTTCCAAGCCCCCACGCCATACAATTTAAGCTGCTCTTTGCAGCCCGGCGTTCCGGCCTGCTCGCCACAATAAAATTATAGTTATTTGAAGTGCTGGAGGGAAAGTAAAACAGGAAAGAGGAAGTTAAGTACTTCACAGTGAACTTATGTCAAAGGCCGACCAGGCAATCTGGATGAGACTGCTTCCTTTCCTCTCTCTCTCTTTCTCTCGCTCTCTCTTCGTTTCTCTTAATGTCTTTTCAGTTCACTTGAATGCAATTCAGAGCAATTAAGACTGTGGCTATTGGAAGGATTATCAATACGCCCACTGTGGGCAATTATGACTGGCAAGGCAGAATGTTGTGGACATAATGATCTTGCTATGTTATTCCTGTTGTCAAATGGTTCCATCACTAAACAGCTTGTTTACCTGTTTGTCAGTTGTTGCTTTAAAATACTTGAGCAGGTCATTTGGTGCAGTGAGGTGGTATTTGTGTGGAGGAGTCAACAATATGTTGGGTTTGGCAGTGATTGACAAGAATAAGAGCAGGCCAAATTGAATTCCATCAGGCTGCTGAACAGTGGGACATAGGATAGCTGCAGGCCCAATACACGGTTGGACAGTAGGTCGCAGAGGCTTTGAATATGTGAAAATGTAAATGTGTCACTTACAGAATTTCCACGTGGGCGAGGATATTGGAAATTTAATCAAAGCCTACTAGATGATAAATTGTTTAGAACTAGGACAGAAGAATTTATAACTGACTTTTTCAGACATAACATAGGTACAGCAGATCCCCTTATTGTATGGGACACTTTTAAGTGTGCCTTAGAGGCCATGCAATTCAGTACTCATCTATAAAACAACAGCAATTTAGATCAAAAGAGTCCATATTAACAAAGGAAATTGAAGGACTAACAGTACAGTTAGATAGCAATAAAATGGTACAATAGAGGCACAGAATAAGTTAGAGGAAAAACAAAAAGAAATGGAGGAACTTATTCAAGAAAGATCCAGTGTAATATATTATATCAATAAAGCGAATTGGATGGAATATGTGGAAAAATACTCCAAATTCTTTTTCAATCTTCAGTATAGAAATGCTACCAAATTTTTTTTATTAAAACTTGTTACAAATGATGGAGTCACACATGATTCACCAAAGGATATTTTGAAAGAGGAAGTAAAGTACTTTAAGAATATGTTTTCGTTTCAGTCTCCTCTATCTCCGCTAACTGAAACTAATTGTATGGATTTTTTTCCTAATAATAATGTAAAATTAACATCTGTACAGAAAGACTCATGTGAAGGCCAAATTACAGAAGAGGAACTGCTTGATGCAATTGGGGCCTTTAAGGATGGGAAAACTCCAGGGCTGGATGGCATACCAGTGGAAGTATACAAAACTTTTTTTGATATACTCAAAGGACCATTATTAGCATGTTTTAACCACTCCTATATAAATGGTAGATTATCAGACACGCAACAAGAAGGTCTGATATCATTATTACTGAAACAGGACCCAAGTGGTATATATAAAGATGCAGTCCTGGCACGGTTGTCTAAAGGATCGGACCAAAGTGCAGCATGGTTGTAGTTCCACATATTTATTATTTCCGTGAAACGTTGCAATACACAAATAACTTGAATAAGAAAACAACAAACCTTGACGCAGAGAGAAATAAACACTACTCAAAAGCTAACAACCCACAAACACAAGTGGAAAAAACCCCTACTTAAATAGGATCTCCAATTAGAGACAATGAGGACCGGCTGCCTCTAATTGGAGATCATCCCAAAAAAACCAACATAGAAATAGAAACCTAGAATAACCACATAGAAATAGATAACATAGAAAACCACCCAAAAACACCCCCTGTCACGCCCTGACCTACTCTACTATAGAAAATGACATCTTACAAGGGTCAGGACGTGACAAGTCCATTTAAAAAAATGGAGACCTCTTACACTTCAGTGTTGTGATGCAAAAATCCTAGAAAAATGCTTGGCGCATAGAATTAAAAAGTATTGTCAGATATTATTCATCCTAATCAGACAGGTTTTTTACATGGACGATACATTGGAGATAATATAAGACAAGTACTGGAAACAATAGAATACTATGAAATATCGGGGACACCAGGCCTGGTTTTCATAGCTGATTTTGAAAAGGCTTTTGATAAAGTATGACTGGAGTTTATATATAAATGCCAAGAATATTTCAATTTTGGGGAATCTCTTATAAAATGGGTTAAAGTTATGTATAGTAACCCTAGGTGTAAAATAGTAAATAATGGCTACATCTCAGAAAGTTTTAAACTATCTAGAGGAGTAAAGCAAGGTTGTCCACTATCGGCATATCTATTTATTATTGCCATCGAAATGTTAGCTGTTAAGATTAGATCAAACAATAATATTAAGGGATTCGAAATCCGTGGCTTAAAAACTAAGGTGTCATTGTACGCCGATGATTCATGTTTTCTTCTAAAACCACAATTAGAGTCTCTCCACGGCCTCATCGAGGATCTAGATACTTTTGCTATCCTCTCTGGATTAAAACCAAATTATGATAAGTTAAATTACATTACGTATTGGATCACTAAAAAAATGCACATTTTACATGACCATGTAGCTTACCAATTAAATGGTCTGACGGAGATGTAGACATACTCGGTATACAAATCCCAAAAGAAAGAAATTATCTCACTCCAATACATTTTTATAGAAAGTTAGCAAAAATAGATAAGATCTTGCTACCATGGAAAGGAAAATGCCTGTCTATTTGTGGAAAAATTACCTTGATTAACTCTTTAGTCATATCACAGTTTACCTATTTGCTTATGGTTTTGCCTACACCTAGTGACCTGCTTTTTAAATTATATGAACAAAAAATATTCAATTTTATTTGGAATGGCAAGCCAGATAAAATTAAAAGGGCCTATTTATATAACGAATATGAATTCGGAGGGCAGAAATTATTAAATATTAAAGCATTAGACCTCTCACTAAAGGCATCAGTCATACCAAAGTGATACTTAAATCCAAACTGGTTTTCTAGTAAATTAGTATGAATGTCTCATCCTATGTTCAAGAAGGGCCTTTTATCAGATTATACCTGTCCACTTTGGGTTGTTTGAAAAGGAAATAATCTCCAAAATATCTTTATTTTTTAAACAAGCCTTAGAAAGTTGGTTGCAATTTCAGTTTAATCCACCTGAAAAGACAGAACAAATAATACAACAAATATTGTGGTTAAATTCAAATATAGTAATTGATAAAAAACTGTATTTTTCGAAGAAATGTTTAAAAAAGGTATAATTTTAGTGAATGATATTATAAATAGGACTGGTGGAGTGATGTCACACATGCAGCTAACACAGACATATGGAAATGTCTGCTCTTCCCAAAATTACAACCAATTAATTGCAGAATTGCCACAAAAATGGAAGAGGCAAGTAGAAGGGGAAAAAAGTAAGGAACTTGTATGTCGGCCCTGTATTAAAGAACATAAATGGTTAAAGAAAAGTGTGATAAATAAAAACATATACCAATTTCATTTAAGGACCAAAAAACTGACAGCTGTGCCATATAAATTGCAAAATAGTTGGGAAGAGATTTTCGGTGTACCCATTATATGAATTGATACGCAAAACAATGCCGGATTCAAAACTTCGAATTTTTCAATTTAAATTACTATACAAAGTTCTTGCAACTAATAGATTGTTATATATGGGGGATACAATCTTCCCAGCTCTGCAGATTCTGCTGTGAGGAGGCAGAGTCATTAGATCATTTATTTTGGTATTGTCCATATGTAGCTCGTTTTTGGTCACAGGTCCAGGAATGGCTTAAGAATTGCAACATTTGCCTAGAACTAACGCTGCAGATAGCAATGCTGGGTGATTTGAAAAGCCATAGTCAATCAATCAATAATATAATAATTATTTTAGCAAAAATGTTATTTTTAATTTACAATCTGTAGAAGCTATATGAATAGAAAGGTTCAATTGTTTTGTGAAGCATCACAGCACAGTTGAAAAATATATGGCAATTAGAAATCCGAAATGGATGATGTTGAGAGATAGATGGGAGGGGTTGAATGGAGCTGAAGGGTGGGACTAATAACAGGATAAACAATGTAAAACATACGGGGTCTGTAAAATGTATATAGGTTCAGAACTTTTGTGAAATAGCAGAGTTACAAATAGAAATCAAACTGGATGGACATCAGAAATAGAGGAAGGACTAAAAACAAACAAAAAATAACTATTGTAAAATAGACTGTCTGTTGTCTGTAAAATGTGTATAAGATGAATAAATTGAAGGTTAAAGCCGAAGTGTTTATTAGTTTACTCCAATTGGGGGATTGGTGGTAGGGTTTGCGGGGAATAATAATAATAAAGGTATATTCTTAAAAAAAGTATGTATGTCTATATAAGTATGTGTATGTATATATGTGTATATGTATGCATGCGTGTATGGATGTATATATTTACCAAAAAGATATATGGGGGATTGGAAATGATGCCGACAATTACATTGATGGAAGCAATATTCTTTCCGCAATATTAAGCTGATCCACCCCCAAAATTCTTTTTACAAAAATGTGTCACTTGTATACAAACTTTGCAGTTTTCTGTACTGCATGTAATATTCACTGAGTGTACAAAATATTAAGAACACCTGCCCTTTCTATGACATAGACTGCATCCAGGTGAAAGCTATGATTCCTTACAGATGTCAGTTGTTAAATCCACTTCAATCAGTGTAAATGAAGGGGAGGAGACAGGTTAAAGAAGGATTTTTAAGCCTTGAGACAATTGAGACATGGGTTGTGTATGTGTGCCATTGAAGGTTGAATGTGCAAGACAAAGTATTTAATGGGGTATGTTTGTTATACTCAGTGTATTGTGTTGTGCTTGTGTATTTGTATGCTGATTTTACAAAACGAATGTCCATGTAAATAAATGGGTAATAAAGTAATGTATCATATTGATTGTGTTTATGTACGTTTTCACGATTGAAACACCACTTTTCCTCACTTTCCATTTCTCCATTTTCTCTTTCCTCCTCAGTCTTTCATTCACAAGGTCTTGGTTGTAAATTTCTCTCTTCAGTCCTCTCACTCTTCCTTCCCTCCCCACTTTCCCTCTTTCCATCCTGCTTAACCTTCCCTCCCTCCCTCCCTCCTTCCATTCTCCCTGCTTCTCCTCCCTATTTTCCTCCACCCTCTTTCCCTCCCTCCCCCTGGAGCCTATCTGCTGACCCTTGCTACCCTGGTAAATAGTCACACTTGGCATCCACTCAGTAAGAGTCTCTTTATCTCTGTTGAATAAGTGCGGAGGATGCATGAATTATGTATGAATTACAGCACAGAACATGAATTATGTATGAATTACAGCACAGAACATGAATTATGTATGAATTACAGCACAGAACAGGTCTTAATACGAGGCTGGGGAGCCCTTTGCTAATTCCTATAAAACATGCAGAGTGAAGAAAGCCACTGATGAGATGTTCAAGTGTGTGTGTGTTTGTGTGCGTGCGTACGTACGCCAGGTGGCAGGATGGAAAGGAGGGCATGGATGGCATCGGCATGTTTAGATTAACATTCAGGGGGGTGCAAAGGGACGTGAAGTGTGTGAGTGGTTATGTTTGAAATTCTGTGCATGTGTGTGTGTCTGTTTCTGTGTGTGTTGGACACATTACCTGTCATTAATCCCATTGTTATTGGGTATTAATACACTCTCACACACACTTCTATGCTACTCTGACAGGTTCCCCTCTCTCAGAGACACTGATGGTGATTGGCTGAATTCTAATTGCATTGATTGAGTGTGTCCTGATAACTGTACCCTGCTCTGTGACACAGCACTTCCATGTTGTCCAGATATCCAGACACTGAATATTCTCCTCAACACAGCTGAGAGTGGAACCTTTTATTTTGAAACAAAGCAACTTGGATTTTGTTGTTGTAATTATTGGCTCTGTTGAATGGAATAAAACTCCTGGGTAATGACTATCATCATAGTGATGATAACAGGTGCTAGATAAGAGGTACAGAGGAGTTGAGACATCTAATTTATGCATCAGTATGGTTTGGGAAAATGGTATTCTCAACTGACTTTTTTCCGTTCTTATTCCTTGCTGCCTACCAAATCTGTGATGATGTTGTGTTTGTGTTCGAGTTAGCATGTTGACGTCACGTGACATAAAGTAAATGAGAAGTATATCACACAAGAGCCAAAGTGGAGAGAAAAGCAAAGCTCACACAAGAGCTGAGTGCAGGGACTGCATCTAAAACTAACACAGGAATATCAAGCAACAAGCAGTACTTAACCTTTAGACAAATGGGCAAAAGGCTGGCAAGTAGGCTAGCGTTAAGAGCATTGGGCCAGTAACCGAAAGGTTTCTGGTTTGAATCCCAGAGCCGACTAGGTGAAAAATATGTCTATGTGCCCTTGAGCAAGGCACTTAACTGCTCCTGTAAGTCACTTTGGAAAAGAGCGTCTAGTAAAAGGCATCAATCCAATACCTCTCTCTCTATCCGCCCTTCTGGTGAGAGACAGAGACAAACAGTGGTGCCAGCTATCAATACACCCACCTACTATCTGTTGCAGGATAAAATGAACTACTCCCACTGGCCTGGCAAAAGTCCATGAAGATGACTAACCGGCATTGTTAGGGAAGTCTTGTAATTAAAAAGATAATATTAATTTAAAAAAGGCGTGAAAATAAATTACTCTGCAGATGTCTTTATGTTTTTGCCTCTGAGAGAATATCCATAATACCATAAAATCAAATGAAGGGGAATTTACATCCCTCCATCTCTTAGTATTTATGAAAGGCAAACATGAAGAAAAATGTTTGAACAGCGCTGGTCTGCATGAGGTTTCAGCAGCACAGACACGTTGGAAGTGTATCCTTCCCAACTCCCCAAACCTTATAGAGAGCACATTCCCCCTTTCCTCCTCTGTACATTTGGCTCTGACACTGGGGGTGAGGATGGTTGAGGAGGGGGTAAGAACAGGGCAAAGGAGGTCTGTGGACTATACTGACTCGTCAAAATGGAAACCACAGGCTCCTCAGCTGTCACTCATGCTCTACAGAGCCTGCTAGAATGTGACAGGTCCACCATGAATTAGCATCACAGCACCATGGCTCATCCAGAGGCTGCATTGGCTTAGAAGCTAGTCCACCGTTACACTCCTCCTCTACAGTAAATGAATACTCTCTGAGAGAAAGTTGGAGAGAGAGGGTGATGGAGATGGATAGAAGGTGCAGGAGCGAGAGATAGAAGACGTGAAAGAGAGGGGGTGTGATGAAGAAAGTGAGAGATGAGGGGATGGGGAAGGAAGGAGTAGACAGAAGAGACAGACAGATGGAGACAAATGAAGGAGGAGACGAACAATAGGCCACACCTACAGAGCGCAGACCTCTTAGTCACTGCCAGAGGGAATGAGCACAGAGACACATACTAACTGACTGAGGACTGAAGTTATCTTCACTCACCTCATTCCCACTGAGGTTTCATCCCAGCATTGGACTGCTCATAGATTAAACCCTCCCCATTAAGCACACACTCAGTCATACTAGCACACAGCTCAGACACCCATGCATACCCCACAAGTCAAATCAAGCATTTCGCTACACTCACAATAACATCTGCTACCCATGTGTATGTGACCAATAAAATTGGATTAAATTTGATTTGAGGGGTATGCATGAGTGTCCGAGCTGTGTGCTAGTAGTTTAAACAGACACCTTGGTGCATTTGGCATGTCAACACTTCTTACAAAAACAAGTAGTGATGAAGTCAATCTCTCCTCCACTTTGAGCCATGAGATATTTACATGCATTTTAATGTTAGCTCTCTGTGTACATTTAAGGGCCAGTCGAGCCAATTGTAATTTTCCGTGATTCCTCTTTGTGGCACCTGACCACACGACTGAACAGTAGTCCAGGTGCAACAAAACTAGATCCTTTAGGACCTGTCTGGTTGATAGTGTTGTTAAAAAGGCAGAGCAGCTCTTTATTATGGACAGACTTCTCCCCATCTTACCTACTGTTGTTTCTACATGTTTTGACCATGGCAGTTTACAATCCAGGGTTACTCCAAGCAGTTTAGTCACCCCAATTTGGTAAATTTCCACATTACGTATTACAATATTTAGTTGAGGTTCAGAGTTTAGTGAATGATTTGTCCCTAATCCAATGCTTTTAGTTTTGGAAATGTTTAGGACTAACTTATTCCTTGCCACCCATTCTGAAACTAACTGCAGCTCTTTGTTAAGTGTTGCAGTGATTTCACTTGCTGTAGTAGCAGACGTGTATAGTGTTGAGTCATCCACATAGACACACTAATTTTACTCAAGGCCAGTGGCATGTCATTAATAAAGATTTTTAAAAGTAAGGGGCCTAGACAGCTGCCCTGGGGAATTCCTGACTGTACCTGGATTATTTTGGAGAGGCTTCCATTAAATAACACTCTCTGTGTTCTCTTTGACAGGCAACACTTCATCCACAATATAGTATTGGGTTTAAAGCCATAACACATATGTTTTTCCATCAGCAGACTATGATCGATAATGTCAAAAGCTGTACTGAAGTCTGCAAAACAGCTCTCACAATCTATGTGAAGAGTGTTAAGGAATGTGTATGTGGCGTCAATATGCATGTGTGTTTGTGTTTTGTGTGTGTGTGTGTGTGTGTGTGTGTGTGTGTGTGTGTGTCTGTTGGAGTGTCAGTGTAGTATGTGTCTGTTGGAGTGTCAGTGTAGTATGTGTGAGTGTGTGGTTAGAGTCATGTGATTATACATTGAGCCTGTGCAAGAGAGTCAGTGCAAAAAATAAGAATAAATATGAATAAAATAAGGGGGTCAATGCAAATAGTCCGGGAAGCCATTTGATTAAATTTTAGCAGTCTTATGGCTAGAGGGTAGAAGCATTTTGGTCTCAGAATTGGCGATCCGGTAACGCTTGCCGTGCGGTAGCAGAGATGACAATCTATGACTTTGGTGGCTGGAGTCTTTCGAAATATTTAGGGTCTTCCTGTGACTGCCTAGTATTGAGGTCCTGGATGGCGGAAAGCTAGTCTCCAGTGTTATACTGGGCCGTACGCACTATTCTCTGTAGTGCCTTGCGGTCAGATGCCGAGCTGTTGCCATACCATGGTCTGATGCAACCAGTCAGGATGCTCTCGATGGTGCAACTGTAGAACTTTTTGAGGATCTGAGGTCCCATGCCCAATCTTTTCAGCCTTATGAGATGGAATAGGCACTGTCGTGCCCTCTTCACGCCTGTCTTAGTGTGATTAATCAATGATAGGTCCTTAGTGATGTTGACTGGGGCTGGGCTGTATACCGTATTTTACTATATACCGATATTGATGTACAGACCGGTTTGAGTTTTTAATTTACCTTTAAAACCTGTTGGGGCTAGGGGGCAGTATTTGCACGGCCGGATAAAAAACGTGTCCGATTTAAGCTGGTTACTACTCTTGCCCAGAAATGAGAATATGCATATAATTAGTATATTTGGATAGAAAACACTCTAAAGTTTCTAAAACTGTTTGAATGGTGTCTGTGAGTATAACAGAACTCATATGGCAGGTCAAAACCTGAGAAGATTCCATACAGGAAGTGCCCAATCTGACAATTTGTTGTCCTTCTGTTGCATCTCTATCGAAAATACAGCATCTCTGCTGTAACGTGACATTTTCTAATGCTTCCATTGGCTCTCAGAAGGCGCCAGATGTCACATACTGACCAGCAGAGGGAGTAATTGTATTAGTTTTGGTCAGGACGTGGCAGAGGGTTTGTGTTTTGTATGTATTTCACACTGCTGTTATTATTTAGCCTGTGAAACTGTCGGTCTGTCGTTCTCTGTTTTCTTGTTTTTCTCGTGTATATGATGAATAATATGATGAACATGCAACCCGCTGCGCCTTGGTCCTCTCTCTCCTACAACAACCGTTACAGAGCTACTCACCACAAAAGGACCAAGCAGCGGAGTAAGGAGCAATGGGAATTCGATATGGACTGGATGGGAGAAATGGACCTGGGAAGAGATTCTGGACGGGGCTGGACCTTGGCACCAGGCTGGGGAATACCGTCGCCCAAGGGAAGAGATAGAGGAGGCCAAGGCAGAGAGGCGTCGATATGAGGCCATGTACGCGCTGAGGGAGAAGCACGAGAGGCACCCCCAATCATTTTTTCTGGGGGGGGGCACACGGGTAGTTTGGCTAGGCCAAGGAAGAGCCATAAGCCAGCTACCCGTGCTTACAGGGAGGAACGTATGGAGTGGAGGGCGCCGAGTTATGAAGAAGTGCGCACGATCTCACCCATACGAACGCACAGTCCAGTGCGAGTTTTTCCAGCCCCTCGCAGATGCCGTGCTAAAGTGGGCATCCAGCCTGGTAGGAGGATGCCTGCGCTGCACGTCTGGTCGCCGGTACGCCTCCTAGGACCAGGCTACCGTATGCCCGCTCTACGCACGGTAACCATCAAGCCCCTGCACAGCCCAGTTCGCCCTGTACTAGCTCCCCGCTCGTACAGGGCTTCTAGTTCCACCCAGCCAGGACGGGTTGTGCAGGAGGTGCGAGCAAGACCACCTATGCGCCTCCATGGCCCAGTCTGTCCAGTTCCCGCCTCTCGTGCTGACCCGGAAGTGCGTACCTCCAGTCTGGCACGACCAGTACCAGCACCACACATCAAGCTTCCAATAAGTCAGCCTAGTCCTACTCAGCCTGTTCCCGCTCCTTGCACTAGCCCTGAGGTGCATGTCCCCAGGCTGGTACCTCCACTACCAGCCCCACGCATCAGGCTTCCAGTGCGTCAGACCAGGCCAGAGTGTCTGGCAACAGTGCCTGGTCCAGAGTGTCCGGCAACAGTGCCTGGTCCAGAGTGTCCGGCAACAGTGCCTGGTCCAGAGTGTCCGGCAACAGGGCCTCGTCCAGAGTGTCCGGCGACAGGGCCTCGTCCAGAGTGTCCGGAACCAGGGGAGATGGCCCACTGTCCGGAACCGGGTGAGTCTGCCTGCGACCCGGAACCGGTTGAGTCGGCCTGCGACCCGGAACCGGTTGAGTCTGCCTGCGACCCGGAACCGGTTGAGTCTGCCTGCAACCCGGAACCGGTTGAGTCTGCCTGCGACCCGGAACCGGTTGAGTCTGCCTGCGACCCAGAACCGGTTGAGTCTGCCCGCGACCCGTAACCGGTTGAGTCTGCCCGCGACCCGGAACCGAGGGAGTCTGTCAGCGACCCGGAACTGAGGGAGTCTGTCAGCGATCCGGAACCGAGGGAGTCTGTCAGCGATCCGGAACCAAGTGAGTCTGTCAGCGATCCGGAACCAAGTGAGTCTGTATGGAATCCGGAACTGAATAAGTGTTTAATTAACAGTGAACTAAAAGAGTCTGCCTACTGCGTGAAACGGAGTGAGTCTGCCTACCATCCGGAACAGAATGAGTCTGCCTACGACCTGGAACTGAAGGAGTCTGCCTACGGTCCGGAGCAGAGCAAGTCTGTCTACAGTCTAGAGGGCAGTAGGCCTGAACCAGAGCCACCTCCAGGATAGGTGGGTTGGGGAGGGGGGGTGTTGCACAGGTGTCGTCGTTGACGGCAGCCACCCTCCCTTCCCTCCCTTTAGTTTAGGGGGATATTTTTGTTGTTTGGGGGTTTTTGTGTTTTCTTTTGAGGTGCATTTGGGGTCTGCACCTTTACGGGGGGTACTGTTACGTCCTGACCAGCAGAGGGAGTAATTGTATTAGTTTTGGTCAGGACGTGGCAGAGGGTTTGTGTTTTGTATGTATTTCACACTGCTGTTATTATTTAGCCTGTGAAACTGTCAGTCTGTCGTTCTCTGTTTTCTTGTTTTTCTCGTGTTCAAAATAAATAATATGATGAACACGCAACCCGCTGCGCCTTGGTCCTCTCTCTCCTAGGACAACCATGACACCAGAAAGTGGAATGGGGTGTCTGCTGTCTCTGGGCGAAGAACAGCAGGAGAATTTGTGAGTGGTCAGCCTGGGAACAGTGAGACTGAGAGGCGCGTTCATGAGAATTCTCAATTTTTTTCTTTCAGCCTTTGAATGAATACAACGTCGCCCGGTTGGAATATTATCGCTATTTTACGAGAAAAATAGCATAAAAATTTATTTTACACAGCATTTGACATGCTTCGAAGTACGGTAATGGAATATTTTGATTTGTTTTGTCACGAAATGCGCTCGCGCGTCACCCTTCGGATAGAGACCTGAACGCACGAACAAAACGGAGCTATTTGAATATAACTGTGGATTATTTGGAACCAAAACAACATTTGTTGTTGAAGTAGAAGTCCTGGGAGTGCATTCTGATGAAGAACAGCAAAGGTCATTTAATTTTTCTAATAGTAATTCTGAGTTTGGTGAGCCCCAAACTTGGTGGGTGTCAAAATAGCTAGCCGTGATGGCCGGGCTATGTACTCATAATATTGCAAAATGTGCTTTCGCCGAAAAGCTATTTTGAAATCTGACACCGCGATTGCATAAAGGAGTTCTGTATCTATAATTCTTAAAATCATTTTTATGTATTTTGGGAACGTTTATCGTGAGTAATTTAGTAAATTCACTGGATGTTTTCGGTGGGTATGCTAGTTCTGAACATCACATGCTAATGTAAAAAGCTGTTTTTTGATATAAATATGAACTTGATTGAACAAAACATGCATGTATTGTATTACATAATGTCCTAGGAGTGTCATCTGATGAAGATCATCAAAGGTTAGTGCTGCATTTAGCTGTGGTTTTGGTTTTTGTGACATATATGCTGGCTTTGAAAATGGCTGTGTGATTATTTTTGGCAGGGTACTCTCCTGACATAATCTAATGTTTTGCTTTCGCTGTAAAGCCTTTTTGAAATCGGACAATGTGGTTAGATTAACGAGAGTCTTGTCTTTAAAATGGTGTAAAATAGTCATATGTTTGAGAAATTGAAGTAATAGCATTTCTAAGGTATTTGAATATCGCGCCACGGGATTCCACTGGCTGTTGACGAGGGTGGGACGTTAGCCCAGAGAGGTTAAAATGGTGTAAAATAGTCATATGTTTGAGAAATTGAAGTTATAGCATTTTTTAGGTATTTGTATTTCGCGCCACGCGATTCCACTGGCTGTTGACTAGGAAGGTTAATAACGGTATTTGAATGTTTGGTTTGTTAAATGTAAACTATAAAAATAAAGAGAGTCACATACTCCATATATAAGCTCCCAGTAATGTATTGGGTAAATCACCAACGTTTCGGCATCACAGTAATGTCATGAATACTTGAACCAGGTTATGTAGACAAACAGTGCAATTAGTGCAACCAATGACAATAGTGAGGGGCGTGTCATAATTATTAAGTTAATTCAAATGAATTGAGTGAAACTGTTAAAAAGCCAATAGTGTATAGCATATTAAATATATTAGGCTATTGTTATCATATGCAAACATAATTGAATGTTGTACAAAATATTAGCATCGACATACATTATTATTTAATTCAATTTCACATATTTAATTATTTCCAATTTCATTTATATTTGTGACATGTAATCTTTTGGTTCAACCTTAATGCATAATAAGCATCATCAACAGGGGGAACATATTAGGTGTATGCTAATATGCTGTAGAAAGAATGTATCAATTTATAAGACTTGTTCATAAAAGAGAGAATTATTGTTCATAAGAAAGGCCTGAGATCAAAGTCAATATTCAAACCACTAGGGGTCAATGTTTTTAGAGAGGATATCCAGTAAGCCTCCCTTTGAATTAATATGATCTTGATGTTACCTCTTGTCCTTGGTAGAGCAACCTGCTCGATGCCTGTGTATTTGAGGGAGGAGATAGGATGGTTAGCTTCAACAAAGTGAGCTGCTACTGGATAGTCAATGTTCTTACACCTAATTGTGCTGTTGTGTTCAGCTATGCGTTGTTTTAACTGTCTTTTCTTTTGTCCTTCGTTGGCTTTTCCACATGAACAGGTGATGAGATAGATTACTCCCTTGGTCTTGCATGAGATGATACCCCTAATAGGGATTTTTAGACTTGTATGTGGGTGTCTGTGCTATTGTGTTTTATAGTGCTATTGCACTGTGCGCATGAGGCACATTTTTAGTTCCCATTTAGAATGGGTGTCAAGAGTGTCTGAGTGGGCTTGTCAGATCTCACCAAACTATCTCCAATATTGCAACCATGCTTATAGACCAGCAGTGGGGGTTCCTTGAATAGATGTGCGATTTTTTTTGTCTGATTGCAGAATATGCCAGTGCTTTTGCAGGATTCCTTTCATTTTTCTCCAATCCCTTGGTGTACTTAGTGCAAAAGACAGTTGTGTTGTTTTTCTTCTTTGGTTGAGTTTTAATAATTCCTCTCTTAGTTTTTGAGATATTGTCATCAATGCAGCATCAAGAGTTTTGTCCGTGTCGCCTCTCATTTTGCTGTCAAAATCTGTCTGGTGGCCACAGATTCGTTTAACCCGGCATAACTGGCTATATGGTAGACCATTCTTGAGGGGAAGGGGATGCATACTATCCGCACATAGCAAGTTATTGCGGTCTGTGGGCTTTGTGTATACGTCTGTGTGTAATGCATTATTCTCTTTGATGATCCATAAGTCCAGGTAGTTTATTTTCCTCTTATCAGTCTGCATGGTGAATTTGAGGTATTCAGAGCTCTCGTTTAGTAGAGTTCGGAATTAATTTAGTTCCTGCTGACTTTTTCCCAGAGCACAAAGACATCATCTATGTATCTCTTCCATAGGAGGATTTTAGAAAGTAAGGGGTGTGTCTCTGTTTTGTAAAGGAGTGCTTCCTCAAATTGTCTCACATACAGGTTTGCATAGTTGGGGGAAAAGGGGGAACCCATGGCTACACCCCGAATTTGATGGAAAAAGTCTGACTCAAAGACAAAGTAGTTCATGGATAAAACCAGTTCAGTAAGTTGTAAGATGCAATCACTGGATGGAGCAAGGGTAGAGTCTCTCTGCTGAAGGAAGTGTTGCAGTGCTTGCAAACCTCCAGGGTGTGGGATGTTGGTGTACATGCTCTCCACATCAAAAGTGGCCAGCAGGGTGCCCTCTGGTATCCTTCCTAAGCCCTCTATCAATGAGATCATGTGCCGAGTGTCTTTGACATAAAATGGGAGATTCTCAACTATCGGTTTAATGTGGTAAGCCACAAACTGCTGCTACAATGGGTCTACCTGGAGGAGGAGACACTTGTTTCTGTAATTTAGCGATTGTATAGAAAGCTGGTATCTTAGGAAATTTCACACATAGAAATGTCGTGATTCAAAACAGCGTTCAGCTGTGGATGAGATATTATGCTGGAATTCTAGGGTAGGGTCATAATTCAGTTTGCGATAGAAGTCACCTTTAGACAGTTGTCGGCGATATTCATTCACATAGTCACATTTGTTTTGTATACAAATTCCTTCTTCTTTGTCAATTTTTTTTATGCTAATCGAAGGATCTGACTTTAAGTCTTTAAGAGCCATTATCTCATCCCTACTCAAGTTATCATAGGATTTGTGTTTCTGTTTGTCTTTCAGTAGGTCACCTACATCATTTTCAACGATCCTACAGAAGGTTTCTATGGACGCATTGCGTTTGGGAGGAGGTACGAATGAACTTTTTGCTCTAAATGTGGTTCTCTCAGAGTTCTCAGGTACCTCAGCTGGGTTAATGACTCCATCTCCTCCTTGACTCATGGTAGGACAGGTAAGTCTATTGATTAGCGTGGTAGACCTATGTATACATCTCACTGAGGATGACATTTAAAGTGTAGTTTGAGTTTCACTCTTATCAAAGAACTCCCGCAATCTCAGATTACGGAAAATGTTCAATTTCGAACACGCTCACTTAAAGTGACGATGTGCAGGTGTGTTATAGTTTTCTTGAAAGAACAAAATAATTTCTCTGGGTGTGCGCCAGCTCATGTTTTTGTTTTTCATTCTGGTTTGTTAAATGTGACATACCGTGTGTAACGCACAATTTTTAGAGTTTACGCGATTACTTGAGTCATCACTCTCTGCTCTCTCTCTCTCCATGCCAATTTCCACATAGTCCTAGCCCCGCCACCTGTAACTCAAGGAGCGCATTTGTTGTTGCTTGACCACGAGACACTTGCTTTCAGTCTGCTTGGTCAATGCAGCACATGCAACAATGTTGATAACAACGATGTTTCGGCTTTGCTTAATATAAATCAACAAGCGTTTTGTAATTAACCTATTAGTTTGTGATTCATACATCTGCAAACAACTAGCCGCTAATGTTAATTGCTAGTTAGCTGGCTTGCTAGCTAGCTAGCTAATAAATGTACTGAGTCAGAGCAAATGTAGCTAGCTAATAAAGCCTGATACCAGTGCTGGTGTAGGCCTAAATCAGCATGTTGTTTGTGCAACAGTATCTTCTAAATCAAAGAGGAATAGGCAAAGCTACATGAAGAGACATTTAATGTAGCCAAGATGATAGGGTCCCATAGGAAACACTAACAATCACGTTGGTTCCTACCCTGTCACAATAACTCCTCCCTGGCATTTTCCTTAGTTGTCATGTCAAACAACACTGTATTCAAAGTGCCCACTATTATTTATATTATAACTATGGAGTAAACATTATATTGATATGATTCCAACAGTTCACCAAAGTGTTTTGATATAAATCGCAAGTCAAATCGCAATTGCAACATTTGTTAAAAAATAAGGCCTCGTTTTTTGGCCCATATCGTGCAGCCTTACGTTGCAGTGGGGAAATTATTTCAAATGAGTTCAGGAAATGCAGAAATTGATGGAAATGCAGGAAACTATTTTAGGTTGAAGTTGAATTGAACAGTATAAAACAATCGTCCCTGGGCTGTCCCACCCTAGTCAACAGCCAGTGGAATCGCGTGGCGCGAAATACAAATACCTCAAAAATGCAACAACTTCAATTTCTCAAACATATGACTATTTTACACCATTTTAAAGACAAGACTCTCGTTAATCTAACCACATTGTCCGATTTCAAAAAGGCTTTACAGCGAAAGCAAAACATTAAATTATGTCAGCAGAGTACCCTGCCAAAAATAATCACGCAGCCATTTTCAAAGCAAGCATATATGTCACAAAAACCAAAACCACAGCTAAATGCAGCACTAACCTTTGATGATCTTCATCAGATGACACTCCTAGGACATTATGTAATACAATACATGCATGTTTTGTTCAATCAAGTTCATATTTATATCAAAAAACAGCTTTTTACATTAGCATGTGATGTTCAGAACTAGCATACCCACCGAAAACTTCCGGTGAATTTACTAAATTACGCATGATAAACTTTCACAAAATACAGAACAATTATTTAAAGAATTATAGATACAGAACTCCTTTATGCAATCGCGGTGTCAGATTTTAAATAGCTTTTCGGCGAAAGCACATTTTGCAATATTTTGAGTACATAGCTCTGCCATCACGTCTAGCTATTTTGACACCCACCAAGTTTGGGACTCACTAAACTCAGAATTACTATTAGAAAAATTGTATTACCTTTGCTGTTCGTCGTCAGAATGCACTCCCAGGACTTCTACTTCAACAAGAAATGTTGTTTTGGTTCCAAATAATCCACAGTTATATTCAAATAGCTCCGTTTTGTTCGTGCGTTCAGGTCACTATGCGAAGGGTGACGCGCGAGCGCATTTCGTGACAAAAAATTTCAAAATATTCCATTACCGTACTTAGAAGCATGTCAAACGCTGTTTAAAATCAATTTTTATGCTATTCTTCTCGTAAAATAGCGATAATATTCCAACCGGGCAACGTTGTATTCATTCAAAGGCTGAAAGAATTTTTTTTAGAATTCTCATGAACGCGCATCTCAGTCTCACTGTCCCCAGGCTGACCACTCACAAACAGAGCTGTTGTACTTTGCCCAGAGACAGCAGACACCCCATTCCACTTTCTGGCGCCTTCTGAGAGCCAATGGGAGCCTTAGAAAGTGTCACGTTACAGCACAGATGCTGTATTTTTGATAGAGATGCAACAGAAGGACAACAAATTGTCAGACAGGGCACTTCCTGTATGGAATCTTCTCAGGTTTTGGCCTGCCATATGAGTTCTGTTATACTCACAGACACTATTCAAACAGTTATAGAAACTTTGGAGTGTGTTCTATCCAAATCTACTAATTATATGCATATTCTCATTTCTGGGCAAGAGTAGTAACCAGTTTAAAAATGGGTACGTTTTTTATCCGGCCGTGCAAATACTGCCCCCTTGCCCCAACAGGTTAAATCACTTAATGTATGTGTTACCACCGTAGGGTCACACACTACTCATAAAGCAATTTTAGAACTTTTACATGAAACATGAAATACCGTCAAATACTGTCATATCGTACCGTCAAATACCGTCATGTCATATCATACCTGCTGGGGCAGCAGGTAGCCTAGTGGTTAGAGCGTTGGACTAGTAACCGAAAGGTTGCAAGATCAAATCCCTGAGCCGACAAGGTAAATATCTGTCGTTCTACCCTTGTTAACCCGCTGTTCTTAGGCCATTGTTGAAAATAAGAATTTGTTCTTAACTGACTTGCCTAGTTAAATAACAAAAATATATTCAGTCCATATCGCTCTGCTCTAATATTGACACCAAGGAACTTGCATCCTGGAACATTTTCCAGTTTGCGCCAGCGAAACATTCATGTAGCTTAGGATCCGCTTCATCGGGCCACTTCCATATTGAGTGCATCACTGGTACTTGCTGTTTGAGTTTTTGCTCGTAAGCAGGAGTCAGGCGGATAGAGTTATGGTCAGATTTGCCAAATGGAGGACTAGGGAGAGCTTTGTACGCATCTCTGTGTGTGGAGTAAAGGTGATCTAGAGGTTTTTCCCCTCTAGTTGCACATATGACATGCTAGTAGAAATGATGTAAAATGGATTTCAGTTTTCCTGCATTCAAATGTCCGGCCACTAGGAGCGCCGCCTCTGGATGAGCATTTTCTTGTTTGCATATGGTCTTATAGAGCTCGTTGAGTGCGGTCTTAGTGCCAGCATCGGTTTGTGGTAAGTAGACAGCTACTAAGAATATAGAATAAAACATTCTCGGTAAATAGTGTGGTCTACAGCTTATCATTAGGTACTCTAACTCAGGTGAGCAAAACCTTGAGACTTCTTTAATATTAGCACCAGAGTTTGTTGACAAAGAGACACACACCACCACCATCCATGATCTTACCGAAGTATGCTGTTCCGTCTTGCTTATGCACGGAAAACCCTCTAACTGTATATTATCCATGTCCTTGTTCAGCCACGACTTGGTGAATCATAGGATATTTGTTTTTAATGTCCTGTTGAGAGGATAGTCTCGAACGGAGCTCATCCAGTTTATTTTCCAGGGATTGAAAATTCACCAGTAGAACATAGGGTAAAGGCGAATCATTCACTTGCCGACGCAGTCTTGCCAGGCTCTTCAACCTCTGTAACGGTGTCTCCTCTTCATGCGAATGACAGGGATTTGGGCCTGGCCCGGGAGGAGCAGTATATCCTTCGCGTCCGACTCATTAAAGTAAAAATCTTCGTCCAGTTTGAGGTGGGTAATCGCTGTTCTGATGTCCAGAAGCTCCTTTCGGTCATAATAAATGATTGCGGACACATTATGTACCAAAAAAGTAAAAAAACGGATAAAAAATAAATAAAAAATAGCACAGTTGGTCAGGAGCCCGTAAATCAGCGGCCATCTCCTCCGGCGCCATTCTCATGTGAGTGGTAATCACAGCGACTGTTGGCTCTGATAGGTGAGCAGAAGGAATGACAGGTACTCTCTCTATCCCTCCCCCCCAACATCTCAAGCCCCCTCCTCCCCAGGCTCCCAAGCCTTTCACTCCCCACTTCTTCCTGCCTCTCTGCTGATGGACTCCCACTCCACACAGCCATCTGTGAAGTGAGCTGTATACAGATGATCTATGCATTACACTGGAACACTGTGGGCTGGCTTCCCTGACACAGATTAAGCCTAGACCTGGACAAAAAAAAATCACTTCAAATGGAATCTCCAGTGAGCATGGTTTTTAGTCCATCACTTGGCTTAATCTGTGTTCGGGGGACCGCCCCTATGTCTATTCATGTGTTGGAGATAGCATACAGTTCTTTAACATGGAGCTGTAAATTAAGTGAATAAATGGATGGGTGAAAGGATGGATGGAGGAGTTCTATGGGACCACTGCTCTCTTTTTCTCTCCAGCCCTTCTCTCCAGCATGCAGTATTCCAGTTTTGTTTTATGGGCTTCTACATCAGAGCTACTATACTTCTATTACCGTGACATGAAACATAATGATCCGCTTCATTGAAATGTTTGCCCTTCACTCAAGACATGAAATACTTTACTGTACTGTGGCCTACTGTAACATTCATGAGTGTCCCTTACAGTAGAGCAGCGTGTTGATACTTCAATCTGGTGGTGTCGGAAGCATATTTAAGTTACAAAATAGTTTCTATTGTTTATGACACATTTTCAGTTTAATGCTGAGTGTCACGCCTGCTCCCGCTCTCCACCCCTGGCGCTCGTTTCTCTACTCCAGCGTCGGTTCTTACAGAATGCTGAAGCCATCAAATGAAGCGTCAGGGAGTGCTGGCCTTTCGGTTGGTGGTGATGTCGGGTCCGGGGGCCACTGCCAATGGAACCGGGGGTGCCTTAGCCAGCTCGTCGGGCTTCCACGCCCTAGCCGGCTCGAGAGGTTTCCTTTCCCCGGTTGGCTTGGCAGGCGCCCATCCCACATCAGGCCTCAGCCGGATCGTCAGGGTTTTACGCCTCTGCCGGATCATCAGGCTTCCACGTCTCAGCCGGCTCGCCAGGCTCCCATGTCCCAGCGGGATCATCAGGCTTCACGCTTCAACCAGATCGTCAGGATCCCACGCCTCAGCCGGTTCGCCAGGCTCCCACGCCATTGCCAGTACTTTGGGCTTCTACGCCCCCGCCAGCTTGTCCAGCGTCCATGCCTCGGCCGGCCCATCAGGCTCGCCCAGGTGGGACGTCGAGTGGCGCCCCTAGAGGGGGAGGAGGTACTGTCACGCCTGCTCCCACTCTCCCTCCCTGGTGCTCAAGAGCGCCAGGCTTCCCAGCACTACGCACTCCTGCCACCATCATTACGCACATCTGTTTCCCTTGTCCTGCGCAACAGCGATTCATTGGACTCACCTGGACTCAATCACCAATATCTGTCTGTTCCCCAGCTCTGTTCCCTGCTTCTGCATTAATTGACGTTTGTCATTTTGTTACCCGGTTCTGACTCTGTTCCTGTCCTGTTCCATGTCTGTGCTATATTAAATGTTCACTCTCTGTACCTGCTTCTCTACTCCAGCGTCTGTCCTTCACTGAGGCTGTCTTTTGTAGGGTACTTTTTGTATCTCTGATTTGACGTGACTTATACCATGTCCATTATTAAGTATTCCTAGAACTATTTCTGTTATATCGGCATGTTCAGCCATGGAGAACCACACAACCCCTTTAAAAAACACACACACACACACACACACACACACACACACACACACACACACACACACACACACACACACACACACACACACACACACACACACACACACACAGAGACAGACAGACAGACAGACAGACAGACACGCACACTCACAGAGAATCAAACAGACACATAAACACACAGAAACACGCACACGCACACACACAGACATGCACACGCACTCTCACAGAGAAACAAAGACAGACACAGACAGACAGACACACACACACAGACACACACACACAGAGAGAGAGACAGACAGACGGAGAGACAGACACGCACACTCACAGAGAATCACAGACAGACAGACACGCACACTCACAGAAAATCAGACAGACACACAAACACACACAAACACGCACACGCACACACACAGACACGCACACGCACACTCACAGAGAAACAAAGACAGACACAGACAGACAGACACACACACACACAGAAACACGCAAACACACACAGACACACACACTGTAGGAGCCTTAGCCCAGCGGTGGTTAAAACTGTGTCAAATTGCTCTGCTCTCTGCAGCCTTGACTGTGTTTATTAAATGGCCTGTTCCCCCAATGCCTCCTCGCCACTGCTGGTGTGGTGTAAAAAGGAACCCAATGTCTTGAATTATGGAAATGCTTTATTACGCTATTCACTTCCAACGCCTACCCATCTCCCTCAATGTGACTCCCCTTCTCTTGTTATTTCTTTCTTCCTCTCTCTCTCTCTCTCTCTCTCTCTCTCTCTCTCTCTCTTTTTTCTTCTTAATTTTTTCTCTCTTTCCTTCTTTTTCTCTCTTCTTAATGTCTCTCTCTTCTCTCTTGTTTCTCACTCAGTCTAACTTCTACATCATCCTCTCTTTTCCCACTTGGAGAATCACCTCACCTGACAAGAAATTTGTTTTGTAGTTTTTGGATACCAGGAATGATGCTGCATTTGAAAGCGGACATTTTACGGGCTCCTGACCAATTGTGCTATTTTTTTTGCGCTGATCTTGTTTTTTTGCACATAATGTTTCCACCATCGTTTCCTATGACTCAAAAGAGCTTCTGGACATCAGAACAGCTACCACTAACCTCGATTTGGACGAGGATTTCTACTTCAATGAGTCAGAGATGAAAGAAATATACATTTTTCCAGACCAGGCCCAAATCCCTGACTCTCGAAGAAGGTTGAGACGGCGCTATAAAGGCCGACGTGCAGGCAACCTGATGAGACTCCAGCAGCATGTTAATTAATCACCTCTACCCTCTGTTTTATTGGTGAACGTGCAATCGCTGGAGAATAAACTGGATGAGCTCCGTTCGAGACTATCCTATCAATGGTATATTAAGAACTGTAGTATACTATTCTATGAACAAGGACATGGATAATGTACATCTAGCTGGTTTCTCTATGCATCGGCAGGACAGAACCTCAGAGTCTGCTAATATTAGGGGGGTGGTGTCCCCCCCTTTATTAACAACAGCTGGTGTTCAATCTCTAATATTAAGAACATCTCAAGGTTCTGCTCGCTTAAGTTAGAATACCTCATGATAAGCTGTAGACCATACTATTTACCAAGAGAGTTTTCATCTGTATTTTTCTGAGCTGTCTATTTACCACCAGAAACTGTTGCTGGTAGTAAGACCGCACTCAACGAGCTGTATAGAGCCATAAGCGTTCAAGAAAATGCTAATTCAGAGGCAGTGCTCCTAATGACCAGTGACTTTAATGCAGGAGAACTGAAATCTGTTTCACCTCATTTCTACTGGCATGGTACATGTGCAACTAGAGGAAAAATAACTCTAGACCACCTTTACACCACACACAGAGACACATACAAAGCTCTCCCTCGCCCTCCCTTTAGCAAATCTGACCATAACTCTATCCTCCTGATTTTTGCTTACAAGCAAAAAGTCAAACAGGAAGTACCAGTGATGCTCTCAATACGGAAGTTGTTTGATGAAGAGGATGCTAAGCTACAGGACTGTTTCACTAGCACAGACTGGAATATGTTCTGGGGTACATCCAATGGCGTTGAGGAGTTTACCACATCAGTCAGCATCTTCACTAATAAGTGCATCAACAACGTCGTCCCTACAGTGACCGCATGTACATATCCCAAACAGAAGCCATGGATTACAGACAACATCTGCATTGGGCTCCTGAGTGGCGCAGTGGACTAAGACACTGCATCTCAGTGCAAGAGGTGTCACTGCAGTACCTAGTTTGAATCCAGGCTGCATCACATCTGGCCGTGATTGGGAGTCCCGTAGGGCGGCGCACAATTGGCCCAGCGTTGTCCGGGTTTGGCCGGGGTAGGCCGTCATTGTAAATAAGAATTTGTTCCTAACTGACTTGCCTAGTTAAATAAAGGTTAAATAAAAAATTAATAAAAATGGAGCTAAAGTCTAGAGCTGCTGCTTTCAAGGAGCGGGACACTAATCTGGATTCTTATAAGAAATCCTGCTACGCCCTCTGACAAACAGGCAAAGCGTCAATAAAGGACTAAGAACGAATCCTACTACACCGGCTCTGACACTCAGCGAATGTGGCAGAGCTTGCAAATTGTATGCCTCCTTGTCTGTATACCTGCAGACACAGACACAAAAGTGAGCAGGTCAGTCATCTGCAACCAATATAGATAGCCTTCAACCTATTCTTATAGCCTACATATTCTTACATCTTTGTTGATTGATATTATGGGTGTTTTTTGTTTAGAGAATGCATTTTTTGTTAAAGGCTAAATAGCACTAAAGGGAGTAAGCAAAGGCACTATGTGTAATCCTGGGATTAAGTGTAATTATTGGTATAATTCTATAATGGCCTATAGATATCTGTACTTAATCCTATAATGGCCCGTAGTAATATTATAGTCCGATAATGGCATGTAGCAATCTTATAATTGCCTATAATAATAATAATCTGTATTTATTAATGTATAAGCGCGCCACCAATATAATTGATCCAAGGAACTAGAGGGGAGGGGAAACCCCGCCTAGAGGAAAGAACTTAGATTTGGAAAAAATGGTGGAGTAAAGCCGAGGGTATATGGTTATTAGCATGAAGTGGAGGGACTATGAAATGTATATAAGCATAAAAGGAGTGGACTGAGACTGAGTCTGGCAGTTGGTCCATGGGCCAGCTCTGATTGTTACTTTGTAATAAAGTCTATTTGAATTCACAAGTTCCGGTATTTGAGAAATATGATTGAGCGAATATTTCCACGACAATATCCATTGAATTGTGTCCATTTATGTTTTAGAAAGATTTGCACAAATATGAAATACAGATGGTATCATCATAAAACAATATCAATTTAGATCATACGAGGGACAAACCTTACCTTCAATTGAGGAGATCTTGACATTTTTCAGATTAGTGCCTGCACCTGCTGTCCTTTCAAATTCAAATCCAAATGTTTCAGTTGAGCAGTTAGGTTACTGCAAGAACCCCCACCAGCTAAGGAGGTTCCTCGATGAACCTCACCTCCTATGGGGTTCTTGCTCCTCTATGCTCCTATCATACACCAGCTCCACTCAGCGGAGGACACATTCTCATATTTTCTCTCTCACTCACTCACTCACTCACTCACTCACTCACTCACTCACTCACTCACTCACTCACTCACTCACTCACTCACTCACTCACTCTCTCTCTCTCTCTCTCTCTCTCTCTCTCTCTCTCTCTCTCTCTCTCTCTCTCTCTCTCTCTCTCTCTCTCTCTCTCTCTCTCTCTCTCTCTCTCTCTCTCTCTCTCTCTCTCTCTCTCTCTCTCTCTCTCTCTCTCTCTCTCTCTCTCTCTCTCTCTCACTCTCTCTCACTCTCTCTCACTCACTCACTCACTCACTCACTCACTCACTCACTCACTCTCTACTCCATAAACATCAACTGAGCAGCAGGAGAGCCTGCAGTCTCACCAGGCAGGTAGAGAGACAAGGAGCCTGGGAGAGAGAGGCAGAGAGAAACGGAGGGGAGGACATCCAGCTAAAAGCTGGGAAATGAGCTGGAATCTACTGTGAGATGGGCCACTGATAGAGGGGACATGGAGAAAGAATAATGGTAGAGAGGGATGGATGGTAGTCCCTAAAGACTAAACTTATTAAAAATACAATTGTATGGAGGCAGCTGGTTTAAAGTTTAAATTTGATGTCGGGATTTAAATAGCTTGTAATTTGATGTTCAAATCAATGTATTTATAAAGCCCTTCTTACATCAGCTGATGTCACAAAGTGTTCAAATGTTCATAGATGACCAGCAGGGTCAAATAATAATAATCACAGTGTTTGTCGAGGGTGCAACAGGTCAGCACCTCAGGAGTAAATGTCAGTTAGCTTTTCATAGCTGATCATTCAGAGTATCTCTACCGCTCCTGCTGTCTCTAGAGAGTTGAAAACAGCAGGTCTGGGACAGGTAGCACGTCCGGTGAACAGGTCAGTGTTCCATAGCCGCAGACAGAACAGTTGAAACTGGAGCAGTAGTACGGCCAGGTGGACTGGGGACAGCAAGGAGTCATCAGGCCAGGTAGTCCTGAGGCATGGTCCTAGGGCTCAAATAAAGAAAGAAAGAAAGAAAGAATTAGAGAGAGCATACTTAAATTCACACAGGACACCGGATAAGACAGGAGAAATACTCCAGATATAACAGACTGACCCTAGCCCCCCAACACATAAACTACTGCAGCATAAATACTGGAGGCTGAGATGTTGAGGAATGCTTTAGAAGGGAGGATACACCTAACAACTGAGAGAGAGTAGAATACGAGCACTGAAACTAGGACCTTTCCTTCTCATTTTTTATCACTCCATAACCCTCTTTTTTTATTTTTTTATTTCACCTTTATTTAACCAGGTAGGCAAGTTGAGAACAAGTTCTCATTTACAATTGCGACCTGGCCAAGATAAAGCAAAGCAGTTCGACAACATACAAAAACACAGAGTTACACATGGAATAAAACAACATACAATCAATGATGCAGTAGAAAAAAATAAGACTATATACAATGTGAGCAAATGATGTGAGATAATGGAGGTAAAGGCAAAAAAATGCCATGGTGGCAAAGTAAATAAAGTATGGCAAGAAAAACACTGGAATGGTAGATTTGTAGTTTGAAGAAAGTTAAAAGTTAAAATATAAATAATATGGTGCAAAGGAGCAAAATAAATAAAATAAATAAATACAGTAGGGGAAAAGGTAGTAGTTTGGGCTCAATTAAAGGTGGGCTATGTACAGGTGCAGAGATCTGTGAGCTGCTCTGACAGCTGGTGCTTAAAGCTAGTGAGGGAGATAAGTGTTTCCAGTTTCAGAGATTTTTGTAGTTCGTTCCAGTCATTGGCAGCTGAGAACTGGAAGGAGAGACGACCAAAGGAGGAGTTGGCTTTAGGGGTGACCAGAGAGATATACCTGCTGGAGCGCGTGCTACAGGTGGGTGCTGCTATGGTGACCAGTGAGCGGAGATAAGGGGGGACTTTACCTAGCAGGGTCTTGTAGATGACCTGGAGCCAATGTGTTTGGCGACGATTATGAAGTGAAGGCCAGCCAACGAGAGCATACAGGTCGCAGTGGTGGGTTGTATATGGGGCTTTGGTGACAAAACGGATGGCACTGTGATAGACTGCATCCAGCTTGTTGAGTAGGGTATTGGAGGCTATTTTGTAAATGACATCGCCGAAGTCGAGGATTGGTAGGATGGTCAGTTTTACGAGGGTATGTTTGGCAGCATGAGTGAAGGATGCTTTGTTGCGAAATAGGAAGCCAATTCTAGATTTCACTTTGGATTGGAGATGATTGATGTGAGTCTGGAAGGAGAGTTTACAGTCTAACCAGACACCTAGGTATTTGTAGTTGTCCACAAATTCTAAGTTAGAACCGTCCAGAGAAGTTATGCTGGATGGGCGGGCAGGTGCAGGCAGCGATCGGTTGAAGAGCATGCATTTAGTTTTACTTGTGTTTAGGAGCAGTTGGAGACCACGGAAGGAGAGTTGAATGGCATTGAAGCTCGTCTGGAGGGTTGTTAACACAGTGTCCAAAGAAGGGCCAGAAGTATACAGAATGGTGTCGTCTGCGTAGAGGTGGATCAGAGATTCACCAGTAGCAAGAGCGACATCATTTATGTATACCTCTCTCTCTCTCAATTCAATTCAAGGGCTTTATTGGCATGGGAAACACATGTTAACATTGCCAAAACAAGTGAAGTAGATAATAAACAAAAGTGAAATAAACAATAAAACTTAACAGTAAACATTACACTCACCGAAGTTCCAAAATAATACAGACATTTCAAATGTGATATTATGTATATATACAGTGTTGTAACGATGTTCAAATAGTGAAAGTACAAAAGGGAAAATACATAAACATAAACATGGGTTGTATTTACAATGGTGTTTGTTCTTCACTGGTTGCCCTTTTCTTGTGGCAACAGGTCACAAATCTTGCTGCTGTGATGGCACATTGTGGTATTTAACCCAGTAGATATGGGTGAATCTCTCTCTCTCTCTATCTCGCTCTCTCGCTCTCTCTCTCTCTCTGATTTTCTGTAATTATCTGTCTTTCTCTTTCTCTCAATTTTTTCAATTAAATTTGCTTTATTGGCATGATTTAACAATGTACATATTGCCAAAGCTTGCTTTGGAGATTTACAATATTAACATTATTAATAATAATAATCAATATTGTCAATGGGACAACAGTCACAACAACAACAAAGGGTAAAAATAACCATACACTGAACAATAACAATAAGCATAGAGGACATGTGCAGGTTGGTTGGTCTGTCAGACCAACCAACCTGCAGACAGCAATGTAGTGCGCTGCCAACCCACAGCTCTCTGCATCCTGCCCCAACAGGACAGGTAGCCTATCCTCATCAGAGAGGTATTAGAAACCTTGAATAAGGGTTTCAAATTTGGGGAAATTACACTCTCTAATTGTTCTATATTTTTTACATTTTGTCAGGAAATGCAGCTCTGTCTTGGGTTCTGCTGTGGTGCAGATGTTGCACTGTGTCTACCCTTCTCAATGGCAAGGCTTTGCTCACTGAGCCTGTACTTTGTCAAGGTTTTTCTAAGGTTTTTATCAGTAACCATGGTCAAATAGTTTGCCACGGTGTACTGTCGATTTAGGGCCAGATAGCACTGCATTTTGCTTTGTGCTTGTGCTTGTGTTTCCCAATAAGTAATGTAGTTTTGTTTTGACTGTGTTGTAATTTGTTTTATTCTGATTGATTGGATGTTCTGGTCCGGAGGCTTCAGTGTGTTAGTAGAACAGGTTTGTGAACTCAGCCCCAGGACCAGCTGGATGAGGGGACTCTTTTCTTTGCTCAGCTCTTGTTATTGCAGGGCTTGGTAGTGATATGAGAGGGGGTCTCTATAATTTAGATCCAAAAGTTAATTGCTCTTTTTTGAGTTTTTATTATTAGTGGATATTGGCCTTATTCTGCCCTGTATGCATTGCTTCTAGTTTTCCTCTGGACATGTAGGAGAATCTTACAGAACTCTGCATGCAGAGTTTCAATGGGGTGTTTGTCCCATTGGGTGAAATCTTGTTTTGCAAGTGGACCCCACACCTCGCTGCCATCAAGTGCAATTGGTTCAATGACACATTCAGTTAGTTTAAGCTAAATTTTAATAGATATTCCAATTTGAATTTGTTTTTTAATGGTGTAGAATGCCCTGGGTGCTTTCTCAATTCATTCACTGCATCATTAAGGTGCAGTGAATGAAACTAAATAATTGTAGTGTGTGCAGTACTCTATATATTTTGTTCCAATTGAGAACTTTGGTCTAATTCCTTGAGATCTGGATCTTCTCTGGAAAATCATTATTTTAGTATTTTGTGGGTTTACTGCCAGGGCCCAGGTCTGGCAGTACTGCTCTAGCATGTCCAGGCTCTGCTGTAGGCCATGTGCTATGGGTGACAGCAGGCATAGGTCATCTGCGAAGAGCAGGTATTTAACCTCTGAATTGTGGAGACTAACACCAGGGGCTGAGGATTTTTATAGAATAGTGGCCAATTCATTCATGTAAATATATAGAATAGTACAGGGCTTAGATTGCAACCCTGGCGAAGGCCCCACCCCTGGTTAAAGAATTCTGTTATTTTCTTGCCAATTTTGATGCTGCACGTATTGCCAGTATACATTCAATTAACTATGTCATATGTTTTACCCCCTACACCGCTTTCAATAACTTTGTAGAACAGTCCTGTATGCCAAATAGAATCAAATGCTTTTTTGAAGTTGATAAAGCAAGCATACATTTTGGTATTATTTTGGTGGACATGTTTATTTATCAGGGTGTGTAGGGTGTAAATATGATCGGTCGTGCAATGTTTTGGTATAAATCCAATGTGGCTTTTACTCAGGATATTATGCTTATTAAGGAACTTTAGAACTCTTACATTTATGATACTACAGAAAACCTTCCCCAGGTTACTGTTCACACAAATGCCTCTGTAATTATTAGGGTCAAATTTGTCTCTGTTCTTAAAGTTTGGGGTTATGAGTCCTTGATTCCAGATGTCATGGAAATAATCTACAAGGATCAAATGAAACAGTTTTTATTTTAGCCAATTGACATTTTGCACTAGTGAATTTGAGCATCTAATTTAGGATGCCATCAGGTCCACATGCTATTTAAAATTTGAGGGCCTGAAGTTCCTTGTCAGTAATTGGGGAGTTCAATGGATTTTGATTGTCCTTTATAGCTTTTTCTAATCCATTCAACTTCTCATGAATTTGGCATTGTTCTGTGTTTGCATCAATTTCAATGGGGTTTTAGAGTGTTTTAAAATGGGTTGTCCATATGTCACCATTTGTATCGCTAATTCCTCTTGTTTAGATTTTTTTTTGGTTTTTCCAATTTTGCCAGAAGAAGTTTATGTGTTTATGGACTCCTCAATTAGTGTCTCTCCCTCTCTAGCTCTTCCTCCCTCACTTTCCCTCTCTTTCTCTCTGGCACTCTCTCCAGAGCTGTATAGTGGTGGTACAGGATGTTTGAAGCTGGTCTGTGCATCCTCTCTCCCTCTCAATCAAGATGAGTCTGTCTGCCAGAGCAGAGGTGAGATGAGAAAAAACTCAGGTGGAGGAGAGGAGAACAGGAGCAGTGCACCTTTTCATTTATTAATTTCCTCCGTTTTCACTAACCATTAAACCAAACAAAACAAGCACCGTACCTGTGGTGTACACTGCAAAGGTCATGAAAGGGGAAAAGCTTTTCCCCTCACAAGAACGTACCAGTACAAATATTCCATAAGGTAAGATGAGAGAGGAATATGACACATTCTACATTTCAACTGACGAGCAGCATTCAATGTACCACTGTCAGCCAAAATTCCCTTTAAAGAAGACTTGGTATGTGGTTTAACCTATAGAGGATGTGAGTATTATTTTGCTACACATTTCCTGTGACACCGGAACACAGCAAAGTTGTAGCTCTGGTAGCTCCACCACGTCACATCAGCCACCCTTGTAATTCCCAGCTGTCAAGCTGCACTAAAACGCCTGCTTAAGCGGATGTCTCACTATCTTCCAATTATTCCAGTCGTTTGTGCCCGCCGTTCTCCACTTCCATACGGTTAATCCGCGGTTGTTATTTGCTTTCTTAACAATTTCCCTGCTTCTGCATGCACTGAACCCAGCAAAACATCCTTGTTAATTCAGCCGATTAACTTCGGTCCCTTACTCCTGAAGATACCTCCCCACCCCCTCATTTTCTCTCTCCCGCCGCCACCCACGCAATCACTACCAACCCTCCCTCCGTTTCCACTTCCCACCCTTCCTCCGTTTCCCTACAGTCCCTTATTTACATAAATATATAAATATGTATGTAGTTTACATGCCTGTTAGTACCTCGGCTAGATTTTACACTGAATCCCGGTCCCTTTTTATGTGGATAAAAGAACATCTCTGTCTCTGATATGATCTGCCCAGAAGTGTTTCTGTGTTGGCTCCAGTCCATTTATACAAACCCCTCCACTCTGTAATACCATGCACTAGCTTATGGTGCTGCCTGCATCAATTCCCAACGATTCAAAAGCCCCGTTCCCGCTCCACTTTCTCCGCTACTCTCGATGGTTAGCCACAACAGGGGGGCCTGTTTTTAGGAAAATAGCCTGGGTGATGGCTTACTTGATTGTATGGTATTTGGGGAGGCTGAATGGGTGAGTGAGCGTTGTTGTCCACTGTGCTTTTGGGTTGTTGTAGCAATCAAGGCCAACTATGGGTGTTTTTTTATACTGCTGAACGAATCCAATTGAAGATAAACTAGCAGTGGCTCAGACATAACAGGATGGTCCATTAATACTGATTTAAAGAACAACAGCTATTCCCTAATTTCTCTCTCGTTCTCTCTAGCAGGTTTTTCTGTGAAAAGCCCTAGCACTGCTCTCATCCTTCAACACAACAGACTCCTACCTCTATCTACCGTCTCTCCCTCTATCTCCTTTAGCCTTTCTTTTTATCTCTTCATCTCTTTTTCCCTCTCTCTCTCCCTCCCTCCATCTCTCCCTCTTGTTCCGTCTCTCCCTGACTCAACATACCTACACTCCACAATAGTTTATTATTAGGAGGCAGAGGGAAAGGTAATTGTGCTCATCCTGGGAGAGCTAGGGCTGAATGATTGCCTCTTAGAGATTTTAAAGTTCTTCCTGCTTTGCTCTCCAATGGATTTTTTTACGATCTAGCCCTGTAAACGGAGAGGCTGATTGTGGATGATCACAACAACAATAAAAATCAATGCTACTTTAGAAAGAAGAAAAAAATTACAATTAAAAAGAGCAGATGTTAAAATTCGCAGTCGGCGTGCAAAGGTTAAATTAAAATCTTGTAATTAGGCGGTTGGGGCTGGCGTAGGACACTCTGAAATATGTCCCTCCTCCCGCCCCGGTGCTACTCTCCTTCTCAAAGACCGAGCCAGCAGAAGCCAACAGGGAGTCTCTGTGATCTCCAGCAAGGAGAACGATATATAAAGGACTCTTACAAGACATGTCCACATCATTAGAATGACTCACAGAGGGTTTTGCAAGATGCTATGTTCTATTGGAGTTGAAAAGGAATCGGTTAAAACCCACTACCGCAAGTACTCAGAGAAACGCAAAGCTCTATTTGAAGTAATTGCCTCTTCATGAATACCTTGCTGCTGAATTCGACACGACCATATCCACTTAAAAACATATTTTCCCATCTGATATTTAGAGCGACATCAATCACTGTTGTTTTGGCTGGTCTCACTGTAAATCTCCTTCTCTCCTCTCTCTTCTCTGCCAATGAGTCAGAGTCAGCAAATAACGAAACAACTCCTATAGTTATAAATACATTATTGTGGGGCTATTTCCAATAAAGGTATGCATGCGCTTTTTTTCAGCCCATAATAACAAAAATTTGCTTGATGTTATGACCATGAAAATTGCTTCAATTTCGATGCTCACAGATAAACATTTCTTAATTTGTTCAATTTCAATTTTACAGTGATTTTATTCATGGTCCTCATCACATTTCCGTTTAGAAAGGCTCCTTGGGCAGATCAGGTGTGAATGTCGGTTCAAATTTAAGGCTAGGTTGATTTAGTTATGTAAGCAGGCGGTGCATCTGAAATGGCACCCTACAGTATTCCCTAAACAGTTCACATAGGACTCTGGTCAAAAGTAATGCACTATCTAGGGAATAGGGTACCATTTTGGATGCAGAGAGGCTTTGTACCTGGGTGACATCCAAGTAATAGAGACCTATAGATGACCTTCTCTTTAACCACAGTAATGACAGTAATTACAGTGTTATTAGTGGCTGTAGCCTGGTCCCAGACGAGACCATTAAACACTGTTTTGTTTTCATCTCTCTCTCTCACACACAGACCCACAGACCAAACACAGTGCACACAGATGCATGCATGAATTAGCCTAACAAATGGCATTAAAAGCATAAAACAATCCTAACAATTTGAATGTTGGTGGTGGAAAGGAGGCTGTTGTTGTTTCTGGCAGCGTGAGCCAGCCAGCCAGTCCAGTCAGCCTATTAGCCAGCCAGTAAGTCAGCAAATTAGCCAGTCATTTAGTCAGCCTATTAGCCAGCCTCTCAGTCAGCCTATTGGCCAGCCAGTCAGTCAGCTAATTAGCCAGCCATTCAGTCAGCCAATTGGCCAGCCAGTCATTCAGACAATTAGCCAGTCAGACAGTCACTTAGCCTATTAGTCAGCTAGTCACTCAGCCTATTAGCCAGCCAGTCACTCAGCCTATTTGCCAGCCAGTCAGTCAGCTAATTAGTCAGCCAGTTGGTCAGCCAATTAGCTAGTCAGTCAGTCAGCCTATTAGCCAGCCAGTCAGTCAGCTAATTAACAAGTCAGTCAGCCAATTAGCTATCCAGTCAGTCAGCCAATCAGTCAGTCAGCCTATTAGCCAGCCTATTGGCCAGCCAGTCACTGACTATGAAAGAGGGGTCTCAAAGGAGCATAGTTTAAAGTGTCTTTGTGTGTGTGCGTGTGTGCGTGTGCGTGTGTCAGTGTCAGTCACCAGATCTCAACCCAATTGAACACTTATGGGAGATTCTGGAGCGGCGCCTGAGACTGCATTTTGCACCACCGTCAACAACACATCAAATTATGTAATTTCTCTGTAATTATGTAATTTCTCTGGGATGTTGCATCCCTCCAATACAGTTCCAGACACTTGTAGAATCTATGCCAAGGCACATTGAAGCTGTTCTGGAGGCTTGTGGTGGCCCAACACCCTATTAAGAGACTTTATGTTGGTTTCCTTTATTTTGGCAGTTACCTGTACATGAAATTGTTCATAATAGTGATATTGAGATGAAGCGCCCAGTGCGACATTTAATTGTCAGAGTCCAATTAGCAGGGATAGTTTTGGAGTAGGGAGTCCAATCATTTTAGATGTTGTGTTCGTGATCCTTATTAATAGTCTATTGCGGTGTGAGACTGTGAGCATGTTGTGGTAACAGATACTTTTATAGACGAGTAGTGGTTTGATGATGTTCCGATCGAGTAGCAGAAGGAGAGATGGGCAGAATTTCTGTTACATGTATTTGAAATAGGTATGTCAATTATCTTTTAGTATTTTGTGATTTGTATTTTAATGGCCTTAACTACAATACAATATATTTTTAACAAGACACCTTCAAAACCTGTAATTTGTTCAAAAATGTTCTATACCCTTTTTTTGGATAGGAGTTCACAATTTTGTGACCCCCTTTCACACTGCATTGGTATCAGAGGTCTGATGGCACTATGGTGAGACGATAGACCATCGTCAGAATGACCAAAATGTAAATGTATTTTTAACACTTTTGGTGATTGTTCATCACTGTTTAAACATATTGCAAATGTACAGAAGTCACCCAGCAAGTCAGCGTACATCAGTCAATTTGTCACAGGATCCAACGAAAGTGGCGCCCCTCCTCGGTCGGGCGGCGCTCGGCGGTCGTCGTCGCCGGCCTATTAGCTGCCACCGATCGTTGTTTCTGTGTCGTTTAGTTTTGTCTGTCTGTTCCGCACCTGTTTTGTGTATGTCATTAGTGGGGACTTATTTAATGTGTGTTTTCAGTTGGGATTTTGTGCGGGATTGTTTATTGTCTACTCAGGACGGTGGGCCGTGTGAATATATTTACTTCGCTGGTTGTATTTTTTGTATTTTGTGCTGGCTGACGTCTTATTTCTCTCTCCGGACCGTTTTGCCCTGTGTTTTGGGTTGGTCATTATTATTACGCGCCCTTCTGTTTTGGCGTGACCGTTTTGTGCCGGAGAAAATAAAGACGATATACTTTACCTCTGCTCTCTGCGCCTGACTCCAACCACCACTCCTAGAATCGTTGACACAATTAGATATCATTCTGCCACCAAACTGATACCATCTGACACCAAACCCACCCACTTCTTCCAACTCGTTCAGAAGCCAACTATCACATATTTCAGAGCAGGCCCATAATTCACAGTGCCTTCAGATTAAACCATAATAAAAATGTAAAACATTTAGTTACGTTCTAGCTGTGGGTCCAGCTCTGACTTTATGTGTAGGTCTATGTGAGACGACCCCGAATCCAGAGTTTTGGCTCGATAGATCATTTGGTGCTCGAGCAACGACCTTAATTGGTGCTGAAAATCAACTTTTTCCGGGCATTGCTACGGGGTCCTTGAATGAGCTATCGGACAGAAATGTTGTGGTCCGTCTCTATGGGCCGAGGCGGTTTCAATGCACCTAGTCTTGTGACTCGGGGACATTTCTAAATGTTGTCATTTTTGTGATGTCAAAATGAATTGAAGTTATTGCAAGTGTACGAGGCTGTTTCTCGGTCTGAGAACCTTCTAGAGCCACATAACTCACCACACACTATGGACTTGAGCTCTAGAACAGGTTTCTAAAGTTTCAGAGCTCTAGGTCTGACGGTTCTTTGACAGTTTGAAAAAAGGTAACTATTGCAGGCTCTGTGTGTCTCTAAGCCCCACACTGTCACTCCATCCTTGCTGTGTGTGTGTGTGTGGGTGAGTTTTTCTTAGAAATCTGATGGGATAAATGACTGATTTACAGTTCATGAGGTTTGCCTAATCACACATATAAAGTTTTGGAAAGATGTGACTTTTTTAACCCCTCGAAACAGCCACTATGACACCATTTTAAGGCACTTCCGGTTGACACAGGAAGCTGAAAGTGAACACATATCCTCCTTGGGGTAGGCTCTTATAGAATATTGAGTTTTAAGTCTTTACGTTAAGAACTGACTT
Organism: Salmo trutta; assembly: GCF_901001165.1. Lineage (NCBI taxonomy): Eukaryota > Metazoa > Chordata > Actinopteri > Salmoniformes > Salmonidae > Salmo > Salmo trutta. The sequence continues at coordinate 24,263,335 of NC_042966.1, read as the reverse complement.
ATTTACAAAGGGTTGAATGAGTGTATGTTTTTTCAGAAAATCACAGAATTCTTGCAGAGCTCCGAAACCCACCTTAACGAATTCATCTGAACACGCTGCAACTGGATCTGTAACTTTTTGGGGAAAAAACTCATTTTTTTGAACATCACCAATTGTACATTGTACGATTTCTCTTAAATTACGATAGATAAAAGTCTGGTTCTTTTTATCTTGACACCGTAAGTTCATGTACTTTGACGTGAAGCGGTCAAATTAGCGCTCTATTTTCGTTTTTGACCTTTAATCCCAGAAAAGGGGCCTTAACTCAAAAAGCGTTGAGTCCTCGACACCATCTTGTTCGGGGCTAACTGCCCATTATGCCAAACCTATGCTCACCAAGTTTTGTCTTCGAAGTCTTTTCCGTTTAGGAGAAATGGCCACGTCGTGATTGGTGATGTTTTTTACATTTGCAATAAGATTACATTCGCCATCTGGTGGAAAAATGACCAAAATGTGAAGAAAAAAAAACGGAAACCGAATATTCGAGAGACTTTGTTCGATTACTTCCCGGAAGATCTGGCCCCGGTGCATGGCCCACCGCCGTCTGCGAATTTTACAAATATTCGCGGATGTTTAGTAAGGGACCGTACATTTGCAATATGCAGTTTCTCATCGATCATACAGCAAATGCCAAAATGTTCCCTTCATGTATGTGATGGCGATTGAATCGTCTGTGGACCTATTGGGGTGGTAAGCAAATTGAAGTGGGTCTAGGGTGACAGATAAGGTGGAGGTGATATGATCCATGACTAGTACCTCAAAGCACTTCATGGTGACGGAAGTGAATGCTACAGGATAGTCATTTAGTTCAGTTACCTTTGCGTTCTTGGGTACAGGAACAATGGTGGCCATCTTGAAGCATGTGGGTACAGCAGACTGGGATAGGGAAAGATTGAATATGTCTGTAACCACACCAGCCAGCTGGTCTGCGCATGCTCTGAGGGCTAGGGATGCTGTCTGGGCTGGCAGCCTTGCGAGGGTTAACACGTTTAAATGTCTTATGTAGGCCACAGAGAAGGAGAGCACGCAGTCCTTGGTAACTGGCCACGTCGGTGGCACTGTATTATCCTCGAAGCGGGCAAAGAAGGTGTTTAACCTCTCTAGGGTAGGGGGCAGTATTTGCACGGCCGGATAAAAAACGGACCCGATTTAATCTGGTTATTACTACTGCGCAGTAACTAGAATATGCATATAATTGGATATAATTGGATAGAAAACACCCTAAAGTTTCTAAAACTGTTTGAATGGTGTCTGTGAGTATAACAGAACTCATATGGCAGGCAAAAACCTGAGAAGATTCCTTACAGGAAGTGGCCTGTCTGACCATTTTTTGGGCTTCTACACTCTATTTATTGAAAACTGAGGATCTCTGCTGTAACGTGACACTTCCTACGGCTCCCATAGGCTCTCAGAAGGCGGCAAACCGGTTAATGATGTCTTTGGAGCCCCTGGCTGAAAAACATTAGCGCATTTGGATGGTGGTCGATCAGAGGACAATGAGACTGAGGCGCGTGCATAAGGCGACACCATGTTTTTATTTTCTCTGTCTTTGAACGTAAACAGGGTTTCCCGGTCGGAATATTATCGCTTTTTTACGAGAAAAATGGCATAAAAATTGATTTTAAACAGCGGTTGACATGCTTCGAAGTACGATAATGAAATATTTAGAAATCTTTTGTCACGAAATGCGCCATGCGCACGACCCTTATTTACCATTCGGATAGTGTCTAGAACCTACGAACAAAACATCGCTGATGGAACATAACTATGGATTATTTTGGACCAAACCTACATTTGTTATTGAAGTAGAAGTCCTGGGAGTGCATTCTGACGAAGAACATCAAAGGTAATCAAACTTTTCTAATAGTAAATCTGATTTTGGTGAGTGCTAAACTTGGTGGGTGTCTAAATAGCTAGCCCTGTGATGCCGGGCTATCTACTGAGAATATTGTAAAATGTGCTTTCACCGAAAAGCTATTTTAAAATCGGACATATCGAGTGCATAGAGGAGTTCTGTATCTAAAATTCTTAAAATAATTGTTATGTTTTTTGTGAACGTTTATCGTGAGTAATTTAGTAAATTCACCGGAGGTTTGCGGGGGGTATGCTAGTTCTGAACGTCACATACTAATGTAAAAAAGGCTGGTTTTTAATATAAATATGAACTTGATTGAACAAAACATGCATGCATTGTATAACATAATGTCCTAGGGTTGTCATCTGATGAAGATCATCAAAGGTTAGTGCTGCATTTAGCTGTCTTCTGGGTTTTTGTGACATTATATGCTAGCTTGAAAAATGGGTGTCTGATTATTTCTGGCTGGGTACTCTGCTGACATGTTTCGCTTTCATTTTGCAATGTTTTGCTTTCGCTGTAAAGCCTTTTTGAAATCGCACAGTGTGGTTAGATTAACGAGAGTCTTGTCTTTAAAATGCTGTAAAATAGTCATATGTTTGAACATCTAGATGTAAGAGGTTAATGACTTGGAGAAGATCTGCAAAGAGGAGTGGGACAAAAACCCTCCTGAGATGTGTTCAAACCTGGTGACCAACTACAAGAAACGTCTGACCTCTGTGATTGCCAACAAGGGTTTTGCCACCAAGTACTAAGTCATGTTTTGCACAGGGGTCAAGTACTTATTTCCCTCATTATAATGCAAATTATTTTATAACATTTTTTACATGTGTTTTGTTGTTATTCTGTCTCTCACTGTTCAAATAAACCTACCATTAAAATCATAGACTGATAATTTCTTTGTCAGCGGGCAAACATACAAAATCAGCAGGGGATCAAATACTTTTTTCCCTCACTGTATGGAAGATGACCTGGGGCCAGTCGGCAGTCATCCTCCTGCTGCTTTAAGTTCCAATCACATTGTCCAGGTTGTCCATGCCTTCTTTGTTGTGGTTGTAGTCCAGGATGATGGCTGGCTTCCTGTCCTCACGATCACTGATCTCAGCAGTTTTGTGCAGTGTTCTCAGGAGGACCACATTCTTGTTCCTCTTTGGGAGGTAGATGTGGGAGGTAGATGTAAATGTAGATGTAAATGTCCATGAGTTCAGCCAGGATCGCAACGCCGTCTGCATAGTCCATGTCAGAGAAGTTGAAGTTCCTATAGCTACCACACAACTTATGGGCGACGGTCCATCCCATGAAGATGAAATGGCACCGACAGAGAGGGCTGCCTCGCTTCTAGTCCTTAGGAAACTTTGCAGATTTTAGTTTTAGTGCTGCATTTAGCTGTGTTTTTGTTTTTTTGTGACATATATGCTTGCTTGAAAAATGGCTGTGTGGTTATTTCTGGCTATGTACTCTCCTAACATAACCTAATGTTTTGCTTTCGCTGTAAAGCCTTTTGAAATCGGACAATGTGATTAGATTAACGAGAGTCTTGTCTTTCAAATAGTCCCATGTTTGAGAACTTTGAATTAAGACATTTTGTGGTTTTAAATTTGGCGCTCTGATGTGTAACTGGCTGTTGAATAGTGCGGGACGATTTCGTCCCACCTACCCTAGAGAGGTTAAGGTTTCGAGGCTGACATTTGGCAACTCGAACCTTCAGCTCCCTCCACAGATTTTCTATGGGATTAATGTCTGGAGACTGGCTAGGCCACTCCAGGACCTTAATGTGCTTCTTCTTCAGACACTCCTTTGTTGCCTGGGCCGTGTGTTTTGGGTCATTGTCATGCTGGAATACCCATCCACAACCCATTTTCAATGCCCTGGCTGAGGGAAGGAGGTTCTCACCCAAGATTTGACGGTACATGGCCCCGTCCATCGTCCCTTTGAATGCGGTGAAGTTGTCCTGTCCCCTTAGCAGAAAAACACCCCCAAAGAATAATGTTTCCACCTCCATGTTTGACGGTGGGGATGGTGCTCTTGGGGTCATAGGCAGCATTCCTCCTCCTCCAAACACGGTGAGTTGAGTTGATGCCAAAGAGCTCCATTTTGGTCACAACATTTTCACCCAGTTGTCCTCTGAATCATTCAGATGTTCATTGGCAAACTTCAGACGGGCATGCACATGTGCTTTCTTGAGCAGGGGGACCTTGCGGGCACTGCAGGATTTCAGTCCTTCACGGCGTAGTGTGTTACCAATTGTTTTCGTGGTGACTATGGTCCCAGCTGCCTTGAGATCATTGACAAGATCCTCCCGTGGAGTTCTGGGCTGATTCCTCACCGTTCTCATGATCATTGCAACTCCACGAGGTGAGATCTTGCATGGAGCCCCAGGCCGAGGGAGATTGACAGTTCTTTTGTGTTTCTTCCATTTGCGAATAATCGCACCAACTGTTATCACCTTCTCACCAAGCTGCTTGGCGATGATCTTGTAGCCCATTCCAGCCTTGTGTAGGTCTACAATCTTGTCCCTGACATCCTTGGAGAGCTCTTTGGTCTTGGCCATGGTGGAGAGTTTGGAATCTGACTGATTGATTGCTTCTGTGGACAGGTGTCTTTTATAAAGGTAACAAGATGAGATTAGGAGCAATCCCTTTAAGAGTGTGCTCCTAATCTCAGCTCGTTACCTGTATAAAAGACACCTGGGAGCCAGAAATCTTTCTGATTGAGAGGGGTCAAATACTTATTTCCCTCATTATAATGCAAATCAATTTATAACATTTTGACATGCGTTTTTCTAGATTTTTGTTGTTGTTATTCTGTCTCTCACTATTCAACTTAACCTACCATTAAAATGATAGACTGATCATTTCTTTGTCAGTGGGTAAACATACAAAATCAGCAGGGGATCAAATACTTTTTTCCCTCACTGTAACATCATTGATGTGTCCTCATACAATGCCTTCATGATATGGAACAAGATGAAACCTACCTGGATGCCTGATAAGCGGAACAAGAGGAGGGTGTTCCTGGAGCAGCTGGGAAAGGCACTTGTAACCCCACACATTCAAAGAAGGGAGCACCTCCTCAGCACAGCAGTCTCTGCAGCACTTGTGAAAGCTGTTCAGGGGGCTGAATCTTGTCCGGATCCACCTGAGGCTGCAGCTGGAGTAGACAAGAGGAGGAGATGACAATTCTGCCCCCCAAAGAAGGACTGTAAAACAAATACTATGTGCTGCAAATGTGAGAAATACATCTGCAAACTCCATGCACACACACTTGCATACTGTCCTACATGTGCTAATTAGAGTTGATTGATTTATGTTCTTCACGTTTTTGTTTTGTATCTATTATCTTATTTTATTCTTATTTATTGTTGTGTCACATCCTGACCAGTATAAGGGGTTATTTGTTATTGTAGTGTTGTCAGGACGTGGCAGGGGTGTGTTTGTTTTGTGTTGTCGGGGTTTTTGGGTAGTGTTCTATGTTTTGTATTTCTATGTTCTATTCTCTAGTTATTCTATTTCTATGTTTAGTTTATTGTTTTGACCTTCAATTGGAAGCAGCTGTTCCTCGTTGCCTCTAATTGAAGGTCCTATTTAGTAGGGGTGTTTTTCTATGGGTTTTGTGGGTAGTTGTTTCTTGTTTAGCTGTGTACCTGACAGGACTGTTTTCGTCGTTCTTTTTGTTTGTGTGTTTTTGTTTCGTTTCTTTAATAAAAGAAAATATGAGCATACACATTCCCGCTGCATTTTGGTCCAATCAATACGACAGCCGTGACATGTTGTTTATACACCTTGTGGGTGGGGGCAATGGTTAAAAAATGGGAGAAGACTAGTATTTTGTAGTTGAATTCTTCATTGTACAGTATATAAGAATGTATCACTACTGTATGTTGACCAAGAAATTCAAGACTGTTATTGTTTCCCTTCAATAAAATACATTCAAACTACTTTCTGCACATTTCTGCTACTTTCTTAGGCTATACAAGTGCTAACTCTTGCAAAAAAATAATGTTCACACCTATGCAGTACCTTTAGAAATAATAATAATAAACCTCTACTTTAGTAAAGAAAATAATTATGACGGGTGTGTTGTAATAAAAATGAGTGGTGTCCACTGATTAAACGTTTTTCTGCATTGTGAAGAGGGAAACCCCAGATATTCACAATGTTTGTGATGAATGACAGGTGGTTTCTTCATGCAAAATAGATTTGGGGTTTAAAATTCAATTAAGCTACTTTATTTTAGGGGTTTTAGTGAAGGCGGTCATTTTTTACCCTTAGGACAAAGGGAGTATACAGAATGTTAAGACTACACAAGGGTTAAACTCCATAATATGGTGAAAGATGGACCAACCACCTGTCACCACCCTGATCAGAGTCTCCCATCTCTGACTGTTTGGTCACCTGGCCAGATCGAACTCACCTCTGGAGCCTGCCTTCATCCTCAAGGAGCCATCCCCAAACTGGCCATGCCCAAGTGGAAGACCAGGAGACAGATTTTCAGACCAGTTGGATGACGACCAACACAACCTTGGACTCAAGACCACATCAGCCTGGGACCTGACCCAGAATAGGACGGAATGGAGATGGACAGGATGGCTGTGTTATCAGAGTACTTGAAAAATTACGTTTTGTTTACATCCTTAATTTTGTTCTTTGGTCCATTCATCATCTATGGCCTACCTACCATTTACCAATGGCGTACCATTTGTGAAGGACAACTTTATTCAATTGAAATCTATTGCTAATTTCAGGGAGGGTTTGGTGTGTTTTCCCATTGAGACAAAGCCTGTAAATAAATGTATTGTCTAAGCTAAACAACAGGGCTACAACATAGTGATTAGATCTGTCCCAGTTTGACAGAGGTCATTGGTGAATAACCAGCTTATGGGCAACTGGGTGAGCAGCATCAGAATGCCATCAGAGGCTCTGAAGTCTGGCACACTATTCCCTATTTAGTGCACTACTTTTGAACAGGTCCCATAGGTCTCAGTTCAAAGGTAGTGGATTAATACTACACTGAACAAAAATATGAACGCAATATGTAAAGTATTGGTTCCATGTTTCATGAGCTGAAATAAAATATCCCAGAAAAGTTCCATACACACAAAGCTTATTTCTCTCAAATGTTGGGTACAGATGGGTTTCGACACAAACTGTTAATGAGCGTTTCTCATTTTCCAAGATAATCCATCCACCTGACGTGTGTGGCATATCAAGAAATGGATTAAACAGCATAATCATTACACAGGTGCACTTTGTGCTGGGGGCAATAAAAGGCCACTCTAAAATGTGCAGTTTTGTCAACAAAAAAAATACCACAGATGTCTCAAGTTTAAATGGAGCGTGCAATTGGTATGCTGGCTGCAGGAATTTCCACCAGAGCTGTTGGCAGAGAATTTTATGTTAATTTCTCTACCATAGGCCGCCTCCAACGTCGTTTTAGAGAATTTGGCAGTACGTCCGAATGACCTCACAACCACGTGTAACCACGCCAGCCCAGGACCTCCACATCCGGCTTCTTCACCTGCGGGATTGTCTGAGACAAGTCACCCGGACAGCTGATGAAACTGGGTTTGCACAACTGTATAATTTTGGTACAAACTGTCAGAAACTGTCTCAGGGAAGCTCATCTGCATGTTTGTCGTCTTCACCAGGGTCTTGACCTGACTGCAGTTCGGCGTCGTAACTGACGTCAATGGGCAAATGCTCACATTCCATGGCCACTGGCACATTGGAGAAGTGTGCTCTTCACGGATGAATCCCGGTTTCAACTGTACCGGGCAGATGTCAATCTTCTAAGAAATTGCCCCATGGTGGCAGTGGGGTTATGGTATGGGCAGGCATAAGCTACGGACAATGAACACAATTGCATTTTATCGATGGCAATTTGAATGCACAGAGATACGGTGAAGAGATCCTGAGGCCCATTGTTGTGCCATTCATCCGCTGTGATCACCTCATGTTTTGGCATGATAATGTCGCAAGGATCTGTACACAATTCCTGAAAGCTGAAAATGTCCCAGTTCTTCCATGACCTGCATACTCATCAGACATGTCACCCATTGAGCACGTTTGGGAAGTCTTGGCTCAACGTTTACGACAGCGCGTTCCAGTTCCTGCCAATATCCAGCAACAGCCATTGAAGAGGCCACAATCAACAGCTTGATCAACTCTAGGCGAAGGAGATGTGTCGCGCTGCTAGAGGCAAATGGTGGTCACACCAGATACTGACTGGTTTTCTGTGACCAACAGATGCATATCTGTATTCTCAGTCATGTGAAATCCATAGATTAGGGCCCAATGAATTTATTTCAATTGAATGACTTTCTTATATGAGCTGTAAAATCTTAGAAATTGTTGCATGTTGCGTTTATATATTTGTTCAGGGAGTACTGTGCCATTTGGGACTCAGCCAAGGATCTACTAGAGCTGTTACCTTAAGAGGGGCTGGGGATATCACACGTGTTAAGTACAATATTGTGACAGGTGTAAGAGGTGAGTGCATCACTTCTCCACTCCCTCATCACTCGGTCATCTCTACCTCTGTGGCACTGACCTTCTCTGACCTGTACTATGCTACAGGAAGAGAAACAGAATTAATGTATGGTAATGCACATGAGGAATGGTAATGTGGATATAGGAGGGAGGAGGGAGTCTGAACATCGAAAGGTTGATAGGAAAAAACAGAATCAAGTGCAAGCAATGGGACGAGACAAGAGGAGAGAGAGAGAGAAAGAAAGAAGGAGGATCGAGTGAAGGAGGACTCGAGAGAAGGGAGGGTCTGGGGCAAGCTCTTGAAATAGAAAGTCTATTTACCAGAGTCTGATTGCATACCATTTCACAAAGGTCACAACAAGAGCCTTCTCTTTCATTTACATAATCTTGATAGTCACGCTGTAATTAACGACTTATTTACACAAACATGGTCCTGGAGATCACCCTGGATCACTCTGAGTGTGCTGCCAATACTCTCTTTCTCCATCCATCTCTATCTCTCTCTCTACAGCTCTACTCTCACTCTCAATCTCTCTCTTTCTTCATATCTCCCTCTATCTCGCTCTCTCATTATATCTTTCTAATTTTGTACTCTCTCCCTCCCTCTCCTCATTCTCTTTTTGTTGTACCTCTCTCCATCGCTCTCTTTCTCTCTCTCTCTCTTACCCCGTCTCTTTCTCTCTCTCATCCCGTTTCTTTCTTTCTTTCTAATTTTGCTATCTCTCTCTCTCTCACTCCCTCTTTCAATCTTTCTCACTCTGATCACTCTTTCCCTTTTCCCTCCTATGCCATCAGAGTTCAAGTCTTTGTATCTGGTCCTCTTACAATAAGTCCACCTACTTTCGCCAACATCTAATATTAGTGAATTTTTTGCTGTCTTTCTCAGACAGTGGTTTCTCTTAATTCTTTCCTCCAGTTCTGCTCTTTCCATCTCTATCGCTCTGGAAATGTGTAGCAATTATCTATAATTGTTCTATATGTACAGCACAGGAGGTGGCCATTCTTTCCTCCTTTCCTCCACCCATTCTCTCGCTCTTTCTTCTTATTTCTCTTAAAGGTTCCTAGTTGTCAGATTGACACTGAGGTACACTCAATCCCAGAAGCCTCGGAAGAGCGAACATTATAGATGAAAAGTCACTTTCTTTCTTTCTTTTTTCTTTCTCTCTCTCTCATCTTTCATCATGATAATGGGTGTTATTGAGAGAGAACATCCAAAGGAGTTAATGAACGTGACATTTAAAAAAAATTATAATGTATTTTCATATCAGAATCTTAGTCTTGCATAATTCATTTATTTTTATAATTACATACAAATTCTTGACAGTTAAAAAGTTGATGCAACAGAAAACAAACTACTCCGTCTCATATCGTAAATGATTATTTTACTGAATAAAAGCATTCAAATTTTCACCCATTTCTGTAGCCATCTTTTAACCTCATATGGTGAAAAAACACCTCCCACTGCCTCTCCCTCCAAAACAATACCAGGCTCATTGGAGTGGCTCTTGCTGCCGAAGCCAACAAAAACAATACGCAAAGTACTCCTCTCCCCCTCGTCTGCATTGATTGGACATGAGGCTTCCATTTTAGAACATCAAAGACCAGCGCATTGTCTCATTTCTTTTGACCACCTTCCTTTATGTAAAGCGTATTGTGGTTTTTGTTAAATGCACTTGAAATAAATTGTGATTTGATTCACTTTTATGTTTCCACCAGAACCTTAAAGCCCCAGTCTCAGAACTTTTTCCCTCACCATTCTCCCAGAGGGCAAAACACTTCAGTATGACGTAACTGGTTGAAAAATGACATTTTTCTGTCAGCCATACGTCCAGCTGGTCATAATTCTGACCACTATATTATGTTGCCTGCAGGTCATAGTTAAGCCCTCATCATAGCCTGGTAATGATCACCTGACTAAAGCTTATTACCTACTGTAACGACTTCCGCCGAAGTCCGCTCCTCTCCTTGTTCGGGCGACGTTCAGCGGTCGACGTCATCGGCTTTCTAGCCATCGCCGCTCCGTTTTTCATGTATCCATTTGTTTTGTCTTGTTCCCTGCACAACTGGTTTTCATTCCCCAATCAATCTTCATGTATTTATTCCTCTGTTCCCATCATGTCTTTGTGTAAGATTGTTTGTGTTACGTGTATTTTGTCTATTGGAAATTTTGTTACGCGCCAGACATTTGTCTAAGTTCCGTGTTTTGGGCATGTTGTTTGTGCTTTTGATATTTTACCGGAATAAAGTGTGCGCCTGTTCACTTCACTCTGCTCTCCTGCACCTGACTTCACCTCCAGTACACATCCAGTGACAGAATCTTATACCCACCATGGAGTCAGAGGAGTCCAGGAACGCGTCCAGGAACACGCGGCTATGCTCCATCATCTCGGTGCCATGATGGATCGCGTTGTCCAGACTATGGACCGCTGGGAGAGACAAGAAGTCTCTCCAGCGCCTCGACCAGCTCAACCGGAGTTATCTCTACCCATCCCGTCCAGATCCAGCTCCAGTGGAATGCGTCTCTCCCTTCCCAGGGAGTATGATGGGACGGCCACAGAGTGCCAGGGGTTCCTGTTACAACTGGACCTATACCTGGCCACCGTTCACCCAGCTCCATCAGGAAGGGAGAGAGTATCCACCCTCATCTCATGCCTCTCGGGGAGAGCTCTGGAGTGGGCAAACGCCGTGTGGGGAGAGGAAGACGTGGCATTGGACCACTTCGAGGAGTTCACCCGCTGCTTCCGGGCCGTCTTTGACCATCCGCCTGTAGGTAGAGCGGGGGGGGGAACGACTCTTCCATTTGAGGCAGGGGACGAGGAGCGCACAGAATTTCGCGCTGGAGTTCCGGACCTTGGCCACCGGAGCAGGATGGAACGACAGGGCCCTCATCAACCACTATCGATGCAGCCTACGTGAGGACGTCCGACGGGAGTTGGCCTGCAGCGATGCCACCATCACCTTTGACCAACTGGTCTGTCCATCCGGTTGGATAACCTGCTTCTCATCCGTGGACGTCCTGAGGGGGTTTCTGTCAGTTCCATCTCCCAGCACTCCCGCTCCGGTGCCCATGGAGTTGGCAGGGGCTGCGCATAGGGTGGCTGGAGGAGGAGCCTTCACGTGCACCATCTCAGGCCGCAGAGGGCACACTGCCGGTCGGTGCCGGGTTGGTCCCTCTGGGAGTCGAGGCATTAGGCAGGGCACTCTGACGTCACCCCAGGTGAGTCTGCACCACTCTCATACAGAGTCCTCTGTTGTCCACCTGTTTGTACCTGTTTGTTTCCCTGAGTTCTCCCCGCATTCCCAGCATAAGGCGCTCGTCGATTCAGGCGCAGCTGGGAATTTTATCGACAGAGCGTTAGCATTTTAGGGATCCCCATTAGCTTAGGGATCCCCATTATTCCTGTGCATAGACCTTTCCCGGTTCACGCTCTGGATAGTCGACCATTAGGGTCCGGGCTAATCAGGGAAGCCACCATCTCCCTGGCCATGGAGATGCAGGGGGGTCACGAGGAGAGAATCAGTCTCTTTCTCATTGACTCTCCTGCGTTTCCCATGGTACTAGGCCTTCCCTGGTTGGCTCGTCATAACCCCACCATTTCCTGGCAACAGAGGGCTCTCACGGGGTGGTCGCAAGAGTGCTCGGGGAGGTGTGTAGGGGTTTCCGTTGGTGCTACCATGGTGGAAAGTCCAGACCAGGTCTTCACCATGCGCATTCCCCCAGAATATGCCGATTTAGCTATCGTCTTCTGTAAGAAGAAGGTGACTCAATTACCACCCCATCGACGGGGGGATTGTGTGATAAATCTCCTGGTAGTCGCTGCACTTCCCAGGTGTCACGTGTATCCCCTGTCGCAAGCGGAGATGGTGGCTATAGAGACATATGTCTCCGAATCCCTGCGTCAGTGGTACATTTGGTCCTCCACTTTACCTGCCTCCTCGAGTTTCTTTTTTGTGAAGAAGAAGGATGGAGGTCTGCGCCCGTGCATTGACTATCGAGGTCTCAATCAAATCACGGTGAGGTACAGTTACCCTCTACCTCATATCGCCACGGCGATTGATTTTCAGGGACCTGCACGGGCAGGGTGTAGTGGTGTATATCGATGACATTCTGATATACTCCGCTACACGTGCCAAGCATGTGTCCTTGGTGTGCAAGGTACTTGGACAACTGTTGGAGCATGAGCTATACGTCGAAGCTGAGAAATGCCTGTTCTTTCAGCAGGCCGTCTACTTCCTAGGGTATCACATTTCCACATCAGGGGTGGAGATGGAAAGTGACCGCATAGCGGTAAATGGCCGACTCCCACCACGGTAAAGGAGGTGCAGCGATTTTTAGCATTTGCCAATTACTACCAGATATTTATCTGGGGTTTTGGCCAGGTGGCTCCTCCCATTACCTCACTACTGAAGGGGGGTCCTGTACGTCTGCAGTGGTCGGTTGAGGCGGACAGGGCTTTTGGGCACCTGAGAGCTCTATTTACCTTGGCTCCCATGCTGGCACATCCGGATCCCTCTTTGGCATTCATAGTGGAGGTGGACGCGTCAGAGGCTGGGATCGGAGCCGTGCTCTCTCAGCGCTTGGGCACGCCACAGAAGCTCCGCCCCTGTGCTTTTTTCTCGAAGAAGCTCAGCCCGGCGGAGCGGAACTATGATGTGGGTGACCGGGAGCTGTTGGCTGTGGTTAAGGCTTTGAAGGCGTGGAGACATTGGCTTGAGGAGGCAAAACACCCTTTTCTCATCTGGACTGACCACCGCAACCTGGAGTACATCCGGGCAGCTAGGAGACTGAATCCTCGTCAGGCAAGGTGGGCCATGTTCTTTACCCGTTTTGTGTTTACCCTGTCCTACAGACCAGGTTCCCAGAATGTGAAGGCAGATGCACTGTCCCGGCTGTATGACACAGAGGAGCGGCCCATGGATCAGACTCCCATTCTCCCAGCCTCCTGCCTGGTAGCGCCGGTCGTGTGGGAGCTGGACGCGGACATTGAGCAGAGCAAAAACAAGTTTTTAGAAATTTTTGCTAATGTATTCAAATAAAAAACAGATACCTTATTTACATAAGTTTTCAGACCCTTTGCTATGAGTCTAGAAATTGAGCTCAGAGGCATCCTGTTTCCATTGATCATCCTTATGTTTATATGTTTTTACAACTTGATTGGAGTCTACTTGTGGTAAGTTCAATTGATTGTACATTATTTAGAAAGGCACACACCAGCATCATGCTGTGGGGATGTTTTTCAGCAGCAGGGACTGGGAGACTAGTTAGGATCGAGGGAAAGATGAACAGAGCAAAGTACACAGAGAGATCCTTGATGAAAACCTGCTCCAGAGCATTCAGGACCTCAGACTGGGCTGGAAGGTTCACCTTCCAACAGGACAACGACCCTAAGCACATAGCCAAGACAACGCAGAAGTGGCTTCAGGACAAGTCTCTGAATGTCCTTGAGTGGCCCAGCCAGGGATTGGACTTGAACCCGATCGAATATGTGTGGAGAGACCTGAAAGTAGCTGTGCAGCGACGCTCCCCATCCAACCTGACAGAGCTTGAGAGGATCTGCAGAGAAGAATGGGAGAAACTCCCCAAATACATGTGTACCAAGATTGTAGCATCATTCCCAAGAAAACTCGAGGCTGGAAAAGATACTGCCAAAGATTTTTCAACAAAGTACTGATTAAAGGGTCTTAAAACTTATGTAAATGTGATTTTTCTTTATGTTTTTTTTATAAATTTGCCTAAATGTCTGAAACCCTGTTTTGGATTTGTCATTATGGTGTATTATGTGTAGATTGATTAGGAGAAAAACAATTTAATCCATGTGTAACATAACAAAATGTGGAAAAGGTCTAGGGGTCTGAATACTTTCCCGAATGCACTATAAATTCCTGCTGTAACACAACAAACTATGGGAAAAATCAAGGGGTGTAAACACTTTCTGAAGGCACTGTATTTCAGGATGTTGTGTGTTCCTGGATATAATCAGAATTCATATAAACATTGCAGTTTTGAAAATGTTCTAAGAAAATGTTCTAAGAAATTGGTCTCTTACCCCAGTTTTGGGGATGGGAGACTAGTTAGGAACAGGGTAAGTTTAGCCACCTACAAACCTCTGTATTGAATGAAATATTCCCACTACCTTTTTAAAACCACGTCTATCTTTATTTGCGAAACACAAATGAACATAATCTCTCTCTTTTATTTATTTCTATAATTTTAAGCATCGTTCAACACAGACTTAACACCTAACAAACACTTTGCATTTTTTAAAACATAGGCCAGGCCCTGTTGTTACCTCAAATCCCAGTGATAATGCCTTGCATTAGACCTGGGAAGAAAACACTTTAATTTGTTCAACTTCCCATTGGCTCAACCATTGTCTCAACTTACCCCATGGCCATTGGCTCAACTTACCCCAAGGTAAACATTTCGACTATATTAGCCCACACAGCTACAATGATTCACTTTCATGCTAGGTTTAGGACATCATATTGAAGCTTATCAAGACCCCAACTGATGTATAGAACAATCTTAAAAGTAACTACTTTGGTTTAGTTACAATCATTATGAAACCTCTAAAACAATGCATTCATTTGAATTGGTGAAAAGCCGTTTTTAGACCTAACTTGCTTTAAAAAAAAATCGTATGGTTTCTTCCATCCGTGAAATGTCACCTCTTCCTAATATTTGATAAAATTATACATTTTGTGTATGACTTCCTAGAAACAGGGGTGGCTCAACTTTCCCTTTGGCTCAACTTACCGAACTCTCCCTTAATGCAATTCAATACAGCGATTTTATTGCAATTTCATATCCCAAACATATTGCACACTCTATGTCTCCTGCAGAGAGAAAAGAGAGCAAGTTTTCATTAGTCAGGGAAATAGAAGTGCTGAAAACATGTTGGCTCACTATTTAAAAAGAAGATGGAGAACAAACTATAGGATGTAAAATACCAGAGTTTTGGCGCAGGCGCTAGCTAACGCTACCTGCAATAGCAAAAAAAGTATATTTAATATTGTCCCAAAATAATGTTATGATATGTAACTGTATCGATTTCTATTTCAGAGGCAAGGCAGGCAGGCAGGGCAGACAGGACAGAACAGGCAGGGCAGGCATGCTAGGCAGGCCAGGCAGGCAGGCAGGAAGGCAAGATGCTTAATGAAGCTTTGTTGCTTACATTTACCACAGCCTTTCATCAGGCCTGTTTGGCCGCTGGATCCAGTCCCTCTCATCTCACCATTTTGTCGTCTTGTATAATAAAGTACATTTCAGAGGCAGGCAGGCCCTTTAAGGAAGCATCTGTTGCTTACATCTACCATAGCCTTTCATCAGGCCTGCATGGCCCCTGTATCTGGTCCCTCTCCTTTTCTGACCAAGAGCCCTCCCTCTCACCCACCTCCCCCCAACACCAAGATAAACAGGTTGTTCTCTCTCCTCTCTCCTTCCTCAAATAAATTCTATAAAACTCCCTCTCTTCATAACATTGGTTTTGACCTCAGGTTGTCATTAATCCACTGTATGTTAGACAAAGATCTGAAAGAAAAATGCAAAAAACAATTGACATTTGTATATCGCCTGTCCCTCGTCTTTGGCTTCTATATTTTCTGTCCCTACTACATTATCGCTGTTTAACATTATTATTCACACAAGATCCATTAGTACTACACACATTCTCTGCTTCTATCACACAGTGTTAATAACTTGAAAGGATTTTTTCTATAGACACACACCTTCTAGCTCTACCACGTCACTAAATCCAAAGCAAACATCTCACATTCACTAAGCCAGATGACGGATTTATATTAGGCATACTTAATCCAATGAAAGCTACACAGACCGTGGCTCTGTGAGTAAGGCTTGTTTCCCAAATGGCAACATATTCCGTATATAGTGCACTACTTTTTAAGTTTCAAGTTGAACGTTTTTAAAGTCACATGCACAACTACAGTGAAATGTCTTTCTTGCAAGCTCTATACCCAACAATGCAGTAATCAAATGTTGTGCGACCCGAGCGCTGGGGACCAGAGGTAGTGCAGTTGGGGAGGGAGAAAGCTCATGGCACGCAGAACCATAGGAGTAAAATCCTCACACATCAAGGGTGTATTCACTAGGAACCAAACAAAAGCAAGTGAAATGGGGAGGGACCTAGCTTAATTTGTCCAATGAATTCGTCATTGCAAAATGTTTTGTTTTGAGTAAAAGCTTTCAATTGCAAAACTTTTTGCTACTGATGAATACACCCCTGAGCTAATGAAAATCACAATGCAAGTTGTTTGAGCAGAATGGTGTTATGTAATTCATGACATTTGAGATGAATCCATAATTACATTCTTTCTGCAAGGTTGAGGAAGAGCTAGCTCAGAACTCATAAAACCCATAACGAAGTGTATATTTAGTTAGAGTGGGCACTCACTCATTTATTCAGGAAATAACTTTATATCTTTCTCTAAATGTGAGTGAATCAAACTCGAGGGTCTGGGTTTTCTATTTTTTTTATTTATTTTTATTTATTTTTGGTAACACTTTATATGAATACAAACTTGATTATGATCACATGTATAACACCTTATGAGCTGTGCATAGTGCATTGTAATGCTGTTCTCAAAAGGGGCTAGTGAGTGCAGTTGCATTAATAAGGCTTTCACTCAGGGCTAATTGAAGCCGCCCCTCTTCCTTTCTCTTGTACTGACTCTTCTTGGGCTTATGGATACTCTGCACTCTCTTACTCTAACTCTGAATCTCACACTCACTCACACTCCCATGCACACTCTTGCACTCTCACACTCACACTCGCACTCACTCACATACTCTCACTCTCACTCACACTCTCACACTCGTACTATGCACACACACTCACTCGCTCTCACACTCACTCTCACTCTCTCACACTCTGTCACTCACACTCTCTCACTCACACTCTCTCACTCTCACACTCATACTATGCACTCACACTCACTCTCACACTCTCACACTCACACTCTCACACTCTCACTCACACTATGCACTTACACTCACTCGCTCTTACACTCACTCTCTCACACTCTCACTCACTCACATCCTCACTCTCACTCACACTCACACTCTCGCCCTCTCAATCTCACTCCCACTCGCACTCTCAGACACACTCTCAATCTTACTCTCACTTTGACTTTAGTACTCACTCGCACTCACTCTCACTCTCACTCTCTCTCCTGGCCCTTTGAGTCTCTGTGCTGCTGAGTCATGAAGTTGCAGATAAGGACATCTCCCCCCTGCCTCCCTCTTCTGCGCTCTGCTTCCCTATCTCCTTTCCGGCTTCCGGTCTTTCTACCTTCCTCCCCTTTGCTTCCCTCCCTGCCCCAATGCCTCTCTCAATCCCTACCCTGCCTCCTTGCTGTCCCTGCCTCCATGCTTACATCTAATCACACTGTGTCCATCTGAGAGGAAGCGTTTATACAGGTACACCACTCTGGTCTCTGGGCATTAATTTACACATTAGCCCACAGCTGGGTTCCTCACTGTCTGACTGGGGGGAGAGGGGGAGAGAGGAGTGAGAGAAAGGGAGAGGGAGAGAGAGATGAGAAGGAGGTGGAGAGTGTAAAGGAGGCAGAGAGGTAAACAAGTGCTCGACAGAGACCACTTGGGAGAAGGAGGGAAGGAGGAGAAAGGAGGACAAGAGAGGGGAAAGTAAGATTAATGATGCTTGGGAAAATGAGTGCTCTGGCGCTGGAATTAAGACGGGGAAGTTTCTTGCTTCTCAGCATTGGTCCACTAGGGACCGTTCCCTTTCAGAGGCTTGCATGAGAAGGCAGTCAAAGGTTGTGTCCCAAATTGAACCCCATTCCATATTTAGTGCGCTATTTTTGACCAGGGTCCATAGGGCTCTGGTCAAAAGAAGTGCACTATATGGAGAGACTCCCATTGGAAGCCGGTCAAAGCTGCTTTCCTGAATCCCTCTACCGTGCTGGCAGGAAGGTGAATATTTAATTTTTGTAAAAAAAAATAAAGAAATGGCACATAAAGGAAAATGTCCAGTATTGTAGCTAATTTTACACATTTTGCCATGAGGCTGAGAGAAAATGTCGCTGTTTTAGAGCTCAGGGATTCTTGAAAGACGGGTCTATCTAAACTTTTTTCTACAAATATTTGTCTTAACCATTTTTTTTATTTTTTATAAAATGCAACTAACTGGATTTATGTGAACTCCGTCAGATACCATAGAAGGCATTTCATTGTACTAATTATTGTCCAACAAGTGTTTAAGGCCTTGATTGTTTATTTCCAACATTAGATTATTCAAATATGTAATAGATCTTTTTATTTTATTTTATAACACTATTAAATGCTCCAGAGCTAGATTTAGAACATAAAACAACATTTGTAAAGCAAACATTGTCCCTTAGGTCTAGCACAGCAAATACCTCAGTTGTTGAAGCATATGTTGAAGAACAGTGCTTAACATATTTTTTCGGAATATTGACCAAAAAATATTGACTCCATCAGTGACGAGGTTGACAACAGATACTCAAAACAGACATATTTTTGCTTCTAAAAAGAAAAGTTCAATACAAATATAGAAAATTATTCATTTGAAAATCCACAATAAGAACATAACCATTCTATCAGATCTTTCAGCACTGATGGAGTTGAAGTTAGACAAAAATCTGATGGAGTTGATGTTTTATGGAGTTGAGAAAAATGTCATTTTTCTTCTTCGTTCAAGTGGTATACACAGTAGCAATTTAGATTTTTTTTAGTTGCTTTATGACTCTGAAACCTCGTTAAATGTAACATATTTGAACCTTAATCTATTGGCCAGATAGAGTTGTCAGTTAATGGTTGTGACCATGAATATTCCAATGTTTAAACCTATCAAAAGTAGAGAACTTTACAGACCACGAGTGGTCTTGTTGCAGTACATGTAATGTGGACATTTGTATTTGTATTTACTAGGGATCCCCATTAGCTGTTGCCAAGGCAGCTGCTACTCTTCCTGTGGTCCAAACACATTAAAGCACTTACATTACATAGAAAACAAATATCATATATCATTATTCATTATTACACCACTCATATCTACAATACAAAATGTACAATTCAAAATGTATAATACCACCATACAACAATATTACAATTGTATTTATTTTTATTTATTTCACCTTTATTTAACCAGGTAGGGAAGTTGAGAACAAGTTCTCATTTACAATTGCGACCTGGCCAAGATAAAGCAAAGCAGTTCGACAACATACAAAAACACAGAGTTACACATGGAGTAAAACAACATACAATCAATGATGCAGTAGAAAAAAAATAAGACTATATACAATGTGAGCAAATGATGTGAGATAAGGGAGGTAAAGGCAAAAAAGGCCATGGTGGCAAAGTAAATAAAGTATAGCAAGTAAAACACTGGAATGGTAGATTTGTAGTTTGAAGAAAGTTCAAAGTTAAAATATAAATAATATGGTGCAAAGGAGCAAAATAAATGAAATAAATAAATACAGTAGGGGAAGAGGTAGTAGTTTGGGCTAAATTATAGATGGGCTATGTACAGGTGCAGTGATCTGGGAGCTGCTCTGATAGCTGGTGCTTAAAGCTAGTGAGGGAGATAAGTGTTTCCAGTTTCAGAGATTTTTGTAGTTCGTTCCAGTCATTGGCAGCAGAGAACTGGAAGGAGAGACGACCAAAGGAGGAGTTGGCTTTAGGGGTGACCAGAGAGATATACCTGCTGGAGCGCGTGCTACAGGTGGGTGCTGCTATGGTGACCAGTGAGCAGAGATAAGGGGGGACTTTACCTAGCAGGGTCTTGTAGATGACCTGGAGCCAATGTGTTTGGCGACGATTATGAAGCGAAGGCCAGCCAACGAGAGTGTACAGGTCGCAGTGGTGGGTAGTATATGGGGCTTTGGTGACAAAACGGATGGCACTGTGATAGACTGCATCCAGCTTGTTGAGTAGGGTATTGGAGGTTATTTTGTAAATGATATCGCCGAAGTCGAGGATTGGTAGGATGGTCAGTTTTACGAGGGTATGTTTGGCAGCATGAGTGAAGGATGCTTTGTTGCGAAATAGGAAGACAATTCTAGATTTAACTTTGGATTGGAGATGATTGATGTGAGTCTGGAAGGAGAGTTTACAGTCTAACCAAACACCTAGGTATTTGTAGTTGTCCACAAATTCTAAGTCAGAACCGTCCAGAGAAGTGATGCTGGACAGGCGGGCAGGTGCAGGCAGCGATCGGTTGAAGAGCATGCATTTAGTTTTACTTGTGTTAAGGAGCAGTTGGAGACCACGGAAGGAGAGTTGAATGGCATTGAAGCTCGTCTGGAGGGTTGTTAACACAGTGTCCAAAGAAGGGCCAGAAGTATACAGAATGGTGTCGTCTGCGTAGAGGTGGATCAGAGATTCACCAGCAGCAAGAGCGACATCATTGATGTATACAGAGAAAAGAGTTGGCCCAAGAATTGAACCCTGTGGTACCCCCATAGAGACTGCCAGAGGACCGGACAGCAGGCCCTCCGATTTGACACACTGAACTCTGTCAGAGAAGTAGTTGGTGAACCAGGCGACGCAATCGTTTGAGAAACCAAGGCTACTGAGTCTGCCGATGAGGATGTGGTGATTAACAGAGTCAAAAGCTTTGGCCAGGTCAATGAATACGGCAGCACAGTATTGTTTCTTATCGATGGCGGTTACGGTGTCGTTTAGGACCTTGAGCGTGGCTGAGGTGCACCCATGAGCAGCTCTGAAACCAGACTGCATAGCGGAGAGGGTGCGGTGGGATTCGAAATGGTCAGTAATCTGTTTGTTGACTTGGCTTTCGAAGACCTTAGAAAGGCAGGGTAGGATGGATATAGGTCTGTAGCAATTTGGGTCAAGAGTGTCACCTCCTTTGAAGAGGGGGATGACAGCAGCTGCTTTCCAATCTATGGGAATCTCAGACGACACAAAAGAGAGATTGAACAGGCTAGTAACAGGGGTTGCAATAATTTCGGCAGATAATTTTAGAAAGAAAGGGTCCAGATTGTCAAGCCCAGCTGATTTGTAGGGGTCCAGATTTTGCAGCTCTTTCAGAACATCATCTGAATGGATTTGGGAGAAGGAGAAATGGGGGAGGCTTGGGCGAGTAGCTGTGGGGGGTGCAGTGCTGTTGAATGCAGTAGGAGTAGTTAGGTGGAAAGCGTAGCCAGCCGTACAAAAATGCTTATTGAAATTCTCAATTATAGTGTGCTTATCGGTGGTGACAGAGTTTCCTATCCTCAGTGCAGTGGGCAGTTGGGTGGAGGTGTTCTTATTCTCCATGGACTTTACAATGTCCAAGAACTTTTTAGAGTTTGGGTTGCAGGAAGCAAATTTCTGTTTGAAAAGCTAGCCTTGGCGTTTCTAACTGCCTGTGTGTATTGGTTTCTAACTTCCCTGAAAAGTTGCATATCGCGGGGGCAGTTCGATGCTAATGCAGAACGCCACAGGATATTTTTGTGTTGGTTAAGGGCAGTCAGGTCTGGGGAGAACCAAGGGCTATATCTGTTCCTGGTTCTAAATTTCTTGAAAGGGGCATGCTTATTTAAGATGGTGACGAAGGCATTTAAAAAAAATAACCAGGCATCCTCTACTGACGGGATGAGGTCAATATCCTTCCAGGATACCAGGGCTAGGTCGATTAGAAAGGCTTGCTCGTTGAAATGTTTCAGGGAGCGTTTGACAGTGATGAGTGGAGGTCGTTTGACCGCTGACCCATTACGGGTGCAGGCAATGAGGCAGTGATCGCTGAGATCTTGGTTGAAAACAGCAGAGGTGTATTTAGAGGGCACGTTGGTTATGATGATATCTATGAGGGTGCCAGTGTTTGCGGCTTTGGGGTTGTACCTGGTGGGTTCATTAATAATTTCTGTGAGATTGAGGGCATCAAGCTTGGATTGTAGGATGGCTGGGGTGTTAAGCATGTCCCAGTTTAGGTCACCTAGTAGCACGAGCTCTGAAAATAGATGGGGGGCAATCAGTTCACATATGGTGTCCAGAGCACAGCTAGGGGCCGAGGGGGGTCTATAGCAGGCGGCAACGGTGAGAGACTTGTTTTTGGAGAGGTGGATTTTTAAAAGTAGAAGTTCAAATTGTTTGGGTACAGACCTGGATAGCAGGACAGAACTCTGCAGGCTATCTCTGCAGTAGATTGCAACACCGCCCCCTTTGGTCGTTCTATCTTGTCTGAAAATGTTGTAGTTAGGGATGAAGATTTCAGAGTTTTTGGTGGACTACCTAAGCCAAGATTCAGACACAGCTAGGACATCCGGGTTGGCAGAGTGTGCTAAAGCAGTGAATAAAACAAACTTAGGGAGGAGGCTTCTAATGTTAACATGCATGAAACCAAGGTTATTACGGTTACAGAAGTCATCAAAAGAGAGCGCCTGGGGAGTAGGACTGGAGCCAGGCACTGCAGGGCCTGGATTCACCTCTACATCCCCAGAGAAGCAGAGAAGAATAAGTATGAGGGTACGGCTAAAAGCTATAAGAATTGGTCGTCTGTGATGTCCAGAATAGAGAGAAAAAGGAGCAGGTTTCTGGGGCCGATAAAATAGCTTCAAGGTATAATGTACAGACAAAGGTATGGTGGGATGTGAGTACAGAGGGGGTAAACCTAGGCATTTAGTGATAATGAGAGAGATATTGTCTCTAGAAACATCATTGAAACCAGAAGATGTCATAGCATGTGTAGGTGGTGGAACTGAAAGGTTGGATAAGGTATAATGAGCAGAGCTAGAGGCTCTACAGTGAAATAAGCCAATAAACACTAACCAGAACAGCAATGGACATTGCATATTGACATTAAGGAGAGGCATGCTTAGCCGAGTGATCAAAGGGTCCAGTGAGATTCAGACAGCTAGCCGGGCCATAGGTAGCAAGCTGGTGGAAGATGGAGGGAGGTCTGTTTTTAGCCACCTCGTGCGTTTCCGTCTGTGGGTTAGTGGGGTTCCGTGCGGAAGGGGGGACCAGTCCAAGTTGGCAAAATAGTTAGTTATAGTGGCCCAAGAAAAGTGTCCGATAGACCTATTCAGATCGCAGCCGATAAGACAGCTAACGATTAGCCGGCCGCAGATGGGCGATCAGGTTACGTCGCGACGGAGGGGCCAGTTGGATAACTCCCTCGGGCAGATAACGTCGGTGGTCCAGTCGTGAAGGCCCGATGGGGCTCCGCATCGGCAGTAAAAAGGGTCAGGATAGGTGATTGTAGCCCAGGAGACACTTCAGCTGGCTAGCTCAGGAAAAGCCCACGAGTGGCTGATGGAACTCTTCAGCTGGCTAGCTCCGTAATAATGTGTGTTAATTCCGTGACCGACGTTGCCAATAGTCACTCAGGTAGCAGATAGTTAGCTGCAAGATCCAGGTGTAAATGTCCAGAGCCTGCGGTAGAAATCGGGGAAAGGAGAGAGAATAGGTCCGGTATGCTCTGGTCTGAGTCGCGCGGTACAAAAACTGGCGATAGCTTTTCGAGCTAATGGATAGCTGAGGACAGCTAACCGTGGCTAGCTGAACTCCAACGTTAGCCAGTGAAAATGGGTAACCTCTGGCTAGCTTCTGTTGTGGAATTCAGATGAGGTAAATAATTATTTCTTTTTTAACTTGGTGAGGCGGGTTGCAGGAGAGTGCTTTGAGGTTGAGTTTTTTAGAATAAAAAATGTAAAAAGATAAGTGAAGAAAAAATATGTAAATATATATATACACGGACACGACAAGAGGAGGGTAGAGGACATCTGAACTGCTACGCCATCTTGGATTTGATGTATGTATGCGTATGCGTGTGTCTGCACCTTTGTGTGTGTCTCTTCATAGTCCCTGCTGTTCCATAAAGTGTATTTTTACCAGTTTTTTTATCTGATTCTACTGCTTGCATCAGTTACCTGATGTGGAATAGAGTTCCATGTAGTCATGGCTCTATATAGTACTGTGCGCCTCCCATAGTCTGTTCCGGACTTGGGGATTGTGAAGAGACCTCTGGTGGCATGTCTTGTGGGGTATGCATGGGTGTGCGAGCTGTGTGCTAGTAGTTTAAACAGACAGCTCGGTACATTCAGCTTGAGAACACTTCTTATAAAAACAAGTAGTGATGAAGTCAATTTCTCTTCCTCTTTGAGCCATGAGAGATTGACATGCATTTTAATCTTATCTCTTTGTGTACTTTTAAGGGCCAGCATTGCTGACCTGTTCTGAGCCAATTGTAATTTTCTTAAGTCCTTCTTTGTGGCACCTGACCACACTACTGAACAGTAGTCCAGGTGTGACAAAACGAGGGCCTGTAGGACCTGCCTTGTTGATAGTGTTGTTAAGAAGGCAGAGTAACGCTTTATTATGGACAGACTTCTCCCCATCATAGATACTGTTGTATCAATATGTTTTGACCATGACAGTTTACAATCCAGGGTTTCTCCAAGCAGTATAGTCTCCTCAACTTGCTCAATTTCCACATTATTCATTACGAGATTTAGTTGAGAATTTGGGGTTTAGTGAACGATTTGACCCAAGTACAAGGCTTTTAGTTTTGGAAATACTTAGGACTAACTTATACCTTACCACCCATTCTGAAACTAACTGCAGCTCATTGTTAAGTGTTGCAGTCATTTCAGTTACTGTAGTAGCTGACGTGTATAGTTTTGAGTCGTCCGCATTCATAGACAAACTAGCTTTACTCAAAGCCAGTGGCATGTCGTTAGTAAAGATTGAAAAAAGTAAGGGGCCTAAACAGCTAACAGCTACCCTGAGGAATTCCTGATGCACCAGGATTATGTTGGGGAGGCTTCCATTAAAGAACACTCTCTGTGTTCTGTTAGACAAGTAACTCTTTATCCACAATTTCCAGCAACAGACTACGATCGACAACGTCCAGCAAAACAGCCCCCACATTTTTTTTATCATCAATTTCTCTCAGCCAATCATCAGTCATTTTTGTAAGTAATGTGCTTGTTGAATGTCCTTCCTTATAAGCGTTCTGAAAGTCTGTTGTCAATTTGTTTACTGTAAAATAGCATTGTATCTGGTCAAACAACATTTTTTCTGCTGCTACTCTCTGTTACTGTCTATGCATTGCCACTTTAATAACTCTACCTACATAAACATAATTACCTCAATTACCTTGACACCGGTGCCCCCCGCACATTGACACATTGACACATTGACTCTGTACCGGTACCCCCTGTATATAGCCCCGCTATTGTTACTACCCACCACTGCGACCTGTACGCTCTCGTTGGCTGGCCTTCGCTTCATAATCGTCGCCAAACCCACTGGCTCCAGGTCATCTACAAGACCCTGCTAGGTAAAGTCCCCCCTTATCTCCGCTCACTGGTCACCATAGCAGCACCCACTTGTAGCACGTGCTCCAGCAGGTATATCTCTCTGGTCACCCACAAAGCCAATTCCTCCTTTGGCCGTCTCTCCTTCCAGTGCTCTGCTGCCAATGACTGGAACGAACTACAAAAATCTCTGAAACTGGAAACACATCTCCCTCACTAGCTTTAAGCACCAGCTGTCAGAGCAGCTCACAGATCACTGCACCTGTACATAGCCCATCTATAATTTAGCCCAAACAACTACCTCTTCCCCTACTGTATTTATTTATTTTATTTATTTTGCTCCTTTGCACCCCATTATTTATTTCTACTATGCACTTTCTTCTACTACAAATCTACCATTCCAGTGATTTACTTGCTATATTGTATTTACTTTGCCACCATGGCCTTTTTTGCCTTTACCTCCCTTATCTCACATCATTTGCTCACATTGTATAAAGACTTATTTTTCTACTGTATTATTGACTGTATGTTTGTTTTACTCCATGTGTAACTCTATGTTGTTGTATGTTGTCGAACTGCTTTGCTTTATCTTGGCCAGGTCGCAATTGTAAATGAGAACTTGTTCTCAACTTGCCTACCTGGTTAAATAAAGGTGAAATAAATACAAATAAATACAAAATTATATATTATTTGATTTGATGTTTACTAAAGGTTGGTAACAGGCTGACTAGTCGGCTATTTGAGCCAGTAAAGGGGGCTTTACTATTCTTGGGTAGTGGAATTACTTTTTCTTCCCTCCAGGCCTGAGGGCACACACTTTCTAGTAGGCTTAAATTGAAGATATGGCTAATGGGAGTGGCAATATTGTCCGCTATTATCCTCAGTAATTTTCCATTCAGATTGTCAGACCCCGGTGGCTTGTCATCGTTGATTTGATTTTTTTGATTTGATTTTATTTGGATCTCTTTTAGTCCCCATTTGGACTAATCTTCCAAGAGTCCTTAAATATTAAAATACAATTAATATACGAACACATTTTCACATATAACACACTATTACAAACATACATAATATACTAACGTAATAAACCAATAAATAATCAATCTAAAAAATATGAATTCTTCATCTACTGTAATCCCACAACATTTCTGTGTATTATATTTAAATTGTTTTAAAATAATGTTTAAATTTATATATTGAAAGGTTTCTGCTTTGCTCAGTTAATTTATTCCATTTCTTTATTGCTCTAAATCGAAATGTTCTTTTGCCTATTTCTCTTTTCTGTCTGGATAACGCATAGATGGTGGACAATCTATTCCTAGTATTTACGGAATGTCTGTCTCTTACCAACTGATTACCGTTGTGAATTGTACTTGGCCGTTTTAAATGATGTATATTATGAAATAAAATAAGCATGTTTTTTTCAATTATCTTGTCGATTGATGACCAACCAAGAACATTGCGTATGACTGCAACAGAAAAACCATATCTCCACCGCAAAACAATCCTTGCTGCTTTGTTCTGTGCAATCTGCAGCCTCCTAACTTCACTTGATGATGCATTTCCCCAGACCACAGAACAGTAGTTCACTTGACTCTCAATTAAAGCTTGTGTTATTTGCTTAAGAATTTTTCCTGGTAAATATTTAGCTATCCTTCTGATTATGCATGCTGTTTTAATAATTTTTTTACATAGATGAGTCATTTGAGATGACCATGATAAGCAGTTGTCTAGCTGCACTCCTAATAGTTTGGTTTCTGCCACTTCTTCAATTTGTACTCCTCCCATACTTAATTGTATCCCATGCTGTTTTGGCCTTTTCTTAGTGGAACAGACCAACATAACTTTGGTTTTCTTGGTGTTTAAAACAAGTTTATTCTGGCAAACCCACTCCCTAATATTCTCCAAATCTCCTTGTAAAGCTTGCTGTACCTGTTGAACCGATTGTCCTGCTGCATAAATTGTAGTATCATCTGCAAATATAGTAGCTTGAGTTTCAGCTAGGGCATAGGAAAGGTTGTTGGTATATATTAAATAAAGAAGTGGCCCAAGGCAGCTGCCCTGCGGTATTCCACAGTTTAAAGCATGAGGGGAAGAAAATGAACCATTGATATAGGTGGACTGTTTCCTGTCAGTTAGATATGACTGTACCCAATTCAATGCTACCTCCTTAAAAACATAATGCATTAATTTTGTCAAAATTATCTCATGATCCACTAAATCAAATGCTGCACTGAAATCTAAAAATAGTACCCCCACAAACTTGCCATTATCCATAGCATTGAGCCACTGGTCAGTCATGTCAACCAATGCAGTGGTAGTGGAATGATTTTTGCGATAAGCATGCTGATTGGCTGTAATCAGATAATTATTTTCCATGTACTCCCATATTTGTCTACTCACAATACCCTCCAATATCTTACTGAGTGTAGGGAGTAGACTAATTGATAGACAAAACATTTTTAAATCCTTGTCCACACTCACTTTACGGAATTCAAAAGTACAATGCTTGTCTTTTATCATTTGGTCTGAAACACTTGGATGTGTAGTGACAGTGTTTGTCGCTGGCATGTCATGCCTAAATTTGCTAATCTTGCCAATGAAAATGCAATTAACGTAGTTGGCAAAATCAGTGGTTTTTGTGATGAATGAGCCATCTGATTCAATGAATGATGGAGCCGAGTTTGCCTTTTTTCCCAAAAACTCATTTAAGGTGCTCCAAAACTTTTTACAATAATTCTTTGTTATTTATCTTTATTTCATAGAGTAGTCTATTTTTCTTTTGATTCAGTTTAGTCACGTGATTTTCCAATTGGTTGGGCTGCCAGACCTATTTGCCATTCCTTTTGCCTCATATATTTTTCAATTCCTCATCAATCCAAGTAGATTTAACAGTTTTTACAGTCCTTTTCTTAATGGGTGTATGCTTATTAGTAACTGGAATAAACAATTTCATAAGCGTGTCAAGTGCAACGTCTGGTTGCTCCTCATTACACACAATAGACCAGCAAATATTCTTTACATCATCAACATAAGAATCACTACAAAACTTATTGTATGACCTCTTATACAGTGCATTGGAAAAAAATCTGATCCGTTGTGTCTATCCACATTTTGTTACGTTACAGCCATATTCTAAAATGTATAAAATCGTTTTTTTCCCCTCATCAATCTACACACAATGCCCCATAATGCCAAAGAAAAAACTGTTTTTTGGAAATAAATGAACTGAAATATCACATTTACATAAATATTCAGACCCTTTGCTATGAGACTCAAAATTTGCTTCCTGTTTCCCTTTATCATCATTGGGCAGATTCTACAACTTGATTTGGGTCCAATTACATGACAATTCATGTAATTGGACATGATTTGGAAAGGCACACACCTGTCTATATAAGGTCCCACAGTTGACAGTGCATGTCAGAGCAAAAACCAAGCCATGAGGTCAAAGAAATTGTCTGTAGAGCTCCGAGACAGGATTGTGTCGAGGCACAGATCTGGAGAAGGATACCAAAAAATGTCTTCATCATCGACGGTCCCCAAGAACAGAGTGGACTTCATCATTCTTAAACAGAAGAAGTTTGGAACCACCAAGACTCTTCCAAGAGCTTGCAAGCTCGGCCAAACTGAGCAATCGTGGAAGAAGGGCCTTGGTCAGGGAGGTGACCAAGAACCCAATGGTCACTCTGACAGAGCTCCAGAGTACCTTTGTGGAGATTGGAGAACCTTCCAGAAGGACAAACATCTCTGCAGCACTCCACTAATCAGGCCTTTATGGTAGAGTGGCCAGACGGAAGCCACTCCTCAGTAAAAGGCACATAACAGTCCACTTGGAGTTTGCCAAAAGGCACCTAAAGGACTCTCAGACCATGAGAAACAAGATTCTCTGGTCTGATGAAACCAAGATTGAACTCGTTGGCTGGAATGTCAAGCGTCACGTCTGGAGGAAACCTGGCACCATCCCCAAGGTGAAGCATGGTGGTGGCAGCATCGTGCTGTGGGGATGTGTTTCAGCAGATGGGACTGGGAGACTAGTTAGGATCGAGGGAAAGATGAATGGAATAAAGTACAGAGAGATCCTTGATGAAAACCTGCTCCAGAGCATTCAGGACCTCAGACTGGGGGTGAAGTTTCACCTTCCAAAAGGACAACGACCCTAAGAACAGAGCCAAGACAATGCAGAAGTGGCTTCGGGACAAGTCTCTGACTGTCCTTGATTGGCCCAGCCAGAACCTGGACTTGAACCTGATCGAACATCTCTGGAGAGACCTGAAAATAGCTGTACTGTGGCTCTCACCATCCAACCTGACAGAGCTTGAGAGGATCTGCAGAGAAGAATGGGAGATACTCCCAAAATACAGGTATGCCAAGATTATAGCGTCATAGCCAAGAAGACTCGAGGCTGTAATCACTGCCAAAGGTGCTTCAACAAAGTACTGATTAAAGTCTCTGCATTCTTATGTAAATGTGATATTTCTGGGGGGGTTATTTATAAATTAGCAAAAATGTCAAAAATTCTGTTTTTGCTTTGTTATGAGGGGTTGTGTGTAGATTGATTAGGGGGGAAAGCTATTTAATACATTTAGAATAAGGCTGAAATGTAACAAAATGTGAAAAAAGTCAAGGGGTCTGAATTCTTTCCGAATGCACTGTTCACTATATAAGGCCCAGCCTTTGGAACTTTGGTTTTCCTAGATATGGCAAATACATTGTTATCATGACATCCAATGGATTTGGATACTGCATAAATAACATTTCTGCAGCGTTATTAATGATGTTTTCAATACATGTTGATGATTTCATTTCTGTGCTATTTGTAACTACCCTGGTTGGTTGACTGACAACCTGAACCAGGTTGCAAGCACTGGTTACAGTTTGAAGTGTTTTCTTGAGTGGGCAGCTTGATGAAAGCCAGTCAATTTTTAAATCACCAAGAAAATATACTTCTCTGTTGATATCACATACATTATCAAGCATTTCACACATATTATCCAGATACTGACTGTTAGAACTTGGTCTATAGCAGCTTCCCACAAGAATGTGCTTTAGGTGAGGCATATTAGCCTGTAGCCATTTTACTTCATCAGTATTTAACGTTAGAACCTTTCTAAGCTTTACAGGAATGTGGTTCTGAATATAGACCTCAACACCACTCATTTCTGTCTTTTTGGTAGATGTCATCAAATATATATATAATTAACAATTCCAAAAAATATTCCTGCAATAGAGCATCCTGGGTAAACATTAATTTGTTATCATAACTTTAAATAATTGAAGTGACTTCTCATTTAGTTTTGTGTTAGTACCACATAAACATTTTAAGTAATAATTACTTTGAGTTCAACTTACTAGAAATATTTGAAATAAAATTGCCTTGTGGTTTACAGTGTACCGCATTGCATTGAGTCAAACAGTACTGCCCACCAACACCACCTCCTCCTCCACATAAATCACATTGATCTGTAGCAGTTCCCTGAAGGCAGACCTCTATTCTTCCAGAATACTTCACACTACCACTGTACTTTAGCTACTTGGATCATTGCATTTAACTGTTTACTATGAGCTGTAGCTGCTGTAACTGACTCTCAGACAAACTGCACTGCCCATGGGCCTAAAGAGAGTTTGACTCAACAGAACTAGCTACAAATGTAGTGCACAAACGACTGCATGCTATAAAAAGCCTTCAATACCTTCTCAATATAGGAACCTGGTTAGGGTGATGGTTCTATGTGGGACCAAATAATCCTAGGAGCCATTAAATGGTTCTTTACAATTCGGAAAATGGTTATTTCCTCTTTAAGTAATAACTCAAATGTAGATGAATGTGAAAATAACATTTGAATATTTGGGGGCGTGGTTTGCGCCCAGTTCTTTTTATGCAACCATGAGTGTAGAAAAATGGCGCCGAAGGAGATGGCCACCATTTTACGATCCTGTAACCAATTGTGCCATTGTGTATGTTTTTTCACGTTATTTGGAACCTATTTTGTACATAATGTTTCTGCCACCGTGTCTTATGACTAAAAAGAGCTTATTGATATCAGGGCAGCAATTACTCACCCCGTACTGGAGCAATTCTTCTTCTTCAATGAGTCGAACAGGAAGGATTACCGCAGACACCCGACAAGGCCCTCATCCCCACCATTCGCAGAAGGGAAAGACGGAGGTATCGTGGACGATGGTCCAGGTGCCTTGTAAGGATCCGTCGCCGAGAGAGTAATCTACCTTCACCATCGGTCCTATTAGCCAATTTGCAATCAATCGATAATAAAATAGACAAACTACCAGCACGTATATCCTACCAACGGGACATTGGCATGGGTCCCCAGATCCTCAAAAGGTTCTACAGCTGCACCATCGAGAGCATCCTGACTGGTTGCATCACTGCCTGGTATGGCAACTGCTCGACGTCAGACCGCAAGGCACTACAGAGGGTAGTGCGCACGGCCCAGTACATCACTGGGGACAAGCTTACTGCCAGGACCTCTATATCTATATGTCAGAGGAAGGCCCTAAAAATTGTCAAAGACTGCAGCCACCCTAGTCATAGACTGTTCTCTCTGTTACCGTATGGCATGCGGTACCAGAGTGCCAAGTTGAGGTCCAGAAGGCTTCTTAACAGCTTCTACCCTCAAGCCATAAGACTCCAGAACAGCTAATCAAAGGGCTACCCAGACCCCTCTTTACGCTGCTGCTACTCTCTGTTTATAATCTATGCATAGTCACTTTAACTCTACCTACAGTACATGTACATATTACCTCAATTACCTCAACTAACCGGTGCCCCTGCACATTGATTCTGTACCAGTACCCCCTGTATATAACCTCGCTTGTTATTTTACTGCTGCTGTTTAATATTTGTTACTTCTATTTTTACTTAACTTTTTTAATTTTTGGATTAACTTCTTAAAGCACTGTTGGTTAAGGGCTTGTAAGTAAGCATGTCACTGTTTTATTCGGCGCATGTGACAAATAACATTTGATTTGAATGGGAGTGTCATTACAGTTTATCTAATCTGTTGTGCCATGTCAAATAAAAATATATCAAATTGGACTTCAGGCAGTAATGGTGTCTTTTGAAATAATTAGTCCAGAGGTTCCTGAACTATTTTGGCCCATGACCCCATTTTGATATCTGAAAATTCTGGTGACCCCAACCATGTGAAAAAATGATGTAATTGACAGTCAATGTTTGCTTTTTTAAGTGGAGCTATGGCAGTCAATTGAAAAACATTCTAACAGTATTTCTGAATGTCTTCTCAACTCACTATCACATACTTTTAATGTGGGGCTATGACAGTCAATTGCAAATTAGTCTGACATAATATATCTTATCTCACCACCACTAATGTGATGGGTGTACCTTATGCATGTTGCATCGGAGCTGCTCAAAGCCAGATGGCGTGGTCGACAGTGCACACCCCATCTCTGCTGTCACATCAACCTGGATCGATATTTGGTTTTATTGTAGATGAGAGCACTGAAGCACAGCTTCACACAGATATGAGCTGGCGAAGGGTACCGATATTTTATGGTGCTTTCAAGACAACTGGGAGCTCTGAAAAATACAAGTTTAAATCTTGACATCAGTGATCTTCAGGTCTGAAAGTTGGAGCTCTAGAAATAGGTCGGAGTTCCCGAGTTGGTATTCCGAGTTGGATGACGATTCAAAATGATTTTCCCAGTCAGAGCTCGTTTTTTTCAGAGTTCCCAGTTGTCTTGAACGCACTGAAGTTGGAAGTCTGAGATTTCCGAGTTCCCAGTTGTTTTGAATGCGGCGTTAATGCTCAGAAGCAGACTGCAGGGTATTATTCCCTTTGAGTCAGTTTCCAAAACTCCTCTGTAATGACCCGTGAATGCATTTAGTCACATGACAGCTCGATCAGCTGTTCGATTTCACTTATTGGCATTTCAACTGAGCCAAGATCACAGTCAAACGGATTGGGAAGTAGGTCCCAGAGTGCTCTTCCAAGTGTTTGAGGTGAGCAGTCATCACTTGTGTGGGTCACTTACTGATGCTGTTTTCTGTTAGAACATGCACAGCCGAGGGAAGAGGGCATGGTTCACATTTGAAAGACTCTCTCTCCAATAAGAATTATTTCCTCTGAATCCACTGATTTGGTCACTCATCTGTAGAATGTTTCTGTATTTCCCTTGCATGCTTGCATTCAGTTCGTTCAGTTTCCTAATTATGTCTGTTACATAGGCAATGAGACACTTTTTTTTATTACAGAGAAAGTCAAGCAAGTCTGTTTTTTTACATCCATTGTGAATGACAACAGTTCCTCTCTCAATGCGAAAAGGTCTTTCCAACACTCCCCCTTGATAACACCAAGCCTCGGTGTGAAATAGAACATTGTCATGCTCTGATCCCATATCTCCACATAGTTTTGCAAACAGGCGTGCGCGCAGTGGATGTGGTTTGATGTAATTTACAGTCGAAGTTACATGATGCAGTATAGCTCCGAGTTCTGTGCTCAGCTCTTTTGCCTCCAGTTGCTCTCAGTCTATCATACAATGCATCCATATGGCAGAGAGAGACACATTCATAACTAGACACATTCATAACAAGAGTGCAGAGGCCTTCCGTCCTGCCATAGATGGAGCCCCATCTGTGCAAAAGCCCATCATTTGATCCTTTGGAATCTGTTTATCGTCAATATAGCCACACAGCACACTAAACATCCCCTGTACCTTTTCATGCTCGGGAATCGTAAGACAGAACAATATGTCTTCGTGAATTGCGTCCTCTGACATGCACAGCGAACAAAAGTCAATACATGGGCATCTCGGCCCTCACAGCTAACGTCTATTTGGAGAGCATAAGCTGGGGGTTTTTTGTCATTCAGTCAGAGTTTCCTCTTGATTGCTAGCAATAGTATACATTCTTGGTTTAACAGTGTTATCTGACAAAGGTATTGATGTGAGTTTCTGTGCCTCTGTCTCCCCACACATTGTTTTCACCATATCAATTGCAGCTGGTAATATCAAAGTCTCTGCAATAGTGTGTGGTTTCATAGCGGGCGTAGCTATTCACCGTGGGAGTGATTCAAGTGCAAAGGTAAAGTGCATCCTTTTCCCATGATCTAAGGTTGAGTTTTATCTTTTAGATTTGAATAGTTTTAATTTTGATTTTCAAGGTTTAACAACATTACAATGATGTTTGAGATATAAAGGCAATATTACGAATATTACGAATCACGACTCTCAAGTCAGTAAAAAGAGTTGTTCAAAAATTACGAATCGTTCGCAAACTGCGCATCACTACTATATAGCACAAAAAGGATTGTAATGACAAAATAACCCTTTTTGGTGCTACTTTATATAGAACCTTTAATTGTAATGGTTCTTTATAGAACCTAAGGAAAGGGTTCTTTGTAGCGCCATAAAGGTACCATTTAGTACTTATGTGCAGGGTTCTTTATAGAACTTCTTGCGGATCAAATCCCTTTAGTGGGATCGATTTGACAACAGCCAGTGAAAGTGCGGGGCGCCAAATTCAAAACAACAAAAATCATTATAATGAGCATTATACACCATTTTAAAGATTAGATTCTCGTTAATCCAACCACAGTGTCCGATTTCAAAAAGGCTTTACAGCGAAAACACACCAAACGATTATGTTAGGTCAGCACCTAGTCACAAAAAAACAGAAAGCCAT
This sequence comes from Salmo trutta, assembly GCF_901001165.1. NCBI lineage: Eukaryota > Metazoa > Chordata > Actinopteri > Salmoniformes > Salmonidae > Salmo > Salmo trutta. The sequence goes on along the minus strand of NC_042966.1, from coordinate 24,228,027 downwards.
TTTCTAGCCAAAGAGTGGAGAGTCACAAAAACCAGAAACAGAGATAAAATTAATCACTAACCTTTGATGATCTTCATCAGATGGCACTCATAGGACTTTATGTTACACAATAGATGTATGTTTTGTTCGATAAAGTTCATATTTATATCCAAAAATCTCAGTTTACATTGGCGCGTTATGTTCAGTAATGTTTTGCCTCCAAAACCTCCGGTGATTTTGCAGAGAGACATATCAATTTATTGCACACCTTGCAATAATCTGAGTACAGCGCTCAGACACCAAAACAAGCCATACAGATACCCGCCATGTTGTGGAGTCAACAGAAGTCAAAAATAGCATTATAAATATTCACTTACCTTTGATGATCTTCATCGGAATGCACTCCCAGGTATCCCAGTTCCACAATAAATGTTCATTTTGTTCGATAAAGTTCATCTTTATGTCCAAATACCTCCATTTTGTTCGTGCGTTAGGTTCACTATTCCAAATGCAAGGCGCGCGCTTACTAAGTCCAGACGAAAAGTCAAAAAAGTTATACTACAGTTTGTAGAAACATGTCAAACGATGTATAGAATCAATTTCTAAGACGTTTTTATCATAAATCTTCAAGAAAATTCCAACAGGACAACTCCTTTGTCTTTAGGAATGAAGGGGAACTCAGCTCACTCCCAAGGCTGCGCGCTTGACTGAGCTCATGCCTTTTTTCCAGACACCTGATTTCAACAGCTCTTATTCTCTTCCCATTCACAGTAGAAGCCTGAAACAACATTCTAAAGACTGTTGACATCTAGTGGAAGCCTTAAGAACTGCAATAAGACCCCATTTACACTGTATATTGGATAGGCAATCACTTGAAAAACTAAAAGCCTCAGATTTCCCACTTCCTGGTTGGATTTTTCCCAGGTTTTTGCCTGCCATATGAGTTCTGTTATACTCACAGACATCATTCAAACAGTTCTAGAAACTTCGGAGTGTTTTCTATCTAAATCTACTAATATTATGCATATCCTAGCTTCTGGCCCTGAGTAGCAGGCAGTTTACTCTGGGCACGCTTTTCATCCGGACGTGAAAATACTGCCCCTAGCCCAAAGAGGTTATAGAACCTTACAAAAAGTTCTATATAGCACCAAAAAGGGATCCGCTATCATTACAAGAAATAACCCTTATTTGGCACTATATAGAAACATTTGTTTTTAGTGTGTAGTATTATGTGAGTATATAACTAAACATGGAAGATGTGTTGTGAGTAAATAACTAAACATGGAAGATGTGGTGACCACACCAAGCAAATGTTTAAGGGCTCTATTTAATCCGCATCTGCATGTGTTGGCTCAATTGGAAATTAGCTTTAAATTTCAGTAGCGGAATCTGTAACGCTTTCAGTGTTACAGATTGAATAGTGCCCTAAGTTGAAACAACAACAGCATCACACTTCCACCCCTAATGAGTCACCATCACCCATAAGTGTCGTACACACTAAACTGTTACTCAGGCCATGAAAAAGCCCACCAGTGTTGACCGATAAACAGATATATGGGAAAGATAGTGGTTCCTGACAGGCAGCCATTAGAGAGAGTGGGTGAGAAACACAAGCTGATAACTGCTTATTGTATTACACAATGGAAGGAATTTATTAAAGTTTTTTCTTCCTCTTCCATCTCCATATCTTTTAGCTTACATTTTAGTCATTTAGCGGATGCTCTTATCCAGAGCGACTTACAGAAGTGAATGCATATATTTCACACATTATTTTCTCCGTACTGGTCCCCCGTGGGAATCGAACCCACAACCCTGGCGTTGCAAACACCATGCTCTACCAACTGAGCCACACGGGGGACCATCTTACATATGAGAAAACCTTTTCTAATGTTTGCAGACTTCGGATGCATCTCAAAGGCACTCTATTCCTGTATAGTGCACTACTAGGGCCCTGCACTATTAAGGGAATATGGTGTCATTTGGGACACATCCCCCTCTTTCTTTCCTCCATGGTCAGCATCACAACTGTCTGCTACCCCCTCCAGATTACTATCAGTGCAATTTATCACTTTGCTTGGCTCAGATGACTGATGAAAGTATTTTTAAACCCTGTAGTAAATACAGCAATGGACAGGCAAGATACAGATAAAGGGAATTCCGAGGGGTTCTAGCCTGGTCTGAAAAGAAAAGAAAGAAGGCCAGTGGCACCTCCAAGACCTCAATCTTTCCAACATCACTTCAACAAAGCAGGACGTTTATTGTGTGCTGTGTATTTTTGTTCTATGGAAGGTCAAATATGTACTTTGAAAGAGTGGTCAAATTGGACGCAAACAACATTGAACCAACGTTTTGACACAGAGTTACATTTTGACTTTAAATTCTGCCATTTTGGTTCTCATCCAGCATGTTGAGCACACTGCAGTGTTGAACAATTACAGTTGAAGTCGGAAGTTTACATACACCTTAGCCAAATACATTTCAACTAAATTTTTCACAATTACTGACATTTAATCCTTGTAAAAAAAAAAAATCCCTGTCTTAGGTCAGTTAGGATCACCACTTATTTTAAGAATGTGAAATGTCAGAATAATAGTAGAGAGAATGATTTATTTCAGCTTTAATTTCTTTCAACACATTCCCAGTGGGTCAGAAGTTTACATACATTCAATCAGTATTTGGTAGCATTGCCTTTACATTTTTTAACTTGGATCAAACGTTTCGGGTAGCCTTCCACAAGCTTCCCACAATAAGTTGGGTGAATTTTGGCCCATTCCTCCTGTCAGAGCTGGTATAACTGAGTCAGGTTTGTAGGCCTCCTTGCTCGCACACACTTTTTCAGTTCTGCCCACAAATTTCCTGTAGGAATGAGGTCAGGGCTTTGTGATGGCCACTCTAATACCTTGACTTTGTTGTCCTTAAGCCATTGTGTCCAACTTTGGAAGTATGCTTATGGTCGTTGTCCATTTGGCAGACCCATTTGCGACCAAGCTTTGACTTCCTGACTGAGAGATGTTGCTTCAATATATCCACATAATTTTCCTGCCTCATGATGCCATCTATTTTGTGAAGTGTATGAGTCCCTCCTGCAGCAAAGCATCCCCACAACAAGATGCTGCCACCCCCGTGCTTCACGGTTGGGATGGTGTTCTTCAGCTAGCAAGCCTCTGCCTTTTTCGTCCAAACATAATGATGGTCATTATAGCCAAACAGTTCTATTTTTGTTTCATCAGACCAGAGGACATTTCTCCAAAAAGTACAATACTTGTCCCCATATGCAGTTACAAACCATAGTCTGTCTTTTTTATGGTGGTTTTGGAGCAGTGGCTTCTTCCTTGCTGAGCAGCGGTTCAGGTTATGTCGATATAGGGCTCATTTTATTATTGTGGATAGATACTTTGTACCTGTTTCCTCCAGGATCTTCTCAAGATCCTTTGCTGTTGTTCTGGGATTGGTTTGCACTTTTCGCACCAAGGTACGTTCATCTCTAGGAGACAGAACACGTCTCCTTCCTAAGCGGTATGATGGCTGCGTGGTCCCATGGTGTTCATACTTGCGTACTATTGTTTGTACAGATGAACGTGGTACATACCTTGCTCCCGAGGATGAACCAGACTTGTGGAGGTCTACAATTGTTTTTCTGAGGTCTTGGCTGATTTCTATTGATTTTCCCATGATGTCAAGCAAAGAGGCACTGAGTTTGAAGGTAGGTCTTGAAATACATCCACAGGTACACCTCCAATTCACTCAAATTATGTCAGAAGCTTCTAAAGCCATGACCACATTTTCTGGAATTCTCTAAGCTGTTTAAAGGCACAGTCAACTTAGTGATACAGTGAATTATTGTGATACAGTGAATTATAAGTGAAACAATCTGTCTGTAAACAATTGTTGGAAAAATTACTTGTGTCATGCACAAAGTAGACGTCCTAACTGACTTGCCAAAACTATAGTTTGTTAACAAGAAATTTGTGGAGTGGTTGAAAAATGAGTTTTAATGACTCCAACCTAAGTGTATGTAAACTTCCAACTTCAACTGTATATCTCGTCAGCTCTATCTCGCTATCCATTATGATTAAGTTAACTGTTGCTTACCAGGCTCCATATCAAGAAGATGTTTAAAACGTCTGGGTACTTCAAACACTTGATGCTGTACAACCAAGGACAATGTCAAGGTATTGGGCTGTAGGGATGGATGATGCATTGGCCTGGAATCTGAACTGAATATCGCTCAGTAACACAATAGTGAAACAGAACAATATTCCATTTGGATTCCAGGCTAGAATAGTTTGGGGATCGGAGGGAGTCAGAGAGAGAGGGTGCGTTTGAGTGGTAAGGCTAAAGCAACCGACTGTAGACGGAAGTCGAGGAGTGAAGTTGGGGGCAGTGCATCTGCGACAGCTGAAAGTCAGACACTAATGTGGTTTTCCAACAGCAAGGCTCAGATCAACATGATACTGTTACAATTGTTTGTAAAAGTTTTTCTTAAAAATTTCGAAATAACATGGCTCCAACCCCCATATCACACTTACAATCAATCAGTGAGAGTGCAGCAAATATTATTCATTTGCATATATCAACTGTATACACGAATCATGTCAAAGTCTGTTCCTGTCTCAGTCATGATTTTGTTCATGTTCACGTGGGTCAAACAACAACACCCTAATGATTGGTTGACAATAGAGCCTCCCACAATGCAGGTGATGGCTGCAGGATGAAGTTGGTAACAGCAACCCCATAATGCAACACACTTTGCAAAGCAGTGACCAACGACCCAGTGAGTGACACCCTCCTGTGAGATCATGTTAAGGTCAAGGTATTGGGCTGCAGGTGAGCATGTTGGGGACCGGTCTTAGCCAGATACAGCAGTCAGGGACGGTGGCGTGGTGGAGGGAGGAGTAATGAGCGCCAAGCGGAAACACAGGAGCCTTAATGGAATTACACAGAGAGAGATGGAGAGAGTAGGTGGAGAATTAAATAGATCAGAGAGAGAGGGAGGAAGACAGAGACTGAGGAGAGAGGGAGGAAGAGAGAGACTGAGGGGGAGGGAGAGAGAAGGAGGAAGAGAAAGACAAATAGGAGGGGAGGAAGGGAGAGAGAGAGAGAGAGAGAGAGAGGGGAAAGAGGAAGGAATAGAGTGTGGGAGGGATGGATGGAGAGAGAGGGAGGGAGGGAGTGAGAAAGTGGGAGGTAGGGAGACAGAAGCCACTCAGATGACAGAAGTATCATTATGTAACTGTCTCCCTCATTATCATCTGTGTCTGATGGGCTGCCCAATTCTGATATTTTTTCAGTTATTGGTGTTTTGACGTAATCAGATCTGATGTAATTGGTCAAATGACCAACTAGTGTAAAAAAATATCAGCTGCAACCTCATGCCCCCAAGTTCAACATTTTCTGAAATCACTGCAATTTCCTCTGAAGTCTCTCAATGTGTTTTTATGTCAGAAATTAGGCAGGAATGGTGATTGTCTCTCATTTGGTTGAAACTAAACGTTAGACAACAGCCCATTGTATTTCCCTGGGATACTGCTATATAAAGTACCTTGGATGTATCCATTAGGACTAGACAATAGCCTACTGGCAGGAACCCATTAGCAGACACATAGAATGTGTGTTCAAATGAAAGAATGGTCTGATAATCAGTCTAGCCTCAGAGGTCAGTGAATGAAACGCTTAATTTGAATGAAATAACAATCACATTACTGCCTTCCGTTTGCCGAGTTTATTCAATTCCCACTGTGTGTGAATTAACAATTTCCACTCTGTAATTCCGATAGCTTCTTGGAGCTACAGTATAGGCCTGCTGCATGGATGTGTCCCAAATGGCACCATATTCCTTATATATTACACCATTTTCCCCTACATATGGCGCCCTAACACCTATATAGTGCACGCCTTTTCCATATAAAGTGCACTATAAAGGGAATATGCTGCCATTGGGACTCAGTGTATAGCTGGAGAACCCATCTGGCTTTTTAAATGCAGATCTTGGACCTATAACCTTGCCTCTAAAGGTATGTGACGCTAAGTGACTAAGTGTGTGTCCCAAATGACACCCTAGTCCCTACATAGTGCACTACTTTTGACCAGGGCCTATCACAAAAGCACTGCACTATATACGGAATAGGGTCCCATTTCGGACTCAGACATACATTTAGTCCATACTGAACACAATCAAAAAGGACGCAGTCAGTCAAATCTCCCGTCAAAGAAAGCATTGCTCAGGCATGAAGAAAGTTAATTGTGACAGAGAAACAGTGTGGTGTTAATTAAAGAGATAGTCTAGTCTACTGTAGTGTACGGAGCTGGAGCATATTGGAACCATCAGTCCAGAATGTTGCTCAGGAACAGCTTATGTGCAGGAAGTGGAGCAAGGAATCAATCCGTTGTTCAAGAATCTAGGGCCCCGACTTGAGTCTATATGATTAGACAGAGATACTTACAAGACAGGGACAGATTGTGTTGTTCTTTCAGAGAAAGATTTTTAAAACTTAAACCCTGTTTATCTGTCTTTTCGTAAAGAATCTGAAATGTCATAGTTACTCCATAAAATAAAGGATTTCAAACTTCCTCACATAAGAGTTAGTCTACAGTTGAACCAGTATCAGGGCAGAGGAGGAGACGATGAATATGACGAGTCTCCTCTCTAGTCCAATTAGCTACCATGCCTTTTCCCATTAGACAGCTCTACAAGTCTTACAATGTCAAAATACGTTCGTTACTCACCAAATAAGATATTTCGCCGAGCAACTATTGCCATTTACTGCCGTCACAATCGTTATGTACTTTCAAAAAAGGTCTAAATAAAAATGTACAAGCAACCAAAAACATTTGTTGTCTGGATAGACTCTATGTATTGTTTTTGACCAAGTGTGCATATGCCAAATCCACCTTTAAATGTGAAGGTAATTTCCGATTGAGCCGAGATATGCAGCGCGTACCGTGAATGCGGTCTACGCGAACGTGGGGACATTGCCTTTCAATTTCAATTGCGGTATAGAGCTGAACTTCAGCGATACAGATTGAATTGAGCCTTTGTTGTGCTATGGTGGACCATAAAGTATAAAATGGTTGCATACCATATTAACCAGCATTGGGGAGTAATGGATTACATGCAATCTGTTACATGTAAGGCATTACAAAAAATGGTAACTGTAATCCATTACGTTACCAGCAAAAATATTGTAATCAGATTACCGATACTTCTGAACAACTAGATGATTACTTCAAGGATTACTTTTAAATTCAGAAAGGAGGCTTGCAAAAAAAAAATCTTTGACACTTCTCTGTTTTCTCAACGACATTCAAATCAGCATTGAAAAAAGGTGCATGTTTAAGTTTGTTCCACCTGAGCAAGTCTGACCAGAAAGAAGTTAGAGACCACTAGAGACCAGTAGAGACCACTATGATGACACAACAAATGGGTTTGATGGATCGCGGGAAGAGCAAAAATAGTATTTTGTAGGCTACAGTCCAAGCTATGTCTACCAACGGCACGACTGTTGTCGGCATCCAAAGATGATCCAACATGAATAAACGCTTGGAGGTGAGGATGACAGCAGTGGTGTAGTCTACGGCAATACGAATACCACTTATTATTGTTATCTGCATTGATGTAAATAACACTGCTGCTCTCTCATTTAACTATTTGCGTCTTACGGATTGTGGATGACTGTACTAAATCTAAATGTGTATTTGAACCCAATAATGGTTGAATTCAAGAAGTTTAACCTGCCTATCAATAATTGTTTTTGAAACCAGTGGAGCGCAGTGAAAAATGCGCTCTTGCAAAAGCTGCACAGTGCGGATCCCAGCCTATGGAATAAAAGTGGGGCTTTTATTGCTCAATCTAATTCATGCTGATAAAAGAAATGTAATCCATAGGCCTAATGGACATGCTCACACACATTTGAAAGACTTAAAGAGGCAGTCTGTAGTTTTTGGACTTATAAATGATATATATATATATATCCATTGATTCTTGAAGAATATAACTTATGAGCTTAGTTCAACTGTAATGAGAACCCAAAATATAAGCTTGTTTTTCTCCAAAGTTTTTAAATATTGTAAATGTAAACAACACTGTATAGCCTCATAACCAGTTTAACCAATCATCTTGATATCATGGATGGTCAGTCCTTGCATCCATAGTTCTGTCTATTAATCTGAGAGTGGTTACATTTCTCCAGGCCCATCCCTCAGCTTTTCACCAAAACAGAGGTGGGGCGGCAGTTTGTTATTGTTTCATCTGTGGATTTGCCCTTTAAACAGCTGCTTATTATCAAGATATCAAAGTGTCACCAAAAAAAGTTTAACAATATGCCTATAGCAAATGCAACATATGGCATTCATCATTTACACATAAATAGCACTTTCACTAGTGCTCAAAGCATGTCATTCCATGAGCGCTGCATTTCTTTTCAACTCAAATCAATGAGCCCAATCAGTCCTCCATGACAACAAAATCATAAACAACAGAGTGGGGCTGGCTAATAAGTCCTTAGTTTTGGGGTTATGCTCAGGTAAAACAATTTGGCTAATTTATACCATATTTCCAAGTCCTATTCTTGAAGATCAAGGGGTATCACATTTATTGGAATGACTGGAATTCTGATAGACTTTGGTTTTTAATGTAAACATATAATTTAATCGTATTATTATATGTAGTAGGATGCAATGGGTTAGAAGAAGCCTACATAACCAACCTATAAAGTAAAATTTAACATCCACATATGGCCAGCTATGTAAACTTTAACATTGATTTATCCTGCAATAGATGTGGTTCAATTGGTAACATATATTTTTTGTCTTCTTATAATGCCTCTTAAGGGGAAAGTAATCTAAAAGTAACTGAATGTAATCAGATTACATTACTGAGTTTGGGTATTCCAAAAGTTACGTTACTGATTACAATTTGTGACAGGAAACTAGTAACTGTAATGGATTACATTTAGAAAGTAACCTACCCAACCCTGATAGTAACTATATTATAAAGTACATTTTATGAGTTGTTTTCCTGTTATGTGTTACTCTTGATCAAATCAAACCCTATGCTAGGTGATTTGTCCAGGCTGTGTCATATTTATTTATTACATGTGTGTTTTATGTAATTGTCTATGAAAATGATGTGTTGACATGGGGCAATGATTTACTATACTCTATAAATGTGAATCGCCATGACATGTGTCAAATAATAAATTAAGCAATACTCATGATATTAAAAATCCTGTTATGAATTCATAGTATTTGTCTAAATCTCCCCCATAACATGTTTTTACACATACGAACAATGTTCACTTCTAATGAATTAAATCGTAACACATTAGAGAAGATGAGTGAATGTGGATATGTTCTCTCACATCCCCTCTTCTCGCTCCATTTCTGTGTACCGAGCTTGGTGTGTGTGTGTGTGTGTGTGTGTGTGTGTGTGTCAATGGGAGCTGCTGAGGGGAGGACGGCTCACAATAATGTCTGGAACGGAGCAAATGAAATGGCATCAAACACATGGAAATCATGTGTTGAATGTATTTGATACCATTCCACTGACTCAACTCCTGCCATTACCACGAGCCCATCCTCCCCAATTAAGGTGCAACCAACCTCCTGTGGTGTGTCTGTATTAATCCGGCCATGATTGGGAGTCCCATAGAGCGGCGCACAATTGGCCCAGCGTCGTCCGGGTTTAGCTCGGGTAGGCCGTCATTGTAAATAAGAATTTGTTCTTTAACTGACTTGCCTAGTTAAATAAAGGTTAAATAAAATAAAAAAATAATGTCTTTGTGTGTACGTGCTTGTACACACGTGTTTGTGTCTTTGAGTGTGTCCCTAGGGAATGGAATGAAAACTATAAATCCGAATTCGCATAAAAGCCTCTCCTTCCCCAATTCAATTAGCTGGTACCAGTTTTACTGACTCCTTGCCCTGTAAAAACATTCAACAAACACACAAATAGTCTGAATTGGGGAACAGTTTCCCCGTTGAACAAGGTTCCAGTCTGGTCCCTGAGCAAGCAGTGAGTTATGGCCCGTTCATCAGCCTTTAAGGGCCTGTGATAGGAGTCTGTATTAGTAGACCTGGGTTCACATAGTATTATAAACCTTTCAAATACTCTAGCTGGGCTTGATTGATATTGTCTGGTGCAATTGAACCAATTGAACAGTCATGAAATGTGCAAACCCTGCCCATCTGGCACTCCAGGCCAGACACTCTCTTATTTGAAAGAATATGAATACTGTTTGAGCCCAGGTCCGGGAAAACCTAGTCTAGCGCCTGGCCATGCTCCTACAGAAGAGGGTAGATTAATCCCATTTAGACTGAGTGGTTGGGGGGTCGGAAATATTGGACTGGGAGCAGAGCCGTGTATGGGAAGTGGTTGATGAGCCAGCCTGTGGGTTCAATCAGATGTCCTCGGGCCAGATGAAGAAGAGGAGGAAATCAAAGCCATTAAAGAGGTAACGTCCCAAACGGCACTCTATTCCCTTTATAGTTTGCATAGGGCTCTGGTCACAAGTAGTGCACTACAGTATATGGGGAATATGGTGCCATTTGGTACACATAGAGTGTGTTAACAGGAAAAGGGATGAACAAGTATTAGGCAGGCAGGGGCATAGAAAAAACCGAGAGGGTGGGTTCCTCCTTCCCAAGTTCCCCTGAATCTCCACAGAATACAATAATGACCTACTCAAGCCCAACGGGGCCAACAATCACCCAAACCCCCACACACAGTACTTACTACTATACCACTTACACATAAACAATATAGACACACGCAGGGTATTACTTCGAACCAAACACATCAACACAAAGCCCTGCTTGGAGTGATTTTATGTTCAGAAACAGTATTTTCTTTAATACTATTTAATCCCAACTGATGCAACATAGACACACATGCTAGTACAAACCAAAAACATCAATAAACACAAACTAAGCCCTGCTTGGAGTGATTTTGAGATTTTGTATTTCTCAACTGTGCAAAATTAGTCTGTATTTTCTTTGATTCAGCACCGCGTGCAGTTACATTTTCTCTCAAAGCGAATTATGACACGTGCATCTCCTTCACATCTTAGTTGGTTCTGTACCATCACTGGGTAGAAACCATTTAGTTATAACAAATGATTGATATCATGGTAGAACCAGGCACTAAGGTGTTCACTTACTGACATGAATGGTATGAATAAGTCATCATTCTACCTTAGAGGGTAAGATAATGCTGCTATCACCATCTATCCTTCCTCATCCCTCACCCATCCTGGGCCTATTTCACACCCACAGTCGTGGCGTGCAGCGAAGCTGGCTCTGATTGCCCAAAGCCAAGCTGGATTAAGCCCCGGCGACGCTCTAGAAAATAGGTAGCAGCAACACCTGCGGAGAGTTTTAATTAGTTGTATGGGTGAGGACAAAGCCTCTTAGCCTGCTAAAGCAGTATGGCACCCTAGTGCCCAGCTGGCCTAACCAGCCCCTGGCAGTCTGTGTGTCTGTTTGTGTGTGTGTAGAGTCCCCTGGCCATGTGTAAGAGCAGGCAGGCAGTCAGTCAGGCAGGCAGGTAGGGTAGGATCAGGGGCTCGCTGTAGACGGTGGTGGTGTTTAAAACCTCTATGCTTAAACTCCCAGAGAGACTTTAATCCTCTACCCCAAACCAATCAAGGCCTCCGCTCAGCTCCTCCTGGCTCTACCCAGCTCCATCCACCCTAAAGAGATAGGGGTGGAGGGGGAGAGAGGATGAGACTTTAAGAAATTGAGAAATAACCATATTTATAAATAAATGACAGAAAAACACAAGGAGTGGAGATTTGTGGTATTAGAAATCCCCTAACTAACCCACTGACTGTATAAACCCAGTCGGTACTAGACAGAATGCTGTGACCCTGCCCACCTGTGGGGAAAATAACCTGTGTTTACCTAGGTTACCTCATTTGCTTACAGCAAAAACCTGACCTTTTTCAAATGCAATTTTCTTGTTGTCTGCTTGTTTTAGTCAATTACAAAACTACATTTAAGAAAAGTACATGTCCATAGATTACTTTTCAACATTACCTGGTCCTTAGCATTCTCACTACTCTCACTAATATTTTAGGGCTTCCCTCATGCCCCTTTTCATGACAATGCTATCAACCAATTGAGTGAGTGAGTGCTAGCTAGCTACCGACCGAAAACATTAAGCTAGCCAAGACCAACAACACAAACAAACAGACTATACAGCTACAAGCAGTGAGTGGAGTTACAAACAAACTGTACTAAACAAGTTAAATGTCTTACCTGTGATGAAATGTTTTCAACACACGTAGCTACATGTAGTCTAGTTGGACACCGTGTCCCCACATTTCCCACTCTCCCACACCGAATAGCCTGAAGCCACAGGGCTCTTCTCGCAGGCTCTATTTCCCTACATGGGAGCATTGTGAACCATAGGTCAAGATTTTTGACCTGGCTACATGTACATTGAACAACACTGCAGCTTTTCTGCGTGTTTTGTAACTTTTGTATATGAAAAAATGTACTACAGAGTTTTCTCTTTTACGATGGGGGTCAATAGGAAAGAATGACGATTTTCCCCAATTTGTGGGCGTGGTCGAGGGGAATTCCTTATTATTACGTGAATACCGACTGGGACTATAGTGCTGTTGTCCGTGTAATGAAAAGGGTTAGAAGGGAAGAGACAAAGAGCAAATGAGAGAGAGGGAAGGGAGGGGTGAGAGCGAGAGAGCAGAGCACAAGGGAGAAAACACTATGCAGGTTCAAGCAGATGCATAATGGGCACCATTTACAAATCTATCGCACATTCTACGAGGCCTGGATTAACAGGTATGTGTAATAAACCCAGTGAGACAGATTAACACAATAAAAGAAAAACCGATACAACCCCTCCCTCTCCCTTTATCTTTCTCTACCATATATCACTCACCCCCGTCTCCCTCTCTCTCTCTGTCTCTCATAACTCTCTCTCTCTCCCAGACCTCTCTCTTTCCCATATCTCACTCTCTCTTGCCTCTCTCTCTCTCTCTCTCTCCCATATCTTTCTTTCTCCCTCTCTCTCTCTCTCGCTCTCTTTCTTTCCATCTCTCCCATATCTCACTCTCATTCTCCTCTCTCTCTCTTTCTCTCTCCCTATCTCTCATTTCCCATTCCCTCAAATTCTATTTCTCTTTTCGCCCTCTCCCGCAGCCTCTCTTTCTATCTCATTCTCTCGCTCTCTCAAAATAACCTTGCACATCCAGTCTCTGGTCCTTGACTTAGAATAGTTATTTTGTGAGCACCCTCATTTCTGAACCCTTATTGGTTCACTGTGCCTTCATTTCTTTCCTGCTGGGCCTAGCATAATTTTACAATTGAAAAGAGCTAGGGACCAGGGTGGCTGGCTGCTGAGCAAGAACAAATAACGGTGAATAAGTTTAAGTTCAAAGGCCCACAAACAGGGGTCTGACAAATGGTTGATCTGAACATACAGAATGGCACCCTATTCTCTATAGTGCGTTACTTTTGACCAGGATCCGTAGGGTGCCATTTGGGATGCAAATCTTGTCTCTACTGTAGTGTAGCCTTTCGATCATTATACAGCGGCAGTGAATTTTCAACCTGTCCACGTTGAGTCTCTCTCATTTCTCCCTTCATATAAATGCTCTGTGCATTTTGATTCATAACTCAATTTTATCACCTCAGCTCATACCTCTCAGATTTAATGCAGACCCAGTATATTTTATTTATAGAAGAGGGTGAAAGCTATACGGGTACAGTATATAAAACATCTTCATGATGGCTCAGGGTGCTGACACTTGTTTCATGTTATTTTTTTAATTGACTGATTCACTTAGGCTGCTTCTCTCAGAGTCTGCTTTCTGCAAGCATTCACTCCTTACTTATTGGTGTCTTAAAAAGGAGGCATGGCCCTGGACAATTAGAATTCAATTTCAAAAGGTTTAACTTATCACCGGTTATGTGGGCTCATTGCACCACTGTTTGAATTATCTCTGTATGGGAGTCTATCACTGCATTATGTTCACAAACTGATGCAACTTTATTAAAGGGATACTTCAGGATTTGTCAATGAAGTCGTGTATCTACATCCCCAGAGTCATTTCTGCGTGCCGTTTGAAGGAAGTTGCTAATTAGCGTTAGCGCAATGACTGGAAGTCTATGGTACTTGCTAGCATGCTAGTAAGACTTCCAGTCATTGAGATTTGCATCTTGTAAAAACCACCTATTTCTTGTCACGTTCACAAAGGACACCCCAACATCCTTCTACATGACATTCTACATGACATTCTACACTCTAACAAGTAAAGGAGCCTCGAAGAACCTATTGGGGTTTAGAAGATTGCCACACAGGGGGAACATTTTCAGGTCAAATTGGTTCCTTCAGAAAGCCTATCAGAAGACTGAAGGTGTGGCTTATTGGAGGTGTGGCTTTCAGATAGTTATTTTTAAAATATATTTAACTCCTACTCATACATTTCCCTTGAATATATGCATATTACATATCATAATATAATATTAACATTGCTGATTACATGTAGTAATAAAGTTCTAACTATTCCAACAGAGGAACTTGTACACCTCTGTAAGCCTCATTGAAGCTATAAAACTGTTAGTGTTCAACCTTAACATGGGATGAGAGTACATCACAACAGACGAACAGGAATGGCATTTACTCTAACTAATCTAAATGTCTGAAATCTAAGTGTCTTTTGGTAAGAGGATTTGAAAAAGTCACTTTTTGGCGCTCCAAAGAAGAAACAAAAAGTAATGTCCTCTTAGAATTGCTTATAACACAAATCCTGTTTGTGATATCGAAATGTTAACAACATACTTGTGTTACATATACTTATTTGGGAAACGTCAAGGACAGAGGGGGGCATGACTTTAAAAATAGCAGAGATATTTCAATTTTAAATTAATATGCAGTCAAATGGGCAGCTTTGCTGCTTCTTGTGTTAAAGCTTCCTCCAAGAACCCCTCAACTAACCAAAAGTGCAAATATTAACCCATTTACTGCAATGGTTCCATGAGGAACTGTAGGGTTCCTTGACAATCTCCAGAGTTTCTCGAGTCACGGCAAATTCTAAGAGTTTACAGCACCGGTTTCAAACTCATTCCACGGAAGACTGAGTGTCTGCGTGTTGACCGCTCCTCCCTTGTACTTGGTTGATGAATTAACGTCACTAATTAGTAAGGAACTCCCCACACCTGGTTGTCCCGGGCTTAATTGAAAGGAAAAAACAAAAACCTGCAGACACTAGGCCCTCCATGGAATGAGTTTGACACCCCTGGTGTACAGGGTTGATAAAAGGAAAGAGAAAGGAGAACAAAAACCTGACTCTTGAGTCACATTGCTGGAATGGTCTTGTGGAAGGAACAACCTATAAAGGGTAATAGATTAAGCCGGGGGGCAATCAATGTTCAAGGACAGAGGAGGAGATCTTAGTGATGAGAGTGTCATGAGCAGTCACTGTAAGATATAGTGATTCACCCAGCAGAGCTGCAGACAGACAATGGATAAACATGATACAGTATTTAGCCGGCAGGAAAGCAAGACCTTCAAGAGAGCCACCATGATCAATCTTGTAGGGCCTAGCCAGTGGTGAAATAACCAAACCCTGAAACACCATCCTGTGGTGTAGAATGAAACAATAAATAGCTTTAGCTTTCAGCCTGTCTGCAAAATACTGTCTATTCTCTGAGGTCAGCGAACGGAATGGCTACTTGAGAGTTGAAGGAGGGTAAATGGGGAAATTGTAAAGTCCTTTTGGTACAGTTTTAGACAGCTTGGTTCAATGTGGAGGAGTGTTATTACTACGACAGTTGCTTTCACAGGCATGTGTGTGTACATGTGTGTGTGTGTTTGCGCTGTGTATTCACCTCTACATCGTTCACAGCCAGTCTTCAGCCTTCAGCCTGCAGTGCTAAAAATAGAGGGTGACACCCTGCAGACATGGTCGGTGCAGAGGTGTGCCCCCTGCTGTGTTGCCGCTGACAGGACCAAATAGCAACGCCGCTGCTGCCCTCCTCCACACACACACACACAAACACACACACACACACAAACACACGTCCACCAGTGTTGTAGTACTTGAGTCCAGGAGTCCCGATTTTCACGACTTGTGACGCAACTTGGACTCGACCACTGGTGACTCGGACTTGGATTCGGACTCGCCTTCTAGACCTTTGTTGACTCGGACTTGCCTTGTGACTTGTATTTGCACTTGGACTGGATAGGCAACTATGATAAACAGAATATTAGCAGCACTGGTGCGCAGAGCAGCTAGGGTACTGTTGTCTAGCAGTGGGAAGGATGCGCCACACACAGCCTACATCAGCTGGTGAGCTATGGTGAAGCAAGTGCTGAGTGTGGGCAGACAGGCAGGCTCAGCCTCCAGCCCTGCCTCTGCTTCCGATCATAGGCTACATATCGCGCAAGCAACTCTCTTGCTTCCCCGTAACCACCAGTCACCAACCTTCTATTTCAATGTGCCTGGTTAAGAAACACAAAGTGCTTTACGAAATTGAAAAAAATACTATTGAGTTTAATAGTAAAACAACAGTCTAACTATTGGTCACTCTCTCCCTTTGAGTATAAAATGTAGGCTCTCTTTGAATTTGTCGTCTTGTTCTAGCCTCACAATTTCCCTCTGCATCCCATAGCCAGGTTCTGACAAGTCTCCCTATAGTTTCCACTCCGCAATAAAAAACCTACACAAAGATCAGTTCCGTCTAGAGACCATTCATCCCTTCAAAACATCATTACTGATGAGACTATTGAACATTATATTCAAATAAAATATGTGTGAACCTGTGTAGGAATTTGTTTAATAAACTATTTCATATCGCAGGCAATTATGACCATTGGGCAAGGAGGAAAATCTTTGCATTACTTCAATGCTCTTATTAACATTTTCCCGCCAGCCTCCCACTTGCTGGGCCAAATCAATAGAGGCGCAAATCTACTAACAGACTAGCATCGAGCCGGCAGTAGGAGCGAGCAAAATACCAAATATCTCTAAAGAACCCAGAATCACTTGTTTTGCTTTCAAATGTCTTTCAGTAGATGGTGCAAAGAGTGTGGTGCAATGTCAAATATGGAACAGAAACATTAAAGGCAAGACAGGATGTTACGTTAACAATAATTCGGGAGTCAGGCGCAGGAATGCGTAATAGGGGTATTTATTTAGCCCAAACTACGGTGTGCCGTGTAAGGGCACGGGGACGAAGACAAAACAAACATGTAACAAAACACAGGGTTGAAAACCTAACAAAAGATCGATGAGTACGTCGAATAAATACGCGCGCACAATGATTAACACACGGGACGAGACCCGTAATCATCTTCTCAATCCACACGAAAGCCAAAACACACAGCACAGGTATCCGTGACACAGGAACAGGAGGGATTCCTGACACAGGAACCACTTCCAACATCAAAACTCAGACCCAGTGACTCAGACGTGGACCAGAACTCGAGCACTGGGCCTTGGACTTAACTCGGCCTTGGCCATAGGGACCCGTGACTCAACTTGAGCACAGGGGACTTGGGACTCGACTCTGACTTGAGGTTCAATGGCTCGGCTACAACACTGCCGTCCGTCCACCGCCCGCAGCTCACCAGCCAGACTGCCAGGGATGGATGCCCTCTCCCTGCCACTTCTCCACAACTCCACTACTAATGCCTATATATGTCACCCAGAGAGAGATGCTGAGGGAAGGAGGGAGGGAAGGAGGGGGAGGGTTGGGAGAAGGTGAGGGGAGGGAGTAACCAACCAACCAACCAACTAACCAACACCTGTGACTGTGTTCAATGCATGTGGCAGACTGACCTACTGACTGAAGAGAAAGCCTCTGGGGAAACCAAAAATATTTTGGGGGACAAACTCCATTACTACACATCTACAAACGTCCTATCCCACTAAATTATGCAAGTCATACATTTTTTTACATTTCGTATCTCAACGAATGAAGTAACCCACAAACATACAGTACATTTTCGTCAAAAACCACAGGACACCGGATGTGTTTTTGCTCATTTGTTTCTATGTGTGTTAGCATCACCGACTTGTTATTTTGAGAAACATCACAATGAATAGTCTGGAAAAGGAATCTATGAATGAATTAACCTTCTTGTCTTGGTCACCCATAAACTTGATTATACTGGGTTTCCTAGTCTCAACAACCCAGGTGCCTTGTAAAATGTTATATTTTAACACATCTAAAATAACCCTTAATAGTTTTCATTACACCAGATGTCACGCTTTGCCATTACCTACATACAAGACAATCCTATTGTCTCACTCCCTCAATCTCTTTATCCTTTCAATCTCTATCCCTCCCTCACCCTCCTCAGTTCCGCTCTCAAAGTCATTGTTCTCTCTCTCTCTCTCTCTCTCTCTCTCTCTCTCTCTCTCTCTCTCTCTCTCTCTCTCTTTCTCTCTCTCTCTCTCTCTAATGCAATCTTCCTGCCATCTTCCTGCCATCTTCCCTGGAGAATCACGCTCACATTTCTCACTTCTGGTTTAAGATGCAAATCCTATTTAAATGTGTCACCTGCCACTTGCACTCCCCCCAACTCCCCAAGGTTTTGGTGAGTGAGAGAGGGCCTGCGGCAGCCAAGAAATCACAGTAATTTGCAAAATGAGCAGAAATGAATGTTTGGGAGATCATGGTCGAGACACAGGCACACACACACACCGGCACACAGTACACACAGTACACACACACACACACACACACACACACACACACACACACACACACACACACACACACACACACACACACACACACACACACACACACACACACACACAGTGTAATGACATCACTGACATGTGGAGCAGAGCCAAGGAGAGGATCTGTGTCTGTATGTGTCACTGATCTCCTACCGTCATGATCATCTTATCTCTGAGAACTACAGGAGCATGAGATATGAAACATCCCACTATGTTTCCTACTAATCACCATGAATGCATTCCAAACGGCACCCTATTCCCTTTATAGTGCACTTCTTACGACCCGTTATAGTGCACTACATATGCCAATTGGGATGTATTCTGTGATACTCAGGGCAATAATTACAAACCATGTTAACAACAGACAGAGAGACAAACACTGCTATTTTAGCATTGTACCATTGAGTAATTGTCTTTTTTTAACCTTTTCCCCCAGACTGCCCCTGTGACTGCAGTGTAGCCCCATAGCTGACTATAAGAGAGCTGAGGTCTAAGGTGCTGCAGGGCTGTCAGTCACAGGTTCCAGGTAAGTCTATGGCCATCATTTGGACCTCTGTTGTCTCTGTTGCACTGTGATGTGTTCAACAGTACACGCACGCAAGTAAACACATATACACACACACACACACACTAACACACACACACACACACACAATGTTGCCCTCTGCTCTCTGCTGTGTTGAACAAGCAGCTTGAGCTGTTGCATCTCAACTAATGGCATCTAATCATAGTGACCCCTAAACTGACCACTAACCCTAACTGACCCCTAACTCTAACCCTAACCCTGCTGCTGCCTCCTGCTGCTCCTCTCTCCTCTCTATGGCCATGTGTGTGTGTTTCTGTGTGTGTGCACGTGTGCACACCTCACAGAGGTTAGCAGCCTCCCATCATCCTCTACTGCTAGCCAGACAGTCAGGCACACTTCAGCCCACCAACACACAGAGACTCCCAGGCTGTCATGAGTATGCCTCACAGTGCCTTACAGAAACACAGCCCAGTGGGAAGGACAGAATATGTATGACTTAATATAGACCACATCCTTTTTCCTATCTTTGTCTCGCCGTATGGTGATCCACAATACATGATCATTACAGATGTATGGCCTCTATCACACATTATATCTGCCACGTAAAACCACTGTGAATTCCTCACCAATCAGCAAGCCACAAATGTACAGTGCGGAAGACTGATGCTTTTGAAACGGACTATTTTGTAACGATGGCTTGAGGGAATGGACTGTCAACTACAGTGAGGGAAAAAAGTATTAACAATTTGATTTGCTGGTTTTAAGCATTACACTTTCAAATAGCTCTTTGTTGACTGTTGCTGGGTGTACCGTCCTCTATCAGCACCAGCCTGTACCCTTCGCCCTAAGCTCTCTCCTGGCCCCTTACACTAAATCTGAATTTGTCCTGCTAGGTGACCTAAACGGAGACATGCTTAAACCATCTGACCAAATCCTAAAGCAATGGGACTCCCTAAATCTTTCTCAGATTATCACCAATCCCACAAGGTATGACTCCAAACACCCAGAAAAGGCTACTCTCCTTGATGTTATCCTCACAAACAATCCTGATAGGTATCAGTCTGGTGTTTTCTGTAATGACCTTAGTGATCACTGTTTTACAGCCTGTGTTCGTAATGGCTGCTCAGTGAAACGACCTGTCCTGATTTGTCATAGATGCTTGCTAAAAAACTTGAATGAGCAAGCCTTCCTTGCTCACCTGTAAAATGGTATAGAATCAGCTTGATCCCCTCTGTCAAAGATGTTGGACCTTCTTTTTTGATATTTTCAGTGGTATTGTTAACAAACACGCCCCCATAAAGAAAATGAGAATTAAAAACAGGTTCAGCCCCTGGTTCGACCGTGAACTTGCAGAGTTACTCCACTTCAAGAATTGCATTTGGCGAAAGGCTCGGCACACACACACTCAAGCTGACTGGTTCTCGTTCAGGCAAATGAGAAATAAGTGCACTCAGGCTATCCGGAAAGCCAAAGTTAGTTACTTTAAGGAGCAGTTCTCTCTCTGTGGGTCCAACCTCAAGATGTTCTGGAAAACGGTTAAAGACCTGGAGAATAAACCCTCCTCCTCACAGCTGCCCATGTCCCTTAATGTTGATGATGTGGTTGTTACTGACAAGAAGCACATGGCTGAGCTCTTTAATCACCACTTCCTTAAGTCAGGATTCCTATTTGACTCCTTGCGCGTCCAACATTTCCTCATCTCCCACCCCTCATCTCCCACCCCTTCTAATGCGACTATCCCCAATGCTTCTCCCTCTTTTTCCCCTGCCCTGCTACAAAGTTTCTCCCTGCAGGCAGTCACTGAGTCCGAAGGCTAAAGGAACTCCTTAAACTTGACCCCCAAAAACCATCTGGGTCAGATGATTTAGACCCTTTCTTCTTTAAGGTTGCTGTCCCTATCATTGCCAAGCCTATCTCTAACCTTTTTAACCTGTTATGGATAGGGGGCATTATTTTCACGGCCGGATAAAAAATGTACCCGATTTAATCTGATTATTACTCCTGCCCAGAAACTAGAATATGCATATAATTATTAGCTTTGGATAGAAAACACTCCAAAGTTTCTAAAACTGTTTGAATGGTGTCTGTGAGTATAACAGAACTCATTTGGCAGGCCAAAACAAGAGAAGATTCTGCTCAGGAAGTACCCTGTCTGACCATTTCTTGCCCTTCTTGATTATCTCTATCCATTACAGGGGATCTCTGCTGTTACGTGACACTTCCTACGGCTCCCATGGGCTCTCAGAGCCCGGGAAAAAGCTGAATGACGTAATTCCAAGCCCTGGCTGAAACACACGAGCGCTTTTGCTAAGTGGTCTATCAGCGGACAAAGGGACTCATGCTCGTGCACGATACGACACCATGTTTTTATTCTATCATCTCTGAACGGATTCAACGACTCCCGGTCGGAATATTATCGCTTTTTTACGAGAAAACAGCGGTTGACATGCTTCGAAGTACGGTAATGGAATATTTAGAATTTTTTGTCACGAAATGTGCCATGCGCTTGACCCTTATTTACACTTCGGAGAGTGTCCTGAACGCACGAACAAAACGCCGCTGTTGGAACATAACTATGGATTATTTTGGACCAAACCAACATTTGTTATTGAAGTAGAAGTCCTGGGAGTGGATTCTGACGAAGAACATCAAAGGTAATCAAACTTTTCTAATATTAAATCGGAGTTTGGTGAAGGCTAAACTTGCTGGGTGTCTAAATAGCTAGCCCTGTGATGCCGGGCTATCTACTTAGAATATTGCAAAATGTGCTTTCACCGAAAAGCTATTTTAAAATCGGACATATCGAGTGCATAGAGGAGTTCTGTATCTATAATTCTTAAAATAATTGTTATGTTTTTTGTGAACGTTTATCGTGAGTAATTTAGTAAATTCACCGGAGGTTTGCAGGTGGTATGCTAGTTCTGAACGTCACATGCTAATGTAAAAAAGCTGTTTTTTTATATAAATATGAACTTGATTGAACAAAACATGCAAGCATTGTATAACATAATGTCCTAGGGTTGTCATCTGATGAAGATCATCAAAGGTTAGTGCTGCATTTAGCTGTGGTTTTGTTTTTTGTGACATTATATGCTAGCTTGAAAAATGGGTGTCTGATTATTTCTGGCTGGGTACTCTTCTGACATAATCTAATGTTTTGCTTTCGCTGTAAAGCCTTTTTGAAAACGGACAGTGTGGTTAGATTAACGAGAGTCTTGTCTTTAAAATGCTGTGAAATAGTCATATATTTGAAAAATGGAAGTTTTCGGATTTTAGAGGAGTTTGTATTTCGCGCCACGCCCATCATTGGATATTGGAGCAGGTGTTCCGCTAGCGGAAGGTCTAGTACCTGTCTCTCTTTTCTGGGGAGGTTCCCATTGCTTGGAAGGCAGCCACAGTTCATCCTTTATTTAAAGGGGGAGATCAATATGATCCTAACTGTTATAGGCCTATTTCTATTTTGCTCAGTTTATTAAAAGTGTTGGAAAAACTTGTCAATAATCAACTGGCTTTCTTAATGTTTATAGTATTCTTTTGGATATGCAATCTGGTTTCCGCTCAGGTTATGGATGTGTCACTGCAACCTTAAAGGTCCTCAATGATGTCACCATTGCCCTTGATTCCAAGCAATATTGTGCTGCTATTATTATTGATTTGGCCAAAGCTTTTGATACGGTAGACCATTCCATTCTTGTGGGCCGGCTAAGGAGTATTGGTGTCTCTAAGGGGTCTTTGGCCTGGTTTGCTAACTACCTCTCTCAAAGAGTGCAGTGTATAAAGTCAGAAATTCTGCTGTCTCAGCCACTGCCTGTCACCAAGGGAATACCGCAAGGCTCAATCCTAGGCTCCACACTCTTCTCAATTTATATCAACAACATAGCTCAGGAAGTAGGAAGCCCTCTCATCCATTTATATGCAGATGATACAGTCTTATAAAAAGCTGGCCCCTCCCCGGATTTTGTGCTAAATGCTCTACAACAAAGCTTTCTTAGTGTCCAACAAGCTTTCTCTACCCTTAACCTTGTTCTGAACACCTCCAAAACAAAGGTCATGTGGTTTGGTAAGAAGAATGCCCCTCTTCCCACAGGTGTTATTACTACCTCAGAGGGTTTAGAGCTTGAGGTAGTCACCTCATACAAGTACGTGGGAGTATGGCTAGACGGTGCACTGTCCTTCTCTCAGCAAATATAAACGCTGCAGGCTAATGTTAAATCTAGATTTGGTACCTCTTTTGGAATATCATTATATATATTTTTTTTAGGTTAACTGTCAGAGCCTGTGCATATGATCTAGGTGCTGCTGTAACCCCTCCTTAGTGGGAGCACCAGGTCATCTGCATACAGCAGACACTTGATTTCAGTGTTGTGTAGGGTGAGACCAGGTGCTGCAGATTCTTATAATATTTTTGCCAATTCATTAATGCAGATGTTAAGTAGTATTGGACTTATTGAGCAGCCCTGTTTCACTCTGTGTCCCTGAGAGAAAAAGGTTGTTTGCTTGTTGTCAAATCAAATTCAAATTTATTTATATAGCCCTTCGTACATCAGCTGAAATCTCAAAGTGCTGTACAGAAACCCAGCCTAAAACTCCAAACAGCAAGCCATGCATGTGAAAGAAGCACGGTGGCTAGGAAAAACTCCCTAGGAAAAACTCCCTAGAAAGGCAAAAAACCTAGGAAGAAACCTAGAGAGGAACCAGGCTATGAGGGGTGGCCAGTCCTCTTCTGGCTGTGCCGGGTGGATATTATAACAGAACATGGTCAAGATGTTAAAATGTTCATAAATGACCAGCATGGTCAAATAATAATCATCATAGTAGTTGTCGAGGGTGCAACAAGCACGTCCGGTGAACAGGTCAGGGTTCCATAAACGCAGGCAGAACAGTTGAAACTGGAGCAGCAGCATGGCCAGGTGGACTGGGGACAGCAAGGAGTCATCATGCCAGGTAGTCCTGAGGCATGGTCCTAGGGCTCAGGTCCTCCGAGAGAAAGAAAGAAAGAGAGAAAGAAAGAGAGAATTAGAGAGAGCATATAAAAATTCACACAGGACACCGGATAAGACAAGAGAAATACTCCAGATGTAACAGACTGACCCTAGCCCCCCGACACATAAACTACTGCAGCATAAATACTGGAGGCTGAGACAGGAGGGATCAGAAGACACTGTGGCCCCATCCGATGATACCCCCGGACAGGGCCAAACAGGCAGGATATAACCCCACCCACTTTGCCAAAGCACAGCCCCCACACCACTAGAGGGATGTCTACAACCACCAACTTACCGTCCTAAGACAAGGCCGAGTATAGCCCACAAAGATCTCCGCCATGGCACAACCCAAGGGGGGGCGCCAACCCAGACAGGAATACCATGTCAGTGACTCAACCCACTCAAGTGACGCACCCCTCTCATGGACGGCATGGAAGAACACCAGTAAGCCAGTGACTCAGCCCCTGTAATAGGGTTAGAGGCAGAGAATCCCAGTGGAAAGAGGGGAACCGGCAAGGCAGAGACAGCAAGGGCGGTTCGTTGCTCCAGCCTTTCCGTTCACCTTCACACTCCTGGGCCAGACTATACTTAATCATAGGACCTACTGAAGAGATAAGTATTCAGTAAAGACTTAAAGGTTGAGACTGAGTCTGTGTCTCTCACATGGGTAGGCAGACCATTCCATAAAAATGGAGCTCTATAGGAGAAAGCCCTACCTCCAGCCGTTTGCTTAGAAATTCTAGGGACAATTAGGAGGCCTGCGTCTTGTGACCGTAGCGTACGTGTAGGTATGTACGGCAGGACCAAATCGGAAAGATAGGTAGGAGCAAGCCCATGTAATGCTTTGTAGGTTAGCAGGAAAACCTTGAAATCAGCCCTTGCCTTAACAGGAAGCCAGTGTAGGGAGGCTAGCACTGGAGTAATATGATCCAATTTTTTGGTTCTAGTCAGGATTCTAGCAACCGTATTTAGCACTAACTGAAGTTTGTTTAGTGCTTTATCCGGGTAGCCGGAAAGTAGAGCATTGCAGTAGTCCAGCCTAGAAGTAACAAAAGCATGGATTAATTTTTCTGTGTCATTTTTGGACAGAAAGTTTCTGATTTTTGCAATGTTATGTAGATGGAAATAAGCTGTCCTTGAAACAGTCTTGATATGTTCTTCAAAAGAGAGATCAGGGTCCAGAGTAACGCCGAGGTCCTTCACAGTTTTATTTGAGACGACTGTACAACCATCCAGATTAATTGTCAGATTCAACAGAAGATCTCTTTGTTTCTTGGGACCTAGAACAAGCATCTCTGTTTTGTCTGAGTTTAAAAGTAGAACGTTTGCAGCCATCCACTTCCTTATGTCTGAAACACAGGCTTCTAGCGAGGGCAATTTTGGGGCTTCACCATGTTTCATTGAAATGTACAGCTGTGTGTCGTCCGCATAGCAGTGAAATTTAACATTATGTTTTCGAATGACATCCCCAAGAGGTCAAATATATAGTGAAAACAATAGTGGTCCTAAAACGGAACCTTGAGGAACACCGAAATTTACAAATTGATTTGTCAGAGGACAAACCATTCACAGAGACAAACTGATATCTTTCCGACAGATAAGATCTAAACCAGGCCAGAACTTGTCCATGTAGACCAATTTGGGTTTCCAATCTCTCCAAAAGAATGTGGTGATCGATGGTATCAAAAGCGGCACTAAGATCTAGGAGCACGAGGACAGATGCAGAGCCTCGGTCTGACGTCATTAGAAGGTCATTTACCACCTTCACAAGTGCAGTCTCAGTGCTATGATGGGGTCTAAAACCAGACTGAAGCGTTTTGTATACATTGTTTGTCTTCAGGAAGGCAGTGAGTTGCTGTGCAACAGCTTTTTCTAAAATTTTTGAGAGGAATGGAAGATTCAATATAGACCGATAGTTTTTTATAATTTCTGGGTCAAGATTCGGCTTTTTCAAGAGAGGCTTTATTACTGCCACTTTTAGTGAGCTTGGTACACATCCGGTGGATAGAGAGCCGTTTATTATGTTCAACATAGGAGGGCCAAGCACAGGAAGCAGCTCTTTCAGTAGTTTAGTTGGAATAGGGTCCAGTATGCAGCTTGAGGGTTTGGAGGCCATGATTATTTTCATCATTGTGTCAAGAGATATAGTACTAAAACACTTTAGTATCTCCCTTGATCCTAGGTCCTGGCAGAGTTGCGCAGACTCAGGAAAATGGAGCTTTGGAGGAATACCCAGATTTAAAGAGGAGTCCGTAATTTGCTTTCTAATGATCATGATCTTTTCCTCAAAGAAGTTCATAAATGTATTACTGCTGAAGCGAAAGCCATCCTCCATTTGCGAATGCTGCTTTTTAGTTAGCTTTGCGACAGTATCAAAAATACATTTCGGATTGTTCTTATTTTCCTCAATTAAGTTGGAAAAATAGGATGATCGAGCAGCAGTGAGGGCTCTTCGATACTGCACGGTACTGTCTTTCCAAGCTAGTCGGAAGAATTCCAGTTTGGTGTGGCGCCATTTCCGTTCCAATTTTCTGGAAGCTTGCTTCAGAGCTTGTGTATTTTCTGTATACCAGGGTGCTAGTTTCTTATGACAGATGTTTTTAATTTTTAGGGGTGCAACTGCATCTAGGGTATTGCGCAAGGTTAAATTGAGTTCCTCGGTTAGGTGGTTAACTGATTTTTGTCCTCTGACGTCCTTGGGTAGGCAGAGGGAGTCTGGAAGGGCATCAAGGAATCTTTGGGTTGTCTGAGAATTTATAGCATGACTTTTAATGCTCCTTGGTTGGGGTCTGAGCAGATTATTTGTTGCAATTGCAAACAAAATAAAATGGTGGTCCGATAATCCAGGATTATGAGGAAAAACATTAAGATCCACAACATTTATTCCATGGGACAAAACTAGGTCCAGAGTATGACTGTGGCAGTGAGTAGGTCCAGAGACATGTTGGACAAAACCCACTGAGTCGATGATGGCTCTGAAAGCATTTTGGAGTGGGTCTGTGGACTTTTCTATGTGAATGTTAAAGTCACCAAAAATTAGAATATTATCTGCTATGACTACAAGATCCGATAGGAATTCAGGGAACTCAGTGAGGAACACTGCATATGGCCCAGGAGGCCTGTAAACAGTAGCTATAAAAAGTGAGTGAGTAGGCTGCATAGATTTCATGACTAGAAGCTCAAAAGACGAAAACGTCATTGTTTTTTTTTTTGTAAATTGAAATTTGCTATCGTAAATGTTAGCAACACCTCCGCCTTTGCCGGATGCACGGGGGGTATGGTCACTAGTGTAACCAGGGGGTGAGGCCTCATTTAACACAGTAAATTCATCAGGCTTAAGCCATGTTTCAGTCAGGCCAATCACATCAAGATTATGATCAGTGATTAGTTCATTGACTATAACTGCCTTGGAAGTGAGGGATCTAACATTAAGTAACCCAATTTTGAGATGTGAAGTATCACAATCTCTTTCAATAATGGCAGGAATGGAGGAGGTCTTTATACTAGTGAGATTACTAAAGCGAACACCGCCATTTTTAATTTTGCCCAACCTAGATCGAGGCACAGAAACGGTCTCAATGGGGAAAGCTGAGCTGACTACGCTGACTGTGCTAGTGGCAGACTCCACTAAACTAGCAGGCTGGCTAACAGCCCTATTTCATTGTGGAGCTAGGGGAGTTAGAGCCCTGTCAATTTGTCAGTTTTAACCGCACATAGAGTACGCCAGTATGAATCATAATACCCAGAAAACCTAGCTGTCAAGCAGGGAAATAGTTCCAATAGTTTTTCCAACATACATTTTTCCCATAGGGGATTTTAGAAACACTAACAGGGGCTGTGGATTTTAGAAACACAACTAGGGGCTGTGTTACATGTAGGCTTACCCTGCTGTGACGTTTTGATAACCATGTAAATCTCTCTAGGACAAGGCAACTTTTTAAAATATATTTGCCTGTATATACCCCCTCAAAAATGAAACGCTAATTAGCTGCTAATGTGGATATCATAAAGAACTACAAATGCCATGATTATCTGGGCAAGACTGCTGAATTGAGGGAAAGGTAAGAATCTCTGGATTAGCTATCTAATGTTAGCTTAATGTAGTAATGAATGTGCAAGTTTTCAATTTACACAAAAGTGTCAGCTAGAGATAAGGTGCAGGAGCTTGCAGGGATTTGTAGTTTTGCATTATGTCAACTATGATGCTAATTAGCATTTTCGAATCTGAGAGTAAACAGAGCCGAATATACTGATAAAAGTCACTTTGTACGAGAGAGATTTACATGGTTATCAAAACGGTAAGCCTACACGAAACACAGCCCTTATGCGTTTCTAAAATCTCCTATGGAAACCATTTCCCTGTTTGACCGCTAGGTTTTATGGGTATTATGGTACCTCTACTGTAGGAATGTATTTGTTTTTAGTGTACATTGATTTAATAACATCCTATGTTTTCCCTCCAATAACACTTTCTATTAGTTTATAAATAAGACCTTTGCGCCAAATTGAATCAAATGCTTTCTTGAAGTTTACAAAACATGAGTCAATTTTGCTTTTGTTTTGGTTTACTTGTCTATTACAGTGTGGAGGGTATAAATGTGGTCTGTTGTGTGATAATTTGGCAAAAATTCAATCTGCTCAAGGCATTGTGTTCATCAAGGAAATTAAGTAGTCTGCTATTTATGATACGGCAGAGACTTTTCCCCAAGTTGCTGTTAACACAAATTTGTCAAATTTTTTATAGATTGGTGTGATCAATCCTTGCTTTCAAATATCGGAGAAAATAATTGCAGTGAGGATAATGTTGAAGAGTTTGTGTGTAGCCAATTTGAATTTGTGGTATGTATATTTGATCATTTCATTTAAAATATCATCAGCACCACAAGCCTTTTTGGGTTGTAGAGTGCATAGTTTTTCCATTAATTATTGTTCTGTAATTGGAGTATCCACATGATTCTGAAAGTCTCTGACCACTGATTCAAGGATTTGTAATTTGTCTTGTATCTCTTTTTGTTTTGGGCTCTTGTTTTGGGCACTTTGCAAACCTCTCTCTCTCTCTCCGTGTCAGTGTGATCTTCACTCGGCAGGTGCACTGGCTGCGTGACCAGGCTGTGTGTACTATCTCCTAAATGAGCTTAGAGGAAGTCTACCTCCCTAGGACTCTGCAGTCTGGCTGCTCCAGATAACACAGTGTGAGTAACATCAATGCTGTCCATTCTACTCATCCACCCTGACCTTAGCACTCAGAGGCTGCATTCAAAATGGCGCCCTATTCCCTACGTTGTGCTCTTCTTTTGACCAAAGCCCTATAGGGGGACCAGGGCTGTAAATTGGGAATAGGGTGCCATTTGGGACACAATGTCAGTCCCATCACTCACATTCTCAAGTGGCTCTCTACTCTTCTCTATCCTATCCCACATATTTTCCCCTCCATCTCCGCCCGTGAGGCCGTCATCTGATCAGAGAAAGAGGGAGGAAAGTGTTTCTAATCTTCTACAGTCAGTGTAGTGGTGTAATTCATACAGACACAGAGACACATACACACACATGCACAAACATACATACACACACACACACACACACACACACACACACATGAACCCACACACGCAGGCCTTTACACACACCCATCAGCCAAACTCATTTGTTTCTCTCTTGTGGCCTGTCTAGACACACCTGACACCTCCACAGTGAGGGATAAGAGGCAGACTTAGCATTTGTCAAGGTGATGCAAACAATGAGCCAATACATGCAACTAACAAAGACAAAAAATATTGTACAACATTACAATTGTCTTGTAATTAATGTCAAACAAAGGCTCTGGAATGATAGAAAGTTATAAAGGATGTAAAGATAGATTGTGTTAGTGATACCCTGTGGTCTCTGTCTGACTGTATAGGTTAGAAGCCAGTTGTACTACATAGGCCAGAGTCAGTTGCGGCTCATAATAATGTCTGGAACGGAGCACATGGAATGGCATCGAACACATGGAAACCATGTGTTTGATGTATTTGATACCGCTCCACTCATTACCACGAGCCTGTCCTCCCCAATTAAGGTGACACCAACCTCCTGTGGTTTGGTGTATCTGGTTGAAAGCTGTTTCTAGGTCCGATGGGGCTGTGAGGTCTGGATGGGTCTCTGTGTAGGTTAATGTGGCATCTCATGCTAAGAGTGGGCTGGGGACGTCATTATGATGCCCACAAATACATTTGTTCGTTAATGAAGTTTTCCAGCGCGCTCCGCTCTCCACGTCCCTGCTAATGAGACTTAATTAGCCGATCGCCTGATGAAGTCATAAGAAGGAGGACAGCAGCACCCTGCTAGAGTCTTCTCTTTACCCCCTCACAAAGTCAGATGTGAACCAGATTGGTGTGTCTTTTGGACTAAAAAGTGTTGTGACCGAGATGACTCTAGCACAGGTGGCACCTTAATTGGGGAGGACGGGCTCATAGTAATAAATGGAATGGTATCGAACACATCAAAGACACATTTTCCATGTGTTTGATACCATTCCATTTACTCCATTCCAGCCATTATTATGAGCAGTCCTCCCCTGAGCAGCCTCCTGTGGTCTCTAGGAGTTTACTTTGCATGTAGTGAGAAAGATGTCTGAGTTTAAACCCTCCAAAATACACAAAAATGTACAGGTGGTATGGGGTACAACCAAACTTTGCTGTCCTTCCATCGTCAGCGCACCAGGAGGAGCACTAGGTCTGTGAGCACACACATGCACATGCACGCACACCCACACACGCACCCTCACACACATTAGGGCCAAAATCACGGGGCCTGATGTCATCTGGATGGCTCATTTACGCCCTGAGTGGTGACATCTCTAATTGGTTGTGTACTGGCCTGGTCCTCAGGAACAGCTGCGGAGCCAAGCCAAGAATCCAGCTACCTAACACCCCATCTCTTCCAATGACCCCTGGTGGTAACTGATCTCCATGACTTCATCATTACGTCTCAAATGGTGTCAAAACCAGTGGCGTCACCATTATGAAGACGCTTAGCGAGCTACCACCCCCACCGTCAATTACAGTCAATGAAGCCCTATATCAGGGGTATTCAACTCTTACCCTATGAGGTCCGGAGTCTGCTGGTTTTCTGTTTTCTGTTCTTGCCCCACCTGGTGTCCCAGGTCTAAACCAGTCCCTGATTAGAGAGCAACAATGGAAAAACGCAGTGGAACAGGCTTCAAGGTCCAGAGGTGAGTTTGAAGGCCCAAAATGGTTTGGAAGAGAAGAGAATGTTATGAAAAGATAAAGAGAACCCAAAGTCTGACAGGTCATAAAAGAAGTACAGTAAACAGTATTCGTTACTATGACAGTAAGAGATGGGTGAAGGGGGGGAACTGCTTCGGTAATCCACTTCAGTTCACGTCTGACAATCTCACACAAACACCTTTCTCATTTCAAACTTGTATTGCTCAGCGTTGGATTGGGGGCTTCAGTATGATCCCTGGTAGGATGAGGGGCCAGTGACAGTACCACTAGTCACCAGGCCAGTCCTTAGTGACGGAAGACATTGCAGATGCTATGGTTGCGTTCCTTTTCCCTATATAGTGCACTACGTTTGATCTGAGCCCTATAGGTCCTGGTCTTAAGTAGTGCAGTAAATGGAAAATGGTGCCATTTGGTATGCAACTTATAACCTCCAGCAGACCATGGAGTGAACCAGGGACCTCTGTCTGAACTGTAAGCCAAGGATCAGAGCCCCTACCCCTGTCGATGCACCCAGGGACACTCCCCTCCCTCCAAGGAGGATGTTAAATCAGGCCTGTTTATTGACAGCTCCTGGGGGAAAAAGGCAGAGCCTGCCTCCAGAATGGCACCCTATTCCCTGCATAGTGCACTACTTTTGACCAGAGCCCTATAGGTCCTGGTCAAAAGTAGTGCCCTATATAGGGAATAGACAGAGTTTACAATGTGTTTGAGGCATGGCAGGAGTAAATATCTGTCTCCTACGCAGTGGGGGGTCAAGCCCCCCTAACAGGGAGCCCCGCTCCTCTTGACAAGAATACAATAATCAGGAATGACTGCTGTTTACACCAGGTGCCAGACAGACCAGACCAAACCTGCATGGCTGACTGGCTGGATTCACAGGTGATATCTGAGCCTCACGACACTTCCAACCACACGCCACCATCCATCACAACACGGATAAACACTTCTTGAACCAAGCACCGACGCACACACGCACACATGCAACGACACTTCCTCAGCAGTAGTTGGCACACTAAGGAGATAGTCCCCAAACAAAGTTGTTGCGAGCAGCAGTAGCAGCCCTCTAGAGATTTTCACAAGAGGCACGTACAAGCAAACCCTGTTTCCCTGTTTCCTCTGATCCCACTGTATTTCCCCCGCTGTTGAGGCGTTCTTGTGTTCTCCCAGAGAGGAACCAGAGTGTTCAAGACTCACTTAAAAAACACAGTAGAAAGGAACAGAAACACCCTGCCGATTGTATTTCCTGAGGAGAGAGCGTTTTGCCATTTAAGGTTCATATTTCTATTGGATTGCCTTTGGTGCACCTGGGAGGAGAGAAGAGACTAGCTGCAGGAGAATGTTGTTTTGTGCTGTAAAAAGCAGTCTGACAATTCCTCTTACCGTCACCACAAGATTTAACAGCAGGAGCAGAAGGGAGTGCACAGGAAAGGGTATGGAGGGGGTGAATTGACCCTGTGTCCACTCAAATGCTATTGGTTGCATACACATAATTTGCTGATGTTATCACAGGTGCACCAAAATGCTTATGTTTCTAGCTCCAACAGTGCAGCATTCGTAACAATACAAAAAAAAACACATATCCCAAAAATAAATTAAGAAATAATTAAGAAACGTCACAGCTTTTCAATGTTCCACATGGGGATAGAGCTCAACTGGAGCTTCCAGTGTGTGTGTGTGTGTGTGTGTGTGTGTGTGTGTGTGTGTGTGTGTGTGTGTGTGTGTGTGTGTGTGTGTGTGTGTGTGTGTGAAGGTGAGAGTTGTGCAGTAGACACCCTGACAGGAAGGTAGCAGGAGAACACCTTCCCCCTGAGACTCAGATCAATACCATGTAATTGCCCTCCTGTAGGATTGTGAGTGTGTGTGTGCTCGCCCGCACATGCTTGTGTGTTCTTGACTGTGTGTGTGTAGTTGTGTGTGCGCTTGTGTGTTTGACTGTGCGTGTATGTGTGGGTTTGTGTGACTGCGTGTGTGAATGTGTGTGTGTGTGGACATGTTTGACCAGAAGTCCCCACAAGAATAGTAATTTAACAAACATTTTATCAACTGGGGACATTATGTTGGTCCCCACCAGGTCTAGGGTTAGGTTTAGGGTTAGGGTTAAGGTTAGGTTTTGGGTTAGGGTAAGAGTACAGGTTAGGGGTTTGGGAAAATTGGATTTTGAGTGGAACTGAATTGTGTGTCCCCACAAGATTAGCTGTACAAGACTGTGTGTGTGTGTGTGTGTGTGTGTGTGTGTGTGTGTGTGTGTGTGTGTGTGTGTGTGTGTGTGCACACTTGCATACTTGTGGAGTCTTCTGATACAGGCTAATTCCTGACTCTCCTTTTCTAGTTTGCGATCCTCACCCCAGGTCATTACATTGAAACACTCCAATGAAGCTGCAAATTACTATTTTTTTGGCAACAAAAATGTCTTCTTCAAGTTATTTCTCTGGAGATAATAATTGGCAGGATCAGGCAGCAACAGTGAGAAGCCAAATTGCAACATTTCCCATTGTAGTTTATGTTAAAGACTACAGCTATCAACAGTTTCCGTTCATTTTATCAACTAAGTCTCATCACTCTGTCATGATTGTCCACGAGAATCCAAATAAGTCAGATCAGGTTTGCAATGAATAACTTCAATTAGACCCCCTCTCACCCGCAGAGGTGGGGAGGAAATAACTAGTCGGGATTAACAACTCACATCTTGTTGTAAATCAAGGGGAGAAGATTCAGGTCTCCCTATCCCAGATTCACCAAAGGAATGTCCTTTATTTCAATAGACCTTTCCCGGCCAAAACTCTAACATGTTTAAAAGCAAATACTGGAACAATATTTTTAACATAGAACATGGGGAATGGTCAGAGGCAATCTACAGAACACTAACGACATTTTGTTTGTTATTTTGTGAGTATAAAGGAAATACTGTAACTTGGAAAGTATATGTGAAGTGTTCATACTAAGTGTTGTACATGTAATTTTAAAAATGATGAAAGTGTTTTTGTTAAGAGAGGGATGTGATTTGAGAAGCTATAAGAGATAATTGTTTTACAGCCTGACGGAACCGCCCCTTTCAAACAAACTGTATAAATGATGGGTTAAGAAATGAACATACCAGACCAGAAAAGCAGCAGCTGCATTTTTAAAGTGGTTTGAATTTTGAATCTCAACACGAGGTAGAGATGATGAGACTCACCTCCCTGTACAATCACTGGTACGACTGATTAGCTGTTCTAAGTAAAGTATCTTCGAAAGTGAATTTAACCTCCCTGGGCTAGTCAACAGCCAGTGGAATCGTGTGGCGCGAAATACAAATACCTCATAAATGCTATAACTTCAATTTCTCAAACATATGACTATTTTACACCATTTTAAAGACAAGACTCTCGTTAATCTAACCACACTGTCCGATTTCAAAAAGGCTTTACAGCGAAAGCAAAACATTAGATTATGTCAGGAGAGTACCCTGCCAAAAATAATCACACAGCCATTTTCAAAGCATGCATATATGTCACAAAAACCAAAACCACAGCTAAATGCAGCACTAACCTTTGATGATCTTCATCAGATGACACTCCTAGGACATTATGTTATTCAATACATGCATGTTTTGTTCAATCAAGTTCATATTTATATCAAAAAACAGCTTTTTACATCAGCATGTGATGTTCAGAACTAGCATACCCACCGCAAACTTCCGGTGAATTTACTAAATTACTCACGATAAACGTTTACAAAATACATAACAATTATTTTAAGAATTATAGATACAGAACTCCTTTATGCAATCGCGGTGTCAGATTTTAAAATAGCTTTTCGGCGAAAGCACATTTTGCAATATTCTAAGTAGATAGCCCGGCCATCACGGCTAGCTAATTTGACACCCACCAAGTTTGGCCCTCACCAAACTCAGATTTACTATAAGAAAAATGTGATTACCTTTGCTGTTCTTCATCAGAATGCACTCCCAGGACTTCTACTTCAACAACAAATGTTGTTTTGGTATAGAAAGCCAGTGTGAGGGTTAGCGTTCAGGCTAGAATGAAAGGCAACCAGTGAGTGAGAGAGAAACTATCTATTGAGCTCAAAAAGGCATAAGGTAGAAAAGTATACTCTGTTTCTTTTTTATTTTTATCTGCAGCTTGCACTTTCACTTTGTATAGTCTTTTGATCATGGATTTTATTGTTGCATCTCGACCTTCCTCTTTATAGAACTATGTCTAGACACATACTTTATCTGCGTCAATGACACTGACATACTGTATGTTGCATCTCAAATGGCACCCTGTTGCCTATATATAGTAGTGTACTACTTCCAAAGTAATGGACTATATAGGCAATAGTGCACCCTTTGAGACGCAACAATCGTGATAACCTGACTAAGAGAAGGCTAAAGAAATGTCTAGACAGACACTTTATCTCTGTCTATGATAATGACATGTTCTATAATGATGTATTTTATACAAAAATTCCCTCCTCGCTGTTGTTCTATCCACCGCATACTGTATCTAACTGATGTTGACAATGATGAGTAATTTGCCCTCTTCTGAGCATGTTAAGCTCTCAGGCAGCCCTGGAGAAGAAGAGACTGACTCTTTTCTCTAATCCCTCACAAGACTCCCTGTGTGTGAAGGAGGTGCTAATGACAATAATGGTTATGATAGCGTTTGTTTGAATGGCGGACCGTCTGGTTCAGCGGTTTAATGGTACAACGATGTGCTCCGGTAATGAGTGCTGAACGGCAGCCTAACGTCTCAACGGTGTCGTCCTGGTAACCAACGGTCCATGGGATTGGGGGGGGGGGTGTACTTTAGGGCTCTTTTCACAAAAATAAAGGGAAAATGAAAAAGCTGTAGAACTATTTATTGATTTCAGTGTTACCCTGCTACAGATATGGAAGGAGTACAAGAAGTCATGGTCCGAAAAGGACCAGGCAACACACAGGCAGGTCCCACATTGATGAATCGATATCCGGTTAAAACAGCAAACACTTTTAAAACAACCTGTGTTGACCTCCCCCCCACCATTACTGTGTGTGTGTGTGTGTGCGCGCTTGTATACATGTGTGCATGTGTGTACTTCTCTGTGTAGTGTGTATATATGTGTGTGTGTGTGTGCAATCACCCACCTACCCTACCCTCTCCTTCTCCCCCGACCTCCCCTTTTTATTTATTTACCCAGGTCTCATCCAATCGAGCAGCAGATGCTTCAGTGGAAAGGGCAGGTTGCCAAGGCAGCCCGGTGTGACAGAGCAATGCATTAGGACATTAAGACACCCTGTGCTGCTGCACCAGAAATCAATCACGCACCCTGGATACATTAATGGCAGAGAAGGGCACAGCTAGTTCATACCTTTCTGAATTCTGGGCATTAAAAGACTCTGCAGAGTGTTGTGAACCAGTCTTACAGCGTCTGACTGAGTGTGTTTCAAGGGGATCCCACCTGGTTGGTTCTTGTTGTTTTGGTTCTGGGTTCTCAGAACCTCTTAAGGATCGGACCCTTTTTTTCACATTTCACCTAAAATGACATACCCAAATCCAACTGCCTGTAGCTCAGGACCTGAAGCAAGGATATGCATTTTCTTAAAATCAAATCAAATCGTATTTGTCACATGGGCTGAATACAACAGGTGTAGACGTTACAGTGAAATGCTTACTTACGAGCCCCAAACCAACAATGCAGTTATGAAAAATACCTAAAAAAAGTAAAAAATAAAAGTAACAAATAATTAAAGAGCAGCAGTAAATAACAATAGCGAGGCTACAGTGGGGCAAAAAAGTATTTAGTCAGTCACCAATTGTGCAAGTTCTCCCACTGTAATTTTCATCATAGGTACACTTCAACTATGACAGACAAAATGAGAAAAGAAATCCAGAAAATCACATTGTAGGATTTTTTATGAATTTATTTGCAAATTATGGTGGAAAATAAGTATTTGGTAATAACAAAAGTTTATCTCAATACTTTGTTATATACCCTTTGTTGGCAATGACACAGGTCAAACGTTTTCTGTAAGTCTTCACAAGGTTTTCACACACTGTTGCTGGTATTTTTGGCCCATTCCTCCATGCAGATCTCCTCTAGAGCAGTGATGTTTTGGGGCTGTCGCTGGGCAACACGGACTTTCAACTCCCTCCAAAGATTTTCTATGGGGTTGAGATCTGGAGACTGGCTAGGCCACTCCAGGACCTTGAAATGCTTCTTACGAAGCCACTCCTTTGTTGCCCGGGCGGTGTGTTTGGGATCATTGTCATGCTGAAAGACCCAGCCACGTTTCATCTTCAATGCCCTTGCTGATGGAAGGAGGTTTTCACTCAAAATCTCACGATACATTGCCCCATTCATTCTTTCCTTTACACGGATCAGTCATCCTGGTCCCTTTGCAGAAAAACAGCCCCAAAGCATGATGTTTCCACCCCCATGCTTCACAGTAGGTATGGTGTTCTTTGGATGCAACTCAGCATTCTTTGTCCTCCAAACACGACGAGTTGAGTTTTTACCAAAAAGTTATATTTTGGTTTCATCTGACTATATGACATTCTCCCAATCCTCTTCTGGATCATCCAAATGCTCTCTAGCAAACTTCAGATGGGCCTGGACATGTACTGGCTTAAGCAGGGGGACACGTCTGGCACTGCAGGATTTGAGTCCCTGGCGGCGTAGTGTGTTACTGATGGTAGGCTTTGTTACTTTGGTCCCAGCTCTCTGCAGGTCAATCACTAGGTCCCCCTGTGTGCTTCTGGGATTTTTGCTCACCGCTCTTGTGATCATTTTGACCCCACGGGATGAGATCTTGCGTGGAGCCCCAGATCGAGGGAGATTATCAGTGGTCTTGTATGTCTTCCATTTCCTAATAATTGCTCCCACAGTTGATTTCTTCAAACCAAGCTGCTTACCTATTGCAGATTCAGTCTTCCCAGCCTGGTGCAGGTCTACAATTGTGTTTCTGGTGTCCTTTGACGGCTCTTTGGTCTTGGCCATAGTGAAGTTTGGAGTGTGACTGTTTGAGGTTGTGGACAGGTGTCTTTTATACTGATAACAAGTTCAAACAGGTGCCATTAATACAGGTAACGAGTGGAGGACAGAGGAGCCTCTTAAAGAAGTTACAGGTCTGTGAGAGCCAGAAATCTTGCTTGTTTGTAGGTGACCAAATACTTATTTTCCACCATCATTTGCAAATAAATTCATAAAAAATCCTACAATGTGATTTTCTGGATTTTTTTTCTCCTTTTGTCTGTCATAGTTGACGTGTACCTATGATGAAAATTACAGGCCTCTCTCATCTTTTTAAGTGGGAGAACTTGCACAATTGGTGGCTGACTAAATACTTTTTTGCCCCACTGTATATACAGGGGTTACTGGTACAGAGTCAATGTGCGGGGGCACCGGTTAGTCGAGGTAATTGAGGTAATATGTACATGTAGGTAGAGTGTCTATGCATTTTTTAAAATTTTTTATTTAACCTTTATTTAACCAGGAAGGGCTCATTGAGATTTAATATCTCTTTTTCAAGATCGTCCTGGCCAAGATAGGCAGCGCCAAGTCATTACAAAAATTACAGACAAACAACATGAAAAACTACAAGTAATCTAGTAAAAACCATAGAATTAACAAAGAATATAACAAAATCAAAAACAGCAAATTAAGAACATTGACATGTCAGGGAATCAGTCTCCAGATCATTCATCCGTGATTTAAAAATACCAATCGGGACAAGTTCATCCAGTTTAAAAGTATTTTGTAAGGCATTCCAAGACGATGGCGCAGAGTACATAAAAGCCCTTTTACCAAATTCAGTACGGACATTTGGAACAGTTAGCAGGATAAAGTCCCGTGAACGAAGAGAGTACCCACCCCATTTCTGAACAATAAAAATGCCCAAATAAAAAGGTAGTAAACCCAAAATGGCTTTGTAAATAAAAGTATACCAGTGACTGAGCCTACGAGTGACTAGAGAAGGCCAGCCAACCCTGGTATACAAAGTGCAGTGGTGCGTAAGGGTTTTGCAATTTAAAATAAATCTCAGAGTGCCATGGTAAAGGGTGTCAATTGATCTCAAACACTGAGCGGAAGCATTCATATATAAAATATCCCCATAGTCTAGTAAAGGCATAAATGTAGCTGATACTAGCCTCCTTCTGGCTTCAAAAGAAAAACAAGCCTTATTCCTAAAATAAAATCCTAATTTCAGCTTCAATTTTTTTGTAAGTTTTTGAATATGCATTTTAAAAGAGAGGCCATCATCAATCAAAATTCCAAGATATTTATATGAGGTTACAACCTCAATCTCCTTGCCCTGACAGGTAGTAATAGGTGAAAGGTTCAGAGGTCTATTTCTTGCTTTAGAAAACACCAGTAGTTTTGTTTGTCAGTA
This sequence comes from Salmo trutta, assembly GCF_901001165.1. Taxonomy (NCBI): domain Eukaryota; kingdom Metazoa; phylum Chordata; class Actinopteri; order Salmoniformes; family Salmonidae; genus Salmo; species Salmo trutta. Next base: position 24,188,242 of record NC_042966.1, on the reverse strand, counting down.
TTGAGGATAAGCTTCAATTGAGACAAGGTATGTTGAACAGTATTAAAAGCAGTTTGCAAGTTCTGGAAAGCTTTTGTAAGAGATGAAGCACAACAGTAAATAACAGTATCATCAGCATAAAAAGGAAGTTGTGCATTTTGGACATTTTTGTCTAAATTATTTATATAAATAGTGAATAAGAGAGGACCAAGTACAGAGCCTTGGGGCACACCATTTAAGACAGACAATTTAACAGACCTAAGCCCATCAAATTGAGTACACTGAGTTCTATCAGACAGATAGTTAACAAACCATGCAACTGCATGCTCTGAAAGACCTACACTCGACAATCCATGCCTTAGTATAGCATGATCAACTGTATCAAAAGCCTTAGAGAGATCAATAAAAAGTGAGACACAATGCTGTTTTTTGTCAAGAGCTTCAGTGATATCATTTAAAACCTTCATGGCTGCTGTAATTGTGCTATGCTTCTTCCTGAAACTGCATAGATAATAACAGAGAGTAGCAGCATAGGTTTTGTCGTGCCCTCTTCACAACTGTCTTGGTGTGCTTGGACCATGTTAGTTTGTTGGTGATGTGGACGCCAAGGAACTTGAAGCTCTCAACCTGCTCCACTACAGCCCCGTCGATGAGAATGGGGACGTGCTCGGTCCTCCTTTTCCTGTAGTCCACAATCATCTCCTTTGTCTTGATCACGTTGAGGGAGAGGTTGTTGTCCTTGCACCACACGGTCAGGTCTCTGACCTCCTCTCTATAGGCTGTCTCGTCATTGTCGGTGATCAGGCCTACCACTGTTGTGTCATCGGCAAACTTAATGATGGTGTTGGAGTCGTGCCTGGCTGTGCAGTCATGAGTGAACAGGGAGTATAGGAGGGTCAGAGCACGCACCCCTGAGGAGCACCCGTGTTGAGGATCAGCGTGGTGGATGTGTTATTACCTACCCTTTCCACCTGGGGGTGGCCCGTCAGGAAGTCCAGGATCCAGTTGCAGAGGGAGGTGTTTAGTCCCAGGGTCCTTAGCTTAGTGAAGAGCTTTGAGCGCACTATGGTGTTGAACGCTGAGCTGTAGTCAATTAATAGTATTCTCACATGGGTGATCCTTTTGTCCAGGTGTTAAAGGGCAGTGTGGAGTGCAATAGAGATTGCATCATCTGTGGATCTTTCAAATTATACCATTTGAAAGGAAACACTTTGAAGTTTGTGGAAATGTGAAATTAATGTAGGAGAATATAACACATTAGATCTGGTAAAAGATAATACAAACAAAAAAACATGCGCTTTCTATTATATATTTTTTTTATAATCTTTGAAATGCAAGAGAAAGGCCATTATATAATACAGGAGTCTAGATGGCAGCAGTGTGTGTGCAAAGTTTCAGATTGATCCAGTGAAGCATTGCAATACTGCACAATATTTTCTATCAAGTCTGCCAGAATGTGCCAAATTGGTCAATTGATACATTTTCAAGTACATAACTATAGAGAACATACAAAAATGACATGGTATGTCACGTTCTGACCAGTAAAAGGGGTTATTTGTTATTGTTGTTTGGTCAGGATGTGGCAGGGGTGTGTTTGTTTTGTGTTGTCAGTTTTTTTAGGGGTATTGTTCTATGTTTTGTATTTCTATGTTCGTATTTCTAGTATTTGTATTTCTATGTTAGTTTTGGGAATGACCTCCAATTAGAAGCAGCTGGTTGTCGTTGCTTCTAATTGGAGGCCATATTTATATGGGTTTATTTTCTATTGTGTTTTATGGGTGATTGTTCCAGGTATAGTCACGGTTACCATACAGGACTGTTGTGCGTTTTCTTGTTTTGTTTCAGTGTTCACGTATGAATAAAAATAAAAGTACGGACACTTACCACGCTGCGTATTGGTCCGATATTTCATACTCTTCATCAGAAGACGAAACGTATGACAATCACCCACCAAACGAGGACCAAGCAGCGGAGGAGGGAGCAGCAGGAGGTGTATACGGAGTCATGGACTTGGGAGGAGATACTGGCTGGAGAAGGACCATGGAGGAAGACTGGAGAGGCTCGAGAACGTTATTCAGGAACACGGCTGGCAAGGAAGCCTGAGAGGCAGCCCCCCAAAACATTTTGGGGGGGGCACACGAGTAAGTTGGCTAGGCCAGGACTGGGACCTGAGCCAACATCCCGCGCTTATTATGGGGAGCGTCGGACCAAGAAAACACCACGCTATGCGGAGATACGCACTGTATCACCAGTGCGCACCTATAGGCTGGTGCGGTCGATACCAGCACTCCGCCCGTGCTGGGCTACGGTAACTATCCAGCCAGAACGGGTTATGCAGGCTGTGTCCTTCAGACCTCCATTGCATAGTCAAGGCCTCGTGTATCCAGTTCCTGCTCCTCGCACTAGCCTTGAGTTGCATGTCCCTAGTCTGGCGTCTCCAAAGCCAGCCCCACGCACCAGGCCTGTAGTGCGTCAGTCCAGTCCAGTACATCCTGTTCCTGCTCCTCGCACTAGCCTTGAGGTGCGTGTCCCTAGTCTGGCGCCTCCAGTATCAGCCCCATGCACCAGGCCTGTAGTGCGTCAGTCCAGTCCAGCACGTCGTGTTCCTGCTCCTCGCACTAGCCTGTAGGTGCGTGTCTCCAGTCTGGTACCTCCAGTACCAGCCCCACGCATCAGGCTTCCAGTGCGCATTCCCTGTCCAGGACCTCCGGCAACAGTGCCCCGTCCAGAGTGTCCGGCAACAGTGCCCCGTCCAGAGTGTCCGGAACCGACAGAGACGGCCCACAGTCCGGAACCGACAGAGACGGCCCACAGTCCGGAACCGACAGAGACGGCCCACAGTCCGGAACAGACAGAGACGGCCAACAGTCCGGAACAGACAGAGACGGCCCACAGTCCGAGGTCTCCAGCGACGCGCTACAGCCCGAGGTCTCCAGCGACACACTTCAGCCCGAGGTCTCCAGCGACGCGCTTCAGCCCGAGGTCTTCAGCGGGCGTGGACAGGTTAGGTTGGGGACTAATGCCAGACCCTGAGCCACCTCCATAGGAGGAGGATTTGGGAGGAGGGTGTAGCACGGGAGCCGTCGGTGACGGTAGCCACCCTCAAATCAAATATATTTATATAGCCCTTCGTACATCAGCTGATATCTCAAAGTGCTGTACAGAAATCCAGCCTAAAACCCCAAACAGCAAGCAATGCATGTGAAAGAAGCACGGTGGCTAGGAAAAACTCCCTAGGAAAAACTCCCTAGAAAGGCCACAAACCTAGGAAGAAACCTAGAGAGGAACCAGGCTATGAGGGGTGGCCAGTCCTCTTCTGGCTGTGCCGGGTGGATATTATAACAGAACATGGTCAAGATGTTAAAATGTTCATAAATGACCAGCATGGTCAAATAAAAATAATCATAGTAGTTGTCGAGGGTGCAACAAGCACGTCCGGTGAACAGGTCAGGGTTCCATAGCCGCAGGCAGAACAGTTGAAACTGGAGCAGCAGCACGGCCAGGTGGACTGGGGACAGCAAGGAGTCATCATGCCAGGTAGTCCTGAGGCATGGTCCTAGGGCTCAGGTCCTCCGAGAGAAAGAAAGAAAGGGAGAAAGAGAATTAGAGAGAGCATATATAAATTCACACAGGACACCAGATAAGACAAGAGAAATACTCCAGATGTAACAGACTGACCCTAGCCCCCCAACACATAAACTACTGCAGCATAAATACTGGAGGCTGAGACAGGAGGGATCAGAAGACACTGTGGCCCCATCCGATGATACCCCCGGACAGGGCCAAACAGGCAGGATATAACCTCACCCACTTTGCCAAAGCACAGCCCCCACACCACTAGAGGGATGTCTCCAACCACCAACTTACCGTCCTAAGACAAGGCCGAGTATAGCCCACAAAGATCTCCGCCACGGCACAACCCAAGGGGGGGGCGCCAACCCTCCCTTCCCTCCCTTTAGTTTAGGATTTATTTTTGTTTTGGGGTTTATTTTTTGGGGTTTATTTTTTGGGGTGTTAGGTGCATCTGGGGTCTGCACCTTTGGGGGAGGGGGGGTACTGTCACGTTCTGACCAGTAAAAGGGGTTATTTGTTATTGTAGTTTGGTCAGGACATGGCAGGGGTGTGTTTGTTTTGTGTTGTCGGTTTTTTGGGGGGTATTGTTCTATGTTTTGTATTTCTATGTTCGTATTTCTAGTATTTGTATTTCTATGTTAGTTTTGGGAACGACCTCCAATTAGAAGAAGCTGGTTGTCGTTGCTTCTAATTGGAGGCCATATTTATATGGGTTTATTTTCTATTGTGTTTGTGGGTGATTGTTTTTCTTGTTTTGTTTCAGTGTTCACGTATGAATAAAAATATAAGTATGGACACTTACCACGCTGCGTATTGGTCCGATATTTCTTACTCTTCATCAGAAGACGAAACGTATGACAATCACCCACCAAACGAGGACCAAGCAGTGGAGGAGGGAGCAGCAGGAGGTGTATACGGAGCCATGGACTTGGGAGGAGATACTGTCTGGAGAAGGACCATGGAGGAAGACTGGAGAGGATCGAGGTAATACAAAATGTAAGTTTACACACTCCCAGGAATGTCATACATGATGGATCATTAGCTTATACTGTCACGGCTTCCGCCGAAGTTGGTTCCTCTCCTTGTTTGGGCGGTGCTCGGCGTCGCCGGTCATTGATCCACTTTTCATTTTCCATTTGTTTTGTCTTGTCTTCCCACACACCTGGTTTCAATACCATTACATGTTGTGCATTTAACCCTCTGTTCCCCCCCATGTCCTTGTCCGGAATTGTTTATTGTAAGTGCTTGTGCACGTTATGTCTGGTGTGCGACGGGTTTTGTACCCATTGTATATATTGTTTTTGTTTACGGTGATTTGTATTATTAAACTGCACCGTTGTAACACAGTTTGTGCTCTCCAGCGCCTGACTTCTCTGTCGCCAGTACGCACCCCTTACATATACACTAGCTTTTACACATCTAGATGGCCGGGCGGGGTGGGTGTGGAGCCAGAGAAAGCAGGGGTTCAAACTGTAGAACTCAGTTCGTATGTTTGAACATTGAAATTGATTTTATCAAACAAAACTATGCTATATTTTATCTCTGGGATGCTCAGGAAGACAAATCAGAGTAAGATTATTGAATGTAAATACATTATTTAACTTCAGAGGTGAATGTATCAAACCAGTTTCCGTGATATACGTTTTTTGTTGTTGTGCACTCTTCACTGTAATAGCTACTGTAAATTGGACAGTGCAGTTACATTAACAAAAGTGTAAGCTTTCTGCCTATATAAGACAATGCCCATGTCCTGGAAAGTTTGCTGTTACTTACAATGTCATTCTAGTCAAATTAGCAACAACCATCCCGGTATAGGGACACTGATCCTATGGGATCCCTAACTCGCTCTCTCTTTCTTTTTCCTTCTCCCTGAGTAGGACTTATTGACAAAATACATTAGCCATGATCTCTAAATGCAGGGTAGTCATTTTAAAACAACAACATAATCTCTAATTCACCTGACACATACTGTATATTGTCATACCAACTACTGACTACCCCATGTCAAGCAGAGAGAGAGAGAGCCAACCATGTCTAAGCGTCCTGCCAGGAGACCCTGACCAATCAGATGGCAGACAGGATGACAAAGCTCCTAAACCTCTTGCCGTAAAAACAACCATGATTGATGGGCACCTATTCTCTCTCTCTCTCTCTCTCTCTCTCTCTCTCTCTCTCTCTCTCTCTCAGAAGATAGGATATTTTAGAGAGAGAATTAAAAACGGTGGTACTGTAGCTAACAGCAATTTTGTATTTACATGTAGATTGGAACTGGATAGGTTACCATTTATCATACTGCCACCGGATGTATAGGTGAAATCCGGAGCGTACATTGCTCCCCTATTTTGATTGTAATGTTATTGTTTTCTGCTTTGACCTTTCCTTGGCACTTTTGGGTTGACTATTCCACTTGAAACTCTCTTCAACGTTGAGGATATTCTTACCAGAAATAAAACGTCACAACTGCAAGGTCACTTATTTCCGATGTGTAGGGCGATCATAGGTATTAGTATTGAGGATCTGTGCACATCAAGTAGCCTATCCTCACTCTTGGCATTATGAGAATGTCCTTTTTACCTATTTCCATTGCCATTTCTAATCTGGCCAGATTTCTTTGATTTCTCTGAGGTCCAACGGTTCTGTCATCCTGTCTCTCTTCCCCGCCTTCTCACTGTCTGAGCGCAGGGATGGAAGGATGGTAGGAGGAATGGAGGGATAGAGGGTGGCAACAGGTGAGGATGGAGTGGTGGCCTGGAAGAGAGGTGTAACGACAGAGCAAGAGACACACAGAGAACCACAGAGAGACACGGACAGACACACTGAGACAGCCAAAGACATCGACAGAAAGACAGACAGAAAAAGAGAGAGGGTGGGTGTAGGGGTTGGTTGGCCAGGTTCCTGCTCATCTGGCTGCCTTCACCACCACTCAGCACCACCCCTGAGTTGGTCAGTCTATCTTCTCTCTGGGCAGAGCCAGCACGCATTGAAGGCATGTTGTCTGCTCTACACCACAGGCTCAACTCCTCACAAAGCCAGACCAAATTCGAGTCACAAATGACACCCTATTCCCTATGTAGTACACTACTTTTGACCAGACCTGGTCAAAAGTAGTGCACTAAATAGAGCATAGGGTATCATTTGGGACATAGTCCCAGACCAAGCGTCTCATTAAAAAGCCAGCACCGTCATTTCCAAAGGCCCATTATTTAGCATATAATTATTCATTAATTACAAAGTGCAGCACTTTGTCTTAATGAGAGCAGCCACTGCAGAATATTTAAGTGTTTGTTATTTGGCGTGTAAGGTTGAGGTTGCAGACAGAGATTCAGGCCACATCATAATACATACTGATTATAGCAGCCACCAAAATTGTTATAATAAGGGGTGAAAAGTGATCATAAGAAATTCATTTTTATCTTGAAGCCAGACTAAAATATTGTATGCAGTATTGATTGACGGCTAATGTTATGCATTTAAAGGGTTTGAGGTGGGAGAGGATTTATTCCCTTACATTTTCTAAGTCATCAGGATACTGTTGGCCCGAAACCAGTTTTTGAAACTAGGAAATGCATAAAACCTTTTAAACATTCTCTTCCTGTCAAAAGCTGGAGATTGAAGAGATAAATAGTACAACCAAAATGTAAAGCTTTGTATTCGCTGGGTGATGCTCTGTTTCACATGAAATCCATGGAAAGAAAATAACGCTAGTACATTATCTATGGAGAGGAAATCCCATTATAAAAATGAATATAACTTTTTCGTCTTCCTTGCGTTCAGTTTCATATAATGTCTAAATATACAAATAAATGAATAAGGGCCTGTAAATAAGCATGGCCTTTTGCTCGAGTCATTTCTCTATTACCTTATCCACTGGAGCGAGACCGACTTCGTATTTCTTATTTGTGTCTCTCAGAGAAGCAGCTCTCAATTTCTCTGATAAAAGAAAGAATAAAAGAAAAGGAATGAGCAAGACCAGACAACAGTGTGACGAAAGAAGTGAATGATTCTTTTGGCACCCCTTCCACACGTAGCATTGCTGTCAGCTTGCTGTTCTTTTTCTCTCACTCAGACTGAGAGAGGATGGCAGCTGCCTTATACCCCTAGTCTCCCAGCATTAATACACAAAGCTCTCCCTCTCTCCCTCTACCAACCACACACAACCACGCGAATAGATTCAGTGAAAAGTGCAATTTTCTACCAACATCTGACACTAATATAAAGAAAGTGTTTCGGTAATGAACCCCCCCCCCCTCCCCTGAACCCCCCCCCCCCCCCCCCCCCCACAAACTCAGAAATAAGTCATCTTTGACCAGGCCAGGTGGCAAAAATCCACTGGCATTACTATGTGCTTTAAGTATTGCTTTGAGGCTTTATTGTAGCACTTTGGGTTTTTGGAAAAAGTGTTAAAAATAAAATATAGTATATAGAGAGAGCCATTTGAATAATACTAATGCCTGGATCTGACAGAAGGGCCCAGTTCCACTAAACAGGTTTATGGACAAGACAAGTCTCTTTCTTTATTCAAAAGTGCATAGCGGCCACCCTGCTGCTCCAATCAATCCATAACTTAATCCTCTGTAAAATGCTAACTGATAATGCTATCTCAAAACCTGGCTCTAAAAACAGAGAGAGCATTAATGGGGCTGCTAGCATAGTGCTGTTAGTGCTGTGTGAGAACAACACATCAATGACATCATCCACCAAGAAGTAATGCTGGGGCTGAAGCCTGGTGCTGGCAGGCATAAAGGAGCCATGGAGACATGCTGCTTCCTCCACTTGAGGAGAGTAAATACAAATTACATGTGGCCAGGTGTGGGCCACAGATTGTACTGGAGTACATGTTGAGTAGGCTACATCTCCTTGTGTCAAACTCAGAGAGGAGAGGTCTCATCAGGCCTTTTCTAGGGCCTCTCAATATTAAGTAATTGTGAATGTATTGTCCCATTTTAAGTGTCCCTAATACTAATGCATTTACATATAAGTCATATAATTACCGTACAAGTACGCACTGTTGCATAGCACTTACAACAATGATACCTGATGTCTGGCAATCATAATTTGAAGGATTACCAAATAACCTCACAATTGAGATAACTGAGCTAACAAGTTCGAATTTGGAGACAGTGGTCAGGTAGCTACAGGAGAGGAAACCCTATATGAATCCAGGACCCATGAGTCTGTTAGCATTCAGGTCCTGGCTTTGTCTTGAGTTCCCAGGCCAGAACACAGTGAGTGAGTGAGTGAGTGAGTGAGTGAGTGAGTGAGTGAGTGAGTGAGTGAGTGAGTGAGCTGAACATGACTTCAATCTAATTCAATGTCACTCACTGTGAAAGTCAGGGAACAAAGAGGATCCTGTTAACTGGTGAAATCAAATCAAAATAAAAACTCAGTGTAGAGCCCACTATATAAAGAAACAGCTCTTGAAATAGGCCTACATACTGTATATTTTCCCACTGCGTTGCACTGCAGTGACCCTCAGTGTCACATAATATCAGCTTCAACAATCACCTTTTTTTAAAATTATGCATTTACATAATGTACCAGTACATAGATAGAGCTATGAATAGGTTATTTCCCTTGATATAACAATATGCTACACTTTTACGAGGTCAATATTCACATCGGGTATTGAAGTGAGTTCAAATGGGGTTCCCTTGTCAACATGCATTACATTAGAATAGAAAAATGTCTGTCTACCCAATATGCATTTCTGTAGAGATGACTAAAATGCCACATCCACTCTAATTCAACATGCTATTATTATTTTTTTGTTTTGTTTATTTGCTGTGTAAAAGAAATTTGAGTCAGGAAAAATAACACAATTAAACTGGAACAAGGCAGCCAAGTCAAAAACAAATAACAGTCCTGTCAATGTTGAAATATGGGGTTGTGATTTGGGGGTGACAGCAAGCAGTGGCCATGAGTGCAACAATTGTTAGGAACCCAAAGTACAGCCGTGTGTCCAATTGGTGCTAGGAGCCTGAAGATGTGACTGGGCTGTAGCGTCAAGCATTGTCTATTATGACAAACTTTACAAAGAAGAAAAAGTTCAAAGCAGCAACATGCTTTCACATGCATTCTGTACTGGATATGTTTGTCATTGCACTAGAGAACAGTATCGAAGGTCAGATTTCTGACTTTCTTGTCGCACAAAAAAGTGTCATACATTTTCTCTGCAAGTATCGCTCCTTATCTTCCAGTGTCAGGAAGAATGAACACAGAAAAAAAGAGAAAGCCATTACACAATATCTTGATGCCAATACATTATCTGCCTCACCACTTTTTCTTCTTAAAAAGAGCAAAGAGCAGAACCATATTTTAAAAGCCCATAACTGGGCTTATAGCCAAGGGTATCATCAAGGCCCAAATGGCACCCTATTTCCTACATAGTGCACTACTGTTGACCAGACCCCTATGAGCCCTGGTCAAAAGTAGTGCACTAAATCTGGTATAGTGTGCCATTTGGAATGCAGATCAAATATACAGCTGTTCCCAAACTCCCCTCCCTTCAAAGGCCAGCCGGCCAGCTCTTTCATAAATCCTTAAAGGTCATTCACACTTTAAAATAATTTATTTGAATATGGTTGAGAGATTTAGAGGGAAGGATGGAGGGAGGGATAAGGGCTTGTACTATGGCAGATGGAGGACAGTGGTATAATCTCTCCTTTCATCCCTTCACTGGGTCCCTCCGCTAATGGGCACCTTCCAGGAGATGGGAGAGGGAGAGAAGGGGAGATATAGGAGAGAGGAGGGTAGGGGGGAACAGTGAAGTCATGCACCATCAATGGTTTAAGGACAGTTTGCGCCACCAAGGGGAGAGACAGGTCACTGTATGTGTTGTTACGAGAGAGTGATTTTTTTGGAGGGTGGGGGAAATCATACCCATACAATATTGAAGGAGTAAATTATATATTGAGAAGAACAGCAAAACAATCTAATTTAAATGTAAAAAATAAAGGAAAATGATAAAGGATTACTGGTTTGGCAAGGATTGCAGAAAGAATTAAGGCAATTATCAAATAAAAAACACAGAAATCCAGACAACAAAGTGTTATACTTTGAATATTGTGAGACATTTAAACATCAGAAGAACACCATCACAAGAACACCATCAGAATAAAAAAGAATGAACATACCCGAAAGGAAATGTGCCTAATTGAGGAGTCGATAAATTCAAATGCTACTGGGACCATCCCTCCCTCTCAACCTCTCAACCATGAAATGAAAGATGGGGCTGATGGAAAAGGGTGACATCTTACGAGTTCCAACACATCTATGCTATTTAGTGACTTTTATCGTGTTTATCTTTACTTTTTTTGTACAAAAAGTTCACACTATTATCACATATGACCACAAAGCACTTCTGGAGATCAGATTGACCTTGATTTTGGCTTCAAATACAACTTCAACTCCGACTCAGCTGTTCCACTGTTCATACCGGACCCTATTCCTTTGTTCCATGTGCTACAAAAATACCGCAGGCGTAAACACGGGAGACGAGGTGGAGTCCTGGTGAAATTGAGACAAAGTGAAAACCAAACGGCATTCCCCTCCATTCTATTGGCTAATGTTCAGTCACTCGAGAATAAGATGGATGAGCTTCGCTCTAGAGTCTCCTATCATACAGACTTGAAAAGCTGCAACATTATATGTCTTACTGAAACGTGGCTGGATGATGATGCTATGCATGTAGTACTCGGTGGACTATTCATGCAGCGGCAAGATCGGACAGCAGCTTCAGAGAAAATGAAAGGAGGCAGTGTGTGTTTTTTTCATAAATAACAACTGGTGTGCTGCTTCAAGTGTGATCGAAATCTCGAGCTTTTGCTCACCTGATATGGAATACCTATAGTTCTCATCCATAATTATCATGGCTGTCTATATTCCTTCACAGGCCATCCCCACTCTGGCATTCAATGAACTGTATGGGGCCATAAACAAACAAGAAACCACTCAGCCAGCGGTATTGTTTTTAGTGGGCGTAGACTATAGCATGTGAAGACTTAAAACAGTCCTACCTCACTTCTACCAACATGCCACTAGGGGCGCTAAAACTCTAGACCTCTTTTATTTTACCCCCAGAAATGCATACAAGGCCTTCCTTCATCCTCCCTCGGCAAACATGCAAAATTCAAGCAAACATGCAAAAAGACAATATAGGAGAAAGGTGGAATCGTATTACATCAGCTACGACGCTCGTTGTGTGTGGCAGAGATTTCAGATGATAACGGATTACAAAGGGAAACCCAGAAATGATCTGCCCAGTGATGCAAAACTCCCAAATGAGCGAAATGCCTTTTATGCTGGCTTCAAGGAAAGTCCCTGCTTTTCCGGATGACTGTGTGATCTCGCTCTCTGTTGCCGATGTGAGCAAAACAATTAACCTCTTACATCTAGATGTGCCGCTAGCGGAACGCCTCGCCAATATCCAATGATAGAGTGTGGCGCGAATTACAAACACCTCAGAAATTTTTCAAACATACATTTTACACCATTTTAAAGACAAGACTCTCCTTTATCTAACCACATTGTCCGATTTCAAAAAGGCTTTACAACGAAAGCAAAACATTAGATTATGTCAGGACAGTACCTAGCATATAATGTCACAAAAACCAAAACCACAGCTAAATGCAACACTAACCTTTGATGATCTTCATGAGATGACACTCCTAGGACATTATGTTATACAATACATGCATGTTTTGTTCAATCAAGTTCATATTTATATCAAAAAACAGCTTTTTACATTAGCATGTGACGTTCAGAACTAGCATACCCACCGAAAACTTCCGGTGAATTTACTAAATTCCTTACGATAAACGTTCACAAAAAACATAACAATTATTTTAAGAATTATAGATACAGAACTCCTTTATGCAATCGCGGTGTCCGATTTTAAAATAGCTTTTCGGTGAAAGCACATTTTGCAATATTCTGAGTAGATAGCCCGGCCATCATGGCTAGCTATTTTGACACCCACCAAGTTTGGCCCTCACCAAACTCAGATTTACTATAAGAAAAATTGGATAACCTTTGCTGTTCTTCATCAGAATGCACTCCCAGGACTTCTACTTCAACACCCAATGTATTTTAGGTTCAAAATAATCCATAGATATATCCAAATAGCTGCGTTTTGTTCTTGCGTTCAAGACACTATCCGAAGGGTGACGCGCCGGCGCGTATCGTGACAAAAAATGTCAAAATATTCCATTACCGTACTTCGACGCATGTCAAACGCAGTTTAAAATCAATTTTTTATGCGATTTTTCTTGTAAAATAGCGATAATATTCCGACCGGGAGACCTTGTTTTCGTTCAAACACTGAAAATAGAAAATGGAGTCTTCACACGCGCGCACCTGTGTCATTGTTCTCGGAACGACCACTTTCCAAAAGCCCTACTGTTTTTCGTCCAGGGACTGCAGAGTCATCATTCCCCGTTCTGGCGGCTTCTGAGAGCTTATGGGAGCCTTAGAAAATGTCACGTTACAGCAGAGATCCTCTATTTTCGATAAAGAGGTTATAGAAGGCCAAGAAATGGTCAGAGAGGGCACTTCCTGTATGGAATCTTCTCAGGTTTTGGCCTGCCATATGAGTTCTGTTATACTCACAGACACCATTCAAACAGTTTTAGAAACTTTAGGGTGTTTTCTATCCAAATCAAATACTTATATGCATATTCTAGTTTCTGGGCAGGAGTAATAACCAGATTAAATCGGGTACGTTTTTTATCCGGCCGTGAAAATACTGCCCCCTATCCTAAACAGGTTAAACAGGTAAACACCAGTGCACATTCTCAAAGCATGAGCAGACCAGCTGGCAGGTGTCTTCATAGACATTTTCAATCTCTCCTTGTCCCAGTTTGTAATTCCAACATGTTTCAAGCTGACCATAATTGTCTGTGCTCCCAAGAGCTCAAAGGTAACCTTCCTAAAGGACTATTGCCCAATAGCACTCACATCCCAAGAGATCCACAGATGATGCAATCTCGATTGCACTTCACACTGCCCTCTCCCACCTGGACAAGAGGGGAAATAACTATGTGAAAACGCTGTTGATAAACTACAGCTCAGCATTCAACACCATAGTCCCCTCCAAGCTCATCACCAAGCTAGGGACCCTAGGACTGAACCCCTCCCTCTGCAAGTGGATCCTGGACTGCCTGATGGCTCGGCCCCAGGTGATGAGTGTGGTCAACAACTACTCCTCCACACTGACCCTCAAAATGGGGGTCCCTCAGATTGTTTGCTATGTCCCCTCCTGTTCTCCCTGTTCCACCACAACTGCATGACTGCTCACGACTCCAACACCATCATCAAGTTTGCTGACGACACTACCGTGGTAGGTCTGATCACCGACTGCGATGAGTTAGCCTACAGGGTGGAGGTCAGAGACTTAGCAACGTGGTGCCAGGACAACAACTTCTCCCTCAATGTCATCAAGACAAAGGAGCTGATTGTGGACTATAGGAGAAAGAGGGGAGAGCACAACCCCCATCCAAATCGACGGGGCTGTTGTGGAGCAGGTCGAGAGCCTTAACCTGTCTGGGAACCTGGGACGCTTGCGTCCCACCCAAGTCAACAGCCAGTGGAATCGCGTCGTGCGAAATACAAATACCTCATAAATGCTATAACTTCAATTTCTCAAACATATGACTATTTTACACCATTTTATAGATACACCTCTCCTGAATCGAATCACGTTGTCCGATTTCAAAAAGGCTTTACAGCAAAAGCAAAACATTAGATTATGTTAGGAGAGTACCCTGCCAAAAAAAACACACTGCCATTTTCAAAGCAACTTGCATGCATCACAAATACCCAAAACACAGCTAAATGCAGCACTAACCTTTGACAATCTTCATCAGATGACAGTCCTAGGACATCATGTTACACAATACATGCATTTTTTGTTCGATAAAGTTCATATTTATATATAAAAACAGCATTTTACATCGGCGAGTGACGTTCAGAAAATATTTTCCCTCAAATGCTTCCGGTGAATGAGCGCTACAATTTACAAAATTACTATTCGAAAACATTGTTAAAATGTAATATTGTCATTCAAAGAATTATAGATTAACATCTCGTGAATGCATCCGCATTGCCAGATTTCAAAATAACTTTACTGGGAAATCACACTTTGCAATAAACGAGGTGGTATGCTCAGAAAAATAGGCTAGGCGATACAGGTTAGCGCCATCTTGGAACCATCTAAATCAAATATACTATTGTAAATATTCCCTTACCTTTGATTATCTTCATCAGAAGGCACTTCCAAGAATCCCAGGTCCACAACAAATGTAGTTTTGTTCGAAAAAGTTAATAATTTATGTCCCAATAGCTCCTTCTTGTTAGCGCGTTCCGAAGGCTACTCATAATGTACGAGGCGCGCTGGACTTGTCGTCACGAATGTGCAAAAAATATATATTTACGTTCGTTCAAACATGTCAAACGTTGTATAACATAAATCTTTAGGGACTTTTCCAACCAGAGCTTCAATAATATTCAAGGCGGACGATTGCATTGTCTTACTAAACGTTTTGGAACAAAAGGGTTCCCATGGGCGCCCGCGTCACAGTAGTAATGGCCCTCCCCTTGTGACCAACTTTCCAAGCCTCTCTTTCGGTCAGTTTCTACCAGAGAAGACTCAAACCACTTTGTAAAGACTGTTGACATCTAGTGGAAGCCTTAGGAAGTGCTAAATGAATCCTAACTCACGGTGTGTTTCAAAGGCAAAGTGTAGAAGGTGATTCCACAAATCAGATTTCCACTTCCTGCATGGAATCTTCTCAGATTTTGATCTGCCATATGAGTTCTGTTATACTCACAGACACCATTCAAACAGTTTTAGAAACTTTAGCGTGTTTTCTATCCAAATCGACTAATTATATGCATATTCTAGTTACTGGGCAGGAGTAGTAACCAGATTAAATCGGGTACGTTTTTTATCCGGCAGTGCAAATACTGCCCCCTATCCCCAACAGGTTTTAAGTTCCTTGGCGTCCACATCACTAAGTACTTAACATGGTCTACACACACCCACACAGTCTTGAAGAGGGCACGGTAGCGCCTCTTTACAACAGGCTCCGAGACAGCTTCAACCCCCAAACCATAAGACTGCTAAATAGCCAGACTGCTAAATAGTCAAATCAATGTTACCCTAACTATCTGCACTGACTCAATCTTGCACTGACCCTACGTTCACGACCTAGACTTTAAATACACACCATATACACACTCACGCACACACACTACACTGTCACTCCCACACAAATCCCTCACACATTCAAACACTACATACACACACATAACACACCCACACATAACACACCCACATACACATACTGACACAACGCAAACATACATAAACTCAGCAAAAAAAAGAAACGTCCTCTCACTGTCAACTGCGTTTTTTTTCAGCAAACTTATTAACATGTGTAAATATTTGTATGAACAAAACAAGATTCAACAACTGAGACAAACTGAACAAGTTCCACAGACATGTGACTAACAGAAATTGAATAATGTGTCCCTGAACAAAGGCGGGGGGGTCAAATCAAAAGTAACAGTCAGAATTTGGTGTGGCCACCAGCTGCATTAAGTACTGCAGCGCATCTCCTCCTCATGGACTGCACCAGATTTGCCATTTCTTGAGGTGAGATGTTACCTCACTCTTCCACCAAGGCACCCTCACCCTCCGATCCAACAGGTCCCAGACGTGCTCAATGGGATTAAGATCCGGGCTCTTCGCTGGCCATGGCAGAACACTGACATTCCTGTCTTGCAGGAAATCACGCACAGAACGAGCAGTATGGCTGGTGGCATTGTCATGCTGGAGGGTCATGTCAGGATGAGCCTGCAGGAAGTGTACCACATGAGAGGGGAGGATATCTTCCCTGTAAAGCACAGCGTTGAGATTGCCTGCAATGACAACAAGCTCAGTCCGATGATGCTGTGACACACCGCCCAAGACCATGACAGACCCTGCACCTCCAAATTGATCCCGGTCCAGAGTACAGGCCTCAGTGTAACGCTCATTCCTTCGACGATAAACGCGAATCCAATCATCACCCCTGGTGAGACAAAACCGCGACTCGTCAGTAAAGAGCACTTTTTGCCTGTCCTGTCTGGTCCAGCGACGGTGGGTTTGTGCCCATAGGCGAAGTAGTTGCCGGTGATGTCTGATGTTGAACCTGCCTTACAAGAGGCCTACAAGTACTCAGTCCAGCCTCTCTCAGCCTATTACGGACATTCTGAGTACTGATGGAGGGATTGTGCGTTCCTGGTGTAACTCGGGCAATTGTTGTTGTCATCCTGTACCTGTCCCGCAGGTGTGATGGTCGGATGTACCGATCCTGTGCAGGTGTTGTTACATGTGGTCTGCCACTGCGAGGACGATCAGCTGTCCATCCTGTCTCCCTGTAGCGCTGTCTTAGGAGTCTCACAATACGAACATTGCAATTTATTGCCCTGGCCACATTTGCAGTCCTCATGCCTCCTTGCAGCATGCCTAAGGCATGTTCATGCAGATGAGCTGGGACCCTGGGCATCTTTCTTTTGGTGTTTTTCAGAGACAGTAGAAAGGCCTTAGTGTTGTCATGACGTTGGCCTGTGGGTAAGGTTTATGACCCCCCCATAAATACCTTCTCCCTTCCCCTCTCTCTCTGACCCTACTGAAGGACTGGAATAGCCTGTGTTAAATATAGAGAGTCTGGGAACATCAAACAAATGGGGAAAGGAACCATCTTTTGCTAATAAAACCAGTTGGAAATATGCTTGATAACGTAATGAGTATGTATGTCAGTTCATTGTTATCTGAGACATTATGATTGATGGCAGGACAACATAAACTGTACCGGAGAAAGTATACACCCTCTAGTTATCAGAGTCACATGGAATTGTTATGCAATTGAAATGTTTGATATTGAAATTGTTTGTTAGGAGATTAAATGTAATTTTAGCTTCCAAATGAGAGAATTGGATTTTCATAGGGAAAGTGCCCTGCCGATCAGTGGCCAACCCTGTGAAGAGACATGGGGTTATAAACGATGAAACCCCTCCTTTCTCCTCTCCACTATATAAGTCTTTGACGAAAAGACATTCCGGGTTCCAGTACGGGAGGACTGCAGCCTCTACGTTATAAGGACAGACACATATCAAGAACAGAACTAAGCCAACCTCGGCGTGAGCTATGGTATGAACTGGTATGAACTTTGAGCTTATTCACTACAGAAGTGATACTTCCTAGCCGTTGAGTTAGCCGCTGCTAACGTGGGCTAGGAAAGGACGGACGACGGATCCAGTCTAACAACCAGACGAAGATACCACCACCATTGACATTCTTCCACTACACAACAGGAAGATCTGTTGGCCAACCACGGCCAGCATCTACGACCAATCTACCGAAGCGCAGCTCAGAGTAAATATTTATTGCATTTTCCTTTTCCAAATGGGCGGTAATTTAGAATGCATAAGATAATGTATTTACGATAGCATAGCTGCTGTTTCTGTGTTCCTAAATCTTCCCGCTCTTTCATTCAAGCCCAACCCCCTTTTCCTTTGTGTAACCAGCCATGATACAGGCTCAGTCCACCAGGACGTTTTCTGTATGACATCATATGAATTCTGTGTATTTGTAATTCTGTGTGATTAGTTAGGTATTTAGTAAATAAATAATTAAACCCAATTTTACAGTGCCTTCTCCACTTTTAGCCCAGAGTATACTCTGCTTCCTAAGAATTTAACATTGTTCAATGATCCGAAAAGGGTCTGAACAGACATTTATGGCGCCCCCTGAGAGGACTCTAAAACTAAGACGCACGTTGGGTCAATGTGATAATAACATAATGGAGCCCCCGTGCGAGGAATCTAAAATAGGATGAAGCTTTCATTTTGATTCAGCCTATATAAAATTGAAAAGCAGATTACATAATATACCAAGTATTTTATATACATTATGGGAATTGTAGATCGGAATTATTGGTGCGTGTGTGTTCTGGAGAATCGCCTCAGTGTTGTGCTCTGAGGTAGTCAGTGGGTAGCATACCCTATACAGTTCTGTATGAGGGCTGATAAAGCTATCTGATAAATAGCGCGTTTGACCAAACGCTGGGCTATTTCTGCCTCGCGCGTTTCAGACGCGTGTTGGCTAGGTCATTATTAATTTCTCGAGCGAGGACAAAGACCCAGCCGATTGAAATTTAGGAGAGATTAGCTTGACCAGTTTATAAGTATCTCTCTGTCTGTCTCTCGCGTTTCGATGCGAGGAGACCACGGTGCATTTTGTTGTTTACCGCGAGTTCCGGTTAAAACATCGTCAAATATCGCCGAAAAGGGTTTGAACATAATACGTTATAAGTAAAACCTTTCCCTTGCCAAGGGAATCCTATGTGAGCATTTTTCAGGCATCAAGTAGCATTAGCTTGCTCGAGATGCTAAGCTAAAAAAAAAGGGAAAACAGCCATTTTGTTTGTGCCACATGGTAATTCATCCGACTTGCGGAACGAAAGTCCTGCCCTGGGTACTTCCGTTGATTTCAACGTGTGCCAGCAGACTCCCCTATGAGAGTCACCAGTACTTTTTTCAAATAATTAGTCAGGTGACACTCAAGTCGTTACTCATGATATCCAGACGGATATCGATGTCTTATTCAATGGAACTAATAAGTGAAATGGCCAGATTTACGTTCTCAAGTGGATCTTTTTTTTTTTTAAATATCCAAATTGATGAGTTTTCTAAATGAGACATTGTAATCTTTTTTCCACATTAACCTAGATGAATAAACCTCTAAGGTTAATTCAAGTTTAAATCCCAAATAGCCTATACAGGTTTGATTTATCATTAAAATTGATCAATCAGTAAAATTTGGTTTTTGCAAAACCCATTCAGTAATCCAGTACTGACAGAAGTCCCGCCCCAGCGGGAATCCCATGTGGCTTCGGCCCAAGGAAGAAGTGTACCATAGTGGGAAGTGTTCCCAACATTTAATCTACTGTTTACACTTATGATATCCAATCACTGGAGATGGCACGGATTATCATCTCATTCAATTTAATAAGTTAAATTGTTGAACATACCTTAATGTTCTTGCAATCAAATGAGACACTTTTAAAACTTCTCATATTAACCTGGATGAAGCAACCTCTAAGGTTAATTCAAGTTTAATACCCAGATAGCCTACCCAGGTAGGATTAATCATTGGCATTGATTAATTCATTCAATTTGCTTTTGCAAATTCATTCACATCCAACTTCCACATTACTGGTACAGTCCTGATGGTTCGTCAACATCTATAAATAGATTAAACTTGTCTTTGCAGCTTCCAATGAATTCCAAACCCAAACATTGAAAAAAAAATAGGAAAGTTTTTCCTCTAAATTTTTCTAATAATGTGCAAGCTACCAAAGGAGGTGGTCACCACTCCTCCACTAATTAGTGAACCTCCACCCATAAAAGGATTGATTTCTGACCTCAGCAGCGATACCAACCCTAATTATGCCATTAGTGAAAAATCAGCCGAAATTGCGAACGCTGTCCGAAATCAACCATCAAACACAGGCTTTGTGACGGTTCTCTCCACTTTAGCACTTATGTATCGCCATCAAAGGTTGGCATCGATCCAATACCACAGTGCACAGCTGAAGCACGTGCAAGACATGGCTAACATGAGGGCACAGGTGGAGAGAACTGAGCAACTATTGACAAAAGCAGGAAATGAAAACATTCTGCTAGTCAAGGAACTGCGTTTGAAATCGGAACAATTAAAAGTAATTGCAAATACTTATGACGATGAACGAGCACAAGCTCTTCAACAGAATCATATGCTACAGGAACAACTCGATTTAGCCAAAACTAAATACGATGATGTCCACGCCAAACTAGATAAATCTGAAGAGTTATCTACAAACAGGAGCGCTCAACTTGACAACATGCACGCTGTTTTGTTGAATGTTACTCAAAATAACACGGTGCTCCTCAAAGCGCTGCAGAACAAAGACGATCAGTTAATGAACACAGTGACAAAGTTGGATGATAAATCAGCAGAACTTATTGAAGTTGCTGACCAATTGAATGATGAGAGAACTCAGGTGATGAGGATGGAAATATTGATTTCTAAGCAAGCAGAGGAAATCTCATCACTGAATCTCTCGCTCCGTACTCGAGACCTCTATCTGCATAGCATGACAGATAAGTTTGAGACCGAAAGGAGCAGGTGTGACACTCACGTGTCCAAAATTGGTACTCTAAGCGCTCAAGTG
This sequence comes from Salmo trutta, assembly GCF_901001165.1. Lineage (NCBI taxonomy): Eukaryota > Metazoa > Chordata > Actinopteri > Salmoniformes > Salmonidae > Salmo > Salmo trutta. The sequence goes on along the minus strand of NC_042966.1, from coordinate 24,167,435 downwards.
GACTCTGCAATGCAGCATAAGACCACCCTTAGGTACCAGCTGGAGGAAGTCCAGAATGGGCACGCTCTACAGCATGACTACCCATCCAAGCAACCGGAGTCCGGTACTCAAAGGAGTGAAGACGATAGGTTTCAGACATTGCATCCATCATGTGTCCCTCAGTCTTCTCCTCTTGGCCATTCGGCACTGAGTAATATGGAGCCTCTTGGCCAACAAAGCCAAAGCTTGGCTTCTCCTCTTGGCCTTTCGGCCCCAATTTCTCCACAGGATGAAGCCAACCCTCTCCGCCCGCTTGGCGCGGAATACCTTGACAAACTCGTCAAGAATTTCCCCACCTTTGACCCCGTTCCAGGTCAGCCAAACGATACTGAGACGTTCCTAGCTGACATAGAGGACGCGTTGGATGGCTACCCGAACGCTACGGGTTCTGACAGGGTTTACCTGTTGAAGCGAACGTCGAATAGACACGTGACGAGGTTCATTCGCCTACAACAGCAACACGTGCTAAATGACTACGCTAAACTTGCCACAGCTTTGAAATTAGAATTCAGTGGTTCTGCGACTCGCAAACACGATAGCTCACTGGCTAACACGGTCAAACAAGCTCGAAACGAACACCCACAAGCTTTCTATCATAGGCTTCGTTCAGCTTACTTTGGCCTACTCACAGAAACAGGAATGGAAGAGCTGTTACCATTCAAACAAATGTTTCTGTCGAACATGTATCCCACCTTCATTACCTACTTGGGCCCTGCAGCCCACGTTGGCTTGCCTATCTTACAACTCAGAGAGCTTGCAAGCACAGCTTTTGAGGCATCAAAAGCTCGCAACGCTAAGAGCCCTGACCACTCGGTTTTGAAGTTTGACCAGGAGCACTCACTCCAGTTAGAGGGTGCATTATCAGGTATTGTAGCGTCGAGAGCTGACGCACAACAACAGTTTCTACCACGAAACCATGATTCCAATAACCGCCGCGGTCGAAATAACTGTAAAGTACGTCGCCTTCAAAACGACTACCGCTACAATCGACCTGTTCGCTACGTTCCTGTACCCAACCCACACAAAGTGTCAGAGCACAAGGGTAACAAAGGGTTGAAGGACGATCAAAACGTAGACCAATGTTCTCCAGAAGTCCCACTACGGGAAGAACTAAAGCGAGAACAATTTGAGAAAAGGGTAAAAGATAAGTCACAAGGACGAGACGGGGAATTACCGGACACCAGGTCCGCAGACATTAACACCCATAGCAAGGACGTTAAAGTTCAAATTTCTCCCGCTCTCATTCAAGACCCTATCCAGGGCCCGCTTGATCAAGAAACAAGCCCCCGGGCTCGGTCTATAGACTCCGATACAAAAGTTGCGAAGGTAAAGGTCAAACGCTTAGTTAAAGCCAAGCCCACTCAAAATCGGAAAAGTCAATCTGCTTCCATCTTGAACAGACATGGCACATCACGTCGTTGCGAACGACCACTCCACTTTGTGGGGAATATGTCCACGAACCACGAATCTAAACGGCCATACCTGGAAACAGTCCTGGAGGACTGCTTAGCTTGTCAGGCGCTAATTGATTCGGGTGCGACAATATCACTCATCTCTCAAACATTGTTTGATGAGCTCAAAAGGGCTTTGAAGCCAACTAAACGTTGGTTAAAAGTGGAACGATGCGACACTACACTTCGAGGGGTCACTCAGACTACCTCGCCTCTCACATTGAGAGTCATGCTGAAACTACACTTCCAGGACGTATCGCTCGTTCATCCTGTGTATGTTACCAGCCTCGAAACTGTAACCCTGCTACTTGGAGCAGACTTGATGGATCGGTTACTCCCATTGATGGATTGGAAAACCAACCAGGTATGGTCACAGGCCACAGTGCCTTCTCCACTGACCACACTGTCTTGCCCTAACGCTAGCTGCAACGCAGTCCTTCACGAGGGGTATCTGTCAAAAGCACCCCTTGGGAAAAAGACGTGTAGAAACCTCTTGGTGCAGAATCCGATCCAAGGAGATATTACGATATCTCGACACATTCCATCAGCCAATCTGATTGACCCTTCTTTTCATGATTTCGAGCCAGCTGTCTCTGTGAATGAGCAACTTCCCTCCTTCTTGCAGTCGTGCAATACGGTAGTTGAGATTAACTTCTCTGGCCCTTCGGACACTTCCGCAAGCACTGCGGCCGTCTCAGCAAGAAAAACATTGATGCGCAGAGTACACTCTGCTTCCGATGATACACCTTCTGCTTTGTTGGGGACTGTCACCCCTTACAATGACACTAATGGCGTCAGTCCAGCAACTGACCCGATGACTCCCACTGGTGAAACACTTTGCGATATCACAGACCGATATCCTCGTCTCAGTTTGCAGGTACTGGAGAGGTTGCCACACGCGGACGCGGTGGTGACTGACAGACCTCGACAGCCACTGAGGGTGTTGAAGCACAAACACCAGGAGATTTGGTTGAAAGGTTACAGCCATTCTCATAATAACGCGGCCACTGACAACTCGTACATAGGGTCCGACCTTTTCGTTTGCGCCTCGGACACCAACACCACCCGCTGGTGGGGGGGTCCCGAGACACAAAGGGGGGGAATAGTAGCCCAGACCCATGATGAGCCTCATCGAGGCCGGTGGGGGGGTCGAGACTACGGACAACACCGTACGAGGCCGCCAGAGCATAAATCAAATCTAGTTGTAAACTCCCCTATGAGAACAGTGAGGAGCAGACAGGCCCCTAGACGGGGATTATCTTAGAACACATCTAAGATAGTACTGAGGTGTACCACACTGGTCGTAAAGGAAGTCCAGTGGACTTGTCCACCTCCAAAACAAATGGCAACAATAATCATTCCTTGCCATGTGTAGGTTCAACTACAATACAACTAGTAATATGCTCCAATCATGTGTTCCGGTAGATAATATTTCAGAATAAATTGGTAGGACAACTGGACCCCTTGAATACCAGTACCAAAGTCAGTCCAGCAACACTCAGTAAGAGGATTAGTAACCTCACAAGTTAAATTGCTATTGATAATAGCGACATAGGAGTCACTCAGAGTGCAACACGGGGAAGGGAATCTCCATTGCACTCCTCCAATGGTTAACACATGCCACTGATAAATAGAACCCTCCGTTCAGGAGAAAAGTTAATAGAAGTCATGAACCATGATCACACCACGTACGACTGGTCTAATACTTAGAGTACTTCCGTCGTGAGGTTAGCTCCTCCGTGGATAACATAGCTATGAAATAGACTTCATACCTACCGCCACTACAATAGTGGAAGACACCGTGACTTGTAGAAAACTACTACAGACTCCCTTGACACCAATTCTGACTGACCTCCAGGCATTGACCTGAAAATTACCTGACTACGTCAGACTCATTCTGAACAAGTTGTAATCTGCCAGGATACTTGGTTATCTTCCCTTGACATGCGCGATTGTGTAAGCATAAATGCACATGCACAACGGAACATCCAATTAGGATTTATGCTAGGATCACTTAAGGGTCCAAACAAAATACCAGCCTTAGTAAAGTTGAACATTTACTTCTAGGCCTTTGACTCTACAGCACTCACCAGTTTTCTAACCAGAAGTCCATAGGTCATCCTGTAGACTGCCCAAAACTAGTGCCTCACAGCTGTAGACTTATCATATAGTTGTCAACTTAGGATAGTACCCTAAGCGCCACCCCGCAAATTAGGAAAGCCCTAGATATGACATTAGACAATGCCATGATAGGGTCATTTTGCCAAGACCATGGACGTAGATAGAATACAGTCCAATTAGATGATTAAGGTGGCATAACTATTTTGTTTTGTTTTATGCTTTCATTAATTTTGTTTCATTTTCTTTGGCACATAGAAAGTGATAGAGCCATAAACAACTCCCCCATACAACCATCAGTTAGTGCCACAACGCCGCTCATTCGGGAGGAAATGTAATGATATATTTCATGAGTGTGTGTGCATTGTTAACCTCTGCCTAAGTTACTGCCCAGATATTCCAGTCTGGACGACCAGACGACGGGTCCGGAACGGCGATCCCAATCCGGACATCCGCTGCCGAGTCATGGAACGGACATCTTCATTTGCAGAGACCCTACCCGGGTCAACCACCAGAGGGGGGACTGCAATAGCAACCACCAACTGGACTTCTGCTGCACAGCCTTGGAGCGGACTTCTTCTTCATTTGCAGACACCCTACCCGGGTCGACCGCCAGATGGGGACCACAACGATGATCCACAACCAGGACAACCCACGTTCATTTTTATGTTGGTTTACAACATGCAGGTTAATCGCAAGATTGAACCCAACATGGGGGGACTGTCATGACGTTGGCCTGTGGGTAAGGTTTATGACCCCCCCATAAATACCTTCTCCCTTCCCCTCTCTCTCTGACCCTACTGAAGGACTGGAATAGCCTGTGTTAAATATAGAGAGTCTGGGAACATCAAACAAATGGGGAAAGGAACCATCTTTTGCTAATAAAACCAGTTGGAAATATGCTTGATAACGTAATGAGTATGTATGTCAGTTCATTGTTATCTGAGACATTATGATTGATGGCAGGACAACATAAACTGTACCGGAGAAAGTATACCCCCTCTAGTTATCAGAGTCACATGGAATTGTTATGCAATTGAAATGTTTGATATTGAAATTGTTTGTTAGGAGATTAAATGTAATTTTAGCTTCCAAATGAGAGAATTGGATTTTCATAGGGAAAGTGCCCTGCCGATCAGTGGCCAACCCTGTGAAGAGACATGGGGTTATAAACGATGAAACCCCTCCTTTCCCCTCTCCACTATATAAGTCTTTGACGAAAAGACATTCCGGGTTCCAGTACGGGAGGACTGCAGCCTCTACGTTATAAGGACAGACACATATCAAGAACAGAACTAAGCCAACCTCGGCGTGAGCTATGGTATGAACTGGTATGAACTTTGAGCTTATTCACTACAGAAGTGATACTTCCTAGCCGTTGAGTTAGCCGCTGCTAACGTGGGCTAGGAAAGGACGGACGACGGATCCAGTCTAACAACCAGACGAAGATACCACCACCATTGACATTCTTCCACTACACAACAGGAAGATCTGTTGGCCAACCACGGCCAGCATCTACGACCAATCTACCGAAGCGCAGCTCAGAGTAAATATTTATTGCATTTTCCTTTTCCAAATGGGCGGTAATTTAGAATGCATAAGATAATGTATTTACGATAGCATAGCTGCTGTTTCTGTGTTCCTAAATCTTCCCGCTCTTTCATTCAAGCGCAACCCCCTTTTCCTTTGTGTAACCAGCCATGATACAGGCTCAGTCCACCAGGACGTTTTCTGTATGACATCATATGAATTCTGTGTATTTGTAATTCTGTGTGATTAGTTAGGTATTTAGTAAATAAATAATTAAACCCAATTTTGTATTGCTGATTCAACTTGTTAGCCAGGGTTCGTGAAGATAACCAAGAATTTATAACTTTCATGATGAGATTGAAAATAAGATAAGATTGACTGCTATCGATGTAAAATATTACTAAGTATTTTAAGAGTTTATTCAGAAGATAACAGCTCTATAAACGTTCTTCTGTGGTGCCCCGACTTTCTAGTTAATTACATTTACATGATTAGCTTAATCAGGTAATATTAATTACAGAGAAATAATTTTATAAGTTAGCATGTCATATCACTTAATCCGGCATAGCCAAAGACACGACAGTGTCCTACGTTTTCACAACTGTGAACTTAATTGCCTACCGTCTGTAAGCTGTTAGTGTCTTAACGACCATTCCACAGGTGGATGTTCATTAATTGTTTGTGGTTCATTGAACAAGCATGGGAAACAATGTTAAAACCCTTTACAATGAAGATCTGTGAAGTTATTTGGATTATTTGGATTTTTACGAATTATCTTTGAAAGACAGTGTAATGCGTGTATATGGGAGGCGAAGTCAAGTGCAGGAGAGCGGAGTATAATAAACAGGCGCACTTTAATACCAGTTACCAACTGACAGAACATAACAAATACAAGTGCCAAAAAACACGGTCTAAAACAAAAGTGCAACGCCTGACAATCATCCACGTAACAAATAACAATCACTCACAAATACAACATGGGGAACGGAGGGTTAAATAATAAACCAGTGATTGGTGAGTGAAGCCATGTGTGATAAGACAATGACAGAACAAATGGAAAATGAAAAGTGGATCGGCGGTGGTTAGAAAGCCGGTGACGTCGAACGCTGAACGCCGCCCGAACAAGGAGAGGGACCGACTTCGGCGGAAGTCGTGACAGACAGGGTCCTGAAAAAGGGACGTTTCTTTTTTTGCTGAGTTTACATACAGTCACTAACACACTTTTACACTCATCATTTGCAGCTGCTTCTCTGTTCTTTATTTTTCTCGTATTATTATCTATCCGGATGCCTAGTCACTTTACCCTACCTTCATATACATATCTACCCTAGGAACCTCGTACCTCTGCACATTGATCTGGTACTGGTACTCGCTGTGTACAGCTCCTTTTACTCCTCTTGTGTTAGTTACTATTTTATTTCAAACTCTGCATCATTGGGAAAGATTTGTAAGCATGCATTTCACTGTAAAGTCTACACCAGTTGTATTCGGCACATGTGATTTGATTTCACCATTGGAACTTAGTCAATTGATGCACCCCTGCATCACATGGTGACATCATATTGAATAGCTCCCCATGTGTTTATGCTAGAAACTGACCGTTTCTTCTAGTGGCTGCAGCTCAATCCCCTCTTTTTGAGGATAACATGTTTGCACCTATTTCTTAACATAGGGCTTGTGAAAGCAGAATTTTTCTAACATGAGAGGATCCGGACAACAACATTGTCACGAAATTGTCTGTAAAACCCAAACCGTGTGAGCTTCAAACTAATATGTCCCCACCTTCAAAAGATGAGACTCTCAAGAACATGACAGCGTTGTTCGGTTCTATGACATCCACAAGCTTTGCGGCAGTCGTCTGAACTCTCTGTCGTGGACATCCTCATTTCACGGAGGTCTTCTCACAAAACCGACTGTCCAGACCGAACCATTGGAGCTACAAACTAACATGTCACCAATATCGAAAGCAGATAAAATGATGTGAACAAGCATGGTTCTACATTTTTTTATACACTACATAAGCAAAAGTATGTGGACACGTGCTTGTCGAACATCTCATTCCAAGATCATAGGCATTAACATGGAGTTGTTCCCCCCCTTTGCAGCTATAACAGCCTGCACTCTTCTGGGAAGGCTTTTCACTAGATGTTGGAACATTGCTGCAGGGACTTGCATCCATTCATTAGCAAGAGCATTAGTGAGGTCGGGGACTAATGTTGGGCGATTAGGTCTGGCTCGCAGTGTTCCAATTCATCCCAAAGATGTTCGATAGGGTTGAGGTCAGGGCTCTGTGCAGGCCAGTCAAGTTCTTCCACACCAATCTCGACCAACCATTTCTGTATGGACCTCGCTTTGTGCACCAGCGCATTGTCATGCTGAAACAGGAAAGGGCCTTCCCCAAACTGTTGCCACAAAGTTGGAAGCACATAATTGTCCAGAATGACATTGTATACTGTAGCGTTAAGATTTCCTTTAACTGGAACTAAGGGGCCTAGCACAAAACTATGAAAAACAGCCCCAGACCATTATTCCTTCTCCATCAAACGTTAGTTGGCACTATGCTTTGGGGCAGGTAGTATTCACCTAGCATCCGCCAAACCCAGATTAGTCCGTCAGACTGCCAGATGGTGAAGAGTGATTCAAAAAGCTCCAGAGCTTTCACCACTCCAACTGACAGTTGGCATTGCGCATGGTGATCTTAGGCTTGTGTTCGGCTGCTCATCCATGGAAACCCATTTCATGAAACTTGGAATGAACAGTTCTTGTGCTTTGCTTCCAGAGGCAGTGTGGAACTAAATGTAACAATATACAGTACCAGTCAAAAGTGTTTTTCTTTATTTTTACTATTTTCTACATTGTAGAATAATAGTGAAGACATCAAAACTATGAAATAACACATATGGAATCATGTAGCAACCCCAAAAAATGTGTTAAACAAATCAAAATATATTTTATATTTTTGAATCTTCAAAGTGGCGATGACAGCTTTGCACACTCTTGGCATTCTCTCAACCAGCTTCATCTGGAATACTTTTTCAACAGTCTTGGAGTTCCCACATATGCTGAGCACTCATTGGCTGCTTTTCCTTCACTATGCGGTCCAACTCATCCCAAACCATCTCAATTGGGTTGAGGTCGAGTGATTGTGGAGGCCAGGTCATTTGATCCAGCACTCCATCACTCTCATTCTTGGTCAAATAGCCCTTACACAGCCTGGAGTTGTGTTATGGGTCATTGTCCTGTTGAAAAACAAATGATAGTTTCACTAAGCGCAAACCAGAAGGGATCGCTGCAGAATACTGTGGTAGCCATGCTGGTTAAATGTGCCTTAAATTCTAAATAAATCACAGACAGTGTCACCAGCAAAGCACCGCCACACCATCACACCTCCTCCTCCATGCCTCATGGTGGGAACTACACATGCGGAGATCATCCGGTCATCTACTCTGCGTTTCACAAAGACACGGCTGTAGGAACGAAAAATCTCAAATTTGGACTCATCAGACCAAAGAACAGATTTTCACCAGTCTAATGTCCATTGCTTGTGTTTCTTGGCCCAAGCAAGTCTCTTCTTATTGGTGTCCTTTAGTAGTGGTTTCTTTGCAGCAATTCGACCATGAAGGCCTGATTCACGCAGTCTCCTCTGAACAGTTGATGTTGTGATGTTCCTGTTACTTGAACTCTGTGAAGCATTTATTTGGGCTGCAATTTCTGAGGCTGGTAACTCTAATGAACTTACCTTCTGCAGCAGAGGTAACTCTGGGTCTTCCTTTCCTGTGGCGGTCCTCATGAGAGCCAGTTTCTTCATAGCGCTTGATGGTTTTTGCAACTGCACTTGCTCAAACACGTTAAGAAGCAAAGAAATTCCACAAATGAACTTTAACAGGGCACACCTGTTAATTGAAATGCATTCCAGGGGACTACCTCATGAAGCTGGTTGAGAGAATGCCAAGAGTGTGCAAAGCTGTCATCAAGGCAAAGAGTGGCTACTTTGAAGAATTTATTTGTTTAACACTTTTTTTGGTTACTACATGATTCCATGTGTTCTTTCATAGGTTTGATGTCTTCACTAATATTCTACAATGTAGAAAATAGTAAAAATAAAGAATAACCCTGAAATTAGTAGGTGTGTCCAAACCTTTGACTGGTACTGTATAATTCATGATTTATGTTTTAAATGGTCATAAAAGAGTTGTTCATTTGTACATTTTCATGTTTCAAAAATATATTGTTCTAAACAAGCTGTTCAATGACGATGTCACGCCCTGAACATAGAGAGCCCTTTGTTCTCTATGGTGTAGTAGGTCAGGGCGTCACTAGGGGGTGATCTAGTATGTCTATTTCTATGTTGGTGCTAATATGGTTCCTAATTAGAGGCAGCTGTTTATCGTTGCCTCTGATTGGGGATCATATTTAGGTAGCTATTTCCCCACCTGTGTTTTGTGGGATATTGATTGATAGTGTGTTTGGGCACTACGGCCTCTGTAAGTGGTGTTATTTTGTTTTATGCTGTATTTTAAATGCAAAGTTTGCTTAATATATCTTCTCCAATAAAATACCTGTAGTTTGAAAACTTGGCATCATATTTCTCTCATGTTGCTTTGTTGACAACTCCAACCACCTCGCGCCCCGGGTATTCAGTCAGTCAGCTGCCGCCACTGTCCATATTATCATGACACAAGGCGAGACCAAGATGCAGACACAGAAGGCAGATGGAGTCTTACAATATTTATTCATCCAATAGGGGAAGGCAAGAGAATGGTCGTGGACAGGCAAAAGGGTCAAAACCAGTTGAAAGTCCAAAAGGTACCGCAGGGCAGGCAGAATGATCAGGCAGGCTGGAAAGATTTGATTTGAGTCAGGCAGGGGTCAAAACCAGGAGGACTATCAAGAAGAAAATAGAGGAAAAAAAAGAGTACAAGAAAAATACACTGGTTGACGTGACTAACATACAAGATGAACTAGCACAGAGAGACAGGAAACACAGGGATAAATACAGTGGGGAAAACAAGCGACACCTGGAGGGGGTGGAGACAATAACGAGGACAGGTGAAACAGGGTGTGACACATAAGTTAGCTAAGTAGATGTTGCTATCTAAGGACTTAGACCTACACGGGTTAACAAACAAACCAAAAAAAACAGAAGAATTGAGGATCCAAAATTGAGATAATATGGAATAATCATTTTAGAACATTATTTGCAACAGCACCAATTTGCAGAAATTGGAATTGATCATAAAGGATAACCAAAATCCACTTGATTTCCCCATCACTGAACAGGAATGAAGACAACAATTCAGTCCATCAAAGCCAAAAAATCTCTGAAAAATACCAATTGGCTTTCTTAAAATGTTTAAATCTAACACTACGTGTAGGCTATTTCCCTGAGATTTGGAATGAAGGACTCAAAACCTTAGAGTGGAGATACATTTGACCCCAACATTACAGAGGCATCTATGTGAACAGTAACCTGGCGAAGGTACTTTATAGTATTATTAATTTAAGACTTTTAGACTTCCTTATTGGACAAAGTGTCCTTACCAAAAGCCAAATTGGATTCTTACCAAATGACCGCACATCTGATCATATTTACACACTGAACTCCCTTATTGACACCCATGTGAACCAACATAATGTTTGATCAAATCTATGTATATGTATAAAAACAGTCCCCTCATCCAGCAAGTCATGAGGCTAAGTTCACAAACCACTACCTACCCAACAAATCCTCAAGACAGCATTTGGCCATAAACAGATAGTCTGCCACGTGTACTATCTGACCGCTGTGACTGATAGAAAACAGAGGAAAGAATGGACAGTGTACAGATTCAGTGAGCACAGCCATGCTGTTGAGAGAGGCCGCCATAGGCAGACCTGGGTCTCAAGAGAAGACAGGCTATGTGCCAACTGCCTACAAAATGAGGTGGAAATTAGGCTGCACTTTAAACCTGCCAAATGTTTGGCATATAAGAGACACGTATTTTGAAACATAAATTGAAAATAAATCAACTATTGACAAGCTCCCATATATATCGCAGTGTGCAATCATCGCAGCAAAATGTGTTACCTGTTGCGATAAGAAAAGGGAAACCATTCATTTTTGGATGTATAAATGAAGGATATGTACCCATTGATTCTTGAAGAATAGAACTTATAAATGCCTCAAATAAGCTAAATGAGCTTAGTTCAACTTTCGTACTCCAGAACAACCCAAATGTTTGTAAACAAAGTAAATGTAAACAATTACTATATAGTCTCACAACATGGTTAAAACTATAATTTGATATCATGGATGGTGAGTCCTTGCATCCTCAGCTTTGTCTATGAATTTAAGTGGTTACATTTCTCCAGCCCCATTCCTCAGCTTTTTACTGAAGCACTTTTTTATTGTTTCAACTATTGATTGCCGCTTTAATGTTCAAGCCCATTGCAGTCAAAAATTTGATTTTCCTGTGTTTTATATATACTTCTACACTGAGGTTGGAATAATACTGTGAAATTGTGAACGTGATGATAATGTTCTTTAAGTGTAAGAGCTTTTTGAAAAGACCACCTGATATTTCAGACTGTTTTGGTGGGATGGAGTTTTGGACTGTCTGGTGATATCACCAATTAGTTAATAGACCAATAAGAAAGAGTCCCAAACCTTTGTGACAATAACAGCTAGTTTTCAGTTTTTCCATCCTCACTCAGACAACTCCCAGACAGTCCTAGAAAAATTATTGCTTAAGAAATTGCTCTTTGCTAGCAAGCAATTTGTTTTCGGCATTTTGACCACTTTAATTGAACTATCACATTAAGGTACTTAACTGTTTTTTTGTGATTGTTTATTTGTTTATTTCACTTGCCTTGGCAATGTTAACGTATGTTTCCCATGCCTATGAAGCCCATTTGAATTGAATTGAGAGAGCTATGGCTGAAAACTACAGAATGAAACTCAGGAGGAGTGAAATTGAGGAATAAGGAAGACAGATGACAACAAAACAGCTAAAATGCAATTAACCAAGCATCCATCCAAACCAACATCATCTTGCCATTTGTAATTAAATTCTCCCTCTTCACAGTGAATATAAAACATCAAATCAGTTTAATTAAACATCAATCGGTGGTATGTATAATATCTTCCATTAGCTATGTAAGAGCTTTTTAATAAAGGCTGATTCTGCTGGGAGCATTTCTCCTCACACAGGGGGTCATTCTGGATCACTTTGTAAAGCAATATTTCACCAAGCATTGCTGCATGAAGTCTTGCTATGTTAGCAATTATTTGCCAATTAATTTTTAACATAGTTCACACTGCTCAATAAATAAACAAAACCATGTAATGAAACAAATTGGTTCCATACCCAAATAAGTGTTAATAAATCATTCAAAGCATGTGTATGGATTAAACATGCTTTGCCCTCCTTTTCCATTAGAAAGCAGCCGCGGTTGAATTTTCAACAATTGCTTGCATCCCCAAAAGGCATCTGGTGTAGGCTAATCAATATGGACGACGTGAATGTTTTGGGTCTTATTAAGGGAGAATGTCTGTGCATACAGAAGAGAGAGCTAAACAAATTATCCCTAGTGCATTGGCCCAAAAAGTTGTAGCAAAAACAAAAGAATGGGGTATGAATTCAAAGAAGGAGTAGACTACTGTATTGTATGGACTCTATTTGAGGTATTGAAATGTGAGGCAAAACCTCATCATAACCTACACATCTTCTTGAGGCATAATACTTTCATTCTGACCACCTGTGTATACAGTTTTTCTCCCAAATGGTCTTGTTGTAGAGAAAAATGCTCAAAGGTACAGAATGCAATTCCAACATTTTTTTTTCCTGTGACGTTGTCACCCTTCTCGCTCCCAACACATCGAATCTAACGTCGCACTCTTTGACATGCCACTCTCATGTCAGTCATTTGACATCACTTATCCCTCTCCTCTCCCACCAAAGGTCAGGAACTGCTCCTCTCTTCTTCTTCTTCTTGTTCCCGTCAGACTCCCTGTTCCCTTTATACTGCATTACTTTTGACCCTATAGGGTCCACTGTCTTCTTATGCTGCTAGCGCTAATCACTCGCTGCTTCTTACTGACAGCCATTTGTCATAAGGCTGTCATAGAAGGTTACAAATGTATCTGTGATGTGTTCTGTCATGCTTGGTGACAGCCTGAGAGCTGAATGATGGAAGGCTTCAGTGAAATGTCACCATGAATATGTCCATCTCTCTCTCTCTCTCTCTCTCTCTCTCTCTCTCTCTCTCTCTCTCTCTCTCTCTCTCTCTCTCTCTCTCTCTCTCTAATTTCCCTCTCTCTCGTCATCCCTTCCTATCTTCCTCCATCTCTCCCTCTGTCCCCTTCTCTGCAGTACAAACTACTTCCGTCCCAGACAACATGGGCCCCCGAGTGGTGCAGCAGTCTAAGGCACTGCATCTCAGTGCTAGAGGTGTCACCACAGACTCCCTGGTTCGAATCCAGGCCGCTCCTGCTATAGATACTCTCAATGATCGGCTATGAAAAGCCAACTGACATTTACTCTTGAGGTGCTGACTTGTTGCACCCTCGACAACAACTGTGATTATTATTATTTGACCATGCTGGTCATTTATGAACATTTGAACATCTTGGCCATGTTCTGTTACAATCTCCACCCGGCACAGCCAGAAGAGGACTGGCCACCCCTCATAGCCAGGTTCCTCTCTAGGTTTCTTCCTAGGTTTTGGCCTTTCTAGGGAGTTTTTCCTAGCCACCGTGCTTCTACACCTGCATTACTTGCTGTTTGGGGTTTTAGGTTGGGTTTCTGTATAGCACTTTGAGATATCAGCTGATCTAAGAAGGGCTATATAAATACATTTGATTTGATTAGATTTTTATCCAACCTCAGGATAAGACCCAGATGCAGACATTTCGAAGTAACAAAAGTGTATTACAACAACACGGCGCAGGCAAACGACAGGTCAAGCAGAGGTCAGTAATAAAGAGCGGAGTCCGAAAGGTACAGAACGGCAGGGAGGCTCAGGGCAGGCAGAAGCCAGCAATCCAGGGCAGTGTCACAAGGTACAGAACAGCAGGCAGAATGGTCAAAACCAGGAAAACTAGAAAACAGGGACTAGAGAGGAAAAACAGGTGTATGGGAAAACTGCCGGTAGGCTTGACGAGACAAGACAAACTGGCAACAGACAAACAGTAAACACAGGTATAAATGCACAGGGGATAATGAAGAAAATGGGCAACACCTGGAGGGGAGTGGAGACAAGCACAACAAGGGTGAAACAGATCAGGGTGTGAGACTTTTGAACAGAGCCCTATGGGTCCTGTTAAAAAAGTATTGTGCCATTTGGGACGTAGACTGAGTGGATGTTGCAGTGTTATAGAGGAATATTGGAGGGGTCATGGTATTATTGGATTGTTCAGTAGCCACACTATTAAATTAATAGCTTGTGAGCTGTGTTGGACAGCGCTAAATGAAGTTGGATGGTTAGAAGGGATGGGGCATATATTGTATGGCCACCCTTCGAGCCGGATGGAAAATGAATTTTGTGTTTCTGATGTTTGTGATGGAGCCATCCATCAAAGCCAGTGTTGTGAGATAAAAAATAATTTTAAAAAATGCTGTAATTGCACAGTTGAATAGCTCATCAAACATCACCAACAGTTGAACTAGCTCTAAGCAGACTAACTGATGATCCGGCACTGATCTAGACCTTTTATTTATACATTATTTATACATTTCTACATTTTTATTTCACCTTTATTTAACCAGGTAGGCCAGTTGAGAACAAGTTCTCATTTACAACTGCAACCTGACCAAGAAAAAGCAAAGCAGTGCAACAAAAAACAACAACACAGAGTTACACATGGAATAAACAAAAGTAGAGTCAGTAACACAATATCTGGATTTGGGTGAAGGAGAAGCTGGGGAGGCTTGGGCAAGTAGCTGTGGGGGGTGCAGAGCTGTTGGCCAGCCGTAGAGAAATGCTTATTGAAGTTTCGATCATCGTGCATTTATCGGTGGTGACAGTGTTTCCTAGCTTCAGTGCAGTGGGCAGCTGGGAGGAGGTGATCTTATTCTCCATGGACTTTACAGTGTCCTAGAACTTTTGGGAGTTAGACCTACAGGATGCACATTTCTGTTTGAAAAAGCTAGCCTTTTCTTTCCTAACTGACTGTGTGTATTGGTTCCTGACTTCCCTGAAAAGTTGCGTATCGCGGGGACTATTCGATGCTACTGCAGTACGCCACAGGATGTTTTTGTGCTGCTCGAGGGCAGTCAGGTATGGAGTGAACCTATATCTGTTCTTAGTTCTACATTTTTTGAAAGAGGCATGCTTATTTAAGATGGTGAGGAAATTACTTTTAAAGAACAACCAGGCATCCTCTACTGACGGGATGAGGTCAATATCCTTCCAGGATACCCGGGCCAGGTCGATTAGAAAGGCCTGCTCGCAGAAGTGTTTCAGGGAGTGTTTGACAGTGATGAGGTGTGGTCGTTTGACCGCGGACCCATAACGGATGCAGGCAATGAGGCAGTGATCGCTGAGATCCTGATTGAAAACAGCAGAGGTGTATTTGGAGGGCAAGTTGGTCAGTATAATATTGATGTGGGTGCCCATGTTTACGGATTTAGGGTTGTACCTGGTGGGTTCCTTGATGATTTGTGTGAGATTGAGGGCATCTAGCTTAGACTGTAGGACGGCCGGGGTGTTAAGCATATCTCAGTTTAGGTCACATAAAGGGACGAACTCTGAAGATAGGGGGCAATCAATTCACATATGGTGTCCAGGGCACAGCTCTGAGCTGAGGGGGGTCAATAACAGGCAGCAACAGTGAGAGACTTATTTCTGGAGAACTGTTTGGGCATAGACCTGTAAAGTATGACAGAACTTTGCAGGCTATCTCTGCAGTAGATTGCAACTCCTCCCCCTTTGGCAGCTCTTGACGGAAAATGTTGTAGTTGGGGATGGAAATCTCAGAATTTTTGGTGGCTTTCCTAAGCCAGGATTCAGACACGGCAAGGTCATCAGGGTTGGCGGAGTGTGCTAAAGCAGTGAGTAAAACAAACTTAGGGAGGAGGCTTCAGATGTTAACATGCATGAAACCAAGGCTTTGACGGTTACAGAAGTCAACAAATGAGAGCACCTGGGGACACACAGGGCCTCTTTTATATTCCACAGTATGGGAGTTCTGACAGACAGAGACCCCCCACTAATGGTGTTGCCCATCTAAAGGCCCCCGTCCTTGTCTTTTTAGTGGCATATGTTTACTCAATCAACATTAGCACAATATGCCTCTCGTTTCCTTGAACCAACAACATATGATCTCAGGGTTAAGATGCAGTTAGAGAAGATGGGGTGATCAATGGAAGTGAAATAATGATTTAAAAATAAAATACAGTACTTGCTTTACAGATAGAAATTCCCATGAAGCTGTGTGAAGTATAAGACTGAGTCCATACAAAAAAAACTGAACATCAGTTTTCCTTTTACACGGTTAAAAGACCACCAGGGTTACCTGCGGGTGAGAGACAGTTTTTTTGTCATATCAAACAAGTGTTAAACTAATGTCTGGTGAGAAGTATGTCCTATGTACCAGGGTTGGGGTCAATTCCATTTAAATTCCAGTAAATTCAAAAAGTAAACCAAATTCAAATTTTGGTCATCAAATAGCATTGAAGAGAATTGGAATTGGAATTTCACTGTAGTTCCTGAATTGACTGGAATTTAGATGGAATTGAAATGGAATTGACCCCAACCCTGCAATGTACAGTATTTATTACATGGAAAATAAACTTGAACTAGAAGTTGAACACTACATATGGGTCCATGGGGGGTTAACAGTTTCCATGTTTCTCAATAGGTCACTGAGCAGGCAGACACACAGCAACAGATGGTATGGGACCCATGTTGTGTCACACAGACACTGTGAATGAGAAAAACAAGCTGTGGCCTCAGAGGAATGATGGTGATGGCAGATAGATACAAATAGAGAGACACTTTTGCCAAATGGACGATACTAGATACTTCTTTAAAAAAGTGTGTGTGTGTGTGTGTGTGTGTGTGTGTGTGTGAGCTAGCTAGATCTTTATTGTCAAGTGCCAGACCCCTACCCACCTCTCTCCTTGATTAGTAGCTCAGAACCAGATGTTATCGTTATGGGGCGATTAAAGCAGGAAATGGCCCCTCACCACCACCCCACATGGAGCTGCCTGGCCCTCACTCCTTCACCCTCCATTGTTTGTGTGTGTGTATATGTGCATGTGTGCATGTTGCCCTTCACCGTGTGCGTGTGCATGTGCGTGTGATTGGGGAGCAGCAGAGTTGGAAAAGTAGGGGGTTGGTGGCAGAAACCTGGTCTCAGAGCATTTCGTATTGCTCTGTACGTAAATCTGAGACACTCTGTTTAGTATGATATGTTACTTGTTGTATGGCATGTATTAATTTGTGGATGTCCTTCACCCATTTCATGTGATATGTTCCGAATTACAATTTGTATTATATGTTACGAATTCGCAAGTGTACAATATGTTACAAATTAGCAAAACATATGATATATTATGAATTTTAGCTAGGTGGCTAATGTTAGCTAGGGTAGTGGTTAGGGTTAGGGATACATTTAGGAGTTAGGTTAAAGGGTTAACATTAGGTTAAGGGTTAGGGGAAGGGTTAGCTATAAGGGTTAAGGTTAGGGTTAGGTGACAGATTAGCTAAAAGGGATAAGGTTAGGGGAAGGATTAGCTAACATGCTAAATAGTTTCAAAGTAGCTAAAAAGTAGCAAGTAGTTGAAAAGTTGCTAATTAGCTAAAATTGTCCGTGATGAGATTCGAACTCGCAACAACCCTCCTTTTGTTTTTGTCTTATTTTTAAGTAACCATCTGTCTTATGTAACCATACCAAACGCAACATATCATACTAAATGGAGTGTCACGGATATACATAAGAATACAAAAGGCTCTGAGACCAGGTTGGTGGCAGTGCCAGCTAGGGAGTGTTGAGAGAGAGCTTTAGAGAGAGTGACCCTTAGTCCTGGTGGGTTGTAATAGTGGGAGTCGGGCTGTTGAAAACATCAAAGGGAATCTGAATGTGACTATATACTTTTGTTGTGTGTAGGACACAAACTACCCGGTTTCTAATGGATTTAGGTCATTTTACCCACAATGACAACACCCTGGCCCAGGCTACACTAGTCCCTCCCTACTCCCCTGTCTTGCTTTTTATTTTATGTACTTTTTATCACCCTGCATAAATAAGTACCTCCTTAAGAAGGAGGACAGGACAGAACGGGCCTGGGCTCATTGAGCAGCAGAGATGAGTGCCTGCCTGCCTGCCCTCCTAACCACTTGTACACATTTAGAGCTCCTTGTCGAGACAAGGGCATCCCAACCAGGGAGTAAGTTATTAATGAAGGGAGATGTTGTGCATCCCAAATGGAACCCTATTCCCTATAAAGTGCACTACTTTTGACTTACGCCAATAATGTTCTTGTCAAAAGTAGTGCACCAAATAGGGAAAAGGGAGACATTTTATGGCGGAAACTGCTTCATCACCACAGGACAGAGAAATAAAAAGATATAAAATAAAGCATGGGACAATTATGAATGCAGGAAACTAGCATGCTGTACTTGCATCCTATTTTGAGGGAAAGGCAACTTCAGGCAATGTATTATTTATGTTGAGGGCTTATTTTACAAGTGGTGCATTTGCAGAGCGAGAGAGAAAGAGAAAGAGCGAGCACTATAAATACATCAGATGCACGTCAAATCAAGTGTTCTGGATCTGCAGTGAGTCACCACCCAGCCCCATCTCTAATTGTAGGCCCGCCCCCTGCCCCCAACAGAAAACACTGTACACCAGCCCCATACAGACTGACATGTCCTTCATGAGTTCATCCTATTTTCATGTCTCAAGCTAGTTTACTGTTGAGGTGGCAGGCGGATAAAAAGGTCACATTTAAATTGGGAGAAGGATGAGGACAAATCTGAGAAGGGTTGGTGTATCATATCTCGAAGGTGATGAGAGAGAGGTTGACGAGAGAGAGAGAGGGTGACGAGAGAGAGAGAGAGAGATGTGTTTTTGCACGTACATTGATTCTTTGATTATTATGCTACATAAATAAAAGAAAAATGAATTACTAATCCAATCTGTAAGTAGTTTGACTTTTCTGCACCTGTTACTGAAATGGCAGTTACAGTTTATATAATTTAGGTAGTCACAATAATCAATCTATCCTACCCTGGCAGTCATTCTCAATGCAGGTTGTGGGTGATTTAAAGTACCAATTGTTGGATATCCTCACTCTGGCTGGATTCCAATAGGAATTACACATTGCTTTGCAAGCCAGCATAATGTGACTAGCAGGCTTGATGTGGCCTGTAGACCAGGAGTTTTAGACTTCTGCGTTAGTGTATAACTCTCAAAGAAAGGCCTTATGATATACAGTATGTAATGTATTGTCATAAATAATGTAATTTTACACTGGGTAATATGCAAATCATGTAGAATACATCCTCAACTTGAATTGTATGTTCACTCAACCTAAAATTCCATGTTCAGTGTTCAAAGTTGAGTGAACATACAGTAAAATTTGACTTGAGAATGTGTGTCGGTTCAGTTATCTTCTATGGGCTACGTGGGACGCCTGCGGGACACAGCCAGTGAAATATCAGGGCGGCAAATTCAAAAACAACAAAATGTCATAATTCAACTTTCTCAAACATACAACTATTTTACACCATTTGAAATATACACTTCTCCTTGATGTAACCACATTGTCCGATTTCAAAAAGGCTTTACAGCGAAAGCAAAACATTAGATTATGTTAGGAGAGTACATAGACAAAAATAATCACACCCCCATTTTCCAAGCAAGGACATGTGTCAATAAAACCCAAAACACAGCTAAATGAAGCACTAACCGTTGGCGATCTTCATCAGATGACACTCCTAGGACATTATGTTACATAATACATGTATGTTTTGTTCGATAAAGTTCATATTTATATCCAAAATCAGCATTTTACATTTGCGCGTGATGTTCAGAAAATGTATTCCCACCAAAACGTCCGGTGAATGTGCACATCAATTTACAAAAATACTCATCATAAACGTTGACAAAATATATAACAATTATTTAAAGAATTATAGATGGACTACTCCTGGATGCAACCGCTTTGTCAGGTTTTAAAATAGCTTTATGGAGAAAGCACATTTTTCAATATTCTGAGTACATAGCTCAGCCATCACGGTGAGCTATTCAGACACCCGCCAAGTTCGGGGCAACCTAAACTCAGAATTAGTATTCGAAATATTCTCTTACCTTTGCTGATCTTCGTCAGAATGCACTCCCAGGACTGCTACTTCCACAATAAATGTTGGTTTTGTTTGAAATAATACATATTTATGTCCAAATACCTCCGTTTGGTTCGTGCGTACAGAGCACTATCCAAAGGCATAACGTGCGAGCGCGGTACCAGAGACAAAAAGTCAAAATGTTCCATTACCGTACTTAGAAGCATGTCAAACGCTGTTTAAAATCAATCTTTATGGTATTTAAAGTAAAATTGCGATAATATTCCAACCGGACAATAGCGTATTCATTCAAGGAGAAAAATAAGGAACGGCGCCCTCGCGTGACAGCGCATATCCAATCCCTTTGTCCACAGGCAGTCCACTCAGTAACTGAGCTCCTATTATCTGCCCAGTAACAGGAGAAGGCTGAAACAATTTTCTGAAGGCTTTTGACAGCCAATGGAAGCCTTAGGAAGTGCAATGTAACCCCACAGATACTGTAGTTTCGAAAGGGACTACAAAGAAGAACTACAATTCTCAGATCCTCCACTTCCTGGTTGACTTTTTCTCTGGTTTTTGCCTGCCGTATGAGTTCTGTTATACTCACAGACACCATTCAAACAGTTTTAGAAACTTCAGAGTGTTTTCCATCCAAATCTACTAATAATATGCATATTCTAGTTTCTGGGCCAGAGTAGTAACCTGTTTAAATTGGGTACGTTTTTCATCCGGCCGTGAAAATACTGCCCCCTAGCCCAGACAGGTTATATTGCCAAACGTTGAGAAAACTCACAACACTATTGCAGCTAGTTGCCTTACAATTGTTTGTTGATTACATTTTTTTATCTGTCTCAGTCTCTCTCTACAGTACATCTACAGTGCCTTCAGAAAGTATTCACACCCCTTAACTTTTTCCACATTTAGTTGTATTGCAGCCTGAATCTGAAATGGATAACATTTCGATTTTTTGTCACTAACACATAACGTCAAAGTGGATTTATGTTTTTATAAATGTTTACAAATTAATACAAAATGAAAAGCTGAAATGTTTTGAGTCAATTATTCAAACCCTTTGTTGTGACAAGCCAAAATAACTTTAGGAGTAGAAATGTGCTTAACAAGTCAGTCGAGCAGTGAATTTCAAGATCAAATTCAACAACAAAGAGCAGGGAGGTTTTCAAATCAAATTTGAATTGTCACATGCGCTGAATATAACAGGTGTAGACCTTACCGTGAAATGCTTACTTACAAGCCCTTAACCAACAATGCAGTTCAAGAAATAGTAAAGAAAATATTTACTAAATATACTAAAGTAAAAAATATAATTAAAAAAGTGACAGGAAAATTACACAACAATAATGAGGCTATATACAGGGGGTACCGGTACCGAGTCAATGTGTGGGAGTACAGGTTAGTCGAGGTAATTTGTAAAGTGACTATGCATAGATAATAAACAGTGAGTAGCAGCAATGTAAAAACAAATGTAAATAGTCCAGGTGGCCATTTAATGAATTGTTCAGCAGTCTTATGGCTTGGGGGTAGTAGCTGTTAAGGAGCCTTTTGGTCCTAGACTTGCCGCTCCGGTACCGCTTGCCATGCGGTAGCAAAGAAAACAGTCTATGACTAGGGTGACTGAAGTCTCTGACAATTTTATGGGCTTTCCTTTGACACCGCCTATTATATAGGTCCTGGAATTCAGGAAGCTTGGCCCCAGTGATGTACTGGGCCGTACGCACTACCCTCTGTAGCGCCTTACGTTCAGATGCCGAGCAGTTGCCATACCAGGCGGTGATGCAACCGGTCAGGATGCACTCGATGGTGCAGCTGTAGAACTTTTTGAGGATCTGGGGACCCATGCCAAATCTTTTCAGGTGCCTGAGGGGGAAAAGGTGTTGTCATGCACTCTTCATTGCTGTCTTGGTGTGTTTGGACCATGATGGTTTGTTGGTGATGTGGACACCAAGGAGCTTGAAACTCTCGACTTCAGCCCCGTCAATATTAATGGGGGCCTGTTCGGCCCTCCTTTTCCTATAGTCCATGATCAGCTCCTTTGTCTTGTTCACATTGAGGGAGAGGTTGTTGTTCTGGCATCACATATTGCCAGGTCTCTGACCTCTTAGCTATAGGCTGTCTCATCGTTGTCAGTGATCAGGCCTACCACTGTTGTGTCGTCAGCAAACTTAATGATGGTGTTGGAGTTGTGCTTGGCCACGCAGTCGTGGGTGAACAGGGAGTACAAGAAGGGAATAAGCTCGCACCCCTGAGGGGCCCCAGTGTTGAGGATCAGCGTGGCAGATGTGTTGTTGCCTACCTTTACCACCTGGGGGCAGCCCGTCTGGAAGATCAGGATCCAGTTGCAGAGGGAGGTGTTTTGTCCCAAGGTCCTTAGCTTAGTGATGAGCTTTGTGGGAAATATGGTGTTGAATGCTGAGCTGTAATCAATGAACAGCATTCTCACATAGATGTTCCTTTTGTCCAGGTGTGAAAGGACAGTGTGGAATGTGATTGAGTGGATCTGTTGGGGTGGTATGCGAATTGGAGTGGGTCTAGGGTTTCTGGCATTATGGTGTTGATCTGAACCATGACCAGCATTTTAAGTACTTCATGGCTACCGACATGAGTGCTACGGGGCGGTAATCATTTAGGAAGGTTACCTTCGCGTTCTTTGGCACAGGGACTATGGTGGTCTGTTGGAAACATGTACGTATTACAGACTCGGTCAAGTAGAGGCTGAAAATGTCAGTGAAGACACTTGCCAGTTAGTCCTCGCATTCTTTGAGTACACGTCCTGGTAATCCGTCTGGCACTACGGCTTTGTGAATATTGACCTGTTTAAAGGTCTTGCTCACATCGGCCACGGAGAGCGTGATCACACAGTCGTCCAGAATAGCTGGTGCTCTCATGCATGCTTCAGTGTTGCTTGCCTCGAAGCGAGGATAGAAGGTATTTAGCTCGTCTGGTAGAATTGCATCACTGGAAAGCTCGCGGCTGAGTTTTCCTTTGTAGTCCCTAATATTTTTCAAGCCCTGCCACATCTGACGAGCGTCAGAGCCAATGTAGTAGGATTCAATCTTAGTCCTGCATTGATGCTTTGCCTGTTTGATGGTTCGTCTGAGGGCTAGATTTATTATAACCGTTCAGATTAGTGTCGTTCTCCTTGAAAGAGGCAGCTCTAGCCTGTAGCTTGGTGCAGATGTTGCCTGTAATCCATGGCTTCTGGTTGAGAAATGTATGTACGGTCAATGTGGGGATGACGTCGTTGATGCACTTATTGATGAAGCCGGTGACTGAGGTGGTATACTCCTCAATGCCACTGGAGGAATCCTGGAACATATTCCAGGCTGTGCTAGCAAAACAGTCCTGTAGCATAGCATCCGTGTCATCTGACCACTTCCGTATTGAGCGAGTCACTGGTACTTCCTGCTTTAGTTTTTTCTTGTAAGCAGGAATCAGGAGGATAGAATTATGGTCATATTTGCCAAATGGAGGGCAAGGGAGAGCTTTGTATGTGTTTCTGTTTGCACATGTGACATGCTGGTAGAAATGAGCTAAAACGGATTTAAGTTTTCCTGCATTAAAGTCCCCGGCCGCATTAAAGTCCCCGGCCACTTTGGCTTCTGGATGAGCATTTTCTTGTTCGCTTATGGCCTTATACAAATAGTTGAGTGCGGTCTTTGTGCCAGCATCGGTTTGTGGTGATAAATAGACGGCTAAGAATAATATAGATGAGAACTCTCTTGGTAGATAGTGTGGTCTACAGCTTATAATGAGGTATTCTAACTCAGGCGAGCAATTCCTCAAGACTTCTTTAATATCAGACATCACGCGCCAGGAGTTATTGACAAATAGACACACTTCCCTGCCCTTCATCTTACCAGACGAAGCTGCTCTGTCCTGCCGATGCACAGAGAAGCCAGCCAGCTCTATATTATCTGTGTCGTCGTTCAGCCACGTCTCAGTGAAGCATAAGATATTACAGTTTTGAATGTCCAGTTGGTAGGATAGTCTTAATCGTAGATTGTCCAGTTTATTTTCCAATGATTGCATGTTGGTCAATAATACGGAGGGAAAAGTATTACCTACTCGTCTGCGAATTTCTGACAAGGCACCTCACCCTCCTTCCCCTTTTCCTCTGTAATTTCTTCACTCTAATGACGGGGATTTGGGCCTTGTCTTGACAAAGCAGTATATCCTTTGTGTCGGACTCACTAAAAAAGTATCCCTCTTCGCCCAGTTCAGAAGCTATTTTCGGTCATAAGAGACGGTAGCAGCAACATTATGTACAAAATGAGTTGTACAAAATGAGCTGGCCCTCGCTACATATTCGTTGCCAGACCCACTGGCTCCAGGTCATCTATAAGTCTATGCTAGGTAAAGCTCCGCCTTATCTCAGCTCACTGGTCACAATAACAACACCCACCGGTAGCACACGCTCCAGCAGGTATATCTCACTGGTCATCCCCAAAGCCAACACCTCCTTTGGCCGCCTTTCCTTCCAGTTCTCTGCTGCCAATGACTGGAATGAATTGCAAAAATTGCTGAAGCTGGAGACTTTTATTTCCCTCACTAACTTTAGGCATCAGCTATCTGAGCAGCTACCCGATTGCTGCACCTGTACATAGCCCATCTGTAAATAGCCCACCCAATCTACCTACCTCATCCCCATATTGTTTTTATTTACTTTTCTGCTCTTTTGCACACCAGTATTTATACTTGCACATCACCATCTGCTCATCTATCACTCCAGTGTTAATTTGCTAATTTGTAATTACTATCACTACTATGGCCTATTTATTGCCTTACCTCCTCACGCCATTTGCATTATCTTGGCCAGGTTGCAGTTGTAAATGAGAACTTGTTCTCAACTAGCTTACCTGGTTAAATAAAGGTGAAATAATAATTGTTTTTTTTTAAATTGAAGATGTACCTGTGGATGTATTTCAAGGCCTACCTTCAAACTCAGTGCCTCTTGCTTGATATCATGGGAAAATCAAAAGAAATCAGCCAAGACCTCAGATAAAAATTGTAGACCTCCACAAGTCTGGTTCATCCTTGGGAGCAATTTCCAAATGCCTGAAGGTACCACGTTCATCTGTACAAACAATAGTACGCAAGTATAAACACCATGGGACCGCGTATGCGTCATACTGCACAACAATGCATTGACAGGTAAATTCAAGCAAAGCCAGTATACAGTGATAATGTATTGGGCCTTTAACTTACTGCACAAACCTCATTGCGACAGTACTGTTTTTAATTGGTTAATGTTGCATAGGCTTACATTTTTTAAGACATGTTAATAAAAATCAGAGCGGTAGATCTCAGCATACATTTTGACTCAGAAAGTGATCTTGACTCAGAAAAGGTTGGTGACATCTGTTTTAACATGTATTGACTCAGGGAGTTTTATTTTCCATTAATACAGATCGTTGACAAAAAATGACAAATAAACCCACTTTAATCCCACTTTGTAACACAACAAACTTTGGAAAATGTCACGAAGTCGGTCCCTCTCCTTGTTCGGGCGGCGTTCGGCAGTCGACGTCACCGGTCTTCTAGCCATCGCCGCTCCACCTTTCATTTTCCATTTGTTTTGTCTTGTTTTCCCGCACACCTGGTTCACATTCCCTCATCAGACTAAATGTATATTACCCTCTGTTTCCCCCATGTCTGTGTGTGGAATTGTTCTTTGTGTAGGGTGTTACGCTACAGGCTGGCTTGCGCTAGGTTTGTTTCAAACCTGTTTTGTTTAATCTGATTCATGTTACCGTGGTTGTGCTTTGTGCTGTCTCGCCTGTGCCTTTGGGCCAGGGTGTATATTAAAGTTCTCCTGTTATCACCCATTTCTGCTCTCCTGCGCCTGACTTCCCGTCAACCAGTCACTCACCCCGTTACAGAAAAAGTCAAAGGGTGTGAATACTTTCTGAAGGCACTGTATTTCTCTCTGCCTGGCATATCTTTTTTATTTGTCTTTCTTTGATATACAATTATCTTAACACAACACAAAAATGATTTCAGAGCATTTCCCATGTGGACTAATGCCTGCAATGTAAAAGGATTACAGCAGAGAGGTGAGGCCCTTACTCATGTCCTCTCTTTTAATTGAATTTCTGCAGTGGACAGGGTGTAAATCAGGCCTTTCATTCTGTCAAGACAGCCCCAAGATGGTTCCTGCCAATGGGATACGGGAAGGAAGGTGTGCGGGCCGGTGGGGGGCAAAAAGAGCGCAATATTTATGTGGGCTAAAAAAAACAGGGTTCCTGAGTCTTTGGAGCCTGTCATAAGGACTGTATTTCTCACACACGCAGGCACTCACGCACATGCGCAAACACACTCGCAAGCATGCACGCACACACACACACAAACACACATACACTCACACACAAACCCTCGATAGTTGGAAGTACTTGGACAGCTCATGGCTGCAATAAGGGAGTTGGAGTTGAATGAGGTGACAATCCAGCAGCAGCAGCAGCGGAGGAGGACGTTTTATTCTCCGGTATTCTAGGGATGTGTCCCAAATGGCACCCTATTCCCTATTTAGTGCACTACTTTTGGTCAAAAGTAGTGCACTGTATAGGGAATAGGGTACCATTTGGGACACACCCTATGTATTCAGAGAAATATTGATTCTCAGAACCACCTAGTTGCGATTAAAACCTGCTTTTTGGCACCACAACACCTGTGAGCCGTGTGAGTCATGGCTATATTTCTATGTTGTGTTGTACTGTACCTAATGTTCTCTCTCAGTGGGATAAGACGTAATTGAAGGGAATGGAATAGGTTTTTATTGTGAAGGATATGCCCTTGGGGATGCAGCATTTTCCAACAACATATGAAGGTGAAGTACATTTCCTTATGTTTGTCCAGTAATTGGTAAAAGTTTTCAAGCAGTATACAGTATTGACAGACATGCAACGAGCAAGTACAGACTTATGAGTCAACAAGTACAACATTGAATATGCAACTCATTTATAGATTTCCTGGTAAAATGGTGGACTAAACAAACAGTTAACAAAACCTTGTAGACTCTAATTGTGGCCTGGAGAGCTACCAATAGTAGACACGAATGTTGAAGTATCATCCAAAAACTCTTCTGGTTATGTGAGCAAGTATGTTCTCTCGATGCCTCCTTCAGACAAAGCTGCCATATAAAAAGAATCATCTCTCTGCGAGGATCATATAGTTATTGATAGTTGTATTTGAGTTATGCTTAATTCCTCTGACTACTTAAAAGAAGTACATGGTGACCCTACAAATAATCAGCTGCTGGACAGATTAAGCCTCACACACAGTAGCCACCCCGGCCGCCACCCTGGCCAGCGAGGGTTACAGCGGTCCATCCTCGCTCAGTGTTATCCAATAAAACCCCTGCTGCCAAAGGGATTGAGAGCCACTCAGCTCCAGAGCAGGACCCTCAGAAAACGAGGGGGATAAAATATGAGCACCCTGTCAGCTGGCTTGCCATTCCCCCCAAAAAAGTTCAAATGGCTCTGGGTTTTTGCCACGCCTTTCATCGCTGCCATATCTCAACCCCCTCCACCCCATTCACCACCACCACTGAGGGTTGTCATGCCCCCTCCCTCACACCCCATAACCCCCCTCTCTGACAGTGTCTGTAAATCTTGTGTGTTTCCACAGACATAAACTGTTATTCATGGGATGAGCAGGATGAGAAGGCAGGGGTGAGATGGAAAGGCAGCTAAAGGCCTCTGTCTGTCTGAGGATGCAGACGCCTCAGTCACCCCAGACCTAAACACTGGGACTGGGTCCCTATTATAAACACCACTGGTTATATGACAGTGGAGGTTGGTGGAGGTGGAAATGGGGAGGACAGGCTCATTGTAAAGACTGGAATATAATCAATGGAACGCTATCAAACATATGCAAATGACAGTTGTGCGTTGGTGTAGTCTATGATTACGCCACATAAATAAAAGTTCTGTATTTTACCACTAGGCCAGGGGGCATGTTTGGGGCTGAAAGTGAGGAGGGGAGGCGGAGAAGGGGAAGGAGAGGCAGTCATCAGTGTAGTTGCACTTCGCTGGGTCTCCTCTTTATGTAGTGACACACAGAAGAAGAAAAACATTTGGTTTTTATCATGTTATAGGAGATGTCTGTTTGAAATAGCCCAACACCACTATTTCAATCTCACTCATTTGATGATCTTCCAACAATACATCAATACATAAAAACAAAAGGGAGGATAGAGCAGTTTAGGTGTTGAGGGTAGTGACACAGGATGTGGAATGTTGGAGGAGGGGGTGGCCAGCGAAGGGTTAAGGTCATTGACAGTCTTTACTCTTTATTTTAAGGCTTCATCCCAAATGGGACCCTAGAATTTCCTACATAATGCAGTACTTTTGGTCAGAGGTACTGCACTATATAGGGAACAGGGTGCCATTTGGGATGCACCCTTAGTCCTCCTGTGATCCAAACATTACATAATGGATTAACAGTTTATATGAAGGGAGTAACACCTTCATGAAACCAGTCATACAGAAACGCCTTAACTATATGAGTGTTAAGTATCATTCCTAACAAACCTCATAATACATTTAACATACCCCCTTCATATCAAGTGTTACAAGTGTTACCCATAATCATCAATAATGGACTATTGAACTCCTCCCCTTGTCTGCATTTAATCAACAGCTCCTCATGAGGTTGATGGTAGCTGTCCATATTCTGTTCATAGCAATCTGGAAACACTGAACTGTTACTTTAATGGTACTTCATTGTTTATATTGGTCTAGGGAGGCCATGCAAAGAAGGGGAGGGGGTAGAAGAGCTATAGGTCTTCAGTAATGTTTTATATCCAATTATATCCATGGTGAGTAGCAGAGAGAGGAATGGCTAACAGCAGTTTAATGATGCGTACCTTATGTGCACATCACATCATGTGGACACATCACTGACCTCAAGATGTAAGGTTGATTTGAGCTGGCCAGTGTGGAAATGCCTTCACAAACAAACCTTCACGTCGTGTCTTGACCTACAAAGGTAAAACGCCTAGACAGATAGCCATTTCTGATACTCTATGATATATTCTGATCAACTGACTTTTTATAGTGTCAGGAAACTAAATACCACATTAATCAGATAATATACCTGGCCATTACAAGAGATCAATGATTTTTTTTACCAAATTCGTAGTTACTTCATTTTGTCTTTTAGGGCAGATGGTGTTTTGTGTGAATTAATGGCGTCTCATGTCGTTATAGCTCACTTTACCAACCCCCCACAGGAATGAGCAAGGTCAGTTCTGCATACTTCACAGCTATTCAACGGTCATAGATAACATATTTCTACAGTGTTCCTGTATGGAAGGAGGGATGTACTGTATGTCGGGTCACTGTGTGTTTCTGTTTGTGTGTGTGTGTGTGTGGGGGGGGGGGGGTTAAAGAGGAAAGGGAAAGAACGAGTGAAAGAAGCCTGGTACAACTGAAAGTTCACTAGTAAATAAATGAGTGGCTAATAGCTAAGGCATTTTCTCCCTATTTCATTTCATGATGATTTTCTGTTCAAATGCAGAGGAATGGCAGTAGTTTAAAATGGAAAACATTTTCTTCCGGAAACCCAATAACCTGGCAAAATCACATTTTCAATTAAGTTTTGAAGTATCACTAGGATTGAGCCTTCCAGTAGAATGGTTTCTTTCTCTAGCATAACAATGAATTAACACTTGAGACTTATTCCAGCTACAGAAAATGATATTTAATTGCTTTGCAATGCATGTGTACAGACATTGTAAAACGTCAAGTTATAGGTGTCAGTGAATGTCACTGGATTTTCTTCTGCTGTCGAGGACTACATTTATTTCATTTTCATGGTGGATCTTTATTTTTTATTTTTATTTAACTTTTATTTAACTAGGCAAGTCAGTTAAGAACAAATTCTTATTTACAATGACAGCCTACAGACCTTCTGCGGGGACGGGGGCTAAAAATAAATAAGAAATATATAAATATAGGACAAAACACACATCACGACAAGAGAGACAACATTACATAAAGAGAGACTTAAGACAATAACATAGCAAGGCAACAACACACCATTGTAGCAACACAACATGACAACAACATGGTTGGAACACAACATGGTAGCAGCACAAAACATGGTACAAACATTATCGGGCACAGACAACAGCACAAAGGGCAAGAAGGTAGAGACAACAATACATCACGCAAAGCAGCCACAACTGTCAGTAAGAGTGTCCATGACTGAGTCTTTGAATGAAGAGATTGAGATAAAACTGTCCAGTCTGAGTGTTTGTTGCAGCTCTTTCCAGTCGCTAGCTGCAGCGAACTGAAAAGAGGAGCGACCCAGGGATGTGTGTGCTTTGGGGACCTTTAACAGAATGTGACTGGCAGAACGGTGTTGTATGTGGAGGATGAATGCTGCAGTATATATCTCAGATAGGGGGGAGTGAGGCCTAAGAGGGTTTAATAAATAAGCATCAACCATTGGGTCTTGCGACGGATATACAGAGATTACCAGTTTACAGAGGAGTAGTCATTCATTTCAGTTGTTTTTCCTTTCTTTGTGAGTCATAACATTGCTTATTGTGTCTTAAATGTGTTCATTTTGCAATTAAAGGACAATCAAAAGTTATCAGATGGCCTGAAAGATAACTGCATCAAGCCATAGCCAGTAAATCAACCCCTGGCTAACAAATGTTAAAGTGGTATACCATAAACCCACCCATGCCCAGAGTTTTAGGATGCAATTTGCAGCCCTGACACACATTAACCTTAGATGTGAGAACACACCTTCTATAGGAGAAAAAGACAAGGGGGAAGAAAGCACTTTTAATGATTTATTATCGCTCAAGTCAAACCACAAATAGAGCACAATGACAAGTGAGTCTGGCCCACACCTCTACTGCTGCCCCTGCCTCTGCCACTGTCTCCGTTTCTGTTTCTGCCACAGCCTTTGCCTCTGCCTCTGGCTCTTCCACAGCCTCTTCAATTGTTCTTGATCACCCAGAGTGACTGAAGGAGGTAGGCAGAGTGGTAGGGAACACAAGGAACATGCATCACTGCCAACCCACAGAACAGGTGGTACTCTGGGTCACCTTCCCCACGGATAGGGGGTGGAGGTGGGCATGGAGGGGACGGATGGCACCCTTGACAGCAGGGTACTAGCCCACGCCCCCACTGAGGGCATCTAACCTATGAGAGGCAAGCATTAATCACTGACACCCAGAAGAAGACACAACATTGGCCAATCACTGACAAACAATCATTGATAAGTTCTGATTGGAATAGACACTCAGTGGCCAGTTGATTAGGTACAGCTATCTAGTACTGGGTTGGACCACCCATTGTCTCCAGAACAGCCTAAACTCTTCAGGGCATGGAAATGTTGCTCAATTAGTATCTAGGCACATAATGTGTGCCATTAAAACATTCCCCACACCATTATAACACCACCAGCCTGTACCGTTGACACCAGGCAGGATGGGGCCATGGACTCATGCTGCTTACACCAAATCCTGACTCTGCCATCAGCATGACACAACAGGAACCGGGATTCGTCGAACCAAGCAATGTTTTTCCACTCCTCAATTGTCCAGTGTTGGTGATCACGTGCCCACTGGAGCCACTTCTTCTTGTTTTTAGCTTATAAGAGTGGAACCCAGTGTGATCGTCTGCTGCAATAGCCCATCCATGACGAGGACCGACGGGTTGTGCATTCCGAGATGCCATTCTGCACACCTCTGTGGTACTGCGCCGTTATTTGCCTGTTTATACATGTCTGTTAGCTTGCACGATTAATTGTCCTTCAACCTCTCATCAACTAACTGTTTTGCCAACAGGACTGTTTTTTGTTTGTCGCACCATTCTCGGTAAACCCTAGACACACTCCTGCGTAAAAATCCCAGGTGGCCGGCCGTTTCTGAGATACTGGAACTGGCGCGCCTGGCAACGATGATCATACCACGCTCAAAGTCGCTTGTTGTTTTTTTAGCAATGTATTCATTAGGGGTTCACAGTCACAGCGAAGCTGTGAAACTGATTGTTATTCTCTGAATTATTTTTCCTTTTTTTATTGGCATTGTCAAATAACTCATAGATTGGTAACTTTGTTTTCTAATTTGGCACAGAAACTAGAGGCCATGAGTAACTTGGTCAAAAATAATTTCATTGATTGGCCTATAGGTGGTGCTGTTATACGCAGTCGTACTTAAACCCTCACACCCGTCACCCCGTTTGACCTAGAGACTTGACAGTTTTTTATGTAGGTGTTTTCCCTCATGTTTAACACATTATCCTCAAGGACCGTCAGGATCGATTTTCCTCCATCTTGATCAACTTTGAAAACTTCTCATGAACCATAATAGTATGTAGGCTATTATTACATCTCTTAACCTGTCTGGGGTATGTGGGACGATTTCGTCCCACCTACGTAACAGCTACTGATATTCCAGTGGCGCGATTTTTGAATCGTTAGAAATACTATTACTTCAATTTCTCAAACATATGACTATTTTACAGCTATTTAAAGACAAGAATCTCGTTAATCTAACCCCACTGTCCGATTTCAAAAAGGCTTTACAACGAAAGCAAAACATTAGATTATGTCAGCAGAGTACCCAGCCAGAAATAATCAGACAGCCATTTTTCAAGCTAGCATATCATGTCACATAAACCCAAACCACAGCTAAATGCAGCACTAACCTTTGATGATCTTCATCAGATGACACACCTAGGACATTGTGTTATACAATACATGCATGTCTGTTCAATCAAGTTCATATTTATATCAAAAAACAGCTTTTTGCATTAGCATGTGACGTTCAGAAAACGCATAACCCCCGGCAAACTTCCGTTGAATTTACTAACAGTTTGCTAAATTACTCACGATAAACGTTCACAAAAAGCATAACAATTATTTTAAGAATTATAGATACATTACTCCTCTATGCACTCGATATGTCCGATTTTAAAATAGCTTTTCGGATGAAGCACATTTTGCAATAATCTAAGTACATAGCCCGGCATTACAGGGCTAGCTATTTAGATACCCACCCAGGTCAGCATCCACCAAAATCACATTTCCTATAAGAAAAATGTTCTTACCTTGCTTGTTCTTCATCAGAATACACTGCCAGGACTTCTACTTCAATAACAAATGTTGGTTTGGTCCCAAATAATCCATCGTTATATCCAAACAGCGACGTTTTGTTCGTGAGTTCTAGAATGCTTCTTCCCGGTTTCGCGCATGGCGCGTTGGCTTGTCAAAAATGTCTAAATATTCCATTACCGTACTTCGAAGCATGTCAACCGCTGTTTAAAACCAATTTTTATGCCATTTATGTCGTAGAGAAGTGATAATATTCCGACCGGGAGTATGCATTGAGCCTAAACAGCCGAATAAAATTTCTCCTCAGAAGCGACTCATGCACGCGCATCATTCAAAGGTCCTCGGAGCATCCACTTACAAAAGGCGATAATATGTTTCAACCTGAGGCTCCCTCGTAAACCTTCAGTTATTTCGCGGGCTCTGAGAGCCTATTGGAGCCCTGGGAATTGTCACGTTACAGCTAAGATCCTTACTTTTCAATAAAAAGATGCAAGACGCACGACTCCTTGTCAGACAGGGTACTTCCTGCTTGAAACCTTGTCAGGTTTTTGCCTGCCATAGGAGTTCTGTTATACTCACAGACACCATTCAAACAGTTTTAGAAAATTCAGAGTGTTTTCTATCCAAACCTGAACAATAATATGCATATTCTAGCTTCTGAGTTGGTGTAGGAGGCAGTTAAAAATGGGAACATATTTTTCCAAAATTCTCAATACTGCCCCCTAGCCCAGACAGGTTAACTTTGGGATCGGTGTCCCGCTAGCGTGCCACTACGACAACATCCGGTGAAATTGCAGAGCGCGAAATTCAAAATACAAAAATTGTAATAATAAACATTCATGAAAATACAAGTGTCTTACATCGTTTAAAAGCTTAATTTATTTTTAATCCAACCGCGTTGTCAGATTTCAAAAAGGCTTTACGGCAAAAGCATACCATGCGATTATCTGAGGACAGCGCCCCACATCCAAATACTTTTTCAAACCAGCACAGGCATCACAAAGTCTCAAATAGCGATAAAATAAATCACTTACCTTTGAAGATCTTCCTCTGTTTGCAATCCCAAGGGTCCCAGCTACACAATGGTCGTTTTGTTCGATAAAGTCCCTCTTTATATCCAAAAAAGTCTGTTTAGTTGGCTCCATTGATTTCAGTAATCCACTCGTTCAACATGCACACAAACGAATCCAAAACGTTACCGGTAAAGTTCGTCCAAACAAGTCAAAAGATGTTTCTAATTAATCCTCAGGTACTCTAATATCTAAATAAATGATACAATTTAAGATGGAGAATAGTATGTTCAATAGGGAAGATAAATAACGAAGAGCGTGCACCTCATTCACTCGCGCAACAAGACTACTTTTCTAATGAGGGACACCTTGGTTAAGAGGTTGAACATTTTTGAATATCTTTGAAAACTTTTCATGAACCATAATAGTATGTAGGCCCTTAGTACATCTCTTAACTCAGTTTGAGAAAAGCTAAGGGATTGGTTAAGAGGTGACTGAGTTATTGATAAATCAGGAAATCTGATTTTACATGTCCTTTTAAATCCTTTGTAAATCCACTCCACGAAGGCCTGTCAATTTGAAACTTTTTAGGGTCATCAAAGACATTACCATGATGAACCACGTTAAGGGCTCGATTCAATCAGATCCACTATAGCCAACATCCAAATAGCGGTTGTTTTGTCGGAAGTGGAACTGCGTTAGCGCTGTCAAATCCACAAGTTGCTCGAGGCATTATACCTAAGGCAGACATTGCCATTGGCTGCACGGAGTCACATTAACAGAAATCTCATGCAGCCTTGTTTACACATTTGAACAGTGGAATGTGAGATGTAATCTACACCTTCATTATGATGATGGAAATCCTCATTTAATTGAATGATTTTTCAAGTTGAGAGTAATTATGTGTATATAGCCTACACTCTCTCCTTCTGAACTTCTAATGCATGTGGGGCAGGTGTGGCATCATGACAATGATGGCAAGAGCAACTGCTCACAGATTTGATGGCTTTAACACAGTTCCACCTCAGACACCGTGTTACGTTCCTCAGTTTCTGTGTTGTTGTGGGTTTGTATGTGTGTGTGTGTATTTCAGGAAATGGCTTCCTGGAATCCTAAAGCAGCTGATTGGTCGGCCCCATCGCTGATTGGAGCTCTGACCCCTCCCTCTCGTCAAGGGAAACAGCTGTCTGTTTCGATTGAAATTGATCACTTAAATTATTGGTAAATTATTCTTTTTCATTTGTTCCCAGGGGGGATGGGAACGCACCTTGGGAATGTTTAAGCAAGAGGCCTGCGGGCATACATAACCCGTAGTATTTAATCTGTCTATGCACACTAGGTAAAACCTGGGCGGACAACCCCTGTATATTGGTTAGTGTGCCAGGTGGTGCTAAAGGTTAGGTAAGAAGTGGGAAGGCAGGTAAGGTAGGAGAGGGGACTCTCATTTTTACTTTCTTTGCTTTGGTTCCGTTCAACCCCTTTTCCCCACATTACCGTGTTAACCTCCCTGGGCAAGGTGGGACGTTTGCGTCCCACCTAGTCAACAGCCAGTGGAATTGCGTGGCGCGAAATACAAATACCTCAAAAATGCTATAACTTCAATTTCTCAAACATATGACTATTTTACACCATTTTAAAGACAAGACTCTCTTTAATCTAACCACATTGTCCGATTTCAAAAAGGCTTTACAGAGAAAGCAAAACATTAGATTATGTCAGGAGAGTACCCTGCCAAAAATAATCACACAGCCATTTTCAAAGCAAGCATATATGTCACAAAAACCAAAACCACAGCTAAACGCAGCACTAACCTTTGATGATCTTCATCAGATGACACTCCTAGGATATTATGTTATACAATACATGAATGTTTTGTTCAATCAAGTTCATATTTATATCAAAAACTAGCTTTTTACATTAGCATGTGATGTTCTGAACTAGCATACCCACCGAAAACTTCCGGAGAATTTACTAAATTACTCACGATAAACGTTCACAAAAAGCATAACAATTATTTTAAGAATTATAGATACAGAACTCCTCTATGCACTCGATATGTCCGATTTTAAAATAGCTTTTCGGATGAAGCACATTTTGCAATAATGTAAGTACATAGCCCGGCGTTACAGGGCTAGCTATTTAGACACCCACCCAGTGTAGCCTTCACCAAAATCACATTTCCTATAAGAAAAATGTTCTTACCTTGCTTGTTCTTCATCAGAATACACTGCCAGGACTTCTACTTCAATAACAAATGTAGGTTTGGTCCCAAATAATCCATCGTTATATCCAAACAGCGACGTTTTGTTCGTGCGTTCTAGACACTATCCCAACGCTAAATCTCGGCCACGAGCATGACGCAAAATATGACAAAAAATTTCGAAATATTCCATTACCGTACTTCGAAGCATGTCAACCGCTGTTTAAAACCAATATTTATGCAATTTATCTCGTAGAGAAGCGATAATATTCCGACCGGGAATCTGCCTGTCTGTAAACTGAGGAAAAAACCAAAAGCCGGGGGCGGGGCGTGTCACGCGCCTAAGGCTTAGTCCATTGACTGACCACTCAGCTTTTGCTCTCGTGTGCTTCAGCCAGGGCTTTGAATGACATCATTCCTGTTTTTCCCGGGCTGTGAGACTCCATTGTTGACGTGACAAGTGTCACGTAAGAGCAGAGATCCTTTGTAAACGATAGAGAGAATCAAGAAGGGCAAGAAATGTTCAGACAGGGTACTTCCTGAACAGAAGCATCTCAGGTTTTTGCCTGCCATAGGAGTTCTGTTATACTCACAGACACCATTCAAACAGTTTCAGAAACTTTGGAGTGTTTTCTCTCCAAAGCTAATAATTATATGCATATTCCAGTTTCTGGGCAGGACTAATAATCAGATTAAATCGGGTACGTTTTTTATCCAGCCGTGAAAATACTGCCCCCTAGATGTAACAGGTTAAACCCCATCTACATTTAGCCCTAATCCAATACCTCATGCATATGTGACTGATTACCTCTTACTAGACACAAGTCAGTTTAGCATATTTTTGTAATTTTTTTTACTGTGTATAAAAGTACAGATTGAGAGCTTCAAATTGGTATATACCCAGGTTGTACCACAATTTGTTTCTGTGATGTTTTTCTGTGATCTGGCTCATCTGGCTCTGTCTATGTTAGGTGCTTAGTATTGATGCCCACACCCTAAAACCCACACAACAGTCTGTGCTTTCCTATTAAAACCGGTAGGCGAGGTAACTCTCTTTCCCACGAGTTACATTGTAAAGTTCAACTTTTTTTATTTGGATGTTGCATGGGATGTTGATGGTCCACTGTGATAGGTTCCCACCAATACAATGTCATGACCAGAGCAACTTCATCATCACCTTGCTTCTGATTGCCTTTCGCCCAGTCAAATGATTTCTTCTCAACATTCCAAATGACACTCAAGTTGGAGGATCTATTTTTATTTTATTTATTTGTTATTTTGTTTAATTACTAATGTCGTTTTGATACAAAACGTGATTTTGAGATGATAAAGGTACCGATTTACTTAGACTACATAGACATAACACATTTTTTACACATCTATAAGAATTTTATGAACGTGTTCTAACAAGTCCCAACCACATTATTATAGGTTCATGAAATATATCCATAGCATATCTATAGCGCATTCATGTCATGCTATGCAAGAGCTCATATTTCGTTATAATGATAGTATAGTGTCATTATGGCGGTTCTCAAAAGTGTGCTTCTGCCAGACCAGTGTTAGTGAATATGCCAAAAGGCTAAACCACGTTTTGAAAATTATGCTGATAGCCTGTACTAGCCCCATTTCCCCCAACGGCCGGTAGAGGCCTGTGACTTACCTTAATCTTCTTCTCACAGAGATCAACGGTGCCTGAAGATCCCCACAGGGTTGGATCCTCAGGGTCAATTTTACAGATCAAATTGTGTAATTGAGTGTCATATCATCTCTTTCATAACTCTTTAACAGCTCCCCTCCACATCACAATTAGGCCTACTTTGGTCATACTGGTCTATAACCCACACATGAAAGGTCTATCTATGAATTCTATGCAGTCAAAGTAAAATCAAATCTATTTTCCCATTCATAAAGTATTTATAGCTAAGCACTTCCTGGTAAATAACTGCGTAGTTTGCCACTCTGATGTATAACATCAACATTAAAGGGCTATGTATGAATTCTATGCAGTATACAGTGCATTCGGAAAGTATTCAGACCCCTTGACTTTTTCCACATTTTGTTACGTTACGACCTTATTCTAAAATTGGTTAAATAATAACTAAAAATCTCATCAATATACACACAATACCCCATAATGACAAAGCGAAAACAGGTCCCACAGTTGACCAGTGCATGTCAGAGCAAAAACCAAGCCATGAGGTCAAAGGAATTGTCCATAGAGCTCAGAGACAGATTTGTGTCAAGGCACAGATCTGGGGAAGGGTACCAAAAAATGTGTGCAGCATTGAAGGGCAAGAACACAGTGGCCTCCATCATTCTTAAGGGGAAGAAGTTTGAAACCACCAAAACTCTTCCTAGAGCTGGCCACCCAGACAAACTGAGCAATCGGGGAGAAGGGAGGGTGACCAAGAACTCGATGGTTACTCTGACAGAGCTCCGGAGTTCCTCTGTGGAGATGGGAGAACCTTCCAGAAGGAACCCCATCTCTGTAGCACTCCACCAATCAGGCCTTTATGGTAAAGTGGACAGATGGAAGCCATTTCTCAGTAAAAGGCGCATGGCAGCCGCTTGGATTTTGTCAAAAGCACCTAAAGGACTCTCAGACCATGAGAAATAAAATTATTTGGTCTGATGAAACCAAGATCGAACTCTTTGTCCTGAATGCCAAGCATCACGTCTGGAGGAATCCTGGCACCATCCCTACGGTGAAGCATGGTGGTGGCAGCATCATGCTGAGGGGATGTTTATCAGCAGCAGGGCCTGGGAATCTAGTCAGGATCAAAGGATCAAGAGATAGATGAACAGAGCAAAGAACAGAGAGATCCTTGATGAAAACCTGCTCCAGAGTGCTCAGGACGTCAGACTGGGGCGAATGTTGAACTTCCAACAGGACAACAGCCCTAGGCACACAGCTAAGACAAAGCCGGAATGGCTTCGGGACAAGTCTCTGAATGTCCTTGAGTGGCCCAGCCAGAGCCCGAACCGATCGAACATCTCTGGAGAGACCTGAAAATAGCTATTCAGCAACGCTCCCCATCCAACCTGACAGAGCTTGAGAAGATCTGCAGAGTAGAACGAGAGAAATTCCCCAAATACAGGTGTGCCAAGCTTGTAGCGTTATACCCAAGAAGATTCGATGCTGTAATCGCTGCCAAAGGTGTTTCAACAATGTACTGAGTAAAGGGTCTGAATACTTATGTAATGAGATATTTCATTTTTATAAATTTGCTAAAATGTTTTTGCTATGTCATTATGTGGTATTGTGTGTAGATTGATGAGGGGAAAAAAACAATTTGTTCAATTTTAGAATAAAGCTGTAACATAACAAAATGTGGAAAAAGTCAATAAGGTCTGAATACTTTCCGAGTGCACCGTATATACTGTCATTTCTATTTTCCCATTCATGAGGCATTTATAAAAATGCCTTACTTATCAAAAAGATTACAGACACAACACAATAATAAAGGTAGGGTGTTAGGTCAAGTGACAAAATCTGGACGCTGAGCAAGAATTCTACTGTTTGACTCTGCTGCTCATTTCATAAATCATGATATTCTGATCAACTGTGAATTAAAGTTGTCTGACAAACCATTCGTGAGCATGTCTCTCTGATATGGGGGAGCTCCCTCAATCAGTGGGGCCAGATCGGTTTGGGGCCAGATCGGTTTCTGACAACCACTTTTCGCGCTCTCATGATTATATTGCTTTCACATTCATCCATTTCAGGAGGTGTTATCTCGTCCAATTATTTAAAAAAGTTGACTACCAAGTTGAAGTATATAAGTTGACTGACTGGAAGGAGTTTTGTGAAGAAAGCAAAAAAAAAATCTGAGTGACAAGGTAAGCAAGCCTTCATCTACACTGTTTGACCAGATACTGTGCATTTGACGAAACGCAAAAAAACATCACTGCAGAAATCAGATTTTTGGGTACATTTTTCTGTGATGCTTTCAAGAATTCATGCTGAATTGTTGAATCGATCATATATTTACCACGAGTAGGTGGCTAACAAGCTGTTTAAGTAGCTAGCCACTGTTAGCTAACGGAAGAGAGTGGGGCATTCTGCTTGGCTACAGCAGGGATGTTCTCTCTCATTGCGCTCTCTGTCTCCACTCTCGCTCTCTCGATTTGGTCAAACTAAAATACAATTTTATACATTTAAACCTCAGGTTCCTAGGAACAATTTGATATGCAGCAATTGAGAC
This sequence comes from Salmo trutta, assembly GCF_901001165.1. Lineage (NCBI taxonomy): Eukaryota > Metazoa > Chordata > Actinopteri > Salmoniformes > Salmonidae > Salmo > Salmo trutta. The sequence continues at coordinate 24,126,523 of NC_042966.1, read as the reverse complement.
TACATTTCAATTACGGATGTGAGCGGAGATTGTCACCACTGAGGTGACAAGCTGTTTTTAGCAAGTCTATTAGCTAGCTAGTTGAGAGGAGAGAGACACATTGTTTGGCGCCTGTCTCTCATCTCTCTCTCTCACACACAGGAGAGAGAAAAGGGAAGGAAAGAGGGAGAGTAGGGGGAGGGAGAGAGTTGTAGGCAGGGAGGGATGAGGAGAGATAGAAAGATGTGGAAGAAAAGTGGGAGGGAAGGAGAGGACCACTGGCTGATAAATGCCCTCAGCAATCTCTACCAGTTAATGTGGTGTCTCTAGCTAACAGAGCAGGGGTGGGCAGGAGAAAAATAATGAGAGGATGTTGAGTTAAATTACATACAGTTGAAGTCAGAAGTTTACATCCACTTAGGTTGGAGTCATTAAAACTCATTTTTCAACAACTCCACACATTTCTTGTTAATGAACTATAGTTTTGGCAAGTCGGTTAGGACATCTATTTTGTGCATGACACAAGTAATTTTTCCAACCATTGTTTACAGATTCTTTCACTTATAATTCACTGTATCACAATTCCAGTGGGTCAGAAGTTTACATACACTAAGTTGACTGTGCCTTTATAAACAACTTGGAAAATACCAGAACATTTTGTCATGGCTTTAGAAGCTTCTGATAGGCTAATTGATATCATTGGAGTCAATTGGAGGTGTACCTGTGGATGTATTTCAAGGCCTACCTTCAAACTCAGTGCCTCTTTGCTTGACATCATGGGAAAATCAATAGAAATCAGCCAAAACCTCAGAAAGAAAATTGTAGACCTCCACAAGTCTGGTTCATTCTTGGGAGCAATTTCCAAACGCCTGAAGGTACCACGTTCATCTGTACAAACAATAGTACGCAAGTATAAACACCATGGGACCACGCAGCCGTCATACCGCTCAGGAAGGAGACGCATTCAGTCTCCTAGAGATGAACGTACTATGCTGCAAAAAGTGCAAATCAATTCCAGAACAACAGCAAAGGACCTTGTGAAGATGCTGGAGGAAACAGGTACAAAAGTATCTATATCCACAGTAAAACCAGTCCTATATCAACATAACCTGACAGGCCACTCAGCAAGGAAGAAGCCACTACTCCAAAACCACCATAAAAAAGCCAGACTACGGTTTGCAACTGCACATGGGGACAAAGATCGTAATTTTTGGAGAAATGTCCTCTGGTCTGATGAAACAGAACTGTTTGGCCATAATGACCATCATAATGTTTGTATGAAAAAGGTGGAGGCTTGCAAGCTGAAGAACACCATCCCAACTAAGAAGCACGGGGGTGGCAGCATAATGTTGTGGTGGTGCTTTGCTGCAGGAGGGACTGGTGCACTTCACAAAATAGATGGCATTATGAGGATGGAAAATGATGTGGATATATTGAAGCAACACCTCAAGACATCAGTCAGTAAGTTAAAGCTTGGTCACAAATGGGTCTTCCAAATGGACAATGAACCCAAGCATACTTCCAAAGTTGAGGCAAAATGGCTTAAGGACAACAAAGTCAAGGTATTGGAGTGGCCATCACAAAGCCCTGACCTCAATCCTAAAGAAGATTTGTGGACAGAACTGACCAAATGTGTGCGAGCAAGGAGGCCTACAAACCTGACTCAGTTACACCAGCTCTGTCAGGAGGAATGGGCCAAAAGTCACCCAACTTATTGTGGGAAGCTTGTGGAAGCCCACCCAAAACGTTTGACCCAAGTTAAACAATTTAAAGGCAATGCTACCAAATACTAATTGAGTGTATGTAAACTTCTGACCCACTGGGAATGTGATGAAAAAATTAAAAGCTCTTCTCTCTACTATTATTCTGACATTTCACATTCTTAAAATAAAGTGGTGATCCTAACTGACCTAAGGCAGGGACATTTTACTAGGATTAAATGTCGGGAATTGTGAAAAACTGAGTTTAAATGTATTTGGCTGAGGTGTATGTAAACTTCCGACTTCAACTGTATGTGTTTCTGTTACAAGCACACTAAAACCCTAAAAGTAGCATACACTGAGTGTAAAAACATTAGGAACACCTTCTCTTTCCATTACATAGACTGACCAAGTGAATCCAGGTGAAAGCTATGATCCCTTATTGATGTCACTTGTTAAATCCACTTCAATCAGTGTAGATGAAGGGGAGGAGACGAGTTAAAGAAGGATTTTTCAGCCTTGAAACACTTGTGACCGACCGGCTTGATTCGGTCTTATGTAGTACATTTTGAAATTTTATTTTTTTACATTGGATAAAGGTAGAGACTCAGAGCTAGAAAATGGTATATCATGCACTACAGTTGAGGAACAATGGGAAAGTAATTCTGCTTTGAAAGTTGATAAACTTGTAACCTCACTTTTGAGAAAATTACCTTTAAATATTTTGGTACACCTACTGGAGAGCTCTCCTTTGTCTACACCCATTCAGCATCATTCACACCATTTTAAGTTTTGCTCCACCCATCTCTTTAAGGATTCGCATGTGAGGCCGAGGAGCAAGGTTGATCCGAGCGTTCTGTCCTAACAATAGCAGTCAAGAACCCAAGCTAACTGGCTAATGTTGGCTACCTAACTAGCTACTTCCAGAAACAAATGAGAGAACAGCTCACTGACCATTTTACTCACCTTAGCAGAGCATGTTATGCTGTTTTGTTATCCAGATCGTTGGAGACTGCAACTGTGCTGCTGGCAACAATTGAATTACGTTTATTTGCAAACGTTTACTGACACCGGCCAAATTCAATGGGTGTTGAGCGTTCGTAAATTCGTCAGCTATTCTGCGCTATGGCACACTCAGACGAGAGTGCTCTGAAATCGGAGTAGATAGCCAGAGCAAATTTACTAGCTACGTCTATCAACATTTGTTGCAGTGACATCATGAACATTCAATTGAAATGTTTACTTGCATAGTAGAGACTGTTGTTAAGACATGTAGCTAGTTAGCTAGGTAAACAATGAACCATAATCCCAACTCATGATGTCCCGACCCTGCATGAATCTGCAGGTAGCTAACTAACCAGGTTCAATGTTAGCTAGCTAACATTAGGCTATAACTAGTAAAGCAATTGGCTCTGATGTACGAATAATATTACCACACAGATCATATGCGTAACGTTAGCTAGTGAGCCAGCCAGCTAACTTTAGCTAGATAGCTACCAGTAGACTTTAACTTGAAATGAAAATAACTTTCTGACAAAATTACAAATGTGTAATATCTGAAAATGTAGCTAGCTAGACTATCTTACCCATATACATGGATGGACGCTTCTCCCTCTCTGTCACGGATGCCATTGTTGCCCTTAGTTTAAAGATGTAATCCGGGGACAGGTGTTTTCTCCATCCCCTTAGCTGTCATACTCTAATGATTTCAAAACTCAGTCCTCCCGAAAGTGGAGAACAACACTTATGCAGTTCTACTACGTGATATCTTTTTTTTAAAAAGCCGTGTTAGAAAGGATTACCTACACATACTGACCAGCTCAAATAGACAGAAGCGTGCTACAAGTCAGATCAATCCAAACTCATCTCTAGGCATTTCCAGCCATTCATTATCTCAGCTAATCATGGCTAGCGGAGTTTTTCTGTGGCTAAACCAACTATGCTTGTAATTTAACAATTGTATTGTTATTTACAGATGGCATACAAGTTTGTTATGGCACATGAAAGTTCACATGTTTCAGAAGGCATTTCTTCCCAAAAACTTTTACGTTTAAATGGCTCTCCTGTGAAGTAGTGACAGGCGACATACGCCTAGTTTCCTGAAACTAGTCACATTTGAGACATGGATTCTGTATTTGTGCCATTCAGAGGGTGAATGGGCAATCCAAACGATTTTTGTCGAACTGAGAGGTCACCAGGAAATGACATTTCACTGAACTCTCTCAATTTCCTCGGTCGTCGCTAGTTAACACAGCCACAATGTCATAAACCCTACCTATTTCTACAGTGTCTTTAAAAAAATATATAATTTGAAACCTAACATTAACCCTAACCTTAACCATACTGCTAACCTTATGCAAAACCCTAACCTTAAATGAAGACCAAAGAGCACATTTGGTTTTTATACATTTTTACGAAATAGCCAGTTTGAGGCTGTGTTATCTAGTGGAAACCGTGTACTGTGTAGCCAAAATAGAAAGAGCATCATGATGTTTCTGTATCTAAATGTGTCCTGTTGGTAAAAGGTTCGTAATAAGGGTCTAAAATGTACTTTTTGGTCCACCAGCCACTGGCAGGTAGCCAATCCAATTTTTTACCAGACAAAATATTTTTCCCTAAAATTACACCAACAAAACATCAAAAAGATGGCCATGTTTTGTTATGTTTCTAAAACAACAAATGTATTACTGGTAAGAAGTAATGTGGTATATTGTTTTATTGCATTTTTTTTAAACCTTAAGTCTTTTAACCAAAATATCACAAACGAGACAAACACGTTCACCAGACCCTTTAAGGGCGGGATGTTACTGTGGTAACAGGACTCGAGTTATGTTTGTGCCTGTGCGACTGAGTCTGACAAGTAGAAGCGTTGTCTTCTCTTCCCTAGCAGTATAAACTCAGACATTGAAACACAACCTAGCTTGTAAACAATCAATGTAAATAGCCAAGAAACACAATTACAAATTCTTACTTCAGTAGACTTTCGTTTCAATAAATTAGATCCACTTTTTTTGGGGGCTGTGCGCAGCGTTTCTGAAAATGAATCTTTTACTCAGCCTGTCACTTGCACACAGTCCCCAGCCAGGCAGTATTGCATCGTGAGGTGAGATAGGCTGTATAGGATTCGTAGTTCTTCGGCTTTGTGCGATTATTTTACCAGCTATGAAACAAAACGGCAGAAATACTTTGAGAAAAGTCAAACTGAAAAATGTCAATAGTAGGATTCTTCTGCGATGTCCTCAGTATTTTCTTCTGTGCTAGCTACATCTGGAAAATGTAAATACAATGTTCATATTTCCTTTAACATTCTGTGTTGTGTCCGTGTTATTTTTGATAATTGGGGGTTTATGAATGTTTTATGAATAGGAAAAGAGATTTGACTGTACTTTGACAGCATAGAATTCATAGATAGACCTTTCGTGTGAATGCTATAGACAAATATGACCAACTTAATTGTCGTGTGGAGGAGGGCTGTTAATGAGTTATGAAAGAGATGATATCACCCGATTTTATCTGCAAAATTTACTCTGAGAATTCAACGCTGTGGGGATTTACATGCACCATTGACCTCAGTGAGAAGAAGATTTCCGTAGTACAGGCAGTATCAGCATAATTTTCTAAACGTGGTTTGGCCTTTAGGCATATTCCCCAACACTGGTATGGCAGAAGCACACTTTTAAAAACAGCAATAATAATGACACTACACTGTCATTATAATGATGCATCTATTAATATATCTACTGTTAATATGAGCTCTTGCATAGCATGACATGAATGATCAATAGATGTACTTCATTAACCTTTATAGGACCTGTCATAACAGTTCATGAAATGCTTATAGATGTGTCATGAATGTGTTGTGGCTATGTAGTCAAAATGAATCATCACCCAATCGGTCCTGTTTGCTAATATGACTAAAGCTCAATGACTGAGGAAATGTTTTGATGGGAATGTGTCGCAGGATCTTAACTAGATCCACTGGCACAGCAGTAGGCTTACAGGATCTGAGATATCACAATTGAGGCACCAGGATTGGTCAATTCAAATTGAATCTCCAGGGTATATCTGGATGACCATTTCCTGTTTCCTCATCCATATATACTTCCTCTTGTTCAAACATTTCAAACACAAACGAGGTAGTATGGTCATTGGCTCAAAGTCAGACAAGCAAAACAGCCTTTTAAAAGTTTTTTTCATGGTTGTGCAAGCACTGCTCAGTTAGGGGAGCAGCAGAGCAGTGGGATGTGGTGGGAAACACCACCAGCAGTTTTTTGGGGGGGCTGGAGTTGAAAAATGTGCCTCTCTTTATTCAATTTCAGTGTTTGGTCCCTAGTGCCTGGCCCTGTGCTTGATGCTTGATGTGAGAAATGAGCGTGGTGGAGAGGGAGGGATGGAAGAGGCACGCACAGGGCCAATCTGTGGTGCAGGCTCGGGGCTAACAGCAGCCTGGGGTGGAGCACTGTGGCGGGGAGGGGAGGGGAGGGGAAGGGAGGAGATGTCTCATGAACTGTCTCCATCCCTGTGCTCATCATTAACCTCTCTGCACACGTCTCGCAACACAGCCCCCCGCACTGTGAGTGTCTGCTGCACCCCACTGTGAACCTCATAGATTGCAGTTTACACGCACTGTCAAACTTTCATATACACACTGCATGAACGCATGCATGAGTGGTCACACGCACACACACACATACACACATGCACGTATAAATACAAACATGCATACACGTATGCACATACACAAATTTAAACCCGGAGGATGTATCTCCAATTAAAAGTTACATTTTGCATTCAATCAATGCAGCAAATAACAACGTACTCTTTCATTATCCCACAGCAATGAAAACAAATTACCTAAACTATTTTCAGTTCAGCCTTATTATGATCAACTTGGTCACACGCACACATACACCCTCGCACACACACACATACCCACACACACTTCACTATGGTGGTACATTTGAGACATTGTATTCCAAAACACCTATGTCTGTAAAATACTTCTTTCAATGAGGACAGGATGAGCATCTTTAACCTGCAGAAACAGTTGTTTTGTGTGTTTGTCTATCGCCACGGTCGCTATACACTCTTTGAATTAGGAGTGACTCGAGGAACCCTGTATATCCTCAAGAGAACCATTGCATATCAAAGGGTTCATATTTGCAACTTTGGTTAGTTTAGGGGTTCTTGGAGGAACCTTTAATGCTTCTATGAAGCAAAGGGTTCCTAGAGGAACCTTTTTTCTGGCGCGTGCAGAGCACTTCCAATTTATTTAGCCATTGGATTTGTTGCGCTGCAAGACTCAGGAGAAGATATGTGGTTTTCAGTGATGGCGTTATGGGATAGCTTGTAAATAATTACCCATTCCTGTTTAAGTACGATTTCAATAGCAATGTTGAATAATGCAACATTGGCTGTCAAGCCACTTATATTGTATGACTTTAAGTTCTTCTTGTGACGGTAATGACGTTTATTTATGATGATAATTATGAGCTGTTGGCTTAGATCACCACCTACACACTAAAAACAAATGCCTCTACATAGTGCCAAATAAGGGTTCTTAGGCTTGTAACCATAGCAGATCCCTTTTTGGTGCTATACATAACCCTTTTTTAATGTTTTTTATAGAACCATGCTCATAAGGTGCTAAATGGAACATTCATGGTGCTATAAATAACCTGTTACTAAGGTTCTATAAAGAACTACTAAATAAAGTTTGTTACAACACTTTTTGGTGCTGTATACCCTTACGGAAAAACTTCATGAATTTCACATGTGAAGTGTTCCAAAAACACATGCTTCATGTGATCACGTGATCTTATGTGAAGTTAATGTGATAATGTGACAACGTGTAGAGTAACATGTGCTGACATGAAACTACACAATCGTGTTTTTTCTGTAAGGGTAAAACCTTTTTTAATGGTTCTTTACAGAACCTTAAGGGGGAAATGTTCTATAAAGAACCTTTGAAGAACCATACAAGATTTTTAATTCTGGTTAGGCATTATATTTCAAAAAATTCCATCAGTGTTATTATTGTGTTAATTGACAAGTTTTATGTGCTAGTTCTGGAACGGCCCTGGGGTCAGACACTTCTGTTGGCTCTATGCAGTGGTGATTTTAGCATGTAAATCTTGGTAGGGCAAACTCCCCACATTTTGTTGAGATGCATGCCAGCAAAGCCACTACACAACACTAAACAATACATTAATTGCACTATAACGGTGACAAACCTTGCCCACAAACTGTTAGGGCCGACATTAAGCTGTCCCAACAGCAGAGATTTCTTTTTACCACTGCTACACCTGGCTGTCAGCGGAGCCTTATCTGGCAGCAAAACAGTTCATTCAGCCTCATTTACTGCCTTTCAAAAAACGTAGCTGATATGGCTGACTTGCTTATAGAAATGTGACTCGTTTCAGGAAACTAAGTGTATATTGCAAGTCACAACTTCACAGGAGAATCGTTTGAACATTTATTTTTTATCAAAATGCGGCAGAAATGACTTATCATGTGCCTTAATAACAAACGTGTATGCTAACTGTAAATACAAATGAAGTTGTTAAATTACATGCCTAGTTGGTTTAGCCACAGAAAACGACATGAACATTCCCGCTAGCTATGATTGGCTGAGATAATGAATGGTCTGGACATGCCGAGAGAGTATCGGATTGGTCTGCCATGTAGCATCTTCTGTCTATAAAATGAGCTGCCCATTATGAGTAGATAATCCTTTCTGCTGCAGTTTTTTCTAAAGATATAACGTTAGCCATGGAGAACTGCAAATGTTTTGCTACTGCTCTCAATAACATTGCTGCCTTGAATTTATCAGGCGCTATTGACAAAGGTCATTTTCAGGAGGACGATTGTACCATGCTGACTCTCTCTGACTCTGAAAATGATAAGACGATATGAACCAGAGTGACTTGACACGACAGGCCGAGCAAGCTGTACAAACAAAACGGAAACGACACAGGACATCTTATTTAATAAAAGGTGTTGCTGTCTGCCGTGAAGTGTTCATCCATGTATACGGTTAAGAGTCTAGCTACAGTTTCAGATATTATACATTTCTAGTCTTGTCAGAAAGTTGTTTTCATTGCAAGTTAAAGCTTACTGTTAGCTAGCTAGCTGACGTTAGGTGGCTGGCTCGCTAGCTAACATTACGTGTATGATCTGTGGAGTAATATTATCTCAGAAAACCATTTGCATTGCTAGTTATAGTCTAGCATTAGCTAGCTAACTAGCTGACATTGAACCTATTTGCTTAACTTTAGCTAGCTATGCTAACCGGTATGTATTGCTAGTACTCTATGGATTGGGATTATGGTTCATTGTTTAGCTACATGTCTTCACCAGATGATTACATGACCCATCAAGTTAGCCAGGTGTCTGTTGTATAATAATGCTAAAATATTTGGGTCTGGATTTTGTCTTTCAGCATCAGTAGAACATGCCAGACTCTAGTCCACCGTCATACAAGGATAACGGTCTAATGCCTCCCATCAAAAAGAGAGCTGGCCCATCCAGCAAAGGCAGCATCGCAATCATCAACTACATGCACCATTTCTTCACCAACTACAGAGTTTGGGAAACACGTGTGGACCTGAATTGTGATAACTGCAGTGGCCAAAAAAAGAACAAGTTTGTGCTCTGGTATTGTGCCTGGTGGACCATGCACAAGCTCCACCACAATCTGGACCTTCACTTCCTGATCACAGGCCACACCAGTTTGCCCCCACTGGTGCTTCGGCCTCATCAAGCAGTGCTTCAGAAAAGACCAGAGTGAAGCCTTTGTCTGAGATTGCTGGTGTTGTGAAGGACAGCACTGTGACAGGGGTCAACATCCTGCATCTGATTGGACTGGAGGATGGTACGCTGCTTGTGGAAAGCTATGGCTGGCAACAACACCTGACTCTGTACTTCAGGCCACTGCCACAGATCAAGCAACACCAGCACTTCAGCTGAATATAATTTTAATTGCATTGTATAAGGTTATTCTTCTTATCTTGGGAGGTGAATTGATGTTATGCAAGGATGTAATGTCTTCTAAATTTGTTTTGTTATTTCCTGTTTCTCAGCTTCGATGCTCTGGAGCCTGATGTTGTTGTCTCCAAGGAGCGTTCGGACTCAGTCGGGACCAGGTTTCAGCTGCTGCGCAATGCTGACATCCTTCCTCCCATAGATGGTCTGCCTGTGCAAGCACCACCTGGACAGGACACAGCTAGACAAGCTTATATTTTTGAGAAGATCAGTTTTACAACGAAGAGGCTATAGACATCACATGCCTTGCACCAAAGTCAAGGGCAGGACAGAAACAGGCTCTCCGAATATAGATGCCCTTGTTCATGCGTGGTTCGGACGGACCAGTTCATCACTGGGGGCGAGTTCCCAGTCATCAGCCCTATCTGCAGTGCCTCTATTGACATGACTCTCTCATAACACACACACCATACGTTGCTGCTACTATTTATTTTTTTATCCTGCTGCTCATCCACTTTACCCCTGATTGTATGCATATAACTACCTCATCTATCACTGATTGTCACGCCCTGATTTGTTTCACCTGTTCTTGTGCTCTTCTCCAACCCCTCCAGGTGTCGCTCATCTTCCCCATTTATCCTCTGGGTATTTATACCTGTGTTTTCTCTGTTTGTTCAGGTCAACCAGCGTTTTGTCTCTGCTCCTGTTCTTCCCCAGTCTCTCTTTTTCTCATCCTCCTGGTTTTGACCCTAGCCTGTCCTGACCATGTACCCACCCGCCTGACCTCTCTGCCTGTCCCTGAGCCTGCCTGCCGTCCTGTACCTTTGCTCCACCTCCGGATTATCGACCTCTGCCTGACCTGACTCTGAGCATGCCTGTAGTCCTGTACCTTGGCCTCTAATCTGGATTATCGACCCCTGCCTGCCTTGACCTGTTGTTTGCCTGCCCCTGTTGTTACAATAAACATTGTTACCCTCACACAGTCTGCACTTGGGTCTTACTTTGATTCCTGATACTGATATCGATATTGATATTGTTCTTGTACATACTGCATATTATTTTGTTCTTTCTATAATGGCATTTACATATCATTTTTTCTTTATATTGAGACTATCTATTTTTGATATTGCTACTATGCAAGTAACCATTTGGCTGTACTGTTTACACCTGCAGAGACCCATTCACTTAGCAAGACGTGGCTGGGGGTTATAGCATTTTTTCACATGACCCATCAATTTAGACAAGTGTGTCACTAATATTTATAAAATATTTGTATCTGGACACTTTCTGTTTACCTGGAATGTTTCCTTACTGTAGACTACTACTTTTACCTCTTAGTCTTAATCTTTACTACACTACTCACTGTTTAGCACATGATGTCACATGTGAATCCTTAAAGAGATGGGTGGGACTGGCTTAAGAGGGTGTGAACAATGTTAAATGGGTGTAGACAAAGAAGAGCTCTCCAGTAGGTGTGCCAAAACATTAAAGGGCCATTTTCTCAAAAGTGGGGTTACAAGTTTAGCAACTTTCAAAGCAGAATTACTTTCCCATTGTTCCTCAACTGCAGTGTATGATATACCATTTTGTAGCTCTGTGTCTGCTTTTATCCAATGTAAAAAACACTTTCACATTTTGCTACATTAGACTGAATCAAAGCGGTCTATCACAAATGTGGTTTCTTCTGACAATTGAGATGTACCAACTATGCCATAAGGGGACAACGAGTGGTTAAGAGGCAATCCGTAATTTCAATTTAGACATTAATGAGCGAGCTAGAATGGACGTAGTCAATATAACTATTTGTTCAGCACTTTTGAAATGTACAGCGACAGAATTCAGGGCCGTTCTTACAGTATTCTCCATGTACACCAAGTATATAAGGAGACAATAAAACTTCTTACAATATTCAATAATGACATTTCTCTAAAACAAGCTACAGTATAGGCTACATGTGCACCACCAAGTCAGAACAGTAGGCTAAGTTATGAGTGGGAAAGGGACCAAATTATTAGGGTGAGGCACATGGGCTACTAACAGTTTACTACACAACATACACTTAGTATTACTTTCTTAGCTACTGTATACATATCTCCTTGGTGTGTCACATCATTTATGCAGCAGCTTTTTGGACTCACCTTCTTGTGCTGTGCTCACTTGAACAGGAAGGTGGTGTGTGGGTCCTTCTTGAGGGCAACATTTGTCACCAAAGTCTGGCATTCTCTGGATTTACGGTGCCTTCAAGACAACTGGGAACATGGAAAAAAACAAAGTTAAATCATGACGTCAGTGATTTTCAGGTCGGAGCTCTAGAAAGAGGCCCGAGTTACCGACTTGGATAACAGGCTATACCTTATTTTCCCTGTCAGAGCTCGTTTCATTCAGAGTTCCTAGTTGTCTTGAACTCCCTGAAGTCTGAGATTTTCCAGTTGTTTTGAACGCGGCAGAAATCATGCTAGATTAACAGCATGCCCAATGTATTCAACCTTTTCTGGCCCATGGTGTTGAATATTTACCATTGGAAAAGAGACCCTTAAACCCAGACTTGGACCACACACCCACTTCACTGAATAGCAGGCTAGTGATTCCTTTGCAACGCTTGTAGTTAGCCATTGATTCCTTCCAAACCACTCATTGTAGAATTTGAGAATTCCAACTTGTTGTGTAATGTTCATGTCCAATGGCCGATGAGCACCGATAAGTTTTATCTATAATTTCTCTTCAAATGACAAGGATTGAAAAGGATTTGCCAGTAGGTTGTCGACTTGATTCATGATGATGACTGCTTGTCTAGATTGCTAGCTAAGATTTTGAAAGTATGATGTTGATATGATCAGTCCAATCAAAGCTACGGTAGATATAACGTGATTTGACGTAATTTTATCTGTGGCCAATGACCTTGAGCCTTCTTGGATGGGCACTTGTAATTTAACTCTATGGCAGCACCCAAGGGGCTTGAATTTTTGAGCTCTCCCATTAGATTTTGTGGTGACGTAGTGTCCCCATGAGTGACAGAACACTGAGCCAATTACAGACAACACAACTAGAGAACATTACCAACCCCTACGCTCCGTATTTTCTGCTGGCTGCCCCACCACCACAGAAAGCTCTGAGCTAGGCTGAAACTCCTGCATTTTGGAGCTGCCTTACTCAAGAAAGCAAAAAATAGACCATGTTTGTATGCGGCTTTATTAACTCAAAAAAAATTTTTTTTAATTGTTTGCAAACTGACATGTGACATGTATTAATGACAAAATAATATGCAAAACAGGCAACAACAAACTATGAAAAAAAACATGGAATCACGTAGTAAGCAAAAAAGTGTTTAAAAAAACGAAATATATTTGGGATTTGAGATTCTTCAAGGTAGCCATCCTTTGCCTTGATGACAGCTTTGCACACTCTTGGCATTCTCTCAACCAGCGTCATGAGGTAGTCAGCTTGAATGCATTTCAATTAACAGGTGTGCCTTGTTAAAAGTAAATTTGTGTAATTTCTTTCCTTCTTAATGCATTTGAGCCAATCAGATGTGTTGTTACAAGGTAGGGTTGGTATATAGAAGATAGCCCATTTTAGTTTAACACTTATTTGGTTACTACATGATTACATATCTGCTATTTCATAGTTTTTATGTCTTCAATATTATAATACAATGTAGAAAATAGTTAAAATAAAGAAAAACACTGGAATGAGTAGGTGTGTCAAACTTTTGACTGGTACTGTATATACACTGCATTTCAAAAGTATTCAGACCCTATGACTTCTTCCACATTTTGTTACGTTACAGCCTTATTCTAAAATAACCTCATCAATCTACACACAATACCGCATAATGACAAAGCGAAAACAGGTTTTTAGATTTTTTTGCAAATTTATTAAGTTAAAAGAAAACAGAAATACCTTCTTTACATAAGTATTCAGACCCTTTGCTATGAGATTTGAAGTTGAGCTCAGGTGCATCCTGTTGCCATTGATCATCCTTGAGATGTTTGTACAGCTTGATTGGAGTCTACCTGTTGTAAATTCAATTTATTGGACATGATTAGAAAAGGCACACACCTGTCTATATAAGGTTAACAGTGCATGTCAGAGCAAAAACCAAGCCATGAGGTCGAAGGAATTGTCCGTAGAGCTCTGAGACAGGATTGTGTCGAGGCACAGATCTGGGGAAGGGTACCAAAAAATGCCCGCAGCATTTAAAATCCCCAAGAACACAGTGGCCTCCATCATTCTTAAATGTAAGAAGTTTGGAACCACCAATACTCTTCCTAGAGCTGTCCGCCCGGCCAAACTGAGCAATCGGGGAAGAAGGGCCTTGGTCAGGGAGGTGACCAAGAACCCAAATGTCACTCTGACAGAACTCCTCTTCTTCCAGAAGGACAACCATCTCTGGAGCACTCCACCAATCTGACATTTATTGTAGAGTGGCCAGACGGATGCCACTCCTCAGTAAACCTCTGACTGGGGCTGAGGTTTACCTTTCAACAGTATAACGACCCTAAGTACACAGCCAAGATAACGCAGGAGTGGCTTTGGGACAAGTCTCTGAATGTCCTTGAGCGGCCCAACCAGAGCCCGAACTTGAACCTGATCAAACATCTCTGGAGAGCCCTAAAAATAGCTGTGCAGTGACACTCCACATCCAACCGACAGAGCTGAGAGGATCTGCAGAGAAGAACGGGAGAATCCCCAATACAGGTGTGCCAAGCTTACCTTAGAAGAATTGAGGCTGTAATCGCTGCTGCCAAAGGTGCTTCAACAAAGTACTGTGTAAAGGGTCTGAATACTTATGTAAATGTGATATTTCATTTTTAATTTTTTGTAAAAATGTCTAAAAACCTGTTTTTGCTTTGTCATTATGGGGTATTGTGTGTAGATTGATGAGGTAAAAACGATTTAATCAATTTTAGAATAAGGCTGTAACGTAACAAAATGTGGAAAAATTCAAAGGGCCTGAATACTTTCCGAATGCACTGTATATATATTTCTTTCTTTCTTTCTTTATTTTTGCTAAACAGGTGGGGCTCAAAACTGCCCCACCTGCCCCACCTGCCCTAAATGACAGGTCGCCTTTGTCTGTATGCTTTCTTCTAATTGGCTCACTTGAAAAATGGATGTCAATCTCTATGACTTCCCTGGTAACCATCTTCTTAATAAGAGTAACAGAGCTGATAAGTTGACATTGCATTTACTAACTTTGTCAGAATAAACTATAGGGTTTCATAGTTTTGTTTTAATTGTTTCAATAAAGTGCTCTCTTTGATTAATCATTGTTTGTCTTGTAATGGAATATGATGTATAATTGAATGATCATGATGTAATTGTTTCATTGGATTTGATTATCTTTTGCGGAGTCTGCTCTGATTAAATGTCCTTCTGGAACTGTTTTGTCAAGATGGTACGAAGGAGAAAAACATGTGATTTTATAAACAGACGACGTAATTGTGCTCCAGTAAAATGTATTCATTTGCAATGAGTATGCATAAGACAATAGGCCTACTTTCATTTGTGACTTCTTCATTGTGTCAAAAAGAACCAGAAAAAAATATGAATGATGACAAACTCAGACTCATTTTAACACCAAAACATGCTGTGACCCTGGATTGTTCTATGCAGTATTTTCTGTTCAGTAGTGTTCAGTCAACGCAAGAGCAAAATAATAAAGATAGTTCTGATGCAAATGGTGTCAGGCGGTAACATTTAGTCAAACAGGTAAAACCCGATCACACAACTGTCTTGTGAATGTGAGTCAGACACACACACACACTGCTGTTACTCTCCAGTTTCCTTATACACTCTCCAAGCTCCAACAAGGATAGAACACACTGAAGAGAGAAGAGGATTTCAAAACCAAGAAGGTAAGAACATTACACCTTTTTCTCTCTTCTGTCCCTTCTCTCTCTCTTCCTTTCACCCATGTCTCATATACTACTGTAATTGAGGACCATAATGGAATTTCTTTGTTTATGATTAAAAACCAATGAGATTTAAAGAGGGAGGGAGGAGACGGAGAGGTACACTCCAAATGCCAGTGTCCCTCGCCAGATGCAAGCCATCGTATTTACTGTCATTGATAAGAATTGCAGAGCTCTAAGCGATGGTGATACGATGTTACTCTAGCATCAAGTTTGTCACTTTGTTTTTTTTCAATTGCTAACAAGCATAGGTCAATACTGAAGCCACTTTTTCAAAACTCTTCACAGTCTGCATTACCAACATGCATCTTGGCCAAACAGTTAATCTCACCTCCAAAACTCATTCAAACCACCAAAACATCTCATACATGTCTCAAAATAATCTCGGTCGACCACAACACTGGCAACAATTCTCCCTCAGAAAGCAGACATTGTCACTCATAACACACTGACCTAAAAAACACTAACAACAGGGAGCATTACATAAATGATGAACTTTTCTCTTTGAAGTTTGAACGATTTTTCACATAAAATCAGTATTTCATTATAGAATAAGAATAACACCTTTTCACTTTCTTGACTGTACTAAAGTATATGTAACAAGAATGAACCAGAAATGCGGCAATTTGCTTCAAAAGCCTTTATTATCTCTATATCTTTGCATATAGTAATTTACTTGTGAAAAATAAAAAGTTCACACAAAAAACAAATTCCTGAAATTCCAGGGCTGCAATAATAATAATAAAAAACATATATTGTATAATCACTCATACTGTACAGTACTGTGAGGGTTCTAGTTCTCCCTTTCTCTTGCATTTGGCCACAAGTTCTCATCAACATCACATCTTACGTCTTCTCTGGCGATGCATCTTGAAAAGTATCTTGTGGAATGTCTAATCCAACCCTGACAGTCTTCAGGAGAAGTGTCTCCACACCCCACATTCATGGTATCCAGTAAAGACATCTGGTCATGTGGATGGTGGTCATAAACCTTCCACCTCCACGCAAAGGAAAAAATATTCTAAGGGGTTTAGGAAGGGGGAGTATGGAGGCAGGAATAGTACTGACATCCTGGGATGTGCAGCAAACCAGTCTGTGACTGCAGCAGAGTGGTGGAATCCCACATTATCCCACACAACAACGAAGGTAGGGGAGTTTATTGCCCCTCTCTCCTCTGCTGGCACAAGTCGATTATGTAGGTCATCCAGAAAAGAAATGAGCTTCTGTATTGTAGGGGCCAATGAGTGGTTTGTGTAACAGCAAACCATCGTTGGACAGTGCTGCACCCATTGTGATGTTAGCTCCTCTCTGGCCTGGGATATCCACGGATGCCCTCTATCTAATCACATTTCTTCCCCGCGGTGTGTTTGTGCTAGGTTGAATCCAGCTTCATCCACAAAGATGAATGTATGTGCAGTTTGCCTGGCTTCCATCTCCATTACTTTCTAAAATACAGTAAATCCACAGTTTTACAGCACTTACATTATGCATAGCTGTGTATGCACCCTGTTTTTTATTTCACCTTTATTTAACCAGGTAGGCCATTTGAGAACCAGTTCTCATTTACAACTGCGACCTGGTCAAGATAAAGCAAAGCAGTGCGACCAAAAAAAACACAGAGTTACACATGGGATAAACAAACGTACAGTCAGTAACACAATATAAAAATCTATATACAGTGTGTGCAAATGAGGTAAGATTAGGGATGTAAGGCAATAAATAGGCCATAGAGGTGAAAATACAATTTAGCATTAACACTGCAGTGATAGATGTGCAGATGATGATGTGCAGATGATGTGCGAGTAGAGATACTGGGGTGCAAAAGAGCAAAAAAATAAAATAAAAATTACAATATGGGGATGAGGTAGTTGGGTGGGCTATTTACAGATGGGTTGTGTACAGGTACAGTGATCAGTAAGCTGCTCTGACAGCTGATGCTTTAAGCTAGAGAGGGAGATATAAGTTTCCAGCTTCAGTGATTTTTGCAATTAGTTCCAGTCATTGGCAGCAGAGAACTGGAAGGAAAGGCGGCCAAAGGAGGTGTTGGCTTTGCAGATGATCAGTGAAATATACCTGCTGGAGCGCATGCTAATGGGTGGGTGTTGCTATGGTGACCAGTGAGCTAAGATAAGGTGGGGCTTTACCTAGCAAAGACTTAGATGACCTGGAGCCAGTGGGTTTGGCGACGAATATGTAGCGAGGGCCAGCCAATGAGAGCATACAGGTCGCAGCGGTGGGTGGTATAAGGGGCTTTGGTGACAAAACGGATGGCACTGTGATAGACTACATCCAATTTACTGAGTAGAATGTTGGAGGCTATTTTGTAAATGACATCCCCGAAGTCAAGGATCGGTAGGATAGTCAGTTATATGAGGGTATGTTTGGCAGCATGAGTGAAGGACGCTTTGTTGTGAAATAGGAAGCCGAATCCAGATTTAATTTTGGATTGGAGATGCTTAATATGAGTCTGGAAGGAGAGTTTACAGTCTAACCAGACAAATAGGTATTTGTAGTTGTCCACATATTCTAAGTCAGAACCGTCCAGAGTAGTGATGCTAGTCGGGCAGGCAGCAATCGGTTGAAGAGCATGCATTTAGTTTTACTAGCATTTAAAAGCAGTTGGAGGCCATGGAAGGAGTGTTTTTATGGCATTGAAGCTCATTTGGAGATTAGTTAACACAGTGTCCAAAGAAGGGCCAGATGTATACAGAATGGTGTTGTCTGCGTAGAGGTTGATCAGAGAATCACCAGCAGTAAGAGCGACATCATTGATGTATACAGAGAAGAGAGTCGACCCGAGAATTGAACCCTGTGGCACCCCAAAAGAGACTGCCAGAGGTGCGGACAACCGGCCCTCCGATTTGACACACAAACCCTATCTGAGAAGTAGTTGGTGAACCAGGCGAGGCAGTCATTTGAGAAACCAAGGCTGTTGAGTCTGCCGATAAGATTGCGGTGATTGACGGAGTCAAAAGCCTTGGCCAGGTCGATGAAGACGGCAACACAGTACTGTCTTTTATCGATGGCGATTACGATATCGTTTAGGACCTTGAGAGTGGCTGAGGTACACCCGTGACCAGCTCGGAAACAGAGAAGGTACGGTGGGATTTGAAATGGTCGGTGATCTGTCAACTTGGCTTTCGAAGATTTTAGAAAGGTAGGGCAGGATGAATATAGGTCTTTAAGAGTTTGGGTCTAGTGTCTGATGACCGTGGCAGCTTTCCAATCTTTGGGGATCTCAGACGATACGAAAGAGAGGTTGAACAGGCTAGTATTAGGGGTTATTTGGTCACAATCCCTGGTTTGGTTATTGAACAGACATCTGACCTGGACATATTGATACTGGAGTTCTTTCACACGTTCACCGTTTCTCTCAAAGAGTACACTGTACAACTGCTTCATCCTTATTTTATGTTTCTCTAGGACTCTGGCAATTGTCGTTGTGCTGACCGTATTCACATTCCCAGAAGTGATGTCTGCCAGCACTCTGTCCCGAATTTCCCGCAGTTTTATTGCATTATTGCCAATTATCATGTCATCAATGGCAATTTCCTGCATATCTGATAATATTCTGCCTCTCCCTCCTGTGGGAGGCAACCTTTGGATCCTACTGAAAAACACAAAACAATCAATATATTTCAAAATGTCAGTACATGTAAAAATGTGAACATGCTGTATTTTACTGTAATATGTAATTCAATTATCATTGAAGGATGCACATCTCACCTGTTGTTTTGACGGAAAATTTGTACTATTGATGCAACTGTTGAACGCTGCAGATTTGGTTGCACCCTTAAACCGGCCTCTCTCAAAGAGAGACCATGGTTTACAACATGGTCAATAATTGTGGCCCTTATCTCATCAGAGACCACCGCTCTTGGTCTTCCTCTCCTTTGTCCTCCACGCATTCTCCCTCTCCCTGACACTCTTCTTTCCCCAGCAACCTGTCTTCCTTGATCCATGTTTCCAAACTAAATCATTCCGAAGACGTCCTCTATCGTCTGTTTGGTAACGAGACTAAAAACAGGACACTTGGGTAGGCTTTCAGCTGAAATTGCAATCAGCTGTGTTAGGAATGATTAATTATTCTGCTGGATTTTCTATATGTTTCAATCTGGTTACTGCAGAAATGCATGACATTTTCTATCATTCTGTATTGAATGTGTTTTTAACCATTTTGGAAACAGTGTGTTAGCATTTGAAAATGTGCTGCAAATATATCCTTTTTCAGGTGGTGGACAATGAATGAGAAAAGAGTTCGGAGAACGTGGTCATTGAATGCATTTTGTGTGAAAGCAATGAAAAATTGTTCACAGTTTGGTCCACATACACTTCTGTTTCGTTGACTGTGTGAAGAGTTTTGACAATGTGACTTCAGTTTTGACCAATGCATGTTAGCAATTAAAAAAAACTGTAATGTCTGATAAAACCAGCGGAAAGGAATTGCTTCCAATAGTTAAAACAAGGAGGATGTATTCATTACATTTAAGAAGTATTGTCAATCTGTCAAATGGATCTTGAACAATGGGACATAAGAAGATAAGGTGTTGATGGTTGATGGTACTCTTTATTTTGGAGTTTCAGTGTGAGAGTTTTTTGGATCTTTGGATTAACATATTTATAGGTAACACATTACCTTAGACCCCCTATATGCATTCCTAAAGACTTGATATATGGGACGAAATTATGTATTGTGTTAGGTGTATACGTTGTAATCATCTCTGTGCGAAACCCTCCCAGTTAAAAATTGTTGTTGTTGTTCTTCAGTGTGTTCTGTTGTCGTCACCTCCACATCCTGCTCCTCCTGTCTCATACCCTGAGGCATAGTAACTTAAACAAAGAAATGCCAGCACTCACAAGAATTCCTTCCAATGACATAATAGTTGCACATCTGGTTTAGTGACTTAGTCAGGAATGTCACTGGTGTATTAAGTATGCAAATCAACGGTGTGAGGGAACATGGTTGCAAAACAGTCAACTGGATGCAACGACCAGAAGTTGAGTCATACTGTATAAAACAATGTATTTAGCTGCTCATTGTAAACTCATAAAAACACATATGGCAGTGTTATGACGTGGCTCCTGTGGTCTTTTTAGACAAGGCTCTCATTTGTTCACCAGTATGACAATGATCATTTAAGTCACCTACTGTATATAACACAATGTCATACCCAGTAACGCTTGGAAGTCTTTCTCTTTTCAGAGAGTACGGGTAGGTCACATTCTTTCTTTTTGCTCATCCTTCAGTGAGCCTCTGCATTCTGTTCATCATGGGAAAAGGAGCCAGTGACTTTGATTGGCAAGAGAAGCACCCAGACACCACACAGTCCCAACCAGAGAAGAGACAACCCAACACAGACTCAGACAAACACCACTCAGGCTCTGACTCAGGAGAGAACGGCTGTAAGAAGTGCTGCATCAGGACCAGGAACTGTATCATGAGTCCTGAGTGTGGCCGTGCACTACACATCTCCCAGGTCATCGCAATGTGTGGCATGTGCATTCGCATGTGGACATGTAAGTTCTTTTCCATTAGTGTTCTGTATTTTGTTATGTTCTATGTTTTGTGTGAACCCCAGGAAGAATAGGTGCTGCTTTTTCAAGTGCTAATGGGGAACCTAAGAAAAATAAAAAGAAGTTGAATTAAATTAGGTTCGTCTTTATTTTGTCAGGATAGCCAACTCAGTAACAATTGTAAATGCATAATGTGTAGAACTGTCCCTCTATTTCCCCTTCTATCCATGGTATGTTTTCCACCTTGAAACGAAGAAAGGAACAATTTATTGGGTACATGCTGTGATTTATATCCGAAAAAAAGCTTGACAGACCTTGACAGACAAGTGAAAATGTGTTTAAATTGTGTTCTTTCTCTGAGATGAAATTCCACCCACATGCTATTATTTATTCCATCTGAACTAAAGACAGAGTACAATGTCATTCCCATCTAATGTAAAGGCAAGCTGTCTACTTTTCACTCGACTCACACCACTTAATGTCCATCACGCCTCTAGTAGCAGTTATAAGAATGTGGATTCATTTTCGTACTTTTCAAAAGGTTGATTTTACATTTGTTTCTTATCTTTTACAGAGTCCAACCATCTTTTCTCAAAGGACAACCATTTGATATATTCGCCTAGACCACAGAGAGAGAAACACATCAATGCTTTGACATACATTAAATAAGAGTATGTAAGCAAAGGAATACATTTCTCCTCTCATGTTTTCCTTGGAATCTCAACCACCACCAACACAAACGATACAGAAGTGAAACAAAATTAACCTTTCATACTCTTCATTGTCCTTGGATATAATTGTGTAAAGTATTGTAAGCTATTGTACATTCACCACTGTGCGGTGTTCTGTAAACTATATATTTCCTATTTTCTCTAAATATTTCTTAGTGTTTGTCATACGGTAGTTTGGATACTATTTGGCTATTCCATTAGGTGATTAAAAAAAACACTTTCAAAAAGTGGAAATGTTTCATTCTTAACTATCACATTGGCAGTGGGAACGCTTCACATTCCACCCCAGATTGAATATATTAAATTAAAATCAAAGTAATGTAGGAGGGAACTTTACCAGCTCTTACTCTTAGTGAATGGTGGGAAAGGTACAACTTGACAGTACACCTTTGATTGGAAGGAGAAGAGGCGAGAAGAGGAGAAGAATAGAGAAGAGAATAGAACAAGGAGAAGAGAGGAGAGGAGAGGGAGACAGGAGAGAGGGAGGGGAGAGAAGAGACAGTCGTGGCAGTGAATGTTCCTGGGCTCTACTTTCTGAAGGGATGTTATTAACAGCATTGCATCTAAAGTCAGAGGGGAGATCATAGTGACAGATTTAACCAAATCCCCTGACAGACTGGACAGGAGGGGGAGACACAAAACCTACCAAGCTAGTGTTCCCCAGACAGATGTGAAAAGAGTTGTATGAAAATAGTTGTATGACTCACAAACATTTCTGTGATTGAGTGTGCCAACACAAGTCTGTGATTGCAGAGCAGTAATGGTGGATTGATTGTTGTAATAAACTTGGAAACGATGGAGGAATAGAAGCGCTTAACTACACAGCAATGTACACTGTATGTACTGTAGCGCTTACCAGTTATCAATGTATTAGAAGTTGAAAAAAGAAGCCCCTGTATCTGTCCCCATCCATGGTGATGCAAACCTTTTTTTCTATGTATGTCATCATGTGACTCCCCTCTAACCTCATAGACCAAACCATCAGAGGCAGATCTATACACACTTAATGTGTTGAAGAAGAGCATCACTGATAAGACTCAAAGAAAAAAGTAACGGAGGGGAAAGGAAAAGCGCTTTCAGGAACAGCTCTTTCAGCCCCAGCCTCCTTAGGGGAGCAAGGCCCTGCAAGGCCCACCCAATCAGATTGAGCAAAAACAAAAAAATGATACATTATTATTTAAAAAATGATCCCTATTTTTCCCTGATACTTGCAAACAGAGGCAAAGCTTCAAAGAGAATAGCTCCTGTACTGAAATATTTGCACACACACAACCTGCTGCAGAGAACAGTCCAGAGAAGACTCTGACTGGCTCCTACCACCACAGACATTCAGGTTTTGACATGTGTGGAGGATAAGAACCACAGGGAGGAGTAGGAAAGTTCAGATATGTCTCTGAGCACTAACACTGTAAAACCAAGTGTTTAGGATCTGAACACATAACTAAGCACTTTTCTGTAACACTTGTCAAGCACGTTAAGGTATTGAACGTTTCAATGAAAACATGTCACAGTGTTTAGATTATTGACACTAGGACATGTTTATTTGCTGTTACACTTTTTAAACACATTAACACGTTTATTCAACACAAGGCATTTAGGTTTTAAACACTAAACACTGGGGTTGTTGTTTTAACACCGTAGGGTGTAAAGCCTTATTTGCATATTAATCAGCATGCCTTTTGAGTTAATGTGAGATACCCACCCATGAATGTGTTTGTTAGTGACAGAGACATGATTGTTGCATTCAATCACTTGTAGTCCTGAAGCATTCACCAAGTGACTGCCTTTGGAAATGTATATAATTTAGAAGTAAACATTTTATGACCACATACTATAGATTTCATAACGCCTTCAGTTATGGCCTAGTTATCCTTGACACGGTTGGCAGCAGGTAACCTAGTGGTTAGAGCGTTGGACTTGTAACCGTAAAGGTTGCAAGATCAAATCCCTAATCTGACAAGGTCAAATCTGTCGTTCTGAACAAGGCAGTTAACCCACTGTTCCTAGGCCTTCACTGAAAATAAGATTTTGTTCTTAACTGACTTACCTAGTTAAATAAAGGTAAAAAAATATATATATTGTCATCTGAAAGACCTGGCTCATGGGCCACAGCAGACCAGCAAGTCACAATACATTGATTTGTGAAGCGATTAGTAATTCCTACCGAAATCCAGCCAGAGGGAGGATATGATGATTTCTTCTTCTTCTTCTTCTTCTTCTACTATGGTATTATGGTGGTGCACGCCACCACCTACTGTACAATCCACTATACTTGGTGATACCAAAAGGGGAAATGGAAAAGGAAAAAATTACCCTGCCAACTATTAACTCCCATAAAAATTAAAAATAAACATTCCACTATTTTAACCCTATCTAATACTACACCATGCATACGGCCTGGGAGAACAGAACACTACCATTCAACACCCCCTGTAACACTTTAGCAGTAAAATCTCAGAATTTCAAGTACTTCTCTGCAGCTGCCACCACAACATCTATTTTCTGTGATTTACGTTCCACTTCTGTTGATAACCATGGCTATGAACACTGGACTCACACACACACACACACACACACACACACACACACACACACACACACACACACACACACACACACACACACACACACACACACACACAACACTTCACACAGGCCCACATTTGCCACACACACACTTCCACTCTCAACACATACACTGCTGCTACTGTCTTTTATCTACCCTGTAACCTAGTCACTTTACCCCTACCTATATGAAGGACAACCTGAGAAGCAAGCAGACACACAAGAAAGCCCTAGACCCAGAGGTCAGTAGTGGCACTCCCCTGTTGCCTGCTCTCTCCAGGCGAGGGTCTGATGTTTGGTCCCTCCTCCGTGCCTCGCCTGGTGTTCTGGTGCTGGGACTGGGACTGGGTCTGGTGCTCGAGAAGCAGTAATGTGGCAGGAAGGCTGAAGGCTGGAGGACAGAGAGAACAAACATGGCCTAGACCTGCCTGGCCACAGAACACTCACAAAAAAGTTGGTAAGTATGTTCAATGAGTGCGTCCTTGGTGCAGTTCTCTGTACATACCTTGTGTCGTCTATGGAGAGGTGTGAAGGGGAGGCAGTCATGGACTGTTCTCCAAGTTCCGTCTTTCTGTGGTCTGTCTTCTGGGGATATTTTCAGGGTCATAATAATGGGTTATTGGGTGAGGGGCCGGGTCCAGGGTTGATCATTCCGTTGCGGATGTGAATGAGGTTCTTCAGCGGGTCATTGGTGTTGTTGGGTGGTTCTTGGCTGTCCATGAGTCTTGACCCACCTCCCCACGGACTGCCTGGTGGCCCCCTGTACTGACTGGGTGATGGGATAAAGAGTGATGGAAGTGGTGAAGGTGGGAGAAGGGTCCGGTTTAAGACGTGCTGCCACTCCAATCTGTCCCCATTCATTTTAAATTGATGGGGCACTGTAACTACATAGGAGTTAAATTGGTACAGCATTCTCATTCACAGGTGCAACAAATATAGCCTCTTACAAGGCATGCGTCATACTATGTTAATGAGCCAGCAACAACAATACCATGCACCCAAATCAAATCAAATTTGATTAGTCACATACACATATTTAGCTGATGTTATTGCGGGTGTAGCGAAATGCTTGTGTTCCTTGCTCCAACAGTCAAATCAAATCAAATTTTATTTTTCACATACATTCATGGCCAAAAGTTTTAAGATTGACAATATATAAATTTTCACAAAGTCTGCTGCCTCAGTTTGTATGATGGCAATTTGCATATACTCCAGAATGTTATGAAGAGTGATCAGATGAATTGCAATTAATTGCAAAGTCCCTCTTTGCTATGCAAATGACCTGAATCCCAAAAAAAAACATTTCCACTGCATTTCAGCCCTGCCACAAAAAGACCAGCTGACATCATGTCAGTGATTCTCTCGTTAACACAGATGTGAGTGTTGACGAGGACAAGGCTGGAGATCACTTTGTCATGCTGATTGAGTTCGAATAACAGACTGGAAGCTTCAAAAGGAGGGTGGTGCTTGGAATCATTGTTCTTCCTCTGTCAAGCATGGCTACCTGCAAGGAAACACTTGCCGTCATCATTGCTTTGCACAAAAAGGGCTTCCCAGGCAAGGGTATTACTGCTAGTAAGATTGCACCTAAATCAACCATTTATCGGATCATCAAGAACTTCAAGGAGAGCGGTTCAATTGTTGTGAAGAAGGCTTAAGGGCGCCTAAAAAAGTCCAGCAAGAGCCAGGATGTCTCCTAAAGTTGATTCAGCTGCGGGATCGGGGCACCACCAGTACAGAGCTTGCTCAGGAATGGCAGCAGGCAGGTGTGAGTGCATCTGCACGCACAGTGAGGTAAATACTTTTGGAGGATGGCCTGGTGTCAAGAAGGGCAGCAAAGAAGCCACTTCTCTCCAGGAAAAATATCAGGGACAGACTGATATTCTGCAAAAGGTACAGGGATTGGACAGCTGAGGACAGGGGCAAAGTCATTTTCTCTGATGAATCCCCTATCCGATTGTTTGGGGCATCTGGAAAAAAGCTTGTCCGGAGAAGACTAGGTGAGTGCTAACATCAGTCCTGTGTCATGCCAACAGTAAAGCATCCTGAGACCATTCAAATATCCCTGATATTTTTCCTGGAGAGAAGTGGCTTCTTTGCTGCCCTTCTTGACACCAGGCCATCCTCCAAAAGTATTTACCTCACTGTGCGTGCAGATGCACTCACACCTGCCTGCTGCCATTCCTGAGCAAGCTCTGTACTGGTGGTGCCCCGATCCCGCAGCTGAATCAACTTTAGGAGACATCCTGGCTCTTGCTGGACTTTTTTGGGGTTGCTTCTCAGCCAAGGGAGTGGGC
This sequence comes from Salmo trutta, assembly GCF_901001165.1. NCBI lineage: Eukaryota > Metazoa > Chordata > Actinopteri > Salmoniformes > Salmonidae > Salmo > Salmo trutta. Next base: position 24,099,839 of record NC_042966.1, on the reverse strand, counting down.
TCACTCACAATTGTGCCTAAGAACACAGCCATGAATAAAGAATAGTACCAACACATCCTCCAAGAGCAACTTCTCCCAACCATCCAGGAACAGTTTGGTGACGAACAATGCCTTTTCCAGCATGATGGAGCACCTTGCCATAAGGCAAAAGTGATAACTAAGTGGCTCGGGGAACAAAACATTGATATTTTGGGTCCATGGCCAGGAAACTCCCCAGACCTTAATCCCATTGAGAACTTGTGGTCAATCCTCAAGAGGCGGGTGGACAAACAAAAACCCACAAATTCTGACAAACTCCAAGCACTGATTATGCAAGAATGGGCTGCCATCAGTCAGAATGTGGCCCAGAAGTTAATTGACAGCATGCCAGGGTTGATTGCAGAAGTCTTGAAAAAGAAGGGTCAACTCTGCAAATATTGACTCTTTGCATCAACTTCATGTAATTGTCAATAAAAGCCTTTGACACTTGTGAAATGCTTGTAATTATCCTTCAGTATTCCATAGTAACATCTGACAAAAATATCTAAAGACACTGAAGCAGCAAACTTTGTGAAAATTAATATTTGTGTCATTCTCAAAACTTTTGGCCACGACTGTACACATGGTTAGCAGATGTTAATGCGAGTGTAGCGAAATGCTTGTGCTTCTAGTTCCGACCATGCAGTAATATCTAACAAGTAATCTAACAATTTCACAACTACCTTATACACACAAGTGTAAAGGAATGAATTAGAATATGTACATAAAAATATATATGGATGAGTGATGGCCGAACGGCATAGGAAAGATGCAGTAGATGGTATAGAGTACAGTATATACATATGAGATGAGTAGTGTAGGGTATATAAACATTATATAAAGTGGCATAGTTTAAAGTGACTAGTGATACATTTATTACATCCAATTGCACTGGGACAAAGTGAAATGGTCCACCCACACAGACAGCATGGTGAAGAAGGCGCAACAGCGCGAGGTCTGCACAACGCATCACCAGGGTCTTGAGCTTAATGACGAGTTTGGAGGGTACTATGGTGTTAACTGCTGAGCTGTAGTCAATGAACAGCATTCTTACATAGGTATTCCTCTTGTCCAGATGGGTTAGGGCAGTGTGCAGTGTGATTGCGATTGTGTCATCTGTGGACCTATTGGGGCGGGAAGCAAATTGGAGTGGGTCTAGGGTGTCAGGTAGGGTGGAGGTGATATGATCCTTGACTAGTCTCTCAAAGCACTTCATTTTATTTTATTTATTTTATTTAACCTTTATTTAACCAGGAAGGGCTCATTGAGATTTAAAATCTCTTTTTCAAGAGCGTCCTGGCCAAGATAGGCAGCGCCAAGTCATTACAAAAATTACAGACAAACAACATGAAAAACTACAAGTAATCTAGTATGATGACGGAGGTGAGTGATATGGGGTGATAGTCATTTACCTCAGTTACCTTAGCTTTCATGGGAACTGGAACAATGGTGGCCCTCTTGAAGCATGTGGGAACAGCAGACGAGGATAAGGATTGATTGAATATGTCCGTAAACACACCAGCCAGCAGGTCTGCGCATGCTCTGAGGACGTGGCTAGGGATGCCGTCTGGGCCGGCAGCCTTGCAAGGGTTAACACGTTTAAATGCTTTACTCACGTTGGCTGCGGTGAAGGAGAGCCCACAGGTTTTGGTAGCGGGCCGTGTTGTTGGCACTGTATTGTCCTCAAAGCGACCAAAGAAGTTGTTTAGTTTGTCTGGGAGCAGGACGATGTGCTGATAAAATTTAGTGAGTCTTGCTTTCAGATTAGCCTTGTTAAAATCCCCAGCTACCATGAATGCAGCCTCAGGATATGTGGTTTCCAGTTTACATAGAGTCCAATGAAGTTCATTCAGGGCCATCGATGTGTCTGCTTGGACGGGGGGGGGGGATATATACGGCTGTGATTATAATCGAAGAGAATTCTCTTGGTTGATAATGCGGTCGACATTTGATTGTAAGGAATTCCAGGTCAGGTGAGCAAAAGGACTTGAGTTCCTGTATGTTGTAATGATCACACCACGTCTTGTTAATTAAAAGGCATACCCCCCGCCCTTCTTCTTACCAGAAAGGTGTTTGTTTCTATTGGCGCAATGCGTGAAGAAACCAGGTGGCTGTACCGACTCCGATAACGTGTCTCGAGTGAGCCACGTTTCCGTGAAACAAAGAACGTTACAATCTCTGATGTTTCTTTGGAAGGCAACCTTTGCTCGGATTTCGTCTACCTTGTTGTCAAGAGACTGGATGTTGGCGAGTAGTAAACTAGGGAGCGGTGTGCGATGTGCCCATCTACAGCCTGACTAGTAGACCGCTTCTTCTGCCATTGATTTGGGTCGCCAGCTGGGATCCGATTCATTGTCCTGGGTGGTTGATCGAACAGAGGATCCGCTTCGGGAAAGTCGTATTCCTGGTCGTAATGTTGGTAAGTTGACGTTGCTCTTATATCCAATAGTTCCTCCCGGCTGTATGTAATACAACTTAAGATTTCCTGGGGTAACAATGAAAGAAATAATACATAAAAAACAAAATACTGCATAGTTTCCTGAGAACGCGAAGCGAGGCGGCCATCTCTGTCGGCGCCGGATATGGGTTACATCCAGTGCACTATTATCTAACAATACACACAAATATAAAAGTAAAATAATGGAATTAAGAAATATATAAATATTAGGATGAGCAATTGTAACAGTGTAGGTTCTGTCCCTCTCTTTGCCCCAACCTGGGCTTGAACCAGGGACCCTTGCACACATCAACAACTGACACCCACGAAGCATCGTTACCCATTGTGCCACAAAAGCCGCGGCCCTTGCAACACAAGGGGAAACCCTACTTCAAGTCTCAGAGCGAGTGACGTCACTGATTGAAACACTATTAGCGCGCACCACCGCAAATTAACCTCTACGGGCTAGGGGGCAGTATTGAAAATTTAGAAAAAAATATGTGCCCATTTTTAACTGCCTCCTACACCAACTCAGAAGCTAGGATATGCATATTATTAACATATTTGGATGGAAAACACTCTGAATTTTCTAAAACTGTTTGAATGGTGTCTGTAAGTATAACAAAACTCATATGGCAGGCAAAAACCTGAGAAAACCTACTCAACAGCCAGTGTAATCCCGTGGCGCGATATTCAAATACCTTAGAAATGCTATTACTTCAATTTCTCAAACATATGACTATTTTACACCATTTTAAAGACAAGACACTCGTTAATCTAACCACACTGTCCGATTTCTAAAAGGCTTTACAACGAAAGCAAAACATTAGATTATGTCAGCAGAGTACCCAGCCAGAAATAATCAGACACCCATTTTTCAAGCTAGCATATAATGTCACATAAACCCAAACCACAGCTAAATGCAGCACTAACCTTTGATGATCTTCATCAGATGACAATCCGAGGACATTATGTTATACAATACATGCATGTTTTGTTCAATCAAGTTCATATTTATATCAAAAACCAGCTTTTTACATTAGCATGTGACTAGCATGTGACTAGCAGTCCCACCGAACACTTCCGGTGAATTTACTAAATTACTCACGATAAACGTTCACAAAAAACATAACAATTATTTTAAGAATTATAGATACAGAACTCCTTTATGCACTCGCTATGTCCGATTTTAAAATAGCTTTTCGGTGAAAGCACATTTTGCAATATTCTGAGTAGATAGCCCGGCCATCACAGGCTAGCTATTTTGACACCCACCAAGTGTGGTACTCACCACACTCCGATTTACTATTAGAAAAGTTTGATTACCTTCGCTGTTCTTCGTCAGAATACACTCCCAGGACTTCTACTTCAATAACAAATGTTGGTTTGGTTCAAAATAATCCATAGTTATATTCAAATAGCGGCGTTTTGTTCGTGCGTTCAAGACACTATCCGAAGGGTAAAGAAGGGTGACGCGCCCGACGCGTTTCGTGACAAAAAAATTCTAAATATTTCATTACCGTACTTCGAAGCATGTCAAACGCTGTTTAAAATCAATTTGTATGCTATTTTTCTCGTAAAAAAGCGATAATATTCCAATCGGGAGTCGTTGTTTTCGTTCAAAGAGAGAGAAAGTAAACATGGTGTCGGCTCGTGCTCGCGCCTCCAGTCTCATTGTCCTCAGATCGACCATTATCCAAATGCGCTAATGTTTTTCAGCCATGGCCTGCAAAGCCACCATTCATCGTTCTGGCGCCTTCTGAGAGCCTATGGGAGCGTTAGAAAATGTCACGTTATGCCAGAGATCCCCTGTTTTGGTTAGAGATGATCAAGAAGGCCATGAAATGGTCAGAGAGAGCACTTCCTTTTTGGAATCTTCTCAGGTTTTGGCCTGCCAAATGAGTTCTGTTATACTCACAGACACCATTCAAACAGTTTTAGAAACTTTAGGGTGTTTTCTATCCAAATCAAACAATTATATGCATATTCTAGTTACTGGGCAGGAGTAGTAACCAGATTAAATCGGGTACGTTTTTTATCCGGCCGTGCAAGTACTGCCCCCTATCCCCAACAGGTTTTAACAGTCTGATGGCCTTGAGATAGAAGCTGTTCTTCAGTCTCTCGGTCGAAACTTTGATGCACCTGTACTGACCTCGCCTTCAGGATGATAGTGTGGCGAACAGGCCGTGGTGAACAGGCCGTGGTGAACAGGCCGTGGTGAACAGGCCGTGGTGAACAGGCCGTGGCTCTGGTGGTTGGTGTATTTGATGATCATCAGGTGCTGTAGGTGTCCTGGAGGGCAGGCAGTGTGCCCCTGTTGAAACGTTGGGCAGACCGCACCAGCCTCTGGAGAGCCCTGTGGTTGCGGGCGGTGCAGTTGCCGTACCAGGCGGTGATACAGCCCAGCAGGAAGCTCTGAATTGTGGTTGTGCACCTGTAAAATTTGTGTGGGTCTTAGGGACCAAGCCAAATTTCTTCAGCCTTCTGAGGTCTTCTTCACCACACTCTCTGTGTGGGTGGACCATTTCAGATCGTCAGGGAAGTGTACACTTAGGAACTTGAAGTTTTCCACCTTCTCCACTGCGGTCCCGTCAATGTGGATAGGGGCGTGCTCCCTTCGCACTTTCCTGAAGTCTACGATCAGCTCCCTATCAGCTCCTTTGTTTTGTAGTGGTCAAAAGGTTTTTAGCCATCTAAAGATACAGTACTGTATTCTGTATGGAGGAATTACAGTACCATTCTAAATACAGCATTTTTCCCACAATGCACGACAATTTATAGTATGCAGCAGTAAAACATTTCAGGGTATTTTACGGTTGATAATAACTAAAATTACCGTGTAAATTACAGATTATTGTTACAGTGAGAGACATTCCTAACACTAATCTGAATGAAAGGCATGGTAAGTAAGATCAGTTTCTTATGACTAAATGTACTCTACACAGAATGATGGAAAAGTAAACACTAGTGTTTCAAATCTGAACACTTACGAGATATAGGTGTACTCCTGGTTGGAAACTGACTGGAAAATAGATGACTATCATGTTTAATCTTCTAATGTTGTGTGAGAGAACATTTACAGTGCATTCGGAAAGTATTCAGTCCCCTTGACTTTTTCCACATTTGTGTTACGTTCCAGCCTTTTTCTAAAATGTATTAAATAGTTTTTTCCTTCATCAATCTACACACAATACCCCATAATGACAAAGCAAAAACAGGTTTTATACATTTTTGCTAATTTATTAAAAATAATAAACTTTAGTATCACATTTACAAGTATTCAGACCCTTTACTCAAGTACTATGTTGAAGCACATTTGGCAGTGATTAAAGCCTCAAGTCTTCTTGGGTATGATGCTACAAGCTTGCCACACCTGTATTTGGGGAGTTGTCCCATTGTTCTCTGCAGATCCTGTCAAGATGTGTCAGGTTGGATGGGGAGTGTCGCTGCACAGCTATTTTCAGGTCTCTCCAGAGATGTTCGATTGGGTTCAAGTCCGGGCTCTGGCTGGGCCACTCAACAACATTCAGAGACTTGTGCCAAAGCCACTCCTGCTTTGTCTCTGCTGTGTGCCTAGGGTCGTTGTCCTGTTGGAAGTTCAACCTTCGTCCCAGTCTGAGGTCCTGAGCACTCTGGAGCAGGTTTTCATCAAGGATCTCACTGTAATTTGCTCTGTTCATCTTTCCCTTGATCTTGACTTGTCTCCCAGTCCCTGCCACTGAAAAACATCCCCTCAGCATGATGTTGCCCCCACCATGCTTCACTGTAGGGATGGTGCCAGGTTTCCTCCAGACGTGACTTTTCGCACTCAGGCCAAAGAGTTCAATCTTCGTTTCATCAGACCAGAGAATCTTGTTTCTCATGGTCTGAGAGTTCTTTAGGTGCCTTTTGGCAAACTCCAAACTGGCTATCATGTGCCTTTTACTGAGGAGTGGCTTCCGTCTGGCCACTCTACCATACAGACCTGATTGGTGGAGTGCTGCAGAGATGGTTGTCTTTCTGGAAGATTCTCCCATCTTCACAGAAGAGCTCTGAAGCACTGTCAGAGTGACCATCGGGTTCTTGATCACCTCCCTGACCATGGCCCTTCTCCCCCGATTGCTCAGTTTGGCTGGGCGACCTGCTCTAGGAAGAGTCTTGGTGGTTCCAAACTTCTTCCATTTAAGAATGATGGAGGCCAATGTGTTCTTGGGGACCTTCAATGCTGCAGACATCTTTTGGTAGCCTTCTCCAGATCTTTGCCTCGAAACAATCCTGTCTCGGAGCTCTACGGACAATTTCTTCTACCTCATGGTTTGGTTTTTGCTCTGACATGCAGTGTCAACTGTGAGACTGAATACTTATGTAAATAAAATATTTCTGTGTTTTATTTTTAATAAATTAGCAAAAAAAAAAAAAAAAGTATCTTTGTCATTATGGTTTATTGTGTGTAGATTGATAATTTTGTAAATAATATTTAATCAATTTTCGAATAAGGCTGTAACCTAACCAGTGATGGAAAAAATACTCAATTGTCATACTTGAGTAAAAGTAAATATACCTTAATAGAAAATTACTCAAGTAAAAGGGAAAGTCACCCAGTAAAAACTACTTGAGTAAAAGTCTAAAAGTATTTGGTTTGAAATATACTTAATATCTGAAAGTTTTTTTAAAATATTTCCAGGGGCACACTCCAACATAACTGACAAACTAAGCATATGTGTTTAGTGAGTCCGCCAGATCAGAGGCAGTAGGGATGACCAGGGATGTTCTCTTTATAAGTGTGTGAATCAGACTATTTTCCTGTCAAAATGTAATGAGTATATTTGGGTGTCAGGGAAAATGTATGGAGTAAAAAGTACATTCTTTTCTTTAGGAATGCAGTGAAGTAAAAGTAAAAGTTGGCAAAAATAGTAAAGTAAAGTACAGATACCCCAAAAAACGACTTAAGTAGTAGTATTTTTACTTAGGTTCAGTGGTGTAAAGTACTTTAGTAAAAATACTTTAAAATTCTAAGTAGTATTTTAAAGTATTTTTACTTAAGTACTTTACACCACTGAACCTAACAAATTGTGAGAAAAGGGAAGGGGTCTGAATACTTTCTAAATGCACGGTCTCAAATTTAATTTCTTCTCTCTTTCTCTCCCTCTCAGTCTTAAGCACCCACCCTCCTTTCCTCTCCCTCCCTGTCGGTTTCATGTGCCACTGTGCAGGCATCGCAGTACAGGGGTGACATTTCAAGCAGACAGATTAGGCCTCTCTCCAATTAATTTTGCTTTCCTTCCCCCGTTAAATACACAATCAAGCAAAGGCAAAATGTCAGCGAAACAAACGAGGAGACGCCATGCAGCTGACAATTACCGCCAAACACCTCAGAAATGCCAATATGTTAAAGCTGGAGCAGACTGCAGGATGAATGGAGGGACCAGCCAGACCTGGGTTCAAATACTGTTTGAAATAATTAAAATACTGTTAGCGTTTGCTCTAGTCTGACTGGAGTGCCAGATGGGTGGCATTTGCACTTTTGCAACAATTCTAATGGTTTCATTGCACCAGGCAAACTCAATCTAGCCCAGATAAAGTTTATGAAATGGTTTCAAATAGTATTTGAACCAAGGTCTGGGACAAACATCACTCTTTAGGGTTGTTGGTACTGCCGAGGCTGGCCTTACACTTAAACTTTAGTATTCATTTTTAAACCACCCCAAGACATGGGAGAAAGACAGAAGGACAGAAGATGGATGGGGAAGAAGGCCAAGTGTTTGTACAAGGTGTCTAGGGAAGCTGAGACACCTGCTCCTCCATCTCACACAGATCAAACTCCAGGCTTTGGTTCTTAATTGGTCTGAAAAATGGTTCTGCATGCAGAAGAGTGTGTCGTTTAATTTTTTGTGTGGAAACATAAGCCAATTTCATCTAATATCAACAGACAAATACATTTATTTGCCCTTTTCAATTAACTCAATGCATTGGCATTAATTTGCCAAGGATGCCCTTCAAAACCCTCCAAATCCAATTTGGAGGAAAGGAATCATGGTCAATTGCTTGTGAGTCAATGCATGTTTCCATAAACCCTCAACCACACCCTCGATCACATTGACTCATTCGCTTTTAAATGCAGCTGCTTGATGGAGGGCTGGCTGGGCTGGCTGGGAATGTCTTGGAAGAGCAAACACGCACACTGTCTGTCCATATGGAAACCAATGGCCTGCGACAGGTGCCTGCTAAACGGCCCAAATTGGCAGATGTATCCATCCAGAAATAGGTGGACCATTTACAAGCTCATACTGGGAGTGTGGTGGCTGAGTCCTACATGGGGTTGGTGGGGGAGGAGGGGAAAGTTGGGACCAGTCCAGAGTAGAGTGGACCAGGACATTGGTAAATTTATAAAGCCTTGGTAGAGGGAATGATTACAAAGGTTAGTAGGTGACTGGTTATTAGTCTCTGGATCAACTTGGACATAGGGAGCAGGCAGATGACATCAGAGAGAATATAAAAAACATTTGGAGACAGACCTCCCACAGGTGAGCAAAGCCAACCCACGGGGACGAGCAGAGATTTCAAGCTGTTTATATTGGAAAGTGATTCCTCAAATGCGAACATGCTCCCAGAATAGTACCAATCCCACTGCCAAGTCAATCGTTTGCTTTCCCCTTGCCATCCGCCATCTCCTCTGCACAAACACACACGCACAGGCATGCACATTATGCACGCACTGCAGAGATGGGCAGTATTTCTGTTACATATTTGAAATATGTATTTTAATTACTTCTGAGTATTATGTATGTTGTGTTACAATGGGCTGAACTACACTCCAATTTATTTTGTAGATCCACTTTATATACAAAAGTATGTGGACACCCCTTCAAATTAGTGGATTAGTCTATTTCAGCCACACCCGTTGCTGACAAGTGTATAAAATCGAGCACACAGCCATGCAATCTACATAGACAAACATTAGCAGTAGAATGGCCTTACTGAAGAGCTAAGTGACATTCAACGTGTCACCATCCTAGGGTGCCACCTTTCCAACAAGTCAGTTCGTAACATTTCTTCCCTGCTAGAGCTGCCCCGGTCAACTGTAAGTACTGTTATTGTGAAGTGGAAAGGTCTAGGAGCAACAACGGCCCAGCCGCAAAGTGGTAGGCCACACAAGCTCACAGAACGGTACTGCCCAGTGCTTAAGCACGTTGTGGGTAAAAATTGCCTGTCCTCATCTGCAACACTCACTACCGAGGTCCAAACTGACTCTGAAAGCAACGTTAGCACAATAACTGTTTGTCGGTAGCTTAAAGAAATGGGTTTCCATGGCCGAACAGCCGCACACAAGCCTAAGATCATCATGTGCAATACCAAGCGTCGGCTGGAGTGGTGTAAAGCTCCCTGCCATTGGACTGGAAACGCGTTCTCTGGAGTGATGAATCATGCTTCACCATCTGGCAGTCTGATGGACGAATATGGCTTTGGCGGTTTCCAGGGAAACGCTACCTGCCCGAATGCATAGTGCAAATTGTAAAGTTATGTGGAGGAGGAATAATGGTCTGCGCTGTTTTTCATGGTTCAGTCTATGCCCCTTAGTTTGAGTGAAGGGAAATCTTAATGCTACAGCATACAGTGACATTCTAGATTATTCTGTGCTTCCAACTTTGTGGTAACAGTTTGGGGAAGGCCCTTTCCTGTTTCAACATGACAATGACCCCGTGCACAAAGCGATGTCCATACAGAAATGCTTTGTCAAGATCGGTGTGGAAGAAGTTGACTGGCCTGCACAGAGCCCTGACCTCAAGCCTATCGAACACCTTTAGGATGAATTGGAACACCGACTGCGAGCCAGGCCTAATCGTCCAGCATCAGTGCACGACCTCACTAATGCTCTTGTGGCTGAAGGGAGGAAAGTCCCTGCAGCAATGTTCCAACATCTAGTGGAAAGCCTTCCCAGAAGAGTGGAGGCTGTTATAGCAGCAAAGGGGTTACCAACTCCATAATAATTCCCATGATTTTAAAATGAGATGTTCGACAAGCAGGTGTCCACATACTTTTGGTCAAGTAGTGTACTTTTGAAAGCTGTCATTTGTATTTTCAAAATCCAAAATACTTTTTTATGCCATTTCTTTATGGCAGTACAACATTTTGTGGCCCTCTTTCACCCTACATTGATATCAAAAATCTGATGGCACTATGGTGTGATAAGTGTGTCTGCTACATTTACATTTTAGTCATTTAGCAGACGCTCTTATCCAGAGCTCTTATACATTTCATTCATCTTTTTTCTCTGTGCTGGCCCCCCGTGGGAATCGAACCCACAACCCTGGCTTTGCAAACACCATGCTCTACCAACTGAGCTACAGGGAAGTAAATGTAAATGTACACTACCGGTGAAAAGTTTGGAGACATCTACTCATTCAAGGGTTTTTCTTTATTTGTACTATTTTCTACATTGTAGAATAATAGTGAAGACATCAAAACTATGAAAAAACACATATGGAATCATGTAGTAACCAAAAAAGTGTTAAACAAATCAAAATGTATTTTTCTTTTAGATTCTTCAAAGTAGCCACCCTTTGCCTCGATGACAGCTTTGCACACTCTTGGCATTCTCTCAACCAGCTTCATGAGGTAGTCCCCTGGAATGCATTTAAATTAACAGGTGTGCCCTGTTAAACGTTAATTTGTGGAATTTCTTCCCTTCTTAATGTGTTTGAGCCAGTCAATTGTGTTGTGACAAGATAGGGGTGGTATACAGAAGATAGCCCTATTTGGTAAAATACCAAGTACCTATTATAGCAAGAACAGCACAAATAAGCAAAGAGAAATGACAGTCCATCATTACTTTAAGACATGAAGGTCTGTCAATCTGGAAAATTTCAAGAACTTTGTAAGTTTCTTCAAATGCAGTCACAAAAACATTCCAGGGCTATGATGGAACTGCTCTCATGAGGATTGCCACGATGAAGGAAGATCCAGAGTTACCTCTGCTGCAGAGGATAAGTTAATTAGAGTTACCATCCTCAGAAACTGCAGCCCAAATAAATGCTTCACAGAGTTCAAGTAACAGACACATCTCACCATCAACTGTTCAGAGGAGACTGTGTGAATCAGGCCTTCATGGTCAAATTGCTGCAAAGAAACCACTACTAAAGAACACCAATTAAAAGAAGAGTCTTGCTTGGGCCAAGAAACACGAGCAATGGACATTAGACCGGTAGAAGTCTGTCCTTTGGTCTGATGAATCCAAATTTGTGATTTTTGGTTCCAACCACCATGTCTTTGTGAGACACCGAGTAGGTGAACGGATTATCGCTGCACGTATAGTTCCCACTGTGAAGCAAGGCGGAGGAGGAGTGATGGTGTTGGTGCTTTTTTGGTGACACTGTCAGTGATTTTTTTAAATTCAAGGCACACTTTACCAGCATGGCTACCACAGCATTCTGCAGGGATCCGCCATCCAATCTGGTTTGCGCTTAGTGGGACTATCATTCGATATGATTGGTCATGTAAAACCTTGGGACCAAATGCATAATGAGTGCTCTAACTCCCCCTTGCGGTGGTCTGGAGCAATGAAGCCATGGCACTGGGTGCCTCTAAGTCCCGTGGTGTAAGCTCGCAACTTTTAAAGGAGGAACCACTGTACTTCTAAGCAGGTTCCAACTTGTTTTAGCTAGCAGAGTGTGAAAGGAGAAATATAACGCTCCTCTGTTCCAAGTCTGTTTAATCACTTCCTGTCTCCAGGATGTACAGCCACCCTGGCTTCTCTATTCTCTGAGTGATTGGCTTGGCAAATGGCCACTTTCAATATTAGAGCTTGGCTGCTTCCCAAATGGCACCCTATTCCCTATATTACAGGGCCCTGGTCGAAAGTATCTAGTGCACTACTTTTAACCTGGGAATAGGGTGCAATTTGGGACAAGATCATCGCTTTCTTTTGTTACGTAAATGCAGAATAGATGGGTCATTACACTAATGAATGACGTGACAGAGTGACATGATGCTAGAATCAAGGTCTTAGATTGCTGCAGGGATGTTTTAGTAATGTCATCCTAGTGTCAGATATGTTAAAGGGATTTTTACTGAGTTGATGATGAAAATGGCATTGAATCCTTCCTGCCTGTAGCCTCTCTCTGTCCTTTTCTTGTGTTGTCTCTCGTGTTCTTTCACGCATACACAAACTCCATCATTAATTTAGTTACTTATTACTAGGTCCTTTCATGCAACCTGGACTCAGGGATAGATGTAACATAGTAAATGTAAATCTGTCTACCAACATTTCGTATGATATGTTAGGAATTACAATTGGTGTGATATGATAGGAATTGCAATTCGTACAAAATGTTACGTATTTGCAATACATATGATATGTTACAAATTATTATTTGTTGTGACTAATGTTAGCTAGGTGGCTAATGCTAACGTAAGCCAGGTGGTTGATTTGGTCTCATTTTTCATCAATGCTCATTAAGAAATGCTAACAGCCATGACTGAAGGCAAATGAGTTGTCTTGTGGGTGTGGTTTGATGTGGGTGTTTCTTGGGTGTGTCTTTGGCATTCAATCACAACAAAGAAGTGCAGTAGTAAGTCAGCGAGGTAAGCTAAGCTAGCTTTGCTATGGAGAGAACAAAGTGTTGAAGTTGAGGACTTCTCCCCTCCTGACTGACCATCTCAAGATGGTCCGCTAATTCAGTTCTATGTGTAGTTAATTCAGTTCTATGTATAGTCTAAAGCCTGCGCTCACCTTGTGTTTAGCCAAGCTAACAGCAGCTAGATAGCTTAGCTTTGTGATAGCTGCAGCTGGCTATCCTATCTAGAGGATGTTTCTCTGTCAAATAAATTAAGGCAAGATAGCAAGAGCCAGTGTCTGGAATTTGTTTCATAAGACACTTGTTTTACATCGCCTTGCTACGAAGTAGCTTGAAACTTAGTTTAAATATTTCATCATGTCATGTAAATACATGTTACCGTGGAAATGATATCAACTATTGTGAGTTGAATGCCTGTGGTCATGAGTCAGCTCAACAGTCCCGTCTATTCTTATGTCCGCTGTTAGATCTTTCCCAGGAGACAAATCCCAGAACTAATATCCCCACAGGTGTAGGCTACATGTGGATATTGCACGAATATTGCCCAGCATGAGTGTATACACAATACATCAACAAAAAATCTATGGATGTGTTCGTGTTACAAAGACAAAAACATTTATTCTCTAAATATAATCTTCATGTGCTAATAAAGACAGAGTGCCTACACTTTACCTAACAAATTAAAATCAGTTGTGTGTACAGTAGAGTACAGCTGTCTAAACAGAACTAGACCATACTATTTACCAGGAGAGTTCTCACCTAGATTTTTCGTAGCTGTCTATTTACCACCACACACCGATGCTGGCACTAAAACCACACTCAATGAGCTGTATAGGGCATTAAGCAAACAAGAAAATGCTCACCCAGAGGCGGCACTCCTAGTGGCCAGTGACTTTAATGCAGGAAAACTGAAATCTGTTTTACCTCATTTCTACCAGCATGTCACCTGTGCAACTAGAGGCAAAAAAACTCTAGACACCACTCCACACACCTTCACTCCACACACAGAGACGCATACTGTACAAAGCTTTGCCTCATCCTTCATTTGGCAAATCTGACCATAACTCTATTCTCCTGATTCCTGCTTACAAGGTCGGATGAAGTGGATGCTAAGATACAGGACTGTTTAGCTAGCACAGACTGGAATATGGCATTGAGGAGTTTACCACATCAGTCACCAGCTTCATTAGTAAGTGTATCAATGACGTTGTCCCCACAGTGACCGTACGTACATATCCCATCCAGAAGCCATGGATTACAGGCAAGAGCCGCACTGAGTTAAAGGCTAGAGCTGCCACTTTCAAGGAGCGGGACACTAATCTGGACACTTATAAGAAATCATGCTACCTACTCAAACAAGCAAAGCATCAATAGGGGACCAATCCTTCTACAATGGCTCTGGCACTCATCGGATATGGTAGGGCTTGCAAACGATCATGGATTACAAAGGCAAACCCAGTTGCGAGCTGTCCAGTGATGCGAGCCTACAAGACGAGCAAAATACCTTCTAAGCTTGCTTCAAGGCTAGCAACACTGAACCATGCATAAGAGCAACAGCTGTTCCGGACGACTGTGTAATCACGCTCTCTATAGCCAATGTGAGTAAGACCTTTAAACATGTTAACATTCATAAGGCCACAGGGCCAGACTGATTACTTGGATGCTTACTCAGAGCGTGCCCTGACCAGCTGTCAAGTGTCTTCACTGACATTTTCACCTCTGGCTGACACAGTCTGTAATACCTACATGTTTCAAGCAGACCACCATAGACCCTGTGCCCCAAAAAGCCAAGGTAACCTTTCTAAATGACTATCGCCCCGTAGCACTCACATCTGTAGCCATTCAATGCTTTGAAAGGATGATCTTGGCTCACATCAAGACGATCATCCCACACCCTGGACCCACTCCAATTCGCATACTGCCCCTACAGATCCACAGATGATTGCAATCTCTATTGCACACTGCCTTTTCCCATCTGGACAAAAGGAACACCTACAGTACATGAAAATGCTGTTCATTGACTACAGCTCAGCGTTCAACACCATAGTACCCTCCAAGCTCATCACTAAGCAGCAGATTGTGGACTAGAGGAAACAGCAAAGGGAGCACCCCCCTATCCACATCGACGGGACATCAGTGGAAAAGGTGGAAAGTTTTAAGTTCCTCGATGTACATATCACCAGCAAACTGAAATGGTGCACGCACACAGACAGTGTGGTGAATAAGGCGCAACAGCGCCTCTTCAACCTCAGGAGGCTGAAAAAATGTTGCTTGTCACCGAAAACCCTCACTAACTTTTACAGGTGCACAATTGAGAGCATCCTGTCGGGCTGTATCACCACCTGGTATGGCAACTGCACCGCCCGCAACCCTCTCTCCAGAGGGTGGTGCGGTCTGCACAACGCATCACCGGGGGCAAACCACCTGCCCTCCACCTACAACACCCGATGTCACAGGAAGGCAAAAAAGATCATCAAGGACAATAACCACCCAAGCCACTACCTATTCACCCCGCTTCCTTTCAGAAGGCGATTTCAGTGCAGGTACATCAAAGCTGGGACAGAGAGATTGAAAAACAGCTTCAATCTCAAGGCCATCAGATTATTAAACAGCCACCACTAGAACAGAGAGGTGGCTGCCTACCTACAGACTTGAAATCATTGGCTACTTCAATAAATAGAACACTAATCACTTTAATAATGTTTACATATCTCACATTACTCATCTCATACATATATATGGTATACTGTATCCTTCACTATCTATTATTTACTATCTATTGCATCATAGCCGCTCTGTCACTGCTCATCCATATATTTTATACTTATATATTCTCATCCCATTCCTTTACTAGATTGTGTGTATTAAGTTTTGTTGTGGAATTTGTTAGATTTTTACATTTTACATTTTAGTCATTTTTAGCAGACGCTCTTATCCAGAGCAACTTACAGTAGTGAATGCATACATATTTCATACATTTTTTTTTTTTCCTGTGCTGGCCCCCCGTGGGAATCAAACCCACAACCCTGGTGTTGCAAACACCATGCTCTACCAACTGAGCTACAGGGAAGGCTAGATATTAGGTTTTGATGTGGAATTGTTAGATATTACCTGTTAGATACTGTTGCACTGTTGAATCTAGAAGCATAAGCATTTCGCTACACTTGCAATAACATCTGCTAACGATGTGTATGTGACCAATAAAATTTGATTTGATTTGAGGACCCTGGGATTAAACACCTACCTCTGCAAGTCGATCCTGGACTTCCTGATCCAGGTGGTGAGGGTAGGCAACAACACATACTCCACACTGACCCTAAACACTGGGGTCCCTCGGGGGTGCGTGCTTAGTCCCCTCCTGTATTCTCTAGTCACCCACGACTGCGTGGCCCACACGACTCCAACACCATAACTAAGTTTTCACGACGACAGACCATTTATTTTGGTATTGCCCTCAGGTAGCCTGTTTCTGGTCTCAGGTTCAGGAATGGCTGAAAATGCATAGCATTGATCTAAAATGTACCCTAGAAATAGTACTGTTAGGAGATCTGGAGAGACCGGGTCAGTCAATTACTAATATACTAATGCTCTTTGTATTAGTATTATCTTCAACACGCAATCAGTAGATTCTATTCGATTAGATAGATTGAAATTGTACATTTAACATCATAGCATAGTTGAAAGATATGTGTTGCGTAGAAACACGAAGTGGGTGGCCAGCAGAGATAGATGGGATGGGCAGAGGGAAGCTGAGGGTTGGTATGTGGAATTGGAGACAAGTGGGAGTGGAGTTCTTGTGTGAGAGAGAGAATGATGGTCAAAAGATAAAGGAAAAAAAAGTCTAAATAAAATATAATAAAATATTTTTATTTTTTTTGCATTGTTGTTTACTGTTTTCTTCTGTCTTTTCCTTTTTTCTCTTTAGTTCATTCTCTTGGTTGTTGGTGCATTGGGGGGTATTATTTTTCTTCCGAGGGGTCTCGAATGGTTTAGGGGCAGCTATTGGGGAACTGTGGGGGGATCTTGGAGGGTTCGAGTTTCACAAGATTGTGACCATGAAAAAGAAAACTATGACATATATTTTATATCAATATCATGCACACGCACCGTCACACATAAGGATGGCTCTGTTGCGGAAAGACTGATACATGTTTGAAAGTGTCTTGATGCTCTATTGTGTGTCCTTCATGTTCTAATACTTTAATGTTACCCCTTCCTTGTGTTTTTTTGTAATAAATAATAAATAAAAATAATAATAATAATAAATAAAAAAAACTTTTCTGATGACACGATGGTGATAGGTCTGATCACTGACGATGATGAGACATCCTACATGCAGGAGGTCAGAGACCTGGCAGTGTGGTGTCAGGACAACAATCTCTCCCTCAACATCAGCAAGACAAAGCAGCAGATCGTGGACTAGAGGAAACGGAGGGCCTTGCAGGTCCACATCCACAGGGCTGTAGTGGAGCTTCAAGTACCTGGGTGTCCAAATCACTAAGGAATTATCATTGTCCACACAAACCAACACAGTCGTGAAGAGGGCACAACAACGCCTCTTCCCCCTCAGGAGGCTGAAAAGATTTGTCATGTGCCCTCAGATACTTAAAAAGGTCTACAGCTGCACCATTGAGAGCGTCTTGACTGGCGGCATCACCGCTTGGTATGGTAACTGTTTGGCATCTGACTGCAAGGCGCTACAGAGGGTAGTGCGTACGGCCCAATACATTACTGGGGCTGAGCTTCCTGCCATCCAGGACATCTCTACCAGGCTGTGTCAGAGGAAGGCCCTAAAACTTGTCACAGACTCCAGCCACCCAAGTATTAGACTTCTCTCTGCTACCCCACGGCAAGCAGTACCGATGCACCAAGACTGGAACCAACAGGACCCTGAACAGGTTGCACCCCAAAGCCATAACACTGATAAATAGTTAGTCCAGAGGGCTATTGCTTAACTGTTTAACTATCTGCATGGACCCTTTTTGCAGTAAGTATTTTAACTCATTAAATGAGTAGCTTTTACTGTTTATTGTATATCTGATTGGGAGTTTGTGAGTAATCAAGGGCTGATTGTTCACCAGCTGTGTAAGGCCCATAAAGCTGCCAGAAGGGCAGCACATAGGGAAGAGTGGGGGAGCTGTATAGTATAGTTGGGAGCTGTTACAGAGATAACCGGAGTGAGTGCAGTTTTGATCCCGACAGGTCGCTACCCCACGACATGAAGAGGGCAGCGAGTTTTGCACTCCAGACCTTGGAGGGCCTCCTGGAAGCAGTGGAGATGCATCAGAACAATCAGGACCTGCTGAGTGGGAGCTGGGACAAGTCGGCGACCTGTTCGAGGGGACAGAAGGACAGCCCCACCTCTGTATCCCCCAAACCGACAGTCGGCAGGGCCAAAGGACCGCAAACCCGTGGAGAGATGGCTGGGGTAGGGCCGACCCGCCACTGACGACCCTAGGTAGATGGAGACCAAAGGAGGTGTTTTGAGTGTGGCGCCCGGGGACACATTGCCTGGATTTGCCTGGCTCGAGAGGAGTCGATGCCATCAGCTAGCCCCAGAGGCGAGGTGGGTCATGCCGTGAACTATGTCACCTCCTTTTGGGCGCACCATGAATCAACTGCACCCATGGTCCCGGTGAAGGTTGACGGACACGACACAGAAGCGCAATTAGACTCCGGAAGTATGGTTACGCTCGTAACCACGAGCCTGCTGTACCAGGAGACTGAACGGGGTAGGGAGATGTCCATTTCCTGTGTTCATGGTGACACAAAGCGGTATCCAACCGTATGGACCAACATCGTGACGCCTCAAGGGAGCTGCCAGATGATGGTGGGTGCAGTACCAGAGTTGCCGGTACCTCTCCTAGTGGGACGGGATTGTCCGCTGTTCGCGGCCCTATGTGAGCACGAGTTGAGGAAAAAGATATGAGCCGGCCGAAGAAGAGAGCGGGGACGACCCATCGGCTGTGTGGCCCGGAAGCAACCGGTTAAAACCTCTTACATCTAGACGTTCCGCTAGCGGAACACCTGCTCCAATATCCAATGATGGGCGTGGCGCGAAATACAAACTCTTCTAAATTCCGAAAACTTCAATTTTTCAAACATATGACTATTTTACAGCATTTTAAAGACAAGACTCTCGTTAATCTAAACACACTGTCCGATTTCAAAAAGGCTTTACAGCGAAAGCAAAACATTAGATTATGTCAGCAGAGTACCCAGCCAGAAATAATCAGACACCCATTTTTCAAGCTAGCATATAATGTCACAAAAAACAAAACCACAGCTAAATGCAGCACTAACCTTTGATGATCTTCATCAGATGACAACCCTAGGACATTATGTTATACAATGCATGCATGTTTTGTTCAATCAAGTTCATATTTATATCAAAACCCAGCTTTTTTACATTAGCATGTGACGTTCAGAACTAGCATACCCCCCGCAAACATCCGGTGAATTTACTAAATTACTCACGATAAACGTTCACAAAAAACATAACAATTATTTTAAGAATTATAGATACAGAACTCCTCTATGCACTCGATATGTCCGATTTTAAAATAGCTTTTCGGTGAAAGCACATTTTGCAATATTCTCAGTAGATAGCCCAGCCATCACGGCTAGCCATTTAGACACCGACCAAGTTTAGCCCTGACCAAACTCCGATTTACTATTAGAAAAGTTTGATTACCTTTGGTGTCTTCGTCAGAATGCACTCCCAGGACTGCTACTTCAATAACAAATGTTGGTTTGGTTCAAAATACTCCATTGTTATATCCAAATAGCGCCGTTTTGTTCGTGCGTTCAAGACACTATCCGAAGTGTAAATAAGGGTCACGAGCATGGCGCATTTCGTGACAAAAGATTTCTAAATATTCCATTACTGAACTTCGAAGCATGTCAACCGCTGTTTAAAATAAATTTTTATGCCACTTTTCTCGTAAAAAAGCGATAATATTCCGACCGGCAAAGCGTGTATACGTACAAAGAGAGAGAAAATAAAAGCATGCTATCCCCTCGTGCACGAGCCTGAGTCTCATAGTACTGTTACTGGCCACTATCCAAACTCGCTAATGTTTTTCAGCCAGAGCCTGCAAAGCCATGATTCAGCTTTTTGCCGCCTTCTGAGATCCCATGGGAGCCGTAGGAAGTGTCACGTAACAGCAGAGATCCACTGTAATGGATAGAGATAATCAAGAAGGGCAAGAAATGGTCAGACAGGGTACTTCCTGTACAGAATCTTCTCATGTTTTGGCCTGCCAAATGATTTCTGTTATACTCACAGACACCATTCAAACAGTTTGAGAAACTTTGGAGTGTTTTCTATCCAAAGCTAATAATTATATGCATATTCTAGTTTCTGGGCAGGAGTAATAATCAGATTAAATCGGGTACGTTTTTTATCCGGCCGTGAAAATACTGCCCCCTAGCCATAACAGGTTAACCAGCCTGTATCTACGGGTCCGGACCCCCCCGGCGAACAACTGGAGGAGGAGCCCAGCCGCCCTCTCCTCGATTTCGAGGGGCCAGTTGAGACAACCGCTGGGGCCCAACTGAGGGGACAATTCGGGACGGCTCAGTGGGAGGATCTGAACTTGAAAGCTGCCACAGCCCAAGTGATAGCGGTGGATGGACAGCTACTTCGGGGGTGAATGACTGGTGATACCCCCATTTCCAAATCAAGAATAACCTTTTGTATCAGGTGTCGCGCCATCAAGGGGAACTTCGAGAGGTATTGTTGCTGCCCCGACGGTACATGGGAACCATTCTTCAGCTGGCCCACACCCACCTGTTGGGGGCGCACCTGGGAATGAAGAAGACCCGGGAACGGATCGCTGCCCGGTTCCACTGGCCCGGGATGAGGAGGGCCATGGAAGACTACTGTCGCAGCTGCCCAGAATGTCAACTCACTGCCCTGAAAGTCCCTCTACCGATCATCGGGGTGCCCTTTGAACGCATCGCCAGGGTCATAGTTGGACCCCTGGTAAAAACAGCATGAGGACACCGGTACATCCTGGTGATAGTAGATTATGCCACTCGGTATCCCGAGGCCATTCCCCTACGGGCGGCGGTATCCAAGGGAATCACCCGGGAGCTGTTCCACCTTTTTAGCCGGGTGGGCATCCCGAATGAGATCCTGACAGACCAAGGTGCTGAGTTTATGACCTGCCTAATGAAAGAGTTGTGTGCTCTCCTGCAGATCGAGCAGATCTGGACCTCCGTCGTTTTACCCACAGATGGATGGGCTCATCAAGCACTTCAATAAAATGCTCAAACAAATGCTGCGGAAGGTCATTGAGCAGGACGGGAAGAACTGTGACCAGCTACTACCCCACCTAATGTTTTCAATCTGAGAAGTACCCCAGTCCTCCACTGGGTTTTCCCTTTCGAACTCCTCTATGGGAGGAGGCCATGCGGCCTACTGGACCTCGCCAAGGAGGTGTGGGAAGCCCAACCGACCCCATTAACGCAGCATGGGAGAGCACATGGAGACGATGAGGGAGAGGATGACCACCATATGGCCAGTCGTGTGGGAACATACGGAGAAGGCCCAACGCCCCCAAGCCTAGGTCTACAATCGAGGAGCCCAGCCCGAACAATTCCAGGTGGGAGACATGGTTGTTGGTCTTCATCGCCACGGCCGAAAGTAATTTCCTGGCAACATGGCACGGGCCATACGAGGTGATCGAGAAGTTGGGACCTGTCAATTACTGCGTACCGCAACCGGGGAGACGGAAACCCCCAACAGATTTACCATGTGAACCTGTTGAAGAAGTGGCACGAGAGGACAGCCTTGGCCGTGTTATGGTCGGGACCCAGGACGCCAACGGGACCAGTGATGGTCCCGAGCAATGATGACCTCGACCCGGCCCAGAAGCAAGAGCTCAGGGAGCTCGTCGATCGGAACACGGCGGTGTTCTCTGAGAAGCCGAGCCGCACGACCCTCATTGAACACCACATCCATACCCGGCCAGGGGAAACGGTACGAAAGAAGCCATATTGGATTCTGGAGGCCCGAAGGAAGGCCGTGAAACAAGAAGTGGAGGCTTTGCTGAGGATGGGGGTCATTGAAGAGTCCCACAGTGCATGGTGCAGCCCCATCGTGTTGGTGCCCAAACTGGACAGTAGCCTCCGCTTCTGTAATGATTTCCGTGGTGTGAATGACATAAGCTTATTCGACGCCTACCCCATGCCGAGGGTGGACGAGCTCATCAACTGATTGGGAAAGGCCCGGTACATCAGCAGCCTTCACCTGACCAAAGGATATTGGCAGGTACCGTTGGCAGCCTCCTCCCGGGAGAAGATGGCATTCTTGACACCAGATGGTGTGTATCAGTACCGGGTGCTCCCGTTCGGTCTCCATGGAGCCCCGCCCACCTTCCAACGACTGATGAACAGAGTGCTTCGACCCCACCAGCAGTACGCAGCGGCCTATCTAGATGATATCATCATCCACAGCCAAGGTTGGGAAGAGCACCTGACGCGCCTCCAGGCGGTGCTGGACGTGCGCAGACAAGCCGGGTTGACCGCGAACCCCAAGAAATTTCAACTAGTTTTCAAGGAGGTGGAGTACCTGGGGTATTTGATCGGACAGGGGAACGTCAAGCCCCAGGAGAGGAAGGTTCACGCGATATGTGACTGGCCCATTCCATGCATAAAGACACAGGTCAAGTCCTTCCGGGGACTGGCAGGATACTATAGCCGGTTTATCCCCAACTTTACGGCTATAGTTTCCCCCCTCACCGATCTAACCAGGGCCTGCCTCCCGAAAACAGTGAAATGGACGGACGAGACAGGAGCGGCATTCAACCGTCTGAAGGAAGCGCTGTGCTCCCATCCGATTCTCGTAACGCCCAATTTCCAGGTGCCGATGGTGGTCTAGACGGATGCATGTGATACGGGACTAGGGGCTGTGCAGCGGGTCAGCCACCGGGAGGAGACCCGTCGAGGCCTGGTGACAGACGGTGTATGCATCACGAGGCGATGGCTCCATCGTACCCGCTGTGTAAGGCCGATAAAGCTGCCAGAAGCCAGCAAATAGGGAAGAGTGGGGGAAGAAAGGACTCCCGTATAGTTGAGGACGGTTAGAGGTAACCGGAGTGAGTGCAGTTTTGATCCCGACAGGATACAGCAAGACCCGGAGCCCAGAAGATGGTATCCCGGAGAGGGTCTCATGGGGGAGACATTTTCTTTTTGATTTATTATTTAAATAAACACCCTTGAAACCGAGCTAATCCTACTCTGTCCGTGTCTGATCTGTGTAAACGTCTTGACCAAACCCCCTGGTCTGCCACAATATCCACACTGAGTATACCAAATATTAGGAACACCTTCCTAATTGGGTTTCACTCCCCTTTTGTCCTCTTAGAACAGCCTCAATTTGTTGGAGCATGGACTCTATATGGTGTCAAAAGCGTTCCACAAGGATGCTGGCCCATGTTGACTCGAATACTTCCCACAGTTGAGTCAAGTTGGCTGGATGTCCTTTAGGTGGTGGACCATTCTTGATATACGCTGTTGCAGTTCTTGACATAAACCGGTGCGCCTGGAACCTAGTACCATACCCCATTTTGTCTTGTCCATTCACCCTCTGAAAGGCACAAATACACAATCTATGTCTGAATTGTCTCAAAGCTTAAAAATCCTTCTTTAACCTGTATCTTCCCCTTCATCAACACTGATTGAAGTGGATTTAACAAGTGACATCGATAAGGGATCATAGCTTTCACCTGGCAGTCTATGACATGGAAAGAGCAGGTGTTCTTAATGTTTTGTATACTCAGTGTACTGTATATGTACATATCTACTTTGATACTGGTACCCCGTTTATATAGCCAAGTTATCATTACTTATTGTATATTTTTTCTTTTTATCTCTCTACATTGTTGGGTGTACACCAGTTTTTTACGAAGTATGTGACAAATCCAATATTATTTGAACTAGAATAACATTTATTTCAATGGTCTATTTGCCCAAATCTAAGGATTTGGCTAACACACTGACAAACAGCTCTGAGTTGGGTTCTGTCTTCAAGTCTCCATTGGGTGATGAAGTCCCTTTCATCTATGTAATCTATGTAATGTATTACAGGTAATGGACAGGTACAGTTAAGTGGCAGGAGGAGTGGCGTGCATGACACTCCATCCTTGTTATGACAGTTTGCCTCATGGGTCCAGCAGGCAATAACTACAGGCAGATGTGAGATGCAGGAGGATGGCACTACAGAGTAATATGAGAATGCAATTGATGAATTTATGTAGTGTAAATATTCAAAACAATGTGTTTTGATAACTTTCATGTTCAACAGTTACATGCAATGTAGAATAAACCATCCTTCACATAATACTGCAGAAGCAGTGTTCTGCTAATATAACAATGTGAAAATATTGCACTTGTCTGTCATCTTTTATTGTCATTCACAGGCGATACATAAACTGTACCTATCCGCATTTTGTCTGGTGGTGCTGGGGCTACATTACCAAACATTTCAGTCGTCCTGTATGATGTACGGGGCACCATATAGCCTAAGACAGGAGTTCCCTGATATGTTTGAAGAATACACAGGTCCCCCCCCCATTAGATTAAATAATAATAATTGATGATAAAAAAAAGTAATAAATGTGTCTTGTATCATTTTATTGCTGAGTGCAAGGTCTCTCTCCATTCAGAGACATCAGCTTCAAGGCCGTCTATCAGTCTGGACTCCATCACATCATCTTTCAAGTCTCCCAAGTGCTGGCTCCATACAGGTATCTGTGACCACATACAGTACACACATAGTCACTGGCCGTGTCCGAAATCTGACTTGCCTACTACTTAAACTGCATACTGTGTACTAACCGTACTACGTACTATCTGTCACATACTGTTCAGTAAAATGGATGCAGTATGCGACGACTGAAACATAGTACTTTTGGTGTGTTCAAGACAACTGGGAATTTGGAAACAAAACGAGCTCAGACTAGGAAAAATCTAGATTTTGGTGATCTTCAGGTCGGAGAAGTCAGAGCTCGAGTTTCTGACTCGTTATACAGAGTTGGATGACAGTTCAAACTATTTTTCCCAGTCGGAGAATGTTTTTTTCCCTAGTTCCTTGTTGTCTTGAACACACCATCAGTTATGGCTTCATATGATGACCCTGAAAGGATCGTCGGTAGCCCCACCCAGTGACCTTTCGTATTGTTGTTTTGGGCTAACCTTAGCTATTGTACGTAGCTAGCCTTTGGAACGACATATTTACACTGCATATTTGGAGTAAACTTGAGTGTACCGTAGGCCTGAAACTTGACAGGAATGGGAGCTGCAGTAGAGCAGTGGTCACCACTGCAGAGTCATGATCACTTTCACAGTCAAAAAGCATGCCGAGATCTACCGCTGAGAATATGACTTGCATTTTTTTACATTAACCAAATAAAAATTGTTCTGTAAGAATTAGGTTTCGACAGCAGGCCTAATACATTATAACAGCATATTTGCTATATTCCTGGCCTGCCAATATCTTCTCAGACCATATTATATTTCAAAGCCCAAGCTTTGATTACAAAATAGATCAGTTGGTGTAGCACTTGCGAGGCACAGCTGAACATAAATGAAACAATTTGCTAATAATTTGCTTTTGATTTACCTGCATCTGATGGTCAGGGTGCTTTAAAGACAACTGGGAACTCTGAAAAAAACGAGAAGCGTGTTTTGTAATAGTGTTGACAATGCTGAATAAAAAGTTTTACATGAACTCATTCTTAAAAACAGCAGCTATTTTCTGTAATCTTTGACAGTCTCCCCATGGTCATGGTTTTAAAAGTTATTAAAGCTTACGTAGGCTATAGTATTGTCACGTCCTGACCAGCAGAGGGAGTAATTTGTATTGAAGTTTGGTCAGGACGTGGCAGAGGGTATTTGTTTTATGTGGTTCGGGGGTTATGTGTATTTATTTGGGTGTTTTATTTGTGTATGTTCTGGGTTTTGTGTTCTAGGTTGTATTTTCTACGTTCTGTCTAGTTTAGTTTTTCTATGTTTAGATTTGGGTGTGGACTCTCAATTGGAGGCAGGTGTTTATATTTTCCTCTGATTGAGAGTCCTATATATAGGTATGTGTTTGGGGTTGTTAATTGTGGGTAGTTGTTTTAGCACTGCTTTATGTTAGCCTGCTAAACTGTTCCTGTTGGTCTAATGTTTCTTGTTTTGCCTGTGTGAGCCTGACAAGACTGTTTTGTTGTTCGTGCTTTCTTCATTTTGTTGTTTTGGTGTTCTCTTTATTTAAAATAAATATCAAGATGAGCATCCACATTCCCGCTACGTTTTGGTCCTCTATTCCCGACGACAACCGTTACAAGTATCAATCGTGGAAGCGCAGTAGGCACAATCGATTTAGCCACAGATCTCCCGGATTGCCGGGTAGGCAGAGTTTGTCTTTTCAAACAAATTAAATGGTTCAGAATGGGAACACATTGCAGGGCTTCTGAATCAAGTGCACCTACCGCCAACAGAGCAGCACGAAGAAAAGAAAAGGAGCCCAAGCTTTTATTACAGTCTTTATCATTTGCTTTTCTACAGAAATGTTTGGTAATTGACTAGGTTGGTGATCACTACAGCATTGGAATGCAGTGCTGAGGCAGAGGGCTCATAATGATAACAACTGGCTACCACTCTGAACTGTGTGTGGTGAGCTTTCTGACACCCAGAGCTGCTGAGGCTTCACCCAAGTGGGTGCCATACATTGTGAAGGAGAAGTCCAATGGCTACACAACTCAGGCTGGTTCCCAGAGTAGCCCTCTACAAGATTGTCTCCAGACTCCATCTTCATCAACCATCTCCCTGACCATCTTTGGGGGATGCATGCACTCAGACTTGCCCTCTATTGGTTGACCTAGCCAACTGTAGCTAGGCTACTCATGATGTGTTGTTTGTTTTGTGCTTTTAATGTGCTTTGAGATTATGAAAAGCACTATTGAAATGTAAGAAATTATTATACAAAATAAAATGTATTTTGTTTAGTAGAGCAAAAAACTCAGACGAAGTCCAAGAGGCCGACACGTAAGCTTCAATGAAAAAGTGATACTAGTAAGAGCACTGTGCGGGTTTCTTTTTTCTTTCAACGTATCTAATTGTTACCATGCACCTGCAACCAGATAGCTCTGATTTGCAAGTGCATTTGTTTATGTTGAAATGTTGAAACTAAAACACACCAGTAATGTCCCGGTATCACATAAAAATGTTTATTATAAACAAGAAACAAAACAGAAACCCACTTTGGGTAAAAAAAAAAAATTACTTCACCAAAAACAGTAGAAAAATAATAAATTAATAGCTATAAATAAAATACATACAAAATACATAAAACTTCTTCTTAATCATGGCCTCTAAAATGGCAATAAAGCGTTCCTCTCTGGCAGTCACCTACTTCTTCCTCCTCCACATCTGGACCATTCTGGGATGGAGAGGAGATGACAGGTGGGGTGATGGAGTTGCAGCTCCTGCCGCACCTAATCCATCACCGCATACCACTTCCAGTATGCGGCTGTGGCCTCCCCTCCCTCTGCGCTGACTCCGGTGGGGGGAGCTTTCAACTCCTGAAAATATGGAAAAGAATAGCTTTCAGCACCAAACATAGTACATGCAAAGGCTTGTAAAAGATATTATGCCAATTGCAGTACATTTATCTGGAATACTTGCACTTTTCTAAAATGTATATCTTCACACTTACAAAAATGTGCCAGTGAAGCATAGGAAATAGATAGGAAAGTATTGTTGCTCTCAGAAAAAGGGAAACTTTATTGGCCAAGTACAGCACAGCAATAAATGTCAAGATAACATACAGTAGCATACCGTGTATTTTTACTAATAATTCTCCCACTTCTTTTTCCCCCATCCAGGTGACAACTGCCTCTCCAGATCACACTCCTTCACATAGATCCTGAAAAGACATAAGATGAAGTATAACATTAACCAAAACATGAGCAAAGTAGAGTTGTGTGAACATTCTGTAGATAGCTAGACTGCCATATACTTTATAAAATTGGATTGCGAAGGGGAAACAGTATCAAGTGTAGCTTACCATTACTCTCACAACAGGGTATGTGCAATGTGCAACTAGCTAGACCCTTCAGGTAGAAACTAACATTGCATAGCTTGCACATTTGCAATCAGCTCAACAAAAATAAACCGATGTGACAAATAAGAACAACAAGAAAAAAAGAGAAGTGTTGGGACCAGCACCGCTGTGGAAAATAGGAATATAGGTAGGCTACCGCATTACTAACGTTATCCATAGGTAGTGGCAGTGCAGTTGCAAGATAGCCAACTATGGCCACATGACTTACTCAAATATTTTTTTTGCGGCATTTCTCCAGCCTTGTTTGCCAGTGAATTAAATGCCTGGCATTGTCGTCAGACCCTTTAACAGTTTGAACACAAGCCCTGGTATTTACAACAAGTAGCTAGCTAGCTAATGAGGCTAATGTTAAGTATGAAGTTGTTGCTTAACAGCAAACAAGTAACCCTGTAGCTAACGTTACTGTTCGAACAGTTATAACTTCTAGTCCTACTAAAGCACGTAGTTAGCTAAAGGCATGGCAGGCTGTAGATCTGTTTTCAGAGATGTTACGTTAATGATGAAATAGTCTTGATCATTTTAATGACAACACAAACTAGTTACATTTCAACATCAAAGCAGAAGTTTTGCTATTTGCCATCTTCCAAGTTGTTTTGTTGTTGCACTCAAAACTTACAGCCCCCTCTTCCAATGCTTTGCGGCTGTGAAATTCCCGAAAAATGAGCAAATTCTCCTAGATGAAAATAATTAATGAGTATAACATTATGGCATTTAAAGCATAGAAGATTTTTAAAAATGCACATACTATAATACTTTCTATTTTTGCATACTGAGAATGTGTCATGCACAATTGCGTTGTTTCCCGCTGTTCGTTGATTTCGGTATCACATCCCCATATCTAAATGATCAGCTGTTGTCAAAGCCTAAATTAGTATGACATCTGGGCATTTAAAGTATACTTGATTTTAGAAATGTCACATACTATTAAACATAATTTTTTTGCATATTCAAACGGCCAACTATTTAGGACGCAAGTAGAGGTATTCCACTATTCTATTACCAAAGGCAGTTAGCATAGGTTATGTCTGACACACAAACAGATACTACGTTTAAGTTTGAACAGGTCAGACTAAACCTACTTATTTCAATTCTCCCCATCAATGACTGTTGGTGAACAGGCGTGTGAGGCTAGTGGTGAGGTCTTTTTGCCAGAGCCCTATTTATGGACATAGCAGTGTAGATCAGCTCCTGGTCCCTCATAAAATATACTGGTTGGTTGGACGGACGGACAGACAGACGGATGGACACACACACACACACATTATCATCGGAGGTTATGATTAGCATGGTGGAACCAACCTGATCGCTGCATTTACCTTTCTATTTCAATTAAGCTATCATAAAATGTGAATTGAAATAGAATGGTGAACACAGCTCTGGTTCCACCTGGCTAGGTTATGCCCTGGACATTATATGCATCTAAGAAGTACAAAATAAGCAACAAATGATGTCAGTTTGCAGAAATTATGTTTTACATTTGGGTTATCAAATGTCTCAAGTAATGAAGTGGGTTACCTTCTGTATTTGTACAAATTATGAGCCTGTGAAAGCTGTGGCTGCTGACAGCTTGCTGGCCAGATACTTGCCAACATGTGGCTGATGGTTGCATTCACAGGACTGCTCATAGCGAGGGCATGTCGGCATAATGCTGATAAGGGTCCCCTTGCTGGTCTTCTCTATGCTGCATGTTAGGCTGCAAACTGGACATCTCTCGAACAACTGCAGCAGGCAATCTCATGAGGTGTTGTTGACTGGCAGGGCCTGTGACAGGGTGACATAATAGACAGCAAAGTGGTAAATTGCATAATTTTTTGCATTTAACAACCAAAATGACTCTACTAGTTGTATCTGCTTGTCTAGGGAATTAGCCTACTGGTTTATCAAGCCAGATATTTTTGAATGCAACTTTTTACATTTCACATAAAAACGTCACATACCGTACCTGTCGCTGTTGAAACTTGGGTCACTATCAAAGGCCTCACGATGGCATTTCTTTTTCATAGGAGTTGACGGAGACTGGCAACAACTGAGGAGGTATAACAAGGATACACGCTTTTATTCTGAGATCTTGCTTGACAAGCTGTGAAAACAGCAAGTGAACTAAATTATTTTTGGAGGTCGCCAAATCATTGTAATCGCCTTGCTGGACATGTTATGATACCCACCTTTGCTCCTTCTTGTAGGCCCCGGCATCTGTGCATGACCAGGGGATCAGTCTGGCACCCAACTGTGCACTTTGTCTAACAGAAAAACAGGATCAACGATTGTCATCATCCCTCAATTACAAACATAACTTGAGAAATAACATAATCTTGTTTGTAAGCTAATTCTGTGCTTTAGAGATATATACTGACTAGCTCACTATGCAACCAACTGTGACATGTTTTACTATGGTCCTTGGTTGGTTTGAGTTTGTTGCTGTTAGTTAGTACACTGTAGTCACCCATGAGTTAGTTAGACCACCATAGCTGCATCCAATATTTTAGATGAGACTGACTTTAAGACCAAATGTATACTATTTACACTTTGTAGTCAATTTTGACACTAGAATAAATGTTTTACACATATCGATGCCACGTAGGCCTTTTCTTTTTAGGGGCAGTTGCTCTTTAAGGTTAGGGATAAGGTTAGGGTTAGAAGTTAGGTTAAAGAGTTAAGGTTATTATTAGGGGAAGGGTTAGCTAACATGCTAAGTAGTTGCAAAGTAGCTACAAGTAGTGAGTAGTTGCAAAATTGTTAATTAGCTAAAATGCTAAAATTGTCCGTGATGATCCGAACACGCAATCTTTTTAGACGTTCATGTTATATGCCTACCCATCCACCCAGACCAACCACCCTCCTTTCATTTTTGCCTTAAGTAACCTTCAGTCTTATATACTCTATCTATACCAAACTTAACATATCATACTAATTTCAGTGTCCTGGATTTCCGTTTACTATGTTACGTCTAGTCTATGAGACCAGGCTGTTTCATGGTCGTGGAGGAACTAAAAAGCACACCTTTCAGTGCAGGCCCACATTAACATCTGTTTCCAGGTTCAATAACAGCGGCAGCCTTTTCACACGCCTAGAAATACCAAGTCACTCAACCCAGTAGTATGTATGATCGGACTGGCTCCCAGGGGGCGGTGGGAGGCTATGACATAAAAGGTTATTTTATAATTATTCCCTGAGTGGGATAATAAATCAAAGGCCAAGGCATCTTGGAAGCACAAAGGATCCATCCTGCCTCTCCATTCAGTGACGACCTGACTGAGGATTTGTCTCAAATGGCACCTTATTCCCTATATAGTGCACCATATAGCCCCAGTCATAAGTAGTGCACTTTATAGGGAATAGGATGCCATTTTGGATGCTTCCTCTGTCTTTCAGACTGAGCCTCCATTCTGTTCTGTCTATGAATGCTAGCAGCCATTCATATCCACATTCACCCAGGGACTCTAACTGAACGCATGCTCCTCAACTTCCTCCTCTCTAGCTCGCCTTCCTTTCTTTCTTTATCTCCGTCTGATATTTTTTCCCTCAAAAACTGCTATCTATTACACTTTTCCCATTGGTCGAGAGAGAGAGAGAGAGAGAGAGAGAGAGAGAGAGAGAGAGAGAGAGAGAGAGAGATTCGTGATCTTTCCAGAGAGCTGTTTGAGGGTCGTCAATCATATTTTCTCTCCGTCATAAAGCTGAGATGGATGGCAGGGCAGGATACATTTCAAACACCACTCACCACACCACAGCGAGGCAGTCATACACACTTAGAAGGGATTGTGGATGTGAGCCACATCACCTCATGTCAGTCCCCATTACAGTCTCAAGGCAAAAGCGATACCTGGAGCGTAGCATGATGCCTCAATAGAAACAATAACAACACCACAACACACACATGCACGTACGCAGAAATGTACACACAAAAGCACCTAAACACAGGTTGTGGAGACAGGCAATTAGAATGCAATTAGTATCATACCGGTTTATATCTGTGTACTGAAGCTAATTATCATCAATATGTAATGAATGAATCACTATATCAAGGTTGTTGTTTAAATGCACAATGAAACCATCTGTGTTTCAGTAAGTGTGCTAAAATTTGTACATCTGCATGTTCTGGAGCACAATAACAGGTATTGTGTG
Organism: Salmo trutta; assembly: GCF_901001165.1. Lineage (NCBI taxonomy): Eukaryota > Metazoa > Chordata > Actinopteri > Salmoniformes > Salmonidae > Salmo > Salmo trutta. The sequence goes on along the minus strand of NC_042966.1, from coordinate 24,067,591 downwards.
TAGATGGGTGAGGAAAAAAATATATTTTGAATTCAGGCTGTAACACAACATAATGTGGAATAAGTCAAGGGGTGTGACTACTTTCTGAAGGCACTGTCTATATCATTTGCTTATCGGACAATAAGGAGAAGGTAAAGTTAAGCTGGCTGTCTGTGGGTGTACAAATGGCACCATATTTATTCCACAATAGTACACTGCTTTTGACCAGGGCCTACAGGGAATAGGGAACAGGGACTCATCCCCTGCTTTCGCTGTCTCCATTTTGGAGGACAAAAGCAAGGGGAAAAAACTCCCTTGGCGGCTATTCCCAGCTCACAAAGTCTTAATGTGCTGTTTTCTCTCCTCCTTTCCTTCCTCCTTCCTGCCAGGAAACAAACAAAGCTGACATAATCCTCTGCTTCTCCACCAAAGCCGAATCAGTGTTTGGCAGGGTCAAGGAAAGGAAAGGGGAGAGGATTGCGTGTGCATGTTTATGTGCCTGTGCGTGTGTGCGTTCTTGCATGTATGTGCACGTGCGATAAGAATACACATGACGGGTCATTAGACCCACAATGCATTTCACTAGAATTAGCATGCTGCTGCGCATGTTTTCACTGGCCAAGACAAACTTTATGGCCCTGTTTTGCTCCGCCTCATCCAGGGGATCATACCAGCAGACAGATCATTGGCAGCATCCCAGAAGTCACCCTATTCCCTATTTAGAGCCCTACTTTTGATCAGGGACCATAGGCAGTTAGTATAGTATAGTGATGTACCATCCCATGCCTTCCTTTTCTGCCCTAAATTCATAGATTGGCTTGAACTCGGCTGTCTTGTGTCTTCCTGACAGCTTCGCGGGCACTTACTTTGTCAGCGTAATTCACTGCCATTACAGACCGGGATATAAATGGAAACCTAAAAGAGGAGGGTGCGGGGTGTAGATGGCAGGTGGCAGGTGACTCACCGGCAGTGGCGGCTGCTTATTCCAGAAGACAAGGAGGGCTCTGGCTTCATCCTCCATCTTCATCCATGAACCGGTAGTACAAAAAAATAAAAACAATCCCAGAGGCAGAAAGAATTGTGGGTTACAGTTATATACAGTACATTCGGAAAGTATTCAGACCCCTTGACTTTTTCCACCATTTGTTATGTTATAGCCTGTTTCTAAAATGTATTAAATCCCCTCATCAATCTACACACAATACCCCATAATGACAAAGCAAAAACAGTTTTTTTGACATTTTTGCAAATGTAAAAAACAAGAATTAAATATCATATTTACATAAGTATTCAGACCCTTTAATCAGTACTTTCTTTGAAGCACCATTGACAGGGATTACACCCTCGAGTCTTCTAGGGTATGACGCTACAAGGTTGGCACACCTGTCTTTGGGTCGTTTATCCCATTCTTCTCTGCAGATCCTCTCAGGTTCTGTCAGGTTGGATGGGGAGTGCTGCTGCACAGCTATTTTCAGGTCTCTCCACATATGTTCGATCGGGTTCAAGTCTGAGATCTGGCTGGGCCACTCAAGGATATTCAGAGACTTGTCCCGAAGCCACTGCTGCGTTGTCTTTGCTGTGCGCTTAGGGTCATTGTCCTGTTGGAAGGTAAACCTTCACCCCAGTCTGAGGTCCTGAGCGCTCCAAAGCATTTTTTCATCAAGGATAGCACTGTACTTTGTTCCGTTCATCTTTCCCTCTATCCTGATTAGTCTCCCAGTCCCTGCCGCTGAAAAACATCCCAACAGCATGATGCTGCCACCACCATGCTTCACCGTAGGGACGGTGCCAGATTTCCTCCAGATGTGACACTTGGCATTCAGGCCAAAGAGTTCAGTCTTGGTTTCATCAGACCAGAGAATCTTCTTTCTCATGTCTGAGAGTCTTTAGTTGTCTTTTTGCAAACTCCAAGCGGGCTGTCATGTGCCTTTTACAGAGAAATGGCTTCCGTCTGGCCACTCTACCATATAGGCCTGATTTGGTGGAGTGCTGCAGAGATGGTTGTCCTTCTGGAAGATTCTCCCATCTCCACAGAGGAACTCTGGAGCCATGTGTTAGAGTGACCATCGGGTTCTTGGTCACCTCCCTGACCAAGGCCCTTCTCCCTCGATTGCTCAGTTTGGTCAGCTCTAGGAAGAGTCTTGGTGGTTCCAAACTTCTTCCATTTAAGAATGATGGAAGCTTCAATGCTGCAGGCATGTTTTGGTAGCATTCCCCAGATCTGTGCCCCGACACAATCCTGTCTCGGAGCTCTAAGGACATTTCCTTTGACCTCATGGCTTGGTTTTTTGCTCTGACATGCAGTGTCAACTGTTGTATTTTAAATAGATAGGTGTGTGCCTTTCCAAATCATGTCCAATCAATTGAATTTACCACAGGTGGACTCCAATCAAGTTGTAGAAACATCTCAAGGATGATCAATGGAAACAGGATGCACCTGAGCTCAATTTCGAGTCTCATAGCAAAGGGTCTGAATACCTATGTAAATAAGGTATTTCAGTTTTTTATTTTTAATACATTTGCAAAGATGTCTAAAAACCTGTTGTCCCTTTGTAATTATGGGGTATTATGTGTAGAAAAAAATTATTGAATACAGTTTAGAACAACGCAGTTATGTAACAAAATGTGGAAAAAGTCAAGGGGTCTGAATACTTTCCAAATCCGCTGTACGTCAATTCTTCCTGACATCTTCTCCTGCAGAAAAACCTCTTATATTTTCCTCCTTTCCCTACTCTTTGCTCTCAGGGAACGAATATACAGCTGTCACTGGTGGGATAGGGCTGTGGATCATCTCAGATTATTTAGGCGCATTGGTTGTCTGTCGTGAAAGCGTTTCCTTCTACAGTCACGTGTGATTGGGATGACTTCCTCTATTTACGTTTCTAGTGTGGCGCTAATGTGACATCTACTCTTCTGCTCTTATCTTTGCCAGTTACCATTTATTTTTAGGCATATATTTGAATGACAACTATGTGTGTGTCTCAAATGGGACCCTATTCCCTATATAGTGCACTACTTTTGACCAGAGTCCAGAGAGTAACAATCTGTATCATAGACAACTCCATCAGGGCCAATTACTAACTTGATAAAAGGACACCTTCTTGTGAATCTGAGAAAAGACCCCCATCCCCATTATTTTATGAATAGTTTACTTTGCAATGATACCAACATACTAAATACTCCAACTCTTTTAAGAATTGCAGATATTTTTATTTTGTCCTTTTAAGATTGTGAAGCAGTAACACTAAAGAAAAGTGTTGTACAGCAATGACTTTAAATACAGAATGTTCATGTGCAAGACTTAAAACATAAAGCAGTAAAACACATGCTTTATGTATACAGTAATTTTGTGCAGCTACAACTGGGGCTCCTAGCGTAGCATGAGATGTGTGTGTTTAGAGGGGAAATCAAATGGTTAGTGAGTAGTTATGTCATGGAGACTACCCTGAACTTGCATATACTATAATTTAAATATTTACCACAAATTGACCATTCGTTTTTGACACATTTCATCACCACAAGCAATTTCAACCAAATTTGGGGACGGCTGTTTAATTAGTGTGAAATACAACTGACAAGGCATAGAGAGATGGAGGTGCCCTGATAATTGCCAGACAGGCTGCACACGGAATGACTTTGGGAGCTTTGTCTTGATAATACATTACAGAGGGAGTTCGATTAAGGTCACCGGGCTATGGCTCGTGACTTGAACGGGCAAAAGCTGTGAGGGAGAAGTGCCCTCAAATCTAACAGTAATCTGCTCCACTTGGTCATGTTGTCATCAAGGCACCATGGTGCATCGTTCAAAAACTTAAACCAAATCTTTTTCATATTCATTGAATCGCTCATTATTACAGTCACATGTACAAATTGTGACATTACACAAAACAACAGAAGCTGGTAGATTCTTCAGACAATACAAAGCAGACTTTATTTACATGGAGTCATTCATGCTTCAATCAAACACAGCAACAGTGCATAGCCACAAAGTCAGTATGGAATAACCCATGCAGGCCTTTCTCTGTACCTGGATGTGGGAGAGAGACTTCGAATGCATCAAAAGCATGCTGCACCCTTATAAATGTGTCAATCAAAAAGCAAATTAGATTGTACCAGCATGGTGGATGCACAAAGTCCACTCCTCCAAGATCACTTGTTCTTTTGATATAGAGGTTGGGCTGGCTGTTTTCAAGGAAAGTCTGATTCCCATCATTGGCTGTGTGTTTGTGTGTGTGTGTGTGTGTGTGTGTGCGTGTGCGCACGTGCACGTGTGTGCAAACAACCTCCTTGAAGATGATTTGAATCAGATTATAGACAAGGGCAGTGAAAAGGACAGAGAATGGTAAACATGTGTCTGGTAATGTTTTGTCATCGTTACTGATTAAAATGTATTTTTACCTTAGCCGAGAAAACATCTATCCATTCAATTATTCAGGCAACGCTGTGTTTACTTATTTGTTCTTTAATTCCAGTTGTCATTCTGCGAAGTAATGAAAGTAGGAAACTAGTTTCAATTTACTTCAAGGGACATGTCTGAGAAGTATAAACTACCTTTCAGTTTTCCAACCATATTTCAACAGAGTTAATAAAAAAATGTAACTGTGAAACTGGTGATTATGCTGTCTTAATATGGACTTGGTAATATTGCTAATGTACTAATGAAGTATTCAATAAGCTGATGAAGTGATTAACGTGTTTAAAGTGATTTAATACTGTCTTTTACTCTGAGAAGAGACTAGAGATAGGTGAACCATAAAGCAATGTTTTCTACTGACTTTTCATTGGTATTCGAGTCCACAAACACATACACTACCGTTCAAAAGTTTGGGGTCACTTAGAAATGTCCTTGTTTTTGAAAGAAAAGCACATTTTCTGTCCAGTAAAATAACATTAAATTGATCAGAAATACAGTGTAGACATTGTTAATGTTGTAAATGACTATTGTAGCTGGAAACGGCAGATTTTTTAAATTGAATATCTACATAGGCTTTCAGAGGCCCATTATCAGCAACCATCACTCCTGTGTTCCAATGGCACATTGTGTTAGCTAATCCAAGTTTATAATTTTAAAAGGCTAATTGATCATTAGAAAACCTTTTTGCAATTATGTTAGCACAGCTGAAAACGGTTGTCCTGATTAAAGAAGAAACAAAACTGGCCTCCTTTAGACTAGTTGAGTTTCTGGAGAATCAGCATTTGTGGGTTTCGATTACAGGCTCAAAATGGCCAGAAACAAAGAACTTTCTTCTGAAACTCATCAGTCTATTCTTGTTCTGAGAAATGAAGGCTATATTATGCGAGAAATTGCAAAGAAGCTGAAGATCTCGTACAACACTGTGTACTACTCCCTTCACAGAACAGCGCAAACTGTCTCTAACCAGAATAGAAAGAGGAGTGGGAGGCCCCGGTGCACAACTGAGCATGAGGACAAGTGCATTAGAGTCTCTAGTTTGAGAAACAGACGCCTCACAAGTCCTCAACTGGCAGTTTCATTAAATAGTACCCGCAAAACACCAGTCTCAACGTCAACAGTGAAGAGGCGACTCCGGGATGCTGGCCTTCTAGGCAGATTTGCAAAGAAAAAGACATATCTCAGACTGGCCATTAAAAATAAAAGATTAAGATGGGCAAAAGAACGCAGACACTGGACAGAGGAACTCTGCCTAGAAGGCCAGCATCCCAGAGTCGCCTCTTCACTGTTGGCGTTGAAAATTTTGTTTTGCAGGTACTATTTAATGAAGCTGCCAGTTGAGGACAGTTGAGGCAATTTAGGTTATGGAATAGAGCATCACACACACACACACACACACACACACACACACACACACACACACACACACACACACACACACACACACACACACACACACACTCTACAGTAGGCCTTGACAATTTATAAATCTGTGTCTTGTTTGTTTGTATTGCATTGTCTTGACTGCTTCCCCTATGATTGTAACTGTGTTTGAGCTAGCTGTCCTTCAGGATTAGTAATGGAGGCTTTCAAGGTTTTTGCTGATACAAAAATGTTACTTTCTGCCTCTAACTTACACCTGACAACTTCCTATGCTAGCCCTAACTGGCCCTGACACCATGATGTTGTAGTAGATTCAGAAGTCCTTAACCTCTCTAGGACCGGCGGGACGAATTCGTCCCACCTACGTAACGGCCAGTTGAATCCTGTGGCGCGATTTTCAAATACCTTTGAAATGCTATTACTTCAATTTCTCAAACATATGACTATTTTACAGCTATTTAAAGACAAGACTCTCGTTAATCTAACCACACTGTCCGATTTCAAAAAGGCTTTACAACGAAAGCAAAACATTAGATTATGTCAGCAGAGTACCCAGCCAGAAATAATCAGACACCCATTTTTCAAGCTAGAATATAATGTCACAAAAACCCAGAAGACAGCTAAATGCAGCACTAACCTTTGATGATCTTCATCAGATGACACACCTAGGACATTATGTTATACAATACATGCATGTTTTGTTCAATCAAGTTCATATTTATATCAAAAATCAGCTTTTTACATTAGCATGTGACGTTCAGAACTAGCATAACCCCCGCAAACTTCCGGCGAATTTACTAACAATTTACTAAATTACTCACGATAAACGTTCACAAAAAGCATAACAATTCTTTTAAGAATTATAGATACATTACTCCTCTATGCACTCGATATGTCCGATTTTAAAATAGCTTTTCGGTGAAAGCACATTTTGCAATATTCTAAGTAGATAGCCCGGCATCACAGGGCTAGCTATTTAGACACCCACCAAGTTTAGCCTTCACCAAAGTCAGATTTACTATTAGAAAAGTTTGATTACCTTTCCTGTTCTTCGTCAGAATGCACTCCCAGGACTTCTACTTCAATAACAAATGTAGGTTTGGTCCAAAATAATCCATAGTTATGTTCCAACAGCGACGTTTTGTTAGTGCGTTCTAGACACTATCCCAATGGTAAATAACGGTTGTGCGCACGGCGCATTTCGTGACAAAAGATTTCTAAATATTTCATTACCGTACTTCGAAGCATGTCAACCGCTGTTTAAAATCAATTTTTATGCCATTTTTCTCGTAAAAAAGCGATAATATTCCGACCGGGAATCTGCAATTAGGTAAACAGCCGAAAGAAAATATATCACTGGGTCGCTCGGGCATGAGCCTAAGCCCTTTGTCCTCTGATGGGCCACTTGGCAAAGGCGATAATGTGTTTCAGCCAGAGGCTGCCTCGTCATCGTTCAGGTTTTTCCCGGGCTCTGAGAGCCTATTGGAGCCGTAGGAAGTGTCACGTTACAGCTAAGATCCTGACTCTTCAATAAACAGAAGCAAGAACAACAACACCTTGTCAGACAGGCCACTTCCTGCATGAAACCTTCTCAGGTTTTTGCCTGCCAAATGAGTTCTGTTATACTCACAGACACCATTCAAACAGTTTTAGAAACTTTAGGGTGTTTTCTATCCAAAGCCAATAATTATATGCATATTCTAGTTACTGGGCAGGAGTAGTAACCAGATTAAATCGGGTATGTTTTTTATCCGGCCGTGTCAATACTGCCCCCTAGCCCTAACAAGTTAATAATAAATATTCATCATGAGCAATCAACACGCTGTGCTTTGGTCCCCTATCTACGACAGACATTACACATCATCCCAGAAACCCTAGACCCACTCTTATTTGTATACCGCCCAAACAGATCCAAAGATGATGCAATCTCTATTGCACTCCACACTGCCCTTTCCCACCTGGACAAAAGGAACACCAATGTGAGAATGCTATTCATTGACTACAGCTCAGCGTTCAACACCATAGTACCCTCTAAGCTCATCACTAAGCTAAGGATCCTGGGACTAAAGACCTCCCTCTGAAACTGGATCCTGGACTTCCTGACGGGCCACCCCCAGGTGGTGAGGGTAGGTAGCAACATATCTGCCACGCTGATTCTCAACACTGGAGCCCCTTAGGGGTGGGTGCTCAGTCACCTCCTGTACTCCCTGTGGCCAGGCACAACTACAACACCATCATTAAGTTTGCAGACTTCACAACAGTGGTAGGCCTGATCAACGACGAGACAGCCTATAGGGAGGAGGTCAGAGACCTGGACGGGTGGTGCCAGAATTACAAACTATCCCTCAACGTAACCAAGACTAAGGAGACGATTGTGGACTACAAGAAAAGGAGGACCGAGCACACCCCCATTTTCATTGATGGGGCTGTAGGGGAGCAGGTTGTGAGCTTTAAGTTCCTTGGTGTCCACATCACCAACAAACTAGAATGGCGCAAACACACCAAGACAGTCGTGAAGAGGGCACGACAAAGCCTATTCCCCCTCAGGAAACCAAAAAATATTTGGCATGGGTCCTCAGATCTTCAAAAGGTTCTACAGCTGCAACGTCGAGAGCATCCTGACTGGTTGGATCACTGCCTGGTACGGCAACTACTCAGCCTCCGACCGCAAGGCACTACAGAGGGTAGTGCGCATGGCCCAGTACATCACTGGATCTAAGCTGCCTGCCATCCAGGACCTCTACACCAGGCGGTGTCAGAGGAAGGCCCTAAAAATTGTCAAGGACCCCAGCCACCCCAGTCATAGACTGTTCTCTCTGCTATCGCATGGCAAGCGGTACCAGAGTGCCAAGTCTAGGACAAAAAGGCCTCTCAACAGTTTTTACCCCCAAGCCATAAGACTCCTGACAAGGTAATCAAAGGATTTCCCGGACTATTTGCATTGTGTGCGCCCCAAACCCCTCTTTTACGCTGCTGCTACTCTCTGTTAATCATATATGCATAGTCACTTTAACCATATCTACATGTACATACTACCTCAATCAGCCCGATTAACCGGTGCCTGTATTTAGTCTCACTACTGTTATTTTTCAATGTCTTTTTACTGTTGTTTTTATTTCTTTCCTTCCCCATTGTTCACCTAATACCTTTTTTTAAATTGCACTGTTGGTTAGAGCCTGTAAGTAAGCATTTCACTGTAAGGTCTACTACACCTGTTGTATTTGGCGCACGTGACAAATAGATTTAGATTTAGATTTTATTTTATTTATATATTTTTTTTGACAGTGCCAGACTAACTAACTGACTGACTGGTTGACTGAGCGACCATAATACCCATGGCCTGTCCAGAAACAACCCCTAGCCCCTAATGCCTAGAGTCTAGACACTTGTGGAGATCTGAAAGGGATTGATGGGTGGTGACATGGTGAGAGATCCACCTTACACTCTGATAAGCTTCGTGGAATTTTGGTGATATTGCTTGCACCTGTCCAATTATCTTAGATCTCCTCCGGGTGTGTACGTAGAGCACGACACTTGAGACATTGATTGGATGTTTAATTCCATTGATATACACCCACAGATGTGCACAGGTGTAAGCTGGACACACCCACAGCACCCTATCAGGCTGATCAGACAGGTCTGGGTAGCTGGAGTCCTGCTGTAAACAGTGAAAGGATATATTTACATGTCTACTATTCACACCCTTGCTTCATTCCAGCTAGTTAGATGTGTAACCACTGTCTAGGGCATATCTCTGATAGATACTGTTGTTTTATCTGTATAGCATAATTTATTAAGATTACCAATGGTTAGCTAGGTAGCTAGGATATATCAGTCAGCTAACCATTTACAGTAACAGCAGTTCATTAATAAGTCAATACACACAAAGTCTTACTCAAAAATGTACAACTCTTACCTTATCTTGGCACTTGTACACAGCTATTACCGTTTTTTCTGAATGCTTAAACACTAACAGTGATTCTTGAAGCACTATCTCTGAAACCATTAATACTTGTAGCCAATGCATTTACCAAGTGTGCCAAACTGAATGCACGTTCTCTGCTTTACACTCAGGTTGTAATTTTATAACATACTTTTTGCATAACTGTAAACACAACTTACTGCTTTACACTCAGTTTGCAATTTAGTAACACACTTCTAGCAAAACTGTAAACATTGGTCTCTACATTGCTACACTATTTCGCCAATTGCCTTTCCACACTGACACATGTGAAAACACTTTTAGATAATGAGTTCACTTACAAATTAGAGCTTGAGCACTATAAATAGGCCACACAGGTAAACATTTGGTTTGCACAACAATGGAGGCCAATATTGGACAGAGAGCAAGAGAGGTGAGAACTAGAGGAGGATGAGGAAGAGGAGGACGTGAAGAAGTAGGAGGAGGAGGAAGAGGTGAAGTAGGACAGGGTGAAGGAGAGGACGGGGAAAAGGAAGAGGAAGGGGAGTCAGGAACGCAATATCTGATGAAATCAGAGCGACTGTGGTCGACCATGTTGTCAACCATGGGATGAGCATGAGGGAGGCTGGGCAACAGGTTCAACCAAATCTGAGCCGCTATACTGTTGCAGGTATCACCCGGATATTTCTAAACGAGAATCGGTAAGTAACTGTAAGTGCTGTAGTCTTACTGGTATAGCAATATTTACTTTACTTTCATAATGAGAAGGATCTATCACTAAAACAATTCAAATGTTTTTACAGAACTGTAAGGAAACCAGTATCTGGTGGAAGAGGTTGACTGTTCACCCAAGAGCAGGAGACCCACATTGTAAATATGGTCATTGCAAATAACTGCATCAGACTCAGAGAACTGCAGGACCACATAATGGCAGATAACACTATATTCCAAAACGTCAACAGAGTGAGTCTCTCTGCACTGTCTCGTCTACTGAAACGCAATAGAAGTAGGATGAAACAGCTGTACAGAGTCCTTTTCTAAGTAAACTCAGACAGTGTAAAACAACTGAGATATGAATATGTGCAGGTACGTTATACTATCCTATCATTGGTACTGGATCTGGAAGTGTATGGTGCTACATCATATTGACTGATCCCTGTCTTTTCCTACTGTGCTACATTGTTTTGTCTTGTCTCTTTCAGAGAGTCATGGAGCTAGAAGCAGATGCAGTGCATAATGAGCTAATATATGTGGACGAGGCAGGTTTCAACATTTCAACAACAAGGGGCCGCGGCAGAAATATCATCGGACACTGTGCCATCATCAACATCCCAGGACAACGTGGTGGCAACATAACAATGTGTGCGGCTATTAATCAAAACGGCGTCCTTCACCATCATGCAATCCCAGGCCCATATATCACTGCACACATTATCACATTTCTGGATACCTTCCACAACAGACTAATCCCTAATGACCAGGGGCCAGAGCAGCCCAGGTATAGTTTCCACCGGCTGCTGTGGTCCGCAATTGGTTCACAGGTCACCCACTTTTCATTGCACTCAATCTCCCCCCAAACGCTCCGTTCTTGAATCCTATTGAAGAATTATTCTCTGCATGGCATTGGAAGGTGTATGATCGCCAGCCCCACCAACGCATACCCCTTCTACAGGCAAGGGAGACATCGATCAGGTGTCACCTCCTGACCATAGAGAGCCCTTGGTTCTCTATGGTGTTGTAGGTCAGGGCGTGACTAGGGGGTGTTCCAGTTAAAATATTTCTATGTTTGGGTTTGAGTATGGTTCCCAATTAGAGGCAGTTGATTATCGTTGTCTCTAATTGGGGATCATACTTAAGGTGTTCCTGATCCCACCTGCATTTGTGGGATATTGTTTCAGTTAGTGCCTATGTGCGCGCTGTACTTCACGTTCGTTGAATGTTTTGTTGTTTTTGTTGTTTCACTGTGAATTTTAATTATGTGGAACTCAACTCACACTGCGCCTTGGTCCGCTCTGTACGACAATCATGATATCAGGGGTCATGCCAGGCCTGGATACGGCACTCCAGGCGATACTTTCCATGCTGCCTAGCTCAAGACAACATCGCATGTGATGTGGATGAAGTCTTATGGCCAGACCCACAAAGTAGGCGAGATATAGCCCCCCAAAAATGTGTTCTTTTTTTTCTAGCACAAATGTTTTGGTTTTCTTCTTCTGCGCTTTTGTTGTTTGAGGAAAATAACTTTCCCCTTATTTGTATTGATAGTGTGTTATGTTCGAAATACACATCCATGCTTTACACATTTGGATACCTGTGCATGTGTGTTTACGATATGTATGACACAACTTTATTGCAAACTGCTATGCCCTGCACACAGAAAAAGCAAAAGCAACAAGTGTTTTTCATTTATCCTATCAGTGAATAGTTGGTGTTTCATGTGCTTATTCAAATGATGGTTTTTGTGTACTGTATTGACGCAAAAACACAATTTTTAAAAAGAGTTTGAAGAGTTATGCTAGAATTGTTTGCTTTGCAAGAGATGTATGTTTTGCTGGGTTGGTGTAAGGTTTTGTGGTTAGTGGGTTGAGTTTTGCAAAAATAGCTTATAGTTTCAAAGATGGTGCCTAAGCAATCAGAAAAAAACTGTAATCAATTAATTAGTAGATTCATAGAAGGGAGTCAGAAGGGTGACCTCCTACTTAGAAAGGACAGGAAGTGTTGGCTGTGTACTTGACCAGGCACTCCACATTTAACCCCACTTTTATTTGAACATCAATATCAAGTTGTTTTTTGGTTTTATATGCAAAAATGAAAAACAAGCATTAATTTTTATTTTTTCTGTCTATTCAAAAGCGAATGAACAAGCCTTTTTCACGTTCCCAATGGCTCTGTTTTAACTCAGAAAACAAACTATCAAAACATACACCTCAGGAATCTTGATTTAATGTTGTCCATGAAATAGGCTAATCACCGTAACAACATAGACACCAAAATGTTCTGTCAATCCTTGAGATAAATATTAATAACCTCAATTTGGTTGTTGTTAAATCATGTGCAATATCACACAAGCTCTTTACCACTTGACCGTCATTGAGAAAATCCTTTCCAAAATCAGCTGATGTTGCGTGATAATGTCCCCATGTAATTAAACAGCTAGACATCAAACGCGCATCACACAACTATTATGCACATTTTTTTAGGAACCCTGTTAGTGACGGTATCAATTTTAGTTTTATTAATCATATTACAGTTACTCTTTCTGTTTGAAGCATTGGATTATGCAATCATATACGTTATTTTTGATTTGTGTGCCCATGAAAATGGTTTTCACTCCATAACTTAAGGAGATACGAAATGTTACGAGGTTACAGTACACTTTGAAATCTCCATACAAAATAGAGTCAGACAGCAATATCCAGGAATTTCACAGGATCAAGGTCAATGTGTACTTCAATTGTTAAATGCTTAGTATATGATATAACTACCAACAACAGTATCATAAATGTAAGGGAGAAAATTAGTGTTCCATGTCACACGATTTTTTGTGAAGTTTGTAAACACTCTTAGCATGAGAAAGAGTTTAAACATAGGTTTTGATTCAACTCGTGAATTATATTGAATGTATCTATGTCCCCCCGTTATATCAATGCATTCACATGAAAAAAAAGCCAAATGATCATTAATGACTTTGTAATAGCTCCAAACAGTTTTCCACTACAACAAATGCTCACTAGTACCCTAGTTTATAGAAAGACACATTTGTTGTCTGTCTGTTCTGTGGTGTCTGTCATTATGTGCATTGTGAGTGTTTATCTTTATGCTGAGGATGGCTTTGTGGGTGCAAGGCTTTGTGAGTGTGTAATGTATTGTAGTGTATTTATTGTCCCTGGAAGCCACACTAGAGCAGACTGGAGTGGGGCCCAACTCCATTGCAGCTGTGGATGGTGACCTGCTCAATATGTTTTACACTGGGCCCATGTGGCCCCTGGTGTCCCTTGTTCTGCCTACTATGATTCCAGCTGGAACACAACGGTGTAGATGGCAGATGCCACAGCAGGCCGGCCCCTGACCCATGTCACTGTGCCTTTAAAATCCCTTGGCTGTTTGTCGCTCTTTACACTGGCCACAGCTAGACACGCAAAGCCTGGCCAGGTGTGTGTGTGTGTGTCAAATCAAATTGTATTTGTCACATGCTTCGTAAACAACAGGTGAAGACTAACAGTGAAATGGTTACTTACTGGTCCTTTTCCAACAATGCAGTTAAAGATAAAACATTTCAAATAAAAAATGTAAATAGTCACACGAGAATTAAATACACAGTGAATAACGAATAACAATAACGAGTAAGAATAACATGGCTATATGCAGGGAGTAACAGTACTGAGTCCATGTGCAGGGGTATGAGGTAAGTGAGGTAGATATGTAGATGTAGGTAGGGGCAAAGTGACTAGGCAACAGGATAGATCATAGACAGTAGCAGCAGCATGTGGTGAGTGTGAAAGTATGTGTGTGTGTCTGTCTGGCCCTCAAGACCCTCACCTTCCAAAGGCCAGCTGTGTCATTCCAGACAGTCTGTCTCTTAACAATGATACAGTATATTAATAAATATTTGGTGTTTTATATAACTTGCACTTCTAAAGGTCTTAACAAAGGCTTCCAAACTGGCAGTACATACAGTGCAAAATACACCAAAAAGATGTGGCAAAATGCTCAACCATTTAAAGTTCAAGACTTGCTGCCACTCCAATCTGTTCCCTATGCAAATTGATGGGACACTATAATGACCTATGAGTTAAATTGGTACAGCATTCTCACTCACGAGTGCACAAATATAGCCTCAAGGCACGCCTCAAACTATGTTAATGAGACAGAAAAAATAATACTGTACCATGCACCCATTAGTGGTCAAAAGGTTTTTGGGCTCTGAAGATATGGTACGGTACTGCTTTATGTTGAATGGAATTCCAGTTCCATTCGAAACACAGCAATTCTTTCCCCGCCCACAACATTTTCCCACAATGCACCATAATTTACTGTACGCTGCAGTAAAACGTTTCAGATTATTTTACTGTTGATAATACATAAAATTGCATATAATTTACAGTTTTCCATTACAGTGTCACATTAAACCAGGTTTCATAGTCTGTATACATCAATACTGTCTGATCTATACAGCAGAGCAGCAATAATACAGTTTAATGTGCATTACAGAGACATAGGTTGAGTCCCAAATGGCACTTTATTCCCTTTATAGTGCAAAACTTTTTATCACTGCCTTGGTCTAAAGTAGTGCACTAATAGGAAATAGGGTGTCATTTTGGGGAGAAGCACATAGTTATTTCCCTGTCATCTCTTTCTCGACCGGAAGGATTTCGGTTCAAAAGTCGCAAGGCCAGAGTTCAACATACCTTTCAAATTCCCCCTTCTCCAAAAACCAAGACCCAATGTCATATTGAGCCTTTAACCCATTCATGGTTATAATGGGCCAGAGAGGAAGACAGGGATATCTGTCTGGAATCACTGTAATCTCTACCCCTAACCCAAGCATCAAGGCCAGTTTAGTGCTGAAGGCTGTCCAGCTCTGTCCTCCCAACCCCAGCTAGACTAGTGCTGACAGTCTCCACAAACTCCGCACACAGACACACACCCAGCCTTGCTCTCGACCTAACCTCACCCTATTGTACCTTGAATTACCTATATCAAAAACTATTGAAATAACCTACTGTATATCAAATACATAACAGAAATCGTTGGCACTAGCTGCCTGCGCTGTATATCTTGTGCTTCCAGTAATGTACTGTAAATTATAGAAATACAGCATGTTGCTGTAGTCAGGTGTTACAGTAATATGCTGTAAATGTGTGTTTCAGTAAAGATCCTGCAAATCTACATACATTTTCTGGCTGCTGTGCTTCCAGTATTTTACTGTAAATTTTCAGTAACCTACTGGCTAATGTAATGCTAATTTACAGTGAATTTGTTATTTTATTCAGACCAGGTTTAAATTCAGGGCTTTGATGTTGGTTTACATATTTTATGAAGTTCAGTCAATCAGTCAATACCAGGGAGCTAAGTTAACCCTACACTGAAAACACTAACGTGCTGTCATTATTCCCAGAAAATGTGGAAACCCGTTGCGCGTTAATATATCTGAATACAGTTACTTAAAGTGATGTTAAAGTCATTACTTAAACGTATATAGTCCCTGTAACCCTGTAGGGGTCCAGATTTAAGTTGTATCATCTTTAACTTTTGGTGTAACGCCCCACTAAGCCATGCCTTCATTATCATTTTGCCTTGCCTTTTCAGGTGAATTGTAGAGTTACCACTCATGACTGTATTTGTTAGTGACAGATACATGATTGTTGTATTTGTATGTTCATTCCTGGAGTTCCTGGAGTGTTATTGTTCTAATTAAACAAATTTTGGCTGAATCTCATGGTTTATAGGCCACATCAGGCCTGCAAAATGCTGGTAATTTAACCAAAATTCCAAGGTTCTTCAAACAGATTTCTTTAAAACCTGGGAAATATATGCTGGTTTGCAAAGCAAGCCCTATAGGAATCCAGACAGAGTTAGGCTATCCAACACTTTAAATTTGTAATCCCTACAACCAGCATTCATAATGACTATCAGGATTAGGAACAGTGTGAGCAGACTACCTAAACCATTCAAACAGGAACAACCATTTCAGTAATGGGTGCAAAAAATCTAACTAAACGATTGGATTCGTTTTGAAAAATGTATGCTAAACTCAGCAAAAAAAGAAAAGACCCTGTCTTTCAAAGATCATTTGTAAAAATCTAAATAACTTCACAGATCTTCATTGTAAAGGGTTTAAACACTGTTTCCCATGCTTGTTCAATGAACCATAAACAATTAATAAACATGCACCTGTGTTCCGGTCGTTAAGACACGTTAAGACGGTAGGCAATTAAGGTCACAGTTATGAAAACTTAGGACACTAAAGAGGCCTTTCTACTGACTCTGAAAAACACAAAAAGAAAGATGCCCAGGGTCCCTGCTCATCTGCGTGAATGTGCCTTAGGTATGCTGCAAAGAGGCATGAGGACTGCAGATGTGGCCAGGGCAATAAATTGCAATGCCCGTACTGTGAGACGCCTAAGACAGCGCTACAGGGAGACAAGACGGACAGCTGATCGTCCTCGCAGTGGCAGACCACGTGTAACAACATTTGCACAGGATCGGTACATCCGAACATCACACCTGCGGGACAGGTACAGGATGGCAACAACAACTGCCCGAGTTACACCAGGAAAGCACAATCCCTCCATCAGTACTCAGACTGTCCGCAATAGGCTGAGAGGACTGAGGGCTTGTAGGCCTGTTGTAAGGCAGGCCCTCACCAGACATCACCGGCAACAACGTCGCCTATGGGCACAAACCCACCGTCGCTGGACCAGACAGGACTGGCAAAAAGTGCTCTTCTCTGACGAGTCGCGGTTTTGTCTCACCGGGGGTGATGGTCGGATTCGCGTTTATCATCGAAGGAATGAGCGTTACACTGAGGTGGAGGGTCCTTCATGATCTGGGCGGTGTGTCACAGCATCATTGGACTGAGCTTGTTGTCATTGCAGGCAATCTCAACGCTGTGCGTTACAGGGAAGACATCCTCCTCCCTCATGTGGTACCCTTCCTGCAGGCTCATCCTGACATGACCCTTCAGCATGTCAATGCCACCAGCCATACTGCTCGTTCTGTGCGTGATTTCCTGCAAGACAGGAATGTCAGTGTTCTGCCATGGCCATCTCAATCCCATTGAGAACGTCTGGGACCTGTTGGATTGGAGGGTGAGGGCTAGGGCCATTTCCCCCAGAAATGTCCGGGAACTTGCAGGTACCTTTGGGGGGTAACATCTCACAGCAAGAACTGGCAAATCTGGTGCAGTCCATGAGGAGGAGATGCACTGCAGGACTTAATGCAGCTGGTGGCCACACCAGCTACTGACTGTTACTTTTGATTTTGATCCCCCCTTTGTTCAGGGACACATTATTCCATTTCTGTTAGTTACATGTCTGTGGAGCTTGTTCAGTTTGTTGAAAATAAACGCAGTTGACAGTGAGGACATTTATTTTATTGCTGAGTTTATTTGTCTTTGTGTAGCATAATATTAATTATTCACTCAATGTACATGCAAAAATACAGATGTTAAAAAATCAAATTCCAAAATAATCTACCTGCAGTAGAACATGCTGGGAATTTTTTTGTTGTTGTCATAACTTTAAAAAATAGAGTTGATGTGATTTCTCATTTAGTTTTGAGTCAGCACATAAAAAAGTCTAATTAATAATGGCTTTTCATTTATTTTAAGCTATATTTACTTGTGTATGGCCGGTGTATGGCCGGAAAGCTGTTGATTTATGGATGACATAAACACTGTGAACAATGAGAGGTGAAGGGGAAGGCCAAAGGTGCTCCAAGTGGCATCAAAACAAAACCACATTTATTTTAGCTGGTCTAAAGTTTTGCCTGAATTTCAGGGTAGTATGAGGAAACCTTGCCAGGATGTGTTTGGTGTCAGAAACAGCCCTGTGTGTTTTATAACAGTCTGGAGCTGATTTGAGCTGACACTGTGTGTCTCTGTGCAATGTGATTATGGTGTCCCCTGCAGTTCAAAGCAGGAGTCTCTGCTCTGACAAGTACTGTACCACTGAACAGGACCTGAAGAGGACCTGAAGCAGGAGGAGGACTATTTTTTGGTAATTTGGTGAAGACAACAACGGTATGTGTGCCTGTGTGTGTGTGTATGCCGCCATGCTGAGTTTTGGTGGGCGAGAGCGGAGGATTGGAAAACACAACTCACCTGTGCAGACTGCCCCGCAGGGCACTTATCTTTTGGAGGGACTCCAGCAGACATTCTGCTGTACTTGACTGCTCCCCACCCACCTCATACAGGCTATTACCAATTTAACACAAAAACACTGGGAGGGTGGGTGGGAAAGGACGTCCAGCGGAGGACAGAATGACTCAGGCAAATGGGACTTCTGCACTCACACATACATATGCACGCAATCACACAAGCGCACAAACAGTCACGAGTTTGGTGGACTTTGCTTCATTATGAGGGTAATTATGTCCTAATGAACTGCTATTCTGTATTACATGCTAATTGTTCCTAATTGGTGAGTATAGGACACTGAACAGTCCTCCAGTGCTGTACAGCAATAGATCTGACCTGCATGAATGGAGGGACAGATGAGAGATACAGCAGCTTGGAATGACTGTCTTGCTCCTGGCTTTATGAGAGGCAGTGGCGGCCCGCCAATTAGGGTCCCCACTTGTGAAACAAATACATTTTATATAATTCATGGATTATATTTAATATGTTCATAACTGTGGTAAATGTTAACATTTTCCTGTTTAAAAAATATATTGTTTAAAACAAGCTGTACTTTTAGTACTCTGCTCATCACAGTCATGGGAGCCTGGGACCTTCTCAAAGCAGATCTGGTAGGACAAAAAGCATGACGGTGGCTGGCCAAATTTGTTTCCCTCCGTGGTGTTCATTAGGTTCTATTTCAGGTGACAGGGTGACATATTTGTGGACTTAAACAGCATAAAACCGGTTGTATTGCAAAGAATTATCAAACTAATTAGCCAGCTGCAGTAATTTTGAAACACATTGAGAAATAGTTAGGTTTACCTTTTTTTGTCAAATTAACCAGTTATCTACACTAACAAATTGCTGTACAATGTCAATTCCATATTACAGTACAGTACTGTAAAGAGCAATGCATTATGGTGGAGCGATGCTGTTCAGCTGTCTGTCTTCCCAAGGAGGAGAGGACGTACTGCAGGCCTTCAGGCGAGTAGAGTGTTGCCAAGGCGAGCCTTACTCCCACTACCCTTGGCCTGCAGCCTTCTTCCCCTCCCCTTTCCATCTGTCCTGCTCAGGCCATCACTGACCAGACCAGGACTACCTGACCGCCAACCACCCAGAGCAGACCAACAGAAGGAGAGACCAGACACCATCACCACCCAAACCAGAGGCGCGGAGGAAGGACCCAGAGCTGCCAACTCTCACGCATTGGCCGTGAGACAAGCATTTGACCCACTTCTCACGCGCCACACTTTTTATATTGCACGCATCGAAAAGTACTGGTTTTATTTTTCAGTGCATTAACTTTTCATCTACGCTCCAAATCGTTTTGAAATCAGAGCACCTGCAATTTAACATCACAAGCTGAACCTCTATCACTGTCCTTTCTTGCCAATGCACTATGAACCTTGGCATATTGAAGCATATGATTGGTCTAGTTATTTAAGGGTTCAAGGGGATTGGATGCACGTTTTAAAGAAACGCCCCTCAAGATTAGAGTGGAGCTGAATGGAGAGAGAGAACATTTTACACTGAGTTTATAAAACTGTAACAAGAGCATCACGGTAGCGTTGTTTTATGTACAATATTGTCAACAAAATCAGATTGCTGTTACTCCCATCCCTATGTCACGGTTGTCTTCGTCCTCTGACGATATAACGAAATCGTCATCGGAAAATGTAGACCAATATGCAGCAGGTACGTGAATGCTCATCTTGACTTTTATTAACTATAAGAATGAACATACAAAATAACAAAATACGAAGACGAACAAATAACAGTCTGGCAAAGCCTAGGGCTGAACACAGAACAATCACCCACAAAACACAAACACAAACACACCCTCATTTATGAGACTCTCAATCAAAGGCAGATAGACAACACCTGCCTTCAACTGAGAGTCCCAACACCAATTCACCAGACATAGAAACAGACATACTAGACTCCACATAGAAATACCTAAACATAAACCAACACCCGGAATTACTAAAACAAACACCCTTAAACCAAACACACCACCCTGAACCACATAAAACAAATACCCTCTGTCACGCCCTGACCAAACTACAAACAATTAACCTTATATACTGGCCAGGACGTGACAGTACCCCCCCCTTAAAGGTGCTACCCCAGAAGCACCTTAAAAACAAAAACAAAACAAAAAATACCCCCAAACAATACCTAAAAGAAAAATTCCCCCTTTCTAAAGGGAGGGAAGGGAGGGTGGCTGCCGTCAACGACGGCACTGTGCTACACCCCCCCTCCCCAACCCACCTATATTGGAGGCGGCTCAGGTTCTGGCCGTTCCAGGTAGTCTGGGCAGTCTGGCAGTTCGGGACAGTCTGGGCAGTCTGGCAGTTCGGGACAGTCTGGGCAGTCTGGCAATTCGGGACAGTCTGGGCAGTCTGGCCACTCGGGACAGTCTGGGCAGTCTGGCCACTCGGGACAGTCTGGGCAGTCTGGCCACTCGGGACAGTCTGGGCAGTCTGGCCACTCGGGACGGTCAGGGCAGTCTGGCCACTCGGGACGGTCAGGGCAGTCTGGCCACTCGGGACGGTCAGGGCAGTCTGGCCACTCGGGACGGTCAGGGCAGTCTGGCCACTCGGGACGGTCAGGGCAGTCTGGCCACTCGGGACGGTCAGGGCAGTCTGGCCACTCGGGACGGTCAGGGCAGTCTGGCCACTCGGGACGGTCAGGGCAGTCTGGCCACTCCGGCAGGTCAGGGCAGTCTGGCCACTCCGGCAGGTCAGGGCAGTCTGGCCACTCCGGCAGGTCAGGGCAGTCTGGCCACTCCGGCAGGTCAGGGCAGTCTGGCCACTCCGGCAGGTCAGCGCAGTCTGGCCACTCCGGCAGTTCAGCGCAGTCTGGCCACTCCGGCAGTTCAGCGCAGTCTGGCCACTCCGGCAGTTCAGCGCAGTCTGGCCACTCCGGCAGTTCAGCGCAGTCTGGCCACTCCGGCAGTTCAGCGCAGTCTGGCCACTCCGGCAGTTCAGCGCAGTCTGGCCACTCCGGCAGTTCAGCGCAGTCTGGCCACTCCGGCAGTTCAGCGCAGTCTGGCCACTCCGGCAGTTCAGCGCAGTCTGGCCACTCCGGCAGTTCAGCGCAGTCTGGCCACTCCGGCAGTTCAGCGCAGTCTGGCCACTCCGGCAGTTCAGCGCAGTCTGGCCACTCCGGCAGTTCAGCGCAGTCTGGCCACTCCGGCAGTTCAGCGCAGTCTGACCACTCCGGCAGTTCAGCGCAGTCTGACCACTCCGGCAGTTCAGCGCAGTCTGACCACTCCGGCGACTGTTGACTGACGGGCAGCTCCGACGACTGTTGACTGACGGGCAGCTCCGACGACTGTTGACTGGCGGGCAGCTCCGACGACTGTTGACTGGCGGGCAGCTCCGACGACTGTTGACTGGCGGGCAGCTCCGACGACTGTTGACTGGCGGGCAGCTCCGACGACTGTTGACTGGCGGGCAGCTCCGACGACTGTTGACTGGCGGGCAGCTCCGACGACTGTTGACTGGCGGGCAGCTCCGACGACTGTTGACTGGCGGGCAGCTCCGACGACTGTTGACTGGCGGGCAGCTCCGACGACTGTTGACTGGCGAGGCTGGGTTTACGCACTTGCCGTTTAGTGCGGGGAGCGGGAACAGGACGAGTCGGACTGGGTGGACGAACTTCCGGGTCCGCACGAGAGACAGGAGCTGGAAACCCAGGGCTATGGAGGCGCACAGCCGGTCTAGATCTTACCTCCTGCACAACCCGCCTTGGCTCGATGGAACTAGTAGCCCTGCACGAGCGGAGTGCTCGTACAGGGCAGACTGGGCTGTGCAGGGGCTTGATGGTAGCCGTGCGTAGAGCGGGAGTTGGGTAGCCTGGTCCTCGGAGGCGTACCGGCGACCAGATGCGCTGCGCAGGCATCCTCCTACCAGGCTGGATGCCCGCTCTAGCACGGCACCTGCGAGGGGCTGGAATAACTCGCACCGGACTGTGCGTGCGTATGGGTGAGATATTGCGCTTCTCAGCGAAACATGGCGCTCCCCACCTCATACGCTCCTCCATATAACCACGGGTAGCTGGCTTCCGGCTCTTCCTTCGCCTAGCCAAACTACCCGTGTGCCCCCCCCCAAAATTTTCTTGGGGGTGCCTCTCGTGCATCTCCCTCAGCGCGTCTCTGGCCTCGTACCACCGCCTCTCTGCCTTGGCTGCTTCTATTTCCCACTGCGGGCGGCGTTACTCCCCAGCCTGATGCCAAGGTCCGACCCCGTCCAGAACTTCCTCCCAAGTCCACTTCTCCCGCCAGTCCAACTCAAACTCCATCTGCTCCTTCCTCTGCTGCTTGGTCCTTTGGTGGTGGGTGATTCTGTCACGGTTGTCTTCGTCCTCTGACGATATAACGAAATCGTCATCGGAAAATGTAGACCAATATGCAGCAGGTACGTGAATACTCATCTTGACTTTTATTAACTATAAGAATGAACATACAAAATAACAAAATACGAAGACGAACAACTAACAGTCTGGCAAAGCCTAGGGCTGAACACAGAACAATCACCCACAAAACACAAACACACCCTCATTTATGAGACTCTCAATCAAAGGCAGATAGACAACACCTGCCTTCAACTGAGAGTCCCAACACCAATTCACCAGACATAGAAACAGACATACTAGACTCCACATAGAAATACCTAAACATAAACCAACACCCGGAATTACTAAAACAAACACCCTTAAACCAAACACACCACCCTGAACCACATAAAACAAATACCCTCTGTCACGCCCTGACCAAACTACAAACAATTAACCTTATATACTGGCCAGGACGTGACACCCTATTGCGAGTGCAGCCTTTTGACAGAGTGCAGCCTTGTTTGGTGATTTGGTAGGGTGTCCTGATTTGTAACTATGAAAATAATTTTGTCAAACAGATTGTGAAACCAAAAGTGTACGATTGATTATAGAGGGGGGACAATAAATATAATCATTATTTGGTTAGGGTGTAGGGTAGTTTTGTCTTCGGGAGATTGTATTATCTATTTACTTTATATAACTGATCAGTGGAACAATTCTAATTCTTAACAAGGGGCTAAAATAAAGGGTAATTATTGTGCTTGTCAGCAAAAACACTGCTGTTATTCCCCATACTTATTTTATTATTCTGCTTCTTCCGATTTTGCCAGTGTAATGTCATATTTGAAATCTGATATGCCTACTTGTGTGTCTTTGAAAATTAAGGTATATATTTTTGCAGCCATTCATGGATAGTTGAGTAAGTCATACAAATAAGCATTGGATATTAAATGCGCCAGGCCTCAAATATAATTCTGGGCATTTTAGTATTGTGCACATGCTAGGTAGAGATGGTAGGGGGACTCACAACTCATAAATGTATCATATTTTATCGATGTAGAGTAAGATGATGGCAAGGATCTTCAACTGGTAGGCATAAACCACCTGAATATTGATATTCTTTACATTTTTCTTAAAGGTTGGGTGATTTTGAGAAATTCATTGTTATAACAAAAATGTTTTCAAACACCCAACACTTGGAAAACATATACTGAACAGAAATATGAACAAAACATGAAACAATTAACGATTTTACTGAATTACAGTTCATATAAGGAAATCAGTCAATTGAAATAAATTCATTATGCCCTAATCTATGGATTTCACATGACTGGGCAGGGACACAGCCATGGGTGGGCCTGGGAGGGCCAGAAAGGGATTAGAGCCACCCGTTTGGGAGACAGGCTTCTCCACTGGGGAGCAAGGCCCAGCCAATCAGAATGAGTTTTTTCCCACAAAAGGGCGTTAATACAGACAGAAATACTCCTCAGTTTCATCAGCTATCCCGGTGGCTGGTCTCAAACAATACTCCAGGTGAAGAATCCGGATGTAGAGGTCCTTGGCTGGCGTGGTTACAAATGGTCTGCGGTTGTGAGGCCAGTTGGACGTACTGCCAAATTCTCTAAAATGTCATTGAGGCGGCTTATGGTAGAGAAATTCACATTCAATTCTCTAACAGTTCCTGGTGGACATTCCTCCAGTCAGCATGCCGATTGCATGCTCCCTCAAAACTTGAGACATCTGTGGCATTGTTTTGTGTGACAAAACTGCACATTTTAGAGTGGCCTTTTATTGCCCCCAACACAAGGTGCACCTGTGTAATGGTGATGCTGTTTAATCAGCTTTTTGATATTGTCACGGCTGTCGAAAGGAGTAGACCAAAACGCAGCATGGTTGTAGTTCCACATTTTATTAAATCCGTGAAACTTTGCAAAACATAAATAACTGAATTTACAAAACAACAAAACCGTGACGCAGAGAGAAACAAACCCTACTCAAAAGATAATCACCCACAAAACCCAGGAAGAAAAACCCCTACTTAAATATGATCTCCAATCAGAGGTAACGAGGACCAGCTGCCTCCAATTGGAGATCAACCCAAAAAAACAACAACATAGAAAAACTAGAACTTAAACATAGAAATAGAAAACATAGAAAAACACAAAACACCCCCTGTCACGCCCTGACCTACTCTACTATACAAAATTACATCTTACAAGGGTCACGACGTGACAGTACCCCTCCCCCCCAAAGGTACAGACTCCGAATGCAACTAACAAAACGAACAAAACAAAAAGGGAGGGTAGGGAGGGTGACAATTGTCTATGGTGGCTCAAATGCAGTCCACATAACCTTAACCTCCAGCAGAGGAGGTGGCTCCGGTTCGGGGCGTACTCCCCGCTCCACCCACTGATCCTTCTGCTTTATTACCACCTGACCGTGGATTGTCGTCGAAAGAACCGGACTGTAGATCATTGCTGGAGGTTCTGGGCTGCAGACCGCCGCTGGAGGCTCTGGGCTGCAGGCCGCTGCTGGAGGCTCTGGGCTGCAGGCCGTCGCTGGAGGTTTCGTACTAGGGAGCATCGCTGGAGGCTCCGGACTGGGGAGCGTCGCTGGAGGCTCCGGACTGGGGAGCGTCGCTGGAGGCTCCGGACTGAGGAGCGTCGCTGGAGGCTCCGGACTGGGGAGCGTCGCTGGAGGCTCCGGACTGGGGAGCGCCGCTGGAGGCTCCAGACTGGGGAGCGCCGCTGGAGGCTCCGGACTGGGGAGCGTCACTGGAGGCTCCGTGCCATGGATCATCACTACAGGTTCCGTGCCATGGATCATCACTGGAGGCTTTGTGTCATGGATCATCACTGGAGGCTCCGGGCCATGGATCATCTCTACAGGCTCTGGGCCATGGATCATCACTGGAGGCTTCTTTCGTGGAGCTGGAATAGGTCTCACCGGACTAGAGAACGTCGCTGAGAGTTCTGGACTAGGGAACGTCACTGGAGGCCGGGTGCACGGAACAGGCACAGGGTATACTGGGCCGTGGAGGAGCACTGGAGGTCTGGTGCTTATGGCTGGCACAACCCGTCCTGGCTGGAAAACCTCCGTAGCCCAACAAGCGCGAGGCGTTGTGACAGGTCGCACAGGTTTGTGTTGGCAAACTGGGGGTACCGTGCGTAGAGCTGGCACAGGATAACCTGGGCCGAGAAGACGCACCGGAGACCAGGAACGCTGAGCAGGCATACTCCTTCCTGGCTCAATGCCAACTCTAGCACGGCACCTGTGAGGAGCTTGCACCGAGCGCACCGGGCTGTAGCTGCGAACTGGTAACACAGTGCGTATCTCAGCATAACATGGTGCTTGCTCGATCACTCTTCCCCCACAGTAAGCACGGGGAGTTGGCTCAGGTCTCCAACCTGACTCTGCCAATCTCCCCGTGTGCCCCCCCAAAAAAATATTTTGGGGCTGTCTCTCGCCCTTGCCTCGTTGTTGGTACAGCACCTCATAATGACGCCGCTCCGCTTTAGCTGCCTCAATCTCCTCCCACGGACGGCAATACTCCCCAGCCTGCCTCCAGGGTCCTTTCCGTCCAGAATTTCCTCCCAGGTCCATTTCTGTTGCTCCTGGGCACGCTGCTTGGTCCTTTTGTGGGGGGTGAGTCTGTCACGGCTGTCGAAAGGAGCAGACCAAAGCGAAGCGTGGTTGTAGTTCCACATTTTATTAAATCCGTGAAACTTTGCAAAACATAAATAACAGAATTTACAAAACAACAAAACCGTGATGCAGAGAGAAACAAACACTACTCAAAAGATAATCACCCACAAAACCCAGGAAGAAAAACCCCTACTTAAATATGATCTCCAATCAGAGGTAACGAGGACCAGCTGCCTCCAATTGGAGATCAACCCAAAAAACAACAACATAGAAATAGAAAAACTAGAACTTAAACATAGAAATAGAAAACATAGAAAAACACAAAACACCCCCTGTCACGCCCTGACCTACTCTACTATAGAACATGACATCTTACAAGGGTCAGGATGTGACAGATATGCCACACCTGTCAGGTGAATGGATTATCTTGGCATAGGAGAAGTGCTCACTAACTAGGATGTAAACAAATTTGTGCTAAAAACTTTGGAGAAATAAGCTTTTGTGAGCATGGAAAAGTCCTGGTATCTTTTATTTCAGCTCATGAAAAACTGGACCAACACTTTACATGTTGCATTTACATTTTTGTTCAGTATAGATTAGGGGTGCCCAACCCTCCTGGAGAGCAAGCAGGATTTTCTTCCATCCCTATTTTAAAGAAATAGAACACCCAAATTAGAAAATACAAAATGTTTGTGTCCTTACCTTGAAAGTAGTCTATGAACAAGGAGACCACAATCTATGATTTGGTAACCCACTGCCATCAACCATGAATTATAGTATTTCCTATCCAGAGCTTTGGTGAAGTGGTAACACTTCCAGCATGTGTAGCTTACTACTTTCCACCAGGGTTAAATTCCTGTTTCCAACCTTCCCACTGTTTCTACCATTTGCCTGTTTCCTTATTTCATGACTTTCTGAAAAAAGCAGCTAAAGAATAATGTTAGTACACTTTAAAATTCATCCCCGAAAATCTCTAAGTAACAAAGTTGGTGAATATTTTGTGTTCATCTAATGCTCAAATTATCCTGAATACACCTGAGCTGTGGTTTTAATTTAATGTCTTGCTTGCTCATAGGCCTAAGCCATGTCAAAATACATAGAATAGCATGAAATTATCTTTAAAATAGTAAACATGTCCTGGGGAGGACACCCAGACCTCACATCTAGGGTTTGTGCCAGGGGGCAATGAAATTCACATAGCAAATCTCACTCCAATCTTTCTTCAAAAGTTGGCAGCCCTGAGGACAAAGGTCATTAACCTACACCTGGAGCGATCAGACCACTGGCGAGTACCTCCACTGACCTCTGGATCACAGGCTTCCAGGTGTGTCTGCTCTCTCCAAGGTTTTGTCTTTCCTCCCCCTGCAGGACCGAAGCAGACCAACGACCAGACCAAACATCATCAAGACCCAAAACAACCACAATCCCCCCTCCTGAACAAGATGACCGGGATCAACCCAGGAGTGATGTGCCACTACAACGCGGCGAGGCTGACGCTAATCCCCAACAAGGAGTCTGCAGAGGACGGAGCCGCAAATAGCCGGAGCAGGAGCAGAAGCAGCTGCCAGACCAGAAACCATGACCCGCCTGGAATTAAGCAGGGCAGTTCTCCATAGAAGTATGGGCTTTGTGCCATCTGACATGAATCGCCTTGTGAAACCCCTAGGGCCACAGGAATCATGAATCATTTGAAGAAAGTTTCAGCCCACACACCCCCCCCCAGTCACTAGAACAGTTTTGATTAAAATACAAACATTTCATTTAACAGACTCAGAGCATACCCACTTTCTGACACAGAATCCAAGGTAGTTACACTACAGCTTCACAATGAATGTATCCAGGACTCTGACATAAAAGTTTGGTTAAGCAGGTTCACCACCCTCAAGTCAGAGGCTAGTAGGGTCCTGGACGAAGACAACGTCTGGACTGGAGCTTGAAAATGGCTGGACCCAACCAGAGTGGGCAGAGTCCAACACCTCCCTAGTACCATCATGGGGCTCCATCCACTACTACGGCATGCCCAAACTGTGCAGGAACTATGGCCAACTGGGCCATCTGGCCCCAGCCTGCAAAGCTATCATCTGTAAGATCTGTAAAGACAACCGTCCCACCTCAGGCTGTACCTCCACATGCCAATGCAACCTGTGCGGGAAAGGGGGCCACTTCTTCAGATTCTGCCCCAGTTCCTACGCAGGCAGAGCAAGGCCCAATGCCACCAACCCCACTAACTCAAATCCCAAACCCACTAAACCCCCAAGCCCTCCACTAGACAACAACAACAACAACAAGGACCCAGAACAAGTCCCAGAACCAGACCATTCCACAGGCACCGTCCTTCTTCAGATGGCTGTTCATGGTTGCCTCCCCATGAGGGAATCCATCCATAGACGGCACAAGGTACGTACAGAGAACTGTCCTCACGGAGGCACTCACACTGAACATGCGTACTAATTGTTGATGATTGCTCTAAGGCCAGGCTGGTCTAGGCCCTGTTTGTTCCCTCTGTCTTCCAGCGTCCAGCCTGGCCACCCCCCCTCTCCATCCCTCTCCCCCTTCCTCCCTCTACACCTATCCCTCTCAAAGAACCAGTCCAGAACCAGGAACCATTCATCACCACAGCAGAAGAGGCACGGAGGAAGAACCAAAGATCAGCAGGCCACAGGGGAGTACCATCACTGACCTCTGGGTCCTGGGCTTCCAAGTGTGTCTGCTCGCTCCTCAGGTTATCCTTCCTCCCCTCTGCAGACCCAGATCACGACCCAGCACCTTTTAGCAGTCCTAGTTCCCGGTAACTGTTTCTCGGTCCCCAGCCACAGGGCCAGACCAATCACTAATCTCTGGTCTCCAGTCCTGGTCCCAGCACGATTTCCTGTCCCGGTCCAAACGTCAGTACCAACCCTGGTTTTTCCGGTCCCAGCAACAACACCAGCACCAATCCTGGACACAGTATTGACCCAACACAACTGCCACCTCCATCCAGCAACTGGATGGAGGTGGCAAATCGATCGCTGCCTGCACCTGCCCGCCCGTCCAGCATCACTACTCTGGACGGTTCTGACTTAGAATATGTGGACAACTACAAATACCTAGGTGTCTGGTTAGACTGTAAACTCTCCTTCCAGACTCACATGAAACATCTCCAATCTAAAGTTAAATCTAGAATTGGCTTCCTATTTCGCAACAAAGCATCCTTTACTCATGCTGCCAAACATACCCTCGTAAAACTGACCATCCTACCGATCCTCGACTTCGGCGATGTCATTTACAAAACAGCCTCCAATACCCTACTCAATAAACTGGATGCAGTCTATCACAGTGCCATCCGTTTTGTCACCAAAGCCCCATATACTACCCACCACTGCTACCTGTACGCTCTCGTTGGCTGGACCTCGCTACAAACTCGTCGCCAAACCCACTGGCTCCAGGTCATCTGCAAGACCCTGCTAGGTAAGGTCCCCCCTTATCTCCGCTCACTGGTCACCATAGCAGCACCCACCTGCAGCACGCTCTCCAGCAGGTATATCTCTCTGGTCACCCCCAAAGCCAATTCCTCCTTTGGCCGTCTCTCCTTCCAGTTCTCTGCTGCCAATGACTGAACGAACTACAAAAATCTCTGAAACTGGAAACACTTATCTCCCTCACTAGCTTTAAGCACCAGCTGTCAGATCAGCTCACAGATCACTGCACCTGTACATAGCCCATCTATAATTTAGCCCAAACAACTACCTCTTCCCCTACTGTATTTATTTATTTTGCTCCTTTGCACCCCATTATTTATTTTTCTACTTTGCACTTTCTTCCACTACAAATCTACCATTCCAGTGTTTTACTTGCTATATTGCATTTACTTTGCCACCATGGCCTTTTTTGCCTTTACCTCCCTTATCTCACCGCCTTTGCTCACTTTGTATATAGACTTATTTTTGTACTGTATTATTGACTGTATGTTTGTTTTACTCCATGTGTAACTCTGTGTTGTTGTATGTGTCGAACTGCTTTGCTTTATCTTGGTCAGGTCGCAATTGTAAATGAGAACTTGTTCTCAACTTGCCTACCTGGTTAAATAAAGGTGAAATAAAAAGAAATAAATAAAAACTTGACAAGAGTGTCTGCTAAATTACCAAAATATATTGTTTTAAGTGAGCATTTGCAAAGCACACTGCTGGGCATTATTTTAATGCGCTTTGCTCTCAAATTTTTTTTTTACATTTTGTATTACATTTGGCCTTATTTGGGGGTGGTGAAAGGCTTTTGGTGAGATGAAGGGCTTCGGTCGTAATTCAATCTTCTTCAGATAATTATTTTCCAATTATCTTTCTCAAAAATGCAATCTGTACTCTACCAAAAAATATCCCCCCCCCAAAAAAGAATAATAAATTGGTTTCATTTTTGCTACCCCACTACAGTCCCCCTTGATCCCCTTACACACACACACACATAAATACACACACACACACACACACACACACACACACACACACACACACACACACACACACACACACACACACACACACACACACACACAGACCAGGTTTAAACTCAGAGCTTTTAGGTTGGTTTGCATTTTTCATGAAGCCCAGTCAGTCACTCAAAACCAAAGATATAATCTAACCCTATAGCCGGAAAGCTGTTGATTTATGGATGAACTTACACACTGTGAACAGTGAGAAGTGAGAGGCTAGGTGCTCGTAGGGCTAACTAAACAAAAAGACGTTGATCTAAAGTTTTGCCTGATTCTCAGAGTAGTATGAGGAAACCTTGCCAGGAGGTGTTTGGTGTCAAAAACAGCCCTGTGTGTTTATTTAACTGGAGCTCAGCTGAGGTGACACTGTATGTCTCTGTGCAGTGTGATTATGTTGTCCCCTGCAGTTTAAAGCAGATGCTCCTCACTCCTCTGGCAAGTACCACTGAATAGGAACCGGAAGCAGAACTATTTTGTGGTAAGTTAGTAAAGACAAAAGTGTAATGTGGCTATCCTGTGTATGTGTGTGTGCGTGTGCGTGTGTGCGTGCGCGTGTGCCCGTGCGTGTGTGTGCGCACGCTGCCATGCTGAGGTGTGGTGGGCGGGAGCCGAGGCGACGGAGTGGAAAACACAGCTCACCTGTGCAGACTGCTCCGCAGGGCACTGGTTCTGCTGTACTTGACTGCTCCCGACCCACCTCATCCAGGCTATTATCAATTCAACACAAACACACTGGGAAGAGGAAGAGTGGAAAACTCATGACATCAACTATATTCTCACACATTTGTGCTTTTGTGCCTCCATTTATATTGCCCTTGAGGAGGGTTGGTGGAGTTGGTGAGGTGGAGGGCTTCAGTGGTATTCAAACTTTTTCAGTTGGGACCCCATTACTTCAAGCAGAGACCCCCTTTTTTCCCCAATAATTATCGCGACCCCACCCAACCTGAAATCTAATCGCTACTGAAAATTAGATTTCACTAAACACATATAATGACTAAATTTAGATTTTTACATTAACAAATAACCATGAATTCATTGCATTTTCATCTTTAATCAAAATGAAAAGAAACCAATAAATACATATTCAATTAAATTGAATTTTTTTATTATCTTTCTCAAAAACGTTTGTATATTGTCCCATACAATAATCTGTTCTCTTAATTTTATGTTCCATAAATAAAATAAAATACATGAATTAGTTTCCCTGGGACCCCACTAGGGTTAGTGACACTGACTTTGAATACCTCTGGCTTAGGCCTATCCTTTGAGCCCTTTACAGTCAGTCCAATTGGAAGTTTTACTGTTTGTGTCTCACACCCACTCACATCCGTAACTCTGTATTAGCACTAAGAGCCCGGCTGATAGTTTTGGCAGCATAACTAAGTGATGGGCATTAGGTGGAGAGAGGAGAGAAGAGCTGAGCGGTGACATGGTAGCAGGGGGAACATTACTTTTGCTCTGTCCCAAATGCACCCTATTTCCTTTATAGTGGCCCGGGCCCTGGTCAAAAGTAGTGCCCTATGAAGGCAATATGGTACAATTTGAGATGTAGCCTATAGTGCTACTGCAATCAGTTGACCATTTGAATATTCAACCCATGGGCCAACGGTTCTAATTCCTTTCCCTTCGATACATTCTCCCGCCACACGAGGGAAAGTGACAAAATGGCAATGAGCGGAATGAGCAGGGAGGGAGGAAGGAATTTGCATTTTAATGTGCCTGTCTGAATCACTTTGGCTAAGAGCTGGGAGTATGAGAGGCCAGGCGACCCCATGGGTCAGTGGCACCAAACAACCAATAATAGCAGCTTCCTGGTAACAAGACAACATGGGTAGGAGAACATTTTTTGTGGAGATGGGGGAGATGAAGCAGCGTAATGGTGGCAGTGGTGGAAAAAGTAGCCAATTATCATACTTAAGTAAAAGTAAATATACCTTAACCTGTTTGGGATAGGGGGCAGTATTTTCACGGCCGGATAAAAAACATACCGATTTAATCTGGTTACTACTCCTGCCCAGAAACTAGAATATGCATATAATTAGTAGATTTGGATAGAAAACACTCTAAAGTTTCTAAAACTGTTTGAATGGTGTCTGTGAGTATAACAGAACTCATATGGCAGGCCAAAACCTGAGAAGATTCTATACAGGAAGTGCCCTGTCTGACCATTTCTTGTCCTTCTGTAGCCTCTCTATCAAAAATACAGCATCTCTGCAGTAACGTGACATTTTCTAAGGTTTCCATTGGCTCTAGGAAGGTGCCAGAAAGTGGAATGATAGCTCTGCAGTCTCTGGGCGAAAAACAGCAGGGGTTTTTGTGAGTGGTCCTTCTGAGGACAATGACACTGGCGTGCGCCTGCACGAGATGACTCCATTTTTTTCTTTCACTGTTTGAACGAAAACAACATCTCCCGGTTGGAATATTATCACTATTTTACGTGAAAAATCACATAAAAATGTATTTTAAACAGCATTTGACATGATTCGAAGTACGGTAATGGAATATTTAGCATTTTTTTGTCACGAAACGCGCCGGCGCATCACCCTTCGGATAGTTACCTGAACGCACAAACAAAACGGAGCTATTTCAATATAACTATGGATTATTTCGAACCAAAACAACATTTGTTGTTGAAGTAGAAGTCCTGGGAGTGCATTCTGACGAAGAACAGCAAAGGTAAACCAATTTTTCTTATAGTAAATCTGAGTTTGGTGAGTGCCAAACTTGGTGGGTGTCAAAATAGCTAGCCGTGATGGCCGGGCTATGTACTCAGAATATTGCAAAATGTGCTTTCACCGAAAAGCTATTTTAAAATCGGACACCGCGATTGCATAAAGGAGTTCTGTATCTATAATTCTTAAAATAATTATATTTTTTGTCAACGTTTATTGTGAGTAATTTAATAAATTCACCGGAAGTTTGCGGTGGGTATGCTAGTTCTGAACAAAACATGCTAATGTAAAAAGCTGGTTTTTTAAATAAATATGAACTTGTTTGAACAAAACATGCATGTATTGTATAACATAATGTCCTAGGAGTGTGATCTGATGAAGATCATCAAAGGTTAGTGCTGCATTTAGCTGTGGTTTTGGTTTTTGTGACATATATGCTAGCTTGAAAAATGGCTGTGTGATTATTTCTGGCTGGGTACTCTCCTGACATAATCTAATGTTTTGCTTTTGCTGTAAAGCCTTTTTGAAATCGAACAATGTGGTTAGATAAAGGAGAGTCTTATCTTTCAAATGGTGTATGTTTGAGAAATTGAAATTATAGCATTTTTATGGTTTTTCGTATTTCGCGCCAGGCGCTACCATAGGATATTGGTGAGGCGTTCCGCTAGCGGAACGTCTGTCCATAATTAATAGAAAATGACTCAAGTAAAGGAGAAAGTCACCCAGTAAAATACTACTTGAGTAAAAGTCAAAAAGTATTCATTTTAAATATACTTAAGTATCAAAATAAATAAGAATAAGTCATATCAAATTCCTTATGTTAAGCAAACCAAACTGCACCATTTTCTTGTCTTTTTTTACATTTATGGATAGCCAGGGGCACACTACAACACTCAGACATCATTAACAAAGGACGTGAGCCCGCCAGATCAGAGACAGTAGAGATGACCAGTGACGTTCTCTTGATAAGTGCGTGTAATCATACAAAAAGTAGCAAGTACTTTTGGGTGTCAGGGAAAATGTAAAATGGAATAAAAAGTACATTATTTTCTTTAGGATTGTAGTGAAGTAAAGTAGTCAAAAATGGAAATAGTAAAGTACAAATACTGCAAAAAAACTACATAACCTCTCTAGGGTAGGTGGCACCAAATCGCCCCACCTACGTAACAGCCAGTGGAATCCTGTGGCGCGTTATTCAAATACCTTAGAAATGCTATTACTTCAATTTCTCAAACATATGACTATTTTACAGCATTTTAAAGACAAGACTCTCGTTAATCTAACCACACTGTCCGATTTCAAAAAGGCTTTACAACGAAAGCAAAACATTAGATTATGTCAGCAGGGTACCCAGCCAGAAATAATCAGACACCCATTTTTCAAGCTAGCATATAATGTCACAAAAACCCAGAAGACAGCTAAATGCAGCACTAACCTTTGATGATCTTCATCAGATGACACACCTAGGACATTATGTTATACAATACATGCATGTTTTGTTCAATCAAGTTCATATTTATATCAAAAAACAGCTTTTTACATTAGCATGTGACGTTCAGAACTAGCATACCCCCCGCAAACTTCCGGCGAATTTACTAACAATTTACTAAATTACTCACGATAAACGTTCACAAAAAGCACAACAATTATTTTAAGAATTATAGATATAGAACTCCTCTATGCACTCGATATGTCCGATTTTAAAATAGCTTTTTGGTGAAAGCACATTTTGCAATATTCTAAGTAGATAGCCCGGCATCACAGGGCTAGCTATTTAGACACCCAGCAAGTTTAGCCTTCACCAAACTCCGATTTACTATTAGAAAAGTTTGATTACCTTTGGTGTTCTTCGTCAGAATGCACTCCCAGGACTTCTACTTCAATAACAAATGTTGGTTTTGTCCCAAATAATCCATTGTTATGTTCAAACAGCGGCGTTTTGTTCGTGCGTTCAAGACACTATCTGAATGGTAAATAAGGGTTACGAGCACGGCGCATTTCGTGACAAAAAAAATCTAAATATTCCATTACCGTACTTCGAAGCATGTCAACCGCTGTTTAAAATCAATTTTTTGCCATTTTTCTCGTAAAAAAGCGATAATATTCCGACCGGGAATCTGCAATTAGGTAAACAGACGAAAGAAAATAAAGCACGGGGTCGACTCGGGCACGCGCCTAAGCCCATTGTCCTCTGATCGGCCACTTGTCAAAAGCGATAATGTGTTTCAGCCTGGGGCTGCCTCGATATCGTTCAGCTTTTTCCCGGGCTCTGAGAGCCTATGGGAGCCGTAGGAAGTGTCACGTTACAGCAAAGATCCTCAGTCTTCAATAAACAGAGGCAAGAAGAACAACAACTTGTCAGACAGGCCACTTCCTGCATGGAATCTTCTCAGGTTTTTGCCTGCCATATGAGTTCTGTTATACTCACAGACACCATTCAAACAGTTTTAGAAACTTTAGGGTGTTTTCTATCCAAAGCCAATAATTACATGCATATTCTAGTTACTGGGCAGGAGTAGTAACCAGATTAAATCGGGTACGTTTTTTATCCGGCAGTGTAAATACTGCCCCCTAGCCCTAACAGGTTTTAAGTAGTATATTCAAGTATTTTTTCTACACCGGCTCTGACGTTCGTCGGATGTGGCAGGGATTGAAAACTATTATGGACAACAAAGGGAAACCCAGCCACGAGCTGCCCAGTGATTCGAGCCTACCAGATGAGCTAAATGCCTTTTATGCTCACTTCGAGGCAAGCAATACTCTGAAGCACGCATGAGAGCACCAGCTGTTTTGGACGATTGTGTGATAACGCTCTCGGTAGCAGATGTGAGCAAGACCTTTAAACAGGTCAACATTCACAAAGCCACAAGCCAGACGGATTACCAGGACGTGTACTCAAAGCATGCGTGAACAAACTGGCAAGTGTCTTCACTGACATTTTCAACCTCTCCCTGACCGTGTCTGTAATACCTACATGTTTCAAGCAAACCACCATTGTCCCTGTGCCCAAGGAAGCGAAGGTAACCTGCCTAAATGATTACTGCCTTGTCGTACTCACATTGGTAGCCATGAAGTGCTTTGAAAGGCTGGTCATGGCTCACATCAACAGCATCATCCCAGATACCCTAGACCCACTCCAATTCGCATACCACCCCACCTGGACAAAAGGTACACCTATACCACCCCAACAGATCCACAGATGACGCTATCTCAAACGCACTACAGTACACACTGCCTTTTCCCACCTGGACAAAAGGAACACCTATGTGAGAATACTGTTCATTGACTACAGTTCAGTGTTCAACACCATAGTGCCTACAAAGCTCATCACTAAGCTAAGGACCCTGGGACTAATCACCTCCCTCTGCAACTGGATCCTGGACTTCCTGACGGGCCACCCCCAGGTGGTAAGGGTAGGCAACAACACATCTGTCGTGCTGATCCTCAACACTGGGGCCCCTCAGGGGTGTATGCTTAGTCCCCTCCTGCACTCCCTGTTCACCAATGACTGCATGGCCAAACACGACTCCAACACCATCATTAAGTTTGCTGATGACACAACAGTGGTAGGCCTGATCACCGACAATGATGAGACAGCCTATAGGGAGGAGGTTAGAGACCTGGCAGTGTGGTGCCAGGACAACAACCTCTCTTTCAATGTGAGCAAGACAAAAAAGCTGATCGTGGACTACAGGAAAAGGTGGGCTGACAGGGCTGTAGTGGAGCAGGTCGAAAGTTTGAAGTTCCTTGGTGTCCACATCACCAACAAACTATCATGGTGCGAACACACCAAGACAGTTGTGAAGAAGGCACGACAACACCTTTTCCCTCTCAGGAGACTGAAAATATTTGTCATGGGTTCTTATATTGCTGCACCATCGAGAGCATCCTGACTGGTTGCATCACCTGGTAGGGCAACTGCTCGGCATCTGACCATAAGGCGCTACAGAGGGTAGTGCGTAAGGCCAAGTACATCACTGGGGCCAAGCTTCCTGCCATCCAGGACCTATGTACTAGGCGATGTCAGAGGAAAGGCCATAAAATTGCCAGAGACTCCGGTCAACCAAGTCATAGACTGTTCTCTCTGCTACCGCACGGCAAGTGGTAACGGAGCGCCAAGTCTAGGACCAAAAGGCTCCTTTACAATTTCTACCCCCAAGCCATAAGACTGCTGAACAATTAATCAAATTGCCACCCGGACTATATGAATCCCCCCCCCTTTGTTTTTACACTGCTGCTACTCGCTGTTTATTATCTATGCATAGTCACTTTACCCCTACCTCCATGTACAAATTACCTCGACTAACCTGTACCCCTGCACACTGACTCGGTACCCCCTGTATATAGCCTCGGTATTGTTATTTTGTGTTACTTGTTAATAATTTTTTTACTTTAGTTTGTTTGGTAAATATTTTCTTAACTCTTTCTTGCACTGCATTGTTGGTTAAGGGCTTGTAAGTACGCATTTCACGGTAAGGTAACCTGTTGTATTCGGCGCATGTGAAAAA
The DNA here is from genome assembly GCF_901001165.1 of Salmo trutta. Taxonomy (NCBI): domain Eukaryota; kingdom Metazoa; phylum Chordata; class Actinopteri; order Salmoniformes; family Salmonidae; genus Salmo; species Salmo trutta. The sequence continues at coordinate 24,029,423 of NC_042966.1, read as the reverse complement.
TAAAGTTTGATTTGATTTAAATACTTTACACCACTGAATGGTGGTTGTAGTAGGGGTGACGTTTTGATCCCTCCATCCATCCTGCTAATGGACTGTATGTTGAGCCCCAGATGAGCAGAGTTGGATCAGGGAGAGAACAAATGCAGATATGGCTACTTGTCACTTTTCATTTTACTGTAAGAACTACCTTCATGACCCACCCATGGTGCAAGAGAGAGAATTTCCCAGCAATGTCAAAGACAAATCCTCCCCCTAAATCCCTGTGTTCAAAGATGATACTTGTTTTTTGAATAACATTTGAATCATAAATGATGTTCTTCAAAACTGTCCTGTTATTGTGTTTAAAAAGTAACTGACTCTCAGGGTGAGGAGTTGTTTGGGGCCGCTCCTCTGAGGCTACAGTAGGTACGCCAACACATTCAATGTCTTTATCTACAAATATATAACAGAAAGCAATGTTCCCCCCATTTCCGACTAAGCGATATCTACAATGCCACAGAGAGACGCTAGCTTTGAGACTGTAGCTCTGCAATTGGAAACCAGTTTGTAGAGTTACTTTTCAGCGGGACAGGAGGAATCTGTTATTGCTATTTAATGTCTCCAATAACACTGTCATTTGTCAGAAGGTGAGTTCAGTCAGTATTGAGCGTATTGATTAAATCAGTTTAATTTTAGCCCCACCATTAGGTTCTAGATAGCACCTTTTTTCTGGGGTGCCATTTGGGACGCAGACACAGACACAGACACAGAGGCAGGCAGAGACAGACTTGAGACAGGAAGCCATTAAGAGCAGGAGACATCCTAGATGGATACAGGTACAGGTTGAGGGTGATCCTGTCCTGTTCTGTTCTTCTCTAAGTCCTCTAAAGTCCCTAGTGCTCCAGACAGAGTATACTCTATACCAGACTGTAGTCTCTATTTATTACGATGTTATTGTGTTGCTCTCTACTTCTCAGTAACCCAATAACACAATTTCCATGAACCACTCCAGACTGGACTTGAGAAAGGCCTTAGAGTTGAAATGTCACATTAAACAGCCTCAACTACATCTCCTCTTCAGTATCTAGTATTCTCAAACTCTCTCCCCCACAAACTATGTACTGATAATTCTCCCGTTCCTATTCTCTTACTTCCCCCTGTCTCTCTGTCTGTCTCTTCCCCCTGTCTCTCTCTTTATAGAATGCCACCCACATCTTTATTACTCATCATAACCCTTACATGTCAACTGTTTTCATACACCCCTCCCCTCTCCCCCCCTCTCTCTCCATCTCTTTCTCTCTCTGGTCCTTCCCTGTCCACTAAACTCGTTACCATTCTCATCTCATCTGAACCTCTGTTTCTCCCAGATCCAGTCTTATTTCAATTGGCTAGGCTTTCCCACTCACACATTCCCCTATTTTCGCTTGATAAAACCAATATCATTGCTTCAGGTTCTCAAACAGAATTTCAGCATAAATGTAATTTCTGCTTTCACTACAAACCTCGCTCCCAAGAACCATAGCAACATCCTACTCCACATCCTACTCACTTAACTGTTTTCTTTTGTAAAATGTGTTTTTTTAATCCATTAAATAGGATGAATCTATTAAAACAGTATATGGAAAAATGAAGAGTAAACATTTCCTGTAATTTACTACAACATTCTCCGTAATGGTAACATAATATTTTTACTAGCTATGACTGTGACATATTCTTGTTTATCTACTATAGTTGAATGCACTGACTGTAAGTCACTCTGGAGAAGAGCGTCTGCTAAATGACCAAAATGTAAATGTAAAAACGAGCACTTGCAAAGCACACTGCTGGGTATTATTCTAATGAGCTCCAGCAGTGTGCTTTGCAAGTGTTATTTTTTACATTTACATTTTGGTCATTTAGCAGACGCTCTTCTCCAGGTTGATAAAAAAAACTAAGGTTGATAAAAAAAACACATATCACAGTCATAGCAAGTAAAACGTTTCTGTAACCGTTATTGAGAATATTGCTGTAGTTAATGGTATTCAAGGTATTTTGATGTACTGTATCTTTGACCATCTCTGGCTAGTGCAAAGTACAATATTGTAATATTCACAGTAAATTTCCCCCAGCTTCTTGTAAATTGGTGTTATATCAGAGCAATGATACAGTAAAATACTGTAAAATGTGTCGACTATACTGTAAGAAAGTAAACACTACTGTAGTTATAATATTGGTATTTTACTGGAATTACATGAGCATGGTGCAAGCTGGTTGTCTGTTAGGTACAACATAATACAGCATATTTATGAAAATCAATATTTTATATCACTTCTAGATTATTAAACAAAGGCTTCCAAACTGACCAAAAAAAACTTGGCAAACCTCAAAACCAGTGACGGTTTAAGACTTGCTGACCTTTCCTTGATATATATTAATGAGTCAGCAGATTCTTTCCCCTCCCACAAAATGTTTCCACAACGCGCCATAATTTACAGAATGCTGAAGTAAATATACAACAAAACACTACTTTATTGTTAATTGTATTGTAATAAAATTACAGCAATTGCTAAAAGTGAATATGTAATTATCTATCACAGCATACCAATGAATATTTGGTGTTTAATATCACTTGCAACTGTAGAAGCCTAAACAAAGGTTTCCAAACTGGCAGTGACTTCAGGGCAAAACAGATCAAAAGGACATGGCTGAACACTCAGCCATTAATGGTTTAAGACTTACTGCCATTTGATCTGTTCCCAATACACATTAAATTGTTTGGCAATTACTATGACCTTTCAGTTAAATTGGTACAACACTCACAATAACAGGTGAAACAAATATAGTCTCTTAAAAGGCACGCCTCAAAATATGTTGATGAGCCAGAAACAATAATAGCACGCACCAACAAGTGTTCAACCAGTTTTGGCACTCCAAAAACACGGTATCGTACTGTATTCTGTATGGTGGTGCTGAATTACAGTAAATTACTGGCAGCACAGTAGCGAGTAAATTACTGTAGATTTGGAGGAAAAGGTTTTTAGATTCCAAAAATACAGTATGATACTGTAGTCTGGTACTGATTTACAGTAAATTACTGGCAGCACAGTACAGTAACTTACTGTAGTTTTACAGGAGAAGGTTTTTAGATTCCACAAATACAGCATGGTACTCAACTGTATTCTGTGGGGTACAGAATTTTCACTAACAGGTGCAACAAATATAGCCTCTTACAAGGCACACCTCAAAATATGTTACTGAGCCAGAGATTATTTCACCAAACTTTACTGCAACATTTTACAGCAGTGTAGCGGAATGGGATTGAGCCTCCATAATGCATTGCTCTTTACAGTACTGTATTGCAGTATAGAATTACAGTAGCTAACTGTATAATTGTTTCTGTAAATTTACTGCAATTTGTTATTGTGTATGAGCAGGGCCTCTTTTTGTGGCTGATGAGTCATTTCCTACAGGGAACATTGCATGGCCTGTTGAGTTCTTATGCAGATTGGTGAGAGGGTTGGTTGATTACCTACATACAGCTCTTTCCCAGTCAGCCTCTCCTTGGTTGTGTCCCAAATGGTACCTTGTTCCCCATATAGTGCACTACATAGTGCTCTGGTCAAAAGTAGTGTACTATAGGGAATAGGGTGCCATTTGGGATATCCCTCTCCATCTTTCCTCAGTCTGACCTGATTGATTCACCCTGCCTTCTGTTTCTGCTTACACCCTATCTTCTTATTTATTTACCCAGTTAATCTGCCGTGGAGTCCTGACCTGTTTTGTCCCCTCAATGAAGTGGGGACTCTGTCGCCAGTAATAGCCACATGGAAAGTCCAGCGATTGTCTTTAAATTGCTCCTCCATCCGTGGCATAAATCGCACAAATACACACTCTCTCTCTCTCTCTCTCTCTCCTCTCTCTCTCTCTCTCGCCCGCCCGCCCGCCCGCTCGCCCCCGTCTACCTTCTGTCTCTTCTTTTTCTCTGTGTTTGCCTCTCCTAGTTTAGTCCTTCCTGTAGTGCCAACCTCAGGTGCCAAGCGGTTGATTAATCTAGAGTAAATTGCCTTCATGACTGAGAAATAGTTCCATGTAATTACAGGAGTATTGTGGTGCTGAAACCGTGAAAATGAAAAAAGATGGACCATAACTAGGATGCTAAATATTCCATTTACATTTACGTCATTTAGCAGACGCTCTTATCCAGAGTGACTTACAAATTGGTGCATTCACCTTATGATATCCAGTGGAACAACCACTTTACAATAGTACATCTATATCTTTTTTTGGGGGGGGGGGTTAGAAGGATTACTTTATCCTATCCCAGGTATTCCTTAAAGAGGTGGGGTTTCAGGTGTCTCCGGAAGGTGGTGATTGACTCATGGTAGTAGTAGTGTAGGAGTAGCGGTTCATTAAAAGTAGTCCTGGAGTACTGTTAGTACTAATGTTGTACTTCTGTTATACAGTTCTGCAGTAGTGTTAGTACTACTGTTAGTACAACTGTTATAATTAAATTAAGGACAGGAAGCGATTATTAGACTTCCTATCTATGTTCAGATGTAAAGTGCACTGCATGAGACAATACTGTAGGAGTTCTTATGTCTTTACTCTCTGTGCCAAACTCTAATGTAGATTATATGAAAGAAATGGAAAGTTAATGTAATATTCATGAGCTCTGATGCAATTACAAATTAGACAAATATCCTCTCTGTCTCTGGCTGTGTGAGGTAATACAATTTATTTCCTGGACACCAAAAAACAATTTTGAAGATGACTTTGTAATCACACGGCGGGAAATGAAAATTCCAAGTGCCGGTCGGACAAATCACCTCGTTATTGAGCGTTTGGCAGAGCACGGTTTTAAATTGGGGCCCTGTCCAGGAGCCTGGAAGTCTGATTGTAATTTATATGACAATAGGAGTACCTGTGCTGTCGTCTCCATATCTAAAGGTTGGTTGGAAACGATTGCTCATCACCAGAAGCATCTGTGCCCACTGCCGCAGAAATCCCAAACGGGGAAGGAAGTGAGAAAGCCTTGATGTAAGCAACTCAGTCTAAATGTATCTGCCTGTCTTTCTGCTACTCTGGAAATTGCTTCTCTCTACACAGCAAATTCTCCAGTGTTGAATCAACACCGACAGTGTTGCATTTAATAACTGTTCCAGTGTCAATATGGGTCCACACATTTCAGTGTTAAACACTTAGTGTAAAGCCTTTCAAGTGAATTCTAGAGTTACCCCCCATGACTGTATTTATTAGTGACAGGGAAATGGTTATTGCATTTATTCATTTTCCGTAAGGTCCAAAGGGAATATGTTATGATTACACCAGTGATTAATTGAACTCTTATAGATTTAGTTTAACTCCTTAATTAACACTAGTAAACACTGGTAAATTTGCTGTGTACAAATGTGGAACATGTTAAGCCCTTCCCATCTAAACTGGCCTTTTTTTCTCCTTCTACCTCTCATTTTCCCAGTCTCTCTCTCTTAAATACATGTAACGGAAATAGTGCCCATCTCTGCACATGCGCACATACACACTTGTCTTATTCCGTGATAGGAAGGTAGCATGCATGTTCATTGTGCTCCATCTCTCTCACTGGGTGACACTGTGTCTGTAGTGGAGTCAATGTAACTTCTCTCTCTCTCGCTCTCTCTCTCTCTCTCTCTCTCTCTCTCTCTTTCTATGTATCGCTCTCTTCTTAAGCCTTTAATGCATCTCTGTTAATTTATTGGCTTGCGTTAGTGTGGTCTAGGGACAATGGTGTATATTTTGTCAGTGCAGGTAAGACCTGTGACTGGCAGCCAAATGTGTGTGTGGGTGTGAGCATGTATGCATGTGTGTCTGCATTTCTGTGTGTGTTCATGCATCGGTGTGTGTGTGTGTGACTGACTAACTGCCAGGTGTACTGTGGCAGAGATTGAGCCTCTGCCTGTTTCGTCCTTGTGTTCCTCAGCCAGCTGGGGCTACAGGAGGCCAATTAGGCCAGAGACACGAGAGAGACCCATTAGAAAACATCACAGATGCATTTCCAAACAGCCCATCAGTCATAAAGCCAGGCTGGGAGCCATGGCCTAAACACGGACACACGTGCAGGACAGGGGCAGAGATAAAATGGACACTTCAGACAATGACTGTTACCTTTGTTCCTCTGATGTCATTAGGTTTTTCTCGTGTCTCGTTTTGGATTATTGAAATGAATTTGTTTGCCAAACTTCACTCTGTACTTAGTCATGCTTGGCAAGCGAGTATAAAGCACGTCTGCTTAGACTTGACAATGGCTTCTCATTTGTGGCAGTGGAAGTGTCACACATCACTGACTATTAAAGTGTTGGACTAATACTCTCAACAAACTGCTCATGGCTAGCTAAATATTACACATGGCCACTGGCGGACTTACCATTAGGCATAAGAGGCATTAGCCTCAGGCCTCACATCATCAAGGGGCCTCATGAGCTGACCATAAAAATAAACAAAATATTTAATTAAAATAAAATTAATCTCTGCTTGAGGCCCCACATATTCCAGGCATAATAAATAAATAATCCAAACAAAACAAAATAATTTCATATAGTAATATTTGTATGTATTATTTAGATTTTTTTCTGCCACGAACTTCCACAGTGTCACGGTCGTGATAATGGACGGACCAAGGCACAGCGTGAGTTGAGTTCCACATCTTTATTTAAAGTGAAACTTAAACAAAAAACAATAACAAACAACGAAACGTGAACTACATGGTGCTGAATTCACTCACACAAAACAATATCCCACAAACGCAGGTGAGAAAAGGACCACATTAAATATGATCCCCAATTAGAGGCAACGATAATCAGCTGCCTCCAATTGGGAACCATACTCACACCAACATAGAAATATAATACTAGAACACCCCCTAGTCACGCTCTGACCTACTGCATGACACGCAGATTAACCCGTGTTAGGGAAGCCTGATTCTAGATAAAGCTAGCTTACTAGAAACCCTTACACTCTAAGAGGATACAATATGTATTTCTTTAGTATAAAGATAAGTGCTGCTGATAATACTCCCATCTAAGTCGAAGCAGAGGACATGCATTTTGTCCAGACAGCATCAGATACGTGAGTTACATATAGTAAGAAAGAGGGACGCTGTTTCACTCGCTCAGTTGCATTCTCCGGTGAAATAGTTTCAGCCACTTGTGAATTGGAGGACAAACATGCACAGTGCACTGTTTGGATGCTGGAATTATTTTGAATGAACGTACAAAGGTAACCTACTTTTTTAGGTAATTTGTTTGACAGTCAGTGAAAACATCATAACTGGTTGTGTTCATGGCACATTAAAATACAATACATTTTTAAAGTTAAATTAGATCTTTACTACAAAACCCTAGAGAACCTATAATCCGCTCCTCCCTTCACCTGACCATCACTGGAGACCTTTTTCCAATTCCTCACTTCACTCATCAACTCAACCCTGACTAGAGGCTGCGTCCCCTCTGACTTCAAGATGGCCAAAGTCTCCTCAAGAAACTAACACTCGTCTCCTCTGATGTCAAAAACGACAGACCGGTACGCCTTCTTTCTTTTCTTTCCAAAACACTTTAGCGTTTTCTCTGACCAACTCTCTCACCATCTCTCTCAGAATGGTCTTCTTGACCCTAACTAGTCAGGCTTCAAGACGGGTCACACAACCGAGACCGATTTCCTCTGTGTCACGGAGGAGAGCGGCAGTGACCAAAGCAGGCCAAAGCTGACTCTCTCTCCTCTGTTCTACAGTGCACTCGGAAAGTATTCAGGCCCCCCTCCACATTTTCTTACGTTACAGCCTCATTCTAAAGTGTATTAAATTGATTTTTCCTCATCAATCTTCACACAATACCCCATAAGTCTTCTTGAGGCTGTAATCTTGAGTAGGATTCTATAAGTTTGGCACACCTGTATTTGGGGAGTTTCTCCCATTCTTCTCTGCAGATCCTCTCAAGCTCTGTCAGGTTGGATGAGGAGCGTCGGTGTACAGCTATTTTCAAGTCTCTCCAGAGATGTTAGATCAGGTTCAAGTCTGGCCTCTGACTGGACCACTCAAGGACATTAAGAGAAGTCCCGAAGCCAATCCTGCATTGTTTGGGCTGTGTGCTTAGGGTCGTTGTCCTGTTGGAAGGTGAACCTTCGTTCCAGTCTGAGGTCCTGAACGCTCTGGTTCAGGTTTTTATCAAGGATCTCTCTGTACTTTGCTCCGTTCATCTTTCCCTCTGACAGGCTTTTAGGTGGCTTTTGGCAAACTCCAAGAGGGCTGTCATATGCCTTTTACTAATGAGTGGCTTCCGTCTGGCCACACTGCCATAAAGGTCTGATTGGTGGAGTGCTGCAGAGATGGTTGTCCTTCTGGAAGGTTCTCCCATCTCCACAGAGGAGCTCTGGAGCTCTGTCAGAGTGACCATCGGGTTTTTGGTCACCTCCCTGACCAAGGCCCTTCTCCCCTGATTGCTCCGTTTGGTCGGGCGGCCAGCTCTAGGAAGAGTCTTGCTGGTTCCAAACTTATTCCATTTAATAATCATGGAGATCACTGTGTTCTTGGGGACTATTCAATGCTGCAGACATTTCTTGTACCATTCCCCAGATCTGTGCCTCGACACAGTCCTGTCTCGGAGCACTACGGACAATTCCTTCGACCTTATGGCTTAGTTTTTGCTCTGACATGCACTGTCAACTGTGGGACCTTATATAGACAGGTGTGTGCCTTTCTAAATCATGTCCAATAATTTGAATTTACCACAGGTGGACTCCAATCAAGTTGTAGAAAGCTCTCAAGGATGATCAATGGAAACAGGATGCACCTGAGCTCAATTTTGAGTCTCATAGCAAAGGGTCTGAATACTTATGTGAGTAAGGTATTTCCGTTTTTTATATATATATATATATATATATATATGTATATATATATATATATATATATATGTATATAAATTTACAAACATTTAAAAAAAAAATCACTCTGTCATTATTGGGTATTGTGTGTAGATTGGTGAGGGGATTTTTTTTTAAATAAATGTTTGAATAAGGCTGTAACGTAACAAAATGTGGAAAAAGTCAATGGGTCTGAAAACTTTCAGAATGCATTGTACCTGCTGCCATCGGCACGTGATACATCAGATCCTACATTCCATCCTCTCAGGGCTGGGCTCTGCACACTCCTGGATTTCATCCTACTTGCATGATTGCTCCTACCAGGTGGCGTGGAAAGGATCTGTGATTATACCATGTGCTCTCACTACTGGTGTCCCCATGGCTCAGTTCTAGGCCATCTCCTCTTTTTTCTCTACACTAAGTCACTCGGCTTTGTCATATTCTCACATGGTCTCTCCAATCATTGCTATGCGGACGACACTCAACTACTTTTCTCATTCCCCCTTCTGACACCCATGTGGCGACACGCATCTCTGCATTCCTGGCAGACATCTCAGTTTGGAGGTCGGGCCCACCATCTCAAGTTCAACCTTGACAAGACAGAGCTGCTCTTCCTCCCGTGGAAGACCTGCCCGCTCCAAGACCTCTTGATCACAGGGGACAACTCCACGGTGTCCCCCTCCCGGTGTGCAAAGAACCTTGGCGTGACCCTAGACAACACCCTGTCGTTCTCTGCAAACATCAAAGCAGTTACTCGTTTATGTGAAACTGAATCATTTATCTTGTAAAAAATATGTATGATACACTGTGAAAATCATAACTTGTTTTTACAGTAACTTACTGGCAGCCAATTATCTGTAAATTGTTAGTGTGTTAAAAAGATAGTGTGTTACCGTAAATCCCAAATAAACTTTGCTTTAACAGTATATTACCGTAAATACATTTTTTTACAGTAATGTAGTGTTAAACCAGTTTATTTGGAATTTAGACGAACATTCTGTATCTTTTTTACAGTAACTTACAGGTAACTGGCTGCCAGTAAGTTACCGGAAAAATAAGTCATATTTTTTGCAGTGTAGTAAAAACTTGGTTGTCCTTCTGAAACAATTTAACATGTTCCCTAAATATCTTCAAGGGTAGACAATTATGCAGTCTATGCATTAAATTAAATTGTAATAAAAAAATTATAAATACATTACTATTAAGAAGCAATGGTGCATCTGCCCAATAAGGGCACCCTACTGTATATAAGGCTAATATTGGGCCCACATCGTGCCAATGTGGGCATGTTTGCTGGGAGAAGATGGGCTTATTTCAGGCAATGTAAGTGCTGCCCTCACCAGATATAGGCTGCCCACACTAGGCCACAGTGGGCCAATGCCTGAGGGGTTAACATGGAGCTGATGAGCAAAGGCAGCCTACATATGGCCAGTGTTTTAGATGCATCGTGGGCCCAATGCAGTAGCGGAAATGATTGTGTGCGTGTGTGTGTGTGTGTGTGTGTGTGTGTGTGTGTGTGTGTGTGTGTGTGTGTGTGTGTGTGTGTGTGTGTGTGTGTGTGTGTGTGTGTGTGTGTGTGTGTGTGTGTGTGTGTGTGTGTGGTGTGTTTGTGAGCATGTGTGCGTGTGGTGTGTGGATCACATCGTGTGTTAATGATCATAATTAGAGCAAAGACTGAGTTGGAGCACTTTGGACCTCCAAGGTGTGTAACCAACTTCCATCAATCCAGCGAACACATTTACAACATGCTGAAAAAGATTAGGTTTATTTAGAATTGTTTCATTAAATCAAGATCTTGCCTAGCCTTCTGCGTCCTTTACTGTAGGTGTCATCCACAGGACTGAGTACATAGATGTCCTCATGTGGAGAAAGTCTTAGGAAAAAACTCTGACAATTTATTTCAGTTTGTTTGCGTATTCTTGCAAAACCCCTGTGGGGCACAGCACTTAAATCAATTTATTGCAAAAAGTAGCCCACGCTGCAGGCTATTTTGTTTGTTTTTCTCAGTTTCCCTTCTTCAGAAGAGGAAACCGTAGTAACGGTAGTGTTTGATGTCAAAACAAAAGAGGAAGGACAAGAAGAAGGAGAAAGCAAAACAATGGTTAGGGGATTTGTGCTCAATTAGAGGAAGACACTAGGATGGAGAGTCATTTTTTGTTCTAGTTGCGAAAGTAAACATAAAAGACGACAAAGTGGTTCCTGCCAATTAGAAGACCCTATTTCTGATATGATATATATTATTTTTTTAACGTTTTTCTTGTGCTCCCTTTCAGTATTATGTGTGAGGGGGGAAAACATAGAGGAATATTACAGGCCTAATAACCTCTCTTTCTTAAAGAGGCAGTGCAGTCAAAAAATAGATTTTTCTATGCTGTATATATATTTCCACACTACGAGGTTGTCACGCCCTGACCAGGTGAACTCTTCTATTTTGGTCAGGGTGTGGCATTTCTATAGTTTATTTTCTATGTTTTTGGTATAGCCTTGCTTTGGGGCTTATTTCTATGTTGGGTTCTTTCGATTCCCAATCAGAGACAGCTGTCGCTAGTTGCCTCTGATTGGGGAATCACATTTAAGTTCCTTTTCCCCCACCATGTTTGTGGGGTGTTGTCTCTTTTTGTTGGAGCAGTAACGATACGTTTATTCTCTGTTTTGACCGTGTTATTTCAGTCTGTAATAAATAACATGTGTTCGCTCCCAGCTGCGCCTTGGTCCACTTCTTCCTTCCTGCACGACGATCGTTACAGAACACCCCACCGAACCAGGACCAAGCAGCGGGAGGATAAGGAGCGCGAGAGATGGGCTCGCGAGGGGAAGGAGTTCTGGACCTGGGAGGAGATCATGTCGGGGAAAGGACCCTGGCGGAAGGATTCCCAGGTCGAGGAGGTGATGCCAGCCGGTGGAAGGAGTCGCAGGCGGCGGTCGAGGAGGCCCGGAAGACACCCCCAATAAATTTTTTTGGGGGGGCTAATGGGGTGGTCCGGAAGGGCAGAGGAAGAGCCCAGACCACTGCTCTCGTGGGGGATAACGGCGAAGGAGGAGGCAGAGATGTGGCAGGTCCTGGAGGACCTGCGTAGGGACAGCGTGGAGGAAGAGCCTTGGGTGGCAGAGGTGCGCACGGTATCGCCAGTGCGCCTGCACAGCCCAGTGCGATCTGTGCCAGCGCCCCACATTTGCCGGGCTAGGGGGAGTGTTCAGCGAGGACGTGTTGTGCCGGCTCAGCGCTCCTGGCCTCCGGTGCCCCTTCTCGGTCCGATATATCCTGCGCCGAGGACGCGCACTGTGTCTCCGGTACGGCTGCACAGCCCAGTGCGTTCTGTGCCAGCGCTCCACACTTGCCAGGCTAAGGTGGGCGTTGAGCCAGAACGGGTGATGTCAGCTGTGCACTCCAGACCTCCAGTGCGCCTCCTCGGTCCAGGATATCCGGCGCCGCTTATGCGCACTGTGTCGCCGGTGTGCGGTCACGGTCCAGCACGTCCTGTGCCAGCACCTCGCCCTTGCCGGGCGAATGTGGTGCGTGTCCACAGTCCAGTCCGGCCCATCCCTGCTCCCCGCACCAAGCCAGTGGTGCGTGTCCCCAGTCCTGTCTGGCCCATCCCTGCTCCCCGCACCAAGCCAGTGGTGCGTGTCCCCAGTCCTGTCCGGCCCATCCCTGCTCCCCGCACCAAGTTAGTGGTGCGTGTCCACAGTCCTGTCCGGCCCATCCCTGCTCCCCGCACCAAGCCAGTGGTGCGTGTCCCCAGTCCTGTCCGGCCCATCCCTGCTCCCCGCACCAAGCCAGTGGTGCGTGTCCCCAGTCCAGTCCGTCCCGTCCCTGCTCCCCGCACCAGGTTAGTGGTGGGTGTCCCCAGTCCTGTCCGGCCCATCCCTGCTCCCCGCACCAAGCCGGGGGTGCGTGTCCCTAGTCCAGTCCGGCCCGTCCCTGCTAACCGCACCAGGTTGCTGGTGCGTGTCCCCAGTCCAGTCCGGCCCATCCCTGCTCCCCGCACCAGGTTGGTGGTGCGTGTCCCCGATCCTGTCCGGCCCGTCCCTGTTCCCCGCACCAGGCCCACGGTGCGTGTCCACAGTCCGGCACGGCCTGTGTCCGGTCCACCGGTGACCAGTCCTGTTCCGGTCGGCGGCTCCGCTCCGGAGCCTGAGCATGCCGCTCCACCGTGGTCCAGTCCGGGCCAGAGGGGTAGGGCTAGGGTGGAGGCAGGGGGAGAAACACGCCCGGGGCCAGAGCCTCCACCGAGGGTGAGGCGCCCACCCGGTCCCCCCCCCTAATAGACTTTAGGTTGGTGCGCCGGGAGTACGCACCGTTGGAGGGGGGGTACTGTCACGCCCTGACCAGGTGAACTCTTCTATTGTGGTCAGGGTGTGGCATTTCTATAGTTTATTTTCTATGTTTTTGGTATAGCCTTGCTTTGGGGCTTATTTCTATGTTGGGTTCTGTCGATTCCCAATCAGAGACAGCTGTCGCTAGTTGCCTCTGATTGGGGAATCACATTTAAGTTCCTTTTCCCCCACGATGTTTGTGGGGTGTTGTCTCTTTTTTTTGAGCAGTAACGATACGTTTATTCTCTGTTTTGACCGTGTTATTTCAGTCTGTAATAAATAACATGTGTTCGCTCCCAGCTGCGCCTTGGTCCACTTCTTCCTTCCTGCACGACGATCGTTACAGAGGTAGAGGGCTGCATTCCTGCAGGACCTGTGGGTCCCGACAGAGATAATCGCTGCGCAGTCGGCATTTTTCATGCAACGGTGGGAGCGAGTTGTCAGACAGATGACTTAAATGTGTTGTCCTGCAAATTATTTGGAAACAGTCGTCTTTCTGCTTTCTATGCATTAGCCTAGGCCTACCTATTGTATTAAAAGCACATCATTCTCTTATTATTCACACACTCTCAGAATTCAACTTCTTTGCCTACCTGTCCTCTTCGAGTTCGACGTGTGAGATCAAGTACACCATGTGTGGTCTCATTGAAATAGAGTAGGCTGCCTATGGACGGGCAGAGAATCATTGGCAGTTATCTTTCCAAGGATATGTACTTCCTAAATATGATTAAGCTATAGTTAACTACATTGAGGGACTGCAGTTGAGTTCAGGACCTGTTCTTGCAGTAGCGGGTGAGAGTCGGTAATTGCTAGTTTTCAGGTTACACATCCCTCTCATTAACCTGTCTGGGCTAGGGGGCAGTATTTTCACAGCCGGATGAAAAACGTACCCAATTTAAACAGGTTACTACTCTGGCCCAGAAACTAGAATATGCATATTATTAGGAGATTTGGATAGAAAACACTCTGAACTTTCTAAAACTGTTTGAATGGTGTCTGTGAGTATAACAGAACACAAATGGCAGGCGAAAACCTCCTCCAAGCAGGAAGTGAAAAGTCTGAGAATTGTAGGTTCTTCTTTTGATTCTCTATCGAAGCTACAGTGTCTGTGGAGGACGTTGCACAGTCTAAAGCCTTTAGAAAGTGGTTTGAGCATTTTCCTGTCACTGGGCAGAGTATAGGAGCTCATTCACTGAGTGGTCTGCCTGGCAACAAAGGGATTGGATATGCACGGTCACACGAGTACACGCCGCTCCGTCTTTTTCTCCTTGAATGAATATGCTATTGTCCGGTTGGAATATTATCGCAATTCTACGTTTTAAACAACATTTGACATGCTTCTAAGTACGGTAATGGAACATTTTGACTTTTCGTCTCTCGTTCCGCGCTCACGCGTTATGCCTTTGGATAAGTGATCTGTACGCACGAACAAAACGGAGGTATTTGTACATAAATATGGATTTTTTCGAACAAAAACATCATTTCTTGTGGAAGTAGCAGTCCTGGGAGTTCATTCTGACGAAGATCAGCAAAGGTAAGGGAATATTTCTAACACTAATTCTGAGTTTAGGTTGTCCCGAACTTGGCGGGTGTCTGAATAGCTCACCGTGATGACTGAGCTATGCACTCAGAATATTGAAAAATGTGCTTTTTCCGTAAAGCTATTTTAAAATCTGACACAGTGGTTGCATCCAGGGGTTGCCTATCTATAATTCTTAAAATAATTGTTATATATTTTGTCAACATTTATGATGAGAATTTTTGTAAATTGATGTGCACATTCACCGGGCGTTTTGGTGGGAATACATTTTCTGAACATCACACGCCAATGTAAAATACTGTTTTTGGATATAAATATGAACTTTATCGAACAAAACATACATGTATTGTGTAACATAATGTCCTAGGAGTGTCATCTGATGAAGACCGTCAAAGGTTAGTGCTTCATTTAGCTGTGTTTTGGGTTTTATTGACACATGTCCTTGCTTGGAAAATGGCTGTGTGATTATTTTTGTCTATGTACTCTCCTAACATAATCTAATGTTTTGCTTTCGCTGTAAAGCCTTTTTGAAATCGGACAATGTGGTTAGATTAACGAGAGTCTTATCTTTAAAATGGTGTAAAATAGTAGCTAGCGTCCCACCTAGCCCATAGAAGTTAACAGCTTCTACCCCCAAACTGTCAGACTGCTGAACAGCTAATCAATTAGCTACCCGGAATATTTGCTTTGACCCCCTCCCCCCCTTTATTACTATGCTACTTGCTGTTTATTATCTATTATCTATGCATAGTCACTTTACACCTACCTACAGTACATGTACATATTACCTAAATTAACTCGACTAATCTGTAACCCCGCACATTGATTCGGTACCTGTATATAGCCTCGTTATTGTTATTTTATTGTTGCTCTTTAATTTTTTACATTAGTTTATTTAGTAAATATTTTTCTTAACTCTTATTTTTCTTGAAGCTCCATGGTTGGTTAAGGGCCTGTAAGTAAGCATTTCACAGTAAGGTCTACACCCGTTGTATTCGTCGCATGTGACTAATACAATTTGATTTGATTTTGAGGAATTGCATTTTGCTAATAAGCTATTTTTGTTTATTTTTGGCCATTTTAATTGAAAACAATTACAGTAAGGTACTTATTTATTACACAGAAATTGATTGATATTGAGATAAGAACGGCTGCATTTGACCTTTAAAGAAAAGGAGACATGTACTATAGATAATCTCTCTCTCAGACACACACACCCTCCTCTCTCTCTCTCTCTCTCTCTCTCTCTCTCTCTCTCTCTCTCTCTCTCTCTCTCTCTCTCTCTCACACACACACCCTCCTCTCTCTCACCCTTCCCTCTATCCTCTCTCTCCCTCATCTCTTTATATCTCTCTTTCACCTTCCCTTCCCCCTCTCTCTATCTCTTTCCCACCTTTTCAAACATTCTCTCTCTCGTTCTCCCCCTACTTCTTATTTATTTTATCCTCTCTTCTATTTTCTGTAATCTCTGAGAGAAGTGTCCACGCCGGACGTCAAGCTGTGTAGCCAGCTGACATCCGACACAGCCCAGGGAACGCAGTCAATAAAGCCGTCTAATTGAGTGCCACTGGCTGGTGTTTATTGACAAAATAAGACCTGGGAATTAGGTGTGCCTCCGTTGGGCGCCTCTGGCCCGGTTGTCTCCCCGCCGGCTGACAGCTGTCTATTGCTCATCCATCACAGGCTCAGCCCTGTCCTCTGCATATCAAAGGAGAGAGGGAGAGAATGGAACTCTCTCTCTCTCTCTCTCTCCTTTTTAAAAACATTTTAAAAAGAGGAAGGGGGAAAGCGTGCGTGTGTGTATGCTTTTCTCTGCATAAGAGTGTGATGGGATGCACAATGTCCATCCCATCGTAACAGGAGCTGGTAAGATGACAGCTGAGCAGCTTTGTCATGATAAAGCAGGCCTGGTTGGTAATTAATTAACACTCTTCACTCCCACCACTTCTAAACACAATCTCTGCAGCAGCGTTGGCGCTAACTGATAAGATTCCCACTGCTCCGCATCGCTCTACCTGCTTAATTAGGGGATAGGCATGCAGAGCCACAGGCTGAGTGGTGACAAAAAAAAACTATCTGCCACTCAGCTGTTCAACAGCACACAGCCTTATCAGACACCCGTTCTCTCTCCCAAATTAACTTTAATACTACGATAACAGGCCGTCGAAGCCGCCCGCATGCAGCCATTAAAGTGACTTTATCTGACCAACATGCCCGTACAGTCAATTTGCAGTGAGGTGAAGTGTTGAGGCGTCCTGATTTGTAAGGGTTGTGTAGTCAGAGATGTGAGAAAGTGCTATGAGGTGTGAAAAACCTTCTAAAAGGCTAATCTTCATTCTCCTTCTTCCTCCCGCCTCATCTTCTATCACTCGTTCTCTTCCTCTCCATCAATCGTCCTCCCTCCTCCCCTCCTTCTCTCGCTCAATCTCACTCCTCTTCCATTCCCTCTCCTCTTCCTCTTTCATTCCCCCTCTCCTCTCATCTTTCTCTCCTCTCCTCCCGACCCCTCTCCTTCTCTCCCCTTCTGTCTCCTGTCCTCCTCTCATTCCCTCTCTCCTCTCCTTCCACTGTGCAGTGGGATCCCAGGTGCCAGGTGGAGGAGATAAGAGGAAGATTGCTGCGGACCGACCTGAGACGCCCCAACACTAGCGTTGCCGCAGTGACAGTGATGAATGAGCGGGCCGACCCTCTGATAATTCGTCACTCACGGCCAGAGAGGTCCATTAATCAAAACGAGAGTGGTGGCACCACATCCTCTCCTCCAATACACACCTTCTTCTATCCCTCCATCCTTCCCTCTATCCACCCCAGGCACCACATCCTCTCCTCCAATATAAACCTTCTTCTATCCCTCTATCCACCCCAGACACCACATCCTCTCCTCCAATACACACCTTCTTCTATCCCTCCATCCTTCCCTCTATCCACCCCAGGCACCACATCCTCTCCTCCAATATAAACCTTCTTCTATCCCTCTATCCACCCCAGACACCACATCCTCTCCTCCAATAGACAGCTTCTTTTCTATCCCTCCTGTAGCTCAGTTGGTAGAGCATGGCGCTTGCAATGCCAGGATAGTGGGTTGGATCCCCGGGACCACACGTGCATAAAAAATGTATGCACGCACAACTGTAAGTAACTTTGGATAAAAGGGTCTGCTAAATTGTTTATATTATCTACCCCCAGCACTACATCCTCTCCTCCAATTTAAACGTACTTCTATCCCTCCATCCTTCTCTCCATCCACACCGGGCACCACATCCTCCAATAGACACGTTCTTCTATCCCTCCATTCATGCACTTACCAGCCACAACACAGACACCCTGACCGTGACTTAAACAGCCAGCTACCTGACTGACTGGAGGCTATACCTGTATATCTGAAGCTTCATGATGTTCAAGTTGCAGGGTGTAGAAGGGGGAGGGACCTAACTCAACTCTCATTCTGACTCATGGTAGCTTCTGACTGGGTGTAGTGGAGCACAGGGTAGCTGCCATATGGAGAGGTTGTCCTGCCATAGGGAGAGGGTTGAGTACAGAGTTAGCAGGCATATGGAGAGGTTAGCCGCAGGACAGCTAGAAGAAAAGCACCAGCCACAGGGAGAGAGCGGGAGACATAGGGAGGGGCTGGAACTCAGGGCTCCAGCCAAAGGGAGATGGCAGCCGCCTCGCAGCCAGAAGAGGAGCACTCTGTCCTGGGTAAGGGTGAAGGTGGGGAGATGGCGCTGGGCACTGTGAGTGGATTGATTGATCTTCTGCTGCTGTAATACATCAGACCTGTCCCCTGAGGAGAGAGAGACAGAGACAGAGAGAGATGGATAGAGACAGAGAGAGAGCGATGGAGAGAGACAGAGAGTGAGAGATGGAGAGAGACAGAGAGAGAGAGATGGAGAGAGAAAGAGAGAGAGAGATGGAGAGAGACAGAGAGAGAGAGAGACAGAGTTAGATTGTTGCTCTTTGAATATTTGGTGTTTGAATGTTTTTCTCCTCCTCAGACTCTGCCAGCCATAGGCACAAATCAACACCAGCACCACCATATTACCTCTCCAGAGAGCTGCCCATTACCCTGGCTACATATAACAGTAATCTAGTTAAGCCACCCCCACCCGACAGGGGCTGTCAAGGCTGTTCAGACGGGTCAATATGCAACGTACCCAGACCCCCTCTCATACTTAAAATGAGATTGAACATATTAGCGCTTAGTCCAATAGACAGACAGGACCAGGGGACACACCTCTGGTTTAGGCTGCATCCTAAATGGCACCCTATTCCCTGTCAGAGCCCTATGGGCCTTGGTTAACAGTAGTGCACTATAAAGGGAATAGGGTGACATTTGGGACACAGTTTAGGTTGTTTTGACAGGGAGATGTTTTTCTGTGAGGAGAACAGAACAGAACATATCTCATTAATGAGAGTAGGGCCCTAACCTGCATGACTCTGACATGGGGCCCCTAATGACAGCAGACACACACACACACACATACAGTACACACACACGCACACACAAATGCACAGACACACACACACACACACTCAATTTTCTGTTTTCCCTGTCCTTATGGGACTGGGCTTAATTAGCAATGGCTGTTGTTTTTCAAGCAGAACAACTCACGCTGTCGTCCTGGAAGACCCCCAACCAACTACAACGTGTTTCTCTTTCCATTAAACAACGTCTGCTAAAAGAAAAACAGAAATATTTAATAAATAAATGGTGTCTGTTTGTTGAAAGACTTGAGGGAAACCTAGTTGTGAGATGCCCAGCAACCCAGAACTCCCAAATGAGCTAAATGACTTTTATGCTCTCTTCAAAACAACACCAAGTCCTGCATGAAAGCCCCTGTTGTTCCGGATGACTGTGTGATCAATCAATCAATGAAATGTATTTATAAAGCCATTTTTACATTAGCTAATGTTACAAAGTGCTATACAGAAACCCAGCTTAAAACCCCAAACAGCAAGCAATGCAGATGTAGAAGGACGGTGGCTAGGAAAAAATCCCTAGAAACTGAGGAATACATCTAGAGAGGAACCAGGCTCTGAGGGGTGGCCAGGATGTTCAAACGTTCATAGATGACCAGCAGGGTCAAATAATAATTAGCACAGTGGTTGTACAGGGTGCAACAGGTCAGCACCTCCGGAGTAAATGTCAGTTAGCTTTTCATAGCCGATCACTCAGAGTTAGAGACAGCAGGTGCGGTAGAGAGAGTGAGTCGAAAACAGCAGGTCAGGGACAAGGTAGCATGTCCGGTGAACAGGTCAGGGTTCCATAGCCACAGGCAGAACAGTTGAAACTGGAGCAGCAGCATGACCAGGTGGACTGGGGACAACAAGGAGTCATCAGGCCAGGTAGTCCTGAGGCATGTTCCTAGGGCTCAGGTCCTCCGAGAGAAGAGAAAGAGAAAGAGAGAAAGAGAGAGAGAATTAGAGGGAGCATACTTAAATTCACACAGGAAACCGGATAAGACAGGAGAAATACTCGAGATATAACAGACTGACCCTAGCCCCCTGACATATAAACTCTCTGTGGTCGAAGTGAGTAAAACAGGTTAACAATCGCAAAGCCACCGGGCCAGACGGAATGCCAGGGTGCATTCTCAGACATGCGCAGACAAGCAGGCAAGTGTCTTCATTGAATTTTTTTATCCCTCCTTGTCCCAGTCGGTAATCCCAACATGTTTCAAGCTCACCATTGTCCCTGATCCCAAGAACTCCAAGGTAACCTGCCTAAAAGACTTTCGTCCTGTAGCACTCACATCTGTAATTATGATGTGCTTTGAAAGGCTGGTCTTGACACACATGAACACCATCATCCCAGAGACCTGGATCCACTCTAATTTGTATACCACCTAAACAAATCCACACACAATCTCAATTTCACTTCACACTGCCCTCTCCCACCTGGACAAGAGGGAAAATAACTATGTGAGAATACTGTTCATGGACTACATCGCATCATTCAACACCATAGTCATCACCAAGCTCCGGACCCTGGGCGTGAACACCTCCCTCTGTAACTGGATCCAGGACTTCCTGACAGGCCAGCCTCAGGTGGTGAGGGTAGGCAACAACCCCTCCGCCAAGCTGACCCGGTCCCCTCCTGTACACTCTGTTCACCCACGACTGCATGGCTACGCACGACTCCAACACCATCATCAAGTTTGCTGACATCATGACGTGGTAGGCCTGATGACCGACAGCGATGAGACAGCATACAAATCAAATGATCCATCTCCCCGTTTTTAGAAAAGCTGAAATATATGCAGTTAGATTTGGGTATGTCATTTTAGGTGAAAATTGGAAAAAAAAGTGTCTGATCCTTAAAAGGTTATAAGACATGAAGGTCAGTCAATGCAGAACATTTCAAGAACTTTGATCATTTCTTCAAGTGCAGTTGCAAAAACCATCAAGTGCTATGATGAAACTGGCTCTCATGAGGACAACCACAGGAAAGGAAGACCCAGAGTTACCTCTGCTGCAAAGGACAAGTTCATTAGAGATAACTGCACCTCAGATTGCAACCCAAATAAATTCAAGTAACGGACACATCTCAACATCAACTGTTCAGAGAAGACTGCTTGAATCAGGCCTTCATGGTCGAATTGCTGCAAAGGACACCGATAAGAAGAAAAGACTTGCTTGGGCCAAGAAACACGAGCAATGGACATTAGACCGGTGGAAATCTGTCATTTTGTTTGATGAGTCAAAATTTGAGATTTTTGGTTCCAACGGCCGTGTCTTTCTGAGACGCAGAGTAGGTTGCGTGGTTTCCACCATGAAGCATGGAGGAGGAGGTGCTCTATCAGGTTGGATAGGAAGCATTGCTGGACAGCTACAGAATGTTTAGGTATCTTCAGAGATGGTCGATTGGGTTCAAGTCTGGGCTCTGGATGGGCCACTCAAGGATATTCAAAGACTTTTCCCAAAGCCACTCCTGCATTGTCTTGGTTGTGTGCTTATGTCGTTGTCCTATTGGAAGGTGAACCTTCTCCCCAGTTTGAGGTCCTGAGCGCTCTGGAGCAGGTTTTCATCAAGGATCTCGCTGTACTTTGCTCTGTTCATCTTTGCCTCGATTCTAAAAACTCTAAGCGGGCTGTCATGTGCCTTTTACTGAGGAGTGGTTTCCATCTGGCCACTCTACCATAAAGGCCTGACTGGTGGAGTGCTGCAGAGATGATTGTCCTTCGGGAAGGATCTCCCATTTCCACAGAGGTACTCTGGAGCTCTGTCAGAGTGACCATCGGATTCTTCATCACCTCCCTGACAAAGGCCCTTCTCCCCTGATTGCTCAGTTTGGCAAGGCGGCCAGCTCTAGGAAGAGTCTGGTGGTTCCAAACTTCTTCCATTGAAGAATGATGGAGGGCACTGTGTTCTTCGGGACCTTCAATGTTGTAGAAATGTTTTGATACCCTTCCCCAGATCTTTGCCTCAACACAATCCTGTCTTGGAGCTCTATGTACAATTCCTTCAATTTCATGGCTTTGTTTTTGCCCTGACATGCACTGTCAACTGTGGGACCTTATATAGACAGGTGTGTGCTTTTCCAAATCATGTGTAATCAATTGAATTTACCACAGATGGACTGCAATCAAGTTTTAGAAACATCTCAAGGATGATCAATAAAAACATGATTCACCTGAGCTCAATTTGAAGTGTCATAGCAAAGGGTCTGAATACTTATGTAAATAAGGTATTTATGTTTTTTTATATATATATATATATATATATATATATATATATATATATATATACATTTGCAAACATTTCTAAAAACCTGTTTTACGCTTTGTCATTATGGGATATTGTGTGTAGATTGCTGATTGTACATAGACAAGAAACAGAGAGTAGCAGCGCATGTGAAGAGTGTGAAGGTCAGAGACTTGGCTGTGTGGTGCCAGAACAACAACTTCTACTTCAACGTCAGTAAGACCAAGGAGCTGATCGTGGACTACAGGAGAACGAGGGGAGAGCACGCCCCCATCCACATCGATGGGGCTGTAGTGGATCTAGAGCTTCAAGTTCCTTGGGGTCCTCAACACTAAGGACTTAACATGGTCCACACACTCTCTCCCCTTCTCTCCCCATTCTCTACTTCTTTCCTCCTCTCGCCCTTTCTCTCCTCTTCTCCCCTCACCCTAGAGCATAATTTAGCCCCCCATCCAGAAAAAGCTATGAAAATTCCCTCAGAACCATGTTCAGTGACTCTATCTCTGTCTTTAGCCTACCTACAGTATCTCCAAATGCCAACTCGTTCCTCAACAAACAACAGCTCAACTCCTTCCTTTCTCATTCTTATGCCTTCCCTTTGTCAAGGAAAGAATCAATTGTGATGAGGGAGTCAATGAAGGAAGAAGACCTCCTTTTGAATTTGTTGCATGGAGATGAGGAGTGAGTGAGGAGAGAGGGAGGAGTTTCTTGGGAAGAAAGTTGGTTGGATTTGACCTGTGTTTGGGGTTTCTGAATAACTGAATAATACAGTGCGATATTAGAGAGGAGATGGGCAGAGGCATCAGCAGATCCAGACTCTCTTTGAGGGGGGAGGGTGGGGGTGAGCTCTACCACCCGTCATTTGGGGATGAGAGCCAGGCGAGAAACAGGGAACAGAGAGGATCTGCAGCTGTCTTGTAGCTGATGGGAAATGGAATGCAGCATAGCTTATGGCCCCCTTAGTGGCGCAGAGGTCTAAGGCACAGCATCTCAGTGCTAGATGTGTCACCACAGACACCCTGGTTCAAATCCAGGCTATATCACAACTGGCTGTGATTGAGAGTCCCATAGGGTGGTGCACAATTGGCCCAGTGTTGGCTGGGTTTGGCCGGTGTAAGACATCATTGTAAATAAGTATTTGTTCTTAATTTAAGAATCCGCCCCTTTTTTTCAATTTTCGCCTAAAATGACATACCCAAATCTAACTGCCTGTAAGCTCAGGTCCTGAAGCAAGGATATGCATATTCTTGGTACCATTTGAAAGGAAACACTTTGAAGTTCATGGAAATGTCAAAGGAATGTAGTACAATATAACACAATAGATCTGGTAAAAGATAATACAAAGAAAAAGTCTGGAAGTCTCCCCATGAGATGACTCTCCAGGGCTTGTATCATCTTTGCTGTTCCTCCTCCTTTCCTCCCTTCTTTTCTTTTTGCTATCTTCCCTCCATCCGGCTTCCATCCTACCATCTTGAGCCATCTTTAAGCCCCTGTGGTTGTGGTTGTCTTGCAGCCATATATCATCTCCTCCTCTCCCCCTTTTAACCCTTCACTGCGCAGCTGTCTTTACACTGCCCCAGCCCACCTGTCAAAGTGATGGTGATGGTGTGTAGACCCCCCTCCCTGCCGACCCTCTTCACCTGGAGTGAGGGCCCTGCCAGGCTGCCTGGTCCAGGCCTCGGTGCACCCTGGCTCCCTGGCTCATCTGCACACAATTAAGACATTAATGAGAGGAGAGAACTCTGAGTCTCATCTCTCAGTCTCCTCCTGTGATTCACTCTGATTCACTCTCAGCTCTTATCATAGAGGCCAGGTATGAGTCCCAAATGGTACCCTATTCCCTATTTAGAACACTACTTTTGTGAACTACATAGGAAATAGGGTGCCATTTGGGACAAATACCAGAATAAGACATCTCAGCTTATTATAGAGACTCCTCCTGAGAAAGATACTGGTGGCCTTCAGCATGCGGAATGGATATGGGACACCGGGATGGACATTTCTTATGAAAAATCAAGAAAACATATATAACTAGGAGGTTTTGTATCCTTTAATAAATCTATCACAAGCAAGGCCATCTCCAGCTGGCTAGGTGTTTTATGTGTTTTCTTCCCTGGTCGAAGTGTCATGGCCCTCCATCTATTATCTATCTCCTTCTTATCTACTGTCAACTTTTCTATCTGATAAAATAAAATAGAAAATATACACATATTTTTTTAATCCCAGCCCCCATCCCTGCAGGAGGCCTTTTGCCTTTTGGAAGGCCGTCATCGTAAATAAGAATTTGTTCTTAACTTACTTGCCTAGTTAAATAAATACAAAAATCTGAATCTGATAGCACTGTCCTTTTCTTGGGCTTCCTACACAGACATAGACCAGAGCTATTGTTCCCATAGGTGTCTCAGTGAGTCAGTCAACTACAGGCTGTGTGTGCCTGCAAGCATGAGGTGCTCGTGTGTGCGTGAGCAGCCTGGCAGGGAAGGACAATTACCATCCTAGCTTATCTCCATTTGGCATTGTCACATCAGTTTTGATTTCAAACTGATTTAGGTGGATTAGAACCAAGCTGCCTACAGAGGGGAACAGTGTTTTGAATTGTGAGTTTACTACTTTCTAAAAGCCAGGGCTCTAGCCTTTTGGGGGCCCTAAGTGATATTTGTTTATTCTGCTCATTTTGCCATGGCGCAGAGAGAAAAAATATGCAGTTTCACAGCCATTCTTGCCATTTGCCATGGGGTGGAGAGAAATGTTTTCAGTCTTAAAGCTAATTTCCTGCAATTCTACACATTTTGCCATGATTTACAGTATGCCATGTTAATGATATCTGAGTGAAAGTGACTAACAAAATCAATGGGGGCCACCTGAGTGCCTGGTCAGTATTCGGCCATGATTACCATAAGTTTAGATAGCTGGCTAAACTAATTTACCAAACTGTTTCCTGACATGGCTAACTGAGTGACTGTCAGTGACTGACATAAAAATATCAAAATTGCTGACGCACAACCAAATTTCGAACTTGCACCGACTGAGTCCCCCCTCCAAAAAAATATATACTTTTTTGTGTTGGTGGCCCCCTAGCGGCCTGGGCCCTCCCTAAGCGACCGCTTATGTCGCTTATGCCTGGAGCCGGCCCTGCTAACAGCACCTGTCTTCTTGTTATTAAGTGATAAAAAATGTGTTTCCATAGAGAGATAGCCCTAGACAGCTGAAGATGGGGGGGAAAGTAAACCATGTGTTATGAATGGCCTCACTCCCCCGCTCTTCTCTGTCTTTTTCATTTTTCTTTTTCAGCAGGCGCCAAAATCACATATAGCCCTGGCTAACCACCCACACACTGCAAATGCCAGTCAAAAACACTGATTATCTTCATTCTCAGGAAGTGTGGAAATACCAGGATAGTGTAGGAATTGTTTCGACAGCCGTATTGAACCACTTTGCTTCTTTGATGTTAAAAACGTAAAAAGTGGATTCCAAAACAACTATTGATCTGCTGCTGCTTTTCTATAGTGCAGAGAGTGGGTCTGCATCTCAAATGGCACTCTGTTCCCTACAGTACTGCACTACATTTGATCAGGGCCCATATGGTTCTAGTCGAAAGAAGTGGACTATACTGTATAGGGAGTAGGGTGCCATTTGGGACACGCCCTGAAAATACATTAACATGGACTCAACTCATGGTATGCAGATGAGAGGCTCTCAACATAACATTAGTTGGTAGTGAAGGAAGAGGCTGCTCCTCTGCATATGTTAATAAAGCTGTCTTCCAGCTAATTGAGCTTCATGTTGTAAGTGGCTGCTTAATCTATCTTATAGAGAAAGACTTACTTTCCTTTCAGTTCATGTAAATCGTCAGCATACCCCCAAACGTGTACGTTCAGATCACAATAGTGTATAATAGGGAAATTATTATAAATAAAAAAGATTGATAACATATTAGCTTTAGGCTGCTCTATAACTGTATTAAACAATATATGTTTTATTGTCACATACACAGGATAATTGCAGTGAAATGTGTTTTTATTACAGTGTCAGCCATGGTAATACCCTGGATAAAAGTAGGGTTAAGTGTCTTGCTTAGGGGAACATTGACCTTATCAGCTTGCGTATTCAAACCAGCGATCTTTCGGTTACTGGCCCAACGCTCTAACCGCTAGGCTACCTGCAACCCATTAAAAAGAGTTGTTAAATTTGCACCCACACATGTTGACAAATTGTACATGCAAAGCAAGAAAGTTTGATCTCAGAATAATGTCCTTGGACATATCCCAAATAGCAACAGATTCCCTTTATAGAGCTCTAGTTAAAAGTAATGCACCACATAGGGAACAGGGTGCCATTTGGGATGCAGTCCTCATGTTAACATGCTGAATAAGTCATAGTGGAGCAGAACTAAACAGTGCATTAAATATTCATAGTGATTCTCAGCCTGTCGCTGAGGTGGCTGTGAGTGTGAAGTCCCATTTTCCTAAACTTTTCAGGTACAGTGGTTCTTCCTTTAAAAATTTTGAGCTTATACCGCGACCGTTTGTGGTAGATAGTGGTAAATTGCATCATTCTGGCAACAATGGCTGACACTTCAGAGGCACCCCGCAAGCTGTGCTGCAGTACGCTGCAACTTTTAAAGGAAGAACCACTGTAGTTTCATTAACAGTTATTTTCCCATTCCAGAATAGTTTGGCCATTCGTCTGTCATTTCAACGTAATTCCTTCTGTCAGAGAAGATCCACTGTCCTGCCAGCTAGGGCCGGGCCGCACGCACACACACACACGCACACAAGAAAAGATAAGCAGAAAATAATCAAAGCAGAGAGTGGAGCTACTACTGTTTGTGCTTATAAGCCTCATATGCACACTTGGACATGCACATGCACACACACACACGCACACACACAAAATAAAAAAAACAAGCAAAGAAAACAAGGCAGGGAGCAGAGCTAATACTCTCTGTGCTTAAGAGCCTACATGGCTGTCTTTGCCAGTAGTGTCTCGGGTATTGGCTGAGCTGATGGTGCTTTGTAATCAAGCCTCTCTGCCTTCCTTCCATTGAAGACAGCTGATGGTATGTGATGTATCAGCTCTGTGAGTGTGAGTGTGAGTGTGAGTGTGAGTGTGAGTGTGTGTGTGTGTGTGTGTGTGTGTGTGTGTGTGTGTGTGCGTGTGTGTGTGCCCCTGCGTCTGTGCATACATGCGTGCATGTGTGTATGTTTGCTCTGTACAGTATATTCCACCAGGCTTCACCGGTGTGTCTGTGTGTGTGTGTCTCAGTGACTAATGCACAGCTCCCTCCATCCATGCAGAGCAGAGATAGCCTTGCGAGGTAAGGGGCTCCCGCTCCTAGGCGCCCAGAAAGACTAATGATGAGGTGCAGGCAAAAAGCCGTACGCCTGTACGCCCATCCATCTAGCCCCTCCTTATTAATTAGCAAAACACACACACACAGCAACATATATTCTCCTGTGTGCTCTAAACACTAAATACACCATGTGGCCTCTGCCTGAGGTGTATTCATTTTGAATTAGTTTAATTACCATTTATTCATATCTATTATGCCTCATTCAGCTCAGGCACGTTCTAGAACTCTGGAGGCTACTAAGAGATGTTCTTGTCATTGGCCAACAAACATTTTAATTAAAAAAGATGCATCTTCTTGTATGTTTTCAGAAACGCAAACTCTAAGGCAAACAGAGAGAGTTTCCGTAACTGCAGGCAACAGAGATTACAGAGTGTGTTGTCGTTTTGATTATGGAGTGTGTTACAGTCTGTTAGCTGTCAGTCAAACTGCGCAAAAGTGAAAACGAAACAAACCTCGAGGGTAAAGTTTAGGCATTAATTCAGAGTTAACGTTTGGGTTAAATGTGCTACACATAGGATATATATTTTTTTGCATTGTAATTTCAGAAAATGTCCATAATACACCTGCAGTAATAGTGAAATGATAGTGTTTCACAGTATTACTTACCCGCCAGTGTTGTGATTGGCTGTTGAGCAGCATCTGTTGTCAAAATGGGAAAGCTGTTTTGACTTTGTGGCTGTGTTATCTAGTGGAAATTGGGTTGTGGGGCAGCAGGTAGCTTAGCGGTTTAGAGCATTGGGCCAGTAACTGAAAGGTTACTGGTTCAAATCCCTGAGCGACATAGGTGACAAATCTGCCGATGTGCCCTTGAGCAAGGTGCTTAACCCTAATTGCTCCTGTAAGTTGCTCTCAATAAAAGTGTCTGCTAAATGACTAAAATGTATTTAAATTTAAGTGGCTAACGTAAAAATTGCTCTGTAATTTCCTGTCTGCTAAAATTCGACACTGTTTACTCAATTTCACTTTATGTAAGAAAACATGCACAGAATAGTGTAGGGAATCATTGTACCATCTAACCAAAGTAAAAGTCTCAAGCGCGAGTCTCGGCCATGTTACGGGAAAATGGGATACTGGGGAGATAAAAAAATAATAATTATGCAGCCTAGCGCTGTTGCAATTCACCTAGCTTCCACATAGGGATAGAATTCGGAGAAATTCTAGGTGTAGCACCTTTAAGTTTAGGTATGAATTCAGAGTGGTTAAGGTTAGGGTTTAGCTATTTGATTTTCCTCTACAACCCCCACAATTGTCATGGGACTCCTCTGAAGGTTTGTGCCAAAAAAAAAGTTAAATACGTGTCAAAAAATGAAAAATATCCTGAGCTTTCTATATCTCCAAGATACAGGTCAGACACTTTAAAAACGTATTCCTTATGATGCATTTTTTTACTGTCTGTTTTGCTATTTATGAATGTAATATTCATTGAGTTTCTATGTGCTATAGTAAAGGCCAAATTCAAAATTTTATCTAATTATTGCTTCTAAATAAAAGAAGATATACCTATAGGGTCCTAAAATAAAATAAAATAATTCCATATGTTATCACTCACTCACTCACTCACTCACTCACTCTCACTGCCCAGCCCGAAATTGAGCAGCTGGATGTCCTCGACATATATTGTTACCACATTATGAGACCTGCTGCTTTGGCCCTGCCAGTTTAAAGATAAACTATTTCCCTACTACTACCGCAATCACCCCTACCGCCACCGCCTCCACCACCATCTGCTTTACACTGGCGTAACTCTGTTTGTCTGGATCCCCCCGACAAGGTTGGACACCCCCTGTCCATAGTGCTGAAATTGTGACATGTCTATGCAGCTTTCTGTGGTGCCAGGTTATGTAGCCTATAGCTTAGCTAATGGATAAATGTTTATTGGTAGGCCTATTTGGTCGTAATTTTCTCATGTTAAGCCTAACATTTCAAAAAGCTATACATGGTGTCGCAATGCTGCCATTTCGACTGCTGGCTGGCGGCAACAATGTAATTAATTGTTCAGTAATTAAAGTTGGAAATTCAAACATTGCAGATTGTTAAATAAATGTTCAATGCAATAGCATATTAATCAGCTACCATTTTTTTTTTTTTTTTACAACTGTCCTGTATAGCTTACCTGAATATGACATTCAGGTTGTTGAGCGTTAAGCCAGTCTTTTAGAGCCAAATAATAGTCACTCCACCCTCAAAACACTAGCTTACTAGCTATTGTTGCATTATGCAGTGTAGCCTACTATCTATAGCTATACCCTACTGTATTTAGATACTATTTAGTTGCTATTTATAAACGTTTTATACTGCGCCACCTTGCATTTTTGTGAGCAAATGTTTTCACCACGGTCTGTAGGTCCTGGTTGCAAGCTCGACTGTTTTCTATACTGAGTACTGCCAACCCATAAAGTTTTTCCTGAGATATTGTGCATTCTAAGTCCATTGTGCTGCACACAATTAAAACTTAGTCTTGAATGATGCAAACCAAGATATATCAGAGATAAGAGACTGTTGATATTGCAACCACACAACTAAAACACTGGTCCACTAGTATGAACGAAATGAAAACCACTTTTTTTGTTCAAGCCCTCGAGAACCATTTACCGCTAAAGATTATAATCTGCCTGCATCTGCCAATTTATTGGCTGTTCAATGTCCAGACAACCTGTCCCCAGAACTTCCTATACAGTTGGTATTTTTCCGTAACGTGTTAAGGTGGGCAATTAAGGAGAATGAGAGGCTCAATTAAAGATCTTACAGAACTGCTGTATTTGAAGCACCACTCCCTTCTGCCCAATTTCCCTGATGTTGCTATGGCAATCAAGCTGTTACCATCACTGTAACTGCATAGAGATAATTTTCTAAACTAAAACTCATGAAGAACTACCTAAGAAGCATTAGGCTCTCATCTGATACTTGCTTTTGGACACCTGCGTAAGCTCCACTTATTGCACTGGTGCCTTCATAGCCTTGACCACAGCATTTGTTCACCAATATCCCCTTACTTTCAATCAGTTCCAGATTTTATTTTTGAAGGCATGAGGCTCTTTTTCAGTCACATTCCTGAAGCCCAAGAAACAAACCCATAGCTTCTTAGTACATATGGACATTTAAAAGGTTTATGAATTACTTTCTGGAGGGTTACTGTCCAAATTATTTATTAAATAAATAAATGCATTCATAAATATACACTGAGTGTACAAAACATTAGGAACACCTGCTCTTTCCATGACATAGACTAATCAGGTGAAACCAGGTGAAAGCTATGACCCCTTATTGATATCACTTGTTAAATCCACTTCAATAAGTGTAGATGAAGGGGATGAGACAGGTTAAAGAAAGATTTTTGAGACTTGAGACAATTGAGATGGATTGTGAATGTTTGCCATTCAGTGGACGAATGGGCAAAAAAAAAATAGAAGTGGTTTGGGTGGTTTGAGTGTGTCAAGAACTGCAACGCTGCTAGGTTTTCACACTCAACAGTTTCCTGTGTGTATCAAGAATGGTCCACCACCCAAAGGACATCCAACCAACGTGACACAACTGTGTGAAGCATTGGAGACAACATGGGCCAGCATCCCATTCGAACGCTTTTGACTTCCTTCTAGAGTCCATGACGACTTCCTTGTAGAGTCTATGCCCCCCCTCCCCCTTTGCGGGGGCTTCAGGGGTGGTCGGGTTTACCTGTCCATTCTTCTCTTGTTCCAGTCTCCCTCCCTGGCCTGCATTCTGGATGGTGTTCCAGACATACAATTGAAGTTGGAAGTTTACATACACCTTAGCCAAATACATTTAAACTCAGTTTTTCACAATTCCTGACATTTAATCTTGGTAAAAATTCCCTGTCTTAGGTCAGTTAGGATCACCATTTCATTTTAAGAATGTGAAATGTCAGAATAATAGTAGAGAGAATGATTTATTTCAGATTTTGTTTCTTTCATCACATTCCCAGTGGGTCAGAAGTTTACATACACTCAATTAGTATTAGGTAGCACTGCTTTTAAATTGTTTAACTTGGGTCAAACATTTCAGGTAGCCTTCCACAAGCTTCCCACAATAAGTTGGGTGAATTTTGCCACATACCTCTTGACAGAGCTGGTGTAACTGAGTCAGGTTTGTAGGCCTCCTTGCTCGCACATGCTTTTTCAGTTCTGCCCACAAATTTTCTATAGAATTGAGGTCAGGGTGTTGTGATGGCCACTCCAATACCTTGACTTTGTTGTCCTTAAGCCATTTTGCCACAACTTTGGAAGTATGCTTGGGGTCATTGTCCATTTGGAAGACCCATTTGTGATCAAGCTTTAACTTCCTGACTGATGTCTTGAGATGTTGCTTCAATATATCAACATAAGTTTCCATCCTCATGATGCCATCTATTTTGTGAAGTGCACCAGTCCCTCCTGCAGCAAAGCCCCCCACAACATGATGCTGCCACCCCCGTGCTTCACGGTTGGAATGGTGTTCTTCGGCTTGCAAGCCTCCCCATTTTTCCTCCAAACATAGCGATGGTCATTATGGCCGAACAGTTCTATTTTTGTTTCATCAGACCAGAGAAAATTTCTCCAAAAAGTACGATCTTTGTCTCCATGTGTTTTTACGGTGGTTTCGGAGCAGTGGCTTCTTCCTTGCTGAGCGGCCTTTCATGTTATGTTGATATAGGACTTCTACCTGTTTCCTCCAGCATCTTCACAAGGTCCTTTGCTGTTGTTCAGGGATTGATTTGCACTTTTCGCACCAAAGTACGTTAATCTCCAGGAGACAGAACACGTCTCCTTCCTGAGCAGTATGAAGGCTGCGTGGTCCCATGGTGTTTATACTTGCGTACTATTGTTTGTACAGATGAACGTGGTACCTTCAGGCGTTGGGAAATTGCTCCCAAGAATGAATCAGACTTGTGGAGGTCTACAATTTTTTTCTGAGGTCTTGGGGTATTCCTTTTGATTTCTCCATGATGTCAAGCAAAGAGGCACTGAGTTTGAAGATAGGCCTTGAAATACATCCACAGGTACACCTCCGATTGATTCAAATGATGTCAATTAGCCTATCAGAAGCTTCTAAAGCCATTACATCATTTTCTGAAATTTTCCAAGCTGTTTAAAGGCGCAGTCAACTTAGTTTCATGTAAACTTCTGACCCACTGGAATAGTGATACAGTGAATTATAAGTGAAATAATCTGTCTGTAAACAATTGTTGGAAAAATTACTTGTCATGCACAAAGTAGATGTCCTAACCGACTTGCCAAAACTATAGCTTGTTAACAAGAAATTTGTGGAGTGGTTGAAAAACGAGTTTTAACGATTCCAACTTAAGTGTATGTAAACTTCCGACTTCAACTGTATGTATTTTTTGCAGATGTGACAGCAGAGCACTTGTAGTGAGTGAAGGGAGACAGAGAGAGAGAGAGAGAGAAACAGAGAGAGAGAAGCAGAGAGAGAGAGAGAGTGACAGATGGGCATCCAGCTCTGTGCTTCATGGAGACATATACAAAGCTGGCTTTTAGTTTCACACCGACACACACACACACACACACACACAACCACACACACACACACACAGGCCTCGCTTGAGGGATAATAGACCCTCCCCTCTCACAGAGGTGAGACCCAAGGGGACTCCCGAGGGGAGGTGACCAGGTCGCGCTGCATGGTTTGTGTGGAGAGAGGAGAGGGCAACTGACGGTAGAGAAGGGCAGCCTTACAACCCAAGTGGGTCTGTTGTCCTTCGCTGTCATTCAAGCCCTTCAACCCATCTCTTTATTTATTTCCATAAGAACCAGATAGATAGACTACTCTACTCCCTCTAAAAAAAACTTGGATAAAAGTGTCTGATAAAATGTCATATAAATAGAAAAGGACAACATTATTTTCACATTTGTGAAGACCTACCACAGTAGGGTGATGCCTGTGTTAATAAACCTCTGCTTCGTCCTAAGAATATTATATATTGTAATATCAGTATTACATTCAAACTTCCACCTCAAGCAGTGAATGAAAAAAACGGAGAAAGAGAAAATGACAGAGGGGGCATCTGGTTCTGTGCATTGTGAAGTCATTTGCAAAGCTGGCACGTTGTTTTACACAAACACAAACACACACACACACCCTCCAGGAGGGTACTGTCTGTGCTGTGTGTAGCCCAAACTGTGTAGTTGGGTCAAAGGGAGGGAATATTACAGGGCTGTTTGTGCCTCTCCTCCCCTCCCACAAGGCATTTAATCTATGGAGCTGTCAGCCCTGTGGAGAGGCGACCGCTTGGCTGCTGGCCCGAGGAGGCAGCAAATGTACTGGTACCTTCTACACACATCTACACAGACGCAGACACACACACACACACACACACACACACACACACACACACACACACACAAACTTCCATGCTCTGAAAAAGCTCCCAGCTTTGGAGGAAGGAGATGGTAATCGGTCTTCCCACTCCCCTCCCCTGGTCACAGATTAAGGAACAGCACCCAGCCAGAGCCATATTGGGATGGATGTGGGCCAGGCTGAAAGTATGCAGAGATTTAAACCATGAAATACACCGCAAACAGCCTGAACAGATTAAATGGACACAGAAGGAGAGAGAGAAGGAGATAAAGAAACCGTAGAGAGAGAATGTGTGTGTGCATGCGTGCATGGTGTGTTCAGTCTATCACGTGAAGTTGTTTTTTTCTTTCTGTGAACTGCATAGCTACAGTAGGTAAATATCTCAGTGGACTGCAGCGAATTCATTGTGACCATATCAACATTGTTTTCATTCCCTTCACGCTATGTACCTTCTCCCTGTGGGGTTGGTGCTCTGATCACAGTGGAAAGTGGGTCTAGTTACATCTTAATTATAAATGCATATTATGCAGGATGTAAATATTGCAAAAATCATTGTTTGAAATGAATTGTATTATTTTGTAGCTGGGAATAAGCACCTAGAGCTCTAACAGGACCATGCAGCTTTTTTACTGAACATAAACACAACTCACATTTGTTGTATTTATGCCATTGCCATTTGACTTCATACAGCTGCCCAGCTGTTGGTCTACTGTCATTGGCTACTGCAGCATTACCCAGAAACCCCCTCTCCAACAGCTTCTAATTCCAACCCTGGCCTCCCCCTCAAAGTCAGCTCAAATTAAAATCATTCCAATTAAATAAACGACATGCCATGAGTCGGGAAAGTGGGCCAAAGCCGGGATGGTGACAGCTCGACAGCCAGCATTGTATCGTCCAGGTGGGAAATTATGAGGCCCAGTCTATCGCTGAGTCTAAATTAAAAGCTTGCTGCGTTACTGTGGGAGAAAGATGCAGGCTCTGCAGTAAATCTGGGCTGCTTTGGGCTTTGGCCACCACTGTGATCAATACCCTTAGGAGGGACATTGTGCATGGTTAATATAGTTCCTCTTCAGATGGATGATGGGGAGATTATTCCTCTGTTCTCTCTCTCTCTCTCTGTCTTTGTCTGTCACTCTCTTTTGGTCTAGGACCAAAAGGCTTCTCAACAGCTTTTACCCCCAAGCCATAAGACTCCTGACCAAGTAATCAAATGGCTACCCAAACTATTTGCATTGTCCCCCACAACCCCTCTTTAACGCTGCTGCTACTCTCTGTTTATCATATATGCACAGTCACTTTAACTATACATTCATGTACATACTACCACAATTAGCCCGACTAACCGATGCCCCCGCACCTTGGCTACCCGAACTATCTGCATTGTCCCGCCACCCGCCACCCACAACCCGCCAACCCCTCTTTTACGCTACTGCTACTCTCTGCTTATCATATATGCATAGTCACTTTAACCATACCTACATGTACATACTACCTCAATTAGCCAGACTAACCGATGCCTGTATATAGCCTCGCTACTGTTATAGCCTCGCTACTGTATATAGCCTCGCTACTGTTACTTTTTACTGTTGTTTTTATTTCTTTACTTATCTATTGTTCACCTAATACCTATTTTTTACTTCAAAATTGCACTGTTGGTTAGGGCCTGTAAGTAAGCACTTCACTGTAAGGTCTACAGTACAACTGTTGTATTCGGTGCAGGTGACAAATAAACTTTGATTTGATTTGATTTGAACACACGTGGATATACAAACAGTCTACCTGGATATCCACCTGTTACGTTACCGGGCAGCCATTTTGGTTTTGTTTAGTTAACCATTGGAGTCATCATTCACGTTGATTCTGGCCATGAAAATGACATTTTGTCAAAGTTGGATTTCCGAGTTGGATGATCATTCAAAAATATTTTCTCAGTCAGAGCTTGTTTTCTTTAGAATTCTCAGTTGTCTTGAATGCACCGAAGTCGGAAGTCTGAGAGTTCCCAGTTCCCAGTTCCCAGTTTCCAAATGTTTTGAATGCGACAATAATCCCAACCCATATACTACTAGCAATACAAACTGATTGTCATAGCTAGCCACCATGCATTAATCTGCAGGTAGCTAAAGCTAACCAACTAGGTTCAATGTTAGCTAGCTAGCTAACTTTAGGCTTTAACTAGCAATGCAAATGGCTTTTTGAGAAACAAATAATATTACTACACAGGTCATACATGTAACATTAGCTAGCAAGCCAGCCAGCTAATGTTAGCTAGCTGGCTAACAGTACCCTTTAACTTGCAAAAATGTATAACATCTGAAAATAAAGCTAGCTAGACTCTCTTACCCACATACATGGATGAACGCTTTTCCTTCTAAATCACGGATAACATGGTTGCCCTTAGTTTGAAGATGTAAGCCGCAGACAGGTGTTTTATACAACTCCCCTTTTTGACTCCCTCTGCATATTTGCAATCAAATGCCAGAATCTCCTGAGCTATCATACTCTCCTTCCACTGGGCATTCCACTGATTTCAAAACTCTGTATACTTCTTCCATGACAATAACACTGTTGATCGTTCTTTCAGAAGACTCTAAAATGCCTGGTTCAATGAAAATGTTTTTACCGAACTCAGGGATTTCCTCATCGTCTGATAAATGTTCATAGTCAGAGACAGTCAAGATGGCACGATTGTCCTCCAGAAAGTGGTGAGCATTAGCAATACCTTTGCAGTTCTTCATGATATCTTGAAAAACAAACACGGTATAAAGGATTACCTACATGTCACGTCCTGGCCAGTATAAGGGTTAATTATTATTGTAGTCTGGTCAGGACGTGGCAGAGGGTATTTGTTTTATGTGGTTCAGGATGGTGTTTGTCATGAAGGGACATTTGATTTAAGTATTCCGGGGTGTTTGGGCACTGTTTGATGTTCATGTATTCTATGTCTGCCTATGATCCGGAGCAGGGGGAGTCTGCCTATGGTCCGAGGCTGATCGGGTCGGTCGGCACTCTGGAGGACAATAGGCCGGAGCCTGAACCACCACCTGCATAGGTGAGTTGGGGAGGGGGGGTGTAGCACAAGTGCCGTCGGTGACGGCAGCCACCCTCCCTTCCCTCCCTTTAGTTTAGGTTTTTTTGTTGTTGTTTGGGGTTTTTGTTATTTTTGAGGTGCTTCCGGGGTTAGCACCTTTAGGGGGGGGAGGGGGGTACTGTCACGTCCTGGCCAGTATAAGGGTTAATTGTTATTGTAGTCTGGTCAGGACGTGGCAGAGGGTATTTGTTTTATGTGGTTCAGGATGGTGTTTGTCATGAAGGGGCATTTGATTTAAGTATTCCAGGGTGTTTGGGCACTGTTTGATGTTCATGTATTCTATGTTTAGTCTAGTGTGTCTGTTTCTATGTTTGGTTAATTGGTGTTGGGACTCTCAGTTGAAGGCAGGTGTTGTCTATTTGCCTTTGATTGAGAGTCCCATATATTAGGGTGTGTTTGTGATTTGTGGGAGATTGTTCCGTGTATAGCGTCAAGCCTTACAGGACTGTTTATTGTCGGTGTGTTTCTTTTTGTATACGTGTTTATTT
The DNA here is from genome assembly GCF_901001165.1 of Salmo trutta. NCBI lineage: Eukaryota > Metazoa > Chordata > Actinopteri > Salmoniformes > Salmonidae > Salmo > Salmo trutta. The sequence continues at coordinate 23,991,777 of NC_042966.1, read as the reverse complement.
TGGGTTTGCCTTCTTTCCTTATAATAAAGAAGATGAGTATACACATACCTGCTGCGTTTTGGTCTCATCACTACGACACCCGTGACACTACATATACTGAGCAGCTCATGTTATAGACAGAAGGATGCTACATGGCAGACCAATCCTAACTCATCTCTCGGCATTTCCAGCCTATCCATTATCTCAGCCAATTATGGCTAGCGGGAAGGTTCCTGTGTTTCTCCGTGGACAAACCAACTAGGCTCGTAATTTTTTAATATTATTCGTATTTACAGATGGCATACTAGTTTTTTATTAAGGCACATAAAAGTTCACATGTTCAAGAAGGCAATTCTACAACAAATTATGTTTAAGTTCAAATGCCTCTCCTGTGAAGTAGACTAGCGACAGATGCCTAGTTTCTTGAAACGAGTCACATTTGTTGGCCAAATTTTCTTGTGATTTTCTTTCGCTGTTTCTGATAATTCCTGAAACATTCTGAACACAACATTGCACTAATTATTCCAGATTGTACTTACAGTCGTGGCCAAAGGTTTGGAGAATGACACATATATTAATTTTCACAAAGTTTGCTGCTTCAGTGTCTTTAGATATTTTTTGTCAGATGTTACTATGGAATACTGAAGTATAATTACAAGCATTTCATAAGTGTCAAAGGCTTTTATTGATAATTACATGAAGTTGATGCAAAGAGTCAATATTTGCAGTGTTGACACTTTTTTTTAACACCTCTGCAATCCGCCCTGGCATGCTGTCAATTAACTTCTGGGCCACATCCTGACTGATGGCAGCCCATTCTTGCATAGTCAATGCTTGGAGTTTGTCAGAATTTGTGGGTTTTTGTTTGTCCACCCGCTTTTTCAGGATTGACCAAAAGTTCTCAATGGGATTAAGGTCTGGGGAGTTTCCTGGCCATGGACCCAAAATATCGATGTTTTGTTCCCCGAACACTTTTGCCTTATGGCAAGGTGCTCCATCATGGTGGAAAAGGCATTGTTCGTCACCAAACTGTTCCTGGATGGTTAGGAGAAGTTGCTCTTGGAGGATGTGTTGGTACTATTCTTTATTCATGGCTGTGTTCTTAGGCAAAATTGTGAGTGAGCCCACTCCCTTGGCTGAGAAGCCATCCCACACATGAATGGTCTCAGGATGCTTTACTGTTGGCATGACACAGGACTGATGGTAGCGCTCACCTTATCTTCTCCGGACAAGCTTTTTTCTGGATGCCCCAAACGATCGGAAAGGGGATTCTTCAGAGAAAATGACTTTACCCCAGTCCTCAGCAGTCCAATCCCTGTACCTTTTGCAGAATATCAGTCTGTCCCTGATGTTTTTCCTGGAGAGAAGTGGCTTCTTTGCTGCCCTTCTTGACACCAGGCCATCCTCCAAAAGTATTTACCTCACTGTGCGTGCAGATGCACTCACACCTGCCTGCTGCCATTCCTGAGCAAGCTCTGTACTGGTGGTGCCTCAATCCCGCAGCTGAATCAACTTTAGGAGAAGGTCCTGGCGCTTGAGGACTTTCTTGGGCGCCCTGAAGCCTTCTTCACAACAATTGAACCGCTCTCCTTGAAGTTCTTGATGATCCGATAAATGTTGATTTAGGTGCAATCTTACTGGCAGCAATATCCTTGCCTGTGAAGCCCTTATTGTGCAAAGCGGCACGTGTTTTCTTGCAGGTAACCATGATTGACAGAGGAAGAACAATGATTCCAAGCACCACCCTCCTTTTGAAGCTTCCAGTCTGTTATTCAAATTCAATCAGCATGACAGAGTGATCTCCAGCCTTGTCCTCGTCAACACTCACATCTGTGTTAACGAGAGAATCACTGACATGATGTCAGCTGGTTCTTTTGTGGCAGGGCTGAAATGCAGTGGAAATGTTTTTTGGGTATTCAGTTAATTTGCATGGCAAAGAGGGACTTTGCAATTAATTGCAATTCATCTGATCACTCTTCATAACATTCTGGAGTATATGCAAATTGCCATCATACAAACTGAGGCAGCAGACTTTGTGAAAATGTATATTTGTGTCAAAACATTTGGCCACAACTGTACAGTAAGTAGATTGAAATACAAGTTCAAATAAGGACACTCATGGTTATGTGATTATCAAATGTGCATAACATGACTAAACGAAAGGACGTTGTATTACAGTATGTGTTGGAGAGGGCTTTGAGAGTTATTCACAAGGGCTTGTTAAGTCTCAGGCTAGAAGTTGGGTGCGTCCCAAAAGGCACCCTGTTCCCTATGTGGTGCACTACTTTTAACCGGATCCCTATGGGCAAAAGTTGTGCACTATATCTTATTTGGGATCGGTGTCCCTTCCACGGACTGTTGAGCTAACGTAGGCTAATGCGATTAGCATGCGCTTGTAAGTAACAAGAATATTTCCCAGGACACACTTTAGACATATCTGATATTGGCAGAAAGCTTAAATTCGTTTTAATCTAACTGCACTGTCCAGTTTACAGTAGATATGACAGTGAAAGAATACCATGCCATTGTTTGAGGAGAAATACAATGGTTCATTGTTCATCAGTCTAAAACTTTGCACATACACTGCTGCCATCCAGTAGCCAAAATGTAAATTGCACCTGGGCTACAAAAATACATTATGGCCTGTCTCTTGCATTTCAAAAATGAGGGTACAAAAGAAAATACAAAATAACGTTTGTTTCTTTGTATTATCTTTTACCAGATCTATTGTGTTGTATTCTACTACATTCCTTTCACATTTCCACAAACTTCAAAGTGCTTCCTTTCAAATGGTACCAAGAATATACATATCCTTGTTTCAGGGCCTGAGCTACAGGCAGATAGATTTGGGTATGTCATTTTAGGCGAAAAATGAAAAAAAGGGGAGGATCCTTAAGAGGATTTAGGGAATAGGGTATCCTTTGAGACACATACATTATCAGGATGTCCACACTTCTCATTAGCATGTAAACTACTTTGACACCTGTAGAGCCACGACGGCACCAAACGAGACTCATAAACAAAAGGAGGGAGGATGACAGTGAGAGAGAACAAGAGGCTGAAGGGGAAATAAGGAAAGAGAGGTGTGTGCGAGAGGCATGTGTGAGAGAGAAAGAATGAGAGAGGAAGCGAATGAGCGAGTGAGCGAGGAAGGGTGAGAGTAAGTAATACAGGCAGCGGAGGGAGACATGGGGAAAGAGAGAACTAACAAGAAAGACATGTCTTGGGTGACAATGGCTACATCCCAAATATCACCTTGTTTCCTACATAGCGGACTACTTCTGACCAGGATCCATAGGGCTCTGGTCAAAAGTAGTATAGGGAATAGGGTAACATTTGGGACGTAGACAATGTTTTATTGATGATATTCAGAGCCATGGCTGTGCATTCATTACACATCACACCATTGTCTTGGCACGGCACTGCTCAGCCCATCTCAGGTGGAGTGTGTGTGTGTTTTTGTGTGTGTCGGGGGTATCAGCCATGCGTTGGCAGATAGAAAATAATGAATCGTGAAGAAAAAGGATAGAGAGAAGGAAGCAAACAAGGAGAGATGAGTCTCATGCAGTCATCCCCTCCCTCCCTCCATTCCCTCCATCTTATCCCCCAAGCTAATGATTATGGAGCCTGCCAACTCACTGATACACGGGAGATTCTATTAACACCTTAGGCTGCTGGAGCTCCACAATAACTCCACTGCCTGTCTTCTTCTCTGGCCCCCCTGCGGACTCATGGCTGCCAGGGACCCCATGGAAAAACCACCAGAGACAGGGAGGCAGCCATAGGAGACTTCTCAGAGCTATCTGCTCACACACATATAAATACACACACCTTGCTTTAACGTCATGACTGTGAGAGACTCATCGCACATGGACATGCCTTTTATCCAAAGCGACTGACAGTCAAGCGTGCATCCATTTTACGTATTGGTGGCCCCAGGATTCAAACCCACAATTCTGGTGTTGCAAGCGCCATGCTGTACCAACTGAGCCATACAGGTCCACAGCACCTGTCACCAGCAGCGTTGGGACACAGATTATAGAGGACGTCAAAAGACTGGCGAATAGGAGCACAGGAGACCAGCATTCACAGTGACACACTCTATGGTAGGTTTTTGTAGTTCAGTTTCGCAAATCATTAAGAAGCTGTATGAGTGCAGCACAGATGAGAGATGTCTGTTGTTCATGTAAATGGTGAGAGCAGGCTAGAATGGTTATAGCGTGTTATAGTGGTATATGTCGGAGGTTTACAGTGCCTTCAGAAAGTATTCATACCCCTTGACTTGTTCCAGATTTTGTTGTGTTACAGCCTGAATTCACCCATCTACACACAATACCCCATAATGACAAAGTGAAAACACGTTTTTAGAAATGTGTGCAAATTTATTAAAAATGAAATACAGAAATATCAAATTTACATAAATATTCCCACCGTTGAGTCAATATATGTTAGAATCCTCTTTGGCAACGATTACAGCTTTGAGTCTTTCTGGGTAAGTCTCGAAAGAGCTTGGCATACCGGGATTGTAGAACATTTGCACATTATTCTTTTTACAATTCATCAAGCTCTGTCAAGTTCGTTGTTGATCATTGCTAGACAGACATTTTCCAGTCTTGCAATAGATTTTCAAGGCAATTTATGTAAAAAGTGTAACTAGTCCAGTTAGGAACATTCAATGTTGTCTTGGTAAGCATCTCCAGTGTACATTTGGCCTTGTGCTTTACGTTATTGTCCTGCTGAAAAGTGAATTTGTCTCCCAGTGTCTGTTGGAAAGCAGACAGAACCAGGTTTTCCTCAAGGATTTACCCTGTGCCCAGCTCTATTCCGTTCCTTTTTATATTTAAAAAAAACTGCCTAGTCCTTGCCGATGACAAGCGTACCCATAACATGATTATTTTTATTTTGTACAAGCTTCATTCTTTCATCTAGGTTAGTATTGTGGAGTAACTACAATGTTGTTGATCCTCCTCAGTTTTCTCCTATCACATTAAACTCTGTTAAACTAAACATTAAACATGAAGCCATTAAACTCTGTAACTGTTTTACAGTCACCATTGGCCTCATGGTAAAATCCCTTCCTGAGTTAGTAAGGACGCCTGTATCTTTGTAGTTGCTGAGAGTATTGACGCACCATCCAAAGTGTAGGTAAACACTTCACCATGCTCAAAGGGATATTCATCGTCTACTTTTCTTTCTACCAATAGGTGTACTTGTTTGTGAAGCACCGGAACACCTCCCTGGTCTTTGTGGTTAAATCTGTGTTTGAAATTCACTGCTCGACTGAGGGACCTTACAGATAATTGTATGTGTGAGGTATAGAGATTTGGTAGTCATTAAGAAATCATGTTAAACACCATTATTACACACCGAGTGAGTCATTATAACGTATTATGTGACTTCTCATAACAAATGGGGCAGAATACTTATTTACTCAAGACATTTCAGCTTTTACAGTGCCTTGCAAAAGTATTCATTCCCTTGGCATTTTTCCTATTTTGTTGCATTACAACCTGTAATTTAAATAGATTTGTATTTTTATTTCATGTAATGGACATACATAAAATAGTCTCAATTGGTGAAGTGAAATTTAAAAAATTACTTTTTCCAAAAAACAAAAAGAAAAAAAAATGGGAAAGTGCATATGTATTCACCTCCTTTGCTATGAAGTCCCTAAATAAGATCTGGTGCAACCAATTACCTTCAGAAGTCACATAATTAGTTAAATAAAGTCCACCTGTGTGCAATCTAAGTGTCACATGATCTGTCACATGATCTCTCTATATATATACCTGTTCTGAAAAGCCCCAAAGTCTGCAACACCACTAAGCAAAAGGCACCACCAAGCAAGCGGCACCATGAAGACCAAGGGGCTCTCAAAACAGGTCAGGGACAAAGTTGTGGAGAAGTACAGATCAGGGTTGGGTTATAAAAAAATATAAAAAACTTTGAACATCCCACAGAGCACCATTAAATCCATTATTAAAAAATGGAAAGAATATGGCACCACAACAAACCTGGCAAGAGAGGGCCGCACACCAAAACTCACGGACCAGGCAAGGATGTCATTAACTTCTATGGGCCATGTGGGACGCTAGGTCCCACCTGCGGGACACAGCCAGTGAAATATCAGGGCGGCAAATTCAAAAACAACAAAATGTCAAACTTCAACTTTCTCAAACATACAACTATTTTACACCATTTTAAAGATACACTTCTCCTTAATGTAACCACATTGTCCGAATTCAAAAAGGCTTTACAGCGAAAGCAAAACATTAGATTATGTTAGGAGAGTACATAGACAAAAATAATCACACAACCATTTTCCAAGCAAGGACATGTGTCAATAAAACCAAAAACACAGCTAAATGAAGCACTAACCTTTGACGATCTTCATCAGATGACACTCCTAGGACATTATGTTACACAATACATGCATGTTTTGTTCGATAAAGTTCATATTTACATCCAAAAACAGCATTTTACATTGGCGCATGATGTTTAGAAAATGTATTCCCACCAAAACCCCCGGTGAATGTGCACATCAATTTACAAAAATACTCATCATAAACGTTGACAAAATATATAACAATTATTTAAAAATTATAGATAGACTGCTCCTGGATGCAACCGCTGTGTCAGATTTTAAAATAGCTTTACGGAGAAAGCACATTTTTCTATATTCTGAGTACATAGCTCAGCCATCACGTCAAGCTATTGAGACACCCGCCAAGTTCGGGGCAACCTAAACTCAGAATTAGTATTAGAAATATTTTCTGACCTTTGCTGATCTTTGTCAGACTGCTACTTCCACAAGAAATGTTGTTTTTGTTCGAAATAATCCATATTTATGTACAAATACCTCCGTTTTATTCGTGGGTACAGATCACTTATCCAAAGGCATAACGCGCGAGTGCGGAACCAGAGCCGAAAAGTCAAAATGTTCCATTACCGTACTTAGAAGCATGTCAAACGCTGTTTAAAATCAATCTTTATGGTATTTTTAACGTAAAATTGCGAAAATATTCCAACCGGACAATAGCATATTCATTCAAGAAGAAAAAGAAGGAACGGCTCGCTCGCGTGAACGCGCATATCCAATCCCTTTGTTGCCAGGCAGACCACTCAGTAACTGAGCTCCTATTATCTGCCCAGTGACAGGAGAAGGCTCAAACCACTTTCTGAAGGCTGTTGACAGGCAATGGAAGCCTTAGGAAGTGCAACGTCCCCCACAGACACTGTAGTTTTGATAGAGAATCAAAAGAAGAACTATAATCCTCAGGCTTTCCACTTCCTGCTTGGATTTCTCTCAGATTTTTGCCTGCCATATGAGTTCTGTTATACTCACAGACACCATATGTTTTTCATCCGGCTGTGAAAATACTGCCCCCTAGCCCAGACAGGTTAATCAGAGGCAACAAAGAGACCAAAGACAACCGTGAAGGAGCTGCACAACACAGCAGAGGTTGGAGTATCTGTCCGTAGGACCATTTTAAGCCGTACACTCCACAGAGCTGGGCTTTATGGAAGAGTGGCCAGAAAAAAAAGCAATTTCTTTACTTCTTCTGCGATGGGGGCAGTATTTTCACGTCCGGATAAAAAACGTACCCGATTTAATCTGGTTACTACTCCTGCCCAGAAACTAGAATGTGCATATAATTAGTAGATTTGGATAGAAAACACTCTAAAGTTTCTAAAACTGTTTGAATGGTGTCTGTCAGTATAACAGAACTCATATGGCAGGCCAAAACCTGTTGCATCTCTATCAAAAATACAGCATCTCTGCTGTAACGTGACATTTTCTAAGGCTTCAATTGGCTCTCTAAAGCCGCCAGAAAGTGGAATGGGGTGTCTGCTGTCTCTGGGCAAAGAACAGCAGCAGAATTTGTAAGTGGTCAGCCTGGGGACAGTGAGACTGGAGATGCGCGGTCACGAGACTACTCCATTTTTTTCTTTCAGCCTTTGAATGAATACAACGTTGCCCGGTTGGAATATTATCGCTATTTTATGAGATACATAGCATAAAAATTGATTTTAAACAGCGTTTGACATGCTACGGTAATGGAATATTTTGCATTTTTTTTGTCACGAAATGCACTCGCGCGTCACCCTTCAGATAGTGACCTGAATGCACGAACAAAACGGCGCTATTTGAATATAACTATGGATTATTTGGAACCAAAACAACATTTGTTGTTGAAGTAGAAGTCCTGGGAGTGCATTCTGATGAAGAACAGCAAAAGTAATCACATTTTTCTAATAGTAATTCTGAGTTTAGGTTGTCCCAAACTCGGTGGGTGTCAAAATAGCTAGCCGTGATGTCCGAGCTATGTACTCAGAATATTGCAAAATGTGCTTTCGCCAAAAAGCTATTTTAAAATCTGACATCGCGATTGCATAAAGGAGTTCTGTATCTATAATTCTTAAAATAATTGTTATGTATTTTGTGAACGTTTATCATGAGTAATTTAGTAAATTCACCGGAAGTTTTCAGTGGGTATGCTAGTTCTGAGCATCACATGCTAATGTAAAAGCTGCTTTTTTTATATAAATATGAACTTGATTGAACAAAACATGCATGTATTGTATAACATAATGTCCTAGGAGTGTCATCTGATGAAGATCATCAAAGGTTAGTGCTGCATTTAGCTGTGGTTTGGGTTTATGTGACATATTTGGGGTTTATGTGACATATATGCTTGCATATGGCTGTGTGATTATTTGTGTCTATGTACTCTCCTAACATAATGTAGTGTTTTGCTTTCGCTGTAAAGCTTTTTTGAAATCGGACAATGTGGTTAGATTAACGAGAGTCTTATCTTTAAAATGGTGTAAAATAGTTGATTGTTTGAGAAAATTGAATTGTGGCATTTTAGTTGGTTATTTCGCCCCGTGCGATGCCATTGGCTGTTGGCTAGGGGCTCCGCAGGCGGAACGGGGTTCCGCTATCGGAACGTCTGCCCTCAACAGGTTAAAGAAAAAAGTAAGCAAACACATTTGGTGTTCACCAAAAGGCATCTGGGAGACTCTCCAAACATATGGAAGAAGGTACTCTGGTCAGATGAGTTTTTTGGCCATCAAGGAAAACGCTATGTCTGGCGCAAACCCAACATCTCTCATCACCCCGAAAACATCATCCCTACAGTGAAGCATGGTGAGATCTTGTGTGATCAAGTTGACTACAAAGCTAAGATTTGTTAAATAGTAACTTGCTTTTACCAGGAGCTTTTCCAATACCTTTATTAAGGCAAAACTCTGTGTAATGTTCCCAAAGTGTCACGTCCTGAACAGTAAAGGGTTAATTTGGTATTATAGTTTGGTCAGGACGTGGCAGGGGGTATTTGTTTTATATGAGTGTGTGTTTGAGTGTGTGTTTATGTGGAGGGGCATTTGATTTATGTATTCCGGGGGTTTTGGTTTAGTTGTATAGTTCTATGACTGTTCTAGGGTATTTAGATCTATGTTTAGGTAATTGGGATTGGGGCCTTCAATTGGAGGCAGCTGGTTATCGTTGCCTCTGATTGAAGGTCCTATATTTAGGAGTATGTTTGTTATGGGTATTGTGGGAGGTTGTTCTTTGCACTGCTGTGTTTAGCCTGCAAGACTGTTAGTTAGTTCGTTCGTTTCTCGTTTTGTTAATTAAGTGTTCACAAATAAAGTTAAGATGAGCACTCGACCCGCTGAGCCTTGGTCCATTTACTACGACGGTCGTGACACAAAGGGTTTTACAACACGCGCCTCAAGTATGGTGGTCCTCAGGGGCAAATCAGCTTTAAAAATTCAATAACAGCGTGAGCACACAAAGCAAGACTTTAAGTCAAGCAAGCCTAGACCTGCAATGTTTCAACTAAGCCTACAGAATATTTTTAAGGCCTGCAAAGTTTCAAACAATGCTGCAAAATTTCAGTCCTGCGGAATTCCCTAAAAGACTGTAAAAATATTTCAAAGAACTGCAAAGTTTCATGAACAGCTGCAAAATATTTCAAAGCCCTACAAAGTTTCATAGACACCTGCAAAGTTTCATAAAAGGCTGCAAAATTTAAACACCTGCCAAGTTGCAAAGACACCTGCAAAGTTTCGTAAAAGGCTGCAAAATATTTCAAAGCCCTGAAAAGTATCAAAGAACTGAGGATTGTTATGGAGCCCCATGAGGAACTCCTTATGCTGCGCTGACTTCTTTCTCCTGGATGCTCTCCTGCCCAAACAGTCCCGTTGTGTGTTTCATGCTTCTATACTAAATCAATTCAATCCACGACAGTGTCTACATGCAGGACTGAAGATAAAGAATTGCAGGAAAGAGGCCACGCTAACAAGCTCTAAATGAGATCCTTGGGACTTCCCAAATCTGACATAACCCAATTGAAGTTTAAATTTAATACGGTAAAGGTTAGGGTTAGGTCAGGGTTAAGTGAAAGGTAGGGTTTAAGGTAAGGATTTAGGGTAGGGACGTCCCAAGAAATCCGGATAGCACTAACCAAGCTGTGACTGTTATGGGGAAGACAGGAGAAGAAGCCAGGGCCATTTTAGTGTGCTCAGTCAGCCGGTCCGTTTAGAAGGCTGTTTGAATATTTTTACTCCAGGTCCAGATATAGCCATGGGCCAGACTGTCCTGTACTGGAGCCAGCATATCTCTCTCTCTCACTCGCTTGCTCCCTGTCTCCCCGTCTCTCTCTGATACTGATTCATGGCTAAGTCTCCGGCTGAATTGATGACAGCAGCTGTCTGATTGCTGGCCGTCCATCTGCTACTATTGCCTCTAAATTCTAAATGACAATTCTTCCAAGAAAACTGTCTGGCTGGGCTGTTTGCTGCCCCCTCCACCACCATCACAACCACTACCAACACCACCCTCGCCTTCATATCCTTTATTCTATTCTCCAGCGCTGACAAATTCCCCTGAGCTTTGTTCTCTTTCCCTTTCAAACTGAGAGGGGGGAAAATTCTGATATCTGGGAGAATAACACTAAAGCCAATCACTTGTTGGAACTCAGAGTAATTGCGTACGGTATAAGAAAGAAAAATACACAAAATACATACAAATTCAATCTCAGTTCCCTTTTCATGGTATGAAAGCAGCAACCACAGAACTGAATGCTGCACAATTGTTTGAGTTATCCTATTACGTGCTGTCTGTGTGTGTTGATTGTTCTGTTTTAGGCTGGCTAATGTCAGCGCTATATTTGTGCCATTTTCAAGTGCCATTTCAGTGTGTCTGTACAGTAATTGCCCTGTTGAGCTGTTGTGCTGACGGTTGCTGATGGCTGGTGCTAAACTGTGTGTGTGTGTGTGTGTGTGTGTGTGTGTGTGTGTGTGTGTGTGTGTGTGTGTGTGTGTGTGTGTGTGTGTGTGTGTATGTGTGTGTGTGTGTGTGTGTGTGTGTGTGTGTGTGTGTGTGTATGTTGGGATGCGAGCAGCACAAGTTGTTTCCTCAAGCCTCGACAGGAAATGAGGTCAGCAGCTCTAATAAGACAAACAATGGTGTCAAACATGTTCAAACAGTGTGTCACCATGCCAAATGAGATCTCTGGGAAGCCGGAAAAAGCAGGAAAAACAGACTTGTAGTAAATTCCGTTGGGATGGTTACCCGGCCTATTGTACAACTGATGGCCAATACCCCTTCATTCTCCCACCACGTGTGTTCATTTTAGGTGCAGATAAAATAAAGATATAAATGCCGGTTGGGGAGAAAAAAATTAAGAGTATATTTCCAGATCTCTATATCGACCAATTTGTGTTTTTTCATCAGAAATAATTGCTTGTTTGTCAAATATTACTCGTCAGATTTTTTATTCCTAGATTTTAGATCTAGATTTTAGCTGGAATGGAATGTTCATATTCTGTATAATTTACTGTGGTATGTCACTTACAGTTGAAGTCGGAAGTTTACATACACCTTAGCCAAATACATTGAAACTCAGTTTTTCACAATTCCTGACATTTAATCCTGGTACAAATTCCCTGTCAGTTAGGATCACCACTTAATTTTAAGAATGTGAAATGTCAGAATAATAGTAAAGAGAATGATTTATTTCAGCTTTAATTTCTTTCATCACATTCCCAGTGGGTCAGAAGTTTACATACACTCAATTAGTATTTGGTAGCATTGCCTTTAAATTGTTTAACTTGGGTCAAACATTTCGGGAAGCCTTCCACAAGCTTCCCACAATAAGTTGGGTGAATTATGGCCCATTCCTCCTGACAGAGCTAGTGTAACTCAGTCAGGTTTGTAGGCCTCCTTGCTCGCACATGCTTTTTCAGTTCTGCCCACAAATTTTCTATAGAATTAAGGTCAGAGCTTTGTAATGGCCACTCCAGTACCTTGACTTTGTTGTCCTTAAGCTATGTTGCCACAACTTTGGAAGTATGCTTGGGGTCATTGTACATTTGGAAGACCCATTCGAGACCAAGCTTTAACTTCCTGACTGATGTCTTGAGATTGATGTCTTCAATATATCCACATCATTTTCCATCCTCATGATGCCATCTATATTGTGAAGTGCACCAGTCCCTCCTGCAGCAAAGCATCCCCACAACATGATGCTGCCACCCTCGTGCTTCACGGTTGGTGTTCTTTGGCTTGCAAGCCCCCCCCCCCCCTTTTTCCTCCAAACATAATGAGGGTCATTATGGCCAAAGAGTTCTATTTGTGTTACATCAGACCCTATGACATTTCTCCCAAAAGTACAATCTTTTTCCCCATGTGCAGTTGCAGACCTTCGTCTGGCTTTTTTATGGCGGTTTTGGAGCAGTGGCTTCTTCTTTGCTGAGCGGCCTTTCAAGTTATGTCGATATAGGACTCGTTTTACTGTGGATATAGATACTTTTGTACCTGTTACCTCCAGCATTTTCACAAGGTCCTTTGTTGTTGTTCAGGGATTGATTTGCACTTTTCGCACCAAAGTACGTTAATCTCTAGGAGACAGAACGCATCTCCTTCCTGAGCGGTATGACGGCTGCGTGGTCCCATGGTGTTTATACTTGCATACTATTGTTTGTACAGATGAACGTGGTACCTTCAGGCATTTGGAAATTGCTCCCAAGGATGAACCAGACTTGTGGAGGTTTACATTATTTTTTCTGAGGTCTTGGCTGATTTCTATTGATTTTCCCATGATGTCAAGCAAAGAGGCACTGAGTTTGAATGTAGGCCTTGAAATACATCCACAGGTACACCTCCAATTGACTCAAATGATGTCAATTAGCTCATCAGAAGCTTCTGAAGCCATGACATCATTTTCTGGAGTTTTCCAAGTTGATTAAAGGCACAGTCAACTTAGTGAATGTAAACCTCTGACCCGCTGGAATTGTGATACAATGAATAATTATAAGTGAAATAATCTGTTTGTAAACAATTGTTGGAAAAATTACTTGTGTCATGCACAAAGTAGATGTCCTAACCAACTTGCCAAAACTATAGTTTGTGAACAAGAAATTTGTGGAGTGGTTGAAAAACGAGTTTTAATGACTCCAACCTAAGTGTATGTAAACTTCCGACTTCAACTGTAGATATCTTACTGTTAGATGAATGCACTTACTCTGAGATTAAGATGGTGCCGACAGAGATGGCAGCATCACGACTAGCTCTTAAGAAACTTTGCAGTATATATTTTTTTATTCACTCTTTTTTACATTATTAGCTCAGGAAATGTTTGTGTCATTAGATACAGCCGGGAAGAACTATTGGATATTAGAGTGACGGTAACTCACCAGAGCTACCAGCATTACAACCAGGAATACGACTTCCCTGGAGAAAATCCTTCGTTCACTCTCCCCAGAGCAATTTAACTTATTCCTGAGGCCTACCCAAAACATCGCCAGTGGAGGAGAGGCACTCGAGGCAGCCTGCTGGTTTGACTTAGGAGGCGTGCACACCACCCACCGCTTCCGAGAATATTACTCGCTAATGTTCAGTCTTTGGATAACAGAGTTGATGAGCTTAGAGCAAGGATTTCTTTCCAGAGAGACATCGGGGCCTGTAACATACTTTGTTTCACGGAAACATGGCTCTCTCGGGATACTCTGTCAGAGTTGGTAAAGCCAGCCAGGATTCTCAGTACATCGCACAGACAGGAATATATATCTCTCCGGGAAGCAGAAGGGCGGAGGGGTGTGTTTCATGATTAACGACTCATGTTGTAATTCTAGAAACATACAGGAACTCTAGTCCTTTTGTTCATTCGACCTAGAATACCTCACAATTAAATGCCGACCATATTATCTCCCAAGAGAATTCTCCACCATCATCTCCACGACCGTTTACAGTACATCCCACCTTAAGCCAAAACCTTGTTGGTCCTCAAAGAGCTTCACTGGACTTTATGCAAACTGGAAACCACATATCTTGACGCTGCATTTATTGTAGCTGGGGATTTTAACAAAGCAAATCTGAGGATTAGGCTGCCGAAGTTCTATCAACATATCGACTGTACTATTTGCACTACTAAGACTCTCGACCATTGCTATTCAAACTTCCGGAATGCTTACAAGGCCTTCCCCTGCCCTCATTTCATCAAATCTGACCACGACTCCATCTTGCTCCTCCTGTCCTATAGGCGGAAACTCAAACAGGAAGTGCCCGTGCTTCGTACTGTTCAACACTGGTCTGACCAATCTTAATCCACACTTCAGGATTTTTTTGATCACGTGGACTGGGATATGTTCCCGGTAGCTTGCAAAAATAATCTAGATGCATACACAGATACAGTGACTGAGTTTATAAGGAAGTGTAAAGGAGAAGCAGTACCCGCTGTGACTATTAAAACCTACCCTAAACAGAAACCATGGATAGATGGTAGCGAACCACCGCATTTAACCATGGCAAGGCGACTAGTAATAAGGCAGAATATAAACAGTGTAGCTATTCACTCCGCAAGGCAGTCAAACAAGCTAAATGTCAGTATAGAGATAAAGTGGAGTTGCAATTCAACGGCTCAGACACAAGACGAATGTGGCAGGGACTACAGACAATCATGGACTAGAAAAGGAAAACCAGCCAAGTCGCTGAGACAGACGTCTTGCTTCCGGACAGGCTAAACACATTCTTCGCACGCTTTGAGGACAACACAGTGCCACCGACGCGGTCCGCTACCAAGGAATGTGGGCTCTCCTTCTCCGTGGCCGACATGAGTAAAACATTTAAAAGCAAGGCTGCAGGTCCAGGCGGCATCCCTAGCCGCGTCCTTAGAGCATACGCAGACCAGCTGGCTGGTGTGTTTACAGGCATATTCAATCTCTCCATATCCCAGTCTGCTGTCCCCACATGCTTCAAGATGGCCACCATCGTTCCTGTACCCAAGAAGGCAAAGGTAACTGAACTTAATAAATATAGCACCGTAGCACTTACCTCTGTCATCATGAAGTGCTTTGAAAGACTAGTCAAGGATCATATCACCTCTACCAAACCTGCCACCCTAGACCCACTTCAATTTGTTTACTGCCACAATAGATCCACAAACAATGCAATCGCCATCACTCTGCACACTGCCCTATCCTATCTGAACAAGAGGAATACCTATGTAAGAATGCTGTTTATATACTATAACTCAGCACCATAGTATTCTCCAAGCTCATCATTAAGCTTGAGGTCCTGGGTCTGAACCCTGCCCTGTGCAACTAGGTTTTGGACTTCCTGACAGACTGCCCCCAGGTGGTGAAGGTAGGAAACATCACCTCCACTTCACTGATCTTCAACACTTGGGCCCCACAAGGGTGCGTGCTCAGCCCCCTCCTGTACTCCCTGTTCACCCATGACAGCGTGGCCAAGCACACCTCCAACTCAATCATCAAGTTTTTAGACGACACAACAGTTGTAGGCTTGATTACCAACAATGACGAGACGGCCTACAGGGAGGAGGTGAGGGCTCTGGGAGTGTGGTGCCTGGAAAACAACCTCTCACTCAACGTCAACAAAACAAAGGATATGATCATGGACTTCAGGAAAAGGCAGAGGGTGCACCCCCCCATCTACATCGACAGGACCGCAGTGGAGAAGGTGGAAAACTTCAAGTTTCTTGGCATACACATCACTGACAAACTGAAATGGACCACCCACACAGGCAGTGTGGTGAAGAAGATGCATCAGAGCCTCTTCAACCTCAGAAGGCTAAATAAATTTGTCTTGTCACCTAAAACCCTCACAGACTTTTACAGATGCCCAATTGAAACCATCCTGCCGGGCTGTATTAACGCCTGGTACGGCAACTTGCATTACTCATCTCATATGTATATACTGTTTTCTATACTATTCTACTGTATCTTAGTCCGTTCCACTCTTACATCGCTCGTCCATATGTATATAGTCTTAACTCATTACTACTTAAATTTGTGTGTATTGGGTATATGTTGTGTAATTTGTTAGATATTACTTGTTAGATATTACCGCACTGTCGGAGCTAGAAGCACAAGCATTTCGCTACACCCGCAACAACATCTGCTAATCTGCTAATTTTACATTAGCATGTGATGTTCAGAACTAGCATACCCACCGAAAACTTCCAGTGAATTTACTAAATTAATTCGGGTCACTATCCGAAGGGTGACGCGCGAGCGCATTTCGTGACAAAAAATGTCAAAATATTCCATTACCGTACTTAGAAGCTGTCAAACGCTGGCTAAAATCAATTTTTATGATATTTTTCTCGTAAAATAGAGATAATATTCCAACCGGGCGACGTTGTATTCATTCAAAGGCTGAAAGAAAAAAATTGAGTAGTCTTGTGACTGCGCATCTCCAGTGTCACTGTCCCCAAGCTGACCAATTACAAATTCTCCTGCTGTACTTTTCACAGAGACAGCAGACACCCCATTCCACTTTCTGGTGGCTTTAGAGAGCCAATTGAAGCCTTAGAAAATGTCACGTTACAGCACAGATGCTGTAATGTCGATAGAGATGCAACAGAAGGACAACAAATTGTCAGACAGGGCACTTCCTGTATGGGACCTTCTCAGGTTTTGGCCTGCCATATGGGTTCTGTTATACTCACAGACACCATTCAAACAGTTTTAGAAACTTTAGAGTGTTTTCTATCCAAATCTACTAATTATATGGGCAGGAGTAGTAACCAGATTAAATCGCGTACGTTTTTTTTCGTGAAAATACTGCCCCCTATGCCAAAGAAGTTAAACTTTGCACATACACTGCTGCCATCTAGTGGCCACAACCTAATGTATTATCTTTTACCAGATCTAATGTGTTATATTCTGCTACATTCTTTTCACATTTCCACAAACTTCAAAGTGTTTCCATTCAAATGGTATCAAGAATATGCATATCCTTGCTGCAGGTCCTGAGCTCCAGGCAGTTAGATTTGGGTATGTCATTTTAGGCAAAACAAATTAAAAAGGGGCGGATCCTTAAGAGGTTTTTAAAGAATAAAAGCTAATTTACCAACATTTAATTCTATATAGAGTTTTGGAATGAAACTCTTCAAGTATAGTTGTACCCAATGTAGCAAGCAGCACACTTCAAAAATTTCACCTTGGCAAGATTGGATTTCTGCGAACCCAGTAAAAAATGGACAAATAGCAATCTCCGTCAGGATGGTTACCCGGCCTATTGTACAAATCATGGCCATTACCCCTCTATTCTCCCATCATATGTGTGTTGGAGGAAATAAATGCAGGTTGTGGAGACATAGCTATTGATTTTATTTTTATAGCCAGCAACACAGTGATTAGCATGCTTTCTCTGCAACATTATTTTCTTATAGATGTTCTCTAAAAAAAACAGCATGACCTTTGTGACCCTTGTGTGTGTGCCATTTCTTGAGAAATAACTTCAAAATGTGCTTCATCCTGACTTATAATGACCATGGGCTATTATTTTGCTTCCCACGACATGCCAAATGGAGACTGAAGGGAGAACAGAATAACGACCTGGGAAGAGCGAGACGAACAAGACTTAAGAAATGTTTTACAAGATTATTTGAATGTTTTAAGGCACTCATCCACTCTGTCAATGGATAGTGAGGCTGTGTCATCTGGAAGACAGCAGCAGCCGTCAGTCAGTCAGAGTCCCAGAAGCTAGGAATCTGTTAGGAATAAATTGGCAGGATAGCTATGACTGAGCTGCATAGCAGAGGCTCCACCTCTAACACTTCTTTCTCAATGCAATTACCATGCCACACCACTGCACCCTGCCAGCCAGCCAACCTCAGCCGCCCTCTTGAAGCTGTGAATTGTAGGCCAGCGAACCAAACAGGAGGACACCCCAGCACACAGGCGATATTTAGAATACTTGAGAGAACACCTTGGGGCTTTCTTTGAGTCACTGTAGCATCACCCTTCGGATAGTGACCTGAACACACGAACAAAACGGAGGTATTTGGATATAACTATGGATTATTTGGAACCAAAACATTTGTTGTTGAAGTAGAAGTCCTGGGAGTGCATTCTGACGAAGAACAGCAAAGGTAATTCAATTTTTCTAATAGTAATTCTGAGTTTAGGTTGTCCCAAACTTGGTGGGTGTCAAATTAGCTAGCCGTGATGGCCGAGCTATGTACTCAGAATATTGCAAAATGTGCTTTCGCTGAAAAGCTATTTTAAAATCGGACATAGCGATTGCATAAAGGAGTTCTGTATCTATAATTCTTAAAATAATTATGTATTTTGTCAACGTTTATCATGAGTAATTTAGTAAATTCACCGGAAGTTTTCGGTGGGTATGCTAGTTCTGAACATCACATGCTAATGTAAAAAGCTGTTTTTTGATATAAATATGAACTTGATTGAACAAAACATGCATGTATTGTACAACATAATGTCCTAGGAGTGTCATCTGATGAAGATCATCAAAGGTTAGTGCTGCATTTAGCTGTGGTTTGGGTTTATGTGACATATATACTTGCTTGGAAAATGGCTGTGTGATTATTTGTGTCTATGTGCTCTCCTAACATTATCCAATGTTTTGCTTTCGCTGTAAAGCCTTTTTGAAATCGGACAATGTGGTTAGATTAACGAGAGTCTTATCTTTAAAATGGTGTAAAATAGTTGATTGTTTGAGAAAATTGAATTGTGGTATTTTAGTTGGTTTTGTATTTCGCGCCGTGCGATGCCATTGGCTGTTGGCTAGGGGTTCCGCAGGCGTAACGGGGTTCCGCTACCGTAACGTCTGTCCTCAACAGGTTAAAGGAGGAACCACTGTAGAAGCACAATGACTAGGAATAACTCCCTAGAAAGGCAGGAAACTGGGAAGAAACCTAGAGCGGAACCAAGCTCTGAGGGGTGGCCAGTCCTCTACTGGCTGTGACGAGTGGAGATTATAATAGTTCAGATCGTTCTTTAAGATGTTCAAACGTTCAGAGATGAGTGGTTGTAGAGGGTGCAACAGGTCAGCACCGCAGGAGTAAATGTCGGTTGGTTTTTCATAGCCAAGCATTAAGAGGTCGAGACAGCAGGTGAGAGGGTGAGTGAGAGAGAGAGAGAGAGAGAGTGAGAGTCGAAAACAGCAGGTTTGGGACAAGGTAGCATGTTTGATGAACAGGTCAGGGTTCCATAGCTGCAGGCAGAACAGTTGAAACTGGATCAGCAGGTGGACTGGGGCAGGGACAATTGATGTCCATCCCTTATTGCATTCTAAATTCTATGTATGTGAAAATAGAACATTTTGTAGTATGTGAAATTCCAACAATCGAGTAAAAGGCATGATGTTGTACTACTTCCGGCTTTTCATCGAGTGGAATTCGTTAAACACTTTTGAGGAAGAGAATAGCCTTTCCAGACTGACTGATAATCAGCTGACAATGAGAAAAGGCGATGTTCTGTACCCAAATGAAAGAACGGTGGGAATCAACGCAATTGCACATTAGATGGCGCATTCTCAGGATAGGTGAGCTTAGTATGTTGATATTTGTTGCTTACTACATTTGTTTTTATTAAACAGTACATTCTAAATGGTATTTAGTAAGATTAGTACACAGTATATAGTTTTAATAAGTAGTAAGTAGTAATTAGTATGCAAGATTTTAGACACGGCCCATGTCTCTGTCACTAAGTATGTTTACCCATGCTGCCCAATTTTGATCTTTGCCAGTAGATTGGTCTTCTGACCAACAATTGGGTCAACGATCAGAATTGGGCTGGCAGTGTAAACGAAGCCCCTGAAACACAGTCATGGTGGTACTGGTAACTCGACAATTCCCTCGAAAGGCACACTGGGAAACAAGTCTTACATCTGTCATGTCTGTCCTTTGAGGATCAGAATGGGCAGATCAGACTGATAGGGGGTGGTGACAGTAACCAGGCCTCCCTCTCTCCCACAGAGGGAGGCCCTGCTGTAAATCTCTAGAGGGGGAAACTCTCTCTCTACTCTTCAGTATCAACCAAAAGGAATGCCTTTGTTTAGAGAGACTTTTGCCACCCAAAAACTCTAACGTGCAAAGAGTGAACATTGGAACAATATTTCTAACATCCGAATGTGGGAAATGGTCAGTGGAAGAATAAAGTCAAAGAATAATCATGTCATATTGTTTTTAATTTTGTGATGTCATTAGTAAGGTTATAAAGGAAATACTGTAACTTTAAACGTATTTACACTACAGGTATAAAGTCTCCATCCAATGCGTGGTGTAGACAATATGAATAACGATGACAGTATTTTTGTTAATATAGGAATGTGGTTTTAGTTTTCTAATAAGATAACTTCTTATCATATCCTTTGCACAGTAACTAGCCACGCCCCGAGTGAGGTCAGAAAAGCTTGTCAGCATGATGGAACCTCCATTTTCGACCAGAGTGCTTAAAAGGATTGGAAGAGAAATTAACCTTTAGACCAGAAATGCATGAGGCGTTAGCTACATGTGGTAAATGGTTGAAATGTTGAACCAACACCTTCCTTTAGACCAGAAATATGTGAGACCATGGTTAAATGGGTAGAAACTCTGAAACTCTCAACACGAGGTGAAGAAAATGTACTTACCAGACCAGGACCACGTCAGTCTGCAGCTGCACATGTAAAGTGAGTTTGGAACTTTGACTATCTACCCGAGGAAGAAAGGAGAAAATCCTCTCAGACAATCACTAGTACAGCTAAGTAGCTGCTCTGAGGAAACAGCCCATTAGAGACCGGACAACTAAGAAAAAGGACATTGTGACCTCTGGTGGACAATCAGAGCGTGTGCAAGTGACACACATGAAAGGCCCACAAAAACCCCTTTCAAGAAGGTTTGGTTTCAACAGAGAAATTATGAATGATGGTATTCATAATTTCTTACTCCCAATGGGCGGTGGCTGCTGTGCAAAGTAAATGGTTACTGTGAGCGTAGTTTCAAAATGCACGATAAGTGTCTCTTTCCCTTTGTCTCACTCTCTCTCTCTCTCCCTCCCCTCTAGCGTTATGTTGTAACAAGCCATCATATCTTGTCAGTCCACAAGGGACTTTTGTCTCATGTAAGGGTGTATGTGCATTCTGAGTTATTATTTAGTTAGTTAGTAAATTAATTAATAAACCAATTTTTGTAGTACTGAACGATGAGCAAAGTCCTACCTGGAACACAAAAGGGTTCTTCAAAGGGTTCTCCTATTGGGACAGCCGAAGACCCCTTTTAGGTTCTAGATATAATCTTTTTTTCTAAAGGTGTACCATATTACTGTCAACAAGTGTGTGTGGTGGAGGCCGGGTGTTTTTTTATTTTGTAAAAAGTTGGAATAAGCAGTCTTGTTAATTACTATACGCTGTGTTTCCGGCCAATTGCTTTACATTGCGAACTCTTTAATTATGCCATTCATCACCTTTTAAACATGAAAACACTTTAAAAGGCACACAGAGAGAGACACATGTACACATACAAACATTTATTGAAACCAATTGAGAGATATTGTATAATTATATCACCAGATTTTTAGGACTGTTCATTAAATCAAACAGCAGGTTTATTACCATCTGTACACAACTCATCAATTCCACTGTACCGGTGGTGGTGGCTCAATGTCTTACGATACAGGTGTTGAATATGAATGTAAATGTGAATGTCCAGGTGCAGCATGGTGTGACATTTCATGCAGCCTTTGTTTTCTTTTAAACCAGGTAATGGGAAGAAGCCCTGATACAGAAAGAATGTTATTGTGAAGCAACATTCTCATTGCGTGAGACAGTGTCGTCTGTTTCTCTATGATAATCATGGCATTTGACAGTCTAAGGCAAGGTTACTTATCACACAAGTATTGAGAAAACTACACCCAAAACTACTCCCCCAGGTAAGTCAAAATCTTCATTCTACAGTACATCAAGAACTAGTAGGTCTCTCTCAATCTACTCTCTTTCCTTGTCTGTCTGAGTTGTGTTCTAAGAACCTCTTTCGTGACACCCTTTCCTACTTCCCAGTTTCCATTAGCACATATCTGATATAATTTGCCTTTGGGCAATGTATTTGCTCGCCCTTATCAATCGCTCCCTGTGATATCCACGACTAAGACGTTAAAGAAAGAATTTCACTTTCAATTTCCATATTCGTGTGTGAGAAAGATGAAAGGATTGAGAGTAAAAGAGAGAGAGAGAGCGAGAGAGAAAAAGAGAGAGAGATAGAGAGAGAGAGAGAGAGAGGCATTTGCACTGGAAATTATGAGCCTCTTCCCCTCTCCTCTCTTCATCTACTGTCAGAAGCTGCCATGATCATAATGCATCCAAATGAAATGACCAGGAGAATGATAGAATGATAGAACAGGAATTGCATAAGAACAACATTTTGTGAAACTTGTCCTTCTTCTTCTTGGAGCATGGACTGCTGACTTGAAAGGCTGAGGAGCTTAAATCCTACAAGCCCTGGCCTGAAGGCCCCCTGAACTGAAACTCATACACATGTCCAGTTCTCTCTCCAGCTACCATTTTTGTCATGTTGCTTTTTATTTTACTTTTTTTAATGTTAATTTCTTAAACTTCAATCACTGACAGCATTAAATACCAGGCTCTCATTAATGTGAGGTAACATTTTAGCCTACAGTATAGGGAAACCTTAACACCTGGACAACTGGTTTGACCGTTAACCTCTCTCTCCTTCTCTCTCTCTCCTCCCTTTGCCTCTGAAGCTGTCTCTCACTCTCTCCCTCTCCTCCACTCCTTTTGCCTCTCCCTCTTTCCCTCTCTGTCCCTCCGCCTTTGCCTCTCCATCCCTCTCTCTCTCTCTCTCTCTCCCTCTCTCTCTCTCATTCTCTCCCTGCCTCTGTATACCTCTGCCTGCCTCTGTATACCTCTCCCTCATTCTCTCCCTGTATCTGCCTCTGCCTCCTTCTGCCTCTCCCTCTCCCTCCTCTCTGTATGGGGTAGATGTGGGATTTGAGTGGTTAAAAGCTCTGTCATTACCAGGTGAGAGGCAGACAGTGGCATGTATTCATGGACACCAGGCTTCCCCATAATAAACAAATAAATAAATGATCTTTTGTCTCTGTGTTTCATAACTTTTTTTCAATTCGCAAGAGGCTGAATGTATCTCAGAGGAGAACGCCTCAGAGTGAGTGAAACAGCGCCCATCTGTCTCTCTACGTGTAGGTCATCTATCTGATACTGTCTGGTCCGAATGAGTATGACGTTGTTTCCTGCCCGTAGCATTAAATGCAAGGGAAGCCAGTCAGCATCTGGCCTCCCTTGACAAAAAAGTATTAAAAGTGCAAGTACCAGTGAGTTCTCTTCCCCTACTTCAAGGACAAGTAATACAATCACCTACCTAAACCAGGGGGAAAAATAACCTATACCTACCATATCCAGTGTTATACATAGAGATGGCTCTTCTGACAGTATCCCATTTTCCCTGCCTGAGTAAACTGTTGCATCCATAGAGACCCTTAAACTCCTATAATTCTACACACCAACATGGGGATTAAATGCTTTATGCCTGAGTAATCACAGGGGGGCAAATCTTTCAAACATGCATTATCCCTGGTACAGTGATGTCAAACAGAGAAGCCACACAGTGGCATTTTGACATTTTGTTACACACATGATGTGGCAGAAAAAAGGACTCCTACTACGGTACAATGGAGCCAACAACAACAACAATCCTAACCTTCCCTGGTGTATCATTTCATACTGTTCTCCCATGTTGTTAATTTCTATTTTCTGTTTCCATATCCAAAGGCGAAGTCATCAATGTTTAGCATTAATTTGAATAATTGCTGAAAGATTTTGTGGCAGGGAACCAGGGGCCTTTCAAAATGTCAGCTCCTTTATATTCCTCGGACGAACCTTGAGCCTTTTAAATGGCACTGCATGATCCGACATTAATTACTCAATATCAAATAGCAGTACACCAATTGTTGCCTGCTAGCTTCATTGTTGCATGCTGCTGTTTAGTTTTAACTGAATTAAAGCTAAACTAAACGCACATGAAGATACAGGGTTCATGGGTGTTATATTCACAGCAGTGAAATTGAGCTTGCAGTTTGTAGGAAACAGAACTTCAGTGTGGGAACAAATAACCCTTTTGTATTATTGTCCCACACACAATCTGCTATCGGTCGGTGAATATTGAAAGGTTCTCCTCTGTTTTGACCTGCAGATATCTGGGGAATGAAGATAGGAATGTGCCTTCACTCGCACAATGCGCCGTAATGGCAGGGTATGATTTGCACAAAAAATACTTTTATAATAATTTCCGTCAGAAATTAGCTATTAATTATTGTCTTATCTTTGCCCCAACTCCCTTTGAAACAAGTCGCCTTTTTCTCCGTCCGTGGCTTTGACTTTGTCGTTAGACGTTCGAGTGATTGAGGGCGTGCTACTGTAATATTGGCCCCACCCCCCAGCTTTCCCAGGAGCCTTTTCAGTAGCACGGTGACCCATGGCTGTGTCACAAATGGTACCCTATAAGTATTTCCTATGTAGTGCACTACTTTTGACCAGAACCCATAGAGACCAGCGCCCATAGAGACCAGCGCCCAGGGCCTACAGTACATTTCGAAAGTATTCAGACCCCTTGACTTTTTCCACATTTTGTTACAGCCTTATTCTACAATTGGTTAAATTAACTTTTTTCCTCATCAATCTACACACAATACCCCACAATGACAAAGCAAAAATAGGTTTTTAGAAATGTGTTAAATATTTTTTTTTAAACAGAAACACCCTATTTACATAAGTATTCAGACCCATTGCTATGAGACTCGAAAATGAACTCAGGTGCATCCTGTTTCCATTGATCATCCTTGAGTCCACCTATGGTAAATTCAATTGATTGGACAGGATTTGGAAAGGCACACACCTGTCTACAGTACCAGTCAAACGTTTGGACACACCTACTCATTCTACATTGTAGAATAATGGTAAAGACATCAACACTATGAAATAACACATATGGAATCATGTAGTAAGCAAAAAAGTGTTAAACAAATCAAAATATATTTTAGATTTGATATTCTTCAAAGTAGCCCCTTTTCGCCTTGATGACTGCTTTGAACACCCTTGGCATTCTCTCAACTAGCTTCATGAGGAATGCTTTTCCAACAGTCTTGAAGAAGTTCACACATATGCTGAGCACTTGTTGGCTGCTTTTCCTTCACTCTGTGGTCCAACTCGTCCCAAAGCATCTCAATTGGGTTGAGGTCAGGTGATTGTGGAGGACAGGTCAACTGATGTAGCACCATCACTTTCCTTCTTGGACAAATAGAGCTTACACAGCCTGGAGGTGTGTGTTGGGTCTTGTCCTGTTGAAAAATATCCCACTAAGCGCAAACCAGCTGGAATGGTGTATCGCTGCAGAATGCTTTGGTAGCCATGCTGGTTACGTGTGCCTTGAATTCTAAATAAATCACTGACAGTGTCACCAGCAAAGCACCCCCACACCATCACACCTCCTTCTCCATGCTTCACGGTGTGAACCAC
Organism: Salmo trutta; assembly: GCF_901001165.1. NCBI lineage: Eukaryota > Metazoa > Chordata > Actinopteri > Salmoniformes > Salmonidae > Salmo > Salmo trutta. Next base: position 23,965,991 of record NC_042966.1, on the reverse strand, counting down.
ATATGTGGAGATCATCTGTTCACCTACTCTATGTCTCACAAAGACACGGCAGTTGGAACCCAAAATCTCAAATTTGGACTCATCAGAGCAAAGGACAGATTTCCACCGGTCTAATGTCCATTGCTCGTGTTTCTTGGCCCAAGCAAGTCTCTTCTTGTTATTGGTGTCCTTTAAGAAGTGTTTTCTTTGCAGCAATTCGACCATGAAGGCCTGATTCATGCAGTCTCCTCTGAACAGTTGATGTTGAGATGTGTCTGTTACTTGAACTCTGTGAAGCATTTATTTGGGCTGCAATCTGCGGTGCAGTTAACTCTAATGAACATATCATCTGCAGCAGAGGTAACTCTGGGTCTTCCTTTCCTGTGGCGGTCCTCATGAGAGCCAGTTTCATCATAGTGCTTGAGCTGTTTTTGCCATAATATGGACTTGGATCTTTTACCAAATAGGGCTATCTTCTGTATACCCACCTTACCTTGTCACAACACAATTGACTGACTCAAACACATTAAGAAGGAAATAATTTCCACAAATTAACTTTCAACAAGGCACACCGGTTAATTGAAATGCATTCCAGGTGATAACCTCATGAAGCTGGTTAAGAGAATGCCAAGAGTGTGCAAAGCTGTCATAAAGCCAAAGGGTGGCTACTTTGAAGAATCTCAAATATAAAATATATTTTGATTTGTTTAACACTTTTTTGGTTACTACATGATTCCAAATGTGTTATTTCATAGTTTGGATGTCTTCACTATTATTCTGTAGAAAGTAGTAAAAATAAAGAAAAACCCTTGAATGAGTAGGTGTGTCCAAACTTTTGACTGGTACCTTATATTTGGTTCATTCATCCTCCGTCCTCTCCACTGTAACTATTCCCCAGGTCGTTGCTGTAAATGAGAATGTGTTCTCAGTCAACTTACCTGGAAAAATAATGGTAAAAAAATTAATATATATGCTATGGATTTTTGTTTTAGATTCCGTCACTCACAGTTGAAGAGTACCTATGATAAAAAATTACAGACCTCCACATTCTTTGTAAGTAGGAAAACCTGCAAAATCGGCAGTGTATCAAATACTTGTTCTCCCCACTGTATATATATATATATATATATATATACATATATATATATATATATACACTGCTCAAAAAAATAAAGGGAACACTTAAACAACACAATGTAACTCCAAGTCAATCACACTTCTGTGAAATCAAACTGTCCACTTAGGAAGCAACACTGATTGACAATATATTTCACATGCTGTTGTGCAAATGGAATAGACAACAGGTGGAAATTATAGGCAATTAGCAAGACACCCCCAATAAAGGAGTGGTTCTGCAGGTGGTGACCACAGACCACTTCTCAGTTCCTATGCTTCCTGGCTGATGTTTTGGTCACTTTTGAATGCTGGCGGTGCTTTCACTCTAGTGGTAGCATGAGACGGAGTCTACAACCCACACAAGTGGCTCAGGTAGTGCAGCTCATCCAGGATGGCCCATCAATGCGAGCTGTGGCAAGAAGGTTTAATGTGTCTGTCAGCGTAGTGTCCAGAGCATGGAGGCGCTACCAGGAGACAGGCCAGTACATCAGGAGATGTGGAGGAGGCCGTAGGAGGGCAACAACCCAGCAGCAGGACCGCTACCTCCGCCTTTGTGCAAGGAGGAGCAGGAGGAGCACTGCCAGAGCCCTGCAAAATGACCTCCAGCAGGCCACAAATGTGAATGTGTCTGCTCAAACGGTCAGAAACAGACTCCATGAGGGTGGTATGAGGGCCCGACGTCCACAGGTGGGGGTTGTGCTTACAGCCCAACACCGTGCAGGACGTTTGGCATTTGCCAGAGAACACCAAGATTGGCAAATTTGCCACTGGCGCCCTGTGCTCTTCACAGATGAAAGCAGGTTCACACTGAGCACGTGACAGACGTGACAGAGTCTGGAGACGCCGTGGAGAACGTTCTGCTGCCTGCAACATCCTCCAGCATGGCCGGTTTGGCGGTGGGTCAGTCATGGTGTGGGGTGGCATTTCTTTGGGGGGCTGCACAGCCCTCCATGTGCTCGCCAGAGGTAGCCTGACTGCCATTAGGTACCGAGATGAGATCCTCAGACCCCTTGTGAGACCATATGCTGGTGCGGTTGGCCCTGGGTTCCTCCTAATGCAAGACAATGCTAGACCTCATGTGGCTGGAGTGTGTCAGCAGTTCCTGCAAGAGGAAGGAATTGATGCTATGGACTGGCCCGCCCGTTCCCCAGACCTGAATCCAATTGAGCACATCTGGGACATCATGTCTCGCTCCATCCACCAACGCCACGTTGCACCACAGACTGTCCAGGAGTTGGCGGATGCTTTAGTCCAGGTCTGGGAGGAGATCCCTCAGGAGACCATCCACCACCTCATCAGGAGCATGCCCAGGCGTTGTAGGGAGGTCATACAGGCACGTGGAGGCCACACACACTACTGAGCCTCATTTTGACTTGTTTTAAGGACATTACATCAAAGTTGGATCAGCCTGTAGTGTGGTTTTCCACTTTAATTTTGAGTGTGACTCCAAATCCAGACCTCCATGGGTTGATAAATTGGATTTCCATTGATTATTTTTGTGTGATTTTGTTGTCAGCACATTCAACTATGTAAAGAAAAAAGTATTTAATAAGATGATTTCATTCATTCAGATCTAGGATGTGTTATTTTAGTGTTCCCTTTATTTTTTTGAGCAGTGTATATATGGTGCTACAGTTGACAGTGCATGTCAGAGCAAACACCAAGCCATGAGGTCGAAGGAATTGTCTGTAGAGCTCCGAGACAGGTTTGTGTCGAGGCACAGATCTGGGGAAAGGTACCAAAAAAAGTCTGCAGCATTGAAGGTCCCCAAGATCACAGTGGTCTCCATCGTTCTTAAATGGAAGAAGTTTGGAACCCCCAAAATTCTTCCTAGAGCAGGCCGGCTGGCCAAATTTAACAATCAGGGGAGAAGGGCCTTGGTTTGGCAGGTGACTAAGGACCCGATGGTTACTCTGACAGAGCTCCAGAGTTCCTCTTTGGAGATGGGAGAACCTTCCAGAAGGACAACCATCTCTGCAGCACTCCACCAATCAGTCCTTTATGGTAGAGTGGCCAGATGGAAGCCACTCCTCAGTAAAAGGCACATGACAGCCCGCTTGGAGTTTGCCAAAAGGCACCTAAAGGACTTAGACCATGAGAAACAAGATTCTCTGGTCTGATGAAACCAAGATTGAACTATTTGGCCTGAATGCCAAGCATCACGTATGGAGGAAACCTGGCACAATCCCTACGGTGAAGCATGGTGGTGGCAGCATCATGCTGTGGGGACGTTTTTCAGCGTCAGGGACTGGGAGGCTAGTCAGGATCGAGGGAAAGATGAACAGAGCAAAGTACAGAGAGATCCTTGATGAAAACCTGCTACAGAGCGCTCAGGACCTCAGACTTTCCAACAGGACAATGACCCTTAGCCCACAGCCAAGACAACGCAAGTCTCTGAATGTCCTTGAGTGGCCCAGCCAGAGCCCGGGCTTGAACTCGATCTAACATCTCTGGAGAGACCTGAAAATAGCTGTGCTGCAACGCTCCCCATCCAACCTGAAAGAGCTTGAGAGGATCTGCAAAAAATAATGGAAGAAACTCCCCAAATACAGGTGTGCCAAGTTTGTAGCGTCATACCCAAGAAGACTCGAGGCTGCCAAAGGTGCTTCAACAAAGTACTGAGTAAAGGGTCTGAAAACTTATGTCAATGTGATATTTTTTTATTTTTTTTATAAATTAGCAAACATTTCTTAACCTGTTGAGGATCTTATCCCGATCTTATCCCGGTATTGGGATTCATTGTCATGTGACCATGGCGGGGAATTCAAAACTGCAAGAGTAATCATTTCAAAAAATCAAATAATCAACTATTTTCCTCCATTTGAAAGATATATCTCCTAAATCTAACCACGCTGTCCGATTTTCAGAGGCATTACGGAGAATGCATAAAGTTAGGTTATGTGAGGAGAGTACATTGACAATAGCTGCGTGTAATGTTTAGCCAATTCAAAGAAGGGCATCAACAGACAGAAAACTAGCTAGAATTATGCACTTACCTTTGACAATCTGCATCAGATGACACTCATAGGACATTATGTTATACAATACATGCATTTTTAGTTCCATCAAGTTCATATTTATATCCAAAAACAGCATTTACAGTCGCGGTGAAATTCAGAATTTTTTTCGGCTCGAATGCACCCAGTGAATCCAGCATTACAAATCACGGAATTACTATTCGAAAACATTGGTAAATTATAATATTGTCATTCAAAGAATAATATATTATCATCTCGTAATTGCTACCGAAGGGCCAGATCTCAAAATAACTTTACTGGGAAATCACATTTTGTATAAACTGGGTACTATGCTAACAACAATAAGCTATATGCTAAGCTAAGCTATACCGTTAGCATTAGCATCATCTAATATCGATAATAACATTCTAAATATCCCCTTACCTTTGATTATCTCCATCAGAAGGCGCTGCCAGAGATCCCAGGTCCAGAACAAATGTGGTTTCTTTTGACAAAGTTCATAATTTATGTCCAAATAGTTAGCGTTCAGTAGGCTCCCACAAAATGAGGTGGGCAGTGTAAAGTCACGTCGAAAAACTAAAGAAAACCTAGTAAATAATCTATTTACGTTTGTTTAAACATGTCAAATGTTGTTTAGCACTAATCTTTTGTTCCATTTTTAACGTGAAACATCAGTAAACATCAGTAATATTTTCACACAACCTATCAAGTGTCTAGAATAAACGATAATGACAAAGGCACTCTTCTCAGATTCATGCGCAGGCGCAAAAAATGAAGTGATGACGTGTCAACTTGTAAGCTTTCTAATTCGGTGTGTATTTATCACAGATGCTTCAAACAACTTTCTAAAGATCGTTGACATCTAGTGGAAGCAGTAGGAGTTGCGAACTGAATCCTTTCTCACTGTGGTATCTTTAAAACAATGACACTAAATAGTACAGCCACAAAATTCTCATTTTTTTTATCTATTTTTCTCAGGTTTCTGCCTGCAATATGAGTTTTGTTATACTTACAGACACCATTCAAACTGTTTTAGAAAATTCAGAGTGTTTTCTATCCGAATGTGTTAATAATATGCATATCCTAGCTTCTGAGTTGGTGTAGGAGGCAGTTAAAAATGGGCACATATTTTTTTCTAAATTCTCAATACTGCCCCCGTGGCCCGTAGAGGTTAAAACCTGTTTTTGCTTTGTCATTATGAGGTAGTGTGTGTAGATTGATGAGGGAAAAAAACTATTTAAACAGTTTTAGAATAAGGCTATAACGTAACAAAATGTGGAAAAGGTTATAGGGTCTCAATACTTCCGGAATGCACAGTATATCGGAAATAGGGTGCCATTTGGGATGCATCCTTTACACCAATTCCTGCTTTCTAATGCTGCGTTCATAGCTAAGTGGGAAGTGGGAAATCTGCTTGAATGGCCCTCAAACTGGTAATTATTAGTGGGAAACTTGTATATTATCCTGAGCTCCCACTTCTCCCACATGCTGACCTCTAACAGCATTTTCGGCAGTTAAATGCAACAGCAAAACATTATTTATAAAAGCAATCTATTAATATGGTTTTTGAACACTATAATTTGTTTACAAGCATGATAGCTTTCCTTTTAGTTTACTGTTCATGCAGCTTGTTGGCCATTTTCCAATTTGCATTTCTCAACAAGATCAAAGCAAGTGAATGCATCCAACTGGTATTTATGACTTCACAACTGGTAAATTCCCACCTCCCACTTGGTTTCGAATGCAGCATAAGACCTCTGGGCTCATTTGACTAGTTTGCCCCCTGAGCCATTAATTACTTACTGACAGTGACCAATTTCAATTACTACTGTGAAGTTCAGTCCTTCTTTCCCACACATGAATGTACAGAACAGATTAACCCCAACCCTAATGCACAAGTAGGGCATGTACATTAAGGAGACAATAAATTGCTTGATTGAATGGAATTAACATACAGTATGTATAACCTGTGAACTAGGAGTCCTTTATCCATACTGTATTAGCTTTTCCTATTATGAGGATATTGTGTAAAGCTTCTTATTTTAAAATTTTTTAATGATGGAACAACATGATTCAGCCTTCTCCAAACCTCTCACAGCAATTCAGTGGGCCCGGCTAGTAGGTCTCTCCTGTAAGAGGACACAGGATGGAATTGGTTAATGTGAGATAACTTTCTGCAGAAGGACACAGCCATTGGCTAATGTGAGATAACTTTCTTCCCTTGATCAGATTAACAGCACCTGGCTTGTAAAAGGAAATGTACTGGCCTGTCTGCCATTTAGAGAACTTTAGAAAGGACACACGGTAAAGGATATCGAGACAAGGGGAGCGATTCATTCAAACACACCTCATCATTTATTCATGACACAGTGAGGGTGAGAAATTAAAATCCTCTCTTCACTGTTATAACTCAGAATAATGGATTTCTTTCTACCATAAACTGTGGAAGATAGTGGAACATATTTCCCTCAGTTGAGCCCACAAAGACCTAGACACATGCCTGGTGGGTAATATCTCAGTAACTCATCATCAATAACCCAACAACCAAACTGAGTGGCCCAACTGGCCGGGTCGAAAATAACCAAACTGGTGTTCTGTCCAGTATTTACCCAAATTGGGTTGTTTTTATCCCAGCAGTTTTTGAGTGTACTGAATCTTTTCCACTGGCTGGTCAGGTTGATCCTTTCTAACTGAATCAGGCCTGTGTGCTTAATGGTCCTTGTATTCACAGTAACATGAGAAATTGGCACAGCTGGATTTATTTCACTTCAATGGCTATTCATGGTTTAAGGACCTGTAAATGTTATGAATGAAGTTAAATGAATAACAAGTTGAATAGTGCTGTTGAGGGACATGTTTTGTCTGATGGTTCATAGTTCATGCAAACAGACTTGGCTTTGGTCTTGAATTGCATCTCAAATGGCACCTTATTCGCTATATAGTGCAATACTTTTGACCAGGGCCCATAGGGACGTCGTTTGGGAGTCACCTTTGAGGTTCTATGATGTTTTATGTGGTCTCATGAGATTTCCAAAAAGCCAGCTCTAAAGCTTTGCTCTTCCAAGCACTCTCTCTACAGTAAGTTACCAACGGACTTAGTCCTATGAGTTGCCTAGAATAACCACCATTGGCGAACACATAGAATGCGACCGGTCCAAAGAGGAGAAGACAAAACACCGTACGTCTATAAATACCACCATCGAGTTGAGATGACATCTCTTTGGCAGTGAGAGGGAAAAGTGAGTTTCAGTAAGATTGACAGTGACATTTAACTGGCAACTCTTTACCCTCTCATACCTTGACTAATAAGCCTCAAAACCCAAACGTATTGTTCTCTCAAACTCTCTTAATATTGAGATAATGTGTCACATCATATTATTTTCTGGAGTCATTTTTCATAATTGTTGAGATAACCCTCTTTGAGAGGGGTGGATGGGTGCACGAGGGGAGAGAAGGGCTGGGTGTCGCAGGGACAGCTGAGGTTTATATAAATGAGTATGTTAATATTGTCTGACGTTTACTTTAATAGTGGAGAGGGGGAACATACAGTATTTGGTGAAAATGATCATTATCAGCAGTGGGATGAGATGAGGCTAACACTTCAGCTGTAGTTCAGGCTAATTCATCTAATGAAACCAATAAAAACAGTAAATATACAACATACAGTGAAGTCAGAAGTTTACATACATCTTAGCCAAATACATTTAAACTCAGTTTTTCACAATTCTTGATATTTAATCCAAGTAAATATTCCCTGTCTTAGGTCAATTTGTAACGGTTGTCGTCGGATATAGACCAAAATGCAGCGGGGCAATGTGCACTCATCTTCTTTATAATAAACGGACAAGAAGGAGAACCAAAACAAACACGTACACAAAGAAAACACAACGACTAATCACAGGCTGGTAAGGCACAAGGCTATACACAGAACAATCTCCCACCAAGCACTCAACAAACACATACCTATATATAGGACTCTCAATCAGAGGCAACTAGAAACACCTGCCTCCAATTGAGAGTCCAACCCCAATTAACAAAACATAGAAATACAAAAGACTACACAGAACATAGAAATACACTAACATAGAACAGTGCCCAAAAACCCCCGGAATACATAAATCAAATACCCTACTAAACAAACCACCACCCCGAACCACATAAAACAAATACCCTGTGCCACGTCCTGACCAAACTACAATAACAAATAACCCATATTACTGGTCAGGACGTGACAGTACCCCCCCCCCCCCCCAAAGGTGCAGACCCCGGATGCACCTCACACAAAAAAAACAAAATACCCCAAAACAAACATAAATCCCCTAAACTAAAGGGAGGGTGGCTGCCATCAACGACGGCACCTGTGCTACACCCCCCCCTCCCCAACCCACCTATACTGGAGGTGGCTCAGGTTCTGGTCTACAGCCACCCAGACTGTAGGCATACTCGCTTGGTTCCGGACCGTAGGCAGACTCACTCGGTTCCGAGCTGTAGGCAGACTCGCTCGGTTCCGGACCGCAGGCAGACTCGCTCGGTTCCGGACCGCAGGCAGACTCGCTCGGTTCCGGACCGCAGGCAGACTCGCTCGGTTCCGGATCGCAGGCAGACTCACTCGGTGCCGGATCGCAGGCAGACTCACTCGGTTCCGGACTGTAGACCCATTCACCCCTCTCCGAACTGTGGGCCGTCTCACTCGGTTCTGCACAGTGGGCCGTCTCCCTTGGTTCCGAACTGTAAGCCGTCTCACTCGGTTCTGCACAGTGGGCCGTCTCCCTTGGTTCCGAACTGTAGGCCGTCTCACTCGGTTCCGGGCTTAACACTCTTACCGGATACTCATGACGGGGTACTGTTGTCGGATACTCTGGACGGGGCACTGTTGCCGAATACTCTGGACGGGGCACTGTCGTCGGATACTCTGGACGGGGCACTGTTTCCGGACACTCTGGACGGGGCACTGTTTCCGGACACTCTGGACAGGGCACAGTTTCCGGACACTCGAGGCTGGGTTGACGCACTCGAAGCCTGATGCGTGGAACTGGTAGTGGAGGTACCAGCCTGGGGACACGCACCTCAGGGCTAGTGCGGTAAGCAGGAACCGGCCGAGTGGAACTGGTATTACGCACTGGAAGTCTGATGCGTGGTGCTGGTACTGGAAGTGCCAGTTTGGGAACACGCACCTCATGGCTCGTGCGGGGAGCAGGAACGGGCTGAGTTGGACCGGGCTGACGTATTGGAGGTCTGGTGCGTGGTACTGGTACTGGATATACCGGGCCGTGGAGAAGCACTGGCGGTCTCGATCGCACCTCCTGCACAACCCGTCCTGGCTGGATGGAACTAGTAGCCCTGTACGAGCAGAGTGCTGGTACAGGGCGAACTGGGCTGTGCTGGGGCCTGATGGTTGCCGTGCGTAGAGTAGCGTAGGGTAGCCTGGACCTAGGAGGCGCACCGGTGACCAGATGCGCTGCGCAGGCATCCTCCTACCAGGCTGGATGCCCACTCTAGCACGGCACTTGCGAGGGGCTAGGATCACTTGCACCGGACTGTGCGTGCGTATGGGCGAGATCGTGCGCACTTCCGCATACCTCGGCGCTCTCCACTCCAAACGCTTCCCATAAAAAGCACGGGGAGCTGGCTTAGGTCTACTGCCTGGCCCAGCCAAACTACCTGTGTGCCCCCCCCAAAAAAAAATGATTGGGGGTGCCTCTCCGGCTTAAACAGCAGTCGTGTTCCCCTGTAGCGTTCCCGGTCGTCGCACCACTTTCTCCATGGACCTTCTCCGGCCATAATCTCCTCCCACGTACACTTTTCCAGATAGTCCATATTATTCTCCCGTTGCTCCTTACCCCACTGCTTGGTCCTTGGTTGGTGGGAGATTCTGTAATGGCTGTCGTCGGATATAGACCAAAATGCAGCGGGGCAATGTGCACTCATCTTCTTTATAATAAACGGACAAGAAGGAGAACCAAAACAAACACGTACACAAAGAAAACACAACGACTAATCACAGGCTGGTAAGGCACAAGGCTATACACAGAACAATTTCCCACCAAGCACTCAACAAACACATTCCTATATATAGGACTCTCAATCAGAGGCAACTAGAAACACCTGCCTCCAATTGAGAGTCCAACCCCAATTAACAAAACATAGAAATACAAAAGACTACACAGAACATAGAAATACACTAACATAGAACAGTGCCCAAAAACCCCCGGAATACATAAATCAAATACCCTACTAAACAAACCACCACCCCGAACCACATAAAACAAATACCCTCTGCCACGTCCTGACCAAACTACAAAAACAAATAACCCCTATTACTGGTCATGACGTGACACAATTAGGATAAACACTTTATTTTAAGAATGTGAAATGTCAGAATAATAGTAGAGAGAATTATTTATTTCAGCTTTTATTTCTTTCATCACATTCCCAGTGGGTCAGAAGTTTACATACACTCAATTAGTATTTGGCAGCATTGCCTTGAATTATTTAACTTGGGTCAAACATTTTGGGTAGCCATCCACAAGCTTCCCACAATAAGTTGGGTGAATTTTGGCCCATTCCTCTTGACAGAGCTGGTGTAACTGAGTCAGGTTTGTAGGCCTCCTTGCTCGCACATGCTTTTTCAGTTCTGCCCACAAATTTTCTATAGGATTGAGGTCAGGGCGTTGTGATGGCCCCTCCAATACCTTGACGTTGTTGTCCTTAAGCCATTTTGCCACGACTTTGGAAGTATGCTTGGGGTCATTGTCCATTTGGAAGACCCATTTGCGACCAAGCTTTAACTTCCTGACTGATGTCTTGAGATGTTGCTTCAATATATCCACATCATTTTCCATCCTCATGATGCCATCGATTTTGTGAAGTGCACCAGTCCCTCCAAACATAATGATGGTCATTATGGCAAAACAGTTCAATATTTGTTTCATCAGACCAGAGGACATTTCTCCAAAAAGTACGATCTTTGTTCCCATGTGCAGTTGCAAACCGTAGTCTGTCTTTTTTATGGCGGTTTTGGAGCAGTGGCTTCTTCCTAGCTTAGCGGCCTTTCAGGTTATGTCGATATAGGATGCGTTTTACTGTGGATATAGATACTTTTGTACCTGTTTCCTCCAGCATCTTCACAAGGTCCTTTGCTGTTGTCCTGGGATTGATTGGCACTTTTCGCACCAAAGTACGTTCATCTCTAGGAGACATAACGCGTCTCCTTCCTGAGTGGTATGACTGCTGTGTGGTCCCATGGTGTTTATACTTGCATACTATTGTTTGTACAGATGAACGTGGTACCTTCAGGTGTTTGGAAATTGCTCCCAAGGATGAACCAGACTTATGGAGGTCTACAAAAAAAATCTGAGGTCTTGGCTGATTTCTATTGATTTTCCCATGATGTCAAGCCAAGAGGCACTGAGTTTGAAGGTAGGCCTTGAAATACATCCACAGGTACACCTCAAATTTACTCAAATGGTGTCAATTAGCCTATCAGAAGCTTCTAAAGCAATGACATCATTTTCTGGAATTTTCCAAGCTGTTTAAAGGCACAGTTAACTTAGTGTATGTAAACTTCTGACCCACTGGAATTGTGATACAGTGAATTATAAGTGAAATAATCTGTCTGTAAACAACTGTTGGAAAAATGACTTGTGTCATGCACAAAGTCATTTGACTGACATAACTGACTTGCTAAACTATAGTTTGTCAACAAGAAATTTGTGGAGTGGTTGAAAAACGAGTTTTAATGACTCCAACCTCAGTGTATGTAAACTTCTGACTTCAACTGTATAACCTCAGGTGGGTTGTGTTTCCAACCCGTTTGTGTTTAAGGTAAGACCCCACAAACTGAACTGAATCTGAACTCGGCATTCAGTGTAGGCTAACACCCACCCACTACGATACACAGCCACACACACACACACACACACACACACACACCTTACCCACATCTCAACACAATGAGATGTTCAAATGTTATTTGACTGAAAGTACGAGCGTTAGTCGTTTACTAGTTTGTATCAGCCAACATTGCATGGAGGGGTGTGTGTGTGCGTGCGTGTGCGTGCGTGCGTGTGTGTGTGTGCATGCATGTGCGCGTGCACGTGTGTTTATGTGTGTGTGTGTGTGTGCACTAATTGTCAAATATAACACACTCCAGTTCCAATTAAATGCTGGTGAGTAATTTGTCTGTGCAAAAAGTAGAATAATAAGAAATTAACAATTGTGAAACAGGAAACCAATGTCAGCAGGGACATTCTAAATCACAATGTTATTTACCTTGGAATGACTGTCTGGATTTTGTATTGTTGTTCAAACCAAGGTTTTCAAGTTGACAGAAGAGAAAATATTTCCCAATGTTTTTCACTTACCCTTCTTTACTTGTATTATGTTTACTTGTGCCTGATTCAGAATACAACTCATTTTATAGAATAGGCCTAACCTTCCAAAATGAACCTTTTACAATGGCATATGGAGCTGCATACTATCCAATGTGAATGTCAACATACTTGATGTGCAAATGGGATCACTGTTTCAGAATATCTTTTTTTTTATTCTATGAGGAAATTCTAATAAGGAGCTGTGCTAGCAACAAGCATATCTATTATAATAATATACCATATAATATACCATATCATATTTGAACATAGGCCTACTGTTTAGGTTCCACGGTCGATTCATCATCACCATGCATCTTCATTATGCATATGCTCATATGATTGCATTTCTTATACTGCGGTTGTTTGCACGGCAAGGGTACTTGCTATGGCCTTTCAAACCACCATAAATCTGTATTATTTTTTGTCCTTTAAATTCTCCAGAATACAATGTGTTTTATAGAATAGCACTAACCTTCCAAAATCAACATTTTACAATGGCACATGGAGCTGCACACTATCAAATGTGAATGTCAGCCCACTTGCTTTGCACTCTATACAAATGTGACCACCCTTCCAGAATATAAAATTATACATTTTTCCATGAGCATTCACAAAGACACACACACACTCAAAAGTTGTGCACTTTAAAGCTAATAGGGTCATTGTTCAGGGCTCTAGTCAGCCAAATGGGTTAGAGACTGTGCTTTTAAAAAGTGATTATGGCTACACAGTAGAATGTCAAGGATACAGAAGAATACAGGTTTATTGTTGTTTGAAAGCCACAATGCAACTTGGAAATTCACTTAAAAGTACCTAGACCAGAGAGCAAGATGGAATGAGGTGTGTTAACACACTTCAGACCTCAAGGACTAGCACTGTTTGAGAAATGAAGTGCTTCTCTGATTCCGGAATACATTACAGGTACTGTAGACCACACTATCTACCAAGAGAGTTCTAATCTATATTATTCGTAGCCATCTATTTACCACCACAAACCGATGCTGACACTAATACTGCACTCAACGATTTGTATAAGGCCATAAGCAAACAAGAAAATGCTCATCCAGAAGCGGTGCTCCTAGTGGCCGGGGATGTTAATGCAGGCAAACTTAAATCTGTTTTACATAATTTCTACCAGCATGTCACATGTGCAACCAGAGGAGAAAAGAAACTCTAGAGCACCTTTACTCCACACACAGAGACTTAAACAAAGCTCTCCCTCACCCTCCATTTAGCAAATATGACCATAATTCTATCCTCCTGATTCCTGCTTACAAGCAAAAACTAAAGCAGGTGACTCACTCAATACGGAAGAGGTCAGATGACGTGGATGCTATGCTACAAAACTGTTTTGCTAGCACAGACTGGAATATGTTCCAGGATTCATCCAATGGGATTGAGGAGCACACCACATCAGTCACCGGCTTCATCAATTTATTATTTTATTTTTTTTCACCTTTATTTAACCAGGTAGGCAAGTTGAGAACAAGTTCTCATTTACAATTGCGACCTGGCCAAGATAAAGCAAAGCAGTTCGACAACATACAACAACACAGAGTTACACATGGAGTAAAACAAATATACAGTCAATAATACAGTAGAAAAATAAGTCTATGTACAATGTGAGCAAATGAGGTGAGATAAGGGAGGTAAAGGCAAAAAAGTCCATGCTGGCAAAGTAAATACAATATAGCAAGTAAAACACTGGAATGGTAGATTTGTAGTAGAAGAAAGTGCAAAGTAGAAAAACCTGAATGACGTAATTCAAAGCCCTTGCTGAAACACACGAGCGCTTTTGCTAAGTGGTCTATCAGCAGACAAAAGGCTTAGGCGCGGGCACTGCCCGCCCCCGCCTTTCTGTTTTTCCCTCTGTTTACAGACACGCAGATTCCCGGTCGGAATATTATCGCTTTTCTACGAGATAAATTGCAGAAAAATTGATTTTAAACAGCGGTTGACATGCTTCGAAGTACGGTAATGGAATATTTAGAAATGTTTTGTCACGTTATGCGCCATGCGCGCGACCGTGATTTACCATTCGGATAGTGTCTAGAACTCACGAACAAAACGTCGCTGATGGAACATAACGATGGATTATTTGGGACCAAACCTACATTTGTTATTGAAGTAGAAGTCCTGTGAGTGCATTCTGACGAAGAACAGAAAAGGTAAGACCATTTTTCTTATAGGCAATGTGATTTTGGTGAAGGCTAAACTGGGTGGGTGTCTAAATAGCTAGCCCATGATGGCTGGGCTATGTACTTAGAATATTGCAAAATGTCCTTCATCCGAAAAGCTATTTTAAAATCGGACATATCGAGTGCATAGAGGAGTTCTGTATCTATAATTCTTAAAATAATTGTTATGCTTTTTGTGAACGTTTATCGTGAGTAATTTAGTAAATTCACCGGAAGTTTGTGGTGGGTATGCTAGTTCTGAACGTCACATGCTAATGTAAAAAGCTGGTTTTTGATATAAATATGAACTTGATTGAACAGACATGCATGTATTGTATAACATAATGTCCTAGGATTGTCATCTGATGAAGATCATCAAAGGTTAGTGCTGCATTTAGCTGTGGTTTGGGTTTATGTGACATTATATGCTAGCTTGAAAAATGGGTGTCTGATTATTTCTGGCTGGGTACTCTGCTGACATAATATAATGTTTTGCTTTCGTTGTAAAGCCTTTTTGAAATCGGACAGTGTGGTTAGATTAACGAGAGTCTTGTCTTTAAAATGGTGTAAAATAGTCATATGTTTGAGAAATTGAAGTAATAGCATTTCTAAGGTATTTGAATATCGCGCCACTGGCTGTTGAGTAGATTTCGTCCCACCTACCCTAGAGAGGTTAAAATACGCTAACTCTATGCTCTGAAGTGTTCGAGATTGGAATGGAAACTGTGGAACACAGAGAGACCCTTGGACATCAAAAGTTTGAATAATTAAACAATATTTCTATTTTTGAGAACGTGGGAGTGGTCTGTGGACACTTAAAGAACAATCATGACGAGTGTGTTTCATTTGGTGATCTCATGAGGGACAGGAAACACTCATTACTGTGTCTTTGGTTGTGTACACTTCTTAATTATGGGGTTTACATCTAAATATTTTGAATCTTATGTTATTAAACATGACACTATTTGTGAAAGACGTAATGTGATGTTAACCTTTTAAATGAAAATATGGGTTTTCATATAAAGTTAACAAAATCATTGGCCACACCCACGTGAGTATAGACATTACGTTGCCGTCATGGACCGCCCTTCTCTCAGAAGTGTATAAAACCCACTCCTGACTAAATTTACATTAGACCATAAAATATGGAGCTGACGCTACATGTTGAAATGGCTAAGAACTACAGCTCTATAGGCCCAGGAGACCAGACAGCGTGTAGTGTTGGCTACACAACTGGAAATGGTTCAACTCTGAGACTATCGATCACTACAGAATAAAAGCAAATCCTAGACGTAGAATTATTAGTCTGCAGCTGGAAATTACGTAAGTCTAGTACGAGAATACCGACAACCGCAGAAGCATCTATTCTATGCAACGACCATGTGTACGCCTGACGTATCCATTACAACAGACCCTATCTAGAGCCGCTGAGAAAGCTACAACCATGAAAGACATTGTGACTTCTGGGGAAGTTAACCAGAGACTCTCTGTTGAACTGACTCTCCAGCAGATGGACCGGCGATTCCAACAAGACAACAACGACATACGGGACTAAATATATACATTGCAATTATTTTCTAATGAGCGGCCGTTCATGTGCAAAGGATTAGCATGTCAATGGATATAATTATCAACTGTGGGTAGTGAAACCGTTGCGTCTATACGCTCTTTCTGTCCCCATCCCATTCCATTGTCTACCAAGCCGTCATACCGGTTAAGCCCACTAGGGACTTATAAATGCATTGTGTTAGTAACCAATAACTATATTGTTGGTTTATGTATTTCTGTGATTTGTTTAGTTAGTTAGTTAGTTAGAACTGATGAGGTAATAATGATACATTAATAGAAGACTAATCGATAAGATATGTGTAACGGTTGTCATCTGGAAAGGACCAAAACGCAGCGGGTTGTATACTCATCTTCTTTTAATAGGAGAAAGAAGGAAAACCAAACAAACACGTATACAAAAATCACTAAAATGATGAACGACAAAATACAGTCTTGTCAGGCATAGACAGCTAAACAAGCACAACCTCCCACAAATCACAAACACAAACACACCCTAATATATAGGACTCTCAATCAAAGGCAACTAGACAACCCCTGCCTCCAATTGAGAGTCCACACCCCAATTAACTAAACATAGAAACAGACTAACTAGAAAGAACATAGAAATAGACTAACATAGAGCAGTGACCAAAAAACCCAGAAATAATAAATCAAACACCCTACTACATAAACCATCACCCCGAAACACATAAACAAAATACCCTCTGCCACGTCCTGACCAAACTACAATAGCAAATAATCTTTATACTGGTCAGGACGTGACAGTACCCCCCCTAAAGTTGCAGACCCCGGATGCACCTCATAAATAAAAATAAATTTAAAAAAACAACAACAAAAAGAAAAATGTCCCCTAAACTAAAGGGAGGGAAGGGAGGGTGGCTGCCGTCAATGACGGCACCTGTGCTACACCCCCCCTCCCCAACCCAACTATACCGGAGGTGGTTCTGGTTCCGGCCTACTGTCCTCCAGAATGCAGACAGACTTGATCAGTTTCGGGTTGCTGATAGACTCCCTTGGTTCCGGGTCATAGGCAGACTCACCCGGTTCTGGGTCGCAGGCAGACCCCCTCGGTTCCGGGTCGCAGGCAGACTCCCTCGGTTCCGGGTTGCAGGCAGACCCCTTCGGTTCCGGGTCGTAGGCAGGCTTCTTCGGTTCCGGGTTGCAGGCAGACCCCTTCGGTTCCGGGTCGTAGGCAGGCTCCTTCGGTTCCGGGTCACAGGTAAACTCCCTCGGTTCCGGGTCGCAGGCAAACTCCCTCAGTTCCGGGTCGCAGGCAGACTCCCTCGGTTCCTGATCACAGGCAGTCTCCCTCGGTTCCTGATCACAGGCAGTCTCCCTCGGTTCCGGACTAGACACTGTTGCCGGATACTCTGGACTGCACACTGGTGCCGGATACTCTGGACTGCACACTGGTGCCGGATACTCTGGACCGCACACTGGTGCCGGATACTCTGGCCCGCACACTGGTGCCGGATACTCTGGACCGCACACTGGTGCCGGATACTCTGGACCGCACACTGTTGCCGGATACTCTGGACCGCACACTGTTGCCGGATACTCTGGACCGCACACTGTTGCCGGATACTCTGGACCACACACTATTGCCGAACTCTCGAGGCTGGGCTGACGCACTGGAAGCCTGATGCGTGGTACTGGTACTGGATGTGCCAGTCTGGGGACACGCACCTCAGGGCTAGTGCGGGAGCGGGAACAGGCCGAGTCGGACTGGGTTGACGCACTAGAAGCCTGATGCGTAGTGCTGGTACTGGAGGTATCAGCCTGGGAACACGCACCTCAGGGCTAGTGCGGGGAGCGGGAACAGGACGAGTCGGACTGGGCTGATGCACTGGAAGCCGGATGCGTGGTGCTGGTACTGGAGGTATCAGCCTGGGAACACGCTCCTCAGGGCTAGTGCGGGGAGCGGGAACAGGACGAGTCAGACTGGGCTGACGCACTGGACCGTAGAGGCGTACTGGCGGTCTCGAGCGTAGAACTGGCATCGCTCTTATTGGCTGGATGCCCACTTCTCCCTGGCAAATGTGGGGCGCTGGTATTGCGCGTACCGGCCTAAAAATACTAGGCCTCGCCACAGTACCCATTACCCCGAAGCATGGGACCTGTCCATTCACTGGTTGCCCAGAAAAGGTACGGGGATTTGGCCTGGGGCTCAATCCTCGCCCGGCCAAACTACCCATGTGCCCCCCCCAAAAAAAATTATTGGGGCTGCCTCTCGGGCTTAAACGCCAGTCGTGTTCCCCGGTAGCGTTCCCGGTCCTCACCAGACTTCCTCCATGGGCCCTCTCCGGCCAGAATCTTCTCCCACGTCCATTTCTCCCGCCAGTCCATATCGAATTCCCCTTGCTCCTTACTCCGCTGCTTGGTCCATTTTAGGTGGGAGGTTCTGTAACGGTTGTCGTCTGGAAAGGACCAAAACGCAGCGGGTTGTATACTCATCTTCTTTTAATAGGAGAAAGAAGGAAAACCAAACAAACACGTATACAAAAATCACTAAAATGATGAACGATGAAATAAAGTCTTGTCAGGCATAGACAGCTAAACAAGCACAACCTCCCACAAATCACAAACACACCCTAATATATAGGACTCTCAATCAAAGGCAACTAGACAACCCCTGCCTCCAATTGAGAGTCCACACCCCAATTAACTAAACATAGAAACAGACTAACTAGAAAGAACATAGAAATAGACTAACATAGAGCAGTGACCAAAAAACCCGGAAATAATAAATCAAACACCCTACTACATCACCCCGAAACACATAAACAAAATCCCCTCTGCCACGTCCTGACCAAACTACAATAGCAAATAATCTTTATACTGGTCAGGACGTGACAATATGAAAATATCTGAAGAGTCGATTCGGGAAATAGAGACTCTATAAACATTTTCCCACGGTGCCCCGACTTCCTAGTTAATTAAAGTTTACATGACTAGTTGAATCACGTAATTATAATTACACATGGAGAATTGATTTGATAGAATAAGTCTTAACATTTAATGATAGTCACAGACACAGCACTCCATCACTCTCCTTCTTGGTAAAGTAGCCTTTACACAGCATGGAAGTGTGTTTTGCCATTGTCCTGTTGAAAAACAAATGCTAGTCCCACTAAGCCCAAACCATATGGGATGGCGTATCGCTGCAGAATGCTGTGGTAGCCATGCTGGCTAAGTGTGCCTTGAATTCTAAATAAATCACAGACAGTGTCCCCAGCAAAGCACCTCCACACCATGAAACCTCCTCCTCCATGCTTTACAGTGGGAAATACACATGCAGAGATTATCCGTTCACCCACACTGCATCTCACAAAGACATGGCGGTTGGAACCAATTTGGACTCAACAGACCAAAGGACACATTTCCACCGGTCTAATGTCCATTGCTCATGTTTCTTGGCCCAAGGAAGTCTCTTTGTCACGTCCTGACCAGCAGATGGAGCTGTTGTAGTAGTTTTGGGGTCAGGACGTGGCAGTCTTGTGTGTGTGAATGTTCTGTATTGGTCTTGTGACTCCTGATCAGGAACAGCTGGGGATCGTTGTTCCTGATTGGGAGTCATATATGTAGGAGTATGTTTGTCACTTGGTTATGTGGGTAGTTGTCCTTGCACTGTGTTGTATGTGCCTGCAAGACTGTTGCTGTTGTCTTTATTGTTTTTTTTGTCCAGTGGATACTTTACTCCTTTTTTTTTTATTAAAAAACATGAGAATCCACATACCTGCTGTGCCTTGGTCCATTCTTGACGACGGACGTTACAGAACTACCCACCACCAAAGGACCAAGCAGCGGAAGAGGAGGAAGCCACAGGAGAACAAAATGGAGGAATGGACATGGGAGGACGTCCTGGACGGCAAGGGAGCCTACACCTGGGAGGAGATCCTGGCCGGAAGGGATCGCCTCCCATGGGATCAGGTGGAGGCACTCAGGAGAGTGGAGGCAGCTGGACAGAGGAACCAACGCGAACGTTATGCTGGAACACGGCTGGCTTACAAGCCAAAGAACACCATCCCAACCGTGAAGGACGGGGAAATGTGCATCATGATGTGTGGGTGCTTTGCTGCAGGAGGGACTGGTGCACTTCACAAAATAGATGGCATCATGAGGATGGAAAATTATGTGTATATATTGAAGCAACATCTCAAGACACCAGTCAGGAACTTAAAGCTTGGTCGCAAATGGGTCTTCCAAATGGACACTGACCCCAAGCATACTTCCAAAGTTGTTGCAAAATGGCTTAAGTACAACAAAGTCAAGGTTTTGGAGTGGCCTTCACAACGCCCTGACCTCAATCCTATAGAAATTTTGTTGGCAGAACTGAAAAAGTGTGTGTGAGCAAGGAGGCCTACAAACCTGACTCAGTTACACCAGCTCTGTCAGGAGGAATAGGCCAAAATTCACCCAACTTATTGTGGGAAGCTTGTGAAAGGCTACACAAAAAGTTTGACCCAAGTTAAACAATTTAAAGGCAATGCTGCCAAATACTAATTGAGTGTATGTAAACTTCTGACCCACTGGGAATGTGATGAAAGAAATAAAAGCTGAAATAATCCTTCTCTCTGCTATTATTCTGACATTTCACATTGTTGAAATAAAGTGGTGATCCTAACTGACCTAAGACAGGGAATTTTTACTTGGATTAAATGTCAGGAATTGTGAATAACTGAGTTTAAATGTATTTGGCTAAGGTGTATGTAATCTTCTGACTTCAACTGTAGGTCCCTATATAGAGGGACCTGTATAGGGAATAGGGAATGTACCATGGAAGGAGTCCATTGAGCCAATTTCCAAATTGCATCACAAATTCCTGGGGAACCAATAAGCTTGCAGTCTGATGGCAGGCCAGCTTATCAGAGCCAGCCATTTGAGAGTGGCCTGGACCATGTGACTCACAGCACATGGTCCAGGGGGTTAATATTGACCCACACAGCCTTACTACCTGATTAAACAAGACAAGAGGAGTAACTCTGGGGCGTGACAGGAAGCCATTGTACTACTGTTGGCTCTATTTCCCCCCTCTCTCCCTTCGCAGAGGTAATGGATTTAGTGGTGGTAGAAAAAATCATTAAAGGAAACAATTGTTCTCTGTTTTCCTCCTTTTCCATGTCTCTCTCTAAGCATTTTTAGTGTCTTGTCTTATAGTGTACTTACAGACTAGTGTGTCTTTATAGTTTACTTCTCACAGCTACGAAGCTCTAAATCAATTCATAAATAATTCGGAGCTGTTCTCGCGGAGTCACTGTCATATACAGTAGGCTGTGTTGCATGGAGTGAACTTTTAACACAGGTATGTAGAGGAACCCGAAAAGCCCCTATTCAAAGAAAATTCAAAAGCAATTTATAAATAGAAATATTTCAGTATGTGGTCTTTTCAGTAATTCACATAGAGAGGAGAGAGGGAGATGAGGGAGGCAGGGAAAAGACAAATGGGATGAAGAATGGTCAGTCGAGCCCTGGGCTGAGCTAATGGATCATATGCCTTCTCCTGGAGACAGTGGAGGGGTGGTGGGGTGGTGGGATGTTGGGGCTCGGTCAGCACCCACAGACCAGAGAGCCTAGTTCAGCACTATAATCATCTACACTCAAGGCAGGAGGATTGCAATTGAAAGAAGAGAGGGGAAAGAGCAGAAAGAGGTGGAGTGAGTGAGTTAAAGGTAAGAGGTAAGATGGAGAGTAGCATTTGGAGAGTACTCTTCCATATCTCCTTTGTTGTAAGGTCTGGTCAGAGTCAGTGGTCTCGGTTTCCACTACCTGGTAATATTACTTTGGTTATGTCCCAAATGGCATCCTATTTGGCCCATAGGGCTCTGGTCAGAAGTAGTGCATTATATAGGGAATACGGTGCCATTTGGGACACATCCTCTGTGATTGCACACAGTGAGAGAGGTAGGCACTACGGCAAGGCAGTGCCATATGAATGACAACTTATTGTGGGCATCACAACCTATTTTTCTTGCCCTCATTGGTGTAACCCTGACAATTGGTTGGTAATAAGGTCCTTCATAAAGACAGTCTCCCGGTTCATTCAATCAGTCATGTAATAGTTTGCTGGGAACAGTTCTTTGCGTCTGTCTGTGCAGCAGGAGACAGGTTGTAACTCTGGGTGTGTCCCAAATAGTACCCTATTCTTTATATAGTGCATTACTTTCGACCAAAACCTTGGTCAAAAGTAGAGCACTTCAAAGGGAACACTAGGGTGCCATTTGTAACGCATTTTCAGTGAACAGATTTCCTGTGCAAGGAATGAGCCTGCAGCCTTATCGCTAGCTTGTCCAAGTAATATAAAAGTAGTTGCCCTTACAGATAAAACCCAATTGTACAATTTCCACGTACAATTTTGTACAATTTTATTTCGCATATGAAATCATGTGGTTTTGGATTTAAAATGAATATTTTTTACATGAGATTTCACAGATGATTCCCTGCAAACAAAAAGTCTTTAGCATGTCCCCAGAACATCACAAAATAGTCAGTGTTTCACACACTTTGACATACATTGTGTTATTTATACAAAAACTATTATTCAACATGTCCTCACCTGAGATCTGAACTCATAACCTCTTGAGTCACGGCATTCCGATCTTGTTGCTACACCACCATGTCTGTGTCAATGACTGTCTCGTTGGTTTATCAGGATGGTTGCCGGGGCAAAAATGAATAGGGCACGGTTCTTTTCTTCCTCCTCCACTGCTCCCCTCCACATTCTCCTTATTCCCTCCACCACCTCCCCTTCACTTCTTCCACCTTATCCCCAGCAGGGAGGTCTGTGTCCAGAGGAGCAAGAGGAGCAGGAGGAGGGCAGTGCAGGGTGGGGAGAGAGGGAGCACAGACAGAGGAGGAGGAGTGGAGGGAGAGAGATGGGGTGAGGAGGTAGAGGAGTGGAAAGATAGAGCGAGTGAGCACAGACTGAGGAGGAAGTGAAGAGAGGAGTGGCAGGAGAGAGGGAGGATGAAGAGATGAGGGGAGGAGGAGGTGGAGGAGTGGAGGGAGAGAGGGATGAGGATGAAGAGATGAGGTGAGGAGGAGGAGTGGAGGGAGAGAGGGAGGATGAAGAGATGAGGTGAGGAGGAGGTGGAGGAATGGAGGGAGAGAGGGAGGATGAAGAGATGAGGGGAGGAGGAGGTGGAGGAGCGGAGGGAGAGAGGGATGAGGATGAAAAAATGGGTCTAACTAACTAACAACTGGAACATAGAGAAGATTACAAAGATGTGTCTCCCATCTTTTTTATTAGCCATTTGGTTTGTACTATAGAAGGTGTTAATAATGTGAGTTCTCTGAACATCATGTCGGTGTGGTGATAGCCTTCCTTCCACAGTAGGAGAGAAAATGCTATGCAGACATTAAAGTCTTTAGAGTTCCTATTGGCTTCCTTAATCTATAGCAATTATCTAGTATGTTTGAGTTTGATATGGAGGAGTACAGGATAGTGCAAATAAAAGGTTCCTTTTTGCATGTGTTTAGGGGCCTTTAGTGTTGGTTTCCCGGACACAAATTAAGCCTAGTTCTGGACTACAAAGCAAGCACAATGGAGAATCTCTGTTGAAAATGCTTTTTTAGTGCAGGATTAGGCTTAATCTTAGTATGGATTGATTTCATGTTCTGTCATTATATTCAAATACTATAGTTTTGGAAAGACTTCGTAACCAGTTGTTGTACTAACAAAAACATTGCCTATACTCTGATGGCACTTTTCTACCAACTGAGGTACTCAAAGCACTTTACATAGTAGGGGGAAACTAACCTCATTTACCACCAATGTGTAGCACCCACCTGGGTGATGCACGGCAACCATTTTTGTGCCAGAACACTCACCACACATCAGGTGGAGAGTGATATGTGCCAATTAGGAATGAGGGGATGATTAAGTGGTCACGATAGCACATACTCTTACAATAAGTGCCATGGGATTTTTTATGACCACAGAGAGTCGGGACAACCATTTAACATCCCAACCGAAAGACAACACGCAACACAGGGCAATGTCCCCTGTTGACTGCCCTGGGATCTCCTTAAAACAGAGGGAAGAGTGCCCACTCCAGGCCCTCCAACACCACTTCCAGCAGCGTCTGGTCTCCTAGCCAGGGACCGACCAGGACCGACTCTGCTTAGCTTCAGAAGCAAGCCAGCAGTGGGATACAGGATGGTATGCTGCTGGCTTGTTTCTCGACAGGTCATAAAAGTTTCTTGGGTAATGTTAGTGCTGTACTCTGTCTATTTACTGTATTGGCTGGGCAGGATGACAGAGATGGAGCCAGATGATGTGTGTGTGATGAGATCACCACAGCCAATCTGATCTGTTCCTGGTCACATGGGTCAAATTGAGCCATGCCAATAGAGGTATGCTCACACACACACTCACGCGCTTACTTGCTTATGATCATCTCACACATTCACATGCACACACACAGACAATATGAGTAAATTACTATCTACAGAATCTTGAACAACCTTGATTTGACTGTGGCAGGTGTTGTATTCGAAGAAATCTGCATCGTTGCTGCCACTTTTTATTACATTTTTTTGTTGTTTATTTTTTTTTCCCCCTGGGTAAACCAACACTAGGTATAAATGGGTGTTTGTAAAAAAAAAAGCAAAACTCGGATGTTGATAGATCATTTATTTTCACACATATACAGTCATTTAAAATAGGGAAGGTAGAACAAAACAGGTAGCTCAGTCTCCTTCTTATTTGATTCAATCAATTTGAATCAACCTCTCTGGATTTCTTATTTAGAGAAATTGGAATGGATGGAATAATCCGTATCTGTATGATTTTTCCATCAGAAGTCCCAAATAGCATGCCGCATCTTGAGCCAGTCCTATTCGAGTGACTCAGTTTGTCCTCTGATTGGGAAAGATATTTTCTTCTACGCCATCAAATGAATAAATCAATTAAATGAAAGTATATGCCTATGTACAAAAGTGCAAAAACAGTCAACAATATGAATGATTTTACCTTGGCATAACTTTTTATTTCATTTGAAAACATGCATGGTACATCAACCTCTCATATGAAATATGTTATTTAACGGTCCTAAGGGAGACCCTAAGGGATGAAAAGGAATAAAAAAATGTAGCTCCAGGTGTGTGTGTGATGAGATCATCACAGCCACTCTGATCTGTTCCTGGTCACATGGGTCAAATTGAGCCATGCCAAAAGAGGTATGCTCACACACACACTCACGCACTTACTTGCTTATGATCATCTCACACATTCACATGCACACACACACAGACAATATGAGTAAAGGACTCCATTATTCTACCCCTGTTGAGAAAGAGCACAAATGCCTGGCCTTTCTATTACATCTGCCAAAACTAACGAACATGGCCACATATTTACTGTGGCTGAACTTTGCTGGACATTCAGTTTCCCTGCAGGGGTATTTGTATCAGAGACACTGCTCCCTACTTCATCACCGTGCCTCTTCTTCCCAGAGACTTTAAAGAAACAAGCCTCCCACTGAATCATTATTGAAAAACTCCAATTAAACTTCAGGTTCAGTCCAACTGAACTGAAGTTATTGTGTTCTATTTCATAGATTTTCCAAACAACATTGTTGTTGTAGTGTATGATTAACACCAAGAGATCTACTTTTATTTACTTTTATTGAAGCAGAAGAGCTGAATGTGTGCTAGTGTACTTATTTTGCTATCTACAGAATCTTGAACAACCTTGATTTGACTGTGGCAGGTGTTGTATTCGAAGAAAGCTGCGTCATTGCTGCCACTTTTTATTACATTTTTTTGTAGTTTCTTTCTCTCCCTGGGTAAACCAAGATTAGGTTTAAATAGGTGTTTGTAAAATAAAATAGAGCGAAACTCGGATGTTGATAGATCATTTATTTTCACACATATACAGTCATTTAAAATAGGGAAGGTAGAACAAAACAGGTAGCTCAGTCTTCTGATTTGATTCAATCAATTTGAATGAACCTCTCTGGATTTCTTATTTAGAGAAATTGGAATGGATGGAATAATCCGTATCTGTATGATTTTTCCATCAGAAGTCCCAAATAGCATGCCGCATCTTGAGCCAGTCCTATTCGACTGTGACTCAGTTTGTCCTCTGATTGGGAAAGATATTTTCTTCTACGCCATCAAATGAATAAATCAATTAAATTAAAGTATATGCCTATGTACAAAAGTGCAAAAATGATTTTACCTTGGCATAACTTTTTATTTAATTTGAAAACATGCATGGTACATCAACCTCTCATATGAAATGCGTTATTTAAATGGTCCCAAGGGAGACCCTAAGGGATTAAAAGGAATCATTTGTTTTAGCTCCAGGTGTGTGTGTGTGTGTGTGTGTGTGTGTGTGTGTGTGTGTGTGTGTGTGTGTGTGTGTGTGTGTGTGTGTGTGTGTGTGTGTGTGTGTGTGTGTGTGTGTGTGTGCATGTGTGTCTGGTCAAACCTCTCATGTCTCTCTAGGTTCATTATAGCCTCTCTATCTCTCTTTGTTCACACTCCTTTTCAGTCCAAGGACTACACGCACGAGGTAATAACCCAACGGGCACACACTGGTTGAATCAACGTTGTTTCCACGTCATTTCAATGAAATTACATTTAACGTGGAATATACACTAATTAACGTCTATGTTGTGCTATTGCACAATTGTATTTGCCACATGCTCCGTAAACAACAGGTCTTGATTAACAGTGAAATGCTTACTTATGGGCCCTTCCCAACAAAGCAAAGAAAAAATATATGAAAATAATAAATCACGGAATAAATACACAATGAGTACCAATAACTTGGCTGTATACACAGGGTACCAGTACCGAGTCGATGTGCAGGGGTACGAAGTAATTGAGGTAGATATGTACATATAACTAGGAATAAAGTGACTGGGCAACAGGATAGATAATAAATAGTAGCAGCAGCGTATGTGAGGAGTCAAAAGGGCCAATGTAGAAAGTCCAGGTAGCTATTTTAGTAGTCTTTTGGCTTGGGGTAGAAGCTGTTCAGTGTCCTGTTGGTTCCAGACTTGGTGCATCGGTATGGTAGCAGAGATAACACCCTATGACTTGAGTGGCTGGAGTCGTTTGACAATTATTAGGGCCTTCCTCTGACACCGCCTGGTATAGAGGTCCTGGATTGTAGGGAGCTCAGCCCTAGTGATGTACTGGGCTGTATGTACTACCCTCTGTAGCTCCTTGCAGATGGATGCCAAGCAGTTGCCATACCAAGCAGTGATGCAACAAGTCAAGATGCTCTCAATGGATGAGGGAGAGGTTGTTATCCTGGCACCAGTGCTTGACTTGGAGTGAGATAGGTGCTGCTACTCATTTTGGGTGCTGGTACTGTTTATATTTAGGTGGAGGAGCTCCACAATACTTTTGCCTTAGACCGCTGCGCCACTAGGGATGCCCCGAAACAAGGTTTTGTCCAGAGGGGATACAGCTTTTGTCAAATTTGACTTTTTGTAGCAGGTTTAGGAGAATTTACACAGCAGGTTAGGATAATTAGGTTAGGCTGTATCCCATCTAGACATGACCCCAAAACAAGGCCAATAATAATACCCAGTGTGCTTTGCAGATCATTTTGGTATGTTCATTTTCACATATACATTTACATTTTGGTCATTTTGCAGACACTCTTATCCAGACATGACCAAATGTATGTGGACACCTGCTCGTTGAACATCTCACTCCAAAATCATGGGCATTAATATGGAGTTGGTCCCGCTTTTCAGCTATAACAGCCTCCACTCTTCTGGGAAGGCTTTCCACTACATGTTGGAACATTGCTGCGAGGACTTGCTTCCATTCAGCCACAAGAGCATTAGTGAGGTCGGGCACTGATGTTGGGCGATTAGGCCTGGCTCACACTCGGCGTTCCAATTCATCCCAAAGGTGTTCGATGGGGTTGAGGTCAGGTTGAAGTCCTTCCACACCGATCTCGACAAACCATTTCTGTATGGACCTCGCTTTGTGCACGACGGCATTGTCATGCTGAAACAATAAAGGGCCTTCCCCAAACGGTTGCCGCAAAGTTGGAAGTTGGAAGCACAGAATCGTCTAGAATGTGATTGTATGCTGTAGCATTACACTGGAACTAAGGGGCCTAGCCCGAACCATGTAAAAAAGCCCCAGACCATTATTCCTCATCCACCAAACTTTACTTTTGCACTATGCATTGGGGCAGATAGCATTCTCCTGGCATTCGCCAGGTGTGGAAAAAGTGCCCAACAGTCATACTTGAGTAAAAGTAAAGATACCTTAATAGAAAAAGACTCAAGTAAAAGTGAAAGTCACCCAGTAAAATATTACTTGAGTAAAAGTCTAAAAGTATTTTGTTTTAAATATACTTAAGTATCAAAAGTAAATGCAGTTGCTAATATATACTTAAGTATTAAAAGTAAAAGTATAAATCATTTCAAATTCCTTATATTTAGCAAACCAGACGACACAATTTACTTGTTTTTTTATTTATGGATAGCCAGGAGCACACTCCAACACTCAGACATAATTTATAAATGAAGCATTTGTGTTTAGTGAGTCCGCTATATCAGAGGCAATAGGGATGACCAGGAATGTTCTCTTGATAAGTGCATGAATTTGACCATATTTGAATTTTGAATTTTTCAGGGAACACGTATGGAGTAAAAAGTACTTTTAAAAGTAAAAGTTGACAAAAATATAAATAGTAAAGGAAAGTACAGATAGCCCAACTTAAGTAGTACTTTAAAGTATTTTTACTTAAGTAATTTAAACCACTGGCATCCACCTAACCTAGGTTTGTCCGTCAGACTGCCAGATGGTAAAGATTCTTCACTCCAGAGAACACGTTTCCACTGCTCCAGTGTCTAATTGTGACGAGCTTTACACCACTCCAACCTAAACTTGAATTAGGTAAACTTAGGCTTGTGTGCTGCTGCTCGGCCATGGAAACCCATTTCATGAAGCTCCCGATGAACAGTTCTTGTGCTGACGTTGCTTCCAGAGGCAGTTTGGAACTTGGTAGTGAGTTTTGCAACCGAGGACAGATGATTTTTATGCAATATTCGCTTCAGCACTCAGCGGTCTCATTCTGTGAGCATGTGTGGCCTACTACTTCATGGCTGAGCCATTGTTGCTCCTAGATGTTTCCACTTCACAATAACGGCACTTACATTTGACCGGGGCAGCTCTACCAGGGCAGAAATTTGACAAATTGACTTGTTAGAAAGGTGGCATCCTATGACGGTAACACATTGAAAGTCACTGAGCTTTTCAGTAAGGCCATTCTACTGCCAATGTTTGTCTATGGAGATTGCATGATTGTGTGCTCAATTTTATGCACCTGTCAACAACGGGTGTAGCTGAAATAGCCGAATCCACTCATTTGAAGGGGTGTCCGCATACTTTTGTATATATAGTGTATATTCAGTGCATTCAACTAAGGTAGTTAAACAACAACATATCACAGTCATAGAAATTAAAACGTTTTTATAAACGTTATTGAGTATGTTGTTGCTGTTCGTGTCGGCTACTTACAAATGCATTTTAATGAAATATATTTAAAAATACGTATTTTATAGTTTATTTCGTAATTGTATTTTTTGTTTTTTGCCCTTCCCTGGCGGCAGCTCTAATCTTTAGCTCAGTGCAGATGTTGCCTGTAATCAATGGCTTTTGGTTGGGATATGTACGTACAGTCATTGTAGAGACGAGTGCGATGCACTTATTATTGAAGCCGGTGACTGATGTGGTGAACTCCTCAATGTCATCGGATGAATCCCAGAACATTTTCCAGTCTGCGCTAGCAAAACAGTCATGTAGCTTATCTTCCGCTTCATCAGACCACTTCCATATTGTGCGCATCACTGGTACTTCCTACTTGAGTTTTTGCTTGTAAGCAGGAATCAGGAGTTAAGAGTCATGGCCAGATTTTCAAAAGGGAGGGCGAGGGACAGCCTTGTATGCGTTTCTGTGTGAAAAGTGATCAAGAGTTTTGTTGCCTCTAGTTGCACAGGTGACATGCTGGTAAAAATTAGGTCAAACGGATTTAAGTTCCCCTGCATTAAAATCACCGGCAACGAGAAGTACGGCCTCTGAATGTGCATTTTCTTGTTTTCTTATAGCCCTATGAAGCTCGTTGAGTGCGGTCTTAGTGCCAGCATCAGTTGTGGTGGTAAATAGACAGCTACAAAAAATATAGATGAAAACTAACTCAAGCAAGCAAAAACTTGTGACTTCCTTAATTTTGCACACCAGCTGTTGTTAAGACAGAAACACACCCTTACCCATCTCATCTTTCCCGAGGCTGACGTCTGATCTTGACAATGCATAGAAAAGCCAGAGAGGTGTATATTATTCATGTCCTTGTTCAGCCACAACAAAAAATATGGGACATTACAGTCCTTCAGGTCCCGTTGATAGGATAGTCTTGAACGGAGCTCATCCAGTTTATTATTTAGTGCTTGTACGTTCGGCAACTAAACAGAGGGCACTGGCAGTCTAGATGCTCGCCAACATAGTCTAATCATGAAGCCACCGCTTCCTCTTTCAAGTCCCAGAGATCAGGGTCTGGTAAACATAACATCCAGAGCTGCCAAAATTGTTGAAGTAGAAATCTTCATCCAAATCGAGGTTAGTGATCGCTGTTCTGATATCCAGAAGCAGTTTTTGTTCATAAGAAATGATGGCGGGAAACATTATGTACAAAAAAGTTAAGATCAGCGTAAACCCCCCCCCCCCCCCCACACACAAAATAGCAGAATTGGCTATCCACTACAGCGCCATCTCAGTGTATCTATCAGCTTGGGTATGAGTGAACCCATGAACTCATGATGATCCTTTTACAATTGAAAGAACTGAAGGGAATCTCTCAAACACAGAGGAATACACCCATTCAGCATTGTTCACACCCTCTTTAGCATTAGCCCCACCCATCTATTTAAGGATTCACAATGTAGTAAATAACCAAAGATTTCAAGACTAAAAGTGATGAAAAAAGTAGTACTAAAAATAAACTTTATCTAGTCCTTGGTCGATATCCTAATCTGACTTTTGTGCAGGTCATGTTGTTCTTCACATTACCATCTCTGGTAAACACACTATATAAAATACAATCTAAGATTATTTGTCACATGCACAGGATACAGAAGGTGTAAACGATACAGTGAAATGGTTACATGCATAATGGAGTCTTTTGTTCAGACATATAGCTAGCAAGCTAGCTAAACAATGAACCATAATCAAAAATCTAATCCCATGTTCAAAACAACTGGGAATTCCAACTCGGGAACCTGACCTCTTTCTACAGCTCATACACAGATCATACACAAAGTTAGCGAGCCAGCCAGCCTTTAAATAGCAATGAAAATGACTTTCTGACAAAAGAAGAAGCGTATAATATCTGAAAATGTAGCTAGACTCTTACTTCTTACATGGATCAATGCTTCTCCCTCGCTCTGTCATGGATGCCATGGTTGCCCTTAGTTTGAAGATGTAATCCAGAGACAAGTGTTTTATACAACAGCCTTCTTTCTGTGTTCTCTTTTTGGACTCTCTCCGCATTTGGCAATCATCTCTCTGCTTCCACAGGACATTCCACTGATTTCAAAACTCAGTCATCTTCATCTTCATGCGACACTGTTTCTACCCAACCATTGTCATCAGAATACTCTACAATGTCTGGTTCAATGAAAATGTTGTTACCTAAATCAGGGATTTCGTCATTGTCTAATTCATTTTCAGAGTCAGAGAGAGTCAGCATGGCATGATCATCCTCCAGAAAGTAGTCCATCACAACGTTTTCCCACTGATCCGTCGATAGCGCTATTAACTTCAGGGCAGAAATGTTGAGAACAATAGCAAAACTTTTTCAGTTCTTCATGAAATATTTCCTAAAAAGCCATGGTAGACAGCATTATCCACACATACTTAACAGCTCATGTTATAGACAGAAAGATGCTACATAGCAGACCAATCCGAACTCATCTCTCGGCATGCCCAGCCCATCCATTATCTCAGCCAATCATGACTAGCGGGAAGGTTCCTGTATTTTTCCGTGGCTAAACCAACTAGGCTCGTTATTTAAAATTTTTATTCGTATTTACAGATGGCATGCAAGTTTGTTATTAAGGTACCTGAAAGGAAAAAAATTATCTCCTGTGAAGTAGTGACGTCCAACATACGCTTAGTTTCTTGAAACGGGTCACATATTGATTGGTGGCTTTCGGAAAGTGGCACCAAATTAAAATGTTTCATTAGCAGTTTGAATAAGTGTTCCCTTCAATTGTTCTAACACTTTTTATTTTTCATTGCCTTTCTTGCTCCCTCTCATACTCATCCCTGTCTTCCTCTCTCTTTCTTACTCTCTCTCTCCATCTCTTTCTTCACTCTCCTTCTCTCTCTGCATCTCCCTCTCATACTCTCTTTCTAGCACTATCTCTCTCTCTCCCTCCATCTCACTCTCTCCCTCTCTGTTACTCCTTCTCTCCGTCACCTGGTGTAATTATATGTAAGTGTGCTTATTATGTTTGGTTCACTGGAGACATCCACCATCTCAGTGTTTACACGCTTGAAGCCTAACCAGAGAGACTGTTGACCTGGTGGTAAGGGCCCCCTACCAAAGAGGTTCTAGTGGACATGGGTGTCTGGGGGTGTGGCCCCCAACACACACAAGCACCCACCTCTCCTGTCCTGTTTACAGTTGATGTTCAAAGCCTAACTAACAGGCTGTAAAATTACATTTCCACTCTGCAAGAAGAGGTCATCTCCTCTGTAGCTACTCCAGACCAAGACAGGAAGCCACACAAATAGGCAGATAGATAGCTGTTTTACTTACTATGTATATACCCTGTCTGTCCTCTTGTTGGTTTCAAAATGCCTGTTTCTTTCTGTACTTTCGTGTGACACCAGGTTTATGAGAATAGAACCCATTCCTAGAAAAGAGGGTAGGATAAATAATTAGTAATTGTCATCTTTTTGTCACACACAGTGTCTGCTTAAAGGGCATGATATATAGGATATATCCATATCTTAAATTCATGCCCATAAATGGAATTAACAAATTATGTATGTATGATTATATTTTTCATACATCCCACATACTCAGTGGTGTGAAGTACTTAAGTAAAAATACTTTAAAGTACTACTTAACTTACATCTAGACGTTCCGCTAGCGGAACACCGCTCCAATATCCAATGATAGGGTGTGGCGTGAAATACAAACTCCTCGAAAATCCGAAAACTTCCATTTTTCAAACATATGACTATTTTACAGCATTTTAAAGACAAGACTCTCCTTTATCTAACCACACTGTCCGATTTCAAAAAGGCTTTACAACGAAAGCAAAACATTAGATTATGTCAGGAGAGTACCCAGCCAGAAATAATCAGACACCCATTTTTCAAGCTAGCATATAATGTCACAAAAACCAAAACTACAGCTAAATGCAGCACTAACCTTTGATGATCTTCATCAGATGACACTCCTAGGACATTATGTTATACAATACATGCATGTTTTATTCAATCAAGTTCATATTTATATAAAAAAAACAGCTTTTTTACATTAGCATGTGACGTTCAGAACTAGCATTCCCACCGAACACTTCCGGTGAATTTACTAAATTACTCACGATAAACGTTGACAAAGTACATAACAATAATTTAAAGAATTATAGATACAGAACTCCTTTATGCAATCGCGGTGCCCAATTTTAAAATAGCTTTTCGGTGAAAGCACATTTTGCAATATTCTGAGTAGATAGCCCGGCCATCACAGGCTAGCTATTTTGACACCCACCAAGTTTGGTACTCACCAAAACTCAGATTTACTATAAGAAAAATTGGATTACCTTTGCTGTTCTTTGTCAGAATGCACTCCCAGGGCTTCTACTTCAACAACAAATGTTGGTTTGGTTCCAAATAATCCATAGCTATATCCAAATAGCGGCGTTTTGTTTGTGCGTTCAAGACGCTATCCGAAGGGTAACGAAGGGTGACGCGCGGACGCGTATCGTGACAAAAAATTTCAAAATATTCCATTACCGTACTTCGAAGCATGTCAAACGCTGTTTAAAATCAATTTTTATGCGATTTTTCTCGTAAAATAGCGTTAATATTCAGACCGGGAGTCGTTGTTTTCGTTCAAAGACTGAAAATGTAAAATGGCCTCTTCACGTGCATGCGCACGCCCGTCTCATTGTTCTCAGATTGACCACTATCCAAATACGCTACTGTTTTTCAGCCAGAGACTGCAGAGTCATCATTCAACCTTCTGGCGCCTTCTGAGAGCCTATGGGAGCCTTAGAAAGTGTCACGTTACAGCAGAGATCCTCTGTTTTGGATAGAGATGACAAAGAAAGCCAAGAAATGGTCAGACAGGGTACTTCCTGTACAAAATCTTCTCAGATTTTGGCCTGCCATTTGAGTTCTGTTATACTCACAGACACCATTCAAACAGTTTTAGAAACTTTGGAGTGTTTTCTATCGAAAGCTAATAATATGCATATTCTAGTTTCTGGGCAGGAGTAATAACCAGATTAAATCGGGTACGTTTTTTATCCGGCCGTGAAAATACTGCCCCCTATCCATAACAAGTTAAGTAGTTTTTTGGGGGTATCTATACTTTACTTTACTATTTATATTTTTGACAACTTTTACTTTTACTTCACTACATTCCTAAAGAAAATGTCCATACCTTTTCCCTGACAACCAAAAGTACTTGTTACATTTTGAATGCTTTGCAGAACAGGAAAATTGTGAAATTCAAATGTTTGACTTTGACTCAAGTAGTATTTTACTGGGTGACTGACTCACTTTTACTTGAGTAACTTTCTATAAAAGGTATCTATACTTTTACTCAAGTATGACAATTGGGAACTTTGTCCACCACCGCACATACTATCTCAGTATCAGTCACAAAATAATATCTTATCCTCACTCAGGGATAACCTGCAGGATATACAGTGGGGGAAAAAAGTATTTGATCCCCTGCTGATTTTGTACGTTTGCCCAGTTACAAAGAAATTATCAGTCTATAATTTTAATAGTAGGTTTATTTGAACAGTGAGAGACAGAATAACAACAAAAAAATCCCCAAAAAGCATGTCAAAAATGTTATAAAATGATTTGCATTTTAATGAGGGAAATAAGTATTTGACCCCTCTGCAAAAGTACTTGGAGGCAAAACCCTTGTTGGCAATCACAGAGGTCAGACGTTTCTTGTAGTTGGCCACCAGGTTTGCACACATCTCAGGAGGGATTTTGTCCCACTCCTCTTTGCAGATCTTCTCCAAGTCATTAAGGTTTCGAGGCTGACGATTGGCAACTCGAACCTTCAGCTCCCTCCACAGATTTTCTATGGGATTAAGGTCTGGAGACTGGCTAGGCCACTCCAGGACCTTAATGTGCTTCTTCTTGAGCCACTCCTTTGTTGCCTTGGCCGTGTGTTTTGGGTCATTGTCATGCTGGAATACCCATCCACAACCCATTTTCAATGCCCCGGCTGAGGGAAGGAGGTTCTCAGCCCCGCTTTGAGGCGGTGAAGTTGTCCTGTCCCCTTAGCAGAAAAACACCCCCAAAGCATAATGTTTCCACCTCCGTGTTTGACGGTGGAGATGGTGTTCTTGGGGTCATAGGCAGCATTCCTCCTCCTCCAAACACAGCGAGTTGAGTTGATGTCAAAGAGCTCCATTTTGGGCTCATCTGACCATAACACTTTCACCAGTTGTCCTCTGAGTCATTCAGATGTTCATTGGCAGACTTCAGACGGGCCTGTATATGTATTCTTGAGCAGGTGGACCTTGCGGGCACTGCAGGATTTCAGTCCTTCACGGCGTAATGTGTTACCAATTGTTTTCTTGGTGACTATGGTCACAGCTGCCTTGAGATCATTGACAAGATCCTCCCGTGTAGTTCTGGGCTGATTCCTCACCGTTCTCATGATCATTGCAACTCCACGAGGGGAGATCTGGCATGGAGCCCCAGGCCGAGGGAGATTGACAGTTCTTTTGTGTTTCTTCCATTTGCGAATAATCGCACCAAATGTTGTCACCTTCTCACCAAGCTGATTGGTGATGGTCTTGTAGCCCATTCCAGCCTTGTGTAGGTCTGCAATCTTGTCCCTGACATCCTTGGGATGATCCTTGGTCTTGGCCATGGTGGAGAGTTTGGAATCTGATTGATTGCTTCTGTGGACCGATGTCTTTTTTACAGGTAACAAGTTGCGGTTAGGAGCACTCCCTTTAACCCCTGTGCGGCCTCTTTCCCGTAAGCGGGACGAACATCCAGCGAAAAACTCCTATCGACATTAGCATAACGAAATTTAATATTTTATTTTTTTCAAATATAGGACTGTCTCATATCGTTTTATAGATACACCTCTCCTGAATCGACCCACGTTGTCCGATTTCAAAAAGGCTTTACAGGAAAAGCAAAACATTAGATTATGTTAGAGGAGTACATGGTAAAAGTAGCCACATAGCCATTTTCCAACCAACCACATGCATCACAAATAACCAAAAAACAGCTAAATGCAGCACTAACCTTTTACAAACTTCATCAGATGACACACCTAGGACATCATGTTACACAATGCATGCATTTTTTTGTTCGATAAAGTTCATATTTATATATAAAAACAGCATTTTACATCGGCTAGTGATGTTGACTAACTATTTTCCCTCAAATGCATCCCGGGAAACAGTGCTACAATTTACTCAATTACTATTCGAAAACATTTTTAAAATGTAATATTGTCATTCTAAGATTTATAGATGAATATCTCTTGAAAGCACCTGTAATACCAGATTTAAAAATAACTTTACTGGGTAATCACACTTTGCGATAAAAGGGGATGCGATACTCAGAAAATTACCTAGTAAATACAGCTCGGCGCCATCTTGGAACAATCGCATATCACATCTAATCTTGTATACTATTGTCAATAATCCCTTACCTTTGGTTGTCTTCATCAGAAAGCACTTCCAGGAATCCCAGGTCCACAACAAATGTATTTTCGTTCGAAAAAGTCCATCCTTTATGTTCCATTAGCTTGCTGTTGTTAGCGCTTCTGAAGACTGCTCCAAAACCTTCGTCGGCCGCGGGACAGCAATTTCGGAAAAAAAACATTTTTCCCCCATTTAGGTTCGTTCAAACATGTCAAATGTTGTATAACATAAATCTTCAGGGCCTGTTTCAACAAGAGAGCCAATAAGATTCGAGGGGGACGATTGCATTGTGTTTCAAAACGTTTCGAAAGGAGGGGGTAGACAGGGCCGCCGGCGTCATAATGGTGATGGCCCTCCTCCTGTGACCAAATTCAACAGACTCTCATTCTGTCAGTTTCCACAGTAGAAGGCTCAAACCACTTTGTAAAGACTGGGGACATCTAGTGGAAGCAATAGAAAGTGCTCAATGAACCATATCTCACGGTGTGATTAATAGGCAAAGATGTGAAGTTTGATTCCACAATTCAGAAATCCACTTCCTGTTTCGATCAGTCTCGGGGTTTTGACTGCCATATGAGTTCTGTTATACTCACAGACACCATTCAAACAGTTTTAGAAACTTTAGGGTGTTTTCTATCCACAAGTATTAATTATATGCATATCCTAGCTTCTGAGTTTGAGTAGTAGGCCGTTTAAAATGGGCACAAATTCTTTTCAAAATGCGCTGTGGCGCCCCCTATCCTAGGGTAACGCCAAG
Organism: Salmo trutta; assembly: GCF_901001165.1. Lineage (NCBI taxonomy): Eukaryota > Metazoa > Chordata > Actinopteri > Salmoniformes > Salmonidae > Salmo > Salmo trutta. Next base: position 23,928,137 of record NC_042966.1, on the reverse strand, counting down.
AGGTTTTAAGAGTGTGCTCCTAATCTCAGCTCGTTACCTGTATAAAAGACACCTGGGAGCCAGAAATCTTTCTGATTGAGAGGGGGTCAAATACTTATTTCCCTCATTAAAATGCAAATCAATTTATAAAATTTTTGACATGCGTTTTTCTGGATATTTTTTGTTGATATTCTGTCTCTCACTGTTCAAATAAACCTACCATTAAAATTATAGACTGATCCTTTCTTTGTCAGTGGGCAAACGTACAAAATCAGCAGGGGATCAAATACTTTTTCCCCCCACTGTAGCTAGCTGCAGTAAGTAGATAATATCTGCATTGTATGCTCTTTCTCTCTTACTTTTCACTGATCAAATATTAATTTATCGGTTGCTCAATCTGCCAGAATGGTCTATTCCCATTTTATTTATATTTGATTCACAGACGAGGTAAGGCCATTTACTATTCGGGATAACACATAACATTTTATTTTAGTATTTCCGACCATATCGTTCAGTCAGTCAGGCTTCTATCCACTAATGAAATATACATACTGTAATATTCAACACTTGTACTCTCTAACTCCCTCTGTGCCTCTCTGTGCATTCTCTACTTCGTATTCAGGTGTCAGTCAAATGACTGCGTTCACCTCTGCAAGATTATCAGAGGTCGTTCTGAATCTGAGGCAAAGGAATTTGATGGAATAGAAATAAGGAGAGGGGCCCTCTTAGAAATTCATCCAGTGTTTATCCCTGACGTGATTTTTCCCTTTCCACTCATAATAGAAGACAAGACAATGCATAGCCGATAAGATTTATTGGATGTATTTTCCTTGTTTCTGAGTTATTTTCCTCTCCTCAGAGGCACCCCTCCACCCTATAGCTTTGACCTTTTGCTCACTTCCATTGAAGTTGTCAATACTCCTGGTTGCTGGCTTCTTTACCATTCTACAAGTGTGTGTGGTGAGGGGAAAAGATCCCCTGTGGTAGAAGGTGTCTCTTGAGAGGAGATGCAGATTAAAACAAGGATGTAGGCAGTGGCAGAACCAATCATTTTCCAATGGGGTAGCTCATGGGAGCTGGCAATCTATGGTGTATGCTAATACATTGGTTTTTGTACTGCTAATAGGGGTGCTAGGGCTATACTTGAGGGGGCTTCAGTACAGGCAAGCCCCTCCCTGAAGCCACCCATAGATGGCAGAAGGGTGGGTGGGAAGAAATTAGTTCAAGTGGTTCAATCAAGGTGGAAACTGGACACCATCTTATGGGTTTTCACACCTAATAGACAGCATCATTGAGGGATACAATAAACGTACTCTGTCTGGCTTATCAAGCACTGCCCTGTGAATATAGCATGGTTAAGCAGAATGATCTCTATGTTCATGTTATGAAACAAAATTTGAGCTATCGGGCTGGTTTCACAAGGCTACTGTGAATAAGGAAGGACAAGACAAATACACTACATTACTAAAGTATGTGGATACCCCTTCAAATTATTTGATTCGGCTATTTCAGCCACACCCGTTGCTGACAGGTGTATAAATTGAGCACATCGCCATGCAATCTCCATTGACAAACATTGGCAGTAGAATGGCCTTACTGAAGAGCTCAGTGACTTTCAATGTGGCACCGTCATAGGATGCCACCTTTCCAACAAGTCAGTTTGTCAAATTTCTGCCCTGCTCGAGCTGCCCGGTCAACTGTAAGTGCTGTTATTGTGAAGTGGAAACGTCTAGGAGCAACAAAGGCTCAGCCGCAAAGTGGTAGGCCACACAAGCTTACAGAATGGGACTGCCGAGTGCTGTAAAAAACGTCTGTTCTCAGTTGCGATAATCACTACCGAGTTCCAAACTGCCTCTGTTTCCATGGTCGAGCAGCCGGACACAAGCCTATCATCACCATGCACAATGCCAAGCGTTGGCTGGAGTGGTGTAAAGCTCACCCGTATTGGACTCTGGTGCAGTGTAAATGCATTCTCTGGAGTGATGAATCATGCTTCACCATCTGGCAGTCTGACAGAAGAATCTGGGTTTGGTGGATGCCAGTTGAACACTACCTGCCCAAATGCATAGTGCCAACTGTAAAGCTTGGTGGAGGAATAATGGTCTGTTTTTTTATGGTTCAGGCTAGGCACCTTATTTCCAATGAAGGGAAATCTTAACTCTACAGCATACAATGACATTCTAGCCAATTCTGTGCTTCCAATTTTTTTGTTTTACCTTTACTTAACTAGGCAAGCCAGTTAAGAACAAATTCTTATTTTCAATGACAGCCTAGGAGCAGTGGGTTAACTGCCTTGTTCAGGGGTAGAATGCCAGATTTTTACCTTGGCAGCTCAGGGATTTGATCTTGCAACCTTTCAGTTACTGGTCCAATGCACTAACCACTGGGCTACCTGCCACCCCAACTTTATGGCAACAGTTTAGGGAAGGCCCTTTCATGTTTCAGCATGACAATGCCCTCGTGCACAAAGCGAGGTCCATACAGAAATGGTTTGTCGAGATTGGTGTGGAAGAACTTGACTGGCCTGCACAGAGTCCTGACCTCAACCCCATCAAACACCTTTGGGATAAATTGGAATAACAACTGCGAGCCAGGTCTAATCGCCCAACATCAGTTCCCAACCTCACTAATCCTCTTGTGGCTGAATGGAAGCAAGTCCCCACAGCAATGTTCCAACATCTAGTGGAAGGCCATCCCAGAAGAGTGGTGGCTGTTATAGCAGCAAAGGGGGGACCAACTCCATATTAATGCCCATGATTTTGGAATGAGATGTTCGGCGAGCAGGTGTCCACATACTTTTGGTAATGTAGTGTATAATATAAAATGGTTTGTGGCCTGCTTTAAACTGCATAAACACAGGTATAAATGACAAAAAGTAAACACAGAAGATAACAGAATACATGCAAAGTAATGTCATGTGCTTGTATTGTAAAGGCAGATCAGTTTCACAGTGCTACAGTGTAAGCTGCTTATCCAGCTTAAGGCTGCCTAGCAGGCAGATGCTGTTGTGTTTAATGTGTTGGTGCTGTCTCTTACCTGCTACCCTTTTAAAGATCACTGTGTCATTAATCTAGTTGAGCTGATATATTCACATTGTGACCTTTAAAACACAATACTAACCCCAGACACTGCCAAGTCCTAGGAACATCGAGACAGGCCCTATGGGAAGGCCACATACTGTAGCTGCTGAACATCTTGCATGGTTCAACATGGTTTTGAGTGAATAGTCTGACTCTGTTTACAGAAGTTTACAATATATTTATATGTACATATTCGTATTCATTCCTTACACTTGTGTGTATAAGGTAGTTGTGGTGAAATTGTTAGATTACTTGTTAGATATTACTGCATGGTCGGAACTAGAAGCACAAGCATTTCGCTACACTTGCATTAACATCTGCTAACCATGTGTATGTGACCAATACAATTTGACTTGATTTGATTTGATTTAGTTCCCACATTATAAATACTATAGTATTCACTGCAGTTTTTTTGCAGACTGTTTCAGTGTAGTGTTTTTACGTACTCAATTGAATAATGTAGTATTTACTGTAGTATACTGTAGTATTTACAGTTAGCTATAGTATTAGTACTGTGGTGAAAGAACATTTTAGTATACAGTATACTATAGTAATTAATGTATTTTTTGCAAATAGTAGTATAATGTAGTATTTACTGAAGTGTTTTTGCAGACTGTAGTATACTTTAGTATTTACTGTAGTGTTTTTGTATTGTTTTTGTTTTATTATCTTTGACATCTTCTTGAGGAAACCTACTGGATAAAAAAGTGATATTACGTTTCCTGCCTGGAGCTCCGAGGCATGCGTCGACATTGCTAAGCAGTGTACTTAGAAGCAGCGTGCCGATGCCTGAATCACTTTATCAGAAGCACGTGATCAATGATGTCCGAAGCTTTGTTTCATCGAACAACCATCTGAATGGTTTGGTAGAAGACAAAAAGACTGAGCTGCGCATGCACTACGCGGTGTGGGACATCATCTGTAATAATTTGGCTGCTCTAAATTCTTTTGACCAGCAGGTAACACTAGTGTACACTGTGTTGATCAAGGCCTCAAGTAATTAACCTATTTTCAACACAATTGCTTGGAAAACGTCAGTGCTTCAGATGCTTCCTTTCCCCATCACTAAGAAAGCACATTTATCGTAACATGTAGGTAGGACTGGGGTCTGAACAGATCCTTCAGCACTATATAAACTCAGCAAAAAAAGAAACGTCCCATTTTCAGGACCCTGTCTTTCAAAGATAATTAGTAAAAATCCAAATAACTTCACAGATCTTCATTATAAAGGGTTTAAACAATGTTTCCCATGCTTGTTCAATGAACCATAAACAATTAATGAACATGCACCTGTGGAACGGTCGTTAAGACACTAACAGCTTACAGAAGGTAGGCAATTAAGGTCACAGTTTTGAAAACTTAGGACACTAAAGGGGCCTTTCTACTGACTCTGAAAAACACCAAAAGAAAGATGCCCAGATCCCTGCTCATCTGTGTGAACATGCCTTAGGCATGCTGCAAGGAGGCATGAGGACTGCAGATGTGGCCAGGCCAGTGAATTGCAATGTCCATACTGTGAGACGCCTAAGACAGCGCTACAGGGAGACAGGACGGACAGCTGATAGTCCTCACAGTGGCAGACCACGTGTAACAACACCTGCACAGGACCGGTACATTCGAACATCACACCTGCGGGACAGGTACAGGATGGCAACAACAACTGCCCGAGTTACACCAGGAATGCACAATCCCTCCATCAGTGCTCAGACTGTCCGCAATAGTCTGAGAGAGGCTGGACTGAGGGCTTGTAGGCCTGTTGTAAGGCAGGTCCTCACCAGACATCACCACCAACAATGTCGCCTATGGACACAAACCCACCGTCGCTGGATCAGACAGGACTGACAAAAAGTGCTCTTCACTGATGAGTCGTGGTTTTGTCTCACCAGGGGTGATGGTCGGATTTGCGATTATCGTCGAGGGAATGAGCGTTACACCGAAGCCTGTAATCTGGAGAGGGATCGATTTGGAGGTGGAGGGTCTGTCATTGTCTGGGGCGGTGTGTCAGGGCATCATCGGCCTGAGCTTGTTGCCATTGCGGGCAATCTCAACGCTGTGCGTTACTGGGAAGCAGGGGCGGAAATCCCGGGGGGGACGGGGGGACACACGACCCCCCCATCCTGGGAAAAATATGATTTGTCCCCCCCAATATATCACTGTAAACATAACTATGTAATTTAAATAATATTAATAATACGCAATGAAAGCAATTGTGCTGATTATAGACACTTAATAGCGCGTTTTTACGTTTCAAAAGATTGCGACCCCCCCACCCTTTGCCTCACAATGGTTTGATCCACTGCCAGTTCCTTAGTTGTCAAGGTAACAGAGGGTTCGTATCTACTGTCTGAAAGGCACTCGATGCACGTAACTGACGTGAGGTTCATCCAGTCAGTCGCGCCATAGCAATGTTTTGTTTTATGTTGGCAGGGTTCACACACACACTAGCTGAATATGCAGAGCTAGTGCGCAAATATTAACTATTAAGCTAGCTAGTACCTATTCCATTTATGTGGCATTGTCAAAGATGGAATCTTTGCTATAGTCAATTTATTCCAAGATCAGCATGCAGATGATGTAAGTTCGTGCTTCAAAGTCCCTGTGATAAGGTTAGTGATAAACTGAAGTCCAAACTGAACAGAACTACACTCTTCTACCATTGTCTTAAATACATTTAATGGTCTCGTTGCAAAAGCTAAATTGTCGCAAGGGAACTTTTATTTATTTATTTTATTTCACCTTTATTTAACCCGGCTAGCAAAGATTATAGCAAACACCACTGAAATGGAATTGGTGCTCGCTAGCTTTGCAAATTCAGCTGTTGTTGGAAGCCAGCCAATATGAAACAAACTATTAAAATTACAAAAGGTTGCAGCATATGTTGTGTAAATGGTGAACTCATACAGCTGTCAACTCTTGTCACTGCAATCCGTTTCACATTTGCTAGCTACCTTTTAGATCGAAGCCCAAATAGAATGATAGAAGATAAGATGATAGAAGCCCATCTCCTACTATAAATAACCTACACACTGTGTGTGTGTGTAGCCAGCCAGGTAGAAAAATGGCAGAAAAAAGACGGACATCAGAGTATTTTTCAGTACACCAAAACGCAAAGTAAGAACCCTAGTAGCCTAATATCTCAAAGACTAGTTGATAAAATGTTCATAAAAAATAAATGAAATTCTAATGGAAATGTTTCACAATGATGTCATTAGGCAGAGCAGGCAACAGATGGCACACAGACAGCAGAGTTGGGGACAGATATGCAGGGACAGACTGGCAGAGACAGGGAGTCTCAGGTAAGTTTGTTGAGTCTTTGTTTGGCAACATTATGAAAGTTTCTCAATTTTTTTTACTTGTAAAATAGGAACATAATTGGAAAATGCCATGGATACCCCCACTCTCAACTTAAACTGGTGACTGAACTAAGATTTGTTAAAGGTAATGTTATTGCTGTTGTGATTAGTTGTGTAGTTTTGGGTACCGGTAGTTAGGAGTACGGCAAACACCTTATTTCTTTGGTTCTTCAATATACATTTACCATATTACAATGTAGGCTATATGTTACAGCACTACTTTTGGTGTCCCCCTCAGGAATTGCTCTTGAGAAAATTTCATGTAATTGTCCCCTCCAAAGTTGATATCAGATTCACGCCCCTGCTGGGAAGACATCCTACTCCCTCATGTGGTACCCTTCCTGCAGGCTCATCCTGACATGACCCTCCAGCATAACAATGCCACCAGCCATACTGCTCATTCTGTGCATGATTTCCTGCAAGACAGGATTGTCAGTGATCTGCCATGGCCAGCGAAGAGCCCGGATCTCAATCCCATTGAGCACGTCTGGGACCTGTTGGATCGGAGGGTGAGGGCTAGGGCCATTCCCCCCAGAAATGTCTGGGAACTTGCAGGTGCCTTGGTGGAAGAGTGGGGTAACATCTCACAGCAAGAACTGGAAAATCTGGGTTAGTCCATGAGGAGGGGATGCACTGCAGTACTTAATGCATCTGGTGGCCACACCAGACACTGACTGTTACTTTTGATTTTGACCCCCCCTTTGTTCAGGGACACCTTATTCCATTTCTGTTAGTCACATGTCTGTGGAACTTGTTCAGCTTATGTCTCAGTTGTTGAATCTGGTTATGTTCATACAAATATATATATTGAGTTTGCTGAAAATATACACAGTTCACATTGAGAGAATGTTTCTTTTTTTTCTGAGTTTAAATATACTTTTACGGAACACAATATGGTCTATACTTGGCATGTAGGTTTCTCAGATATGGGTGGCACAAATTGGGGTATGGGGGAGGGGAATGGGCAGAGTATATGCAAATTAAATACTGTAGTATTTTCTATAGTTTAAAAAAGTGTATTGTTTTTGTGGATTGTAGTGTTTTTGAGGACATTACTGTAGTATTTACTACAGTGTCTTTTTGCAGATAATACTGTAGTATTTACTATACTACAACATTCTATAGTAAATACTACTGAAGACATGCTCGAAGGATAATACAATGTGTAGTATACAGTGGTATTGCCACTTCACCTTTCCCTGAAACTCTGTGGTGGTGCCTGTACCCCTGTGTGTGTGCGCTACCTTTTTAGCTCCCCTCCTCTCAACATCCTGAGACAAACATACAGCCCCCTGTGCTGCTCCAGTTTTTAATCCTGCTAGTCCTGTCGCTTTAGCTCCAACATTACTGTCTGCCAGACTCCCGGGCCTCCCTGTTCCAGTCCTGTCATCATTACCAGAGGCTTAATGAGAAGGAAGGCAAGTAAATAAACATTTAATGAGCAGCTCATCACTGTAATAGTGCTGGCTCTTTTACTTTTCACTCTTTCACTTCATCTCAAAGAGAGCTTGGTTTCCATTTGTTTCTCCGATCAGCTAGAGTACACCGTCTGTCTGTGTCCCAAATGTTACCCTATTTCCTATATAGTACACTACTTGGGCCCTGGTCAAAAGTAGTGCAGTATAGGGAATAGTATGCCATTTGAGACAACCACTGTTTGGCTGCAACCCCAGCTAACACAGCACCTCCTTCAGTCCACTTTATCATCACCTCCGCTTAGCCCTCCTCTCCTCCTCTCACTCGCTCATTCCAAATAATGGGGCTTTTTGTTTTAATTCTGATGCCTGTGAAGCCTTTGAGGTACGAAGAGCAGGGGAAGAAAGAGAGAAAGCAGGGATTTAATTAGCACTCCTTGAACTCATCTCTCCATTTTCACGGTCAACCTGGGGCATAACAATTGGCCTGCTACGCTTTATGTGCAGAGGGGCACACACACACACTGCAACAACACTTAACTAAATCCACATCTAAAACCTGATTGCTCACAATGGGACCATGTCTGGTTAAATTGTCCAATTGTCTTCCCACACGCAGACTTACATCAATGGGTTCTCATCTGACCTGGAAAATAACTGTTCCTTCCTTCACACAATGAATCTTCATTAAATGGAGCACAGAACAGGGATAAGCAACCAGAGGCATGCTCCAGGTCTTCATGTCTGACTGAAAGGGCTTCGGGTTAACTTTTTAAGACTAGGGGGCAGTATTCGGAAGTTCAGATGACTGACATGCCCAAAGTAAACTGCCTGTTACTCAGGCCCAGAAGCTAGGATATGCTTATAATTGGTAGCATTGGATAGAAAACTGTTTTTAAAACTGTTAACATAATGTCTGTGAGTATAACAGAACTGATATGGCAGGAGAAAACCCAAGGAGAATCCATCTGGAAAATTTTTTTTTTGAGGTCACAGGCCATTCAAATGCTTGTCTTTGGGATATTCAAAGGAATTCCTCCCAAATTGCAGTTCCTATGGCTTCCACTAGATGTCAACAGTCTTTAGAAAGGGTTTCAGACTTGTTTTTTTGAAAAGTTAGTAAGTAGTTGTAGTTTTTCAAGGTGGCTCTCATAAGGACTGTAGTCTTGTGGCGCGCGTGGATGAGGGCGCGTTATTTATTCGTTTATTTACATACTAGGGTACCTGAGGATTGATTAGAAACGTTGTTTGACTTGCTTGGACGAAGTTTACCGGCAACTTTTGGGATTCCTTTGTCTGCATGTTGAACGAGTGGAACGGGTGGATTACTGAATCAAAAACGCCAACTAAACAGACTTTTTTGGGATATAAAGAAGGACTTTATGGAACAAAACGACCATTTGTTGTGTAGCTGGGACCCTTGGGATTGCAAACAGAGGAAGATCTTCAAAGGTAAGCAATTTATTTTATCGCTATTTCTGATTTTTATGACGCCCCTGCTGGTTTGGAAAATGTTTTTAATGCTGGTGTATGCGGGGCGCTGTCCTCAGATAATCGCATGGTATACTTTTGCCGTAAAGCCTTTTTGAAATCTGACAAAGCGGTTGGATTAACAAGAAGTTAAGCTTTTAAAAGATGTAAGACACTTGTATTTCCATGAATGTTTAAAATTACGATTTTTGTATTTTGAATTTCGCGCTCTGCAATTTCACCAGATGTTGTCGAGGTGGGGCGCTACAGTCCCAGAGCGCAGGCTGTTCCATATTTTGGGGGTTCCAAACTTCTTCCATTTAACAACGATGGAGACCACTGTGATCTTGGGGACCTTCAATGCTGCAGACTTTTTTTGGTACCTTTCCCCAGATCTGTGCCTCGACACAAACCTGTCTCGGAGCTCTATGGACAATTCCTTCGACCTCATGGCTTGGTGTTTGCTCTGACATGCACTGTCAACTGTAGGACCATATATATATATATATATATATATATATATATATATATATATATATATATACACTGCTCAAAAAAATAAAGGGAACACAAAAATAACACATCCTAGATCTGAATGAAAGAAATAATCTTATTAAATACTTTTTTCTTTACATAGTTGAATGTGCTGACAACAAAATCACACAAAAATAATCGATGGAAATCCAATTTATCAACCAATGGAGGTCTGGATTTGGAGTCACACTCAAAATTAAAGTGGAAAACCACACTACAGGTTGATCCAACTTTGATGTAATGTCCTTACCTCTTGCGACTCTCATCCCGTTAGCGGGATCATTTTCCAGCGAAAACTCCTAGCGACATTAGCATAACGAAATTCAATATTTATTTTTTTCAAATATAGGACTGTCTCATATCGTTTTATAGATACACCTCTCTTGAATCAACCCTCGTCGTCCGATTTCAAAAAGGTTTTACAGGAAAAGCACAACATTAGATTATGTTAGAGGAGTACATGGTAAAAGTAGCATCATTTGAATTTTCTGACCAAACACATGCATCACAAATAACCAAAAAACAGCTAAATGCAGCACTAACCTTTTACAAACTTCATCAGATGACACACCTAGGACATCATGTTACACACAGCATGCATTCTTTTGTTCAATAAAGGTCATATTTCTATATAAAAACAGCATTTTACATCGGCGTCTGACGTTGGCTAACTATTTTCCCATAAAATGCGTCCCGGGAAACAGTGCTACAATTTCATAAATTACTATTCGAAAACGATTTTTTTATTTTATATTGTCAATCTAAGATTTATAGATGAATATCTCTTGAAAACACCCGTCATAACAGATTTTAAATTAACTTTACAGGGTAATCACACTTTGAGATAAAAGGGGATGCGATACTCAGAAAATGAGCTAGAAAACCTAGCTCGGCGCCATCTTGGAACAATCGCAAATCACATCTGATCTTGTATAATATTGTCAATAATCCCTTACCTTTAGTTGTCTTCATCAGAAAGCACAGAATCCCAGGTCCACGACAAATGTATTTTCGGTCGAAAAAGTCCATCCTTTATGTTCCATTAGCTTGCTGTTGTTAGCGCGTCTGAAGGCTGTATCCAAATGTTGATCCGGGCACGGGACTTAGGTTACGAAAAATAACTTTTTTCCCTCCTTTAGGTTCGTTCAAACATGTCAAACGTTGTATAACATTAATCTTCAGGGCCTGTTTCAACAAGAGAGCCAATAAGATTCGAGTGGGACGATTTCATTGTGTTTCAAAACGTTTCCAAAGGTGGGGGTAGACACGGCCGCCGACGTCACAATGCTGATGGCCCTCCTACTGTGACCAATTGCCACAGCGTCTCCTTCACTGAGTTTCGACAGTAGAAGGCTCAAAACACTTTGTAAAGACTGGGGACATCTAGTGGAAGCACTAGAAAGTGCTCAATGAACGGTTTTTCACGTTGTGAATTACAGGGAAGGCTGTGAAGTTGAGTCCACAATTCAGAATCCCACTTCCTGTTTCAATCGGTCTCGGGGTTTTGACTGCCATATGAGTTCTGTTATACTCACAGACACCATTCAAACAGTTTTAGAAACTTTAGGGTGTTTTCTATCCGTATAAAATAAGTATATGCATGTCCTAGCTTCTGAGTTTGATTAGTAGGCCGTTGAAAATGGGAACAAATTATTTTCCAAAATGCGCTGTGGCGCCCCCTATGGTAGGATATCCGTAAGAAGTTAAAACAAGTCAAAATGAGGCTCAGTAGAGTGTGTGGCCTCCACGTGCCTGTATGAGCTCCCTACAATGCCTGGGCATGCTCCTGATGAGGTGGCGGATGGTCTCCTGAGGGATCTCCTCCCAGACCTGGACTAAAGCATCCGCCAACTCCTGGACAGTCTGTGGTGCAACGTGGCGTTGGTGGATGGAGCGAGACATGATGTCCCAGATGTGCTCAATTGGATTCAGGGCTAGGGAACGGGCGGGCCAGTCCATAGCATCAATGCCTTCCTCTTGCAGGAACTGCTGACACACTCCAGCCACATGAGGTCTAGCATTGTCTTGCATTAGGAGGAACCCAGGGCCAACCACACCAGCATATGGTCTCACAAGGGGTCTGAGGATCTCATCTCGGTACCTAATGGCAGTCAGGCTACCTCTGGCGAGCACATGGAGGGCTGTGCGGGCCCCCAAAGAAATGCCACCCCACACCATGACTGACCCACCGCCAAACCGGTCATGCTGGAGGATGTTGAAGGCAGCAGAACGTTCTCCACGGCGTCTCCAGATTCTGTCACATCTGTCACATGTGCTCAGTGTGAACCTGCTTTCATCTGTGAAGAGCACAGGGTGCCAGTGGCGAATTTGCCAATCTTGGTGTTTTCTGGCAAATGCCAAACGACCTGCACGGTGTTGGGCTGTAAGCACAACCCCCACCTGTGGACGTCGGGCCCTCATACCACCCTCATGGAGTCTGTTTCGGACCGTTTAAGCAGACACATGCACATTTGTGGCCTGCTGGAGGTCATTTTGCAGGGCTCTGGCAGTGCTCCTCCTGCTCCTCCTTGCACAAAGGTGGAGGTAGCGGTCCTGCTGCTGGGTTGTTGCCCTTCTACGGCCTCCTCCACGTCTCCTGATGTACTGGCCTGTCTCCTGGTAGCGCCTCCATGCTCTGGACACTACGCTGACAGACACAGCAAGCCTTCTTGCCACAGCTCGCATTGATGTGCCATCCTGGATGAGCTGCACTACCTGAGCCACTTGTGTGGGTTGTAGACTCCGTCTCATGCTACCACTAGAGTGAAAGCACCGCCAGCATTCAAAAGTGACCAAAATATCAGCCAGGAAGCATAAGAACTGGGAAGTGGTCTGTGGTCACCACCTGCCGAACCACTCCTTTATTGGGGGTGTCTTGCTAATTGCCTATAATTTCCACCTGTTGCCTATTCCATTTGCACAACAGCATGTGAAATTTATTGTCAATCAGTGTTGCTTCCTAAGTGGACAGTTTGATTTAACAGTCTATGACTTGAGTCACTGGGGTCACACTAACCTCTGTAGCGCCTTACGGTGGGATGCCGAGCAGTTGCCATATCAGGCGGTGCAGCAACCGGTAAAGATGCTCTCGATGGTGCAGCTGTCGAACTTTTTGAGGATCTGGGGACCCTTGCCAAATCCTTTCAGTCTCCTGAGGGGGAAAAGGCATTGTTGTGCCCTCTTCACAACTTTCTTTGTGTGTTAAGACAATGATAATTTGTTGGTGAAGTGGACACGAAGGGAATTGAAACTCTCGACCCGCTCCACTACAGCCCCATCGATGTGAATGGGGGTGTGTTCAGTCCTCCTTTTTCTGTAGTCCACAATCATCTCATTTGTCTTGGGATGTAGCCATTAATTCCCTCCCTCCATTAGTACAGTCAGACTCTTCCCAGGTACAACCCGAAATCCGTAAACACGGGCACCCTCATAGATATTGTCGTGTCTTTGGCTATGCCGGATTAAGTGATATGACATGCTAATTTATAAAATTATTTCTCTGTAATTAATATTACCTGATTAAGCTAATCATGTAAAGGTAATTAACTAGAAAGTCGGGGCACCACAGAAGAACGTTTATAGAGCTGTTATCTTCTGAATAAACTCTTAAAATACTTAGTAATATTTTACATCGATAGCAGTCAATCTTATCTTATTTTCAATCTCATCATGAAAGTTATAAATTCTTGGTTATCTTCACGAACCCTGGCTAACAAGTTGAATCAGCAATACAAAATTGGGTTTAATTATTTATTTACTAAATACCTAACTAATCACACAGAATTACAAATACACAGAATTCATATGATGTCATACAGAAAGCGTCCTGGTGGACGGAACCTGTATCATGGCTGGTTACACAAAGGAAAAGGGGGTTGGGCTTGAATGAAAGAGCGGGAAGATTTAGGAACAGAGAAACAGCAGCTATGCTATCGTAAATACATTATCTTATGCATTCTAAATTACCGCCCATTTGGAAAAGGAAAATGCAATAAATATTTACTCTGAGCTGCGCTTCGGTAGATTGGTCGTAGATGCTGGCCGTGGTTGGCCAACAGATCTTCCTGTTGTGTAGTGGAAGAATGTCAATGGTGGTGGTATCTTCGTCTGGTTGTTAGACTGGATCCGTCGTCCGTCCTTTCCTAGCCCACGTTAGCAGCGGCTAACTCAACGGCTAGGAAGTATCACTTCTGTAGTGAATAAGCTCAAAGTTCATACCAGTTCATACCATAGCTCACGCCGAGGTTGGCTTAGTTCTGTCCTTGATATGGTTTAGTTAACATGTCTGTCCTTATAACGTCGAGGCTGCAGACCTCTCGTACTGGAACCCGGAATGTCTTTTCGTCAAAGACTTATATAGTGGAGAGGGGGAGGAAGGAGGCGCCCCATCGTTTATAACCCCATGTCTCTACAAAGGGTTGGGCCACTGATCGGCAGGGCACTTTCCTTATGAAAACCCAATTCTCTCATTTGGAAGCTAAAATTACATTTAATCTCCTAACAAACAATTTCAACATCAAACATTTCAATTGCATAACAATTCCATGTGGCTCTGATAACTAGAGGGTGTATACATTCTCAGGTAAAGTTTATGTCGTCCTGTCATCAATCATAATGTCTCAGATAACAATGAACTGACATACATACTCATTACGTTATCAAGCATATTTCCAACTGGTTTTATTATCAAAAGATGGTTCCTTTCCCCATGTTTGATGTTCCCAGACTCTCTATATTTAACAGGACAGCAGTCCTTCAGTAGTTAGAGAGAGAGGGGAAGGGAGAAGGTATTTATGGGGGGGTCATAAACCTTACCCACAGGCCAACGTCATGACAATATCATCCTAACTAACTCGCCCTCCAAATACACCTCTGCTGTTTTCAATCAAGATCTCAGCGATCACTGCCTCATTGCCTGCATCCGTAATGGGTCTGCGGTCAAACGACCACCCCTCATCACTGTCAAACGCTCCCTAAAACACTTCTGCGAGCAGGCCTTTCCAATCGACCTGGGCGGGGTAACCTGGAATGACATTGACCTCAGATGATGCCTGGTTATTCTTTAAAAGTGCCTTCCTCACCATCTAAAATAAGCATGCCCCATTCAAAAAATGTAGAACTGGGAATAGATATCGTCCTTGGTTCACTCCAGACCTGTCTGCCCTTGAACAGCACAAAAACATCCTGCGGCGTTCTGCATTAGCATCGGATAGCCCCCGTGATATGCTGCTTTTCAGGGAAGTTAGGAACAAATATACACAGGCAGTTAGGAAAGCTAAGGCTAGCTTTTTCAAACAGAAATTTGCATCCTGTAGTACAAACTCAAAAAAGTTCTGGGACACTGTAAAGTCCATGGAGAATAAGAGCACCTCCTCCCAGCTGCCCACTGCTCTGAGGCTAGGAAACACTGTTACCACCGATAAATCCACTATAATTGAAAATTTCAATAAGCATTTCTCTACGGCTGGCTATGCTTTCCACCTGGCTAGCCCTACCCCGGTCAACTGCCCGGCACCCTCCACAGCAACCCGCCAAAGCCCCCACCATTTCTCCTTCACCCAAATCCATACAATCTGGACCCTCTCTTTCTAAAATTATCTGCCGAAATTGTGGCAACCCCTATCACTAGCCTGTTCAACCTCTCTTTCGTATCGTCTTGGAAAGCTGCCGCGGTCATCCCCTCTTCAAAGGGGGTGACACTCTAGACCCAAACTGCTACAGACCTATCTATATCTATCCTACCCTGTCTTTCTAAGGTCTTCGAAAGCCAACTTAACAAACAGATTACCGACCATTTCGAATCCCACTGTACCTTCTCCGCTATGCAGTCTGGTTTCAGAGCTGGTCATGGGTGCACCTCAGCTACGCTCAAGGTCCAAAACAAAATCATAACCGCCATCGATAAGAGACATTACTGTGCAGCCATATTCATCGACCTGGCCAAAGCCTACGACTCTGTCAATCACCACATTCTTATTGGCAGACTCGACAGCCTTGGTTTCTCAAAAGATTGCCTCACCTGGTTTACCAACTACTTCTCTGATAGAGTTCAGTGTGTCAAATCGGAGGGCCTGTTGTCCGGACCTCTGGCAGTCTCTATGGGGGTGCCACAGGGTTAAATTCTCAGGCCGACTCTCTTCTCTGTGTCGTGTCTTTGGGTACCATTAAACTGAAGATAGGTTTATCAATTAACTCCCTGTAATTATTATCACGCGATTAAACTGATTAATCGTTTAATTGTAATTAACTAGGAGATCGGGGCACCAAGAAAAATATTCAGATTACAAAGTTATAATTTTCCTAATATAAATTAACCTATATTATAATATAGGCCGATTATCTTCTGGTTTCAATGGCGTATTTTACCTCTAGTCCAGTCTCATTCCAAACGTCGTAAATTGTTGTATCTGCACGAACCCAGTCTTTACTAAAATCATCCATACATCAATTGTCTTAAAATCATTTATTTACTATATTAAGTAATTAACAGAAAACATACAAACAGTAATTATCGTCACAAAGGATTGGTATAGTAATGTGCCCTAATGGCTAACAAGCATGGCTGGTCTGTTAGACAATGGGTCATAAACGGTCAGCTGAGAAGTTACACAGAGTTCATTAATATTAACAATTGACAATTGAAGGCTCACTCATTCGGGAACAATTGCAATCAATATATATTTACGCTCATGTGTCGTCGGGATTCTTGTTGGAGAGTTTTGTTCTGATGGGGAGTTCTGTCCGCGTTCTCTCTCTCTCTCTCTCGGTTAGAATGGATCTTTCAGAGCGACATTCATTAATGTCGTCATAGAATGGATGTTTCGTTGGTCTTCGCGTTCGATGATATAATTTACTTAGCTGCAGACTAATAATTAATATCAAAGACTTGTTCTTATTCTGTCGGTCTCGATAGTCTAAAAGTTAACCACGTTGTATAGTTCACTTTCAGTAGAGTACTTGGATGGTCAAACCTATGGGCCAACTCGCAATGGAGTGGAGGCCTGGTCTGAAGAAATGTAAATCAGGGGGTGTTTTATAGTGCCCATAGAACAGGCTTGTCAAATGACGCCTGGTCCTGTATGTGTCCCTGGGGGCGTGCCTATGACTGAGTTAGACTTGGTTACAGAAATACAATTCTATCAAATTAACATCAGTACATAGCATCTCAATGTATTACAAATAGCTTTATCCTTATTAATACATTTTATACAACCATTATGATGCAAGTCTCATCGCTGAGGCTATTATATAAACAGTTTTATGGTAATATGGCTATATTGTCTCTTCTGAGTATCACAAAATTGTACCAAGCGGACCAGTTCGTAGCTGGATTCTTCACCAATCTTCCATATCTTCTCCAGAACACACATGTCGCTCGGTTCTCCAATTCTATGAGTTGGAAGAATTTCCTTTGTCTCTCTATGAAACCTGTGGTAGGAGATTCTCCTCTTAGAGTTTTTTACAACCCTTTCACACAGGGCCTGGGTGGGGGTGCAAGGTTGGGGGATGGTACAAAGGGGAGGGGGACAACTGATAGCCCTGTACCCAAAGAGGCCAACGTCATGACATCTGTATACATCAATGATGTCGCTCTTGCTGCTGGTGATTCTCTGATCCACCTCTACGCAGACGACACCATTCTGTATACTTCTGGCCCCTCTTTGGACACTGTGTTAACAAACCTCCAGACGAGCTTCAATGCTATACAACTCTCCTTCCATGGTCTCCAACGGCTCTTAAATGCAAGTAAAACTAAATGCTTGCTATTCAATCGATCACTGCCTGCACATCCAGCATCACTACTCTGGACGGCTCTGACTCTGAATACGTGGACAACTACAAATACCTAGGTGTCTGGTTAGACTGTAAACTCTCCTTCCAGACTCACATTAAGCATCTCCAATCCAAAATTACATCTAGAATCGACTTCCTATATCGCAACAAAGCATCCTTCACTCATGCTGACAAACATACCCTCGTAAAACTGACCATCCTACCAATCCTCGACTTCGGCGATGTCATGTATAAAATAGCCTCCAACACTACTCAACAAATTGGATGCAGTCTATCACAGTGCCATTCGTTTTGTCACCAAAGCCCCATACACTACCCACCACTGTGACCTATACGCTCTCGTTGGTTGGCCCTCGCTTCATACTCGTCGCCAAACCCACTGGCTACAGGTTATCTACAAGTCTCTGCTAGATAAAGCCCCGCCTTATCTCAGCTCACTGGTCACCATAGCAGCACCCACTCGTAGCACGCACTCCAGCAGGTATATCTCATTGGTCACCCCCAAAGCCAATTCCTCCTTTGGTTGCCTTTCCTTCCAGTTCTCTGCTGCCAATGACTGGAAGGAACTGCAAAAATCACTGAAGCTGGAGACTCTTACCTCCCTCACTAGCTTTAAGCACCAGGTGTCAGAGCAGCTCACAGATCACTGCACCTGTACATAGCCCATCTGTAAACAGCCCATCTATCTACCTCATCCCCATACTGTATTTATTTATTTATCTTGCTCCTTTGCACCCCAGTATCTCTACTTGCACATTGATCTTCTGCACATCTACCATTCCAGTGTTTAATTGCTATATTGTAATTACTTTGCCACCATGGCCTATTTATTGCCTTAACTTCCTTATCTTACCTCATTTGCACTCACTGTATATTGACTTTTTGTTTTCTTTTTAATGTACTGTATTATTGACTGTATGTTTTGTTTATTCCATGTGTAACTCTGTGTTGTTGTATGTGTCTAATTGCTATGCTTTATCTTGGCCAGGTCACATTTGCAAATGAGAACTTGTTCTCAACTAGCCTACCTGGTTAAATAAAGGTGAAATAAAATAAATAAAAATAAATAAAATAAATAAACAAGGACACCACATTAAATCAAATCAAATGTTATTTGTCACATACATATGTTTAGCAGATGTTATTGTGGATGTAGCGAAATGCTTGTGTTTCTAGCTTCAACAGTGCAGTAATTTCTAACAAGTAATATCTAACAATTTCACAACAATTCACACTATACACACAAATCTAAAGTAAAGGAATGGAATTAAGAATATATCAATATTTGGACGAGCAATGTCAGAGCAGCATAGACTAAGATACAGTAGAATAGAATAGAATACAGTATATACATTTGAGATGAGTAATGCAAAATATGTAAAGACATTATTAAAGTGACTAATGTTCCATTATTAAAGTGGCCAGTGATTTCAAGTCTATGTATATAGGGTAGCAGCCTCTAATGTGCTAGTGATGGCATTACTTTCTCATGTGGGGGAAAATAGAAAATGTTCAAGGTTAATTTCGGAAAGCTATTTCATTTCTTGCTGTGACTATAGGTCTATGGATTTCTCTATAAAATTTGAAGAAAACTCTTGCTTTGCAACTTCAATTATTTGATTAAATTAAAACCACTCTGGGGGGCTAGCTAGCTGCTTGAAGTATGACAGTATGGAATTGGATAGCAGAGTGGAAGTAATGACATACAAGTGCTATAGAGAGCCATGGGATGCATCCCAAATGACATCCTATTACCTATACAGTGCACTACTTTTGACCAGGGTCCACAGGGCTCTGGACAAAAGTAGTGCACTATGTAGGGAATAGGGTGTCATTTGGGATGCAGTCATGGACAATCCTGTTGTGAATACTGAGGGCCCAGAACAGTAATTATCACTCAGCTCGAGCTTCAGCAATCTCTGTTCAAATGGACTTGGCCGCCATTAAATCCTGCCATATGACTTCAATGGTGCTGATGGACACTGACAACCATATCAAAAAACCAATCCCACACCCCCGAATCGTGTGATCCCTATTATTTGACAAACATGGTTTTCCATCAAGCACCTCTCGTATGTTTGATGAATTGGTCAACACAAAAAATAAAATATATATATATATATATATATAAAAGATTAAATATTGAACTTGGCCTTTACTACTATAGCCCATAGAAACACATTGAATAACATTTATAAATGGCAAAAACAGACAGTCAAAAATCTGATCAGAAAGAATACGTTTTTTTTAAGTATCTGTCCTATATCTAGGAAAGCTCAGGAAATATTTTTTGTTTTTTTGGACACATATTTAACCCATTTTTTGTTGGCACAAAACTACCTCCATACTTCCATTAATTATTTTATCGGCTACCGGGTTACCAGACGAGTCCCGTGACACGTGTGAGGGTCGTCAAGATTCTCCACTTTCCACAGTGTGGTCATATTAGTTTGTAGCCCAAACGGTTCGGACGCTACAGACAGAAGTTGGCACATCGGCGGTACCGACTTCAGACGAGTCCCATGGGGAACACCATCATGGTCATAATAGTTTGTAGGCCAAACCGTTCGGACACTACAGATGTTTTGTGAGAAGACCGATTTTCAAGATGTCTCATGGTCTGACAAACAGCTGTGGTGGAAATTAAAAATGAATTACATACTAAGTGTTAAATGAGATATTCTATGATGTTTTTACTTAAGATAATTGTCTATTGTTATATGTTATTATTTTTACTGATACAGGCTTGTCTTGTGTGACTTAGTCATAAGTCTGGGCTTACAGATAAGAGTTGTTTGGGTGCGGCCGCAGTATGTGACATTCTGTTTTCACAATCTACATGAACTTAGATGTGTGTAAACATGCAGGAAGGAACAGACAATGGTGGCAACATCAGCTATCTTAATGTGAACAAACAAGCTAAATCAGCTTTTACACACCATGTTCTGTCCCCGTTTCCACCCATCTGCTAAACTGCAACGTAGACAAAATAGGTAGTATTTTCTATAAAAGGAGAGAGACAACTCAGTTTGTTGGGCTTTCCTAACGATGCACTGATTGAGTGGTTGTTATTGATTGCTTAATTTTTGCAAATCTTATACATTTGTTGTTTGAAAGAATCTGCAGTCTCTCTTCCTATAGAATTTCTCTGACACAGTGCTGTACCTCTGCCCCTTTCTACCACAGATGTGGAAGGTCGACATAGGTCAGATGCGGTAGATTGAGACGCAGCCCATGCAAAATTATATCTCTAGCTTAAACTGACCGATTGTGTTAAAAGACTGTTGAGGATTTATAAGGATATTGAAATGATTTATACTTTTACTTTTGACACCAAAGTATATTTTAACGATCACAATTACTTGAAGTGGTAGGCCACACAAGCTCACAGAATGAGACCGCTGGGTGCTGTCCTCGGTTGCAAAACTCACTACCGAGTTCCAAACTGCCTCTGGAAGCAACGTCAGCACAAGAACTGTTCGTCGGGAGCTTCATGAAATGGGTTTCCATGGCCGAGCAGCAGCACACAAGCCTAAGTTTACCTAATTCACCGCACAATAGTCTAAGATTGCAATGTCAAGTTTCGGTTGGAGTGGTGTAAAGCTCGTCACAATTGGACACTGGAGCAGTGGAAACGCGTTCTCTGGAGTGAAGAATCTTTACCATCTGGCAGTCTGACGGACAAATCTAGGTTAGGTGGATGCCAGTGGTTTAAATTACTTAAGTAAAAATACTTTAAAGTACTACTTAAGTTGGGCTATCTGTACTTTCCTCTACTATTTATATTTTTGTCAACTTTTACTTTTAAAAGTACTTTTTACTCCATACGTGTTCCCTGAAAAATTCAAATTCAAAATTCAAATATGGTCAAATTCATGCACTTATCAAGAGAACATCCCTGGTCATCCCTATTGCCTCTGATATAGCGGACTCACTAAACACAAATGCTTCATTTATAAATTATGTCTGGCTATCCATAAATAAAAAAACAAGTAAATTGTGTCGTCTGGTTTGCTAAATATAAGGAATTTGAAATGATTTATACTTTTACCTTCAATACTTAAGTATATATTAGCAACTGCATTTACTTTTGATACTTAAGTATATTTAAAACAAAATACTTTTAGACTTTTACTCAAGTAATATTTTACTGGGTGACTTTTACTTGAATCCTTTTCTATGAAAGTATCTTGCATTTTACTCAAGTATGACAATTCGGTACTTTTTCCACCACTGCACACACACACCATTAAACAATGGATGTGCATCTCCTGGTTAGATCTCTCTCCATGCACCACACCATGTCATTGGCTGTAATCATAATTCTAAACTGAGCAGATCACCCGGGGCCCATCGGCTCCCCTGTACGGTCATCATCTGTAGAGGTAAAGTGAATGGAACACCAACCACCTACCCTTCATTCTGCACTGTTTGAGTGACTTCTCCGCTGGCTTTCCACTGGCTTTAGTAACTCTCTGTGTAGTGCATCACAAATGACACGCTATTCCATTTACAGTACACTATAAAGGGAATAGGGTGGCATTGGGGACACAGTCCCTCTCTCTCTCTCTCTTCCAATCACTGCTCTGGCTCTATGCCCTTCTCACAGCTCCCTCCCTGGGAAAATGGGAGAGGGAGAAAAAATGTACTTTATCTCACTTCTGCAAATGCTCTCTCCTGCATTTCATCGAGCCCATACAAGGCCCTCCTATTCCTCCCCCCTGTGAAATACACCCCTTCTTCTCCCGCCAAAACCCACAGGGGCAAGAAGCCAGAGTAGCCAGACTAAAGCCTCTTATTGAAATTGCCATCTTATCAGAAGAAAGTGTATCAGACAGACATCGCGGCACAAACAGAGTGGCGATGTCTCAGTCAAAAGAGGTGCCTTTTTACATCAGCCCCTTCAGCTTAAATATGAAGCTATTGTTCTATTACTCCAATGTTTGGTAGCTACGTGAAACAGCATCATATCACAAGGGTGGGCCCGATCTGACGGCTCTCTTGGTAGAGCTCTACAGGAAACAGCACTCACAGAAAGTCGGGCTGACTCTAAAAGTTGCAAAAAACACCAATAATTCACCAAAAGAAAATTAAGTGAATTTCTGTCACTCAAGTAGAAATAAACAATAGAGCTGCAATTAAATGACGGTTTTAAAATGTGTGGGTACAGCTCTACAGGGAACACCAGTCACAGACAGTCTGGCTAAGTCTACAGATGGAATTATGAAGGATGCAAGAAACACCATTCATTTACCCCAAAATATTAAGGGTAACTGCTTTTGTGTCACAGCTAAATATGAAAATATTGATACAAACAGTAATTGATACAAACATTGTGGGCTCCCAAGTGGAGCTGCGCTCTAAGGCACTCATCTCAGTGCTAGAGGTGTCACTACAGACCCTGGTTTGATTCCAAGCTGTATCACAACAGGCTGTGATTGTAAGTCCCACAGGGGGCGGCGCACAATTGGCCCAGCATCGTCCGAGTTAGGTTTGGCCGGGGTAGGCTGTCATTGTAAATAAGAATTTGTTCTTAACTGACTTGCCTAGTTAAATAAAAAAATGAATTGGGAAATCGAAAGAGGTTTATAAAAGCAAATGTTTTTGCTGCAACCATTATAAAACCATAATGGGATGTTGTAACTGACATTTTAGTTTTTGATGCAATGATCAATATCTTAATGCATTCACTGCTCTTTCTATCTGTACTTGGAAATGGCTGCATTAAGATCTCTGCCCTTCCCTTATCTATGCCCCCCTCTTTCAAAAACACAGTTCTTCCTACTCTCTTCCCTCTCCCCTGAATCAGGGTATCCTGTCATCTCCACTACCATCTTCAAAAGGCACGGTTTTCTCTCGGGTCTGGATAAGATTGCTTCTCTCTAACCACTTTGTGAGCAGCTCTATGGGGAATGCTCTGTACGATCTGGGCTAGCTGGACTACAATGAGACTGCAGATATGAAGAAGGCTCTTCTATGATCTCAACTACACTCCACTGGCACACACACTCCTCCTCAGTTTTCTCCACACACACAGGCACATACACACCCACGCATTCACAATGACACACACGGACTAACACTCCTCCTCATAGTTCTCCACACACACACACACACACACCTCCTCACCGTGGACCAGTAAAGTTGCACCAGGTTATTTTTCTCATATTTTAGGGAGCTGTTATTAAATAGCAGCTCTATACTTTGTGTGTATGTGCATTCTCACATGCGTTCATTCATCGCTGTTTGCATGCATTCAGTTTATACATACGTGTGTGTGTATGTCTGAAGAGTAGATCGACCGTGATACTGGGGAGGGGAGGGGCAGCGGGGGGGGGGGGGGTTCTGCTGAGTTGACAGCTCAGTGGGATAAATGAAAACCTCGGTCCCGCCGTGTATAGGACTGCATACTTCTACATATACTACCGTTCAACAGTTTGGAGTAACTTAGAAATGTCCTTGTTTTTGAAAGAAAAGCACATTTTTTGTCCATTAAAATAACATCAAATTGATCAAAAATACAGTGTAGACATTGTTAAAGTTGTAAATGACTATTGTAGCTGGAAACGGCAGATTTTTTATGGAATATCTACATAGGCGTACAGAGGCCCATTATCAGCAACCATCAGTCCTGTGTTCTGTTGTGTTAGCTAATCCAAGTTTATCATTTTAAAAGGCTAATTGATCATTAGAAAACCCTTTTGCAATTATGTTAGCACAGCTGAAAACTGTTGTTCGGATTAAAGAAGCAATAAAACTGGCCTTCTTTAAACTAGTTGAGTATCTGTGACAATAATGCTAGTACAAACTCAGACCCAGGCGCAGAGAAACACAGCAGGCAGAGGTCAGGGTAAATACAGAACATTTACTAAGGTCCTCACAGAAAAAATAAGCAATAGCACACAAGCACACTAATCAAAACATGAGACCGAAGCAAAGATCCCTGTCCACAGAGGAACCTAAATAGCCAGGCAACAGGTGAACCGTCAGGGCAATCAACCACAGGTGAAACCAATAATAACAATCAGGGTAACCTGGACACTAGAAACAAAGTAAGGGTGCCCTCCAGTGGTAACCTAAGAGAGCACACTCAAAAATAAAACAGACACTATGACAGGACCCCCCCCCCCCCCTCAAGGAACGACTCCTGCTGTTCCACCAGGGGTAGCTGAATGTCGACGGAAGTCTCGAATGAGTCCGGGGTCCAGAATGTCCCGAGCCGGAACCCAGGATCATTCCTCAGGACCGTAACCCTACCAGTCCATGAGATACTGAGTCCCATGCCGGAACTGACGACTGGAGAGGATGCGTCGCACCGTGTAGGCTGGCGGAGGTGGAGGCCGATTGGCCAGAACCAGAGGACTGAATACCACAGACTTAAGTCTGGAGATGTGGAAGGTGGGATGAACCCTCATGGACCGGGGTAGACGTAGACGATAGGCCACTGGATTGAAGCGCCGTAGAACCTTGAATGGCCCAACGTACCAGGGAGCCAACTTCCTAGATTCCACGTGTAGAGGCAGATCCCTAGTAGACAACCAGACCATCTGGCCTGGACGCAGGAGGAGACTCGGGCGGCAATGACGGTTGGCCTGTCATTGAACCCAAGTTGAGGACCTCAGGAGCACTGACCGAGGCCTCTTCCGGCAATGAGAGATGAGGCTTGAGCGGAAGGGACCGCCACATCAATCTCCTGATCAGGAAAAGGGATGGCTGGTAACCGTACAACACCTGGAACGGTGACAGGCTGGTGGAGGAACACTGGAGAGTGTTGTGTGTGTTCTCCACCCAGGGAAGGTGCTGACTCCAAGTGGCGGGGTTGGCAGACACACAGCACCGTAAGGCGGTCTCCAGATCCTGGTTCACTCACTCCATTTGACCGTTGGACTGAGGGTGATATCCTGAGGACAGACTGGCTGATGACCCCAGAAGAGTACAGAATTCCCTCCAGAATCTGGATTCAAACTGAGGGCCCCGATTTGAGACGATGTCCAGAGGAGGTCCGTGAAGGCGGAAAACATGCTGAATGACTAGCTGAGCAGTCTCACAGGCAGATGGAAGCTTAGGCAGTGGAATGAAATGACCAGGATGACCAAGTGGCCCTCTGAGGATGGAAGGCCCGTGATGAAATCCATAGAGAGATGAGACCAGGGTCAAGAAGGTGTTGGCAGCAGATGAAGAAGCCCCAGAGGCTGCTGACAAGGAGTCTTGTTCTGGGCGCAGGTTGGACAAGCAGGTCCGCCGCTGCCGAAGGCCACCAAAACCTTCTCCTAAAAACTCTAGCGTTCGCTGCCCTCCCAGATGAGAGGTGAGATGCGACAAGTGAGCCCACTGAAGTACCTTGGACCGTGCCCCAATAGGGACAAAAAGTCTGTTAGGTGGACAGCCGTCTGGAACACTCTCCCTACCATGCGCCTCCATCACTTCTGTCCCTATACCCCAGGACACCGGCGCGAGGATGAGCAACCTGGGGATGATGGATCCAAGTTGCCGATCCTCACTGGAGCTGGGAAACTGGTAAGAAAGGGCATCGGCTTCATGTTCTTAGACCCCGGACAGTAAAATTACTTGAATCTGAACCGAGTAAAGAAGAGAGTCCAATGAGCTTGCCAGGGACTGAGGCATTTAGCCTCCTGGATGTAGGCCAGGTTCTTGTGGTCAATCCAAACTGTAAAGGGGTGTTCCGAACACTCCAACCAGTGCCGCCATTCCTCCAAAGCCAGTTTGACTGCAAGAATTGCAGTTTCCGACATCACAGTTCCTCTCCACTGGAGAGAGACACCTGGAGAAGAAGGCATAGGGATGAAAACTTTGGTCTTTAGGCGAGCGCTGAGACTGAACTGCACCCACGCCAACGTCAGAGGTGTCCACCACTACCACAAAGGGAAGAGAAGGATCCACATGTACAAGAATGGGTGCAGAAGAAAACTGACGTTTCAGGTCCTGGAACACCTTCTCAATAGCAGAGATCCAGCAAACATGCCCAGCCAAGCCCTTGATGAGGGCTGTCAATGGCGTAGCCACAGAACTAAAGTCTCTGATAAAGGAATTTATATGTTTAACTACTCTAGGGTAGGGGGCAGTGTTTTCACGGCCGGATGAAAAACGTACCCAAATTAAACGGCCTACTACTCGGGCCCAGGAACTAGAATATGCATATTATTAGTAGATTTGGATAGAAAACACTCTGAAGTTTCTAAAACTGTTTGAATGATGTCTGTGAGTATAACAGAACTCATATGGCTGGCAAAAACCTGAGAAAAATCCAACCAGGAAGTGTCATTGCCTATCTAACAACCAGTGTCAAGTCATTGCCTATCTAACACACAGTGACTTAGGGTTCATTTTTCACTTCCTAAGGCTTCCACTAGATGTCAACAGTCTTTAGAACCTTGTTTCAGAATTTTGCAGTGAACAGAGGGTGAACAAGAAGGCCGGGAAGTTGGTGACTCAGGGAAGGACATGGGTTTGTGACGCGGGTTCACGTGAGGAGGTAGCTGTGTTCCAAAACGTTTTTCAAGACATTGCAATCGCCCGGTTGGAATGTTATTGAAGTTTTAAGTTAAAATGGCCCTAAAGATTGATACTATACAACGTTTGACATGTTTGAACGAACGTAAATATAACTTTTTTTTATTTTCGTCGTGAACCTTTCGTGCGCTTCCTACATTTGGAGTAGCTTACTGAACGCGCAAACAACAAGGAGATATTTGGACATACATTATGGACTTTATTGAACAAAACAACATTTATTGTGGACCTGGGATTTCTGGAAGTGCCTTCTGATGGAGATTATCAAAGGTAAGTGAATATTTCTAATGCTATTTATGAATTTTAGATGACTCCAAAATGGTGGGTTTCTCTATTGCCTGATGAGCGCCGTACTCAGATTATTGCAAAGTGTGCTTTCCCCGTGAAGTTATTTTGAAATCTGTCAAAGCTGTTGCATTCAGGAGATGTTAATCTATAACTCTTTGAATAACAGTTTAATATTTTATCAACGTTTATGATGAGTATTTTTGTAAATTGTTGTGCTGGTTCACCGGGGGTATAGGAGGCAAAATATTTTCTGAACATCACGCGCCAATATAAAATGCTGTTTTTGGATAAATATCAACTTGATCGAACAAAAAATGCATGTATTGTGTTACATGATGTCCTGGGAGTGTCATCTGATGAAGATCGTCTAAGGTTAGTGCATAATTTTAGCTGCTTTTCTGGTTTTTGTGATGCCTGCCCTTGCTAGGAAAATGGCTGTGTGGTTATTCTTGTGTTGTACCTGTCCTAACATAATCTAACTTTATGCTTCGCCATAAAGCCTTTTTGAAATCGGACAATGTGGTTACATTAAAGAGAAGTGTACCTTTAAAATGGTGTAAAATAGTTGTGTGTTTGAGAACTTTGAATTATGACATTTTGTGTTTTTTGATTTTGCCGCTCTGATTTTTCACTGGGTGTTGAATTGTGTGTCCCGTGGGCGTCCCACCTGCCCGAGAGAGGTTAAACCTCTTACATCTAGACGTTCTGCTTGAGGAACACCTGCTCCAATATCCAATGATGGGCGTGGCGCGAAATACAAACTCCTCTAAAATCCGAAAACTTCCATTTTTCAAACATATGACTATTTTACAGCATTTTAAAGACAAGACTCTCGTTAATCTAACCACACTGTCCGATTTCAAAAAGGCTTTACAGCGAAAGCAAAACATTAGATTATGTCAGCAGAGTACCCAGCCAGAAATAATCAGACACCCATTTTTCAAGCTAGCATATAATGTCACAAAAAACAAAACCACAGCTAAATGCAGCACTAACCTTTGATGATCTTCATCAGATGACAACCCTAGGATATTATGTTATACAATGCATGCATGTTTTGTTCAATCAAGTTCATATTTATATCAAAAACCAGTTTTTTTACATTAGCATGTGACGTTCAGAACTAGCATACCCTCCGCAAACATCCGGTGAATTTACTAAATTACTCACGATAAACGTTCACAAAAAACATAACAATTATTTTAAGAATTATAGATACAGAACTCCTTTATGCACTCGATATGTCCGATTTTAAAATAGCTTTTCGGTGAAAGCACATTTTGCAATATTCTCAGTAGATAGCCCAGCCATCACGGCTAGCCATTTAGACACGGACCAAGTTTAGCCCTGACCAAACTCCGATTTACTATTACAAAAGTTTGATTACCTTTGTTGTCTTCGTCAGAATGCACTCCCAGGACTGCTACTTCAATAACAAATGTTGGTTTGGTCCAAAATAATCCATCGTTATATCCAAATAGCGGCGTTTTGTTCGTGCGTTCAAGACACTATCCGAAGTGTAAATAAGGGTCACGAGCATGGCGCAATTCGTGACAAAAGATTTCTAAATATTCCATTACCGTACTTCGAAGCATGTCAACCGCTGTTTAAAATCAATTTTTATGCCATTTTTCTCGTAAAAAAGCGATAATATTCCGACCGGGAATCTGCGTTTAGGTAAACAGACGAAAGAAAACAAAGCATTCTGTCGACGCGGGCACGAGCCTGAGTCTCACAGTACTGTAACCAGCCACTACCCAAACGCGCTACTTTTTTTCAACCAGAGCCTGCAAAGCCACGATTCAGCTTTTTGCCGCCTTCTGAGAGCTCATGGGAGCCGTAGGAAGTGTCACGTAACAGCAGAGATCCTCTGTAATGGATAGAGATAATCAAGAAGGGCAAGAAATTGTCAGACAGGGCACTTCCTGCATGGAATCTTCTCAGGTTTTGGCCTGCTAAATGAGTTCTGTTATACTCACAGACACCATTCAAACAGTTTTAGAAACTTTGGAGTGTTTTCTATCCAAAGCTACTAATTATATGCATATTCTAGTTTCTGGGCAGGAGTAGTAACCAGATTAAATCAGGTACGTTTTTTATCCGGCCGTGAAAATACTGCCCCCTATGCCAAACAGGTTTACTGTAAAACTAACAGTAAGTAAGATTTGTATCAGGTATACCATCCATGTAATCTAATGTAGAAAAATAATTATTCTAAGATCCTAGGAGAGATCAACGGGAGGTATTTATCAACATAGAAAGTAAAAGCACATACATATAAATTGTGTGATTAAGGATAATAACAGATTATGGAAACACACACATAGATTGTGAGAATAAGCATAATAACAACAATAGTAATTGAATAAACATGGGTGGCAAATCCTCAAAGGAGGTCCCGGAATTAACCGGGGATGAGAGATATATGGAGTCTAAGGTTAAAAGGAACAGTTATTTTGGCCCAAAATGGAAAAAGGAGTACGAATTTGATGGACGTCTAAATGTAGAAAAGCTAGAACTAATTGTAAAGCAAATGCATAAGGCATGCGGAGATAGTATAGTGAAGCAGCAAGTAGAGGGGCTAGACACCGCTAGGGTGAGGCTGTCTGAGGCCCGTATGAGAGTAGAAGGGGAGAAGGAGAAAGGAGTATGGTTTTGTTGGGCGTCTCAACGTAGACAAGATTAAATCATTTCATGGTGTGTGTCATCTCAAATGTGTTCTGATTTAATCGTTTCGTGGTGTGTATCATCTGAAATGTGTTGTTAGAGTCTATGATTAAACGGATGCATAGAGAGAGAGAGAAAGTTTCAAGAAGGATATCAGCAGGGAAAAAATTATGTGCGTGTGAGATAGGTTTATTAACCAGTCGAGAGTCACAAAAACAATAATTCGCTCACGTGTGAGACCTAATAACTTATCAAAAATCACAATAGTAATTATTCCTAAATTCTGAGAAGGAGATAGACAGAGTGAAAAAAGTTAAGAGAGGAAAGGAAAAGAGAAGAAAGAACTAAGTTAGAAAAGAAAGAACAGAAAGGAGCAGAGTATCTAATAGGAACTCTCGGTAATTGTAGACAAGCATAAAGGAGGCTTTAAGGGGAAGAGACCTAAGAGAGAAGGGAAAAAATGGACAGGATCAGACGACAGAAAGTGTTTTAATTGCGATAAGACAGGACATTTTGTCCAGGAGTGTAAGGCTCCCTGTAAACATTGTGACCAAGTAGGATACAACCACCGAAACTGCAAACAGTTTCTTCCATTTGCGAATAATCACACCAAATGTTGTAACCTTCTCATCAAGCTGCTTGGCGATGGTCTTGTAGCCCATTCCAGCCTTGTGTAGGTCTACAATCTTGTCCCTGACATCCTTGGAGAGCTCTTTGGTCTTGGCCATGGTGGAGAGTTTGGAATCTGATTGATTGATTGCTTCTGTGGACAGGTGTCTTTTTTACAGGTAACAAGCTGTGGTTAGGAGCACTCCCTTTAAGAGTGTGCTCCTAATCTCAGCTAGTTACCTGTATAAAAGACACCTGGGAGCCAGAAATCTTTCCGATTGAGAGGGGGTCAAATACTTATTTCCCTCATTAAAATGCAAATCAATTTATACAATTTTTGACATGCATTTTTCTGGATATTTTTGTTGTTATTCTGTCTCTCACTGTTCAAATAAACCTACCATTAAAATTATAGACTGATCCTTTCTTTGTCAGTGGGCAAACGTACAAAATCAGCAGGGATCAAATACTTTCCCCCCCCCACTGTATGTAGATATTCTATTAAAAATCAGCCGTTTCCAGCTACAATAGTAATTTACATCATTAACAATGTCTACACTGTATTTCTGATCAATTTGATGTAATTTAAAATAAATTTCTAAGTGACCCCAAACTTTTGAACGGTAGTGTATATATATACCCGTTCGCAGACGGCCCTTTTTACGCAACAGTTAAAATTAACTTACCTGCAGATGAGGTGAAATTACTTTTCCTCTCTAACATACATTGTGCAAATCCATTTCCTTTTTTTGCGCCTAATGCAATTACAATAGCATATTAATGAGAGTGAAGAGAGAGAGAGAGACGGGGAAGGCATGAAAATGATGGAAAAATAGATAGAGAAAGACAATGTATAGTTGATATTGACGGCTAGAGTTAAATGGTAGGCCATCTGATTTTCTGGACGTTGAATAATTCAATTGTGCTGGGTGGTCTGGCATCATCACGGAACATGTGAATACAAGACCTTAACACCGATGACAGGGTTGGTGATGTTGGTTATTGGCTAGCCCCGTATTATTAGTATTCCACTTTTCTTTCATTGTCTTATTGTACGTCAGACAGCGCTTTATTTCAAGGCAATGGAAATCGATGGAGGAAAGCAGGTAAGGCAGACATGGTGAACAAGCCTACTGTACAACCATTGTGGTTCTAATTATTGCTAACTGTTGAGTGTGTTACTAGGCCTACTCATGAAGTAGAGCATGGGAAATGTTAGCCTTGGTCCAAACTGAGTTGTTCGATTTATCTTCACAATATTCTGTTTCGATCCAGGCTAGGGAAATACGGCTAACGGCAAACTTTATTCTATATTCTGAGACACAGGTCTGCAGCTTTGCACTTTAGTCGAACCAACTGTAAGGGGACCTTCAGTAACAAGTGCAATCTTTTATTTTTCCATCATGGACCACAGTCTCTTTTATCATCATGCCAGGCAATGTGTCATGAACACTTTACAGAGCGTGACTGTGCATCCCTTTCTTCCACTCTTCTGTAGCATG
Organism: Salmo trutta; assembly: GCF_901001165.1. Classification (NCBI taxonomy): domain Eukaryota; kingdom Metazoa; phylum Chordata; class Actinopteri; order Salmoniformes; family Salmonidae; genus Salmo; species Salmo trutta. The sequence continues at coordinate 23,895,915 of NC_042966.1, read as the reverse complement.
ACTGTGCATCCCTTTCTTCCACTCTTCTGTAGCATGACTGTGCATCCCTTTCTTCCACTCATTCAGCCTATTTACTGTTGGGATCAAATCACACTCAAGTTTAAAATTGATATTTTTTATTGAAAAAGGCCAACTGGCCCTTGAAAAACACACACAAAAGAATCTGTTATTTTTCCTATGTATAATTAATTCTATACACCTGAGTAGTCTGAACTGAAGCTGATTATCTTGAAGCCCATTGCATTGAAAATAGAATTATTTTCAAAACAGACAATAAGCTAATTGACACACTGTTATTATATTGTGAGTCATTGGGCATATATGAGCCATGAATATAACATAATGAATATAATAACTTACATATTTTACATAGCCTTCCGTCAAGTTATTAATACCAGGTTACACACCAGAGATATGCAGGTCATTAGTAAAGATGAACAACAATGATTTAGTTAATTCATGGTATTCTTCCTGGCTGGCCTTTATGGAGGCAGCTCCAATCCATCAGAAAAGAGAAATGTTAGGGGCATTTCAATTCAGCACTTCGGGGGAAATGTACCCATAGTGTAAACTATACATTATTTTGTCCATTTGTATTGCAGACACATCCAGGGTGCTATCACTACATCACCACCTGAAGCACAGGTTGAATGTTGTATGAAGATATGATGTTAAAGGTCATATAAATTCTCATTCAAAACATTTACTTCTTACGATAGGCCTACCAGGCAGCAATTTGACATGCTCCTTCAATTCTTACCAATTCTTACCAATTCTTACCTTATCAGATACTCAACAGGGTCTGATTTCATTATTATTGAACCAGGACCCTGGTGGTAAATATAAAGATACAGACCATTTAAAAAAACTGGAGACCCCTTACACTTCAGTGTTGTGACGCAAAATGCATAGCACAACAGGTTTTTTACATAGATAATAAAAGAAACACTGGAAACAAAAGAACACTAGGAAAAATCTAGGAAACCAGGCCTGGTATTCATAGCTGACTTCAAAAAGGCTTTTGATAAAGTACAACTGGAATTTATATAAAAATGGCTGGAATATTTTAATATTGGGAGAATCTCTTATACAATGAGTTACAATTATGTAAAATAGTAATTAATGGCTACTTCTCAGAAAGTATTAAACTGTCAAGAGGAGTAAAACAAGATTGTCCACAATCAGTGTATCTATTTATAATGGCAATTGAAATGTTAGCTATTAAAATCAGATACAACAATAATATCAAAGGCCTAGAAATCCAGGGCTTAAAATCAAAGGTCTCATTGTACACTGATGATTCATGTTTTCTTTTAAATCCACAATTTGGATCCCTCCATAGCCTCATAGAGGATCTAGATACTTTTTCTAACCTCTCTGGATTACAACCAAATTATAATAAATGTACTATATTAGGTATTGGATCAATAAAAAATACAACTTTTACATTACCGTGTAGTTTACCAATAAAATGGTCTGATGGTGAAGTGGACATACTCGGTATACATATTCCGAAATAAATATTATCTCACTACAATACATTTTAATAGAAAGTTAGCAAAAATAGATAAGATCTTGCTACCGCGGAAAGGATAATACCTGTCTATTTGTTGAAAAATCCCCCTGATTAATTTGATCATATCCCAGATTACCTATTTGCTTATGGCGTTGCTGACTTGTTTTTTAAATGATATGAGCAAAAAACATCAAATTTTATTAGTACCGGAAAGCCAGACAAAATTAAACGGGCCTATTTATATCATGAATATGAATTTGGAGGGCAGAAATGATCAAATATTAAAGCATTAGACCTCACACTAAAGGCTTCAGTCTTTCAAAAGTTATACTTAAATCCGAACTGGTTCTCTAGCAGATTAGTAAGAATGTCTCACCCCATGTTCAAGAATGGTCTTTTTCCCTTTATTCAGATTACAATCTCTCACTTTTGGTTATTTGGAAATTAAATAATCTCCAAAATATCTTTAGTTTTAAAACAAGCCATAGAAAGTTGGTTGCATTTTCAGCTTAATCCTCCAGAAAAGCAATGACAAATATTACATCAAGAATTATGGTTAAACTCAAAAATACGGGTTGATTTAAAAAACAATATTTTTGGAGATAAAAAAGGGTATAATCTTTGTAAATTATATCATAAATAGGACTGGTGGAGTTACTGTATGTCACACATGCAACTAACAAATGTATATGGAAATATCTGCTCTACTCAAAATCACAACCAACTAATTGCAGCATTACTGCGAAAATGGAAGAGGCAAGTGGAGAAAGTAAGGAACTTGTCTTTTGGCCCTGCATTAAAACCAAAATTAGTTAAAGTAAATTGTGAATAATAAAAAATTATACCAGTTTAATTTAAATACCAAAAAACTGACAGCTGTGCTATATAGATTGCAAAATAGTTGGAAGGAGATTTTTGATGTACCAATTCCATGGCACACGATGCTGGATTAAAAACATAGAAAAAGTATATTTAAATTATTATACATAAACTTCTGTAAGCATCATTAAAGCTCCAAAAGTGCCAGTGTTCAACAGAACAGATGAACTGGATTGACATTTACACTCACGGTAGTCAAAATGTACTTCCTGAAGCCTACTAAACTAAGCCTCCAGTCTTCAGACTCCAGTCTTCTGATCTGACCTGCTAGGTCATATCTCAATCACCCAACATCAACAAACAAAAATTGCTTTTTTTTTTTTTTTAAACAAAGCAATTAGGTGACCCGATGCCTGCAACCCAGCAGTTGCGTCATCCAAATAACCCAGTATCAAAATAATCAAATAATCAAAGCTTGCATCCAGGGTGGGCCCCAGGACCGTTTTTGGGAAACCCTGTTTTAGAGTGGAAACCCTCCAAATAGGGACTCATGAAATACATATTGTATTGTGTTAAATGTCCTGAACAGTCATTCTGAAAAGTACTTTTTCTCTCATGGCTAACTACCAGGAAGTTTGAAAAGATAGGCTGTGGGCGGGGAGCTTATATTCATGAGCTCACCTTGACTGACAGCAACTTGGATGCAGTGTTGCAGTAAAATCATCTCAAGCTAATTTGGTGATAATTTATGCATTTCCAGTTTAGCATGTCTTTTGCGATGCTGTTCACAGCAGCACTGACAGATGTGTTGACTTGACAACTGCGTCTGAGTTTTGAATGACCCTTCCGCCCCTTTTGTTCCATGCTGGCTGAAGACATAGCTAGCCAGTAATTAGCTAACACCAGACACAGATGAAAGGGAAAACATATAAGTATCTTTGCCATAGATGAATATGGTACATGTTTTATTATATTTCCTGACACCCTACAGTCAAATTTTGGCACCAATAGAGTAGCTATCAAGCGATATAAACCATGCCCCTCTGCAAACACGCCTTCTCCAATGTTGGTTACAAGGCGGTACTTATTTAAATTAGGTAAGATAATATCATGTTACTATTGGTGTATTAAAATGAGAGTTAAGGTGATGTCACCTTATCCCCTTAATAATGAATCTAGGTATTTGACATGGGGGAGGAGACCGGGAACTTAACAATCAAACTTTATCAATGTAGAAGCAACAGTCATTTCTCATAGTTTGGTCATCATACTTTGATCTGGTTTCCTTCAAATATCATCCAGTTTCATTAAGAACATGATTTTGACAGTTCATAACATATTCACTTAGGATCTCACTTGGTGAAGTCCATGGGACTGAAAATGGATGTATGCAACAAGCATGTCTCTGTCATTAACAACTTCAGTCATGGTCCTAGGTTCAAATACTAGCTGAAATCTTTCAAATACTTTGAGCCTTTGCTTTAGAGTGCCACCCATGACTCATGGGTGGTAACTTTACAATTCACTCAAAGCTTTACACTAAGCAGTGTTATTAACACTGGGGATTTTGCTGTGTAGATAAAGTTCAGTGTGTGATAATTACTGCAGCGAAACATTGGTTCAAATACAATTTGACATAATTTCAAATACTTTATCTGTGCTTGATTGAGCTTGTCTATTTTAATAGACCAAAAATAAGAGTGCCAAAACATCAAATCCCACCCATCTGGCACTCTAAAGCAAAGGCTCAAAGTATTTGAAAGATTTCAGATAGTATTTGAACCCAGGTCTTCTGATTACTGCAAGTCATGGACCTCAGAACGGTATCTCCTCTCAACTCTACAGGGGCTCAACAGTTATCTGGCCTTTTCTCATTAACCAGGCCTGTGTCCCAAATGGCACTCTATTCCCTATATAGCGCAATACTTTTTACTAGAGTCCTATGGGCCCTGGTCAAAAGTAGTGCACTATATAGGGAATAGGGTGCCATTTGGGACGTAAACCAGGAGACGAAAGTGGGAGCCGTGTTTCGGCTTCCTGCGTCCCTGAGAGAGAACTTTGAAGGGAACATTAATAATAGGCTTGTGTCCAACAGGGAATCGTCTCAGTCCCCATCTCTCACTAGCACTTAAAGTTACTTTTTCTCTTTCTTTTTTTAAAGCATTCATTCAGCTAAACCCTTTCACCTCTGTTCCTGCTCCTCTCTCTCGCAGGTCGCCACAGCTTTGTTTAACCATTAGTCACCTCTAACAGCAGCACTTACGTCCCAGCTCATAACCACAAAGGGTTAGGCTACATCCCAAATGGCATCCTATTCCCTATATAGTGCACATCTTTTGATCAAGCCATAAGACTAAATAGTTAGTTAAATAGTTAACCAATAGCCCAGACAATCTGCATTGACACTTTTGGCACTAACCTTTTGAGTCATCACATACGCTGCTGTTACTGTTTATGATCAATTCTGTTGCCTAGTCACTTTATCCCTACTTATATGTACATATCTACCTAAATTAGCTCGTACCCCTGAACGTCGACTCAGTACTGGTACACCGTGTATATAGCCAAATTATCGTTACTCATTGCGTATTTATTCCTTGTGTTATTATGTTTCTCTTATTTCTCTTTTTCCTCTCTCTGCATTGTTGGGAAGGGCCCGTAAGTAAGCATTTCACTGTTAGTCTACACCTGTTGTTTACGAAGCATGTGACAAATACAATTTGACTTGATTGGATTTGAACAGTGGGAGATCAAAATTAGTGGAGCCATAACCATAGCGACAAATAGGGATCTGTGTTTAGGTGCTTGTGCTTCTCTCCCAAGCATGGCGAGATCCACATACAGACAGACAGACAGACAGACAGACAGACAGACAGACAGACAGACAGACAGACAGACAGACAGACAGACAGATGTTGAGATGTGTTAACATGTAGCCATGGTTTACCCCCCAGTCTCACACAGTTGTTTGTTTGCAGGCAGTGCCCTGCCTCCTAGAGTTTGTTCAGCAGTCAAAGAAAAAAGCCACACACACTCCAACTCAGTTTATTAAAGTGGGAAAAAGTAGTGACATTTTTTGACATCCTCCAACATCTACATCATTTGGTCAGTTGTAAAGACTAATTAGCTTGAAACTTGCTGAAGCTTATTAAATAATAGGCAGATTTATCTAACCAAGCCAACCCCATATGTATGTTAATTTGGCTGCTCTCCAACTAATGTGTGTTTGTGTGTGTGTGTGTATACATTTCTGTCTTGTCTGGGTAATAAAGTATTATAATAAAAAAAAAATCTTCGCAGCAGCTGCAGATATAAGGGACAAATTCTGCATTATAGAATTCATCTACAGCAGGCAGGTCAAGAAGGTCTTCCGACGATCAGGGGCAGAGGCTGATGTTGCTTACACCCTTCGATGGGTACTCTTCAACCGGCTGGACTTCCTGGGGGACACATTTAGACCATGGTAAAGCTATGGCAATATGGCCACACCTTCATCTACAACTACAAGACAGGTAAGTGTTCCTTGACCCCCCAAAGTGCAAGCACCAGTCCAAGCCCCAGTGGACCAAGTACAAATGGGATCATGTCCTAATGGAGAGACCCCAGACCTCCAGGAGAGTCCATCCCAGTGTGAATGACCATGCAAAGAAGGAGGTGTATGCAGAAATTCTTGCTTGCCTACGAAAACCAGCACTCACAGCCACAGAGTCTTATCCATCTGTAGTTTGTGGGATGCTAACAGGGGGATGCTACCAAGACTTCGATAGACGGCCAAAAGTGGACATCCAGCAATTGCTGCTAAAGTGTATTTGTCAAGATTTAAGTAGTGAGTGAAAATTTATAGAGCGGAGATATTAAAATGTTGAATTATATATTTATTTGTGTTTATGTATTTATTGTGCATACATTAATAAATTGTTTCTGTATTTCTGACTCATTACTCTATACTTTAAAATGTTATGAGGATGAATGAGTAAAAAAAATTGAATAATGCATGAATAGGATTCAATAGATTTTATTTGATATACAGCAGGCTACAAAAAGTTGACATACTAGATTCTGAAATAATTAGGGCTATATCAAGATGGTGTTAAAGTGTGACAATGATTATTGGAAAAGGTTCCACTGCCAGCTGACTGCACCCTCCGGCGAGTTGAAGTAGTCCTCGTCTCTGACATTCTTGGCTTCACTGGCGTAGTTATTGCTGGAACTTGCCCTGATATTCAGCATGGACTCTGTAGGAGCCTTTGAGCGCCACTGGCCAGGCACCACCACTCCACTCCCCACCTCCTCCCTGTCCAACTCTGGAGGTGAGTACACCTGTTGTGCGCTCTTCTGCAACCTCAGAAAGTTGTGAAGAGCTGTTGTGCCCAGGACGAGATCAGGACTGATCTGAACACTCGCCACCGGTTGGTCATGATGCCAAAGTCATTTTCCACGCAGTGCCTTGGTCTTGAAAGCCTTGCTGGAAAAAAATAAGAAAACCATGGCATGATAATTCATTTTTTGGAGCATTTGGTGTTGTCTTTACTGATAATTATAGGAAAATAACCCATGTTAGTGCTCATCTGTAATTGAAGATGCTGCTCGTCTACAAGCTAGGTTCTAGGTTAGGGCTTCAGACTGTTGGCTTTCAGGGTGAATGCCTGGTCTCCTGAGTGGTGCAGTGGTCTAAGGCACTACATCTCAGTGCTAGAGGTGTCACTACAGACACCCTGGTTCAAATCCAGGCTGTATCACAACTGTCTGTGATTGGGAGTCCAATAGGGCAGTGCACAATTGGCCCACCGTCATCTGGGTTTGGCTGGTGTAGGCCTTCATTGTAAATAAAAGTTGTTCTTAACTGATTTGCCTAGTTAAATAAAATAAAAAAATCAGCCACCACAACATATAGCAGTGGCTTTGTTCCTAGGCAAGGAGATTGGGTTCGGCATGTCCTAAAGGCTGGTCTTGTTCCAAACATCGTCATTACTCACTCTGCCATTTGTCCCCGCCACAATTAACTGTTTATTAGTGGAGGTGAAAAGGCTTTCGAGAGCAAGGCGCTGTGTGGAAAATGCCTAAGATTTTTGCAATGGAGGAACAGTGGTGGAAAAAGTACTCAATTCTCATACTTGAGTAAAAGTAAAGATACCTTAATAGCTTCCTGTGGCTCAGTTGGTAGAGCATGGTGTTTGCAACGCCAGCATGGTGTGTGCAACGCCAGGGTTGTGGGTTTGATTCCCATGGGGGGCCTGTACAAAAAAAAATGCATGAAATGAAATTTATGCATTCACTACTGTAAGTCGCTCTGGATAAGAGCGTCTGCTAAATGACTAAAATGTAAAAAATGTAGAAAATGACTTGTGAAAATGAAAGTCACCCAGTAAAATATTACCTGAGTAAAAGTCAAAAAGTATTTGGTTTTAAATATACTTAAGTATCAAAAGTAAATGTAGTTGCTAAAATATACTATAAGAGTATGAATAATAAAAAATGCCTTATATTAAGCAAACCAGATGGCACAATTTTATTTTTTACATTTACGGATAGCCAGGGTCACACTCCAACACTCAGACATCATTAAAAACAATGCATTTGTGTTTAGTGAGTCTGCCAAATCAGAGGCAATAGGGATGGCATGGGATGTTCTCTTGATAAGTGTGCGAATTGGACCATTTTCTGTCCTGCTAAGCATTCAAAATGTATCAAGTACTTTTGGGTATCACGGAAAATGTATGGAGTAAAGAGTAAATAATTTTCTTTAGGAATCTAGTGAAGTAAAAGTAAAAGTTGTCAAAAATCTAAATAGTAAAGTACAGATACCCCCAAAAACTGCTTAAGTAGTACTTTAAAGTATTTTTACACAGCAAAGAAAGTGCGAGCTAGCGAGGGAGCTAGCGAGGGAGCTAGCGAGGGAGCTAGCGAGGGAGCTAGCGAGGGAGCTAGCGAGGGAGCTAGCGAGGGAGCTAGCGAGCTAGGGAGCTAGCTAGGGAGATAGCGAGAGACGGGAGGGGCACAGCCAGGCATAGGTAGACATGTTGGCCACCAATCAGACAGTCAGAACCATGCATCTGTAATCAAAAGATATACTGTAGGCTATAGGCTAACTCAATGCTGTATTCCTGAATGCTAAGTTAAGGCACAAAGCTGCATGTGAGCTCTCACAGCTGCATGTGAGCTTTCACATTTTTCAACATGTTTTTTACAATAAGATAGTTTGGAGTCAGATAAACTTGGATTTTTTGGCAGGGATATATACAGGATGCTACCCTCCACAGCATAACCTTCACTCCAGATCAAAACTCCAACCTTATTTTGGACAGACCAGATACATCTTCAATTAGCACTGAGGCATGAAGTGAAAGTTGTTGAAGCCTTTGAGCCCAACACATGGCAGGAGTCTCACAATAACACAAGTTATTGTATTTGTATTGTTGATACTGAGTACATCATTTAAACTTTCACAGTGTAGGTTGGAAAAAGTATGTGAACCTCTAGGCTAATGACTTCTCCAGAAGCTAATTGGAGTCAGGAGTCAGCTAACCTGGAATCCAATCAATGAGACGAGATTGGAGATGTTGGATAGAGCTGCCCTGCCCTATAAAAAGCACTCACAAAAAGTGAGTTTGCTATTCACAAAAAGCATTGCCTGATGTGAACCATGTCTTGAAGAAAAGAGATCTCAAAAGACCTAAGATTAAGAATTGTTGACTTGCATAAAGCAGGAAATGGCTACAAAAGTATCTCTAAAAGGTTTGTTATTGATCAGGCCCCGGTAAGACAAATTGTCTATAAATGGAGAAAGTTCAGCACTGTTGCTTCTCTCCCTGGGAGTGGCCGTCTTGCAAAGATGACTGCAAGAACACAGCGCAGAATGCTCAGTGAGGTTAAGAAGAATCCTAAATGAGGTTAAGAATAATCCTAGTGTCAGCTAAAGACTTACAGAAATCTCTGGGACATGCTAACATCTCTGTTGACAAGTCTACAATACGTAAAACACTAAACAAGAATGGTGTTTATGGGAGGACGCCACGGAAGAAGCCACTGCTGTCCAAAAAAAACATTGCTGCACATCTGAGGTTCACAAAAGAGCACCTGGATGTTCCAAATATTCTGTGGACAGATGAAACTAAAGTTGAGTTGTTTAGAAGGAACATGCAACACGATGTGTGGAGAAAAAAGGCCCAGCACACCAACATCAAAACCTCATCCCCACAGTAAAGTATGGTGGAGGAAGCATTGTGGTTTGGGGCTGCTTTGCTGCCTCAGGGCCTGGACAGCTTGCTATCTTCGACGGACAAATTAATTCCCAAGTTTATCAAGACATTTTGCAGGAGAATGTAAGGCTATCTGTCCGCCAATTGATGCTCAACAGAAGTTGGGTGATGCAACAGGACAACAACAAAAAACACAGAGGTATATCAACAACAGAATGGCTTCGACAGAAGAAAATACGCCTTCTGGAGTGGCCCTCAACCCAATTGAGATGCTATGGCATGAACTCAAAAGAGCGGTTCACACCAGACATTCTAAGCATATTGCTGAACTAATACAGTTTTGTAAAGAGGAATGGTCTAAAATTCCTCCTGACCGTTGTGCAGGTCTGATCCGCAACTACAGAAAACGTTTGGTTGAGGTTATTGCAGCCAAAGGAGGGTCAACCAGTTATAAATCCAAGGGTTCACATACTTTTTTCACCCTGCACTGTGAATGTTTACACAGTGAGTTCAATGAAGACATGAAAACGTGTAATTTATTGTGCGTTTATTAGTTTAAGCAGACTGTGTTTGTCTATTGTTGTGAAGAATTAGATGAAGAATTTTATGACAAATCTATGCAGAAATCCAGGTAATTCCAAAAGGTTCAGATACTTTTTCTTGCCACTGTATATATTTGGCAGTAAAGCACGAGTTATCAGTGTAGCCTATTATCGTCTATAGACATGACGTTGAAATATCTTTTATTGTAGATAAAAACCTCCAAGTTTCATCATGAGAGTCAATTCAATTTGAAAAATAAAATAAGAATTACAGGGGACAGTTTGGAAAAACGAATCTTGTGTGAATCGCCCTCTGAAATAACGCACATGCTTGAATAAAAATTACAAAACCAACGTCTTTAGTAATACCCGTCCGAATAGGGCTATAACATGGCAAAGAATAGGTTTATCAGTGTATAGTACGCTGCATCAACCCATGGGTTCCATCAAAGCTGTACACAGCAGAAATATCACTGAAATATTCTAGTTCCTTCCTACACATCACCTTGTATATTCAAACAAAATAGGCACTTTATAAAACAAATGGGCAGCATCATGCTCACGTCAGTCCTCTAGAACACAAATGTAGTCTTCCTAGTAGGACTGCAATAATGAGATGGCGTGTATGTGTGTGTGTGCGCATCCGTTTCAGCATGTTTGGGGAGTCGAACAAGAGTCGACTCCTACGACTCCAACCACAGGAGTCAGAGTCGAGCAAGAGTTTATTCCAATCACAGGAGTCGGAGTCGACTCAAAAAATCTTGGAGCCATGTACCACTACTGTTCCGTGATCAGTATTGTCTCTTGCTTCTTCTCCCAGAAAAGAAAGTCAACGACGCAATAGCGATTCATGAGGTCAGGTGGTAGCCTGTTTTACTTTGCGAATGGCTGGAAGGGAGTTAGATTTATCATTGTTCTTCTACTTTTCCTGGCTGGCAAAGTACCAGGATGTTGTTTAGAGCAGTTCTGAATCTGAATTTAGAAACAGAATTTGAAAAGTGAATCTGATTGCATCTGAGAAATTGCACATATGAAACTTTGGTAAACTTGAAATAATAGTTTGTAAACTTGATATTCAGAAAATGTCTACCATATTAAAACTGAATATATAAATATTGAATTTGAATATTGAATTCAATTTAAATTTCATTTTCAAACTTAATGCAATATTCATTCAATTAAGTTTCAAATCATGAAATACAAGTTACATTTAGGATTATTATTATTACATTTTTTTGTTATTTTTTTATTGAATATCAGAAACATACAATATACCTGCAGTGAAGCCGCTCAACTACATAATACCAGTCCTCCAACCGACTCCCATTCAGAGTGACATATTTCGCAATTCCTGACATTTAAACCTGGTAAAAATTCCATGTCTTAGGTCAGTTAAGATCACCACTTTATTTTAAGAATGTGAAATGTCAATAAGAGTAGAGAGAATGATTTATTTCAGATTTTATTTCTTTCATCACATTCCCAGTGGGTCAGAAGTTTACATACACTCAATTAGTATTTGGTAGCATTGCCTTTAAATTGTTTAACTTGGGTCAAACGTTGCAGGTAGCCTTCAACAAGCTTCCCACAATAAGTTGGGTGAATTTTGGCCCATTCCTCCTGACAGAGCTGATGTAACTGAGTCAGGTTTGTAGGCCTCCTTGCTCACACACGCTTTTTCAGTTCTGCCCACAAACGTTCTATGGGATTGAGGTTAGAGCTTTGTGATGGCCACTCCAATACCTTGACTTTGTTGTCCTTAAGCCATTTTGCCACAACTTTGGAAGTATGCTTGGGGTCATTGTCCATTTGGAAGACCCATTTGGGACCAAGCTTTGACTTCCTGACTGACTTGAGATGCTGCTTCAATATATCCACATCATTTTCGTTCCTCATGATGCCATCTATTTTGTAAAGTGCATCAGTCCCTCCTGTAGCAAAGCATCCCCACAACAAGATGCTGCCACCACCGTGCTTCACGGTTGGGATGGTGTTCTTCGGCCTGCAAGCCTCCCCCTTTTTCCTCCAAACATAATGATGGTCATTATGGCCAAACAGTTCTATTTTCATTTCATCAGACCAGAGGACATTTCTCCAAAAAGTACGATCTTTGTCCCCATGTGCAGTTGCAAACCGTAGTCTGGCTTTTTTTATGGTGGTTTTGGAGCAGTGGCTTCTTCCTTGCTGAACGGCCATTCAGGTTATGTCGATATAGGGCTCGTTTTATTATTGTGGATATAGATACTTTTGTACCTGTTTCCTCCAGCATCTTCACAAGGTCCTTTGCTGTTGTTCTGGGATTGATTTGCACTTTCGCACCAAAGTACGGTCATCTCTAGGAGACAGAACGCTTCTCCTTCCTGAACGGTACGACGGCTGCGTGGTCCCATGGTGTTTTTACTTGCGTACTATTGTTTGTACAGATGAACGTGGTACCTTCAGGTGTTTGGAAATTGCTCCCAAGGATGAACCAGACTTGTGGAGGTCTACAATTGTTTTTCTGTGGTTTTGGCTGATTTCTTTTGATTTTCCCATGATGTCAAGTAAAGAGGCATTGAGTTCGAAGGTAGGCCTTGAAATACATCCACAGGTCCACCTCCAATTGACTCAAATTATGTCAATTAGCCTATCAGAAGCTTCTAAAGCCATGACATCATTTTCTGGAATTTTCCAATCTGTTTAAAGGCACAGTCAACTTAGTGTATGTAAACTTCTGAGCCACAGGAATTGTGATACAGTGAATTATAAGTGAAATAATGTTTCCGTAAACAATTGTTGGACAAATGACTTGTGTCAGGCACAAAGTAGATGTCCTAACCGACTTGCCAAAACTATAGTTTGTTAACAAGAAATTTGTGAAGTGGTTGAAAAACTAGTTTTAATGACTCCAACATGAGCGTATGTAAACTTCCGACTTCATCTGTACATTCTATTATGGTTTTCTTGGTAGCCTATTGGTGTTCGTTGCTGTAAATGGAACTGTATGTATTGGAAACCTGTTTATGGTAGGCTGTCATTGCTTAGTTGGTTATGTGGGTCTAATTTGATTCACAGAAGTGTATTTTGCCATATCACAGCATGTTGCTGAACTCATGAGCGAGCGGCATGATTTTACATGTTTGAATCAGGCCAGAAATAGGCCTACTGTATTTATTTGGCAAGACAGCTGTGCATTTCTACATCTAACTCTAGTAGGTTGTAGGCTAGATTTTGGTTATTTGGATCTCCATTCGCCTTTTGTTTACTGCGTTGTTTACTGTTAATGTAACTAACCTAAATATAGATTGTGTCATGTCTTTATCAATCTGATATTTAGTTTACTGCGTTGTTTACTGTTAAAGTAACTAACCTAAATATAGATTGTGTCATGTCTTTATCAATCTGATATTTAGTTTACTGCGTTGTTTACTGTTAAAGTAACTAACCTAAATATAGATTGTGTCATGCCTTTATTGGTCTGATATTTAGAAAACTAGGCCTACTACTTGGTACCGTTGTTTAGTTCTGTTCTCATTCATTCGTTTGCATTCACAGTTGTGTCGGTATTCTAAGCCAAACTGCTATTCAGTATTTTGTTGGCATGCATGAATAACTAGGCTACTATTTGCAGCATTTAGTTTGCATTATTTTGGTAAGACAGCTGTGTGTACAGCTGCATTCACATAGGCTGTTTGTAATAGGTGAATTGTCCGATCTATCTTGTAGCCTATGTTCATTACCAAAACGACCTTGATGTTGGGCACTGTCCATTTTGCTAATACAGCGCAGCAGAGATAGGCTACACTCAATGATCCCAGAGTCTCTGCATTTGAACTTTGTTTATTGTGGTATAGAGTGACTATATAATCAGAATTCAGTATATTCCAATGCAACAACCCCCCAAAAAGTGTGCTCCCTTGCCGATTTCAACAGCCCCCTTTGTCACTTTATCCTGGAGCCGGGTCTGCTTCTAGATACTAACCTTCACTTGTCTCACCCACACCCATTAGCCAGACATTGGATGGTGAGACCATCTCCCCATTGTCTGTCTCTGGTCTGATATCCCTGTTCTGTTCTATTCTCTTCTGTTCTCTCCACTTCTCTTAGTTCCTGCTGATGATGGCTTTTAGCTGGAGGAAGAGGTCTGATTGCAATTATGGGGCGAGAGAGATGGAAATGGAGATGGTGTGTCAGGCTGTAGGCCATCAGACAGGGAGGCGGGGGTGGGGCAAGACAGTGAGAATAGGAGTGGGTAATGTGGGTCTGAGCCCAAGAAGAGAAATTAGCAAGAAAATTGAATTAGATACTTCAATTAGATTCCTATTTCTATACACTTACTTTTAGTGCTAGCTCTCTGTGTGAGTAATGGGCTGATGAACAGATAAAGGTGGAGGAGGAGGACTATACCTCTGTTTTCCTAAGGTTGCCATCGCTTCTTTTTCTCCTATTGAAGAAAAATTTAATTTAGATTTGGTCAGATTATGGTCAGATTATGTCATTAATTCACATTTTAGAATGCCATAAAGTAATCAAGGAAAATAATGGGGCTTGCAATGGAAGCTGGAAATGTTAAAGCTAATATTCCGTGAATAAAATTGGATTGAATATCATTGAAGAACGTAATCCAAAATGCCATCAGTAGTTGCAGTCAATGTACTTTTAAAAGATAGATAAAAACATTTTAAAAAGCCTACACCATAAAGATGATGTCTTTGTTTAGATTGGGTTGCAGTAACCCCAGTACTTTTAAAAAACAACCCTTTTCTAAAAACAATATTTCATGAAATAACAAAAAAAGTGTAAACTAGCCATTTATTTCCCTTTATAGTTTATTCGCCTAAGCATGACCTTCATCCATCCACATACCAATTGTTTTACAAACATTGCTTTTTTTGTGTCAGCAATTAGACATTGTCCTTAAGGGGGTCTACTTACCCCTTAGTACCCTACTCCAAATGTGTAGAATTTTTTTCATACATCAGATATTGACTGATTTATAGCACATAAAACATTTTACTGGCACAGACAAATAATGAATAGAGTTCGGGGATTTTGGTGGGAACATTAACATTAAGGGGTGGAACAGGTCGGCAACCACCAAAAATCATGCTTTGTCTAAGCTTACCTGCAGTCTAGACTGCCTCATTAATTACTGTTGTAGTTCAACAAGTGTGTCAATGGCAGGATACCCTTGGATAAAACAATCCAACATGCTTGGCTCTAGATTACACCTATCTATACATACTTTACTTTGTTTGCGAGATCAGACATAATATCACTATAATCCGATTGTTCATTTTCGGAAGTTTCTTTCATTTTATTTGTAGAGATTTAAACGGTATTAAATTATTACTATTTTCAATTCCACAAAAATGAACACCCATCAAAATAAATAAAGTTACCTTCTTGTAATGTAAGTGCCAAGACAATGCTTATAGACGCAACAGAAAGACCATGTATTTTTTTGTCCCCATTTCAGCAAATATCTGGGTGTTGGACAGGTCATTACAAACATTTCCGCAGTTAACGGGAAAAAAACTACAGGTACAAGCAAGAGCATGAAAGACTCGCAGGACTAAAATGAAAGCAATCAATCCCGCGAGATTTAAGTGACAAGTGGATTTTGCTCCCTTCAAACACAGGAAAATAGATGGCTGAAAAAGACAGATCCTCAGGTGCGCGGGGCATGCGCATTGATAAATGTATTAATGGGAATTACAGAGAAAATAAACTTCAAATGAACTTAAGTATGGTATTTTCTCAGAAATGTATTCCCTTTTCTCAGGTATCCTTTTCGACGTCGTTTTAACTTTCCTACTTCTCTGATACTGCCTGCAAATCAAACTTTTTCATTCAAAAGTCTCCATTTCACACGATCCAATTGAATCAAACAAGATAAAGTATTCTTGTTCCGCTGTACAAATCTCAAGACGCCATAAATCTCGACAGGTGGAGGTTCTTAGATAACTAACACCTATGGAATTTGATTGGCGGGGGGGGACCATCTCTACAAAGTAAATGGGAGTCGTTTAGCAAAAGATAGCAGATTCAGATTGAGGGGGAGCATTCTCAGTTGGGCTATCGTGTATAATATCATCATCGATTACCAGTCATCTCTCTTAAAACGGGCCCTCCGTTTTAGTTTTCTAACAGGCTTTGAATGAATACCTTCGCAATTACCTGAGAGAGTCATTTCAATAATAGCTTTTTAATCACCTCCAAAATCACTATTTCCAAAGGAAAAACTTCTCCAGTTAGTAAAGAGAGGAAATTTCTCAATTGGATGTAATGATTTTGGCAAAGAATTTTTGTTTTGTCTTCTCAAAGCTTGTTCTTCTCAGCAATCTCCTTACTACACCACGAGGATGCTATTAAAAACGAAAACAACATAGTGACAGCAGCAGCGGAGAAGAGAGACAGCAGGAGTCCTTCAATATGCAGAGAGAGAAAGGATAGTAATCTAAATTGAGTTAAATCCATAAATGGATGGTATTACAACTAAGTATCTGCCAACTCCATGGCGTGGCGTAGCGTCGCTGCAGATAGAAACTAATAGGGGAATTAATCCTACTGATACGCCTCACAGGCTTTTCCTCAGCCGTTTTCTGCATCACCAATCTATCATTTCCCTCTTTTCTCGTTCGCTCTTACTAACACACACTGTGTTCAACTCCTACACACGGATCATTCAGGGGATAGAAGAGTAAACACAAAGACATTGAAATGCCACCATTTTAGGTGTTAACTCTCGTTATTGTAAACCTCTGTCTACACACCGCACAGCAAGCTGGTTGTAACTTTGGCAGAGATGTCTGATGTCTGAGGTGAAGTGAACCACATTTGCTCTGCGTAGTTGCCTACACATGGCCTCCGGATCATTAAAGTGATTAGTATAATTGTTTGGGACTAGGCCAACGTCCCTGACCCACACTGTTTTTTATAAGCCCATGGCATACGTTCAAACAGTACCACAGCATCCTTTATGACTTAGACTCAAACTAATTTGTCTGACAGAGGGTGACACAGAGCTTTTGCAGAATCTGTGTGAATGAGAAGAGAAAGTTCAGTCAAAGGTTAAGGCCATTCAAAAGAAAACCTTGGCACAAGCCTCACAGTCACACAGTAATACAATAGCACATGTATATATTGAAAAGTGGAGAAAATTGAAAATGGTTATGGAAACTGTTTAGAGAATGTATTGAATAGAAATACAGTGCTTTCAGAATTGAATGGAATTGAAAGGCATCGGAATGAATGATTTCCTATCAACCTTCACCGTTGACCTGTTTTCACACAGTGTGTCCTTGTAGATCAGCTTGGAGGCGAGCTGAGGCGAGGAGAGAGGATTTGAGGAATTTAGGGAAAATGCATTGAGATACAGCAGTAGAGGGTGGGTGGCAACATGGTCATTTGGCCCAACAAGTGCCAGTATAGCCTGATGCATAAAAATACAGTAGTCTCATGTCATTCACACACCATTGTGAGTTCTATATTGGGGAGTCATTAGCTTTGTCCCAGATCAGTTTGTGCTGTATAGCCTGGCTTGACAATGGCCATAGGAGTTGACAGAAACAGCACAAACAGTTCTGGAACCAGGCTAAGGAATCATGTGGAGGTATGGTAAAGAACACAATTGTCATTCAACCATTAACTTCACCTCTCCCCAGAAGGGACTACAGTTTGTATGTCTAGTAGCACTCCACAACAACACTGTCTGCATATGAATTCTTATTGGGACTTCAAAGAATATGAAGCTCAGTTTGAATAAGTGTGTTTGGTTTTGTTTGCTTGACTATTGGTTAGTCAGTGTATTTTAGCAGCAGTGAGAGGAACATAGGAAGGGAGTGATGTGTCTGTCTACCTTAATATACCCCCCTTGGCTCTCTGGCACTATCAACAGCGTGCGTGGGCATTCAAGCACGCTTATGGCCCAATGCTCATCTGGGTTGCCATGGGGAGGCTTGAACTGTAGATGATTGAGGTCAGGGCTTGGGAAAGTACAGGTATGAGAGAGAGACCTTTTGGGACACCTTTTGGTAGTTGTTTCATGAGGTCATTGTTGATATAGTCCCAAAATGTTTTGAATGCCAGCAATCACGTTTTCAAGATATATAACTTTCAAAATACAGAAATACAGCCAGTATGATGCAAATTTCCCTTTAACATTTAATATCTATCTGTCAAACTAGGTTATATAAGGTTTCCTTATACTGTAGGCTACTATTTTTACCTCACATTAATGAGAGCCTGGTATAATGCTGTCAGTGATTAGGGAAAGTTGAAGAAATATAAGTTATAAAATGTTTTTTAAAAAGCAACATGTCAAAAGTGGTAAAAAGGTTGAGTTTAACGGTCACTAACCGGATAGTTTAAGTCCAGGTAAAGAAATATCTGTTGTTTTGAAGATCATAAATAAATATCTAATCTATGTGTTGCCTTGTGGTGGAGAAATATGAGCAAAACTCAGCAGAGCGTAGGCAATAAAAGGGGAGTGAGGGATTTAAATGCCTCACTGGGCCAACAGACAGACTGCAGCAACATTTTGCCCCAAACAAAATAGCAACAAGATAGATAGTTGAGTATTAGTCATTTCAAGATGAGATTCTGTAATATGAAAGATAGCTAGCTCAAGGCGGACCTAGGTACATGAGAGCAGTTAAGTAAGAACGTATTTTTATGACGTCAGGCTCAGCCCATGGGCCACAGGTATTAATCTAGATGTCCTATAGTACAGTACATCACCAGGCTCAGCCCATGGGCCACAGGTATTAATCTAGATGTCCTATAGTACAGTACATCACCAGGCTCAGCCCATGGGCCACAGGTATTAATCTAGATGTCCTATAGTACAGTACATCACCAGGCTCAGCCCATGGGCCACAGGTATTAATCTAGATGTCCTATAGTACAGTACATCACCAGGCTCAGCCCATGGGCCACAGGTATTAATCTAGATGTCCTATAGTACAGTACATCACCAGGCTCAGCCCATGGGCCACAGGTATTAATCTAGATGTCCTATAGTACAGTACATCACCAGTGAAAAGGAGAAGCCGCAAGGTACATGGAATTTATAAGGAGCAATGATCCAATTGTAATGCTAATGGTGTGAAATATGTTAAATTAGACATAAACAGTTATGGAATGTGCTGATTAACTAAAATGGATCTTACCCATTCTGCTGCTGTGTTGGTGTAAAGGGGAATGTTTTAAAAGAGTAAGAATAGAGGAACAAAGCGTTGGACATGTTTTACACTTGTACGAGGATACTTTATATGCATTATAATGCATAATAATAAAGTTTTGCTCACAGTTATGTGTTTTTTTTGTTATTTTTCATTATTTATGATCTGGAATGAAAATGGTACAAACTTGGACCACTCTTTCAGAGCACCCATAATATTTGAGATTCATAACAGAGCACATTGTCATGAATAAGCATTCTGACATCAGCCAGATGTGCAAGCTCCTCCCCACCCCCCAACATACTTTTTCTCTGGCCCCACCCCAAAGACATTCACAGTCATTAATATGTATATTATAAAAACAATTATTGTAATTGTTATTGATATTATTTCACTTGTCCTCACACCACATCAATGGTCATGCTGCTCCCCCTATGGTCATTCCCCCCTACCCTCTCAACAGTCTTCATACTATGCCTTTAAAAAAATTAAAATATTTCACCTTTATTTAACCGGGTAGGCCAGTTGAGAACAAGTTCTCATTTACAACTGTGACCTGGCAGAGATAAAGCAAAGCAGTGCGACAAAAAACAACAGAGTTACACATGGGATAAACAAAATTACAGTCAATAACAATAGAAAAATCTATATACAGTGTGTGCAAATGGAGTAAGGAGGTAAGGCAATAAATAGGCCATAGTGGCAAAGTAATTACAATTTAGCAAATTAACATTGGATTGATAGATGTGCAGGTGATGATGTGCAAGTAGAAATACTGCAGTGAGAAATAGCAAAAAAAGTTAAAAACAATATGGGGATGAGGTAGGTAGTTGGACGGGCTATTTACAGATGGGCTGTGTATAGCTGCAGTGATCAGTGAGCTGCTGAGATAGCTGATGCTTAAACTTAGTGAGGGAGATATAAGTCTCCAACTTCAGTGATTTTTGCAATTCGTTCCAGTCACTGGCAGCAGAGAACTGGAAGGAAAGGCGGCCAAAAGAGGTGTTGGCTTTGGGGATGACCAGTGAGATATACCTGCTGGAGCGCGTGCTACTGGTGGGTGTTGTTATGGTGACCAGTGAGCTGAGATAAGGCGGAGCTTTAACCTAGCAAAGACTTATAGATGACCTGGAGCCAGTGGGTCTGGTGACAAATATGTAGCGAGGGCCAGCCGACGAGAGCATACAGGTCGCAGTGGTGGGTGGTATTTGGGGCTTTGGTGACAAAACGGATGGCACTGTGATAGACTGCATCCAGTTTGCTGAGTAGAGTGTTGGAGGCTATTTTGTAAATGACATCGCCGAAGTCGAGGATCGGTAGGATTGTCAGTTTTATGAGGGTATGTTTGGCAGCATGAGTGAAGGAGGCTTTGTTGCGAAATAGGAAGCAGATTCTAGATTTAATTTTGGATTGGAGATGCTTAATATGAGTCTGGAAGGAGAGTTTACAGTCTACCCAGACACCTAGGTATTTGTAGTTGTCCACATATTCTAGGTCAGAACCGTCCAGGGTAGTGATGCTAGTCGGGCGGGCGGGTGCGAGCAGCGATCAGTTGAAGAACATGCATTTAGTTTTACTAGAGTTTAATAAGAGTAGTTGGAGGCCACGGAAGGAGTGTTGTATGGCATTGAAGCTCGTTTGGAGGTTTGTTAACACAGTGTCCAAAGAAGGGCCAGATGTAGACAGAATTGTGTCATCTGCATAGAGGTGCATCAAGGAATCACACGCAGCAAGAGCGACATCATTGCTATATACAGAGAAAAGAGTCGGCCCGAGAATTGAACCCTGTGGTACCCCCATAGAGACTGCCAGAGGTCCGGACAACAGGCCCTCCAATTTGACACACTGAACTCTATCTGAGAAGTAGTTGGTGAACCAGGCGAGGCAGTCATTTGAGAAACCAAGGCTGTTGAGTCTGCCGATAAGAATACGGTGATTGACGGAGTCGAAAGCCTTGGCCAGGTCGATGAAGACAGCTGCACAGTACTGTCTTTTATCGATGGCGGTTATGATATCGTTTAGTACCTTGAGCGTGGTTGAGGTGCACCCGTGACCAGCTCGGAAACCGGATTGCACAGCGGAGAAGGTACGGTGGGATTCGAAATGTTCGTTGATCAGTTTGTTAACTTGGCTTCCTAAGAATTTGAAAAGGCAGGGCAGGATGGATATAGGTCTGTAACAGTTTGGTCTAGAGTGTCACCCTTTGAAGAGGGGGATGACCGTGGCAGCTTTCCAATCTTTAGGAATCTCGGACGATACGATAGAGAGGTTGAACAGACTAGTAATAGGGATTGCAACAATGGCGGCGGATAATTTTAGAAAGAGAGGGTCCAGATTGTCTAGCCCAGCTGATTTGTACAGGTCCAGGTTTTGCAGCTCTTTCAGAACATCTGCTATCTGGATTTGGGTGAAGGAGAAGCTGGGGAGGCTTGGGCAAGTAGTTGCGGGGGGTGCGGAGCTGTTGGCCGGGGTTAGAGTAGCCAGGAGGAAAGCATGGCCAGCCGTAGAGAAATGCTTATTGAAATTCTCGATTATCATGGATTTATCGGTGGTGACAGTGTTTCCTAGCCTCTCTGCAGGGGCAGCTGGGAGGAGGTGCTCTTATTCTCCATGGACTTTAGAGTGTCTCAGAACTTTTTGGAGTTAGAGCTGCAGTATGCAAATTTCTGTTTGAAAAAGCTAGCCTTTGCTTTCCTAACCGACAGTGTGTATTGGTTCCTGACTTCCCTGAAAAGTTGCATATCGCGGAGACTATTCGATGCTAGTGCAGTACGCCACAGGATGTTTTTGTGCTGGTTGAGGGCAGTCAGGTCTGGAGTGAACCAAGGGCTATATCTGTTCTTAGTTCTACATTTTTTTGAAAGGGGCATGCTTATTTAAGATGGTGAGGAAATTACTTTTAAAGAACAACCAGGCATCCTCTACTGATGGGATTAGATCAATATCCTTCCAGGATACCCGGTCCAAGTCGATTAGAAAAGCCTGTTCGTAGAAGTGTTTTAGGGAGCGTTTGACAGTGATGAGGGGTGGTTGTTTGATCGCGGAACCATAACCGATGCAGGCACTGAGGCAGTGATCGCTGAGATCCTGATTGAAAACAGCAGAGGTGTATTTGAAGGGCAAGTTGGTCAAGATAATATCTATGAGGGTGCCCATGTTTACGGATTTAGGGTTGTACCTGGTGGCTTTCTTGATAATTTGAGTGAGATTGAGGGCATCTAGCTTAGATTGTAGGATGGCCGGGGTGTTAAGCGTATCCCAGTTTAGGTCACCTAGCAGAACAAACTCTGAAGATAGATGAGGGGCAAGCAATTCACATATGGTGTCCAGGGCACAGCTGGGAGCGGCAACAGTGAGAGAATTATTTCTGGAGAGATTTTTTTTTTAATTAGAAACTCAAACTGTTTTGGCATAGACCTGACAGAACTTTGCAGGCTATCTCTGCAGTAGATTGCAACTCCTCCCCTTTTGGCAGTTCTATCTTGACGGAAAATGTTGTAGTTGGATATGGAAATCTCAGAATATTTGGTGGCCTTCCTAAACCAGGATTCAGACACGGCAAGGACATCAGGGTTGGCTGAGTGTGCTAAAGCAGTGAGTAAAACAAACTTAGGGGAGAGGCTTCTGATTGTTAACATGCATGATACCAAGGCTTTTACGGTTACAGAAGTCAACAAATGAGAGCGCCTGGGGACACACAGGGCCTGGGTTAACCTCTACATCACCCGGGGAACAGAGGAGGAGTAGGATGAGGATACGGCTAAAGGACAGAGAATAAAAGGAGCAGATTTCTGGGCGTGGTAGAATAGATTCAGGGCATAATGTACAGACAGGTGTATGGTAGGGTGCGGGTACAGTGGAGGTAAACCTAGGCAATGAGAGAGGTTGCATCTCTGGATGCACTAGTTATGCTAGGTGAGATCACTGCATGTGTGGGAGGTGTGACTAAAGAGGTATCTGAGGCATGCTGAGTGGGGCTAGGGGCTCCGCAGTAAAATAAAACAATGATAACTACCCTAAACAACAGTATACAAGGCATATTGACATTAGAGAGAGACATAAAGTGAGGCATAAAGCAATCACAGGTGTTGATTGGGAGAGCTAGCTAAGACAACAACGGATAAGACAACAACAGCTAATCAGCTAAGACAACAACAACAGGTAAAATGGTGATGAATGGGCAGAGAGGGTCAGTTAACTAAACACAGGACCTGAGTTTGAGGCTGGGGCCAACAGATAAATGAAATAAACAAAATGGAGTACCGTGATTCATGAACAGTCCAGCAGGCATCAGCTATGTAGCCAGGTGATCATAGGGTTCAGTGAACAGCAATAGATGAAACAGGGAAGCCGTTATGTAGTCGTTACTACGCTAGCAAGCGGGATGACACGGAGTTCATAAAGATAGCAGGCTGGGGCTAGCAGAAGCATCTTCACCGACGTCCAGCAAAGGCCCGTTGAGTGCACAACGGACGGAAATACATTGGCAGACCAGTCGTGATGGATCGGCGGGGCTCCTTGTCGACAAAGGGTCCAGGCCAATTGGCAAAAGAGGTATTGTAGCTGGAGTAATTTTGTTTGCTAGCCGGGAGATGCGCCTGGCTCAAGGCTAACTGGTGCTAGCTTCGGGACAAGGGCATTAGCCACTATAGCCACTTAGTAGCAGCTAGCTAGTTGCGATTATCCAATGCAAAGGTCCAGAGCTTATGGCAGGAATCCGGTGATGTAGTGGCTTCTAGTCGTGTTAGTGAAGAGTCCGGGAGGCATCAGCTGTGTAGCCGAGTGATCATAGCAGGCCGGGAGATGGACCTGGCTCAAGGCTAGCTTTGGGGCTGGGCCACTCGGTAGCAGCTAGCTAGTTGCGATGATCTGGAGTAATGGTCCAGAGTTTACGGCAGGAATCTGGTGATGTAGTGGAGAAAAGCAGTCCGGTATGCTCAGGGATGATATCGCGCTGTGCAGACTGGCGGGTATTATCCACGCTAAAAGCGGCTGGTGTCTGAGCTAAAGGTAAAGGCCGCTAGCAGTGGCTAACAATGACTAAATAGCTAGTAGCTAATTAGCTGGTTAGCATCTGATGGCTAGCTTCTGATGGAGGTTCTAGCTATAGGGTCTAAAAATAGCAGATCCGTATCACATTGGGTGAGGCGCGTTGCCAGAAGGTATATTTAATTTAAAAATGGAAAAAGAGATTGAAATATATTGAAATATATACAGAAAAAGACGAAAAAACGACATTTACAGGGGACAATGACAAACACATCTGCACTGCCCAATGGACTCTTGGGGTCTTTGTGCAACAGTCCCTCCTGCAGCAAAGCACCCCCACAACATGATGCTGCCACCCCCGTGATTCACAGTTGGGATGGTGTTCTTCGGCTTGCAAGCATCCCACTTTTTCCTCCAAACATAACGATTCCAAAGTTGTGTCAAAATGGCTTAAGGACAACAAGGTCAATGTACTGGAGTGGCCGTCACAAAGCCCTGACCTCAACCCTATAGAAAATTTGTGGGCAGAACTGAAAAAGCGTGTGCAAGCAAGGAGGCCTACAAACCTGACTCAGTTACACCAGCTCTGTCAGGAGGAATGGGCCAAAATTCACCCAACTTATTGTGGGAAGCTTGTGGAAGGCTACCCGAAATGTTTGATCCAAGTTAAACAATTTAAAGGCAATGCTACCAAATACTAATTGAGTGTATGTAAACTTCTGACCCACTGGGAATGTAATGAAAGAAATAAAAGCTGAAATAAATCATTCTCTCTACTGTTATTCTGACATTTCACATTCTTAAAATAAAGTGGTGATCCTAACTGACCTAAGACAGGGAATTTTTACTGAGATTAAATGTCAGGAATTGTGAAAAACTGAGTTGAAATGTAGTTGGCTAAGGTGTATGAACTTCCTACGTTCTATGGGGTTTTATGTTTTTCTGTAATGTGTAATGTGCAGTAGCCTATATCATATATGTATTGGATAATGGCACAATCATTTTGGCTTTTTTGTGCTTGGTTATTAAATGTCATTAATGTAGTGCTCATAAAATGTTTTTAATATATGATTCATCAGGCTCAAGTAGCATCAAGTTTGAAGTTTCATGCTGATCAATGCTCTAATCAAATCCAGACATATTTCTATGCTTTATAATGCTCGGGATGGAACATTTGTAAAATATAGAGAAAATATTCAACCCTAGGGGATGCACACCAGCACTGGCAGGAAAGGCAGCAAGACTGAAAAGCAGTGCTGACGCTGGGAGAGAGGAGGGGAATGAGAGAGAGAGAGCGACAGAGAGACGGATAGACAGAGACAGACTGCAGAGGCAGTCTTGTATGCTGTTGCATAAATTATGTAATATGCCAGGTAGATATGTATACTGTAGCTAAGAAAGTAATACTAAGTGTATGTTGTGTAGTAAGCTGTTAGTAGCCCATGTGCCTCACCCTAATAATTTGGTCCCTTTCCCTCTAATAACTTAGCCTACTGTTCTGACTTGGTAGTGCACATGTAGCCTATAGCCTATTTTATAGAAATGTAATCATTGAATATTGTAAGAGCTTTCATTGTCTACTAATATGCCCCCTTTATTTATCCTACGGTTCTGACTTGGTGTACAGGGAGAATACTGTAAGAACGGCCCGTGTTCTGAATTCTGTCGCTGTACATTTCAAAAGTGCTGAACAAATAGTTATATTGTCTACCTCCATCCTAGCTCGCTCATTAATGTCTTCATCGAAATTACGGATTGCCTCTTATCCTCTTGTCATCCTCTTATGCTATAGTTTGTACATCTCGATTGTCAGTAGAAACCACATTTGTTTAAGCAAGTCAGCCATATCAGCTACAGTACCAGTCAAAAGTTTGGACACACCTAGTCATTCAAGAGTTTTTCTTTATTTTTACTATTTTCTACATTGTAGAATAATAGTGAAGACATCTAAACTATGAAATAACATTTATGGAATCATGTTGTAACCAAAAAAGTGCTAAACCAATCAAAATACATTTTATATTTTATATTCTTCAAAGTAGCCACCCTTTGCCTTGATGACAGCTTTGCACACTCTTGGCATTCTCTCAACCAGCTTCACCTGGAATGCTTTTCCAACAGTCTTGAAGAGTTCCCACATATGCTGAGCACTTGTTGGCTGCTTTTGCTTCACTCTGTGGTCCAACACATCCCAAACCATCTCAATTGGGTTAAGGTCGGGTAATTGTGGAGGCCAGGTCATCTGATGCAGCACTCCATCACTCTCCTTAGCCCTTACACAGCCTAGAGGTCTGTTGGGTCATTGTGCTGTTGAAAAACAAATGATAGTCCCACCAGATGGGATGGTGTATCGCTGCAGAATGCTGTGGTAGCCATTCTGGTTAAGAGCCATTCAGGGCTCCACTTATAGCCTAGCATAGCGGTGGTAAGGATTCACTCCATGGTGCTGACAAGAAAGCTCTGCTGTTGGGACAGCTTTATATAGGCCCTAACAGTTTGTGGGCACCGTTTGTCACCATTATAGTACAATTAATGTATTGTTTAGTGTAGTGGCTTTGCTGGCATGAATCAAAATTATTTTGGGGGAGTTTGCCCCCACCAAGATTTACATGCTAAAATCGCCACTGCAGACAGGTGGTAGGGTAAGGAGGAGAGAAAGGGAGGGAGGCAGGCACTTTGGAGGTCCAAACCCAGGCAGGTACCTATAGGCCTCAGTCAGATATACTCTGGAAGACAGACAAAGATTACCCATCTGGCAGGAGCCAGAGCAGAGTGAGGGAGAGGGGTAACACTGCATCCCAAAGGGCACTCTGGTCCCCCAAAAGGGCCATCTGTTCAAAAGTAGTGCACCAAATAGGAGATAGGGTGCCATTTGGGATGGAAACACTGAGGGATGTAGTATGCAACTCTTCTGTTCAGCACCACAGACTACTGGTTCAAATCACAGAAACCTGGAAAAACCAAAACCCGGCCACAACAAGCAGAGCTAGTCCAAACGGAGATGCTGCCAAAGTGATCAGTCACTCAGACCTTCAGTAATCTCACTCATCTATAAATGTTGATTACAATTTAGTTTTCCTCTGATAAGGCCAGTGGAAGAGGATCGATATTTGACCAATCGATTCGATCAATGTTTACAGAGATTAAGGAAGTTGAGAGAGCGCTGGATAGTGTGTGAGGTACTCTACTCCAACAGTCCCTGTATGCAGAGCTAGAGGAGAACTTCAATGACATGGAAGCACTGTGTTGTTTTTAATACTCAGCACCCTTCATCTCCTCATATCTAATAAATAACACTGTAAAAGTTTTCTTGAGGGTTACAGAACATTCACAACTTTAAGCACTCTCGCTCATCCAAATAGACTGCTTGGGTTTGGCGCTATTTTACAGAGTCTATGTTTCATTTATGACTGAATTAATCTGAATCCAATGATGATGGCTCCGTGAACCTCCTTCCCTTATTCTCATTCGCCGTCGTGGCGTCGGTCGTCCACTGTGTGACCAAACCATGATTAATGACGGAGCCGTCCCAAGCATTACTCATTACCTCTCATCCAGAACTCCCCCTGCTGTCTCCGTCCCGGACCCACCCCACCCGTAGGTCTACAGCCTGGGAAATAATGTATATCATTACCTACAATGTCTTTGTTACAGGAGGTTGAGACTAGGAACTCTATCATCCACGCTTCACATGTCTACTGTTAAAGGAAGGACCTCCCAGCTAGTATCACTCACTCCATGTCACTGCTTATGAATAAGATAGTGTTATTGATACAGTGCATTGTGTACACTACCGGTCAAAGGTTTTAGAACACTTACTCATTCAAGGGTTTTTATTTATTTTTTCTATTTTCTACGTTGTAGAAGAATAGTGAAGACATCAAAACTATGAAATAACACATATGGAATCATGTAGTAACCAATAAAGTGTAAATAAATCAAAATATATTTGAAATTCTTTAAACACTCTTGGCATTATCTCAACCAGCTTCATCTAGAATGCTTTTCCAAAAGTCTTGAAGGAGTTCCCACATATGCTGAGCACTTGTTGGCTGCTTTTCCTTCACTCTGCGATCCAACTTATCCCAAACCATCTCAATTTGGTTGAGGTCGGGGGATTGTGGAGGCCAGGTCATCTGATGCAGCACTCCATCACTCTTCTTCTTGGTAAAATAGCCCTTACACATGATAGTCCCACTAAGCCCAAACCAGATGGGATGGTGTATCGCTGCGGAATGCTCTGGTAGCCATGCTGGTTAAGTGTGCCTTGAATTCTAAATAAATCACAGACAGTGTCACCAGCAAAGCAACCTCACACTATAACACCACCTCCTCTTCCATGCTTTACTGTGGGAAATACATATACGGAGATCATCCGTTCACCCACACCGCATCTCACAAAGACATGGCGGTTGGAACCAAAAATCTCCAATTTGGACTCATCAGACCAAAAGACACATTTCAACCGGTCTAAGGTCCATTGCTTGTGTTTCTTAGCCCAAGCAAGACTCTTCTTATTATTGGTGTCCTTTAGTAGTGGTTTCTTTGCAGCAATTCAACCATGAAGGCCTGATTCACACAGTCTCCTCTGAACAGTTGATATTGAGATGTGTCTGCTACTTGAACTCTGTTAAGCATTTATTTGGGATGCAATTTCTGAGGCTGGTAACTCTAATGAACTTATCCTCTGCAGCAGAGGTAACTCTGGATCTGCCATTCCTGTGGCGGTCCTCATGAGAGCCAGATTCATGATGGTTTTTGTGACTGCACTTGAAGAAACTTTCAAAATTCTTGAAATTTTCCAGATTGACTGACCTTCATGTCTTTAAGTAATGATGGAATGTAATTTCTCTTTGCTTATTTGAGCTGTTCTTTACATAATATGGACTTGGTATTTTGTGTATACCACCCCTAGCTTGTCACAACACAACTGATTGGCTCAAACACATTAAGAATAAAATAAATTCCACAAATTAACTTTTAACAAGGCACACCTGTTAATTGAAATGCATTACAGGTGACTACCTCATGAAGCTGTTTTAGAGAATGCCAAGAGTGTGCAAAGCTGTCATCAAGGCAAAGGGTGAGTATTTGAAGAATCTCAAATATAAAATATATTTTGATTTATGGTTACTGCATGATTCCATATGTGTTATTTCATAGTTTTGATGTTTTCACTATTATTCTACAATGTAGAAAATAGTAAAAATAAAGAAAAACCATTGAATGAGTAGGTGTTCTAAAACTTTTGACCGGTAGTGTATATCAGATTATCTATCATTTTATGGCCATAATTCAATTGAACATGCTTATATTACCACAGTAGTTTGGGCACTAAATACCAATTAGACTCCTACAATAGGTAATTATTTCCAGTTTTCACAATAAGATATGTTGGTGGTGGGCAGTACTGTGAGAGGTACTGCAAAGATCTGAATCTGTCCCTAAGACTCTGATATTTTTCTTTAATTGGTCTTTTGACCAATCACATCAGATCTTTTCATATTTTATATTTTTCTGAGCTGATCTGATTGTTCAAAATACCAAATAAGGGGAAAAAAAAGTTAAGACCTTTGCCCAATTATTGGCAAAAGAGCTGATCTGATTAGTCAAAGAAATAATTAGTCGAGAAATATAAGAAATGGGCTGCCTGTGTAAACCCAGTCTAGCCTACTGAGAGTATTAGCAAAGTCACAATTAATGGCTTTTTCCAAAGTATGCGCAGACGCTATTTGTAAATGCAATTCTAAAAGACTGGCTCGTTTGCAGTTCATGAATCCAATAGGAGCAGATTGTTCAAGGTAATGATCTCGAAATGATACTGTAGTCCAAGATTGCATTGGACTTTGAAAATACTGTAGCTTTGGACATTGAGATGTGATGGAATTATAATTACTTTACTCTTTTCAATACAGTATAAATAGCATGGTGTGATTTCATCTTGATAATCCCCTATATCAAATTGAAAGAACAGTCCCAACTGTCTGGATGTGTTTACCCAGGCCAGGCAGCCCAATTCTGATATTTATTTCACTGATTGGTCTTTTGACCAATCACATCAACTCTGAAAAAGCTCTGATGTGAAAAGATCTGACGTGATGGGTCAAAAGACCAAATAGTGGGAGAAAAAAAATCTGAATTGTGCTGCTTGTGTAAACACAGCCTCTGTCCTTCAAAAACAAATCCATCTAATTTTCACATTTGATTATATGTCAAAAAGATGTGACCACCAAGCCGATTGGCTGTATTTAATACAGGCAGCCAAATTCTGATATTTTCCCCAATTATTGGCAAAAGATCTGATCTGATTGGTAAAAATGTCAATTAGTGGAAAAATATTGTAATTAGGCTGCTTGTGTAAACACAGCCATTGATATGGTACAGTGTACATGGGTAGACAGTGCCACCCATGTTTCGCATTGAGAATCATGTCACTCCATTCATGATGGGTTAGTGCTCTCTGCTGTTAGTTAACTAGAACTGCATGGCACATGTATGTTGTCTCACTCACCAAGCGTGAAACAGAAATGGAGGACAAAACAGAATTAAAGGAAATATTGGATGAAAATGATATTGTTTTCTCAGCAGGCAACAATTGTTGTGTCTTGCTGGGATAACAATCGGTTTGGTCTCTTTAATGAGAAGGAAATTATAGAATACTCCTGACTTGCATCCAATCCAACGGTCTTCGAAATGGTAAAAACTAAGAAAATCGAAAATAACAGTGAGGAGCTAGACATCAATACCAGAAATTATTTTAATAGTTTGCTATTTAGCTGATTGTGCTATGATTATGAATCTCAACCTACATAGGCCTGCATCGCTTGACACAGAGGTGGGAGTAAATTTGAAAAAGATAGAAAATAATTTCCTTATACTACAAACAGTGGGAGGGGGGGGGTATATGGGTCTGACCTGTGTACGTGGGCTGACAGGCTGATATATCAGTATACTAGCCTCTGTGTTAATTAAGTAGACCAGGCAGTGTTGTCTGAATGCATCCCAAATGGTACCCTATTCCCTTTATATTGCACTACTTTTGAGTCATTTGGGACATACACTCTGCACTATCAGAGTGGTTATGTCCCCGCAGAGAAACACTAAGGTGTCAGTTAAACCCTCTCACTCCAGACAACCCTCTCACTCCAACCCATAGAGAGACAGAAGATGTACAGTGGGGAGAACAAGTATTTGATACACTGCCGATTTTGCAGGTTTTCCTACTTACAAAGCATGTAGAGGTCTGTAATTTTTATCATAGGTACACTTCAACTGTGAGAGACGGAATCTAAAACAAAAATCCAGAAAATCACATTGTATGATTTTTAAGTAATTAATTTGCATTTTATTGCATGACATAAGTATTTGATCACTTACCAACCAGTAAGAATTCCGGCTCTCACAGACCTGTTAGTTTTTCTTTAAGGCCTCCTGTTCTCCACTCATTACCTGTATTAACTGCACCTGTTTGAACTCGTTACCTGTATAAAAGACACCTGTCCACACACTCAATCAAACAGACGCCAACCTTTCTACAATGGCCAAGACCAGAGAGCTGTGTAAGGACATCAGGGATAAAATTGTAGACCTGCACAAGGCTGGGATGGGCTACAGGACAATAGGCAAGCAGCTTGGTGAGAAGGCAACAACTGTTGGCCCAATTATTAGATAATGGAAGAAGTTCAAAATGACGGTCAATCACCCTTGGTCTGGGGCTCCATGCAAGATCTCACCTCGTGGGGCATCAATGATCATGAGGAAGGTGAGGGATCAGCCCAGAACTTCCCGGCAGGACCTGGTCAATGACCTGAAGAGAGCTGGGACCACAGTCTCAAAGAAAACAATTAGTAACACACTACGCCGTCATGGATTAAAATCCTGCAGCGCACGCAAGGTCCCCCTGCTCAAGCCAGCGCATGTCCAGGCCCGTCTGAAGTTTGCCAATGACCATCTGGATGATCCAGAGGAGGAATGGGAGAAGGTCATGTGGTCTGATGAGACAAAAATAAAGCTTTTTGGTCTAAACTCCACTCGCCGTGTTTGGAGGAAGAAGAAGGATGAGTACAACCCCAAGAACACCATCCCAACCGTGAAGCATGGAGGTGGAAACATCATTCTTTGGGGATGCTTTTCTGCAAAGGGGACAGGACGACTGCACCGTATTGAGGGGAGGATGGATGGGGCCATGTATCGCGAGATCTTGGCCAACAACCTCCTTCCCTCAGTAAGAGCATTGAAGATGGGTCGTGGCTGGGTCTTCCAGCATGACAACAACCCGAAACACACAGCCAGGGCAACTAAGGAGTGGCTCCGTAAGAAGCATCTCAAGGTCCTGGAGTGGCCTAGCCAGTCTCCAGACCTGAACCCAATAGAAAATCTTTGGAGGGAGCTGAAAGTCCGTATTGCCCAGCAACAGCCCCGAAACCTGAAGGATCTGGAGAAGGTCTGTATGGAGGAGTGGGCCAAAATCCCTGCTGCAGTGTGTGCATACCTGGTCAAGAACTACAGGAAACGTATGATCTCTGTAATTGCAAACAAAGGTTTCTGTACCAAATATTAAGTTCTGCTTTTCTGATGTATCAAATACTTATGTCATGCAATAAAATGCAAATTAATTACTTAAAAATCATACAATGTGATTTTCTGGATTTTTGTTTTAGATTCCGTCTCTCACAGTTGAAGTGTACCTATGATAAACATTACAGACTTCTACATGCTTTGTAAGTAGGAAAACCTGCAAAATTGGCAGTGTATCAAATACTTGTTCTCCCCACTGTACATGATTGACAGGGGGGGGGGGTACATCATACTTGATCTCACGAATACAGAACAGCACCGTTGAACTGGTAGGGCTTATTAATATATCTAGATGCAATAGATTTATGGAAGAGCTGGGGTTGGGGGGAATTTCACAGGATTTTCAAGGCTACGTCGAGATTAACTCCTTGACAAACCCATTGTTTAAAATATGCTAATTATAAATGGCTACTGAAATAGTAATTCATGTAAATAGCCCTATTTGTAGGTATATAGCTCATTTGCATACATACAGTACGTTACTGAGAGCGCAAGGGACAAAATGAATACATTGAAACAATGGACAGAAAACTCATTATACAGAATGAGGAAGTGAAAGCAGTTGAAGAAAACGGAATTCAATCACACCAACAAAACAGGACAAATATGATGCAGTTCTGATGCACAGATTTGGTTATATGTTTTGCTTATATGATTGGGCTATAAACTGTACTCTGGCTTCTAAACTAAAAATATGATTACTTTCACTCTCAACATCTCAACTATGAAGATTTTCAACAGCCATATGAGTACCTACCGCACTTAGACTGAGGCTTACTGGAAGACTATTTTTGACTGCAAACCAGTGAATGATCTGTCTTGGCACTTGTGTTAATACAAAGAGAAAACATAATTGCCCTCTTAAATCATTCAAACGATTGGTGCATTCAACCTACTTAAGCATGGCAAGCATTTCAATATGCAATAAACATATTTTTCATTTGTGCTATACTGTTTGTGTAGCTCTGGTACATGGAGCTCTGGCACAGGTGTCCACATAGAATTGGCTTTCCAGATGTAGGCCTATCTTTAGTCAGGTAATGTTCCCATTTATACAATATTTTGATTTACCGTACACAGGTGCATATAGGTGTATTTCATGCTATTTTATTTCATGGTTTTGATGTTTTCACTATTATTCTACAATGTAGAACATAGTAAAAATAAAGAAAAACCCTTGAATGAGTAGGTGTTCTAAAACTTTTGACCGGTAGTGTATATCAGATTATCTATCATTTTATGGGCATAATTCAATTGAACATGCTTATATTACCACAGTAGTTTGGGCACTAAATACCAATTAGACACCTACAACAGGTAATTATTTCCAGTGACTTTCAACGTGGCACCGTCATAGGATGCCACCTTTCCAACAAGTCAGTTGGTCAAATGTCTGCCCTGCTAGAGCTAATCCGGTCAACTGTAAGTGCTGTTATTGTGAAGTGGAAACGGCTAGGAGCAACAACTGCCCAGCCGGTGGGTAGTGGTAGGCCACACAAGCTCACAGAATGGGGCCTTCGAGTGCTGAAGAATGTAGCGCATAAAAATCGCCTGTCCTCAGTTGCAACACTCACTTCTGAGTTCCAAGCTGCCACTGCAAGCAACTTCAGCACAAGAACTGTTCGTCTGGAGCTCATTGGAATGGGTTTCCATGGCCGAGCAGCCGCACACAAGCCTAAGATCACCGTGCGCAATGCCAAGCGTCGGCTGGAGTGGTGTAAAGCTCGTCGCCATTGCACTCTGGAGCAGTGGAAACACGTCCTCTGGAGTGATGAATCATGCTTCACCACCTGGCAGTCCGACAGTCAAATCTGGGTTTGGTGGATGCCAGGAGAATGCTACCTGCCAGAATGCATAGTGCCAACTGTAAAGTTTGGTGGAGGAGAAATAAAGTCCCTTGCAAAAGAATTCATCCCCCTTGGCGTTTTTCCCATTTTGTTGCATTACAACCTATAATTTAAATAGATTTTTATTTGGATTTCATGTAATGGACATACACAAAATAGTCTAAAAATTCTAAAAAATTCTAAATGGAAAAGTGGTGCGTGCATATGTATTCACCCCCTTTGCTATGAAGCCCCTAAATAAGATCTGTTGCAACCAATTTTCTTCAGAAGTCACATAATTAGTTAAATAAAGTCCACCTGTGTGCAATCTCAGTGTCACATGACATGTCACATGATCTCAGTATATATACACCTGTTCTGAAAGGCCCCAGAGTCTGCAACGCCACTAAGCAAGCGGCACCACCAAGCAAGCGGCACCACCAAGCAAACAAGCAGCACCATGAAGACCAAGGAGCTCTCCAGATCAGGGTTGGGTTATACAAAAATATGAGAAACTTTGAACATCCCACAGAGCACCATTAAATCCATTATTAAAAATATGGCACCACAACAAACCTGCCAAGAGAGGGCCGCCCAACAAAACTCACGGACCAGGCAAGGAGGTCATTAATCAGGGAGGCAAGAAAGAAACCAAAGGGGTTGCAAAGCTCCACAGTGGAGATTGGACTATCTGTCCATAAAACCACTTTAAGCCGTACACTCCACCGAGCTGGGCTTTACAGAAGAGTGACCAGAAAAAAAAACATTGCTTAAACTATTTGCCAAAAGGCATGTGGGAGACTCCCCAAACATATGGAAGAAGGTACTTTGGTCAGATGAGATTAAAATTAAGCTTTTTGGCCATCAAGATAAACACTATGTCTGGCGCAAACCCAACACCTCTCATCACCCCGAGAACACCATCCACACAGTGAAGCATGGTGGTAGCAGCATCATGCTGCAGAGATGTTTTTCCATCGGCAGGGACTGGGAAAATGGTCAGAATTGAAGGAATGATGGATGCTGCTAAATACAGGGAAATTCTTGAGGGAAACCTGTTTCAGTCTTCCAGAGATTTGAGACTGGGACGGAGGTTCATCTTCCAGCAGGACAATGATCCTAAGCATACTGCTAAAGCAACACTCGAGTGGTTTACAGGGAAACATTTAAATGTCTTGGAATGGCCTCGTCAAAGCCCAGACCTCAATCCAATTGAGAATCTATGGTATGACTTAAAGATTGCTGTACACCAGCGGAACCCATCCAACTTGAAGGAGCTGGTGCAGTTTTGCCTTGAAGAATGGACAAAAATCCCAGTGGCTAGATGTGGCAAGCTCATGGAGACATATCCCAAGAGACTTCCAGCTGTAATTGCTGCAAAGGGTGGCTCTACAAAGTATTGGCTTTGGGGAGGGTGAATAGTTGTGCACGCTCAAGTTTTCTGTTTTTTTTGTCTTATTTCTTGCATGTTTCACAATAAAAAATATGTTGCATCAAGTGGTAGGCATGTTGTGTAAATCAAATGATACAAACCCCCCAAAAATATATTTTAATTCCAGGTTGTAAGGCAACAAAATAGGAAAAATGCCAAGGGGGGGTGAATACTTTCGCAAGCCACTGTAATGGTCTGGGGTTGTTTTCCGTGGTTCAGGCTAGGCCCCTTAGTTCTAGTGAAGGGAAATCTTAACGCTACAGCATACAATGACTTTCAAGACGATTCTGTGCTTCCAACTTTGTGGCAACAGTTTGGGAAAGGCCCTTCTCTGTTTCAGCATGACAATGCCCCCATGCACAAAGCGAGCTCCATACATAAATGGTGTGTCGAGATCAGTGTGGAAGAACTTGGCCTGCACAGATCCCTGACCTCAACTCCATCGAACACCTTTGGGATGAATTGGAACGCTGTCTGTAAGACAGGCCTAATCGCCCAACATCAGTGCCCAACCTCACTAATGCCCTTGAGGGTAAATGGAAGCAAGTCCCCGCAACTCTTCCGTGGAAAGCCTTTCCAGAAGAGTGGAAGCAAAGGGATTATGGCAGCAAAGGGAGGACCAACTCCATGTTAATGCCCATGATTTTGGAACAAGATGTTCGACGAGCAGGTGTCCACATACTTTTGTCCATCTAGTGTATAATCACTTCCCAAGTCGACCCCAACATATACTAAATGAAAACGGCCCATGGCAGACCACCCAGACCTAACCCCGCCAGATGCAACAGTCTGTCCCAGCCATATGCACCCTGTGGGCTACACTGGAAGCAGTGACTTCCAACCGATAAAACCTCACAAAAGTGTGTGGTGTTGCCCAACTCGCCGCAGCACAAATATCTCCTATAGTCTACCCTTTAAACAACGGCCAAGACCCTGCCAGACCCCTGGTGGAGTGGGCACGTGCACCGCTAGGTAACTCTTGCCCCTTGCTGCTATACGCCAGGGAGACAGCCTCCACAATCTAGAGGGTGAAATAGTTCAGCAACTCAGGAGTAAATGCCAGTTGGCTCTTCATAGCTGAGCATTTAGCGGCTGAGACAGCAGGTCCGGTAGAGAGAGACAGGATCAAACAGCAGGTCTGGGACATGGTAGGACTTCCGGTGTGTCCTGAACAGGTCAGGGTTCCATAGCCGTAGACAGTAACTGCAGAGACTGGATCTGAACCAACCAGGTGGACCAAGTGGACTGGGGACAAGGATAGCCAGGAGTCATCGGGCCAGGTTGTCCTGAGGCATGGTCCTAAAGCTCAGGTCCTGCATCCTTTATTTAAGTGTAGACTAAGCCCTATAGGTTTGTAACTTCACATGATTTAGCCTACTTGTCAATCCAGATCTGAATATTTGATATCCCTTTTACTGTACACTGTTGATAGTCATTTTTTACGAAGCTAATCACTGAATGTTCAACTACAAGAATGTGGTCAGGTTGACACTTCTAAGTCACAATAACACAGAACATACAAACACATACACTTAATTTAGGTTAGTGTGAAGTCAAGGCTTTGTCATTAAAATAATATTGTGCCTGTCTTTCAGATCTGCCAACCAGGCTCTGTGGGTGACCGGTAACCGTGTTTCCACCAAGCTGTTCCTGGCCTGGAGTGGCACACTGAGACTTCCATAGGCTTGTAGACCTGAAGCAGTGTGGTGGTCCAGGTAATTATCACACACACGTTTACACACTCGATCACTCATTCTGTTTTGTTGTATAATTATTTTCACTTAAGAAAATTGTGCCTCTCTCTTTTAGATCGGACACCCCTATTAGCTCAACCACAGCCCTCACAGCTGCAGTCGTCTGCCCCTGTACCTGCTACACTGGCCGCGACAGGTGTACAGGTAATTATCACATACATGTATACACACATGCATACTCTTCCTCACTTAGAGCTCTATTCAATCACGTCCGCTTTAGCCGACATCCACATAGCGGTTGTTTTGTAGGTGTCTCAGTTGGTTGTTTTGGCTGTGGTAGAGGTGGAACTGTGTTTGAGCTGTCAAATCCACAAGCGGCTCCTGGTATTATACCTAAAGCGGACATTGGTATTGGCTGCACGGAGTCGCATTAACAGAAATCTCATGCCCTGTTTACAAGTTCAAACAGTGGAATGTGAGACATAATCTACACCTCCATTAGGATGATAGAAACCCTCATTATTTAGTTTAATGATTTTTCAAGTTGAGTGTAATTATGTGTATATAACCTAGACTTCTCCTTCTGAACTTGTAATGCGAGTAGGACGGTGTAGTTTCATGACAATGATCAAGAGCAGCTGCTTACCGATTTGACAGATCCAACACAGTTACACTTCAGACACCTCCAATACATCAGCTACGTTGGTCTCGGATCTCACTGGTTAACAATTGACCTAATTGAATCTAGGCCTTACACACTCATTCAGTCTGTTTAGTTGTATGATTGTCAGTTAAGAAAATTGGGAATCTCTTTTAGATCTGAATCCCCCACCAGTTCAGCTGCAGTCACAGTAGTCCTCTGCTGTGGTACTTAATTTACCGGCAGCACCAGTTAATACTTCACTGGCCGTGAAGAGAGAAACTTTTGAGGATTCCCAGATGGATACAGGTAATTCAGAATTACAGTGGCTTCGGAAAGTATTAAGACCCCTAGACTTTTTCCACATTTTGTTACGTTACAGCCTTATTCTAAAATATATTAAATCGTTTTTTTTCTCATCAATCTAAACACAATACCCTATAATGACAGAGAAAAAACAGGTTGTTAGAAATGTTTGCTAATTTATAAAAAATGTCAAACTTAAATGTTACATTTACATAAGTATTCAGAACCTTTACTCAGTACTTTGTTAAAGCACCTTTGGCAGGATTACAGCCTCAATTCTTCTTGGGTATGACACTACAAGCTTGGCACACCTATATTTGGGGAGTTTCTCCCATTCTTCCCTGCAGATCCTCTCAAGCTCTGTCAGGTTGGATAGGGAGCATTGCTGCACTGCTATTTTCACGTTTCTCCAGAGATCTTCAATCGTGTTCAAGTCCGGGCTCTGACTGGGCCACTCAAGGACATTCAGAGACTTGTCCCGAAGCGACTCCGGCATTGTCTTGGCTGTGTGCTTAGGGTGATTGTCCTGTTGGAAGGTGAATCTTCGCCCCAGTCTGAGGACCAGAGTGCTCTGGAGTAGGTTTTCATCAAGGATCTCTGTACTTTGCGCCGTTCAGTTTTGCCTCAATCCTGACTAGTCTCCCAGTCCCTCCCGCTGAAATACATCCCCAAAGCATGATGCTGCCACCTCCATGCTTCACTGTAGGGATGGTGGCAGGTTTCCTCCAGACGTGATGCTTGTCATTCAGGCTAAAGAGTTCTATCTTCGTTTCATCAGGACAGAGAATCTGGTTTCTCATGGTCTGAGAGTCTTTAGGTGCCTTTTGGCAAACTCCAAGTGGGCTGTCATGTGTCTTACTGAGGAGTGTCTTCAGTCTGGCCACTCTACCATAAAGGCCTGATTGGTGGAGTGTTGCAGAAATGATTGTCCTTCTGGAAGCTTCTCCCATCTCCACATAGGAACTTCAGAGCTCTGTCAGAGTGACCATCAGGTTCTTGGTAACCTCCCTGACCAAGGCCCTTCTCCCCCGATTGTTCAGTTTGGCCTGGCGGCC
The DNA here is from genome assembly GCF_901001165.1 of Salmo trutta. Taxonomy (NCBI): domain Eukaryota; kingdom Metazoa; phylum Chordata; class Actinopteri; order Salmoniformes; family Salmonidae; genus Salmo; species Salmo trutta. The sequence continues at coordinate 23,856,156 of NC_042966.1, read as the reverse complement.
AGCTCTAGGGAGAGTCATAGTAGTTCCAAACTTCTTCCATTTAAGAATGATGGAGGCCACTGTGTTCTTGGGGACCTTGAATGCTGCAAACATTTTTTGGTACCTTTCCCCAGATCTGTGCCTCGTGGCAATTCCTTCAACTTCATGGCTTGGTTTAGCTCTGAAATGCAGTGACAACTGTGGGTCCGTATATAGACAGGTGTGTGCCTTTGCAAATCATGTTCAATCAATTGAATTTACCACAGTTGGAGTCCAATCACGTTGTAGAAACATCTCAAGGATGATCAATGGAAACAGGATGCACCTGAGCTCAATTTTGAATCGGGTCTGAATACTTATGTAAATAAGGTACATTTGCAAACATTTATAAAAACCTGTTTTCACTTTGTCATTATGGGGCATTGTATGTAGATTGCTGAGGTTTTTTAATCCATTTTAGAATAAGGCTGTAACATAAAAAATGTGGAAAAAGTCAAGGGCTCTGAATACTTTCCGAGGACATACACTTATGCTCACTCACACCAACAGATGTTCACACACAAAACATTTCCTTCACAATGGCTATACATGTCTTGCTTCCGTGAACCAAGACAAAATTCCCTACTGGGGCGAAGGCAGACACTGGTTTTGAAGTTTGCATGCGGGGCTACCTCATCACGTGACCATGACCAACTCATGTCCACTACATTCACCCACCCCTTTGACCTCGTCTCCCATGAGAGGTCGTGTCTCATTGGGTGCCATTGTAAGACACAGGATATGATCCACGACTGCAGTCCAAACTGACAGCATTTTAGAAACATGAAATCTTATTAAAATCTGTTCATATACACCTCCAGGAAGAATATGACACTTAAAAAATAATAATAATTATATAGCAATATAGAGGAGGAAAGTGGCCTAGCGTTTGGACAATTAATAGAAACTGCAGTAAATACAACTAAATAAAAACATCTGTCTCATCCAGGACTGGAGTCTACGCAGACCGGTGCGCCATAGCCAATCATATGCAAAAAATTAATTTGCCCCATGGGCCTGCCATCATTCACTTTAAACTGGAATGTGTGTTTACACGCAGTTCAGTTGCAACAGCACGGCTTTAGATCATTAGAACTCATTCGGCAAAAGCCACAAAATACACTTTAATGTATTTCTGCAAATATGTAGCTAAATAACACGGGAGTCCTCTTATATTTAGGAACTTTACAGTCCTATTTTTAGACCTTTATTTAACTAGGCAAGTCAGTTAAGAACAAATTCTTATTTACAATGATGGCCTACACTATTGCTCAAACAACCATAGAAATGTGGGCTATATTTCTCTATATGCACATCAACAACAACAAGATCAACAACTAATGCTAGCCAGAGCAAGAGGAGCTAAAATCTAACAAAGAAACATAAGAAAAAAACTCTCTAACTTTTTCAGCTAGTTGGCCATCATAATTGCCTGCCACTTTTTTGCCTATGTTTACTGACACCGGTCATATTCAGCAGGTGATAGGTGTTGGTAAATTCATCATTTATTCTGTGCTCTGGCACACTCAGATAAGAGTGCTCTGAAATCAGAGTAGATAGCTAGCCAGAGTGAATTTGCAAATTAAAGAGATATGCTAACTGGATAACGGACGTTCAGCATAGCTATCTAGCTATCTAGCTAATGTTAGGCTCTGTGTTTTTAGCTTGCTACATAAATACTCTAGCATATTAGCCACGTTATGACTGACTTGTGATCATTGCCCTTGCTAGTTTGATTGTATTGACATTCCCAGCCTTAGGTACATTTGTCAGTTTTTGTCCAAAATATTGAGTCATTGAAACTGAAACAGTTAATCCCGGATGGAGGCAGCAAACAACTACCAGGCCAGCTGTGATTTACAACCTGATAGCAATATTTTTTGGACTACCATGAAATGTATTGGTGAATTATATGAATCATGCATTGAGCTGCATCCATCTATTCTGCCAATGCCTTAGTGTATGTCATGGAAAGTTGAGTTAAATATAACCTATTTTTAAAACCTCTTATGAAGTTGGTTTTGTAACATAAACAGGGATTTTGATATATGTGACTGATATTATGATTGTCTGTTTGTTTCATATCTGCAAAGTAGTTCAAATGCTATCAGCTCCGCTTTAATGTTTAGGTAAGGATACATTTGTGAAAGAGAAAGCAAAAAAGAAGAGAGGCCCAATTTGGCAGAAATAATCTGTCTCCCTCCAGCAGGTGGTGTTTTTTCGTTGTTTCGCCCACCAATCACGGAGTTTTTGTATGGAGGTCAATGTGAGAGTGTCGAATTTGGCCAACAAAAACATGTATGGCTTATTTGCTCCGTGAGGTTTATTTGGTCGCATAGAAGTTTCTTAATGCTTAAATTGTTACGAGTGTACTGATATAAGTAGGACACGTGACATCACAGCAACTCGGAGGAAAAAAAAAAGTTATATAGGAGTTGTCTCGAAATGGCTATGCATATTAATTTCATGAGGCTAGTTGCATAGCGTCTCGCCATTGAATACCGGCGTCAACAACCGTCATCGAATATTCAGAAATTATTACAGTAATGAGATGTATACACCAATCCAAAGACATGATAGGCGGGCTGGACAGCGTCGCTTTGTGGACGACAACTGCCATTGTTATGTCTGAGAGACATATCAGTATATCCATACTCTTTGGAGAAAGTAGTCCGTATTACATTTGTCCTCCATGAGTCGCCGTAGCTTGACTATAAAGCTTGCGTCAGCGGAAGTTACACCCTCTTCATCCCCTCTCTTGCTGGCTGTGTAAGTTGCACATTTTCCATACATACAGAATGGAAAGTAAAATCATTATTCATCCTTCTTATAACTGACAAATACGTTCACGAAATAATTAAACAATGATCTTAGAAACATTAGTCCACATAATTCGACAGTTATTTGATTTTCCGTTGATTGTTATTCGACTTTAAATGTCTGTATACTGACCCTTGTATTTCGTCCGTGTTCCAGGCTTCAGTCCGCAGACACGGCAAGATGGTGAGGACCGTTTTCGCTACATTTATATATCTATAATTGCACGATAAACATATTTCAATAAGCTAGTGTGGATAAACGAACATGGGCATAACGTTACCGCTAACTTATCTTTGCGGTGTTGTCACAGCTAGTTATGGTAGCTAGCCGAGTAGGCTAATAGCTTGTACGGGCCACAGCCGGTGCGGCCTTAACAATGTGCTGACGTTGGCTACCGCTAACTAACAAGCTGAGGAGGTGTAATGTGTCTTTCGTTCACGTGAACTGAAATGTCATCAAATCCAGCAGTAATAATTTGCAGTGAAAGGCATATCTGACTCAGCCATGTTCTAGTTAGTATAACTAGACAATGTTAACTTCACTAGCCAGCAGAGCATGTCTTCGCAAGTTGTCCAAACATCACAGGCTGTCTCGTGCATGTGATGCATTTACACGCTTGCCAGAATAAGGATGGACCTAGTGCTAAGTTTCGATTTAACCAGAATCTTTAGTTCCACCGGTCCACTGACAATCTTCATATTACTTTTACTTAGTTATTCTCCCCTTGGCTAGTTTACCACATTGCTAACAGCTAGTTATGCCATGTTGAGGTTACCTCTGGTTGGGTGGTTAGTTGTTGCAGAAAATGGTGTACCTATTGTGTACTTATTCTTTACCTGTTTTATTTTAGCCACGCAAAATTGAAGAAATAAAAGATTTCCTGCTTACAGCAAGGAGGAAGGATGCCAAGTGTAAGTGTTGCGTTGTTGCCCACTTGAGCTACTCTGCTCTTGACTTTTCTGATGGACTAAAGCTTATGGTATTTCTTAGTAATTTAAGTAAGCATTTCACTGTTTACGAAGCATGTGACTAATTTGATTTCTGCACCCACACATTGCATTGAAATTCCAACTGCAAACCATGGTGTTGAATGTTGAAACAACCAGAATGTTGAGATTCATCTGTATTATTACTTGATCCACAGCCGTAAAGATCAAGAAGAACAAGGATAATGTCAAGTTCAAGGTGCGTTGCAGCAGGTACCTGTACACCCTCGTCATCACAGACAAGGAGAAGGCCGAGAAGCTGAAGCAGTCCCTGCCCCCAGGTAAGATTCTCATCTTTTATCACATCATGAAATGTGGTTAATTGTGTTGGGTTAGTAAAACAGATGCGTCTTGCATTTTATAGGTATGTCTAGAAAGACCTTGAATCCCGAAAAGTAGTGACAATGGCCGGTCTAAAGATGTTGATCTCTTGTCAATGCATAGTGGTTACAAATTGAATTTGGTTATGAAGTAATCCTATTGGTTGCTCTGCAAGTTGTCCAAACACTACATGCTGCTTGGTGCTTGTGGTGCATTTACACGCTTGCTAGAATAAGGATGGGCCTAGTGCTTGGTTTCGACTACCAGAAATTGAGTTCCACCGGTTCACTGACATGTGTATGCCTAAATGTTTTGAGCTGTCAATCTGGCATAAACAAACATTTATTTTAGGGGGGATGGGTTCTGATCAAAAAACACTGCTTGCCTCAAGTTTTCAAATCTCAATACCAAATTTAGAGATTGAGCATTCTACTCTTTCCTGAACACTAGTGTTTCTAATCATGTTAATAGGTCATTTGTAACTTGACCACTGAAAGTATGCAGTGAGGATGGACATAATGCACATATAGTTTATAACCATCTCTCATTTCTCTCTTCAGGTCTGGCTGTGAAGGAGCTCAAGTAGAGGGCCATCTTTGTGTACAGTAAATTGTAATAAAAAGAGGAAAACCATTTTGTCTTGGTTATTTTGTGCCACTACAGTAAATTCTGTTTATCTAAATGCTTTGTGGCTCGTAATTGGAACAAGGCATTAGTGAATGTATGCCGAATTAAGATACTATGGATTAATTTGAAGGGCTGGTTTCCCAGACAGATGAAACCTAGTCCTGGATTTTGGAGTGCTTTCAATGAAGATTCTCAAATGAAAAAACTCTTTAGTCTAGGACTAGGCTTACTCGTTGTCTGGAAAACAGGCCCTAAAAATAAGAAATGACTTGGATCAGTGTTGTCAAATCAAAGTTACTGACAACAGTTGGGCCCAGTACCAATACTCCAGAAATTATGGAATCAGATCGCAATTAGTGTCTACTAGGGTGGTGACTGCTTACACCTATCCAATCTCTTAGACCTGTGCTTACCTGAAAGAAATATGCATTCATTTATACTGAAATATAAAGTCAACTGTCGAACGCTTTTACTGAGTTAGTTCAACTAAGGAAATCAGTCAATTGAAAGAAATTCGTTGAACTATTCTATGGATTTCACCGGGCTGGGGCACAGCTGTGAGTGGGTCTGGGGAAGCATAGGCCCACCCGCTTGGGAGCCAGTTACTGTAAAGATCAAGAAAATGAGTTTTCCCTAACAAAGGGGCTTTAATAGAGACGATCTAGTTTCATCAGCTGTCCGTATGGCTGGTCTCAGACGGTCCCACAGGTGAAGCCGAATGTGGAGGTCCTGGGCTGGTGTGGTTACCTGCGGTTGTGATGCCGGTTAGATGTACTGACAAATTCTCTAAAATGACTGAGGCGGCTTATGGTGTAGAAATGAACCTTTTTTTTTTTATGCCACTTTCTCCCCAATTTGTAGTTAGTCATGTCCCATTGCTGCACCTCCCCTGCAGACTCAGGAGAGGCGATGGTTGAGAGCCATGCGTCCTCTGAAACACGACCCTGCCAAGCCACACTGCTGCGCCACCTGGGAGGCCCGACCATTCAATTCGCTGACAACAGCTCTAGTACACATCCTTGCAGTCAGCATGCCAATTGCACGTGTTCTCAAAACTTGACATCTGTGGCATGTTGTGCACATTTTAGTGACCTTGTATTGTCCCAGCACAAGGTGCACCTGTGTAATGATATTGTTTAATCAGCTTCTTGATATGCCATACTTGTCAGGTGGATGGATTATCTGTGTAAAGGATAAATGCTCACTAATGAGGATGGAAACAAATTAGCTTTTGCTTATGGGACAATTCTGGCATCTTTTATTTCTGTTCATGAAACATGGGACTAACACTTTTTATATTTTTGTTCAGTATAGTAAAAAGCATGAGCTGAAGCACCCCCCCCCCCCAAAAAAAATAAAAAAAATAAGCATTTGCACACAGTTATGCTAATCTTGGAATTGACCTGGGCTTGGTTTCCCAATAGCAATGGGATTTGGGTGTATGAGTTTTAACATGCATCTTTTTCCAATACTAGTTTACCCAATGGCATTTCATACCTTAGGGACAAGAATATTATAATAGCTGTAGACTATTATAGTACTCTTCTGATGGCTAGAGTGGTAAGGAAAGTGAATGTTCACATGCTAATTGTGGCCTTCATTGAAAGTCTAAGTTTGGCAGGCTAAATTCCTTAACCATGGTTAACTAGAGAACAGGCATTGTATGGCACAATAGACATGCACGTGTATGGGTAAAATACTGGATTTCTATACCAGCTGTCACGTTTCTTAGAGCAGGCTCATTAATGTTGTGTTTTAGTTTATTGGACACTGTTGGAATGACCATAGCATTGGCTACTGTCTACAACAAAGTAGACTAGACAGACCACCTCACCACTGATCTGCTTGGATACAAAGTGTTACATCTCAAATGGCACCCTTGTCCAAATATAAAACAATTTTACCAGAATTCTATTCCCCATACTATATAGGGTGTTCGCAATAGGGGAATTGTCTCTTCTGGTTTTGGAGAACCCACTAAGGATGCTGTCAACACGGGCAATGTACAGAAGCTGATTGCAGACTGAAGACTAGGCCAAATATTGAAAATGCAAATGTTATACAGAAGCAATTTTCTGAGGTACAGTGAATTTGGAAAGTATTTAGACCTCTTGACTTTTTCCAAATTTTGTTACTTTACAGCCCTATTCTAAAATTGATTAAATTGTTTTTCCCCCTGCATCAATCTACACACAATACCCCAAAATGTCAAAGCATGTTTGCTCATTTATTTAAAAAAAAAATTTAAACAGGAAATATAAAATCTAGGTAAGTATTCAGACCCTTTACTAAGTGCTTTGTTGAAGCACCTTTGGCAGCGATTACAGCCTCAAGTCTTGGATATGACACTACAAGCTTGGCACCTGTATTTGGGGAGATTCTTCCATTCTTCTCTGCAGATCCTCTCAAGCTCTGTCAGGTTGTATGGGGAGCGTCGCTGTACAGCTATTTTCAGGTCTCCAGAGATTTTTAAAGTGGTTCAAGTCTGGGCTCTGGCTGGGCCTCTCAAGGACATTTGTCCCTGCAGGGCCTCACCCAGTGACTGTCCAGCTTTTGGCAACGACCTTTCTCAGGGGGCTGTAAACCCAGACCAGCTCACCAGACTCAAAGTGCCTCCCCCAGGTGTGCACATAATTGTTTATTTTCTGCCTCACACCTGCGCTCATAAGCTGGTCATTGGCGAAAGTGTGGGCTGTGTCCAGGGTGTCCTGGAGTCTCCTGGCATACTCCCTGAACGCCATCTCTGCAGGGGTGCGGATCTCTCTCCCCAGCATGGGTAGGGCAGACATGCAGGAGGTGGAGTCTTGGACAGTAGTGCAGCATGCCATGAGGACCATGGGCAGCTGCTTGTGTTTGGGAGATGATGGCTAGCTTCTGTGCAAGCATTTTGTTGGAGTGCTCCATGAGGCCATCGCTTTGTGGGTGAAGCAGAGTGCTGCGGGTCTTGTGCATACCCAGCCGCTCACACATGGTGGTGGTGAACACACGGGACTCAAAGTTTCTGCCTTGGTCGCTCTGAATGGACACCGCCTCGCCAAACCTGCTGAACATACCCGCTGTGAGGGCATAGACTATGGTCTTTGCTTTCTGGTCAGGCAGAGCGTAGCCCTCAGGTCATTTTATGAAATAGTCCAATGACTTTGTACACAGCCTCAATTCGTCCTTTAGGTGGTGGACCATTCTTGATACACACGAGAAACTGTTGAGCATGAAAAACCCAGCAGCGTTGCAGTTCTTGACCCACTCAAACCGGTGCGCCTGGCACCTACTAAAACACTGTTCAAAGGCACTTCAATATTTTGTCTTGCCCATTCACCCTCTAAATGGCACACATACACAATCCATGTCTCAATTGTCTCAAAGCTTAAAAATAATTGTTTAACCTGTTTCCTCCCCTTCATCTTCACTGATTAAAGTGGATTTAACAGGTGACGTCAATAAGAGATCATAGCTTTCACCTGAATTCACCTGGTCAGTCTGTCATGGAAAGAGCAGGTGTTCCTAATGTTTTGTCCACTCAGTGTATATATATATATATATATATATATATATGTGTGTGTGTATATATATATATATATATTCTGGTTTCTGACATTACTCATTGTGATATTTCTCAATGTAACTTTTTTTGGGTGGATTATGTGGTTTTTTTGTAAAAAATAATGTGCTAGGTATTACTGCATTAATTTTGGGAGTTAGAAGCACAAGCATTTCGCTGCACCTGAGATAACATCTGCAAATCTGTGTACATAATCAATAAACTTTGATTTGTTGCTTATACATTGCTTTTACATTCAGGAAAAAATAAAATCTTATTAAAATATGTCTATCTTTAGCCTATAAGTTGCATCTTTCCATGCCATACTTTTTCCCATTTTACTTATTTTCATTAGACTACCATTCAGGTTCCTGGCTAATGTCTATGGTCCCTGCAGGTTCTGCGCGCCTCCGCCTCGTGTCCCGTGCCCCTTATTCATGCGCGCTCCCGTATAGGGACAGTGCTTCTCTGTGGAGGGATCGCTCAAATGTGAAAGACTGGACCAGCGGACAGGATGGCCGTGGCTAAAACGACGTGCTAATTTTATTTTTCACAGATAATCTTGGGATGCTTTCCTTTAACGACTTCCCTGCATCTTTTGTCTACTGTGCGTGTCAACGGGTTTACATTATCCAGCATGCTTTTCCATAATAATAGCTTATTATTGCTTTGTTATAGAAGACGGGACTGATGAGGATACTTCCAACAGCAGATGAGCTGTCTGTTTACTAAAGACAACAAACGAACTGTACTAGATCTTGGATAACAAAACTAGTGCCGGGATGTCTTCGATACGGGATGATTATATTGCACCTTGGTGGACTTATTGGCTACACAATTTTCCTCATGTCAACCTGAACTTCCAGCCCATCGATAACACCTTCACCCCCCAGGATCAGAACTACCAGCAGGTTAGTTGTGCAGTCTCATAAACTGTATCCCAAATGGAATCTTATTTATTAGTGCACTACTTTTCACCAGGACCCATAGAGCTCTGGTCAAAACAAGGGTTTAAAAAAATATATGTGATGTGTTATTGGATGTGGTCTAAACCCCCAAAATATCTCCTTCCATCAGGATTATCAAATTAACCAATTGCTGAATCTGATCATTTCTGCCAACAGCAGAAGTTTGATAGGCCTGTAGGACAGTCTGCAATGCAATGTTTATTTGGAACATTACATTTAATCTGTGTTATTACAAATAATATCATGTCATTTCTGGGCTACTCTATATCTCTCAGCTGACTATTCTCAAATGTCTATTATAAACTGGGTGGTTTGAGCCCTGAATGCTGATTGGCTGAGAGCAGTGGTTTATCAGATGAATATGACAAAACATTTATTTTAACTGCTCTAATTAAGTTGGTAACCAGTTTATTATAGCAATAAGGCACCTCAGGGGTTTTTGATATATGGCCAATATACCACGGCTAAGAGCTGTGTCCAGGCACTCCGTGTTGCGTCGTGCTAAGGAACAGCCCTTAGCCGTGGTAAATTGGCCATATACCACAGCCCCTCGGCCTTATTGCTTAAGTATCTTGGTGAAAAAGTTGGGAACCCCCAGCATGTTTCTATGGCTTAATCCCAAATGCCACCCTACTATTCCTTATATAGAGCACTACTTAATGAAAGTTATCCTGTGTGAACATCAGACTCAGTATATTTCAAATGTATCTTGCAATCACACATACATAACACAGTTGATGCTTGTAGTTTTTACAATAGTATAAATCTGTTTAGCTTTTGGCTTGGGTTAAACTACAGAGACCGTGCACATTGTTTCATCAAACCTCTAAATGGCTACTCAAGCCTTGGGATGAGTAATGTTTCAGCTGTTACTTTCCACAAAGACTGGGTTTATTTCAAGAATTCTGTTATTTTCTATAGTGTACAGTCAGTGTAGAGTAGACAGTCTAAAATAGGGACAGACACCATACAGTACTTTTTCAAAGCAGCTATGGTGAGACACCCTCTCTATGTCTGCTGGTTGTAATTAAGTCGTTATTGTGGAACCTTTGCTCTGGGGGTGAACAAGTTTAATGGGAAAGCGTTAGGAAGAAAGAAAGGGATCGTGAGCGAGCAGAGAGGGGGTAGAGAGATGGAGAGAGAAAGAGGGAGAGGAGTTATGTAGGTCCAGTGTGTCTCAGTTGGTAGACGTTTGCAACGTCAGGGTTGTGGGTTCGATTCCTACGGGGCAGAAGTACAAACAAATATGGAATCGTATACACTCACTACTGTAAGATGCTTTGGATAAGAGCGTCTGCTAAAATACCCACAGTGGAAATCAGAAGTTTACCTACACCTTAGCCAAATACATTTAAACTCTGTTTTTCACAATTCCTGACATTTAATCCTAGTAAAAATTCCCTGTTTTAGGTCAGTTAGGATCACCACTTTATTTTAAGAATGTGAAATGTCAGAATAATAGTAGAGAGAATGATTTATTTCAGCTTTTATTTCTATCATCACATTCCCAGTGGGTCAGAAGTTTACATACACTCAATTAGTCAACTCAGCAAAAAAAGAAACATCCTCTCACTGTCAACTGCATTTATTTTCAGCAAACTTAACATGTGTAAATATTTGTATGAACATAACAAGATTCAACAACTGAGACATAAACTGAACAAGTTCCACAGACATGCGACTAACAGAAATGGAATAATATGTCCCTGAACAAAGGGGGGGTCAAAATCAAAAGTATAACAGTCAGTATCTGGTGTGGCCTCCTCCTCATGGACAGCACAAGATTTGCCAGTTCTTGCTGTGAGATGTTACCCCACTCTTCCACTAAGGCAACTGTAAATTCCCAGACATTTCTGGGGGGAATAGCCCTAGCCCTCACCCTCCAATCCAACAGGTCCAAGATGTGCTCAATGGGATTGAGGTCCGGGCTCTTTGCTGGTCATGGCAGAACACTGACATTCCTGTCTTGCAGGAAATCACGCACAGAACGAGCAGTATGGCTGGTGGCATTGTCATGCTGGAGGGTCATGTCAGGATCAGCCTGCAGGAAGGGTACCACATGAGGGAGGAGGATGTCTTCCCTGTAATGCATAGCGTTGAGATTGCCTGCAATGACACACTGCCCCAGACCATGACGGACCCTCCACCTCCATATCGATCCCGCTCCAGTACAGGCCTCGGTGTAAAACTCATTCCTTTGACGAAAAATGCGAATCCGACCATCACCCCTGGTGAGACAAAACTGCAACTCGTCAGAGAAGAGCACTTTTTGCCAGTCCTGTCTGGTCCAGCGACGGTGGGTTTGTGCCCATAGGCGACGTTGTAGCCAATGATGTCTGGTGAGGACCTACCTTGCAACAGGCCTACACGCCCTGAGTCCAGCCTCCCTCAGCCTATTGCGGACAGTCTGAGTACTGATGGAGGGATCGTGCGTTACTGGTGTAACTCGGGCAGTTGTTGTTGCCATCCTGTACCTGTCCCGCAAGTGTGATGTTCGGATGTACCGATCCTGTGCAGGTGTTGTTACATGTGGTCTTCCACTGCAAGGACGATCAGCTGTCCGTCCTGTCTCCCTGTAGCGCTGTCTTAGGTGTCTCACAGTACGGACATTGACATTTATTGCCCTGGCCACATCTGCAGTCATCAGGCCTCCTTGCAGCATGCCTAAGGCATGTTCACGCAGATGAGCAGGGACCCTGGGCATCTTTCTTTTGGTGTTTTTCAGAGTCAGTAGAAAGGCCTCTTTAGTGTCCTAAGTTTTCATAACTGTGACCTTAATTGCCTACCGTCTGTAAGCTGTTACTGTCTTAATGACCGTTCCACATGTGCATGTTCATTAATTGTTTCTGGTTCATTGAACAAGCATGGGAAACAGTGTTTAAACCCTTTACAATGAAGATCTGTGAAGTTATTTGGATTTTTACGAATTATCTTTGAAAGACAGGGTCCTGAAAAAGGGACGTTTATTTTTTTGCTGAGTTTATTTTTTATTTGGTAGCATTGCCGAAAATTGTTTAACCTCTGGGCGGGCTCGGGACGGACATCCAGCGAAAAATCCTATCGCCATTAGCATAACAAAATTGTATATATATTTTTTTCAAATATAGGACTATTTTATATCGTTTTATAGATACACCTCTCCTGAATCGAACCACGCTGTCCGATTTCAAAAAGGCTTTACAGCAAAAGCAAAACATTAGATTATGTTAGAGGAGTATATCGTAAAAGTAGCCACATAGCCATTTTCCGACCAACCACATGCATCACAAATAACCAAAAAACAGCTAAATGCAGCACTAACCTTTGACAATCTTCATCAGATGACACTCCTAGGACATCATGTTACACAATACATGCATTCTTTTGTTCGATAAAGTTCATATTTATATATAAAAACAGCATTTTACATCGGCGCGTGACGTTGACTAACTATTTTCCCTCAAATGCGTCCGGTGAAACAGCGCTACAATTTACTAAATTACTATTCGAAAACATTTTAAAAATGTAATATTGTCATTCTAAGATTTATAGATTAGCATCTCTTGAAAGCACCTGCAATGCCAGATTTAAAAATAACTTTACTGGGTAATCACACTTTGCGATAAAAGGGGATGCGATACTCAGAAAAAATAGGCTAGCAATACAGGTCAGCGCCATCTTGGAACAATCGCATATCAAATCTAGTCTTGTATACTATTGTCAATAATCCCTTACCTTTGATTATCTTCATCAGAAGGCACTTCCAGGAATCCCAGGTCCACAACAAATGTATTTTCGTTCGAAAAAGTTAATCCTTTACGTCCCAATAGCTTGTTCTTGTTAGCGCGTTCTGAAGGCTGCTCCAAAAGTACCGTCGGCCGCGGGACTTCTCTCTCAACAAAATGCATTTTTTTTTTATTTAGGTTCGTTCAAACATGTCAAACGTTGTATAACATAAATCTTTAGGGCCTTTTTCAACCAGAGCTCCAATAACATTCAAGGGGGACGATTGCATTGTCTTTCAAAACGTTTCGAAAGGGGAGGGTAGCCAGGGGCGCCGACATCATAATGGTGATGGCCTTCCTCATGTGACCACGTTCCACAGACTCTCATTCTGTCAGTTTTCACAGTAGAAGGCTCAAATCACTTTGTAAAGACTGGGGACATCTAGTGGAAGTAATAGGAAGTGCTCAATGAACCATTGCTCACGGTGTGATTTATAGGCAAAGTGATGAAGTTGAGTCCGCAATTCAGAATTCCACTTCCTGTTACAATCTGTCTCAGGGTTTTGACTGCCATATGAGTTCTGTTATACTCACAGACACCATTCAAACAGTTTTAGAAACTTTAGGGTGTTTTCCATCCACAAGTATTAATTATATGCATATCCTAGCTTCTGAGTTTGAGTAGGAGGCCGTTTAAAATGGGCACGATTTTTTTTCAAAAATCGCTGTAGCGCCCCCTATCCTAGGCGACCGTCAAGAGGTTAACTTGGGTCAAATGTTTCGGGTAGCCTTCCACAAGCTTCTTCCGATAAGTTGGGGGACTTTTAGCCCATTCCTCCTGACAGAGCTGGTGTAACTGAGTCACGTTTGTCGGCCTCCTTGCTCGCACACGCTTTTTCAGTTTTGCCCACAAATTTTCTATAGGATTGAGGTCAGGGCTTTGTGATGGCCATTCCAATATCTTGGCTTTGTTGTCCTTAAGCCATTTTGCCACAACTTTGGAAGTATGCTTGGGGTCATTGTCCATTTGGAAGACCCATTTGCTCGTTTTATTATTGTGGATATAGATACTTTTGTACCTGTTTCCTCCAGGATCTTCACAAGGTCCTTTGCTGTTGTTCTGGGATTGATTTGCACTTTTCGCACCAAAGTACATTCAGCTCTAGGAGACAGAACGCGTCTCCTTCCTGAGCGGTATGACGGCTGCGTGGTCCCATGGTGTTTATACTTGCATACTATTGTTTGTATAGATGAACGTGGTACCTTCACGTGTTTGGAAATTGCTCCCAAGGATGAACCAGATTTGTGGAGGTCTACAATTGTTTTTCTGTGGTTTTGGCTGATTTCTTTAGATTTTCCCATGATGTCAAGCAAAGAGGCACAGAGTTTGAAGGTAGGCCTTGAAATACATCCACAGGTGCACCTCCGATTGACTCAATGGATGGATGAATCTGGGTTTGGCGGATGCCGGAAGAATGCTACCTGCCCCAATGCATAGTGCCAACTGTAAAGTTTGGTGGAGGAGGAATAATGGTCTGGGGCTGTTTTTCATGGTTCGGGCTAGGCCCCTTAGTTCCAGTGAAGGGAAATCTTAACGCTATAGCATACAATGACATTCTGGACGATTCTGTGCTTCCAACTTTGTGGCAACAGTTTGGGGAAGGCCCTTTCCTGTTTCAGAATGACAATGTCCCCGTGCACAAAGCGAGGTCCATACAGAAATGGCTTGTCGAGATTGGTGTGTTAGAACTGGCCTGCACAGAGTCCTGACCTCAACCCCATCGAACACCTTTGGGATGAATTGGAACGGCGATTGCGAGCCAGGCCTAATAGCCCAACATCAGTGCCCGACCTGACTAATGCTCTTGTGGCTGAATGGAAGCAAGTCCCTGCAGCAATGTTCCAACATCTAGTGGAAAGCCTTCCCAGAAGAGTGGAGGCTGTTATAGCAGCAAAGGGCGGACCAACTCCATATCAATTCTCATGATTTTGGAGTGAGATGTTTGATAAGCAGGTGTCCACATACTTTTGGTCATGTAGTGTACATTTATCCCTATTCATTTCTCCTGAGACCAGATAGGCCCACCAACCCTTCCCTTCTGACTCCCACCCTCGCACTGTCAGTGAATCCACAGAGCACTTAACATTAGGAAGGAAATGGCTGTGGTATGAGAGAGAGAGAAAGAGAGAGGGGGAGAGAGATGGGGATAGGGAGAGAAACCACTACTCAGGGCGCCGAACTGACCGTGGTATTGGTGAGAGCGAGAGGGGGGAGAGAGTGCTGGTCTCTGTAGCTGTCTGTTTCCATTAGCTGTGACAGCGTGGGGAGAGGGGAAAGTCAGGGCTGCTAGGGGTAGGAGGAGAGAGGATGAAGGATCTCCATGGGAGACCACTGAATCCTGCTGGTACGACCATCAACCACCACCATGCAGCCTGATAGCCCATAGCGAGGGGTGGAACTTTAGAGCACTACGCTACACTAGCCTTCCACACGCACGTGAACATACACACACATACAGACACACAGACAGTACGCTAGCTGGTCACACGCTACTATCTCAATCTATCCCCGTACTAGGCTTCTTGCGTTAATGCTGCAAATTGAAGGCAATAAATTGACACAGTAGTCAGACCATAACATTCCATAAGTTATGGCTCTCATGGTGATTATTGATCACTACAGCTGCTTTGACCATGCTATTACTGGTGATAATCAGTGGAACTGATGGACACTGAAGATCACTAGTCCCTCTTTATTATCCCTTAATGGCAGGTCAGTGACCATATCGAAAGAGAATTGACTCCAATCAGCCTACCAATGCATTGTGGAATCAGTTATGCGCTACTCTATCTGGCACCAAGAGCCAGAGTAAGTCAATAATGTGTCTAAATGTATCCACGTTCAGGCCTCTCTGTACTGTATTGTACTGTATTGTACTGTATTGAATACAGTAGAACTGCTGGTTGGTTGAGGATATGATTCCTTTCTACAGACAGTGCTATGGTGACCGAACAAACTATTAGCCTATTCAATGTAGAAAGCTTAGTGTTAGACGATAAAGAATTCAAATTAGGAAACAAGACTGTATCCAATTCTCTCTACTCAGTTTGAGCAGATATTGCTGTCATCGATCTCTCCACACAGTCAGTCTGTAGAGGGAGGTTATTGAGTGGCTCCCCATGCATGGCTCAGACTCCATGTCAGAATGAGCTGTAATTGGCCAGTTTGAGCAGAGCTAATGTTTGTGAATTCCTCCGGTTGGCTGGTTGGCTGTGGTCCACAGAAGAATGAAGTGGAATTCAAGGGTCACGGTCTTAGTGAGGGCTGCTTTCTTTCTGTTGGGTTTAGTATGTGTGTGTATTATGGAAAGGATTGCTGATTCTCAAGTATGCCTGGCCTGTAGATTCTCACCCTCCATTGGACAGAAAGAACACTGCTGATCATGTGAATCACCTGACCTGAGAAATTAATGAACTGCAGAATGTTCCTCAATAGTAATTTAGCCTAATGCTCTTCGGACAAAAATATTGTTATATTGTTTTAGCATCATGTCTTCTGTTTGGAATGAGTCTTTGGACTTTTGTTGGATGTCTGTGTAGAAGCTAAGGAATTTTAGATAGCTACAATTCATTTGTCTATGTCTTTAGTCATGTGTTAGTCATTTTGGCCTCAGCATGCATTGCGTTTCCTGTAGTAAGATCTGTACTGCTCCTCATCTCACTCTCACCAGAACAAGAAAGGAGGACACAGCCCAAAAAGAGTTCTCACAAAAATAGGTCAGCGCCCTATTTCTCCTCATATCGCATTGCCAGCCTCAGTGTGTGTGTGTGTGTGTGTGTGTGTGTGTGTGTGTGTGTGTGTGTGTGTGTGTGTGTGTGTGTTCATCAGAGAGGAAGAAATGTCTCATAACAGAGGAGTGGATAGGTCAAAGGGTCCCTATCCATATGATTCATCCACTTCCTTCCCTGCTCTGTGACCCAAAGCTGTTCATGACAGGGAACAGGGATGTGGTGTGGTTTCTGTTTGTATTATGCAATTCAATTGGATCAGAGTCTTCACTAGAGGCCCACAACTGAGGCAAGACAAGCAAGTTGTTACTACCATTACATCATTTATTTGTATCTTAGTCTTTTGGCAAATGGTCAGAAACAACAGGTAATAGGCCTAACTCGTAAATAAATAATGTAATTGGTGCTAAATGGCTGCTAATGTACTGTATGGAAACACTTAGGCTTCATCTCATAGGCAAAACGTTGAGTCAGCTGTACAAGACTACAGCTGTATGTTGATTTCTGTATCCCAAATGGCACCCTATTCCCTATATAGTGCACAAATATTGACCCGTGCCCTATGGGTGATATTTGGGTCGTAACCTATCAGTCCATGGAGAGGTTCTTTAGGAGTAGTAATGTTGAGACCCTCCTGGGAGACTGTGATAACACAGGCCAGGGTTGGGCAGCTGTGGTACAGGACACACACAAACACACCAGGACCCTGCAGGGCTGGCCACACTGGGGTTCTTCCTTCCTGCTAGCTGACTTTGATGTCATATCCTGCCAGGTGGCCAACACTACTGTATGTAGATTAGACTATCCAAAGATGTGTCCCACTGACTCAATATTTGAGATAGGGGCAAAAAATATACAGTTGACAATATCGCAATATTATTTTTGCACTAGTTTGCTGTATCTGCACCAAAACGCCAGTATTTTTCCTTCATAGCTTGTTTTCCATGTTCTTTTGAAATAGGGGAGCCAATTCATTTTCAGCACTTTTATTTCCATGACTGATCAAAACTAGTTGTCTTATGCTCGCTCTTGTCTCTCTGGAGCAGACATACTGTATAGTGAGCAATATATTTGGAACATCAAATCGCAATAAAATAACATATAGAATCGCAATACATATAGAATCGTAAGATACATATTCAGATTCAGAAAGCTTTAATGTCCTCAAAGAGGCAAATCATCTTGCAGCAGTCATAAAACATATAACATCTAAAAATGTAAAATAAATAGCAACGGATATTTACAAACAAATAGGCAGGGTAAGTGCAATTTCATAGTGCAAGTGCTAAGTGCAATTAGTTCAACATTTGTTAAGTTGCAGAATTGCATATTATTTATTTTTTACCTTAGGTAGTCTGTATCTATGTCCAGAGGGAAGGAGCTGGAATTCAGGGTGGAGTAGATGGGAAGAGTCAACCACTATTTTATTCACCTTAAGGAGGGCTCTGCCCAGGTAGAGAGATGACAGTTCTTGCTGTTACTGCCACATGATTTTTCCGCAAGTCCTGACTATCTTGCCCAATCTATTTTTCTGTGCAACCTTGATATTCCCAAACCAGCAGGTCAAGCAGTAGGACAGAATGCTCTCAATGAATGATTTATAAAAGAGAACCATGATGCTTAGATCAACATTAAAAAAAGTTCAGTTTCTGTAGAAAATACAGTCTCTGTTGGCCATTCTTAAATATAGCTTCAGTACATTGTTCCCAGGACAGTTTGTTGTCAATGACTAGCCCAAGGTATTTGTACTCCTCCACTATTTCAATAGGCTCACCTTTTATCAGTGATGGTGTGTGCATGGTAGCGTTCCTTCCAAAGTCATAACCATGTCTTTTGTTTTTGATGTATTTAATATTAGATGGGATGACTCACACCAGACAGTAAAATCGTATCGTGATAATATCGTATCGTGAAGTCTCTGGCCATTCCCAGCCCTACTCAATATGGTCCATCTTAAGTTATCATTTAGCTCGATTGGACTCTCACTACGTGGTTGTTTTATGCACAGCCGGTTAGAGAGGCGTGCAGATGGCACAGGGCATGGCCCACAGTAGTACTACTACAGACTGTACATGTGGTCATTATGCAACAATATCCCATGTTCAAATGGAAACATTAGTCACCTGTTGGTTTTAACATTGTTAATAACCCAGGGATGACTAGGAGAGGATCAGACACTCACTGGCCTTTCAACTCCACTCAGTTCACTGAAAAATTCCGCAGATTAGCTCCTCCTGCCATACAGGCCTGCTCTGGGTCTATGGCCCACTGTAGAACATAGTAGCCTGTAGCCATAGATGGGCAGCATCTCTGTGACGTATTTGAAATACGTATCTTTATAGCTGTTCACAATTTTGTGGCTCCCTTTTACCCTATATTGGGATCAAAAGTCTGATGGCACAACGGTGTGATAAGAGTTACTGTAACGTTTGGGCGTCGTGGGTGTGGAGTCAGGCGCAGGAAGCAGAAACGTTCAGTACAGTGCTCTTTATTACGCACCACAAAAGAGAAATCGCCCAAAACAGCAGGGCGTACCAAAACACAAGGTCCCAAAATACAATCCACTACACAGCACACAGTGGAAAAGAACCAACAAGCCCGCACACAGAACAGGCGGGAAGACGGGCTTAAATAGCCCAGCTAATCAACCTAATAGACAACAGGTGCAACAAATTAAGGCAAAACCAACAGAAAAGGAAAAGGGGATCGGTGGCAGCTAGTAGGCCGGTGACGACGACCGCCGAGCGCCACCTGTCAGGGAGAGGAGCCACCCTTGGTAGGAGTCGTGACAGTACCCCCCCCCCCCCTGACGCACGGCTCCCGCATTGCGCCGAAACCTGCCTCGGGGTCGGCCAATTACGTACAGCATTAACGCGGTCACACTCCATCACCACCCCCGAGGTGGAAATGCGATAACCCAGGAAGGAGACGGCTCGTTTGGAGAACTCACACTTCTCAGCATTGACGTATAGGTCATGCTCCAGCATTCTACCAAGCACCCTGCGCACCAGAGACACATGCTTGGCACGTGTGGCGGAGTAAATCAGGATATCGTCGAAATACACAATCACGCCCTGCCTGTGCAGGTCCCTGAGAATCTCATCCACAAAGGATTGAAAGACGGCTGGAGCATTCTTCAACCCATACGGCATGACGAGGTACTCATAGTGGCCCAATGTGGTACTAAACGCGGTTTTTCACTTGTCTCCCTCCCGAATACGCACCAGATTATACGCGCTCTGTGAAATGAGCGCGTGAAAAAACGCGCTCCGTGAAATGATTCCACCGCCGTAGCGATGAGAGGTAGCGGGTAACTGAACCCCACTGTAATGGAATTGAGACCTCTATAATCAATGCACGGCCGCAGACCTCCCCCCTTTTTCTTCACGAAAAAGAAACTCGAGGAGACAGGTGAAATGGAGGGCCGAATGTACCCCTGTCCCAGAGATTCCGTGACATATGTCTCCATAGCCAACGTCTCCTCCTGGGACAATGGGCACACGTGACTCCTGGGAAGCGCAGCGTTTACCTGGAGGTTTATCGCACAATCCCCGTCGATGAGGTGGTAATTTAGTCGCCCTCTTCTTACAGAAGGCGAGAGCCAAATCGGCATACCCAGGGGTAATGCGCACAGTGGAAACCTGGTCTGGACTTTCCACCGACGTGGCACCGATGGAAACTCCCAGACACCTACCTGAACACTCCTCTGACCACCCCTGGAGAACCCCCTGTTTCCACGAAATCCTGGGATTGTGACTGGCCAGCCAAGGCACCCCCAGCACCACTGGAAACGCAGGCGAATCGATAAGGAACAAACTAATTCGCTCCTTATGATTCCCCTGCGTCACCATGTCCAGTGGCACAGTGGCCTCCCAGACCAGCCCTGACCCTAATGGCCGGCTATCTAAGGAGTGCACGGGGAAGGGGGAATCTATCGGCACCAGCGGAATTCCCAGCTTGAGGGCGAGTCCGCGATCCATAAAGGTCCCAGCTGCGCCTGAATCGACTAGCGCCTTATGCTAGGAAAAGGGAGAAAAATCAAGAAAGAAAATGAAGACAAACATGTGACCAACAGAGGGTTCTGGGTGAGTTTGATGCTGACTCACCTGGGGTGAACGAGGAATGTTCTGCCTGCCCTTTCGACTCCCAGAGGGGCCCCCCAGCACCGGTCGGCCGTGTGTGCTCGTTGACCACAGTTGGTGCAGGAGGAGCGCCCTCCTCCGGTTCCCCTTGAAGCGGCCCCCCCAGCTCCATAGGAATGAGCGCGGGAGGGCTAGGAGGTGGAACTGACAGGACCCTTTCTGAACGCCCGCGGGCAGCCAGCAGATTGTCCAGTCGGATGGACATGTCGATCAGTTCATCGAGGGAGAGTGTAGTGTCCCGACACGCTAGCTCCCTGCAGACGTCCTCCCGGAGGCTACACCGGTAGTGGTCCATTAGGGCCCTGTCATTCCACCCGACCCCAGCAGCCAAGGTCCGGAACTCCAGAGCAAAGTCTTGTGCGCTCCTCGTCTCCTGCCTAAGATGAAACAGTCGCTCACCCGCCGCTCGGCCTTCTGGGGGGTGGTCGAATACAGCCCGGAAACGGCGGGTGAACTCAGGGTAGTTATCCCTCGCCGAGTCTGGGCCATTCCATACAGCGTTGGCCCACTCCAAAGCTCGGCCCGTCAGGCAGGAGACGAGTAGGCTCACACTCTCCTCCCCCGAGGGAGTCGGCCTCACGGTAGCCAGGTATAACTAGATCTGTAGCAGAAACCCCTGGCACCCAGCTGCTGCTCCATCTTACTCCCTCGGGGGCGCGAGACGAAGTGCGCCAGATCCAGACGCGGAAGGGAGCGGAGTAGGTGGACTCGTTGTGTGAGCCGGAGGTGAAGGGAGGAGACCACTCCTCTCCCAACGGTCCATCCTCTCCATCATCTGGTCCATAGCTGACCCAATCCGATGGAGGACGGTGGTGTGATGGAGGACCTGTTCCTCCATCGATGGTAGAGGGGTGGCGGCTGCTCCTGCTGACTCCATGCTTGAAGGTGCGGGCTTCTGTAACGTTTGGGCGTGTCAAGTGGGAAGAGTATCGTATGCCAGATTAAGTGAAATGCTGCAACTATGGAGGTGAACATGCCTCTGAGTTCCTGGAGTGCCCTGTTAGGGTGAAGGAGAATGAGGTGGCAGGGGTTAGGAGTGTCCAGCGTGTCTCCTATATGGAGGCGGTGAGAAGATTGAAAGGAACTAGTGGCAGGGAAGAAACAATGGTAGTAGAGCCAACATGACTAGCGAAGGGTTCTCATCAATTGAGGGATAGTGAAATGCTACATGTTAAAAATGTGGACTTAACCCTAACCCTAACCCTAACCCAATAAATCCTGTCGGTGAATGTACCGCCATCACAGGCCCCTGAGGTAGGGATGGATGTATTTTGGAGTGGACTGTGATTGAAGAAGTGGGATGGGTTTTCTTAGTTGACGTGTTTTATTTTGTATGATGTAATTTCCACCTTTTCCCGCAATGTTTTTTTTGTTTCTTATTCAATATCCAGTCCAGCTGGTGGTGGTAATGCACCATTAACATTGGATGCCAACCGCCGTAAAACCCCATCGAAGAAGAAGAAGTTCTGCTACTTCGTTTCTACTGCTTGCAAGCTTCCTTTTTTTTGTTTTTATTTTGAGATTTGCTGCATACAATTATGTCTATGTCTCTGTCCAGTTTCGAGGAGCGTCTGTCCAAACTGGTGAGACATACTGTACGAGAACTTTTACAACCCTTCGATGCGGTTGTATTCAGAGAAGCACCCAAAAGAAAACAGCTAAAGGGAGATATCACAGATATCACGAAATTTGAACATCGATACTGACATGAAAGAAATATGGCAAAAGATTTGGAACCGGTATGTTCGCAATCTGAAAAGGGTGAAGGAGACGAGGAATGGGGCTGCCTCTGGTGTGTGTCCAACAAAAGTCATCTAAAATAAATCAAATCAAATCCAATTTTATTGGTCACATACACGTGTTTAGCAGATGTTATTGCGGGTGTAGCGAAATGCTTGTGTTTCTAGCTCCAACAGTGCAGTAATATCTAACAAGTAATATCTAACAATTTCACAACAATACACACAAATCTAAAGTAAAGGAATGGAATTAAGAATATATAAATATTTGGACGAGCAATGTCAGAGCAGCATAGACTAAGATACAGTAGAATAGTATAGAATACAGTATATACATGTGAGATGAGTAATGTAGAATAGAATAGAATACAGTATATACATATGAGATAAGTAATGCAAGATATGTAAACATTATTAAAGTGACTAGTGTTCCATTATTAAAGTGGCCAGTGATTTAAAGTCTATGTGCTAGTGATGGTTATGTAACAGTCTGATGACCAGTCTACGTTTTTACTGGCTATAAAAGCAGTCATTACTGAATTAAGTAATGTAACAAATCCAACATTAAACCTTGTAAACAATTCATTTAGACCCAGCGTTTATTTGAAACAGGTGTTTATTTTCTGAAATGTGTGCCGTTGCCCAGCTATTAAAGAGACTCTGCTATTTGAGACTCTATGTTTAATTTAAGTTTTACGGTATTTTCTTTATGCAGATTCTAGAGTATTCGCATGAACATCTGTTACCAATTGGATGGAAACCTAGCTACTATCTAGCGTTTATACTGGTGATTGCTGGTTCTCAAAGATTATAGTAGAAAAATATACACTGCTCAAAAAAATAAAGGGAACACTTAAACAACACAATGTAACTCCAAGTCAATCACACTTCTGTGAAATCAAACTGTCCACTTAGGAAGCAACACTGATGGACAATAAATGTCACATGCTGTTGTGCAAATGGAATAGACAACAGGTGGAAATTATAGGCAATTAGCAAGACACCCCCAATAAAGGAGTGGTTCTGCAGGTGGGGACCACAGACCACTTCTCAGTTCCTATGCTTCCTGGCTGATGTTTTGGTCACTTTTGAATGCTGGCGGTGCTTTCACTCTAGTGGTAGCATGAGACGGAGTCTACAACCCACACAAGTGGCTCAGGTAGTGCAGCTCATCCAGGATGGCACATCACTGCGAGCTGTAGCAAGAAGGTTTGCTGTGTCTGTCAGCGTAGTGTCCAGAACATGGAGTCGCTACCAGGAGACAGGCCAGTACATCAGGAGACGTGGAGGAGGCCGTAGGAGGGCAACAACCCAGCAGCAGGACCGCTACCTCCGCCTTTGTGCAAGGAGGAGCAGGAGAAGCACTGCCAGAGCCCTGCAAAATGACCTCCAGCAGGCCACAAATATGCATGTGTCTGCTCAAACGGTCAGAAACAGACTCCATGAGGGTGGTATGAGGGCTCGACGTCCACAGGTGGGGGTTGTGCTTACAGCCCAACACCGTGCAGGATGTTTGGCATTTGCCAGAGAACACCAAGATTGGCAAATTTGCCACTGGCGCCCTGTGCTCTTCACAGATGAAAGCAGGTTCACACTGAGCACGTGACAGACGTGACAGAGTCTGGAGACGCAGTGGAGAACGTTCTGCTGCCTGCAACATCCTCCAGCATGACCGGTTTGGCGGTAGGTCAGTCATGGTGTGGGGTGGCATTTCTTTGGGGGGCCGCACAGCCCTCCATGTGCTCGCCAGAGGTAGCCTGACTGCCATTAGGTACCGAGATGAGATCCTCAGACCCCTTGTGAGACCATATGCTGGTGCGGTTGGCCCTGGGTTCCTCCTAATGCAAGACAATGCTAGACCTCATGTGGCTGGAGCGTGTCAGCAGTTCCTGCAAGAGGAAGGCATTGATGCTATGGACTGGCCCGCCCGTTCCCCAGACCTGAATCCAATTGAGTACATCTGGGACATCATGTCTCGCTCCATCCACCAACGCCACGTTGCACCACAGACTGTCCAGGAGTTGGCGGATGCTTTAGTCCAGGTCTGGGAGGAGATCCCTCAGGAGACCATCCGCCACCTCATCAGGAGCATGCCCAGGCGTTGTAGGGAGGTCATACAGGCACGTGGAGGCCACACACACTACTGAGCCTCATTTTGACTTGTTTTAAGGACATTACATCAAAGTTGGATCAGCCTGTAGTGTGGTTTTCCACTTTAATTTTGAGTGTGACTCCAAATCTAGACCTCCATGGGTTGATAAATTGGATTTCCATTGATTATTTTTGTGTGATTTTGTTGTCAGCACATTCAACTATGTAAAGAAAAAAGTATTTAATAAGATTATTTCTTTCATTCAGATCTAGGATGTGTTATTTTAGTGTTCCCTTTATTTTTTTGAGCAGTATATATAGGTCCATTATCTTTTCTACATACTTTATATCTGGTTTAAGTCATTGAAGGTTTTTTTTACACTGTTTGGACTTCAATTTCAATGGCATAAAAATCCCTGGAATGGACAGAGCCTCTAATCTGGTTTAACCAGGCTAGAATACATATGGAATGAATGCAGCCTCTAATCTGGTTTAACCAGGCTAGAATACATATGGAATTAACACAGCCTCTACTCTGGTTTAACCAGGCTAGAATACGTGGAATGACCGCAGCCTCTAATCTGGTTTAACCAGGCTAGAATACGTGTGCTGACTGTTTTCTATAACCCCTTCCACATAGCCTAATTGTAGAGAACTTGGTTTAATTTGACCCCGGGGCTTGGTGAAGACTCTCAGATAACCAGCCAGGCTGAAAGAAGAATCGTTTGCATCGACACAAAAGATGTCTGGACGGCTAGACGTGGTCGGCAATCTCAATTGTACGCCACAGACACGTGTTTCTATAAAAAGCACTTTAAGAGGCCGCTCACACGTTCTATAAGTGTGCCGTGGCTGCGTGGAGTGATATAGGCCGAATGAGCAGACGTTCAGTTATGCACTTACACACTACTAGTACACACACATACACCGATCTTTCTGTTTTATGGCTTTGCCTACAGAGACTCCTTGGGAATAATGTTCCGCTTCAGTGCCAGCAAACAATCCCTTCCTCCAGACCTCCTCCTTTCTGTTGTCTTCATCCCTCCTTCCTCCCTCCTTCGCTACCTCCTTCATCTGTTTATCAGTGGTTCTCTCATCTCTGCCTCTCCCCCCATCTTATATAGATGAAGAACCACTGTGTGTGAGTCATTGAAATAAACAACATGGTGTTGGTTCAACAGCAGACGTACAACGATATGGGACATGAGTATTCTTGTGGCTGGAGTTATGAGGGAAAAGCATGTGGGGTGTTTCTCCTTCCTTCCCATCCAATGTAGAGATGATATTGAATATCTACAGTGCATTTGGAAAGTATTCAGACCCCTTCCCTTTTTCCACATTTTGTTATGTTAAACTGAGCAAGGCCTTGGTCAGGAAGGTGACAAAGACCCGATGGTCACTCTGACAGAGCCCCAGAGTTCCTCTGTAGAGATGGGAGAACCTTCCAGCAGGACAACCATCTTTGCAGCACTCTACCAATCAGGCCTTTATGATAGAGTGGCCAGACGGAAGCCAATCCTCAGTATAAGGCAGATGACAGCCCGCTTGGAGTTTGCCAAAAGGCACCTAAAGGACTCTCATACCATGAGAACCAAGATTCTCTGCTTTGATGAAATCAAGAGTGAACTCTTTTTTTCTTATTGCCATTCCTCACATCTGGAGTAAACCTGGCACCATCCCTATGGTGAAGCATGGTGGTGGCAGCATCATGCTGTGGGGATGTTTTTCAGAGGCAGGGACTGGGAGATCGAGGCAAAGATGAACAGAGAAAAGTACAGAGATCCTTGATGAAAACCCGCTCCAGAGCGCTCAGGAACTCAGACTGGGGCGAAGGTTCACCTTCCAACAGGACAATGACCCTAAGCACACAGCCAAGACAATGCAGGAGTGGCTTCGGGACAAGTCTCTGAATGTCTTTGAGTGGCCCAGCCAGAGCCCAGAGTCATTTCAAACATTTTCACTCAATTGCTGAGATTTTCTCTGGCTCGTGTGATGGGGTTGGGCTGGGAAATGGGACAGTGGTCAGGGTTTAAAACTATGACTCTACTGTTTTGGAACTACATTTGACCTGTCTATCCTCCTGGGAAAAAGAAGAACTGACCGCTGCTAGTTTTGGCCTGGCGGTTTAGGTCTAAGCATGGTTTGTCTGAAGTATGACCATTCTATTCTCTCAAGTTGCTCTTGTTGGCTTGTCTGTCTGTTTGTTTGTTTGTTTCGCTGTCGATAAAGTGGATTCTGCCTCTGGGTATGAGTTTAGATTGTTAATGTTCCTTGTTTCTGTGGGGTCTGTCTCTCCCTGAGGTTTCAAACTGTGGCGAGGTTAGCTATAAGGGCCCGCAGATGGATGATAGGATCGTTAAATTAAATACATTTTTATATCAGGAAAATAACTTCCCACAAGTCCACTTGCCATATGTGTGATGTGGTTACAAAATGAACAAACACTGTTAGTCCAGTTGTAAAGGAAAGCCAAGACCCTTCTCATTTGATGGATATTTTATAGCTTTGTCCGCAAGCATATCGATCTTCTCATACGGCTTACGGCTTTGCAGATTTGCTGTCTCATTTTCTCTCCCCTTATCTCTTTCTCTTTCTTTCTCTCACTCTCTTGTTCTCTCCCTCCTCTCCTCCTCCCCCATTTCCCTCCTTTACTCTCTCTCCCCCTCGCTCTCTCCCCCAAACAGCAGTGTGTAACCTAATTGTCATAGCTCACAGTGATTCACTTTAGACTACTTAGCTCCTGTGTTGACTAGTTGAGATGTCTATTCCATGTAGTCATCATCATCCTATGCCTCATACGTAATCCGTTGTGAGCGGTGGTGACACACACACACACACACACATACACACATACACACACACACACACACACACACACACACACACACACACACACACACACACACACACACACACACACACACACACACACACACACACACAAACAGTGCCACAGGCAAGCAGGCCCCCTCTGGCCCTGCAGAAGGTCATTAACCTCAATCTGTCTCCATCCAGATAGGGTTCTGTTGATTAGCATCTCTCCTTATTTCCATCTATGGAGCTGGGCTGCAAATGCTCTGTTGTTGTGTTCACATGGGCTGTCTGTCCTTCTGTCCACCCCTGGTACTGATCTTACAAGACAAGTCACTTTACTGTATTATGTAATGTAGGCATCAAGGTTTATTCTTGTCTGATGTCCATAAACAGGCCTTTGACCAAAGCGAATTGAATGCGACCAGCAATGGGATACTTTTACAGACTCCCTTGTGTGTATTGGTATTTGTCATTTTCTTACTGTCTGTGCATTTTATAACAAAGCACAAACACGGTTGTTCTTTTGTTATCAAGGCCAGGCTTTATAAGGTGTGTGTGAGAGAGTGTTTGTTTGCCAAGCACGGCACCACCAATGTTTTGTGAACTAGGACGACAGGACAAGTGGATTCATGCAGCAGGCCAGTGAATTTCCCTCCAGCAGAACACAGTAGATGCCTGCTATAGTAACCGGGTTGGACAGGGGTGGCTGTGTGGGGGTCTGCGATGGATGGGGGATGGGTCTCCTCTTTGTTGTGTGGTAGGAGTATCACACACTGACCTCTCCAAGGCCCCTGGGGTGAGGGTTGGGGTTCAGGGTCTGGGAGGAGGGTTAAGGGAAATGGATAAACACTCCAACCTTGATTGTACACAGCATAAAGGCATGGACAGATCGGTAGGATTGTTGAGCGTCTGCCGGGCGAGAGTACTTAGCACGTCTGAATAGAGTCCTGGCCGTAATTGCAAACTGATTCTACGTGTAGAAACGGGAGAAAATGACAGCGGCTGTCGCCAACGCCAGGTGGTCCCTATAATAACACACCACGCCAACAGCAAGCGAATGAACGGCAGACTGACAACCGGTCTTGTTAGTTTTCTCCCTAAATGTTGCCCTGGTGGAGATGAGCTACCTACCTGCCTTTGCTGGGATGGTCAAATTAACTCTTGCTTTACTAACTAAGAATATACCCACTGGGCACACACTGGTTGAATCCATGTTGTTTCCACGTCATTTTAATGAAATGGAATAGACGTTGAATTGACATCTGTGCCCAGTGGGTAGCCTAAGGTTGGTGACAATACTGAAGTTATTCTCCTCACACACGCGTGTGCGAATGCACCCACACAACCACAGACACACGCACACACACACACCACCTCGTTTGCCCCCAGAGATGGCCTGTTTGTCGTAGTAAGTGTTGAATAACACAGTGCAGGCTAGCATGACAGATTCTCTGAGGCCTTTAGCGTTGGGTTGTAGTAGTGATGCAGAATTGTAGAGGAGGAGACAGAAGAACTTTCCCATCCCCCTCTTCCCGTCTCATCCATAACCCATGACTCCTCCGCTTTCCACTTCTCTAGCTTTCCTCTTCCCTGCCCTCCTCTCCCTCTCCTCTGCTCTGCAGGGACGTTATGGTGTCCCAGCTGTACATGGGCAGGGCTCTACGCACATCTGTGCCTAAATTGAACAAAGTAAGCGCACACAAAGAAATTTAGGAGCACAATTAAAAATATTTGAAGTAATAAATCCTTAGACTCCTTATTTTGCTGCGCGACCTGGAATTTTACTTTAGTAACACCAGTGTGTGGCAGGTAGCCTAGTGGGCTAGCCAGTAACCGACAGGTTGCTGGATCAAATCCCCGAGCTGACAAGGTAAAAATATGTCTTTCTGTTCCTGAGCAAGGCAGTTAACCCACTGTTCCCAAGGTGCTGAAGACTTGGATATTGATTATGGCAGCCCCCCCCACCTCTCTGATTCAGAAGGGTTGTGTTAAATGCAGAAGACACATTTCAGTTGAAGGCATTCAGTTGTACAACTGACTAGATATCCCTCTTTCCCCTTCCCCCTAAAATGGTTGCACTGTAGAGCCCTTATGGGCAGGCCCAGCCGAGTGCACTCTTCTGGAAACATCCTCCACGTGTCAGAGTGGAACAGGCAGAGACTGGGAGAATTAAGGAAGACACTGGGGCGGACTGCTTCATTGGCATTTAGAGAGGGGGTGTTGCCTCTCACCTGCCTTGTAATTCTTTCATCTTTACTGCCTCAACTGTATCCAAACTCCCAGAGCAAGTTCTCAAGGCAGTGTGTGTAGGTTAGTGATGCGATTATATCCGCGGGGTGGACGGTTTTAAGGTCATTAAATATTGTTGGCTGAAGGGCGGGTTGAATAAAGAGAAACAATACCTTAAAAAATCCATAAATGTATAATTATTGTTCAATTTATATAGGCTACATTGCGGTTTTTCTTTTATTATTTTAAGCTATTTTAAGCCTAAACTTTAGGGTTTAACTGTACGTGCGCCAAACAGCCGACACAGCCAATGGGCAGAAAAAGTTAATGTCAATCCACAGAGTTAAAAAGGACATTGTTGAAGTTTATTTCAGTAAGACAAAAGCTGCGAAAAGAGAGTTGAAAATAAAGAGAAGGGAGGGCCAGAAAAGTACTGTTTGAAAAAGATTTGGTGAAGTGGTAAAAGAGGATGAGAGCAGTGTTATGTGTGATGATTGTGAGGCTCTATACATATTTGACAGTCACAAGACCGGACTTCAAATAGGCCTTTGGCATGTCAAGGGAACTGTAGCCTACTGTTTAGATGGGTTAAATGGAAACTGAAATCTGGACATTGACTAACCAGAATAGCCTACAGTTTTTTGGCAAACTCCAAAGACCTCTCATAATACTAGTCCTGTGCAAATCGACATCCCTGTGTTTTGAGAGAAATGTCTGAGTTTGACAGGTGTTGCTCGGGGTTTGAGCTAGAAAACAATAACTGATTTGATAAATTGAACGAGTGCTGCCCATAGCCTATAGATGAAGGGCCTACATGTATCAACTTTCACAGTGAATGCTTTTGTTTATACGTTTTGTGCGAATGAATTGAACATCTCCAAATGCATCATAAAAAAATATTGCCCCTCTGGAATAACGGACATTCTGGGGTAATAAATAGATAACCAGCATTCTCTTGTAATACTAGTCCCGTGCGAATAGGACTATAGCCTTAATAATAACTCCTGCAGAATTAAGCATTTATTGCATTAAAATTATACACCAAATGTTGGCAAAATTTGGACTTGGAAACAGGAGTGGAGAAATATGATTTACTTATTTATGCATCTTGAGAGAATGCAATGCTCAGTTAGATACCATCTGTAGAGGTCCTGTCTGCACCATAAAAGCAGAATAAAAGCTGATAGTATTTCAACCACGTAAAATATGTATCGAAGCCGAACTGAAATCTTGTTGGGTCATTTTCACAGCTTTCTTTTTTCCTTATGACTGGTCAAACTGATGTCATTTGAACATTTTGCACAGAAAATCTTTTCCCTTTTGTTTTGCTTTGTATTTTCTCCCCAGTCCCTAAATGTCTTTGCTCAGCGAAAGATGCGAGAGAGAACTTAACCGATGTCAACTAGATTGAAGAGAAGAAAAAAAAGAGAAGCTATATCTATCTAATTATAGACAAGTTGAAGAACAAATAGCCTACCAAAATGTCGGAAATTTTCACTTTATCTCATATAGTCGGGCGGTTGCGGATGAATAAACAGCTGACCCGCGCACAACTAGTATAGGTCTTCACTTGCCTGTAGTATGTTGTGTTTGTAAAAGTGTACTCTCCACTGTCAGAGCACAGGAGCACATAAGCTTATAAGCCTGCTTGCATCTTCTTTAAATCACTGACATGACTCTTGTTTATACCCTGTCCTCATCAGTGGATGTCACTAGTGTGTGCAAAGCTATCATCAAGGCTAAGGGTGGCAACTTCGAAGAATCTAAAATGTATTTTGATTTGTTTAACCCTTTTCGGTTACTACATGATTCCACATATGTTATTTCATAGTTTTGATGTCTTCACTGTTATTCTACGAGCTGGATGCTTTTTGTGCTCGCTTCGAGGCGGGCGGCACTGGGGCATGCACGAGAGCGCCAGCTGTTCTGGATGACTGTGTGATGGCACTCTCGGTGGCCGATGTGGACAAGGCCTTTGAGCAGGTCGGCCCTCGCAGGGCAGCTGGGCGGACAGATTGCCGGGACATGTGCTCGGAGCATGCGCGGACCGGCTGTCGGGTGTCTTCACTGACATTTTCAGCCTCTCTGACCGAGTCTGAAGTGCCTACATGTTTTGGGCAGACCGCCATGGTCCCTGTGCCCAGGGAGGCGAGGGTAACCTGCCTAGATGATTGCCGCCCCGTGACACTCACGTCAGTAGCCATGAAGTGCTTTGAAAGGCTA
This sequence comes from Salmo trutta, assembly GCF_901001165.1. Classification (NCBI taxonomy): domain Eukaryota; kingdom Metazoa; phylum Chordata; class Actinopteri; order Salmoniformes; family Salmonidae; genus Salmo; species Salmo trutta. Next base: position 23,824,147 of record NC_042966.1, on the reverse strand, counting down.
GTCATGGCTCACATCAACAGCATCCTCCCAGATACCCGAGACCCACTCCAATTCGCATACCGCCCCAACAGATCCACAGATGACGCAATCTCAATCGTACTCCACACTGCCCTTTCTCACCTGGACAAAAGGAACACCTATGTGGGAATGCTGTTCATTGACTACAGCTCAGCGTTCAACACCATAGTGTCCACGAAGCTCATCACTAAGCTAAGGACCTTGGGAATAAACACCTACCTCTGCAACTGGATCCTGGACTTCCTGACAGGCTGCCCCCAGGTGGTAAGAGTAGGCAACAACACGTCTGCCACACTGATCCTTAACACTGGTGCCCCTACTTAGTCCCCTCCTGTATTCCCTGTTCAAACACGACTCCAACACCATCATTACGTTTGCTGTCGACACAACAGTGGTAGGCCTGATCACTGACAACGATGAAACGGCCTATAGGACAACAACATCTCCCTCAATGTGAGCAAGACTAAGGAGCTGATCGTGGACTACAGGAAAAGGCGGGCTGAACAGGCCCCCATTAACATCGACGGGGCTGTAGTGGAGCGGGTCGAGAATTTCAAGTTCTTTGGTGTCCACATCACCAACAAACTATCATGGTCCAAACATACCAAGACAGTCGTGAAAGGGGCATGACAAAACCTTTTCCCCCTCAGGACACTGAATGGATTTGGCATAGCTCCCCAGATCCTCAAGAGGTACTGCAGCTGCACCATCGAGAGCATCCTGACCGGTTGCATCGCCGCCTGGTGTGGCAACTGCTTGGCATCTGACCGTGGGGCGCTGAGGAGGGTGGTGCGGGCCTGGTACATCGCTGGGGCCAGGCTTCCTGCCATCCAGGACCTATATATATAATAGGAAAGCCCATAAAATTGTCAGAGACTCCAGTCACCCAAGTAATGGACTGCTTTCTCTGCTACCGCACGGAAAGCAGTACCAGAGCGCCAAGTCTAGGACCAAAAGGCTCCTCAACAGCTTCTACCCCCAAGCCATAAGACTGCTGAACAATTCATAAAATCGCCACTGGACAATTTACAGTGACCCCCCCCCCCCCCCATTTGTACACTGCTGCTACTCGCTGTTTGTTTGTTGCTTGTGCATGGCCGCTTCGCCCCGACCTACATGTACAGATTGCCTCGGCTGGCCTGTACCCCCGCACACTGACTCGGTACCAGTGTCCCCTGTATATAGCCTCGTTTTTCTTATCGTGTTACTTTTTATTATTACTTTTTATTTTAGTCTACTTGGTAAATATTTTCTTCTTCTTGAACTGCACTGTTGGTTAAGGGCTTGTAAGTAAGCATTTCACGGTAAAGCCTACACTTGTTGTATTCGGCGCATGTGACAAATAAAGTTTGATTTGATTTGACTTCTCAAACCCCAAACCCTGGGCTGGTCTGCTTGGTCTGTTTCGCAAGCGTTCCCGGAAGTCTCGCGATTTTGCGCATCTGGGTTTAAAAACTCTGTGGTTGTAATGTAAACCACTCCCTCGTTGCCTCCTTGGATATTTATTTTCCTTGCCTTTTAGCAGCACATGATGCTGCCTCTTTTGTCCCAACAGTCCCATGCTCCCTTGGTGCAGCAGTGTGAGAGCCAGTGCTTGTAAGCTCCGACCTGTTCCCTTCCAGCCTCAGCCTGTAAATGGTTGAGGCTATTCAAGAAGGTGTGTGATGGACGGCTGAAAAGTCTATCTGTCTGTCTCAGCTGGGACTGGGAGTGGTACGTATAGCTAAGACTGCTCTAGACGTCAAGCCAGTTAACCTGACAGGAATGAATGGACGAAACCGGACTGCATTATCCAAATTGTCGGTCACAATGCTGAGAAACTGCAATCGGCTATTAGTTAGTTAGGCTAGTCGTTCCTGTGGCTGCAGCACCTCTTTTGTTCTCCCATATCCTTATCATGGCTGACTCCTGCCCCCCCCCTCTCTCTTCCTCTATCTTTCTCCTCTACCCCATTCTCTCTCTTTCTCATCTCTCCACACACCATGTTGTTTTTCTATACTCATCATCCAATATTATGTTTTACTCCATCCTCCACCCCCTCTCCTCCCTTCTTTCCCTCTCTCCCTGGGAATTCATTTATGCTGAGCTACATCTTCCTATCTTCCTCTCCTCCGTCACTGCCTCCAAGTCCCCCCTCCCCCCATCAGGGGATGAGGTAGAAACAAAAAGTGGGGATGTGGTGGTGGTGGGTGAGTGGAGGAAGGAGGGTGTTGCCTGCTTAGCCCAAGCCCAGTAGAAACTGGGGCAGCTCTGAGCTCTGCGAAGCAAACCCACTGATGCTCACCTCTGCGTTTATTTCTGTAGTAAAACAAGTTACAAATGATGGATGATACGTAGCACATTTGAGTAAAATGATCGCATCAGTCTAAAATCTTTTGTCTGAATAATGGTGTGTGTTTCTGGCCTGAGAGTGATAAATTGTGTTTTCAGGGAGAATGATCAAGCTATTTACTATAAAATTATGTTTTACTCTGATGCCTCTGTGGTGGTTTGTGATGCTCTTCTCTCAGTGTGTGTGTGGGGGTGGGGGGGTACCAATAATCCCCAAAAGTTTCCACAAAGATAGGCGTTAGGGGTTTGGTTTAGAGTGAGGTTTAGGGTTAGGGCTTAGGGAAAATAGGATTTTGAATTTAAATACATTTTAGGTCCCTACAAGGATAGTAAAACATATTCAGTGTGTGTGTGTATTTCCTAGCTCACTGACTCGCCTCAGTGCAGAATACAGTTGATCCTATTATAATAAAAAAATGTATGCCATTATTTTACCAACCGCGCTTTTTTACATGAGAGAATTTACAGGAGAAAGGGAGACAGAGAAAGAGAGAGAGTGGGGAGTGATTTTGTTAAAACCGTGAGTGCAGACACTGAATCAACTCTCCAACTCTTCATAATATTTTAGTTTATTAATTTAATGCCTTATAGCTCTTAGCCCTATCCTCACCACGTTCCAGATTCTCTCTCTCTCCATTTTTCTTTTCTGTCATCCACCACATAGGCCTATTCATTCCTTACCTCCGTACCTCCCTGTTTGCTCAAGAGGAATCACAAGATGCAGTGTGTGTAGCTTCAGCAGGGCTGCCTGTCACATGCTGCTTAATTCAAATAGGCTGGGAGTGATAATTCCCCTTTTCACTCATCCTCAGTGCTCTCCCGACAGAGACCAAGGGCAACCACCAAACCTGGCCGTTGCCATGGCGATGAGAAGGGGGGCGGGGGGAAGGTTAGTGGAGCTCATTTGCCCCTTCCCAACTCCCATCTCCCAGCCAACTGGTTTCATTCCGACCCCTCCCCCATAATCTCACCCCAACAGCCCCCCTGTACCCCCATCTCATCTAATATCCTCACCTAAAATACACTGTAGGACCCCCCCCTCCCTCCATCTTCTCTCATCCCCCTTTTGAGTACTTCTCACTCCAGGATGGTTAACGCTCCACCTCCAAGTCACTCCAGCACTCAGGGTCATCACCCCCCATCCAACCCCCACCCCTTAACCTAACCAAGGTCCGACTTGATTTGTTTTACCAAGAGCACCTTTTAACCCATTTAAGCTAAGTGGGTGCCTTATTTTGACCACACCCTCCTTCATTGTTCCTTGCCTGCGTTACCTCTCCCACCCATCCATGTGTTTATATGGACAGAAAAGAGCAGAAGCTCTGAGCTGTCCGATCAGGCCCAGTGTCTAGTTAGTTACTAATGTCTGTCTGTCTGTCTGTCTGTCTGTCTGTCTGTCTGTCTGTCTGTCTGTCTGTCTGTCTGAATTCACCTCTGTGCGCGCGCACACACACACACACACACACACACACACACACACACACACACACACACACACACACACACACACACACACAGACACCAATACACTGTGCTACAGCTAACAGACAGTTTCTCTCTACACACATGCTCACACCTCTATCATCAAACACGTTCTACGGTAGGGATGGGCATCTGCGGCCCCTCATGAAGAGTTCAGATTTTTTGTGGTGCCCACCCCCATCAAAGTTGCCCAGGGGATGGGTGGGCAGTATGACAGAAGGGTAAGAAGAGGGGGGATGGTGATGAGGGTCCTATGGTCTTTTGATTGAACTGTCCCCCTCTGGACACTTCTTCTATGGTAGCATCCCAAATGGTACCCCTATATAGTGGACTATAGGGCTCTGATCAAAAATAGTGGACTACATGCAGAATGGGATGCCATTTGGAATACAGCCTATGTTTTATAGCTGGGTATTGATTTCACCAGATGAGCCCTTTCTCCCCTTACCTCCCCCTCTCTGCAGGGGAGGCATGTAGCCATGAAAATGGGACATGAGGCATCAGGCATCCCTCCCTCACTCCTCAACAGATGGAGGTGAGGTTGGAGGATTAGGGAGACGGGGCATAATGGGGATTAATCACGATGCAAAAAGGCGTGAGGAATTAAGATAACTAGCCTGGTATGTATGCATACTGTACGCATTGAGGTATTATGGGTATGAGCTTACATTCAGAACAGCTCTAACTATAATGCCCTCAATAGTATTACAGAACAGGTGACATCATCACAGCACGTAAACAGACAGATGGCTATAGACAGACAGGCAGACAGACAGACAGACAGGAAGACAAGCAGAAAGGCAGACAGGCAGAAAGGCAAACAGACATACTGGCAGGCAGGCTGGCAGACATACGGCCATAAGGACAGACAGATAGACAAATGTACGATTGACAAAAAGGGTGAGACAGAGAAAGAGGCATAATAATATGTAACAACAAATCCTACTATTGCTGTCTTGGGTTGCTGTCTGGGTAGCTATTCTTGTCCCATCCCCTTCACCTCTCTCTGAAGGAGGGAGGGTTGGCGTGAGGGAGGGAGGAGGGATGGGGGAGGAATAAGAGAGGGGTATGAGAAAGCACCTGCTCCCCAGATGGAACTGAAGGAAGAAGGGATCCTCTTCTCCTCTCTACTCACCTCTCCCCTCCTCTCTCCTCCTCTCATCTCCTCTCCACTCACCTCTCCCCTCCTCTCATCTCCTCTCCACTCACCTCTCCCGTCCTCTCCCCTCCTCTCTTCTCCTCTCTACTCACCTCTCCCCTCCTCTCCCCTCCTCTCTTCTCCTCTCTACTCACCTCCCCTCCTCTCATCTCCTCTCCCCTCCTCTCTTCTCCTCTCTACTCACCTCTCCCCTCCTCTCATCTCCTCTCCCCTCCTCTCTACTCACCTCTCCCCTCCTCTCTTCTCCTCTCTACTCCCCTCTCCCCTCCTCTCATCTCCTCTCCCCGCCTCTCATCTCCTCTCCCCGCCTCTCATCTCCTCTCCCTTCCTATCCCCAGCTTTCTTCTCCTCTCTACTCATCTCTCCCCTCCTCTCTTCTCTTCTCCTCTCTACTCACCTCACCTCTCATCTCCTCTCTCCTCCTCTCTTATCCTCTCTACTCACCTCTCCCCTCCTCTCCCCTCTTCTCATCTTCTCTCATCTCCTCTCCCCTCCTCTCATCTCCTCTCCCCTCCTCTCTTCTCCTCTCTACTCACCTCTCCCCTCCTCTCTTCTCCTCTCTACTCACCTCCCCTCCTCCCCTCCTCTCTACTCACCTCTCCCCTCCTCTCTTCTCCTCTCTACTCCCCTCTCCCCTCCTCTCATCTCCTCTCCCCACCTCTCATCTCCTCTCCCCTCCTCTCCCCTCCTCTCCCCAGCTCTCTTCTCCTCTCTACTCATCTCTCCCCTCCTCTCTTCTCTTCTCCTCTCTACTCACCTCACCTCTCATCTCCTCTCTCCTCCTCTCTTATCCTCTCTATTCACCTCTCCCCTCCTCTCCTCTCATCTCCTCTCCCCTCCTCTCATCTCCTCTCCCCTCCTCTCATCCCCTCTCACAGGTTCATGACTACATTTCTCCTCCTCAGGCTCTTATCCACACACATTCATAAATCACACATTCAAATGATGTGCCATTTATGCAGAATACTTTGCTCTCATCATTCAATTACATTTCAATCCAATTTAATGGCTTTATTGGCATGGGAAACATATGTTAACATTGCCAGAGCAAGTGAACTAGATAATAAAGAAAAGTGAAATAAACAATACAAATGGGCAGTAAACATTATACTCACAAAAGTTCCATAATGTCACATTATGTGCAAATGGTTAAAGTACAAAAGGGAAAATAAATAAACATAAATATGGGTTGTATTTTCAATGGCGTTTGTTCTTAACTGGTTGCCCTTTTCACAAATCTTGCTGCTGTGATGGCACACTGTGGCATTTCACCCAATAGATATGGGAGTTTATCAAAATTGGGTTTGTTCGAATTCTTTGTGTATCTGTGTTCTCTGACTGTCGTCACTCAAGCTTCATTCAATCTTTATCTGGACCCTCAAAGGATCAGAGAGTGATGAGTGCCAATGCTGATGCTGTGTGTTTGATGTACCAATGCATCAGTATGCAAACTGAACAAATGCTCAAAGAAATGAAATCTAAATAGCTGTAGCGAATGAGTTGCCATGCAGAGTGAGTCCCGAGGTTGAGGATACCTTTTACTGTGTGCTGTTTTGGACATTGAAATTGATATCCAGTTATTTACCACTCTCTCCCCTCCCTCTCTCCTTTATTTCCCACTCTCTCCTCTCTCTATATCTATTTCTCTCTCTATATCTATTTCTCTCTCTCTCTATATATATATATATATATATATATATATATATATATTTATCTGTCTCTCTTTTTCCATCTCTCTCTTCCTCTATCTGTCTCTTCTGTCACCCCCTGTCTCTCTTGCTCTCTCTATCTCTTTCTTGCTCTTTCTTTCTTTCTCTGTCTCGTGCTCTCTCCATCTCTTTCTTTCTCTCTCTTTCACTTTCTCTTAATCTCTCTTTCCATCTCTCCATCTCTCCCAATAGTCGTTAATCTTCCTGGGCTGTGTGGCGGCTGCGGGCCTGGGCCTGAATCTGCTCTGTCTGGCTATCTACCTGAGCTGTCTGTGCTGCTGTCGGAAAGACGAGGAGGAGGAGAGCAAGAGGCCCAACTCATGCTGTGTCACCTGGTCCGCCGTCGCCGCTGGACTCATCAGCTGGTGAGAAAGACACTATTACAATTACTAACCGACCTACTGTTTGTGTACAGTCACCTATTGCATGGCAGTCTGTTATGGGACTAGTGGCGGGCTCATAGTCCTGAGGAAATAGTCCTCATGTCCACAGACAATAGGGTAGATAGGTGGCCGCAGCACTCCAAATGTTTAATTAATAAAATTAATCAGTGTAAGGGAATTTCGTATTTTTTTCACCCAACTTTTAACCTAAATCCAATGACATGGTGACATTTTTTGTTGATTTCACATTAATTGACAACTCAACCAAATGTAAATCAAAACTAGAAGTTCAACTGACGTCTGTGCTCAATGGGTTGTTTCATCAATGTTGTTTTATATCAAGGGAAGTACTGAGAATGACATTAGCTGAAAGAATTCCCTTTGATCAAAGACAAGGAGACAAACAAAAATGTACTTCAAAGAACTTTTCACTACCTCACTCTCTTTGTGGTAAAACTTTACAAAGGCTTGAATTATCTAATAGAATCTGTCCGCCAATAGGGCCTGCTGGGGAACCCCTTGGCATGTGGGTTACATCATCTGATCTGTACTGATAAGGTGTCCCAAATGGCACCCTATTCCCTATTTAGTAAAATACTTTTGACGGGGTTTATAGGACTCTGGTCAAAAGTAGTGCACTATGTAGGGAATAGGGTGTCATCAGGGATTCATCCGAGATGGTCGCCCTCACAAAGTGCCCTAATTGAATCTGTTTGGAGGAGTGGGCACTTGTGTCCTCCATCTCGTGACAGTCATCATCTCAGTCCAGTGCTCTGCTCTTATTGAGTTATGCTGGTCACTGGCATTTCCTCCCGTCAGCCATGACACGCACACACATACACGCACGCACGCGCACGCGCACACACACGCACGCACACACACACACACACTGCATTCGGAAAGTATTCAGACCCCTTTTTGTTACGTTACAGCTTTATTATAAAATGTATGAAAAATATATTTTCATCATCAATCTATACACAAAACCACATAATTTGTACAAAATTATGAAAATTCTAAACTGAAATATCAAATTTACATAAGTATTCAGGCCCTTTACTCAGTACTTTGTTGAAGCACTTTTGGCAGCGATTACAGCCTTGAGTCTTCTTGGGTATGACGCTACAAGCTTAGAATACCTGTATTTGGGGAGTTTCTCCCATTCTTCTCTGCAGATCCCTTCAAGCTCTGTCAGGTTGGATGGGGAGCGTTGCTTCACAGCTATTTTCAGGTCTCTCCAGAGATGTTCAATCGGGTTCAAGTCCCTGGCTGGGCCACTCAAGGACATTCAGAGACTTGTCCCGAAGCCACTCCTTCATTGTCTTGGCTGTGTGCTTAGGGTCGTTGTCCTGTTGGAAGGTGAACCTTCGCTCCAGTCTGAGGTCCTGAGCGCTCTGAAGCAGGTTTTAATCAAGGATCTGTCTGTACTTTACTCTGTTCATCTTTCCCTTGAACCTGACTAGTCTCCCAGTCCCTGCCGCTGAAAAACATCCCCACAGCATGATGCTGCTATCACCATGCTTCACCGTAGGGATGGTGCCAGGTTTCCTCCAGACGTGACGCTTGGCATTCAGTCCAAAGAGTTTAATCTTGGTTTCGTCAGACCAGAGAATCTTTAGGTGTCTTTTGGCAAACTCCAAGCGGGCTGTCATGTTCCTTTTACTGAGGAGTGGATTCCGTCTGGCCGCTCTACCATAAAGGCCTGATTGGTGGAGTGCTGCAGAGAGGGTTGGGATTCTGGAAGGTTCTCCCATCTCCACAGAGGAACTCTGGAACTCTGTCAGAGTGACCATCGAGTTCTTGGTGACCTCCATGACCAAGGGCCTTCTCCCCCGATTGCTCAGTTTGGCCGGGCAGCCAGCTCTAGGAAGAGTCTTGATGGTTCCAAACTTCTTCCATTTAAGAATGATGGAGGCCACTGTGTTTTTAGGGACTTTCAACGCTGAATCAGTTTTAGAATAAGTCTAATGTAGCAAAATGTGGAATTAGTCACAGGGTCTGAATACTTTCCAAATGCACTGTACATAAATATACACACACACACACACACACACACACACACACACACACGTTAAGTGCAGTAGGATGATCAATGTTAGCAGATACATTATTTAACTCTTTCAGTTCACTGCTGTTGATAAAGACACAAACAGAGGCACAATAATGAATCTCATTGTCTCTAGGCTAGGGTATATTGTTAAACCACACTGACACCACTTAAAGGGATAATCCAACCCAAACCAGTAATTCCTTTGATTAAAAGTGTGAAATAGTTTTAAACCCCACATACTTACAGTTAGTCTCTGCCCAGAGTGAGGGCAGAGTATGCTTCTTTCCCACAGGGATATTTAGAGGAGATGGGAAACTCCATTAGAATCGTATTAATGCCCATTGTGTATGTGGCCCATGCGTTGTCAATGGGCCGCACGGTGCATTCTGGAAGATTCTGGGACAAGGAGAGCTCTCTTTCAATGAGTGAATGGGAAACTATTGAGCACTAGCTCAAAAACCAAACATTAGCATGAATTTCATGAACAAGAAGTACAACATTGCAAATCTTTTCCAAGATGTGAGATAATGAACTTGTTCTCTGTAATATCGTATAGCTTTGGAATCATGACATTACGTACTGTCGAGGAAAATAGGCAGGATTCTAGACTCATACCCTGACTTTGAGAAGGGATTGCGTAACGATTAGCTTAGCAACTGCGTGACGCAGCATGAAAACGTGAATGCGATGGGTCGACAGCCAGTTGGGTGGGGCATTTCTCCATTCATTGCCCAATGTGATACCGATCTCCTCCTTTATGTAATATCTCTGTTTCCTACAGACACAGGGCCCATTGCTACATGGTACTTGAAGGAGAAACGGAGTTGAATAATTTGGTACACTTAGATTGAGCACATCTAAGCGAAATATATACTTTGTCATGAGGATATAAACAGATGGATGTGTTCTACACAAGTAGGCCCATACTATCCATTGGCTGATTTGGTGATCTGGAATGGAGGTCATTGTTTTAAAAGCGTTATGAAACGTGATAGTGTATTATCCCCTATCTCCAGTGATGAGAATTGTCACTATGATGCGTTCCTACACGATTATCTGATTTCCACATACGGACCAATTAGAAGATAAATTATGGGGATTTTTTTATTTATTTTACCCACTGATGGAACATGTTCTTTCACCAAATTGACAGGAGATTCATGATTTTTATTTCTGGGGTGGATTATCCCTTTAAGGCTGAACAGTTATACCCTAATTGTTTACGGTTAAGTGTGTTATCTGACACATTTACTCTGATTTCGCTTTACTCAGATATCCTGCTTTGTCTCATCAACTGTACTGCAGTCTGAAGATACTGAGTTAAAAGACACTTAAATTTTCATTACGTGTGACTGCATTATTTAAGCCTGTTGCCTAAAATGGAGAGTGGGTCAACTGTACCACTCCCTCTCTTTTTAACAATTAATTAAGTTATTATTATTTTGGGATGGTGCATGAAAGCCATCAGCCCTGGCCTGGACAATGTAGGATAAGTGCCTTTAAGCTCTTGAGTCCCAACATGTCAAACCAGGGATGTCCCAAAGGAATATATTTTTTACACAAAAGGCTGAACATGTTAGCTTCACTCATTAGAAGACTTTTCAACATCAAAAAGACTGTCGCAACAGATATCAATGAAGACATGAAAGGCAACGTTTTCTGACCTCCATGAATGGAAATGTTGCTTCAGTTAGTCTTTTTTTATACATACCTCAATGTCAAACACATGAGGGTGTTTTTTCCTCTGACGACACTGCTTTGAGTTGTCTGTATCATCCTCTCTGATTCGCTAAGCGTCTTTTCCAAATGTGATAAAAGTGTGTCCCCCAAATGGCACCCTATTCCCCATGTAGTGCACTACTTTTGACCAGGGCCCATAGGGCTCTGGTCAGAAGTAGTGTACTGTGTAGGGAATAGGGTAATATTTGAGATACATCCAAACAGCAATTGAGCCATATGTTCTCGTAGTAATTAAGTCTCCTAGCAGCTAATGTGACATTTATGGTGGGTTCTCCAGGTTGTGGACTCTCTTCGGCTCTGGGCTGTCTATAGATGGAGTCTTTCATAATATTATTACAGTGGCCAGATCCTGGTTAGTTGTCTCCTTCAATGCCTGTGTGAAATGAGATAGATGTCTCTAGAGAGAGTCATTGTGTAATGAACACGAGGGGAGACAGAGAGCTGGTTTCAAGTGCAGGGCGCAGCAGGTGTTAATTGGTACAGGACCACAGGAGGAGGCAGGTAGCTGGGTCCAGGGTCAGGCAGAAGGTCATACACAGGAGGAGGCAGGTAGCTGGGTCCAGGGTCAGGCAGAAGGTCATACACAGGAGGAGGCAGGTAGCTGGGTCCAGGGTCAGGCAGAAGGTCATACACAGGAGGAGGCAGGTAGCTGGGTCCAGGGTCAGGCAGAAGGTCATACACAGGAGGAGGCAGGTAGCTGGGTTCAGGGTCAGGCAGAAGGTCATACACAGGAGGAGGCAGGTAGCTGGGTCCAGGGTCAGGCAGAAGGTCATACACAGGAGGAGGCAGGTAGCTGGGTCCAGGGTCAGGCAGAAGGTCATACACAGGAGGAGGCAGGTAGCTGGGTCCAGGGTCAGGCAGAAGGTCATACACAGGAGGAGGCAGGTAGCTGGGTCCAGGGTCAGGCAGAAGGTCATACACAGGAGGAGGCAGGTAGCTGGGTCCAGGGTCAGGCAGAAGGTCATACACAGGAGGAGGCAGGTAGCTGGGTCCAGGGTCAGGCAGAAGGTCATACACAGGAGGAGGCAGGTAGCTGGGTCCAGGGGCAGGCAGAAGGTCATACACAGGAGGAGGCAGGTAGCTGGGTCCAGGGGCAGGCAGAAGGTCATACACAGGGGTTCCAAAAAGGCTAAAGTACAGGCAGGGAATAGGCAAAAGGCATCATTAGTGAGGCAGGCCAAAACTATCATACACGGGGGGGGGGGGGGGGGGGGGGGATTAAATCACAGGAAAACCAGCGCTCCGACTAGAAGTGTGTCACAAAACAAACAAAACCTCACAATGATGGGGTGCAAAGAACTGAACTAAATAGTGTGTAATAATGACATACAGGTGTGTGAACAGGTGATCAGAATTCATGTGATTGGGATCTGGAGAGTGAGCTGCGTTCAGGGGATCTACGTGTTTGAGAGTGTGAGCTGGAAAATGGGCTGGAAAGTGAGCTGTGTTCAGGGGATCTACGTGTTTGAGAGTGTGAGCTGGAAAATGGGCTGGAAAGTGAGCTGTGTTCAGGGGATCTCCGTGTTTGAGAGTGTGATTTGGAAGCAGACGTTACACATTGGGGCTCCTTTTGTTTTGAAACTGATGTAGCGGACAGATCCTAATCCCATTACATTGACCCTTTGTGTCTGAGGGAGATTTAAAGAGCTTATGTGACAATACTTAATACGTGTAGACAGACTAGTTCTCTATTTTCACATGAATTGTGTGATTGTGATCGCATTATACTTTTATTATGACGTATTCAACAGTTGATGGTAGTTATAGTCTGATGGTAGTGACATAAAAAAAAGCGTGATGGTGCCGGAGGGGATGGCTGCCATTTTATTGGCTCTTGTTGGCTCTTAACCAACTGTGCTATTTTGTAAATTGTTTTTGCATTGTTTGTTACTTATTTTGTACATAATGTTGCTGCTACTGTCTCTTATGACTGAAAAGAGCTTCTGAACATCAGAACAGCGATCACCTTGAATTGGACAAAGATTTTTTCTTTAATGAGTCAGACGCGAAGGATATACTCCAAACACCCGAACAGGCCCTCATCACCATCATCCACTGAGAAAGAAAGACATTTAGCGGAAAGAGATCGGGGTGCCTTGTGAAGATCTGGCGACGAGTGGCTAATCTGCTTTTGCCATCCGTATTGTTTGCCAGCGTTCAATGCAGGGAAACTTAAATCCATTTGACCTAATTATATCCTCCTGATTCCTTCTTACAAGCAAAAATTAAAGCAGGAAGCACCAGTTACTCGGTCTATAAAGTTGTCAGATGAATCAGATGCTAAACTACAGGACTGATTTGCTAACACAGACTGGAATATGTTCCGGGATTCTTCCGATGGCATTGAGGAGTACACCACATCAGTCACTGGTTTCATCAATAAGTGCATCGATGGTGTCGTCCCCAAAGTAACTATACGTACATACCCCAGCCATAGATTACAGGCAACATTCACGCTGAGCTAAAGGGTAGAGCTGCCGCTTTCAAGGAGCGGGACTCTAACCCGGACGCTAATAAGAAATCCCGCTATGCCCTCCAACGAACCATCAAACAGGCAAAGAGTCAATACAGGACTAAGATTGAATCGTACTACACCTACTCCGATGCTCATCGGATGTGGCAAGGCTTGCAAACTATTACAGATTAGAAAGTGAATAACAGCCGCGAGCTGCCCAGTGACATGAGCATACCAGACGAGCTAAACTACTTCTATGCTTTCTTCGAGGCAAGTAACACTAAAACATGCATGAGAGCATCAGCTGTTCCGGACGACTGTGTGATCACGCTCTCCGCAACCGATGTGAGTAAGACCTTTAAACAGGTCAACATTCACAAGGCCGCAGGGCCAGATGGATTACCAGGACGTGTACTCCGAGCATGCGCTGACCAACTGGCAAGTGACTTCACTGACATTTTCAACCTCTACCTGTCTGAGTCTGTAATACCAACATGTTTCAAGCAGACCACCACAGTCCCTGTGCCCAAGAACACTAAGGCAACCTGCCTAAATGACTACCGACCACTAGCACTCACGTCTGTAGCCATGAAGTGCTTTGAAAGGCTGGTCATGGCTCACATCAACAGCATCATCCCAGATACCATAGACCCACTCCAATTTGCATACCGCCTCACCTGGACAAAAGGAACACCTATGTGAGAATGCTATTCATTGACTACAGCTCAGCATTCAACACCATAGTGCCCTCAAAGCTCATCAATAAGCTAAGGACCCTGGGACTAAACACTTCCCTCTGCAACTGGATCCTGAACTTCCTGATGGGCCACCCCTAGGTGGTAAGGGTAAGTATCAACACATCCGCCACGCTGATCCTCAACACAGGGGCCCCTCAGGGGTGCGTGCTCAGTCCCCTCCTGTACTCCCTATTCACTCATGACTGCACAGCCAGGCACGACTCCAACACCATCATTATGTTTGCAGATGACACAACAGTGGTAGGCCTTCTCCCTCAACGTAATCAAGACAAAGGAGATGATTGTGGACTACAGGAAAGGAGGACTGAGCACGCCCCCATTCTCATCGACGGGGCTGTAGTGGAACAGGTTGAGAGCACACTAAGACAGTCTTGAAGAGTTTCACGACAAAACCTATTCCCTATCAGGAGACTGAAAAGGTTTGGCATGGGTCTTCAGATCCTCAAAAGGTTCCAAGTTGCACCATCAAGAGCATCCTGACGGGTTGCATCACTGCCTGGTATGGCAACTGTTCAGCCTTCGACCGCAAGGCACTCCAGAGGGTAGTGCGTAGGGCCCAGTACATCACCGGGGCCAAGCTTCCTGCCATCCAGGACCTCTATACAAGGCGGTGTCAGAGGAAGGCCCTAAAAATTGTCAAAGACTCCAGCCACCCTAGTCATAGACTAGACTGTTCTCTCTGCTACCACACGGCAAGCGGTACCGGAGCGCCAAGTCTAGGTCCAAGAGGCTACTAAACAGCGTATACCCCAAGAAATAAGACTCCTGAACATCTAATCAAATGGCTACCCAGACTATTTGCATTGCCCCCCCGCCCCTCTTCTACGCTGCTGCTACTCTCTGTTATTATCTATGCATAGTCACTTTAATAACTCTACCTACATGTACATATTACCTCAATTACCTCAACACCGGTGCCCCCGCACATTGACTCTGTACCGGTATCCCCTGTATATAGCCCCGCTTATTGTTATTTTACTGCTGCTCTTTAATTATTTGTAATTTTTATCTCTTACTTTAATGAATTTTCTTAACTCCATTGTCGGTTAAGGGCTTGTAAGTAAGCATTTCACTGTAAGGTCTACACCTGTTGTATTCAACACATGTGACAAATAAGATTTGATTTGATTTACTATAACTGCTAACTAGACAACAGAGAAAGAGTATCATGGTGCATTTCCAATTAGGATTTACCCTGGTGTTTTACCCAGAAAGCCTCAGACTTTTGTGTTTCCACCTCCATGGCCCGGCTCCTGGGACTCACTGGGCCTTGAACTCAGTGGACCTGCTCTGACTTGAGGCCAAGGCAAGTCCGCTGAGGCTTTTCAGGCAGCATTTACATAACAATGGTTAACTGTGAACATGTTAGCAACTGTTAACACCTTCTCACAAACCAACTGTTTTGATTATGCAGAGTATGTTGATTCTGCTCTTCACTGTCAGCCCTAGCTACGGAAACACAATTCCCCCACAATAACATAAGTGTGTATACACTAGTGTAACACTGGTGTTGCAGTTGAAAAGCAGCAGAGCATTAATGAAGGTATCCCCCACTCTCTCTCTCAATTTCAATTTCAATTTAAGGGGCTTTATTGGCATGGGAAACATATGTTTACATTGTCAAAGCAAGTGAAATAGATAATAAACAAAAGTGAAATAAACAATAAAAATGAACAGTAAACATTACACTCACAAAAGTTCCAAAGGAATAAAGACATTTCATATGTCATATTATGTATATATACACTGTTATAACAATGTGCAAATAGTTAAAGTACCAAAGAGAAAATAAATAAACATAAATATGGGTTGTATTTACAATGGGTGTTTCTTCTTCACTGGTTGCCCTTTTCTTGTGGCAACAGGTCACAAATCTTGCTGCTGTGATGGCACACTGTGGTATTTCACCCAATAGATATGGGAGTTTATCAAAATTGGATTTGTTTTTGAATTCTTTGTGGGTCTGTGTAATCTGAGGGAAGTATGTGTCTCTAATATGGTCATACATTTGTCAGGAGGTTAGGAAGTGCAGCTCAGTTTCCAGCTCATTTTGTGGGCAGTGTGCACATAGCCTGTCTTCTCTTGAGAGCCAGGTCTGCCTACGGCGACCTTTCTCAATAGCAAGGCTATGCTCACTGAGTCTGTACATAGTCAAAGCTTTCCTTACATTTTCGGTCGGTCACTATGGTCAGGTATTCTTCCACTGTGTACTCTTTGGTTAGGGGCAAATAGCATTCTAGTTTGCTCTGTTTTTTTGTTAATTATTTCCAATGTGTCAAGTAATTATATTTTTGTTTCTCATGATTTGGTTGGGTGTAATTGTGTTGCTGTCCTGGGGCTTTGTGGGGTTTGTTTGTGAACAGAGCCCCCGGACCAGCTTGCTTAGGGGACTCTTCTCCAGGTTCTTCATCTCTCTGTAGGTGATGGCATTTTTATGGAAGGTTTGGGAATCGCTTCGTTTTAGGGGGTTGTAGAATTGAACGTCTCTTTTCTGGATTTTGATAATCAGCGGGTATCGGCCTAATTCTGATCTGCATGCATTATTTGATTTTTTACGTTGTACACTGAGGATATTTTAGAAGAATGCTGCATACAATGGGTTCTATAAAGGATTCAAGTATTTTTTGCCAGATCCTAATTGGTATGTCGAATTTTATGTTCCTTTTGATGGCATAGAAGGCCCATCTTGCCTTGTCTCTCAGATCGTTCACAGCTTTGTAGAAGTTACCTGTGGCAATGATGTCTCTCTTTCCCTCTCTTCCACTCTCCTTCCCTCCCTCCTCTCCTTACTACAGTATCTGATTATGTTTGGCACATGCTAGCTGCTGATATGTTGTGACGTACTGTAATTGTTGTCTGTGATGCCACATGTAGCAGCTGGTGGGTAGTTGTGGGTATGTGTAGTGCTGGCTCTGTGTAGTACTAGGTCCTGTCCTGTCCTGTCCTGTCCTGCCTGGCTCTGCCTCCCATCATTAGCACACAAACGCTGCCCAATTAGCCCCACATAGCTGGTCCTATATGGAGGCTGTGGGGGACGCTGTGGACATCTGGACCAGACCTGGGTTCAAATAGTATTTGTTTTCTTTGAATTACGGAGTGTTTGATTGAGCCTGGCTGGAGTGTCAGATGGACTGCCAAACAAATACTACTTGAACCTATGTCTGATCTGGTCTTAGACCAATAACACCAGATCCGTTCAAGTATAGTTACACCAAATAAAATAAAATGTTTTTGTCACGTGCCGAATACAACAGGCAACCTTACCGTGAAATTCTTACTTACTGTAAAAAATACAATAGCAGGGCTATAAACAGGGAGTACCAGTACCGAGTCAATGTGGGGGGGTACAAGTTAGTCAAGGTCAATTAGATAATATGTACATGTAGCACAGAAGGTTGGTGGCACCTTAATTGGTAAGAACGGACTCATGGTAATGGCTGGAGTGGAATGAGTTGAACGGTATCAAATACATCAAACGCATGTTTTCCATGTGTTTGATGCCATTCCATTTACTCCATTCCAGCCATTAGTATGAGCCATCCTCCCCTCAGCAGCCTCCACTGACATGTTGGTAGGGGTAAAGTGACTATTCATAGATAATAATCACCAAGTAGCAGGGGGGTCAATGCAAATAGTCCGGGTAGCTATTTGATTAGCTGTTCAGCAGTCTTTTGGCTTGGGGGTAGAAGCTGTTAAGAAGCCTTTTGGACCTAGACTTGGCGCTCCGGTACCGCTTGCCATGTGGTAGCATAGAAAACAGTCTATGACTAGGGTGGCTGGAGTCTTTGACAATTTTTAGGGCCTTCCTCTGACACTACCTGGTATAGAGGTCCTGGATGGCAGGAAGCTTGGCCTCAGTGATGTACTGGGCTGTATGCACTACCCTCTGTAACGCCTTGTGGTTGGAGGCTGAGCAGTTGCCATACCAGGTGGTGATGCACTACCAAGACAGGCTCTAACCAATAGTGCAAAAAAAAAGTGTGTGTCTGTGTGTAGGTAAGTAAAGAAATAAAACAACAGTAAAAAGACATTTGAAAATAACAGTAGCAAGGCTATATACAGACACCGGTTAGTCAGGCTTATTGAGGTAGTATGTACATGTAGGTATGGTTAAAGTGACTATGCATACTGTATATGATGAACAGAGAGTAGCAGCCGCGTAAAAAGAGGGGTTGGCGGGTGGTGGGACACAATGCAGATAGCCCGGTTAGCCAATGTGCGGGAGCACTGGTAGGTCGGGCCAATTGAGGTAGTATGTACATGAATGTATAGTTAAAGTGACTATGCATATATGATAAACAGAGAGTAGCAGCAGCGTAAAAGAGGGGTCGGGGGGGGGGGCATACAATGCAAAAAGTCCGGGTATCCATTTGGTTACCTGTTAAGGAGTCTTATGGCTTGGGGGTAAAACTGTTGAGAAGCCTTTTTGTCCTAGACTTGGCACTCCGGTACCGCTTGCCATGCGGTAGTAGAGAGAACAGTCTATGACAGCTGTATGCACTACCCTCTGTAACGCCTTGTGGTTGGAGGCTGAGCAGTTGCCATACAATTTTTAGGGCCTTCCTCTGACACCGCCAGGTATAGATGTCCTGGATGGCAGGCAGCTTTGCCCCCAGTGATGTACTAGGTCGTACGCACTACCCTCTGAAGTGCCTTGCGGTCGGAGGCCGAGCAATCGCTGTACCAGGCAGTGATGCAACCGGTCAGGATGCTCTCGATGTTGCAGCTGTAGAACCTTTTGAGGATCTCAGGACCCATGCCAAATCTTTTTAGTTTCCTGAGGGGGAATAGGCGTTGTCGGGCCTTCTTTACAACTGTCTTTGGAGAATGATAGTTTGTTGGTGATGTGGACGCCAAGGAACTTGAAGCTCTCAACCTGCTCCACTACAGCCCGTCGATGAGACTGGGGGCGTGCTCAGCCCTCTTTTCCTATAGTCCATGATCATCTAATTTGTCTTGGTCACATTGAGGGAGAGGTTGTTGTCCTGGCACCACACTGCCAGGTCTCTGACCTCCTTCCTATAGGCTGTCTCATCGTTGTCGGTGATCAGGCCTACAGTACCACCGTTGAGTTGTCGGCAAACCTAACGATGGTGTTGGAGTCGTGCAGGATCTAGTTGCAGAGGGAGGTGTTTAGTCCCAGGGTCCTTACCTTAGTGATGAGCTTTGAGAGCACTATGTTGTTGAACGCTGAGCTGTAGTCAATGAACAGCATTCTCACATAGGTGTTCCTTTTGTCCAGGTGGGAAAGGGCAGTATGGAGTGCAATAGAGATTGCTTCATCAGTGGATCTGTTGGGGCGGTATGCAAATTGGAGTGGGTCTAGGGTTTCTGGGATGATGGTGTTGATGTGAGCCATGACCAGCCTTTCAAAGCACTTCATGGCTACAGACATGAGTGCTACGGGTCGGTAGTCATCTAGGCAGGTTACCTTGGTGTTCTTGGGCACAAGGACTATGGTGGTCTTCTTGAAACATGTAGGTATTACAGACTCGGTCAGTGACAGGGTGAAAATGTCAGTGAAGACACTTGCCAGTTGGTCAGCGCATGCTCTGAGTACACGTCCTGGTAATCCGTCTAGCCCATCAGCCTTGTGAATATTGACCTGTTTAAAGGTCTTACTCACATCGGCTACGGAGAGCGTGATCACACAGTTGTCCAGAACAGCTGGTGCTCTCATGCATGCTTCATTGTTACTTGCCTCGAAGCACTCATAGAAGTCAATTAGCTCATCTGGTAGGCATGTGCCACTGGGCAGCTCGCAGCTGGGCATCCCTTTGTAGTCTGTAATAGTTTGCAAGCCCTGTCACATCCGACGAGCATCAGAGCTGGTGTAGTAGGATTCTATCTTAGTCCTGTATTGACGCTTTGCCTGTTTGGTGGTTGGTTGGAGGGCTAGCGGGATTTCTTATAAGCGTTCGGGTTAGAGTCCCATTCCTTGAAAGCAGCAGCTCTACCCTTTAGCTCAGTGCAGATGTTGCCTGTAATCCATGACTTCTGGTTGGGGTATGTATGTACGGTCACTGTGGGGACGATGTCATCAATGCACTTATTGATGAAGCTGGTGACTGTCATCGGATGAATCCCGGAACATATTCCAGTCTGTGCTAGCAAAACATTCCTGTAGCTTAGCATCTGCGTCATCTGCCCACTTCCGTATTGAGGGAGTCAGTGGTCCTTCCTGCTTTTGCTTGTAAGCAGGAATTAGGAGGATAGAATTATGGTCAGATTTGCCAAATGGAGGGTGAGGGAGAGATTTGTACGCGTCTCTATGTGTGGAGTAAAGGTGGGCTAAAGTGTTCTTTCTTCTGGTTGCACAGCTGGTAGAAAGAGGTAACACTGATTTAAATTTCCCTGCATAAAAGTCCCCGGCCACTAGGAGCGCCGCCTCTGATGAGCATTTTCTTGTTTGCTTATGGCCTTATATAGCTCGTTGAGTGTGGTTTTAGTGCCAGCATCTGTTTGTAGAGGTAAATAGACAACTTTGAAAAATATAGATGAAAACTCTCGGTAAATAGTGTGATCTACAGCTTGTCATGAGATACTCTACCTCAGGCAAGCAAAACCTTGAGACTTCCTTTATATTAGATTTCGCGCACCAGCTGTTATTGACAAACAGAAACATAATGTCCAGTTGGTAGGATAGTCTCGAACAGATCTCATCCAGTTTATTCTCCAATGATTGCACATTGGCCAATAGGACGGATGGTAAAGGCGGGTTACCCACTCGCCGAAGAATTCTCACAAGGCACACCGGACCAGTGTCCCCTGTATCGTCGTCTCTTCTTCATGCGAATGATGGGGATTTGACCCTGGTCCTGTATCAGCAGTAAATCCTTTGCGTCCAACTCATTAAAGGAAATCTTCATCCTGTTTGAGGTGAGTAATCGCTGTTCTGATATCTTTTCGGTCCTAAGAGACTGTGACAGAAATATTATGTACAAAATAAGTTACAAACAACGCGGAAAAACAAAGCACTAGGTCTTGCCATTTATCTAACAATTACATTAAATAAATACTCACTTTGATTCTACCATACATTTACAGTGACATAATGGGGCATATAAGAGAGAGACAAAGGATAGTGCACTTTTATGAGCTCTTAGAGAGAGTTCTATTACAGTTCAGCTTTACCACCATGGAAGGATGCTGTTTCAAAACTGGCCAATCGTTTCCCTCTTTATGTCCCTCTGTCAGAGATAAAAGAGTATAATCAATAGCCTTTATGTGGTGTTCACTCAATTTTAGGGGATCTACAGTGCCTTCAGACAGTATTCATACCCCTTGACTTATTCCACATTTTGTTGTGTTACGGCCTGAATTCACCCATCTACACACAATACCCCATAATGACAAAGTGAAAACATGTTTTTAGAAATTTTAGCAAATGAAAAATCTAATTTACATAAGTATTCACACCCCTGAGTCAATACATGTTAGAATCACCGTTGATAGTGATTACAGTTGTGAGTGTTTTCTGGTTAAGTTTCTAAGAGCTTTGCACACCTGGATTGTACAATATTTGCACATTACTCTTTTTGAAATTCTTCAAGCTTTGTCAAGTTGCTAGATAGCCATTTTCAAGTCTTGCCACTATAGATTTGTAAGCCAATTTAAGTCAAAAGTGTAACTAGGCCACTGAAGAATATTAAATGCCGTCTTGGTAAGACACTCCAGTGTATATTTTTATCATATTTATTTCACCTTTATTTAACCAGGTAGGCCAGTTGAGAACAAGTTGTCATTTACAACTGTGACCTGGCCAAGATAAAGCAAAGCAGTGCGACAAAAACAACAACACAGAGTTACACATGGGATAAACAAACGTACAGTCAATAACACAACAGAAGAATCTGTTTACAGTGTGTGCAAATTAAGTAAGGAGATAAGGAAATAAATAGGCCATAGTGGCGAAGTAATTACAATTTAGCAAATTAACACTGGAGTGATATACCTGCTGGAGCGTGTGCTACGGGTGGGTGTTGCTATGGTGACCAGTGAGCTGAGATAAGGTGGAGCTTTACCTAGCATAGACTTTTAGATGACCTGGAGCCAGTGGGTTTGGCGACGGATATGTAGCGAGGACCAGCCAGCGAGAGCATACTGGTCTCAGTGGTGGGTGGTATATTTTCTTATGGATCAAATCCCGCTAGCGGGATCGATTTGACAACATCCGGTGAAATGGCAGAGCGCCAAATTCAAATTAAATTATAAGAAATATTAAACTTTCATACAATCACAAGTGCAATACACCAAAATAAAGCTTAACGTCTTGTTAATCCAGCCACCGTGTCAGATTTCAAAAAGGCTTTACTGCAAAAGCAAACCATGCTATTATCTGAGGACAGCACCCCATCAAACAAACACATGACAATCATATTTCAACCCGCCAGGCGCGACACAAAACTCAGAAATAACGATATAATTAATGTCTTACCTTTGAAGATCTTCTTCTGTTGGCACTCCAATATGTCCCATAAACATCACAATTGGTCCTTTTGTTCGATTAATTCTGTCGTTATGTCCCCAAAATGTAAATTTATTTGGCACGTTTCATTCAGAAAAACACCGGTTCCAACTCGCCCAACATGACCACAAATTATCTAATAAATTACCTGTAATCTTGGTCCAAACATTTCAAACAGATTTCCTAATCCAACTTTAGGTATTTTAAAACATAAATAATCGATAAAATTTAAGACGGGATAAACTGTGTTCAATAGCGGATAAAATAAAAGTGGAGGGAGCTTCAGGTCGTGCGCCCCAAACAAAAAAGTACACTTGGCTCTACTCTCAGAAAGGAAAAGGCTACTTCTTCATTACTCAAAGGAAAAACATCAACCAATTTCTAAAGACTGTTGACATCTAGTGGAAGCCATAGGAACTGCAAGCATATTTCTATTAAAACAGGCTTGCCATAGAAACCAATGTAAAACAGATTGACCTCAAAAAAACATTTCCCTGGATGGATTGTGCTTGGGGTTTCACCTGCCAAATCAGTTCTGTTATACTCACAGACATTATTCAAACCGTTTTAGAAACTTAAGAGTGGTGTCTATCCACATCTACTAATATTATGCATATCCTAGCTTCTGGGCCTGAGTAGCAGGCAGTTTACTTTGGGCATGCTTTTCATCCAGACGTGAAAATACTGCCCCCTATCCCAGAGAGGATATGGGGCGTTGGTGACGAAACGGATGGCACTGTGATAGACTGCATCCAATTTGCTGAGTAGAGTGTTGGAGGCTATTTTGTAAATGACATCGCCGAAGTCAAGGATCGGTAGGATAGTCAGTTTTACGAGGGTATGTTTGGCAGCATGAGTGAAGGATGCTTTGTTGCGAAATAGGAAGCCGATTCTAGATTTAATTTTGGATTAAAGATGCTTAATGTGAGTCTGGAAGGAGAGTTTACAGTCTAGCCAGTCTAACCCTAACCCTAGGTATTTGTAGTTGTCCACATATTCTAAGTCAGAACCGTCCAGAGTAGTGATGCTAGGCGGGTGGGTGCCGGCAGCGATCGGTTGAAGAGCATGCATATTTGGCCTTGTGTTTTAGGTTATTTTTCTATTGAAAATGTACATTTTTCTCCCAATGTCTGTTGGAAAGCAGACTGAACTAGATTTTCCTCTAGGATTCTGCCTGTGCTTAGCTCTATTCCATTTATTTTTATCACAAATATCTCCCTAGTCCTTGCCGATGACAAACATACCCATAACATGATGCAGCCACCACTATGCTTGAAAATATGGAGTGGTACTCAGTGATGTGTTGTGTTGAATTTTCCCCAAACATAACGCTTTAGGACATTAAGTTCTTTGCCACATTTTTTGCAGTTTTACTTAAGTGTCTTGTTGTAAACAGGATGCATGTTTTGGAATATTTTTATTTTGTACAGGCTCTGTTCACCCTGTCATTTAGGTTAGTATTGTGGAGAGACTACAATGTTGTTGATGCATCCTCTATTTTCTCCTAAAACAGCCATTAAACTCTGTTTTAAAGTCACCATTGGCCTCATGGTGAAATCCCTGATTGGTTTCCTTTCTCTTCGGCAACTGAGTTAGGAAGGACGCCTGTATCTTTGAATGGCGTATCAATACACCCAGTGACTACAAAGTGTAATTAATAACTTCACCCTGCTTAAAGGGATATTCAGTGTCTTGTTTTTTTATTTTTACCCATCTACCAATAGGTGTCCTTCTTTGCGAGGCATTGGAAAACCTCCCTGGTCTTCATGGGACCTCCCTGCTCTACTGAGGGATCTTACAGATAATTGTATGTGTGGGGTACAGAGATGAGGTAGTCCTTCAAAAATGTCGTTAAACACTATTATTGCAAGCAGAGTGAGTCCATGCAACATATTATGTGACTTGTTAAGCACATTTTTACTCCTGAACTTATTGAGGCTTGCCATAACAAAGGGGTTGAATTATTTTTGATTCAAGACAAAGGTTCAGCTTTTCATTTTTAATTAACCTTTAAACATTTCTAAAAACATAATACCACTTTGACATTATGGTGTATTGTGTGTGTCCCATTGACACAAAATCTAAATTGAATAAATATTTAATTCAGGCTGTGAATTGGAAAAAGTTGGTGGGAATGGGTGTGAATACTTTTTGAAGGCACTATATTTTCTGCCACAGCTTTTTAAAATCATTTTCGTTTTGTTCTGGCACTGGATGTAAAAATAATAATTTTGGGATCAAATTTCATGGGCAGTTATTATTTTTGGATAAGCTTGTATATGGGCAGATATTGGATGCTGTACATCAACTGAGTTTTGTAGTATAGTGCCCATAACTGAGGTTATTAGATGCACAAAATAGCTTTATTTCATTTGGTTGGAGTGAGTTGTGTTAGGACCCCAGGGGTAGTATTTGTGGTGCCTGAACAGAATCCCAATGAGACATCTTCTATCTAGCTGCCGGCGTATCATGATGCCAGTGTGCTACAGTTGTAGATGTTAAATCTCTATTCCTGTTTGACCCTGCCATAGAGAACATGTGTCACAGTGATATAATCATAGTTAAGAAGGCTTACTATATACAGTGCATTCGGAAAGTATTCAGTCCCCTTCACCGTTTCCACATTTTGTGATGTTACAGCCTTATTTTAGAATGGATTAAATAGTTTTTCCCCCTCATCAATCTACACACTGTACCCCATAATGACAAAGGAAAAACAGATTTTTAGAATTTTTTGCAAATGTATTAAAAATCAAAACCGGAAATATGACATTTACGTAAGTATTCAGACCTTTGCTGAAGCACCTTTGTTCAGTACTTTGTTGAAGTGATTACAGCCTCAAGTCTTCTTGGGTATGACGCTACAAGCTTGGCACACCTGTATTTGGGGAGTTTCTCCCATTCTTCTCTGTAGATCCTCTACACACTCTGTCAGATTGGATGGGGAGCATCGCTGAACAGCTATTTCAGGTTTCTCAAGAGATGTTTGATCCGGTTCAAGTCCAGGCTCTCAAGGACATTCAGAGACTTGTCCCGAAGCCACTCCTACGTTGTCCTGTTAGAAGGTGAACCTTCACCTCAGTCTGAGGTCCTGAGTGCTCTGGAGCAGGTTTTCATCAAGGATCTCTATTCTCCCAGTACCTGCCGCTGAAAAACATCCCCATAGCATGATGCTGCCACCACGCTTCTCCGTCGAGATGGTGCCAGATTTCCTTCAGACGTGACGCTTCGCATTCAGGCCAAAGAGTTAAATCTTGGTTTCATCAGACCAGAGAATCTTGTTTCTCTGGTCTGTGTCCTTTAGGTGCCTTTGGGAAAACTCCAAGCGGGCTGTCATGTGCCTTTTACTGATGAGTGGCTTCCGTCTGGCCACTCTACCATAAAGGCCTGATTGGTGGATTGCTGCAGAGATGGTTGTCTTTCTGGAAGGTTCTCCCACCTCCACAGAGGAACTCTGGAGCTCTGTCAGAGTGACCATTGGGTTCTTGGTCATCTCCCTGATCAAGGCCCTTCTCCCCCAATTCCTCAGTTTGGGCAGGCGACCAGCTCTAGGAAGAGTCTTGTTGGTTCCGAACTTCTTCCATTTAAGAATGATGGAGGCCACTGTGTTCTTGGGGACTTTCAACGCTGCAGACATTTTTTGGTACCCTTCCCCAGATTTGTGCCTCGACACAATCCTATCTCTGAGCTCTACAGACAATTCCTTCGACCCCATGGCTTGGTTTTTGCTCTGACATAAACTGTCAACTGTGGGACCTTATATAGACAGGTGTGTGTCTTTCCAAATCATGTCCAATCAAACAAATTTACCACAGGTGGACTCCAATCAATTTGTAGAAACATCTCAAGGATGATCAATGGAAACAGGAAGCAGCTGAGCTCAATTTCCCAATCTGGCCCTCATACCATCATGGTCACCTAATCAGCCCCAGCTTACAATTGGCTCATTCATCCCCCCTTCTTCCCCTGTAAATATTCCCCAGGTCATTGCTGTAAATGAGAATGTGTTCTCAGTCAACTTACCTGGTAAAATAAGGGTTAAATAAATATATAAATAATTTTTTTAATTATTTAAAATGATTAAGTGTCATAGCAAAGGGTTTGAATAATTATGTTATTAAGGTATTTCAGTTTTAATTTTCAATAAATTAGCAAACATAAAAAAAAATGATTTTGCTTTGTCATTATGGGGTATTGTGTGTAGATTGATGAGGATATTTTTTTAATCCATTTTAGAATAAGTCTGTAATGTAACAAAATGTGGAAAAAGTCAAGCGGTCTGAATACTTTCCGAATGCACTATAAATGCATCATCGCAAAGAGGAATATGTGTGCAGAAGTTGGAGTTGGAGTTCTTTAGCCAGAGGCTAAATTGCAGTTCTCTCTCTGTGAATTTGCTTTCTCTCATCCTCTGTTCCAGTTTGTGTGTCATGGACATGACAGTACCACGGACGTTTGCTATGCGTATACCAGGGGCCACATCAAGAGTCTCCGAGAAGGCTTGCTCATTTAGAATCAGTTTTTCCTTTTAGATCACAATGAATAAGGACAGAAGGGACTTGATCATAGGTCAGCACCTATGGCACCTGAGCCATCTACTACTCAGTTTGTCTGATGGTCACCAGATATTTATCTGCGTTAAGGAGTTATACTAACTCTCTCTCCCTCCATCTCTCTTCTTTATCTCTAATCCCCTACCATCATCCTGTTAATGAGAATGATTCAGATATTTCAGAGAAACCTATTTCCTCAGGCTGCTTTTATTTGCTAGGCTTTGCTTCTTTCTTTCCTGGATGTTTTGAGGTTTCTCTGTATGTGTGTCCCAAATGGCACCCTATTCCCTATATAGTGAACAACTTTACAGTAAACATAGTACTATACCATAAAGGTAATAGGGTGTCATTTGGGACTCATATCTGTGTGTCTGTAGCATCATACAGCTTGTTTAAACACAGGAACATGAAAGAGGCAGATTCCCGACAGTATGTTTTTGACACCAGGCTAATGTTGTAGTGTGGAAAAAGTAAAGACAGCCCACAGACATGATGTAATGTGTTATCATCAGTACTTTATTCACAGTGAGAGATGCATATTCTCTCTCTTCTCTTTTTCCCTTTCCCGTTCTCTCTCTCTATTTCTCTCCTTTTTTTAAAAATAATATATTTTTGGGGGGGGGGGTTGATCAGCTTTACTATTGCAGATAGATTGTAGCTTCCATCAATGTAATTATTTATATTTTGCATATACAGTTGAAGTCGGAAGTTTACATACACCTTAGCCAAATATGTTAAATTCAGTTTTTCACAATTCCTGACATTTAATCCTAGTAAACATTCCCTGTCTTAGGTTAGTTAGGATCACCACTTTATTTTAAGAATTAGAAATGTCAGAATAATAGTAGAGAGAATGATTTATTTCAGCTTCACATTCACATTCCCAGTGGGTCAGATGTTTACATACACTCAATGAGTATTTGGTAGCATTGCCTTTTAATTGTTTAACTTGGGTCGAACGTTTCAGGTAGCCTTCCACAAGCTTCCCACAATATGTTGGGTGAATTTTGGCCCATTCCTCCTGGCAGAGCTGGTGTACCTGAGTCAGGTTTTTAGGCCTCCTTGCTCGCACACACTTTTTCAGTTCTGCCCACAAATTTTCTATAGGATTGAGGTCAGGGCTTTGTGATGGCCACTCCAATACCTTGACTTTGTTGTCCTTAAGCCATTTTGCCACAACTTTGGAAGTATGCTTGGGGTCATTGTCCATTTGGAAGACCCATTTGCGACCAAGCTTTAACTTCCTGACTGATGTCTTGAGATGTTTCTTCAATATATCCACAAAATTTTTGTTCCTCATGATGCCATCTATTTTGTGAAGTACATCAGTCCATCCTGCAGCAAAGCACCCCCACAACATGATGCTGCCACCCACGTGCTTCACGGTTGGGATGGTGTTCTTCGGCTTGCAAACCTCCCCCTTTTTTCTCCAAACATAACGATGGTCATTATGGCCAAACAGTTCTATTTTTGTTTCATCAGACCAGAGGACATTTCTCCAAAAAGTACAATCTTTGTCTCCATGAGCAGTTGCAAACCGTAGTCTGGCTTTTTTATGGTGGTTTTGGAGCAGTGCCTTCTTCCTTGTTGAGCGGCCTTTCAGGTTATGTTGATATAGGACTCGTTTTACTGTGGATATAGATACTTTTGTACCTGTTTCCTCCAGCATCTTCACAAGGTCCTTTGCTGTTGTTCTGGGATTGATTTGCACTTTTCGCACCAAAGTACATTCATCTTTAGGAAACAGAACGCGTTTCCTTCCTGCGTACTATTGTTTGTACAGATGAACGTGGTACCTTCAGGCTTTTGGAAATTGCTCACAAGGATGAACCAGACTTGTGGAGGTCTACAATTTTTTTTCTGAGGTCTAGGCTGATTTCTTTTGATTTTCACATGATGTCAAGCAAAGAGGCACTGAGTTTGAAGGTAGGCCTTGAAATACATCCACAGCTACACCTCCAATTGACTCCAATGATGTCAATCAGAACCTTCTAAAGCCATGACATTTTCTTGAATTTTCCAAGCTGTTGAAAGGCACAGTCAACTTAGTGTATGTAAACTTCTGACCCACTGTAATTGTGATACAGTGAATTATAAGGGAAATAATCTGTCTGTAAACATTTGTTGGAAAAATTACTTTTGTCATGCACAAAGTAGATGTCCTAACCGACTTGCCAAAACTATAGTTTGTTAACAAGAAATTTGTGAAGTGGTTGAAAAAGAGTTTTAATGACTCCAACCTAAGTGTATGTAAACTTCCGACTTCAACTGTATATATATACATACACATACATACATACACATATAAAGACATACATATACACATACATACATATAAATGCATATACATACATACCTTTTTTATATATATATATATTTTTCTTTTATTACTCTCTAACCCTACCACCCCTCCCCTAATTGGAGTAAACTAGCTAGTGAACAACAACGCTTAGGCTTCTACTTCCAGCTTATACATACTATATACAGTGAGGGAAAAAAGTATTTGATCCCCTGCTGATTTTGTACGTTTGCCCACTGACATAGAAATGATCAGTCTATAATTTTAATGGTAGGTTTATTTGAACAGTGAGAGACAGAATAACAACAAAAAAATCCAGAAAAACGCATGTCAAAAATGTTATAAAATGATTTGCATTTTAATGAGGGAAATAAGTATTTGACCCTTCTGCAAAACATGACTTAGTACTTGGTGGCAAAACCCTTGTTGGCAGTCACAGAGGTCAGACGTTTCTTGTAGTTGGCCACCAGGTTTGCACACGTCTCAGGAGGGATTTTGTCCCACTCCTCTTTGCAGATCTTTTCCAAGTCATTAAGGTTTCGAGGCTTCGGTTTGGCAACTCGAACCTTCAGCTCCCTCCACCGATTTTCTATGGGATTAAGGTCTGGAGACTGGTTAGGCCACTCCAGGACCTTAATGTGCTTCTTCGTGTGTTTTGGGTCATTGTCATGCTGGAATACCCATCCACGACCCATTTTCAATGCCCTGGCTGAGGGAAGGAGGTTCTCACCCAACATTTGACGGTACATGGCCCCGTCCATCGTCCCTTTGATGCGGTGAAGTTGTCCTGTCCCCTTAGCAGAAAAACACCCTCAAAGCATATTGTTTCCACCTCCATGTTTGACAGTGTGGATGGTGTTCTTGGGGTCATAGGCAGCATTCCTCCTCCTCTAAACACGGCGAGTTGAGTTGATGCCAAAGAGCTCCATTTTGGTCTCATCTGACCACAACACTTTCACCCAGTTGTCCTCTGAATCATTCAAATGTTCATTGACAAACTTCAGACGGGCATGTATGTGTGCTTTCTTGAGCAGGGGGACCTTGCGGGTGCTGCAGGATTTCAGTCCTTCACGGCGTAGTGTGTTACCAATTGTTTTCTTGGTGACTATGGTCCCAGCTGCCTTGAGATCATTGACAAGATCCTCCCGTGTAGTTCTGGGATGATTCCTCACCGTTCTCATGATCATTACAACTCCACGAGGTGAGATCTTGCATGGAGCCCCAGGCCAAGGGAGATTGACAGTTCTTTTGTGTTTCTTCCATTTGCGAATAATCGCACCAACTGTTGTCACCTTCTCACCAAGCTGCTTGGCGATGGTCTTGTAGCCCATTCCAGCCTTGTGTAGGTCTACAATCTTGTCCCTGACATCCTTGGAGAGCTCTTTGGTCTTGGCCATGGTGGAGAGTTTGGAATCTGATTGATTGCTTCTGTGACAGGTGTCTTTTATACAGGTAACAAACTGAGATTAGGAGCACTCCCTTTAAGAGTGTGCTCCTAATCCCAGCTCGTTACCTGTATAAAAGACACCTGGGAGCCAGAAATCTTTCTGATTGAGAGGGGGTAAAATACTTATTTCCCTCATTAAAATGCAAATCAATTCATAACATTTTTGACATGCATTTTTCTGGATTTTTTTGTCGTTATTCTGTCTCTCACTGTTCAAATAAACCTACCATTAAAATTATAGACTGATCATTTCTTTGTCAGTGGGCAAACGTACAAAATCAGCAGGGGATCAAATACTTTTTTCCCTCACTGTACATTTTATGGACACAGTCTATTTTACAATAATTCTATTTTGTTTGTTTTACTCCTGTCTTTCCTCTACCTCTCCCATCTATTTCTGATATGCATCCGGTTTGATTGCTATTTGCCATATCTTTCAAACTGTGCTCTTTCACAAACGTTCTGAACCTATATACGTTTTACGGACACAGTACTGTATGTTTTACATTAGTTATCTTGTTGTTATTAGTCCCACCCTTCAGCTCCATTCAACCCCTCCCATCTATCTCTTAACACCATCCATATTGGATTTCTATTTGCCATATCATCTTCAACTGTGCTGTGATGTTTGACAATAGTTCTTAACTTGTCTATTCTCATTGTTTCTACAGATTGTAAATTGAAAATAAACATTTTTGCCAAAAGTATTATTATATTATTGATTGATTGACTATGACTTTTCAGATCACCCAGTAGTGCTATCTGCAGAGTTACCTCCAGATAAATATTGCAATTTTTCCTGGGCCTGTTACCAAAAACAAGCTACATATGGACAGTACCAAAACAAATTAGCAAATGATTCTGTCTCTTCGCAGCTAAATCTGCAGAGCTGGGAAGGTTGTATCCCCCATATAAATAACATTCTATTGGTTGCAAGAATTTTGTATAATAATTTAAATTAAAAAATTCTAAGTTTAGAATCCTGCGTCGTTTTGCGTATCAGTTCATAAACCATGTGCCATGGAATCGGTACGTCAAAAATCTCTTCCCAACTATTTCGCAATCTATATGGCAGGGCTGTCAATGTTTTTGTCCTTAAATGAAACTGGTATACTTTTTTATTTATCACAATTTATTTCTCTCTCTTTCCCGCTCTTTCTTTCTCCTTCTCTCCCCCTTCCCCCAGTCTCTCTCTCTCTCTTTCTGGTTCTCTCTCTTTCTCTCTCTTCCACCCTCTCTCTCTGCTGTGTGGGAGAATTTTCTCCACTGTTATAATTATCATAATAGTTCCAGCTGTTCCTGTCCATGTACCTGTACTGTGTACTCCCCATCAGGACTACCCACATTACTGTTACCGTACTAAACAGCACAGCAGAGTGCTGTGTGGGAGGAAATCGGAATGCCATTTCCCAACGCAATGGGAGACAGAGGAAGCTTCTCTTTAGAGGGATTACAGTCACAGAATGTGTCTCAAATGGGAACCTATATGCTCTGTTGTGCACTATATACACTGAGTATACAAAACATTAGGAACACATTCCTAATATTGAGTTGCACCCCCTTTTGCCCTCAAAACAGCCTCAATTCGTCGGGGAATGTCAGGGATTCGTCGGGGATATTGGCCGATTTTGACTCCAATGCTTCCCACAGTTGTGTCAAGTTGACTGGTAGTGGATCTCTACTCCGAGTAGCTCGTTCCATCAATTTGCAGATGGATACACTGCTGCCGTGAATGGATGCACCTGATTGGCAATGATGTTCAGATATCCTGTGGCATTCGAAGTTGCTCCATTTTATCAAGGGGCCCAATGTGTGCCATGAAAATACACCCCACACCATCACACCACCACCACCAGCCTGCAATGTTGCCATGCGGCATGATGGATCCATGTACTCA
Organism: Salmo trutta; assembly: GCF_901001165.1. Taxonomy (NCBI): domain Eukaryota; kingdom Metazoa; phylum Chordata; class Actinopteri; order Salmoniformes; family Salmonidae; genus Salmo; species Salmo trutta. Next base: position 23,791,399 of record NC_042966.1, on the reverse strand, counting down.
TGTGGTTTTCTCCATACCCTAGTCCTCCCATCAGCCTGAAACAGCAGGAACCAGGATTCATCAGACCAGGCATTGTATTTCCAATTCTCTAGTGTCCAGTGATTTCGTTACTTAGCCCATTGCAACCGCAGTTTCTAGTATTTTGCTGAAAGAAGTGGAACTCTGTAAGGTCGTTGGCTGCCACACCCCATTCGTATCAAGGTACATCGAGTTGTGCATTCTTTTATGGGTCTTTGGGCACCAATGTTGAACTGGATTGTCAGTTGACTAACTGTAGCCCGTCTGTTGCTCTCCACAGTTCGTGTTAGCCTCCTTTGTCCTTTTTCATCAGTTACCCGTTTTCGACCACTGGCCTGCCGTTGGCTGGATGTCCTTTGGGTGGTTGACCATTCTTGATACACACGGGAAACTGTTGAGCTTGAAATACCAAACCGGTGAGCCTGGCACCTACTACAATACCCCGTTCAAAGGCACTTAAATCTTTTGTCTTGCCCATTCACCCTCTGAATGGCACACATACACAATCCATGTCTCAATTGTCTCAAGTCTTAAAAATCCTTCTTTAACCATGTCTCCTCCCCTTCATCTACACTGATTGAAGTGGATTTAACAAGTAACATCAATAAGGGATCATAGCTTTCACCTGGATTCACCTGGTCAGTCTAGGTCATGGAAAGAGCAGGTGTTCCTAATGTTTGTACGGTCAGTGTATATAGGGCCCCATTTGGGACACGTCCAGTGATAGACACTGTTACAAATGTGGAGGTTTTCCTCAGATCCTAGACTAAGTTATACCCACTGGGACTGACCTGTGGTCCTCATCTGACATCACTTTACTGGACCAGACATAACAGGAGGAAGTGGGTGTTTTAATATACTGTAAGGGTAGGCTGTATAAAATGTGAGGTTCCAATAATCAAGAGATACCGAGAGAGGTTTATCTCCACAGTAGTTGTGTTAGTGTGGTGGAGTGGGGAGGGGAGGGATATGCACGGTAGTGTGAAGATAAACTATTAGTAGAGATACTAAGATAGGGGGACCACTGCTTGTGGTACTGAGAGTACTGAGTACTGTCAGAGTACTATACCGAAAATAAATAAAAATACAATTTGATTTGATTTTGATGTCCGTAACACACAAACTCAAAGAGGGGATGAGAAAAAGGACACTTTTCAGAGAGAACTAAATTTCAGCCTACTGCTAAAATGTGTATGTGCTTGCCTGAGTGCATGTTAGTAATGCTTAGTCATCTAAGGTTGCCTGGAGTAATACAGAACCATTTATTACGATAGTGCATAGTTCTGTTTTTCTGTATGACAGAGGCATATAGGAACATTCTTAGTCACTGGATTAAGAATGTTGTGTGACTCTGTCCAGTTGTTTTTCTGTCTATGTTCAGCACATGTTCCTATTATTACTGACCAGGGAAGAGATGGAGACCCACACACTGTTGAAATAGAGGAATAAATCCAGGGAAGCAACATTAACCTCCATAACAGTGTCTGTGATCCCAAATGGCACCCAATCCCTTACATAGTGCACTACATTTGACCAGAATCCTATGGGCCCTGGTCAAAAGTATCTCACTATATAGGGAATAGGGTGTCATTTGGGACGCAACCAATATGACTCACATGAATCTCTTAACTGTGCTGTGTGTTTCTTAATTTGCTGTGAGGTTTTATGTCTTTGTCTCTTTTTATTTACTGTGCACTTATCTATTTGATCTACCAAACTTTTTAGACTGAATAAACCGAAGAATGGTTTCACCGTTTCACAATCATCAACCAAACTAACATACAGTATTCTTCTAGCTTGCACGATACTCTCAAGGTGGGGATGTGCAGCGAAGCTCAAGCTTTCATGTTGCCATTTTAGGGGTTGTAGTCATGACAGCTCACCATAACTTTTGACAACTCTCACCCTGGGAGCTGCAAAAGGCAATGACAGAATAATAGATAACAGTTTATAATTGTGGCAAAACAACCTCCTTTAAACGAAGATCAATTATTTATTGGATCAGTCGTTGGTACTAAGTACTGGATGTGGTATACGTTGTCCTATGCTGATTAATTTATCAGAAACGCTAACCTGCATCTTCCTTCCTGTCTCTCTCGCTCTGTGCAGTGCTGCGGTGGGAGTGGGTTTCTATGGCAACAGCGAGACCAACGACGGGGTTTACCAGCTGACGTACTCCCTGTACAATGCCAATCACACCCTGGGAGGGGTCGACAGCCTGGTGGGTAGCACTACAGACTCAATACATAACCATACAGCTGACGTACTCCCTGTACAACACCAATCACACCCTGGGAGGGGTCAACGGCCTGGTGGGTAGCACTACAGACTCAATACTTAACCATACAGCTGACCTACTCCCTGTACAACACCAATCACACCCTGGGAGGGGTCAACGGCCTGGTGGGTAGCACTACAGACTCAATACATAACCTCTAAGTTTGCTGTACATTATCACTTCACTACATTACCACTACATTACCATACACTACATAACCATACAGCTGACGACTCTCTGTACAACACCAATCACACCCTGGGAGCCGTCGGCAGCCTGGTGGGTACAGTAGAATACTCTTCCCAACCCCCCCACCCCCACCCCACCCCCCACCCACCCAATCCTACTCCTTATGCCACGGGGACAAACTCCTCATGAACAAAGAACCATCCTCCTCCTCCTTGGTGTGCCCCCTACTTTACACTGTGAGGCCCTTCCTGGCTATTTATATCTGTCTCATTTTTTCAATTTGTGCTAAGAAGCGCTGATGATGACATGTAAAGAGGCACCCAAATCCAGCTTTATACGTCAATTTCACACTCTCTGGGGCGTTTTATCACTCAGATAATAAGGCTCAGGACTCTACAGGAAGTTTTGTCAGTGGGATTTCAGTTCTATTTTCTCTCAGTGCTAAAAAGGAGCAAGCTATGTTTGATCCCAGCTATTTATAGGCAGAAAAGGCACAGAAATGTTGTGATGTATGTCCCTTATGATGTACAGACCTTAATGGTTGAACATAAAAATCAGATTTCCTTCATTCTGAATTTGATGAAATATGGTCCAATTTAAAATGCCGCAGATGCTATTATCCAAAGACACTTGTAGTACAGTTAGTACACTTATAGCGCTATATACTGTATATTCAGTGTAGCCTAAGTGGCCTATGCAGGAATCAAACCCTGCTTCAACCAAGAATAGATTGAGCCATGGGAATCACCAAGTCTCTGATCAATATGTCACACTCCCCTGTTGACTGGGATGATTATATAAGCCTCTCTGGCTTATTATGACATCACCATTACATCACCCACTATCCTCCTTCCTTATCACCTCCCTCAGCAGTAAAGCAGGAAGTGCATCATCGTGAGAGCGAGAGAGAGACTCCAGATGACTTCTATGAACGCTGTCAAAGAGCACGGATTAACTCCCCATCTGTGTTAAAGGAGTAAATTAATGTTTCCGTAGCTAGCTGTCTCTCTCATGGCTGTGACTCACACTGCTGAGCCCGAAAACACACATAGCCGGTTTACCGGGCACAGATTAAGCCTAGTCCAAGACTAAGATGCCCTTTTAATGGAGATTTTCATCTAAGCATGGCCGGGAAACTGGCCCACAGCGTATAGAACCAATTAGCCTGATTCCTATCTGAGCTGTTAGTCCTGGTCTTCCAGCGGTACAAAGGCCTTACTGTGTCTTATAGACAGACTCCACAGTCTCCCTTCACAATCAGACTCCAAACACACACACTCACACACAAACACACACACACTCCACAGTCTCCCTTCACATAATCAGCCGTGAACCCAGGAAGCAAAGACCTTTGAAGAGGACCAATGGCCGGGCGTCCTGATAGGCTGCTTCAGTGTTAAAGTCTCCTTTCTGACAACAATGGCTGCTTTGGCTTCTGCCCCCGCCACTCAGATGCCTCCTCCTCCCCCTCTCCACACACTCTTCAGAAGTCGGTTCACATCCAAAGAGCAGATCTCTTTGACTAGGAGGGGATGGAAATGAAACACTTAACAGTCACCGTCAATGGAAGTTGCCTGCTTTTTAACTTCACAGTCACCATCAATTTTCCCTGCTTTGGTTGAGTTAGTTAATTAGTTCTGGACCATATGGTTGTGTAGATTTCTATCTGCCCCCCACACAGAAAACCCCGACTGGGAATCTGAATGAACAATCAGACACACAGTTAGAAGACATTCTTTTCTGAAGAAGAAGCCAGAAAAACAGTCTGCTGCTGATAGCGTAATGGGAATTACGGGAATTTGGAATGCTTGGTCTATTGTGTAATCTTTAAGTGATATCCCATATGAACTAGGAACTCTGCAGACATCCTATAAATACATTGTTATATTCTTTGCTGAGGCTTGGAGGAAGGAGATGGTGAATGAAGAGAGAAGTTTTGACAGCCAACAGCCAGAACTCTAGCCTGGTCCCAGATCTGTTTGTGTTGTCTTGCCAACTCCTGCCAATGACCATAAAAGTTGGCAAGACAGCACACACAGATGTCAGACCAGGCTATCAGTGTTGTTTGTATTAGTCAGTCAGAGAGCAAGGTTACATCTAGCCGTGGTTGGGACCTGGCCATTGACATAACTGTAAACATATTTCCCTCAACCAAACACGCTCTCATCGTAATAGGCTTTGTCTGGAAACAATAGACATTAAAGATTAGTTATTTGACACTGTATGTGACTTAAGGATTTACATGAGAACAATTTCCAGCGTAAGCAACTAAGTTCAAAGAATCGGGCTCTTGGAGAGAGAATGTTTGAAAATTGTTGAGGGGAAGGAAGCATGGTCCCATGTGGCTCAGTTGGTAGAGCATGGTGTTTGCAACACCAGGGTTGTGGGTTTGATTCCCACGGGGGACCACTATGGAGAAAAAAAAGTATGAAATGTATGCATTCACTACTGTAAGTTGCTCTGGATAAGAGCGTCTGCTAAAATGTAAAAATGTAATGGTTTTGTATGGCATGGAGTTGACAAGCCATTGATAAACTGCCTGGTTGGAGGTCTCTGTGTGCTTCCCAAATGGCACCCTAACCCCTGCACAGTGCCAGCAGCATGCTACCCTGCATCCCACTTCTGGCTTGCTTCTGAAGCTAAGTGGAGTTGGTCCTGGTTGGTCCCTATATGGGAGACCAGATGCTTCTAGAAGTGGTGTTGGAGGGCCAGTAGGAGGCACTCTTTCCTCAAGTCTAAAAAAATATCCCAAATCCCCATGGCAGTGATTGGAGACATTGCCCTGTGTAGGGTGCTGTCTTTCAGATGGGACGTTAAAGGGGTGTCCTGACCTCTCTGTGGTCACTAAAGATCCCATGGCACTTATCATAAGAGTAGGGGTGTTAATCCTGGTGTCCTGGCTAAATTCCCAATCTGGCACTCATATGGTCACCTAATCATCCCCAGTTTACAATTGGCTCATTCATCCTCTCTCCTGTAACTGTTCCCCAGGTTGTTGCTGTAAATGAGAATTTGTTCTCCGTCAACTTACCTGGTAAAATAGTGCACACATAATACTGCACCATAGCACTCTGGTCAAAAGTAGTGTACTTGTAGGGAATAGGGTGCCATTTTGGATGCAGACTCTGTGTGTAATGGCTGGTGACTGACTGAGAGTTGGACCTGGGCCTGGGTCTGGATCTGGGACTATAGACTCCTAGGTTTGATTCCTGTCCCAGATCAGGGTTTCAGAAGGGCATCCCTCAGGTCATTAACCTGCTGGCTGATGCAGCCTTGGCATCCTTACACATACTGTGCTGCAGCTAGAACACGAACATGAAGGTCAGCATGTCTTTGTCACAGGATGGTGTCAACATACACTATCCGACAAAGGTTTTAGAACACCTACTCATTCAAGGGTTTTTCTTTATTTTTACTAACATCAAAACTATGAAATAGCGCATATGGATTCATGTTGTAACCAAAAAAGTGTTAACATTTTATATTTGAGATTCTTCAAATAGCCACCCTTTGCCTTGATGACAGCTTTGCACACTCTTGGCATTCTCTCAACCAGCTTCACCTGGAATGCTTTTCCCACAGTCTTGAAGGAGTTCCTACATATGCTAAGCACTTGTTGGCTACTTTTCCTTCACTCTGTGGTCCGACTCATCCCTAACCATCTCAATTTGGTTGAGGTCAGGGGATTGTGGATGCCAGGTCATCTGATGCAGCACTCCATCACTTTCCTTCTTGGTAAAATACTGATTACACAGCCTGGAGGTGTGTTGGGTCATTGTTCTGTTGATAAACAAATGATAGTCCCACTAAGCCCAAACCAGATGGGATGGCGTATCGCTGCAGAATGCTGTGGTAACCATGCTGGTTAAGCCATGCTGCCTTGAAATCTAAATAAATCACAGACAGTGTCACCAGCAAAGCACTCCCACACCATAACACCTCCTCCTCCATGCTTTACGGTGGGAAATTCACATGCGGAGATCATCCGTTCACCCACACCGCGTCTCACAAAGACATGGCAGTTGGAACCAAAAATCTCCAATTTGGACTCCAGACCAAAGGACACATTTTCACTGGTCTAATGTCCATTGCTCATGTTTCTTGGCCCAAGCAAGTCTCTTCTTCTTATTGGTGACCTTTAGTAGTGGTTTCTTTGCAGCAATTCGACCATGAAGGCCTGATTCACACAGTCTCCTCTGAACAGTTGATGTTGAGATGTCTATTACTTGAGCTCTGTGAAGCATTTATTTGGGCTAACTCTGGGTCCTCCATTCCTGTGGTGGTCCTCATGAGAACCAGTTTCATCATAGTGCTTGATGGTTTTTGCGACTGCACTTGAAGAAACTTTCAAAGTTATTGATATTTTCCATATTGACTGACCTTCATGTCTTAAAGTAATGATGGACTGTCATTTCTCTTTGCTTATTTGAGCTGTTCTTGCCATAATAGGGACTTTTTTTACCATATAGGGCTATCTTCTGTATACCAACCCTACCTTGTCACAATACAACTTTTACATTTTTTTATTTCACCTTTATTTAACCAGGTAGGCTAGTTGAGAACAAGTTCTCATTTGCAACTGCGACCTGTCCAAGATAAAGCATAGCAATCTGACACATACAACAACACAGAGTTACACATGGAATAAACATGTGGCTCAAACGCATTAAGAAGGAAAGAAATTCCACAAATTAACTTTTAAGAAGGCACACCTGTTAATTTAAATGCGTTCCAGGTGACTACCTCATGAAGCTGGTTGAGAGAATGCCAAGAGTGTGCAAAGCTGTCATCAAAGCAAAGGGTGGCAACTTTGAAGAATTTATTTGTTTAACACTTTTTTGTTTACTACATGATTCCGTATGTGTTATTTCATAGTTTTGATGTCTTCACTATTTTTCTACAATGTATAAATAGTAAAAATAAAGAAAACCCCCTGAATGAGTAGGTGTTCTAAAACTTTTGACCGGTAGTTTACATAGTCACCCTATTTCTAGCTCCAGGCCAACTTTGCGGTATTTAACCAGCCACGTCACGGACACCGACACCTTGCTCCCGGACAAGCTAAATACCTTCTTTACCCGCTTCGAGAAAAACACAGTGCTGCCGATGCAGGCCAGCACTGCTCACTAGGACTGTGAGCTCTTGTTCTCAGGGGCCAGGTAAGTAAGACATTTAAGCGTGTTAATCCTCACAGGGCTGCCGGCCCATACTGCATTCCTAGCCGCGTCCCCAGAGCAAGTGTAGACCAGCTGGCTGCAATGTTTATGGACATATTCAATCTCGCCCTATCCCAGTGTGAGAGGCTAGGTAAGGATAGGTAAGGATCATTATCACCTCCACCTTACCCGATACACTAGACCCACTACAATTTGCATACCACCCCAACAGATCCACGGATGACGCAATCACGAGACAGCCTACAGGGAGGAGGGCCCTGGCGGAGTGGTGCCAAGAAAATAACCTCTCCCTCAACATCAACAAAACAAAGGAGCTGATCGTGGACTTCAGGAGACAGCAGAGAGAGCACATCCATATTGACAGGGCCACAGTGAAGAAGGTGAAAAGCTTTGAGTTCCTCGGCGTGGACATCACTGGGAACCTGAAATAGCCCATCCACACAGACAGTGTGGTGAAGAAGGCGCATCAGCACCTCTTCAACCTCAGGAGGCTGAATAAATTTGCTTGGTCCCTAAGACCCTCACAAACTTCTACAGTTGCACCATTAAGAGCATCCTGTTGGGCTTTATGGCCTGGAATGACAATTGCACTGTCTGCAATTGCGGTCAACCCAAAGCATCACAGGGGGCACACTGCCTGCCCTCCAGGACATGTACAACACCCAGTGTCACAGGAAGGCCAAGAAGATCAAGGACCCCAGCCACCTGAGCCACGGCCTGTTCACCACGCTACCATCTAGAAGGCTGAGACAGTACAGTTGCACCATACCATCAGACTGTTAAATAGTCACCACTAGCCAGCCTCCTCCCAGTACCCTGCCTTGAACTTAGTCACTGTTACTAGCCGGCTACCACCCGGTACTCTACCCTGCAAGTTAGAGACTGCTGCTCTATGTACAGTGCATTCGGAAACTATTCAGACCCCTTGACGTTTTCCACATTTTGTTACGTTACAGCCTTATTCTAAAATTTATTAAATAAAAAGTTGTCTTCATCAATCTACACACAATACCACATAACGACAAAGCAAAAACATTTTTTTTTAAATGTTTGCTAATTTATATATATTAAAAAACAGAAATACCTTATTTACATAAGTATTTAGACCCTTTGCTATGAGACTCGAAATTGAGCTCGGATTAATCCTGTTTCCATTGATCATCCCTGAGATGTTTCTACAACTTGAATGGAGTCCACCTGTGGTAAATGCAATTGATTGGACATGATTTGGAAAGGCACACACCTGTCTATATAAGGCCCCACAGTTGACAGTGCATGTCAGAGCAAAAACCAAGCCATAAGTTCGAAGGACTTGTCCGTAGAGCTCCGAGACAGGATTGTGTTGAGGCACAGATCTGGGGAAGGGTACCAAAACAATTCTGCAGCATTTAATATTCATGGTACCATTTGAAAGGAAACACTTTGAAGTTTGTGGAAATGTGAATTGAATGTAGGAGAATTTAACATAATCGATCTGGTAGAAGAAAATACAAAGAAAAAACCAACCAGTCTTTTTCTACCACCATCGTTGAAATGCAAGAGAAAGGTCACACTTCTAGCCATCACTCTGTTTGTAATTCCGATAGTGTCCACAAGATGGAAGCAGTGTATGTGCAAAGTTTCAGATGGATAACTTGAAGTATGAGTGAACTACAAGACTTGTTGTGTGAAGTCCCCAGGTACATTTGGGCAAATCGGGAAGGAGATATTCACATTCATATTACATTTTTCTGCAAGAATATCGTCAAATCTGTATACTTGGACTTTGATTTAGCTTTCCAAGTATTAGTAGCCATATTATACGTTCAACATTTGCAAAACAACCAGTTTTCATAACTTCATAACTCTGAATATCATTATAATTTTGGTCCAAAATGAAAAGACATGCTGTCGTACAAAGTTAGTAGCTACATTTAACAACATATACATGGTTTCCGGATACTCTGGCCCAGCTCATTGGCTATATAGCTAGCTTTGTTTGACCCCGATTGGTGCTTATTTGACAAAGATACAGTCGTTCAAGTGATGTCCGCCCGTGTCATCGGCGTGCCATAAAGGCGTTGCTCTCTGACCAAATATGGTGTCCTATAGGATATACTACACCCTTAATGATATAGTGAGGTCTTGTTACCTTCTAGCATCTCTGAGGAATACATAAGACCGTGATTTGACTGTTGAAACCTCGTTTAGGGTGAGATTTTCACAGATTCCTTTCTTTGCAAATAGAACGAGTGGAAATACAAAATCGATCGTGCATGCTATATTTTAGGATAAGAAAAATAATTTTATCTAACAAAACAAAACTTCATGTTATCTCTGGGACCCTTTGGATGATAAATCAGAGCAAGATTTCAGAATGTAAGTACACATTTCACCTTCAGAGATGAATTTATCAAACCTATCGCGGTGAAAAAAGTGTTTTGTTGTTAGGAGCTCTCCTCAAACAATAGCATGGCATTTTTTTGCAGTAATAGCTACTGTAAATTGGACAGTGCAGTTACATTAACAAGATTTTAAACTTTCAGCCGATATAAGACACTTATATGTACCGACATTTGTTGTTTCTCTAAAATCTGCAATCTTGATATAATGCGCTGCATGATTTACAACTGTCCGGTTGACAGAACTCTGATCCTTAAGAAGTTTTAAATGGAAGAAGTTTCGATCGACCAAGACTCTTCCTAGAGCTGGCCGCCCTGCCAAACTGAGCAATCGGGGGAGAAGGGCCTTGGTCAGGGAGGTGACCAAGAACCCGATGGTCGCTCTGACAGAGCTCCAGAGTTCCTCTATGGAGATGGGAGACCTTCCAGAAGGACAACCCTCTCTGCACAACTCCACCAATCAGGCCTTTATGGTAGTGGCCAGACGGAAGCCACTCCTCAGTAAAAGGCACCTGACAGCCCCCTTGGAGTTTGCCAAAAGCCACCTAAAGGACTCAGACCATGAGAAACATGATTCTCTGGTCTGATGAAACCATGATTTAGCTCTTTGGCCTGAATGCCAAGCATCACGCCTGGAGGAAACTTGGCACCATCCCAACGGTGTATCTGAATACTTTCTGATTTCACTGCACATATAGTCATTGAACACTGGTCACTTTAATAATGTTTACAGACCGTTTTACCGACTTCGTATGTATATACTGTACTCTAGTCAAGGCTCATCCTATCTAACTGCTGCTGTACACATCTTTTCTTTTAATGTACTGTCCATACTGTCTATACACCATCATGTGTATATATATATATATATATATATATATATATATATATATATATATATATATTCCTGTCTCTGACATTGCTTGTTCTGATAATTTTTTATTTTTGGGATTTGTGTGTATTGTTTTGTATTGTTAGGTATTACTGCACTGTTGTAGCTAGAAACATAAGCATTTCGCTGCACCTGCTATAACATTGGCAAAATATGTGTACGAGACCAATAAAATGTTAATTGATTAAAATTGATTTGGATGGTACTAGAGAGCATCAGATAATTTAAGAAGTAGATATTCTATTCCTATTGGCACATTTTACAGTAAGGTTATCTTCAGGGAAAGAGATAGGAATTGGTTAAGTCTAGGGTAAAGGTCTGGATATGTAAGAGCATGGTTGTTGTGTACTGTTAGTCTTGTAGAAATACAGCTGTAATATGACTAATGAGCAACACTGACTTCCCTATTCAGACATGTGCGTTGAAGTATGTTTTAGTGAAGTGAAACTTCTAGCATCATGCAAAAGGTTGTTAATTTTTGCTAAGCCACTTTCTCTTTCCTTCCTCTCCTGCACTTATACTTTCATTGTCTTATGCCATAAAAAGTAAATTCTGGTCTCTTTGTGGAATTTAGACCTACAATAGCTTTCAAATCGTTTCCCACAATATCCACCATAGACAACCATTCTGTGGATATTCTCATAACCTCCTTTCTATATGTGTCAATCATTCAATGTCAATCATCTTTTTTTCTGATGATAGATTTTGTCACTTTCATATTCTTTCTTCTTTTGAACCCACAAACCAAAATGACTCTTAACCCCTCCGCCAGGACATACTATCTATTTTGAGATATAAAACGTCAGCTGTGGTCACCATCACATTGCTGGGTTTTTTCAAGATTTGATGAACCCAATTTAACCAATGGAGGAGAAATCCATCTTTGGGTGGCAGGATGGCTGCAGCACTTTAGAGCCATGATCCATTTAACGCCTGAGCTCATCCATTCAAATTTAATTGAAGGAACCCTCCTCTTCTCCTCTCCTCCTCCCTTCCTTTCCTCCTCTTCTCCATCGAGCAGAGAGTTAGTTTGAGCAGGAGCATGGTATTCTATTCACACAGCATCCTTGAATCCTGATATCCCAATCTCACAGCACCAGTTGTTCTGTAAACACCAGAGAGAATCTCACAACATCAGGAAGCATCTGTGTCCTTGGTTTATTCTGTTTGACATCAGTACTATGCATGATCATGTGATTAATATATGCTGCGGAATGCAAGTGCAACACATGAAAACGGAAACGCAATAATCATGTGGAGTTTTACCGAAGTCGTTAACTCCTGCTCAGTTCTCCTGGCGTGAACAGAGCCACATATATCGTATGAAGTTGCACCTAAGTTTCACCCCTGCTATGTTCCCCTGACGTGAGTGCAGCAACCTTGAATCATATGGAGTTGCATTGCAGGTCTACAAGTTATTTAGGTCAGTTTTGCCATAACACCCAATATTTTGTGAGAAATTGTCTATTGAGAGAAACTCAAATGTGTGTGTGATTGGATGGATTCACTATAGACTGTCCAAAAGGCTATGAAAACATAAGGTACATTCCAAATAGCACCCTATTCCCTACATAGTGCACTACTTTTGTGACATACCCATAGTGGATGGATGATAACAGCAGAGCCACAGCCATATCTACAGGATCAGTTGAAGCAATGTGATGATGAGGATCAGACGAATCGATACAGGCAACCAACTGGATCCAGTGACTCCCTAGGCTCTACAGATAACATTCCCATGCAGTCCCACAGAGCTCAGATACATGCTTTCCCAGCAATGATTTCATCTCCCGGGTTTGAGGAGTTGAAATAAAGCCGTGGAAATTAGGTAGTGGATCAGATAACAGTAGCACACCAGACAGACGTATGTTGTTGCTAAACTCTGTCTTTCGGTCTGCCTACCAAATGGCACCCTATACCCTAGCCATATGGGCCCTGGTCAAAACTAGTGCACTAAATAGGGAATAGGGTGCCATTTGGTTTGCATATTCTGTTTCTATAGGGCAGGAAGACAGCCAGCCAGGCTGGCTAGTACAAGTGACTGTGGTACATTAGGTCTTGGTGGCACTGTCACAATCATTGTAGCGTAATGTGTTTGTTCCGTATTTGCCAATTCCATCCAAAAATCTTTGCATGTCACCTCAACTCCCTAAACCAACCCTCTGACTAGCTTTATCGTCTTCCCCTGGTTCCTCATCTCTTTCACTTTCTCTTTCTTACTCTCCCTCTCACTTTCTTTCTTTCGCCCTATCAGATACTCTCTTTCTTTCTGACTCTCTCTCCCTTTCTGTCTCTCTCTCTCGCTCGATCTCTCTCGCTCGCTCTCTCAATCTTAATTCCCATAATTTCTTAATTCGCTCTTTCTCTGTACCACATTCTCCCCCCTCCCTCCTGCTCTCCCTATAGTCAAAGGCAATCTAGTGAGTGAGGGGTCCACATACACATAGTGAATACCAAACTACCTCATAACTTCCACCCAGCAGCCCCCCAGAACCAAACCACATCGCTGTCCCCTCCTCTACAAACACATAAACAATATGTGTGGTCTGTACGCCTGCTGAATGCCAAGTACCTAGGGCTAAATGGAAGCATTTATTGCCCCTTTTAATTATCAAATACCAAGATGTCACTGACTGAAAAACATTTCCCAGTCAACAACCCTCTCCCTGGAACTATGTTGTAATTAAGTGGGAAGCGAAGTGATAGTGTAATCCTGCTCCACATTGGGGTTGTGTCCCAATTAAATGGCTCTGTTTGTGCATTACTTTTGACCAGAGACCTATGGGCCCTGGTCAGTAATAGTGGTCTATATAGGGAATAGGGTGCCATTTTGGATGCAGTATTGGTACTCCTTTCATGTTATGTGTATTTGGCAAAGTTTGTGTAACTAAGAGTGTCACAGAAAAATGTGAGTAGAAGGAAGTTTATAATCATCTTGCTTGTTTGTTTAGTTGTTTGAGTCTGTTTGCCCGGGTTGCTAAGCCTAATTTGCAGCAGTATGATTATGCTGTTTAATTATGTAGTAAACCGTGTAGAGTTTATTTCTACATAAGCTAAGATTTAAATTAGAATATATACCACCATGGTGACCCCAAAATAACAGAATGAAGTCATTCCTGGAGAACCAACATCTACTGAATACCCTGTGCAAGTGAAATTGTCCTACGTCATACTTTCGGATCCTGTCCCCTAATCTTTTGAATGGGCTTGGCGATTATATCATAAAATTTGTGAAAACGTAATCATTTAAGATATATCTGAAATTATATTAGTGTTCATGGATCTGCTAGATGCCTTTTACGAAGTTCTTGCGCTGAAGACCACTAAGGCCCATTGTCAAGCCCGCCCTGTAATACTCACCTAAATCCGCTTTGGGCCGTGGTCAAAAGTAGTGCACCAAATAGAGAATACAGTGTCATTTAGAATGCAATCTAACTCTTGTTATTCATATTGAAATTAATGGAGTATTCTGTGTGTACTCACACTTATCCTCCTCTTCTTCTTCTCCTCCTCCTCTTCTCCTTCTCCCCTCCTCCTTCTCCTCTCCTCCTTCTCCTCTCCTCCTTGCCTCTCCTCTTCTCCCTCATCTCCTCTAGGTGACTAACACCATGGGTAGCATGGAGAGTGGTCTGAAGCAGCACCTGGCGAGGCTGGATGAGATCTTCGCTACGCGGGGAGACTACGTACAGACCCTACGCTTCATGCAGCAGATGGCTGACAATGTCATCAAACAGCTGTTGGGCCTTCCTGACTGGGACATGGCTAAAGTAGACCTGGCCGCTATCGCAGACCAAACCGCATACGTAGAGTACTACAGGTATAGACCAGACAAAACCACATATAGACCGTGTGTGTACGTGCGCGTGCGTGTTTGTGTGCGTGCTTGTGGGCGTGTGTAAGTGTTTGTGTGCGTGTGTGTGAGTTAATGAACGGCTACCTCTCATCAGTAACCCATCTCACCCTGTGCTCTGCATGTTCAGATAGTTTTTACAACGTTTGCACAACAATAATACAACCTTATTAAGTTCAGATGAAAACATAGTTCAGATGAGAGCCTCCACATTCTGTGAGTTATTACTCATGTATCCAATTCCCTGTGATGGTGTTCAGCTTGACTCTAAATTTGGCTGAGATGCACACAGTAAGAGTGATCACTGGAGAGACAACAGGCACCAGGCACATGGTCCTACATCCTGCTTATACTGTACACTCTTGAATGCCAAGAGAAGAGAGGGGGGGAAGAGATTGAGGAGAGAGGGAGACTGTGATATGTGAGACAGACAGAGAGCGAAAGAGGAGTGATGGAGAGAGAGAGAGAGGAGGAGAGCGAGAGAAGGAAGACAGAGAGAAACAGAAAGAGAGTGAGAGAAGGAAGGGAGAGAGTAATGGACATAAGATGGGGTAGGGTTGGGGGGACATAGCCATAGCTTTCAGAGAATGAAATATTCATGCGAATGGATTTGAGCTCATCCATTATTAAACCATCTGGACTGGATCTGTTCCTACATGGGCTAAAGCCAGAGACCACTGACCACAATTATAGCACTGCTTCTATTCTGTTCTGACTGGAGCAGATGCCTTCAGATGAGGGCACAGAACACACATCAGGGCAAAAAGTAAAGACATCAAGCACACAAATAGCCTACTCCATGTCTATTCATACACTGACACACACACACACACACACTCATTCACATACAGCCTACACCATGTCCATTCCTAAACTGACCAGACCTCAGCAGAAAATATTTTTATTTTGTAGTTTATTTGAAAATACCAACTTTTCAACTACTCAAGGTAGTCGAATATAGAGAATCAACTAAAGGCAGCTATTTCCTTTGATATTCAAATATAGGTCTCAGAAAAACTATAATATTTGAAGGTATTTGAATATACGGTGCATTCGAAAAGTATTCAGACCCCTTGACTTTTTCTACATTTTGTTATGTTACAGCCTTATTGTCACGTCCTGACCAGTAAAAGGGGTCATTTGTCATTGTAGTATGGTCAGGGCGTGGCAGGGGGTGTTGTTTTTGTGTGTTTTGGGGTTGGTTTGTTTAGATGGGAGCGGGTGATGAGGAGAGCACCGAGCTATGCGGAAATGCGCACGGTATCGCCCATATGCACGCACAGTCCGGTGCAGTCAGTACGGGCTCCGCAGCGTTGCCGGGCGAGAGTTGGCCCGGCAGCCAGGGAGAAGTGCGCCGGCGCAGCGCATCTGGCCGCCGGTGCGTCTCCTCGGTCCAGCTTACCCTGCACCTGCTCTACGCACGGCAGCACTCACTCTCCAGTACAGCCCAGTTCGCCCTGTGCCAGCGCTCCGCCCGTGCCGGGCTACAGTGACCATTTAGCCAGGACGGGGTGTGCCAGCCCTGAGCTCCAGACCGCCGGTGCGCCTCCACGGCCCAGTGTTCCCCGTGCCTGCGCTGCGCACCCAGTCTCCCGTAAGTCTCCCCAGTCCGGGGAGACCGGTCCCAGCTCCACGCAGGAGGCCTCCAGTGACGCTCCTCAGCCCGGAGCCTCCAGCGACGCTCCTCAGCCCGGAGCCTCCAGCGACACTCCTCAGCCCGGCTCCTCCAGCGACGCCTCCCAGTCCAGAGCCTCCAGCGGTGGTCTGCAACCCGGAGCCTCCAGCGGTGGTCTGCAACCCAGAGCCTTTAGGGGGGTGTAGCACAGGAACCGTCATTGACGGTGGCCACCCCCCCTTCCCTCCCTTTAGGTTTGGGGTTGTTTTTGTGGGGTTTTTTGTTTTGAGGTGCAGTCGGGGTCTGCACCTTCGGTGGGTGGTACTGTCACGTCCTGACCAGTAAAAGGGGTCATTTGTCATTGTAGTATGGTCAGGGCGTGGCAGGGGGTGTTGTTTTGTGTGTTTTGGGGTTGGTTTGTTTAGATGGGATTTGTTCTAGTTTTCATTTTCTATGTTCATTTTCTATGTGTGGCCGAGTATGGTTTCCAATCAGAGGCAGGTGTCTTTCGTTGTCTCTGATTGGAAGCCATACTTAGGCAGCCCTTTTTTCCTTTGGGTTTGTGGGTGGTTGTTTTTCGTATAGTCTATGTTACCTTACGGAACTGTTGTGTGTTGTTTTGTTATTTTTTGTTTAAGTGTTCACATTACTTTAATAAAAGAAGATGAGCACTCAACACGCTGCGCTTTGGTCTGTCCCTTCCGACAGTTATGACACTTATTCTGAAATGGATTCAATTGTTTTTTTCTCTCGTCAATCTACACACAATACCCTATAATGCAAAGCCAAAAACGGGTTCATATAACTTTTTGGACATGTATTAAAAACAAAAAACAGAAAACAGAAACACCTTATGTAAATAAGTATTCAGACCCTTTACTTAGTACTTTGTTGAAGCACCTTTGGCAGCAATTACAACCTCAAGTCTTCTTGGGTATGACGCTACAAGCTTGGCACACCTGTATTTGGGGAGTTTCTCCCATTCTTCTCTGCAAATCCTCTCAAGCTCTGTAAGGTTTGATGGGGAGTGTCGCTGCACATCTATTTTCAGGTCTCTCCAGAAATGTTAGATCGGGATCATGTCCCATCTCTGGCTGGCCCACTCAAGGACATTCAGAGACTTGTCCCAAAGCCACTCCTTCGTTATCTTGGCTGTGTGCTTAGGGTTGTTGTTCTGTTGGTAGGTGAACCTTCGCCCCAGTCTGAGGTCCTGAGCGCTCTGAAGCAGGTTTCAATCAAGGATCTCTCTGTACTTTGCCTTGGTGGTTCCAAACTTCTTCCATTTAAGAATGATGGAAGCCACTGTGTTCTTGGGGACCTTCAATGGTGCAGAGATGTTTTGGTACCCTTTCCCAGATCTGTCCCTTGACACAATTCTGCCTCTGCACTCTACAGACAAGTCCTTTGATCTCATGGCTTGGTCTTTGCTCTAACATGCACTGTCAACTGTGGGACCTTATATAGACAGGTGTGTGCCTTTCCAAACCATGTCCAATCAATTCATTTTACCACAGGTGGACTTCAATCAAGTTGTAGAATCATCTCAAGGATGATCAATGGAAACAGGATTAATCTGAGCTCAATTTCGAGTCTCATATGAAAGGGTGTGAATACTTATTTAAATAAGGTATTTGTGTTTTTTTAATATAAATTAGCAAACATTTCTAAAAAACTGTTTTTGCTTTGTATTTATATATTATGTAAATACGTTTTTTCGCTCTTTTATTCATAATGCATTTGCAAAAAAATCTAAAAACATGTTTTTGCTTTGTCATTATGGGGTATTGTGTGTAGATTGATGTGAATGTTTTTTTTTTCAATACATTTTAGAATAAGGCTGTAACGTAACAAAATCTGGGAAAATTCAAGGGGTCTGAATACTTTCCAAATGTAAGTTATTTGAAAACAAAGAATATAAGTAACTGATTGGATTAGTTTAGAAAATGTATTTTATTGTATGTTATTTATCTTTGTGTTGCATAAGATTAATTAATTAATAAATCAATCAATATACATGCACAAACATAGATATTGAAACAAACAATTCAAAAAATCAACCTGCAATAGAGCATGCTGGGAAATATGATAATGATGGGTGTGGGTTTGGTTCAAAGTGATGTGAATGAGTTTCAGGCCTGTGTATTAGGGTAAAACGAGGCCCTCAAAATGAAGCCTTATGAAATAGTATGGTATTGTGTTAAATATACTGCTCAAAAAAATAAAGGGAACACTTAAACAACACAATGTAACTCCAAGTCAATCACACTTCTGTGAAATCAAACTGTCCACTTAGGAAGCAACACTGATTGACAATAAATTTCACATGCTGTTGTGCAAATGGAATAGACAACAGGTGGAAATTATAGGCAATAAGCAAGACACCCCCAATAAAGGAGTAGTTCAGCAGGTGGTGACCACAGACCACTTCTCAGTTCCTATGCTTCCTGGCTGATGTTTTGGTCACTTTTGAATGCTGGCGGTGCTTTCACTCTAGTGGTAGCATGAGACGGAGTCTACAACCCACACAAGTGGCTCAGGTAGTGCAGCTCATCCAGGATGGCACATCAATGCGAGCTGTGGCAAGAAGGTTTGCTGTGTCTGTCAGCGTAGTGTCCAGAGCATGGAGGCGCTACCAGGAGACAGGCCAGTACATCAGGAGACATGGAGGAGACCGTAGGAGGGCAACAACCCAGCAGCAGGACCGCTACCTCCACCATTGTGCAAGGAGGAGCAGGAGGAGCACTGCCAGAGCCCTGCAAAATGACCTCCAGCAGGCCACAAATGTGCATGTGTCTGCTCAAACGGTCAGAAACAGACTCCATGAGGGTGGTATGAGGGCCCGACGTCCACATGTGGGGGTTGTGCTTACAGCCCAACACCGTGCAGGACGTTTGGCATTTGCCAGAGAACACCAAGATTTGCAAATTCGCCACTGGCGCCCTGTGCTCTTCACAGATTAAAGCAGGTTCACACTGAGCACGTGACAGACGTGACAGAGTCTGGAGACGCCGTGGAGAACGTTCTGCTGCCTGCAACATCCTCCAGCATGACCGGTTTGGCGGTGGGTCAGTCATGGTGTGGGGTGGCATTTCTTTGGGGGGCCGCACAGCCCTCCATGTGCTCGCCAGAGGTAGCCTGACTGCCATTAGGTACCGAGATGAGATCCTCAGACCCCTTGTGAGACCATATGCTGATGGGTTCCTCCTAATGCAAGACAATGCTAGACCTCATGTGGCTGGAGGGTGTCAGCAGTTCCTGCAAGAGGAAGGAATTGATGCTATGGACTGGCCCGCCCGTTCCCCAGACCTGAATCCAATTGAGCACATCTGGGACATCATGTCTCGCTCCATCCACCAACGCCACGTTGCACCACAGACTGTCCAGGAGTTGGCGGATGCTTTAGTCCAGGTCTGGGAGGAGATCCCTCAGGAGACCATCCTCCACCTCATCAGGAGCATGCCCAGGTGTTGTAAGGAGGTCATACAGGCACGTGGAGGCCACACACACTATGAGCCTCATTTTGACTTGTTTTAAGGACATTACATCAAAGTTGGATCAGCCTGTAGTGTGGTTTTCCACTTTAATTTTGAGTGTGACTCCAAATCCAGACCTTCATGGGTTGATAAATTGGATTTCCATTGATTATTTTTGTGTGATTTTGTTGTCAGCACATTCAACTATGTAAAGAAAAAAGTATTTAATAAGATTATTTCTTTCATTCAGATCTAGGATGTGTTGTTTAAGTGTTCCCTTTATTTTTTTGAGCAGTGTATATATATTTTTATATATAACATTTTATTCACTTAGAATCTCACTTGGTGAAGTCCATAGGACCCGAAAATGGATGAATGCAACAACCATGTCTCTGTCCTTAACAAATACAGTCATGGGTGGTACCTCTACAATTTACTCAAATAATGAATAATGTTTTACACTAAGCAGTGTTCATTTAATGCTGTTCTGGTGTCTATATGGGTCCACAGACTCAACACTTTCAGTGTTGATTTCACACTGTCAGTGTTCATTTGTTTGTGTTTTAACACTGGAAAACGTATTTATAATTATCTGTACACAATATAATTTGTTGATTGGTTTTACTTGATTATCTACACAGGGGGCCTGTTCAGGAGAATACACATTTACAGAATGTTCAGAGAAATAGAAATGTATTGTGTAGATCAAATATGATCTACTGTCAGACAGATTGAAATATTATATGACGTCGTGTGTGCGCTATTCATTATATTTCTCTCTGCAACATGCAATTTCAGATCCAGCCCCACCATTAGTTGAAGGTAGCAAATCCAATAGTTTCTGAAAAGTAGTCTCTTCAAATATAAAAAAGTAGTCGCTTTCTCAGCTCTGTATTCAAATAGTTTTAAAAAGTTGTTGCTTTCTCAGATCTGTATTCAAATAGTTATCTCCAACGGAACTGTTTGTTCCACCAAAAATAGAGTTACATTCTACAAAGCATATTTATATCCCAGGTCTGACACTGACATACACTCACACAAATACCCTACACATGTCCAACCAATCCTCCACTGACATACACAGAGACATCCAGTGTGATGTCTGACGGTATGCGTCCTATTGGGTTAACCAAATGGTCCTAAGTGTCAGCCAGTCGTGTGTAAGCTAGGGACATGAGCCAGCCAGCTGACTCTCATTTGGGTTGAAACTTGGTTGGCTGCTCCCTCAGCTGACTCTGCACATTACTGTAACCATAGAAATAGAAGTACTAGCTCTGCACATTACTGTAACCATAGAAATAGAAGTACTAGCTCTGCACATTACTGTAACCATAGTAATAGAATTACTATAACAGTATTTTCATTCAAGTCAATGTTCTCAGATGGGTGGAATGGCAGCCATATTGAATGTACCCATAGGAATAGGCAATGAAGATAAGATAAGGAAGTTATATTTCTGTGACTGTAACGCTGCGACTGATCCTAGATCTGTTACGCTGTCTGTCTGACTCACTGACAGACGGACTCTCTGTCATTCTCCCTCTGTCCTCTAGGTGGCTCACCTACCTGCTGCTACTGATCCTAGATCTGGTCATCTGTCTGGCTGCTTGCCTGGGCCTGGCGAAACAGTCTCGCTGGCTGCTGACCACGTGAGTAGCCTACTGCTCCTATTTCTGTTCTGTTCAATTCTTTACTATATTGTTTGGTCTGTCGATGCACTTGATTGAATTGGCTGCTTGGAGATTTGTCATGCCCATTTCCAAGAACCATACATTTGTGGTTGATTGAATTGACTTGGAGTCGTGCCATAATTGCCATTTCAAGAACCCCCCCCCCCCACAGAATTTCAAGAGTGTTACTTGACCTGTTTTATGCGTCTTACATAACTTACATGAATTACAAATGCACTTGACTGAAATAGAAAAGGGAAGCCTTTTTTCTTCCTCACAGCCCGGTCTGGAATAGCTTGAATTATTTAGTTCTTCATTTGTTTGTTGTGTGAAGCCGTTTCAAGCAGGGTTAGGGAAGCAGGAGAGCAACCAACTTTTTGAAGGGATATGTTGAAGCGAGAGAATTTCTATCTATATAAAATAATTACTAAATGTACATCTTCACACACATACAACCTCCCATCTCATCTCAGTATCTATAGTCATCAATAACGATTTCCACTGTAAGTACTCCAGCCCCTGCTGTACTGTGAAATGGATTCCACAGGGCATGTAATGCATCACTCTGTGCACACACACACACACACACACACTCACAGCATATAGTAAGCATGTACTCATCCAGTCCCTCTGTGCTCCATGCTCACCCAGGCGCATAGCGTCCTGTCTCTCTCCATCAGTCATTTGGGCTGAGAACCAGGCTTATATTATATCCTCAACCAACACCCCCTTAACACACACACACACTTCAATGAGTCAGTGAGTCAGGCCTCCCAGGGGAGTTTCGATTCATTCCATTCCACTAGGCTGGGCGTTTTACACATTTGAGATGAATTACAGTTGTGAAGGCCTGCTTGTGGGGTTTATGATGTGTGAACTGAGGTTCTTGTGGGCGTCAACCCCATTCTTGGTGCCCGGGGATAGAGAGAGGAGAACTTTAGGTAGCACACAACACCTATGTTTTAGGGGCCTAGCTGTGCAGAACATCCCAAATGGCACCCTATTTCCTATATACGTAGTGCAATAATAGTAGTGCATTTTAAATCATTTGACTATTCAAATAATATCATGATGTTTTTTCGGATGTCCAGATAGTCTAAAAACATGTTTTTTGTAACTTTGTTTAAACTTGGCCACTTGTTTGCTGCGCAGCCTGCCAGACTCAGAAGAGACGGTACGTAATGCAGCAGGGCGGGGATGGTGGTTTTTAATTTGGACATTTTTTTATTTCACCTTTATTTAACCAGCTAGGCCAGTTGAGAACAAGTTGTCATTTACAACTGCGACCTAGCAGAGATAAAGCAAAGCAGTGTGACAAAAAAACAACAGAGTTACACATGGGATAAACAAACGTACAGTCAATAACACAATAGAAAAATCTATATACAGCCTGTGCAAATTAAGTAAGGAGGTAAGGCAATAAATAGGCCATAGTGGCAAAGTAATTACAATTGAGCAATTAACACTGGAGTGATAGATGTGCAGATGAGGATGTGCAAGTAGAAATACTGGTGTGCAAAAGAGCAGAAAAACACAAACAAATATGGGGATGAGGTAGATGGTTGGGCTATTTACAGACGGGCTGTGTACAGCTGCAGCGATCGGTAGGCTGCTCTGACAGCTGATGCTTAAAGTTAGTGAGGGAGATATAAGTCTCCAACTTCAGTGATTTTTGCAATTCGTTCCAGTCATTGGCAGCAGAGAACTGGAAGGAAAGGCGGCCAAAGGAGGTGTTGGCTTTGGGGATGACCAGTGAAATATACCTGCTGGAGCTCGTGCTACGGGTGGGTGTTGCTATGGTGACCAGTGAGCTGAGATAAGGCAGAGCTTTACCTAGCAAAGACTTATAGATGATCTGGAGCCAGTGGGTTTGGCGACGAATATGTAGTGAGGACCAGCCAACGAGAGCATACAGATCGCAGTGGTGGGTAGTATATGGGGCTTTGGTGACAAAACGGATGGCACTGTGATAGACTGCATCCAATTTGCTGAGTAGTGTTGGAGGCTATTTTGTAAATTACATTCATTTTGGATTGGAGATGCTTAATATGACTCTGAAAGGAGCGTTTACAGTCTAACCAGACACCTAGGTATTTATAGTTGTCCACATATAAGTCAGAACCGTCCAGAGTAGTGATGCTAGTCGGGCGGGCGGGTGCGGGCAGCGATCGGTTGAAGAGCATGCATTTTGTTTTATTAGCATTTAAGAGCAGTTGGAGGCCACGGAAGGAGTGTTGTATGGCGTTGAAGCTTGTTTGGAGGTTTGTTAACACAGTGTCCAAAGAAGGGCCAGATATATACAGAATGGTGTCGTCTGCGTAGAGGTGGATCAAGTAATCACCTGCAGCAAGAGCGACATCATTGATATAAACAGAAAAAAAGAGTCGGCCCGAGAAGTGAACCCTGTGGCCATAGAGACTGCCAGAGGAACGGACAACAGGCCCTCCAATTTGACACACTGAACTCTATCTGAGAAGTAGTTAGTGAACCAGGCGAGGCAGTCATTAGAGAAACCAAGGCTGTTGAGTCTACCAATAAGAATACGGTGATTGACAGAGTCGAAAGCCCTGGCCAGGTCGATGAAGACGGCTGAACAGTACTGTCTTTTATCGATGGCAGTTATATCGTTTAGGACCTTGAGACCAGCTTGGAAACCGGATTGCATAGCTGAGAAGGTACGGTGGGATTCGAAATGGTCGATGATCTGTTTATTCACTTGGCTTTCGAAGACTTTAGAAAGGCATGGCAGGATGGATATAGGTCTGTAACAGTTTGGGTCTAGAGTGTCTCCCCCATTGAAGAGGGGGATGACCGTGGCCGCTTTCCAATCTTTAGGTATCTCAGACGATACGAAAGAGAGGTTGAACAGACTAGTAATAGGGGTAGCAACAATGGCGGCGGATAATTTTAGGAAGAGAGGGTCCAGATTGTCTAGCCCTGCTGATTTGTAGGGATCCAGATTTTGCAGCTCTTTCAGAACATCAGCTGTCTGGATTTGGGTGAAGGAGAAGCGGGAGGGGGTTTGGGCTAGTTGCTGCGCGGGGTGCAGAGCTGTTGGCCGGGGTTGGGGTAGCCAGGTGGAAAGCATGGCCAGCCGTAGAGAAATGCTTAATGAAATTCTCGATTATCGTGGATTTATCGGTGGTGACAGTGTTTCCTAGCCTCAGTGCAGTGGGCAGCTTGGAATTAGTGCTGCAGGATGCAAATTTCTGTTTGAATCTGACTGTGTATATTGGTTCCTAACTTCCCTGAAAAGTTGCATATCGCGGGGACCATTCGATGCTAGTGCAGTACGCCACACAATGTTTTTGTGCTGGTCAAGGGCAGTCAAGTCTGGAGTGAACCAAGGGCCATATCTGTTCATAGTTCAACATTTTTTGAATGGGGCATGCATATTTAAGATGGTGAGGAAAGCACTTTTAAAGAACAACCAGGCATCCTCTACTGACGGGGATGAGGTCAATATCCTTCTAGGATACCCGGGCCAGGTCGATTAGAAAGGCCTGCTCTCAGAAGTGTTTTAGGGAGAGTTTGACAGTGATGAGGGGTGGTCGTTTGACCGTGAACCCATAACGGACCGCAGACCCTCTCTCCCTCCTGTGGTGTGTGTGACACGGGAGGGAGAGAGAGAAAAAACTGTGCATGTCTTTACTGCATCAACTTGATGTAAAGAAGCTAGCTAAGAAAGCCAGATGTTAGCTAGCTAGGCTTGTTGAGGCTATTTTGCTGCGCTCAGCGTCCTTGTCTACACTGTAAAAAAGTATCTGGTCATTTTTACAGTAAATTACTGGCAGCACAGTAGCTAGTAAATTACTCTAGATTTACAGGACCTTTGCTGAAACACAAATTGCCATCATATTACTGGAAAACCTGACTACAGCAACATGCTGTATTTCTATAATTTACAGAGCATTACTGGAAGCACAGTGGTTAGTAAACTGTTGGAGATATACAGTGCAGGCAGCTAGTGCCAACAAGCTGCAGTATTTCTGTTACATGTATTTGATATACTGTAGGTATTTCAATCATTTCAATGCTTATTTTGTAGTGACGTTACGTTTGATACCAGAGGTCCAGAGCTCCAGACAAAAATGCTACACTGCACACGCGCTATGGCATGTGTGACATCTATAGTAATTTAGCTATTCTAAATTCTTTTGACCACCAGGTGCCACTAATGTGTTGACTAAAGCCTCAAGTAATGAACCCATTTTCAAACAATTGGCTGGAAATGTTCAATGCTTCAGGATGCTTTGTTTTGTAATTCACTACTATTTTGTAATTCACTAGCCAGAACTACAATTTATGTATTTTGTAACATTATAATACATGTATTTAGTATTTTCTAATACAAAAATAAACTTGCATGTAGCCTGTTTAACTAAAACAACATTCTTGGTAATGGTAACAATCTTTTTGCTTGCTATGACTGATATTTTCTTGTTTGTCTACCCCAGGTTAATGCACTGACTTTGAGTTGATCTGGACAATACCGTCTGCTAAATTACCAAAATGTAAATGTTAAATTAAACTAAGGTTGATAAAACAAACACATATCACAGTCATAGCAATTAAAACGTTTCTGTAACTTATTAAAAATGTTGTAGTTAAGGACAAATTGGTCTTCAAGGTATTTTATATTTGTAACAACGTACCAATGATGTATCTTTGCTCATCTCTGACTAGTGCCAAGTACGTTATTGTAATATTCACAGTAACTTGCCACCAGTTGTAACGGCTGTCGTAGGAGAGAGAGGACCAAGGCGCAGCGGGTTGCATGTTCATCATTATATTTAATGAATAAAGATGACACGAAACAAAACAATAAACAAAGAACGACAGGTGACAGTTTCACAGGCTACAAGAATCACTAGCAGTGCAAAATACAACTACCCACAAAATCCCCAGGTGAAAACAAGCATCTAATATATGACTCCCAATCAGGAACAATGACGTACAGCTGTTCCTGATCGGGAGCCACACAAACCACACAGAAATAGACAGACTAGAAAACCATAGAAAACCAACACTAGAACAATTACTCAAACCCCAGACTACATAAACCAAACACACCTTAAATAACACACACAACCCGAACCATATGAAACAAATAACCCTCTGCCACGTCCTGACCAAATATAATACAATTACTCCCTCTGCTGGTCAGGACGTGACACCAGTGTCCTGTAAATGACTGTAATATCAGAGCAAAGATAAAGCACAATACTCTAAGAAAGTAAATGCTACTGTCATATTGGTATTTAACAGTATTTTATTATAATTACATGGTCTTTGTGGATGCAAGTTTATGAATATTTGGCGTTTTATATCACAAGCACTTCGAGAGGACAAAACAAGTTAAATGCCTAGTTAAATAAAGGTTAAATAAAAATATAAATAAAAACTAAGGACGTAGCAAAGCACTCAACCAGTAAAGGTTAAGCCCAACATTTGACTGTAGGGTGTCAGCAAATATAATAAAGTTTACCCTATTCATCTATGGCAAAGGTACTTATATTTTTCCCCTTTCATCTGTGTCTTGTGTTAGCTAGTTACCAGCTAGCTAGGTCTTCAGCCAGCATGGAACAAAAGAGGGGAAGTAGTTCAAACATCCGTCAGTGCTGCTTTGAACCGCATCACAAGAGACATGCCAAACGGGAGATGTATAAAAATATATATATATCATTAATGCAATTTCAATGTTTGAGTTGCTTTGTGTATCACCCATTTTGTAGTGATGAGAAAATGAAGCTTCATGAAGCATTGAGCATTTCCAGACAAATTTGTCGATAATAGGTTATTTACGTGAGGCTTTGATCAACACATTGTACACCAGTGGCACCTGCTGGTCAAAATAATTTCGAACAGTCAAATTATTATAGATGACGTCACACACAACGTAGTGCGTGCACAGGGTAGCCTTTTTGTCTTCTACTGAAACCAATAGCAAACCAATCAGTTCAACAAAGCGAAGTTTCGGACGTTATTGATCACTTGCGTCTGATAAAGTGATACAAGCATCGGCACACTTCTTCGAAGTAAACTGCTTAGCGGTTTTGATGCATGCTCCGGTATAAAACGTATCACTACAAATTTGCTTGAGATGATTTTACTGCAACACTGCTCATTACATCCAAGTTTCTTTAAATAGGAGTTTCAAAGAGCTCTCAGTCAAGGCGAGCTCATGAATATAGGCTCCCCACCCACTCAGCCTGTTTGTACATTTTCAAAATTTTTGAGCATATCAATCCCCAGAAATATTATTGTGATGTTTTTGGCTATTTTATATGGGAATCAGAATGACTGTTCAAGGCCTTTAAATATTCACATTTTAATGATAACATATTCACTTGAAGTCTTTGGACTGAAACTGGATGTATGCAACGAGCATGTCTCAGTCACTAACAAATTCAGTCATGGTAACTCTACAATTCACTCGAAAGGCAAGGCATTCTTGGAAATATTCAAATTGCAGCTAAAGCTTTATACTTAGCAGTGTGTTAATTCAACAATATTCAATATCTATACAGGTCCACACTTTCAGTGTTAATTTCACACTGGGGAATTTGCTGTGTAGAACCAGCTCACCTGCTTTTCTCTATGATTTGACTATTAGATGTTTTTAAAATAGTTTAACCATGTTAAAACGAGAGTTCAGTTCACGCAACAGGGTTTACCTTAAAATGAGGGACAGATGTACATGAATCACTAATCACATGACATAAATAATAATCTTCATAAATTACTATGTCAAAGCAGCAAAATAACTAGGGCTTTACAATGATGCTGAAACTTGGAGAATTTGGGGGATTAAGTGGGGCACACGTCATAAAAACTAGATTCAAAAGTTTGTTGTTTTAGTAAATGAAGAATTTCAAATGTCATGGTATATCCTTGTGTGTAGCACTGTCACATATATTATTTTATTTAACTGAGACAACGCCATTTCATTGTTAAAATTCGAATACTGACATCCGTTCAGATATTTGAATATTCAAATAACCGTGCCTGCCCAGCCCTATGCACTATATAGAGAATATGGTACCATTAGGACACAACCCAGAGCTGCCCTCTCTCTGTGTTGGTGTGTGTGTGCATCAGGCTTTATGTTTATGTCTTGTTGTTTATGTATCTGTCTGTGCATGTAATGAACCACCCAGGCTTCATCTGCCACTGCCCCAGTCCCTGCTCCTTCTCATAGATCAGTGATCTGCCTGCCTGAGCACAAAAGCCAATGGTAGCTTGCTTGATTTGCAGCTGACTTGGTGGCCCGGGGTGGCCTGTCCTTACGTGGAGTGGTGTAGTGTTGTGTGTTCAATAAAGGCACGCTGGGTTATTATTCCTGCCGACTGGGTCACCCAGAGTGTGCGCGCACACACACACACACACACACTCTCTCTGTCTCTCGCTCACTTTAATTGAGGCCTCCATGGCCCAGTGGACCCACATAACCACTCATTAAGCACTTACAGTACAGTAGGGCAGAGCGGGCACCTATCCTTCCACACGACGGACTTCAACCACCCACCGTAGTTCCCAGAGGTCACACAGCCTGGGTAGCCCCCCAGAGCCCACACATGTGTGCAAGCACACACCCACAAATCAGAGAACACACACCGCTGTTATGCTCTTGAGGAAGACCATTGATTATGGATTTTATTGCACATATATTCAACTTTTCTAATGGGCTATACAGTATATGGCTGTCAAAGCTGCATATTCTCAACTCACAAATAATACTACTACTGTTAATAATTACATTTACATACATTTACATTTAAGTCATTTAGCAGACGCTCTTATCCAGAGCGACTTACAAATTGGTGCATTCACCTTATGATATCCAGTGGAACAACCACTTTACAATAGAACAACCACTTTACAATTAACTCCTTTATCATTCTGACTGTGCTCACAAACTGTCCTGACAGACAAAGACCCTGGCTTCTCTTCTCACATGTCAATGCAAACACAGGAAGCGAGAGGACAGGTGTGTGAGAGAGAGAAGGGTCGTACAGCGGTGGGAACTCACAAAGCCAATTATGCTGCCAGTTGTGAATTGGATTAGTGGAAGAGCTGTGATGTGTTATGACCTGAATGATGCACCCCACACACACACACGCACACACATACGTACACAGACACACAATCACACACACACAGACATACACTCACACACAAGGATCAGAGAGACAAATAGGCTCATCGTATTCCTAACCACTTACTGCACACATTCATATTGAATGTGATGAGAGGGGTGGCTGGATAACTCAACACTAGCTAATTTCCTTTTCTTGGAAATATTGTGGTCATTTATGTTGGACCCAATGAGTATTGATCCCCTTGCATGCATATGTAGATGATGTGAAATAGCTAGCTAGCTAGCGGTGCGTGTTGAGCAGTATTCAATTGGTGATGTCACTCGCTCGAAAGCAATGCATGTCTGTCCACGGGGGGGGATGGTTAGAAGAGAGCAGGAAGGATGAATGTTCCATTGCCTGCATCATGTACTCGTAAAGAGGCTGTTATCGACTGGAGGACAACAGAGATGATGCACCCTGACATCTCTCCTCCTGTTCATACACTGTTCACTACAGAGCATTCTCAGTCTCCAGAGAGAGGACCTTTGACCTTTTTGTTGTATGACTGACGAGGCAGAATGACAGTCCACTCAGATAATGACATCCTTGATGACCACAGATTTCTAATGTTTTGTGGCCAGTGTTATAGTTATTCTAGTGTGTTATTAACAGTGTTATAATACCCACAATTCTGTCTCTCTGTGTGTCCCTGCAGGATGATGGTGTTTGGGGTGCTGACGTTGATCCTGAGCTGGGCGTCTCTGGGAGTTGACCTTGCCACAGCTGTGGTGAGTGACTGTGACTCCAAGGCCTGTGTCCCAAATGGAACCGTATACAGTGCATTCGGAAAGTATTCAGACCCCTTGACTTTTTCCACATTTTGTTATCAAATGTATTTATAAAGCCCTTTTTACATTAGCCGATGTCACAAAGTGCTATACAGAAACCCAGCCTAAAACCCCAAACCGCAAGCAATGCAGATGTAGAAGAACGGTGACTAGGAAAAACTCCCTAGAAATGCAGGAACCAAGGAAGAAACCTAGAGAGGAACCAGGCTCTGAGTGGTAGCCAGTCCTCTTCTGGCTGTGCCGGGTTGAGATTATAACAGTACATGGCCAAGATGTTCAAATGTTCATAGATGACCAGCAGGGTCAAATAATAATAATAATCACAGTGGTTGTAGAGGGTGCAACAGGTCAGCACCTCAGGAGTAAATGTCAGTTGGCTTTTCATAGCCGAGCATTCAGAGTTAGAAATAGCAGGTGCGGTAGAGAGAGAGAGTCGAAAACAGCAGGTCCGGGACAAGGTAGCACGTCCTGTGAAAAGGTCAGGATTTCATAGCCAGAGGCAGAACAGTTGAAACTGGAGCAGCAGCACAACCAGGTGGACTGGGGACAGCAAGTAGTCATCAGGCCAGGTAGTACTGAGGCATGGTCCCAGGGCTCAGGTCCTCCGGGAGGGGAGGGAGAGGGAGAGAGAGAGAATTAGAGGGAGCATACTTAAATTAACACTGGACACCGGATAAGACAGGAGAAATACTCCAGATATAACAGACTGTACCCTAGCCCCTCGACACAAACTATTGCAGCATAAATACTGGAGGCTGAGACAGGAGGGGTCGGGAGACACTGTAGCCCCGTCCGACAATACCCCCGGACAGAGCCAACCAGGAAGAATATAACCCCACCCACTTTGCCAAAGCACAGCCCCAAACCACTAGAGGGATATCTTCAACCACCAACTTACTACCCTGAGACAAGGCTGAGTATAGCCAAAGAAGATCTACCGCATGGCCATGCGGCCAGCTCTAGGAAGAATCTTGGTGGTTCCAAACATCTTCCATTTAAAAATGATGGAGGCCGCTGTGTTCTTGGGGACCTTCAATGCTGCAGACATTTTTTGGTACCCTTCCCCAGATCTGTGCCTCGACACAATCCTGTCTCGGAACTCTACGGACAATTCCTTCGACCTCATGGCTTGGTTTTTCCTCTGACAAATGACCTTATATAGACAGGTGTCCAATGAATTGAATTTAACACAGGTGGACTCCAATCAAGTTGTAGAAACATCTCAAGGAAGATCAATGGAAACAGGATGCACTTGAGCTCAATTTCGAGTCTCATATCAAAGGGTCTGAATACTTATGTAAATAAGGTATTTCTGTTTTAAAAAATGTCTAAAAACCTGTTGTTGCTTTGTCATTATGGGGTATTGGGTGTAGATTGATTAGGACATTTTTCTTTTTAATCAATTTTAGAATAAGTCTATAACGAAACAAAATGTGGAAAAGATCAAGGGGACTGAATACTTTACTTTGTTTTTACTGTATATATATGTGGATATATATATATATATATACATATACACAGTACCAGTCCAAAGTTTGGATACAACTACTCATTCAAGAGTTTTTCTTTATTTTTACTGTTACACACATGGAATCATGTAGTAACCAAAATAGTGTTAAACAAATCAAAATGTATTTTATATTTTAGATTCTTCAAAGTAGCCACCCTTTGCCTTGATGACAGCTTTGCACACTCTTGGCATTCTCTCAACCAGCTTCATGAGGAATTGCTTTTCAAACAGTCTTGAAGGAGTTCCCACATATGCTGAGCACTTGTTGGCTGCTTTTCCTTCACTCTGTGGTCCAACTCATCCCAAACCATCTCAATTGGGTTGAGGTCGGGTGATTGTGCAGGCCAGGTCATCTGATGCAGCACTCCATTACTCTCCTTGGTCAAATAGCCCTTACACGGACAGATTTCCACCAGTACAATGTCTATTGCTTGTGTTTCTTGGCCCAAGCAAGTCTCTTCTTATTATTGGTGTCCTTTAGTAGTGGTTTCTTTGCAGCAATTCGACCATGAAGGCCTGATTCCCGCAGTCTCCTCTAAACAATTGATGTAGAGATGTGTCTGTTACTTGAACTCTGTGAAGCATTTATTTGGGCTACAATCTGAGGGGCAGTTAACTCTAATGAACTTATCCTCTGCAGCAAAGGTAACTCTGGATCTTCCTTTCCTGGGGTGGTTTTTGTTTTTTGCGACTGCACTTGAAGGATCATGTAAAGGGCTATACTTCATTAAGTAGTACCCGCAAAACACCAGTCTCAACGTCAACAGTGAAGAGGCGACTCCGGGATGCTGGCCTTCTAGGCAGAGTGGCAAAGAAAAAGACATATCTCAGACTGGCCAATAAAAAGAAAAGATTAAGATGGTCAAAAGACCACAGACACTGGACAGAAGAACTCTGCCTTGAAGGCCAGCATCCCGAAGTCGCCTCTTCAATGTTGATGTTGAGACTGGTGTTTTGCAGGTACTATTTAATGAAGCTGTGAGTTGAGGACTTGTGAGGCATCTGTTTCTCAAACTAGACACCTTAATGTACTTGTCCTCTTGCTCAGTTGTGCACCGGGGCCTCCCACTCCTCTTTCTATTCTGGTTAGAGCCAGTTTGTGCTGTTCTGTGGAGGTAGTAGTTCACAGCATTGTACGAGATCTTCAGTTTCTTGCCAATTTCTCGCATGGAATAGTCTTCATTTCTCAGAACAAGAATAGACTGACGAGTTTCAGAAGAAAATTCTTTGTTTCTGGCCATTTTGAGCCTGTAATTAAACCCACAAATGCTGATGCTCCAGATACTCAACTAGTCTAAAGAAGGCCAGTTTTATTGCTTCTTTAATCAAAACAAGTTTTCAGCTGTGCTAACATAATTGCAAAAGGGTTTTTTAATGATCAATTAGCCTTTTAAAATGATAAGCTTGGATAAGTTAACACAACGTGCCATTGGAACACAGGAGTGATGGTTGCTGATAATGGGCCTATGTAGATATTCCATAAAAAGATCTGCTGTTTCCAGCTACAATAGTCATTTACAACATTAACAATGTCTACACTGTATTTCTGATAAATTTTATGTAATTTTAATGGACAAAAAATTTGCTTTTCTTTCAAAAAAAACTTTTGAATGGTAGTGTATTTATCTTTGCCATAGATGAATAGGGTAAACTTTAGTTATATTTGCTGACAGTCAAATTTTTTGCACCAGTAGAGAACTATCTAGCTATATAAATCACGCCCTCTGCGAACACGCATTCTCCGATGTTGGTTACAAGGTGGTAAATTAGGTAAGAGAATATCATGTTACCATTGGTGTATTCAAATGAGAGTTAAGGTGATGACACTTTGCCCTCTTAATCATGAATCCAAGTGTTTGACATTATCAAACCTTATCAATATAGAAGCAACAGTCATTTTTCATATTTTGATCTGGTTTCCTTCAAATATCATCCAATTTCATGAAAAACTTGATTTTGACTGTTCACCTTTAAAGTAAACAATAGGTTGTTTGTGACCCAATGGGCTGGTTTAAAATAACCCATATTGTGTTACGTCCAATATTTACCAAAATTGGGTTGTTTTTCATCCAGCATTTTTTTAAATGTATGTACAGGTAACTGTTTCCCAAGTGGCACAGCAGTCTAAGGCGCCACTACAGCCTGGGGTTTGAGCTCCATAGAGGCCCACAGTGAAGGTGCCATAATACCCATAAAACCTAGCAGTCAAACAGGGAAATGGTTCCAATAATTTTTTCACCATTCATTTTAGAAACTTAAACTTAAAGTAAGGGCTGTGTTTCTGTAGGCTTACCCTGGCGTGGCGTTTTGATAACCATGTAAATCTCTCTCAGACAAGGTGAAAATGCTAATTAGCATCAAAGTAGACATCATGCAAAACAACAAATCCCTGCAAGCTCCTGCACGTCATCTCTAGCTGACACTTGCTAACAGATATTATGTAAATTTAAAACTTGCACAAGAGACTCCACAGAATTGTCAATTTAAAGAAATATTGCCAATTTATTCATTACGAAATGTAGCTAACATTTGATAGTTCATCCAGAGATTCTTACCTTTGCCTTGATTCGGCAGTCTTGTCCACATCATCATGGAATTTGTAGTTATGATAGCCACATTAGCAGATAATTAGCGTTTCATTTTTGGCCGGTAAATATAATATATATTGATAAAAGTCACATTTACACGGTTATCAAAACATCACGCCAGTGTAAGCCTACATTAAACACAGCCCTTATTTTAAGTGTTTCTAAAATCCCCTATGGTAAAACTGAATGGTGGGATAACGATTGGAACCATTTTCTTGTTTGACCGCTAGTTTTTATGTGTATTATGACTCATACTGTGGTACTCTATTGGGCAGCACACAATTGGCCAGTGTTTCCGGGTTAGGGGAGTGTTTGGCCGGGGGGGCTTTCTTTTGCTCATCGCGCTCTAGCAACTCCTTGTGGTGGCCCGGGCGCCTGCAAACTGACAACGGTAGTCAGTTTCCTCTGAAACATTGGTGCGGCTGGCTTCCGGGATAAGCAAGTGTGTTAAGAAGTAGCGCGGCTTGGCGGGTCATGATTTGGAGGACGCATGTCTAAACCTTCACCTCTCCCGAGCCCGTTGGGGAGTTGCAGCAATGAGACAAGATTGTAACTACCAATTGGGGAGAAAATGGGGTAAAAAATGGTATTAATAAAAGATAAAGGAAATACCAACGTACAGTTGAAGTCGGAAGTGAACATACACCTTAGCCAAATACGTTAAATTCAGTTTTTCACAATTCCTGACATTTAATCAGAGTAAAAATTCCCTGTCTTAGGTCAGTTAGGATCACCACTTTATTTTAAGAATGTGAAATGTCAGAATAATAGTAGAGAGAATGATTTATTTCAGATTTTATTTATTTCGTCACATTCCCAGTGGGTCAGAAGTTTACATACACTCAATTAGTATTTGGCAGCATTGCCTTTTAATTGTTTAACTTGGGTCAAACGCTTCAGGTAGCCTTCCACAAGCTTCCCACAATAAGTTGGGTGAATTTTGGTGTAACAGTCAGGTTTGTAGGGCTCCTTGCTCGCACCAGATTTTTCAGTTCTTCCCACACATTTTCTATTGGATTGAGGGCAGGGCTTTGTGATGGCCACTCCAATACCTTGACTTTGTTGTCCTTAAGCCATTTTGCCAAAACTTTGTAAGTATGCTTGGGGATATTGTCCATTTGGAAGACCCATTTGCAACCAAGCTTTAACTTCTGGAGATGTTGCTTCAATATATCCACATAATGTTCCTTCCTCATGATGCCATCTATTTTGTGAAGTGCATCAGTCCTTCCTGCAGCAAAGCACCCCCACAACATGATGCTTCCACCCCCGTGCTTCACGGTTGGGATAGTGTTCTTCGGCTTGCAAGCATCCCCCTTTTTCCTCCAAACATAATGATGCTCATTATGGCCAAACAGTTCCATTTTTGTTTCATCAGACCAGAGGACATTTCTCCAGAAACCACAATCTTTGTCCCCATATGCAGTTGCAAACCATAGTCTGGCTTTTTTATGGCGGTTTTGGAGCAGTCACTTCTTCCTTGCTGAGCGGCCTTTCAGGTTATGTCGATATAGGGCTCGTTTTACTGTGGAAATAGATATTTTTGAAACCTGTTTCCTCCAGCATCTTCACAATGTCCTTTGCAGTTGTTCAGGGATTGATTTGCACTTTTCGCACCAAAGTACATTCATCTCTAGGAGACAGAACGCTTCTCCTTCCTAAGAGGTATGACGGCTGTGTGGTCCCATGGTGTTTATACTTGCATACTATTGTTTGTACAGATGAACGTAGCACCTTCATGCGTTTGGAAATTGCTCCCTGGGATGAACCAGGATTGTGGAGGTCTTGGCTGATTTCTTTTGATTTTGTCATGATGTCAAGCAAAGAGGCACTGAGTTTGAAAGTAGGCCTTGAAATACATCCACAGGTACACCTCCAATTGACTCAAATGATGTCAATTAGCCTGTCAAAAGCTTCTAAAGCCATGACATCATTTTCTGGAATTTTCCAAGCTGTTTAAAGACACAGTCAACTTAGTGTATGTAAACCTCTGACCCACTGGAATTGTGATACAGTGAATTATAAGTGAAATAATCTGTCTGTAAACATGTTGGAAAAATGGCTTGTGTCATGCACAAAGTAGATGTCCTAACTGACTTGCCAAAACTATAGTTTGTTAACAAGAAATTTGTGGAGTGGTTGAAAAGCGAGTTTTAATGACTCCAATCTAAGTGTATGTAAACTTCCAACTTCAACTGTAAATGTCTTAATAGGGTGTTTCAATGCACCTTGGCATAGATTCTACAAGTGTCTGGAACTCATTTGTGTTGACTAAGCGGGCCATGGCATAAGGTTCACATCATTTTCATGCTCATCAAACCATTCAGAGAGCATTCATGCCTTGTGAACGGGGTCATTTTCATCCTATGGGGGCATAGCCATGGTAGCCAAAATAATGGCCTGCCCAGCATTTTTAAACATGACTCTAAGCAGAATCCACACCTGTGTGGAAGCACCTGCTTTCAATATACTTTGTCTCCCTCATTTACTCAAGTGGTTCCATTATTTTGGCAGTTATGATATGATAATGGGCCTACATATACAGCAGGCTTCACTCTGTCCAACTTGTTAACAGTCATCGAACAAAATCTATGTATAGAGGACCATGTTTTGCCCCGATGGGCCCTGATCAAAAGTTGTGCACTATGTAGGGAATAGGGTGCCATTTCGGAAACAACTCAGGACCGTGTCTATGTCCATGTCCAACTGTTACTGTTACTGTGCTAATCAATTCTTACCATGGCTGACAGCTAAGACAAGTTGCTTTGGGGGCCATGGTTGTTCACACTCACTTTGAAAGTGTTCTTAAAGAGTGTGTGTGTGTGTGTGTCTTTGTGTGCATGTGTGAGTCTGAGAGAAATCACATTAAATAGCTTTCCGTCATATCCTTAGGTATATGCCTTCATATATGCTCTGAATACATAACCACAACGTGTTAACATAAAGCCATATTGCATTTACATAAACAAGTACTACTGCTGTCTAAAAAGGTATCATTGGATGCCTGTGTCTTAAATCAGATTAAACCAGGTATGAAAAGATATTGAGGAGAACGAGTTAGAGAGAGAAAAGGGCAACAGGAAATGGAGGAGAAACCAGGTTACATTTAGTTACCAGAGGTTTGAAATCTGAAGGATATTGGTGCCTACCGTTGTTTCATCCTTCATCCTCCTGGGAACTAGTCTCTCTCTCTCCTGAAAGTTTTGATCAACACTACCTATCAGCTGTGAATTAACTAAATATAACTCAACCCCATAACTACTGCTAAACAGCTGTTACAGTAACCAGTAAACCAGATCATGAGTCATCATTATAAAACCAACTGGTCAATGATGTTCTGTCAGGGATTATGTGATGAATGATGGTCCTATTCTGGTCTTGAAATTCTATCACATCTCAAATGAGAGTGATTGCTCATATGACTGTATCTCTGTTTATATCCTGGAGAATCTGAATGCATGTGAATCTCTGGTTTGAATTCAGGAAGATGAATAGATGCTGCTGTGTTTGAGTCACCACATGCCTAAGGCTCGTCGTGTTCCCTTTCTCTTCAGTTTGTTTGTTGTTGTTCCCCCCAGATTTGACTTGGGGCTGTGGATCATGGAAAATGCATAGTGCATAAGCCAAAGGGCTAGTTGCTGAACGCAGGCTACAACAGAACTGAAAGATTCCAAGTCAATATTGCATGTTTTATTTTAGGCTGTAGTTTAGGTTGAGACTTCAAGGCTGGGTTTGATCATACACGCACGCACGCACGCACACACACACACACACACACACACACACACACACACACACACACACAGCTCATTTAACAGGGCCACACCATGCAGCCAGGCCTGGATACAGCAGCTCATAGCTTTCTATGAGATCTACAGTACCTACTCTGCTTCCTCTCAATGAGGTGTTAATATACTGCTCAAAAAAATAAAGGGAACACTTAAACAACACATCCTAGATCTTGAATGAAAGAAATAATCTTATTAAATACTTTTTTCTTTACATAGTTGAATGTGCTGACAACAAAATCACACAAAAATAATCAATGGAAATCCAATTTATCAACCCATGGAGGTCTGGATTTGGAGTCACACTCAAAATTAAAGTGGAAAACCACACTACAGGCTGATCCAACTTTGATGTAATGTCCTTAAAACAAGTCAAAATGAGGCTCAGTAGTGTGTGTGGCCTCCACGTGCCTGCATGACCTCCCTACAACGCCTGGGCATGCTCCTGATGAGGTGGGGCGGATGGTCTCCTGAGGGATCTCCTCCCAGACCTGGACTAAAGCATCCACCAACTCCTGGACAGTCTGTGGTGCAACGTGGCGTTGGTGGATGGAGCAAGACATGATGTCCCAGATGTGCTCAATTGGATTCAGGTCTGGGGAACGGGATGGGCAAGTCCATAGCATCAATGCCTTCCTCTTGCAGGAACTGCTGACACACTCCAGCCACATGAGGTCTAGCATTGTCTTGCATTAGGAGGAACCCAGGGCCAACCGCACCAGCATATGGTCTCACAAGGGGTCTGAGGATCTCATCTCGGTACCTAATAGCAGTCAGGCTACCTCTGGTGAGCACATGGAGGGCTGTGCGGCCCCCCAGTGAAATGCCACCCTACACCATGACTGACCCACCGCCAAACCGGTCATGCTGGAGGATGTTGCAGGCAGCAGAACGTTCTCCACGGTGTCTCCAGACTCTGTCACGTCTGTCACGTGCTCAGTGTGAACCTGCTTTCATCTGTGAAGAGCACAGGGCGCCAGTGGCGAATTTGCCAATCTTGGTGTTCTCTGGCAAATGCCAAACGTCCTGCACGGTGTTGGGCCGTAAGCACAACCCCCACCTGTGGACGTCAGGTCCTCATACCACCCTCATGGAGTCTGTTTCTGACCGTTTGAGCAGACACATGCACATTTGTGGCCTGCTGGAGGTCATTTTGCAGGGCTCTGGCAGTGCTCCTCCTGCTCCTCCTTGCACAAAGGTGGAGGTAGCGGTCCTGCTGCTGGGTTGTTGTCCTCCTACGGTCTCCTCCATGTCTCCTGATGTACTGGCCTGTCTCCTGGTAGCGCCTCCATGCTCTGGACACTACGCTGACAGACACAGCAAACCTTCTTGCCACAGCTCGCATTGATGTGCCATCCTGGATGAGCTGCACTATCTGAGCCACTTGTGTGGGTTGTAGACTCCGTCTCATGCTACCACTAGAGTGAAAGCACCGCCAGCATTCAAAAGTGACCAAAACATCAGCCAGGAAGCATAGGAACTGAGAAGTGGTCTGTGGTCCCCACTTGCAGAACCACTCCTTTATTGGGGGTGTCTTGCTAATTGCCTATAATTTCCACCTGTTGTCTATTCCATTTGCACAACAGCATGTGAAATTTATTGTCAATCAGTGTTGCTTCCTAAGTGGACAGTTTGATTTCACAGAAGTGTGATTGACTTGTAGTTACATTGTGTTGTTTAAGTGTTCCCTTTATTTTTTGAGCAGTGTATAATACAATCTCTGTCACACCATATTTTTTTATTTAACTAAACAAGTCAGTTAAGAACAAAATCTTATTTAAAATGACAAACCCTAACCCGGGACAATGCTGGCCCAAATATGCGCCAGCCTATGGGACTCCAGCTGTTAAGGACCAAAAGGCTCCTTAACAGCTTCTACCCAAGCCATATGACTGCTGAACAATTAATCAAATGGGCACCAGACTGTTACATTGACCCCCCCCACTCCCATTTGTTTGTACACTTCTGCTACTCGCTGTTTATTATCTATGCATAG
Source organism: Salmo trutta (assembly GCF_901001165.1). Taxonomy (NCBI): domain Eukaryota; kingdom Metazoa; phylum Chordata; class Actinopteri; order Salmoniformes; family Salmonidae; genus Salmo; species Salmo trutta. The sequence goes on along the minus strand of NC_042966.1, from coordinate 23,751,045 downwards.
TCACTTCACCTCTACCTACAAATTACCTCAACTAACCTGTACCCCCGCACACTGACTCGGTACCGGTAACCCCTGTATATAGCCTCGTTATTGTTACGTTATTGTGTTACTTTTTATAATAATTGTTTTTGTATTTTTGTTTATTTAAAAAAATATTTTCTTAACTCTTCTTGAACTGCACTGTTGGTTAAGGGCCTGTAAGTAAGCATTTCACGGTAAGGTCTACACTTGTGGTATTCGGCGCATGTGACAAATAAAGTTTGATTTGATTACAGCCGGTTGTGATACACACGCATGCGCACACGCTCCCAGGCACAGAGAAGGATTATATAGTAGATACTATATCATTCACAAATCTAGGATCAGGCCCCCCCTTGACCATGTAATCATGGATACCCCCTTCCCTTGGAATGGAAGAATGGAATGAATCTATCTGACCATCTTGGAACAAACAATGTGAAGAGATTGGTGTAGAATCAGGAAGTGGCACACTATAGAGCACCCCTGTGATTTGTTCCAAACATAAGCATCCTGACCTCAGTTTGCCTCTAAGCAAACCAGGCTTGTGCTTATAGGCCCAAAAAAGTGTGTGTGTGTGTGTGTGTGTGTGTGTGTGTGTGTGTGTGTGTGTGTGTGTGTGTGTGTGTGTGTGTGTGTGTGTGTGTGTGTGTGTGTGTGTGTGTGTGCGTAGTCCCCACAAGAATAGTAAACAAACAAAAAGTTGACCAAGTCACCGCAAGGTCAAATGCTATTTCTAGGGGGTTTAGGATTAAGGTTAGAATTAGTGTTAGGGTTAGAATGACTTTAATGGTCACTGTTAGGAGTTAGGGTTAGTTTAAGGGTTAGGAGCTAGGGTTAGGATTAGGTTTTTGGTTGAAGGTTAGGGTAGGAGTAGGGGTTAGGGAAAATAGGATTTTGAATGGGACTGAATAGTGTGTCCCCACAAGGTTAGCTGTACACGACTGTGTGTGTGTGTTGCTGCTGATGCTGCAGTTGTTGTGATGTTGTGACACTAATGAAGGGAGGGAAACTGCTGCCATCTGAAGTAAAAGAACACCGGGGCACATAATACATTAATGCATAATTAATTATTTCACAAGAATAATTATAGACGGAGCAGAGCGGCCGGTATGAAGGCTGCACACACACACACACACACACACACACACACTATAGGCTTTATGGAACAATGTACTCACAAACAGTTGGATTTGGAGAAGAGGCAAAATAGACAGCTTTTCATCTGTGATATATAGAGGCTCATTAGTTGAACCCCAAGAGACCTGTACGTATTCCTATTAAACCCAGGAGGGTGTGTGTGTTTGATAAACTACTTTCACACTCGTTTTGTGGTTTTTAAAAATGCCTCTTCTTCTTGTGTTCAGGGCACCAGTGACTTCTGTGTTATCCCAGACAAGTTCATCATGAATCAGACCAAGGACCTGATCAGTTCTGGTGAGTTAAAGACAAGTTATGCTTTTGATGTCACTTTAATGAACCTGTAATTACAAGGTGTTTATACCCACCCCGGGCTGTAATCACATTATACTTAAAGAGATCAATGTTATTGCTGAGTCTTTCTGACTTGTTGGTGTCTCCCTGTTCTCTACAGATATAGTGCATTACTACCTGTACTGCAGCCAGACCCTCCCCAACCCATTCCAGCAGGTAATACTCATCACCAGCACCACCGGGTCAATGATACCTGCTTTGACCTTTCTGTCTCCCTGTTCCTATCTGACCTCTTTCTGTCTCTCTCTCTCCCTCTCTCTCTCTCTCTGTCGCCCCCCCCTCCTCCTCCTCCTCCCTCCCTCCCTCCCTCATGGGGTTCAGCAAGGTCTCCAAGTCTCTCAGAAGGAGAGGTGGTTTTTAGGTCAGGGCAGTGAGAAGTAGTCTCTTTCTCTCTCCAGCCTCAGCTAGCTCCATAACCCAGAAGAGTTCAGATCCTGTTATGCTGTGCTTGTAGACATGCCCCTAAGGTTCAAGAGAATGCAGTAACAGAGTGCAGGCGTTGTGTTACCCAGCCTGCTCAGTCAGCACACATTCACCTGAGCACGGAAGCAGAGATCGCTCACTGAGACACACGTACACTCAGTTATTGGATCGTAGACATGCCACCGAGACAAATTCTGAAAATGTTTAGATCAAAGGAGACCAATTATGGCTGCTGCTATGGCTGCTGGTTTGGTGTAATTGACTGTCTCGCTTCAATTAAGGATTGTCTGTGCCATTGGGCACTCATTGTCCCAGTCTATTTTATAATGGTTGGGGACACTCAAACTGTTGTTTTGATTTACTGTGATGTGACAGGTTAACCCAATAATGATGTTAGATGTTGTTTGATGGTTTAAATCTACACCGCAAATTCTCCAGTGTTAAAAAACAAAGCAAAATGAACACAGAGTGTTAAAACAACACTGAAAGTGTTGCGTCTGTGGCAGTGTTTCCTCTGGAAAATGTGTTAGCCGTGGGGGAAAAGTTAGCACCCCCCCTAAAACAAAATATGTATAAGTACTGAAAAGCTTGGTTCTGGTGACTCAAATATAGCCTTACCTGTGGCTCAGTTGGTAGAGCATGGTGTTTGCAATGCCAGCATGGTGTGTGCAACACCAGGGTTGTGGGTTCGATTCCCACGGGGGGCCAGTACAAAAAAATACATTTAAAAAAATGCATGAAATGAAATGTATGTATTCACTACTGTAAGTCGCTCTGGATAAGAGCGTCTACTAAAATGTAAATGTAAAAATGTCCACCCACAGAAATGAGCTCAATAACATATTGGTAAAATTATTATAGTATACAGGATGCACTTTAAAGTTGAGTGCTGCAGCTATCTAAAGAAACACAACAGAGACCTTCTTTCTGAAATAGAAAAGTTTATCTTGACAAAATTATTAACAGAGGAACATTTGACTGAAAATGAATTAGAGCCCACTAATTCATGTTCATCAGGGTGGGTGTTGGAAATCTCTTTTCAGGTTCTGACAAAAACCTAGTTCTGACATAGTTTACAGCCTTTGTCAGAGCACTTTATTCTTCTGGGCTTTTGGGAAAAGATTTCCAACGCCCTCCTGTAATTGAGCTCCTTGATGGAGAGCCGCATGCAGGCGGCTAGATGCTCTCCCTGCAGTCTGTTCCTCAAGTCTGTTTTGACCTGCAATAACAGAAAGAACAATAAGAGAAGGGAGAGGGACAAAGAGGATCTACTTTCACATTTAAATGTTCTTACTCGTTTCATTACAATGAAGTCCCTCTCACAATTAACGGAAGACACTGGTATAGTCAGTGTGATTGCTGCCAACTGGCTAAGTCAGGGGTAGAGCTGCCCCCACTCATCAAATTGCGAGGCCAGCTTTGCCATTGCCGTCAGCTGATCCAACCCCTGAAATACATGAAAAACAAAAATATGTCCAACATTAAAGAAGAGCCAACAGAGTGGTAGTTCAACAGGAAAAAGGGTTGGGCAACACTGGCCTAAAATGTTCTCTTCAAAAGATTGTCACACTCATTTGATACCGTGAATGCTCCAACTAGTACATGTTGCTTGTAAGAGGGTCACTCTTGCAGCACAGCAGCCTCTGGCGCTTGCACAAACTACCTGGAGAGGAGGGCCAGGTTAAAGGTGTTTATCCTCTCACTAGAGAATGCAGCCTGAGGTCCCAACACACTGAAGGCCCCCAGAATCTCCAGGTGCTGGAACCTCCGGTCTAGGCTGTCCTGGAGGCCAACAAGATATGGATCCATGACCTAGTTACAGCACAAAACAGAAAATAAGTGATTAAGAGCTGTTTGTTGTAGTTTATCCAACACACATGATGTAACATTGGTTTCATCACAACATTTGAAAACAAATGTTTTTACCTCCTCTCTAAACCCAGCTCAGAACTGCTCCCTTTTTAAAAACAAATGTATTTCACCTTTATTTAACCAGGTAGGCTAGTTGAGAACAAGTTCTCATTTGCAACTGCGACCTGGCCAAGATAAAGCATAGCAATTTGACGCATACAACAACACACAGTTACACATGAAATAAACAAAACATACAGTCAATAATACAGTAGAGAAAAAAAAGAAAACAAAAAGTCTATATACAGTGAGTGCAAATGAGGTAATATAAGGGAGTTAAGGTAATAAATAGGCCATGGTGGCAAATTAATTCAATATAGCAATTAAACACTGGAATGGTGGATGTGCAGAAGATGAATGTGCAAGTATAGATACTGGGGTGCAAAGGAGCAAGATAAATAAATAAATACAGTATGGGAATGTGGTGGATAGATGGGCTGTTTACAGATGGGCTATGTACAGGTGTAGTGATCTGTGAGCTGCTCTGACAGCTGGTGCTTAAAGCTAGTGAGGGAGATATGAGTCTCCAGCTTCAGTGATTTTTGCAATTCGTTCCAGTCATTGGCAGCAGAGAACTGGAAGGAAAGGCGACCAAAGGAGGAATTGGCTTTGGGGGTGAGCAGTGAGATATACCTGCTGGAGCGCGTGCTACGAGTGGGTGCTGCTATGGTGACCAGTGAGCTGAGATAAGGCGGGGCTTTACCTAGCAGAGACTTGTAGATGACCTGGAGCCAGGGTTTGGCGACGAGTATAAAGCGAGGGCCAGCCAACGAGAGCGTACAGGTCGCAGTGGTGGGTAGTGTATGGGGCTTTGGTGACAAAACGGATGGCACTGTGATAGACTGCATCCAGTTTGTTGAGTAGAGTGTTGGAGGCTATTTTATAGATGACATCGCCGAAGTCGAGGATAGGTAGGATGGTCAGTTTTACGAGGGTGTGTTTGGCAGCATGAGTGAAGGATGCTTTGTTGCAATATAGGAAGCCGATTCTAGATTTAATTTTGGATTGGAGATGCTTAATGTGAGTCTGGAAGGAGAGTTTACAGTCTAACCAGACACCTAGGTATTTGTAGTTGTCCACGTATTCTAAGTCAGAGCCGTCCAGAGTAGTGATGCTGGACGGACGGGCAGGTGCCGGCAGTGATCGATTGAATAGCATGCATTTAGCTTTACTTGTATTTAAGAGCAGTTGGAGGCCACGGAAGGAGAGTTGTACGGCATTGAAGCTCGTCTGGAGGTTAGTTAACACAGTGTCCAAAGAGGTCTTGGTCTCCTTCACCTGGCCTCTCCCTCTCCTCCTCCTTGATGTTGAATGCGCCCAGACCCTTTGGGACATCGAGGTCCTGGTGGAGTTAGCTCAGAAATGACCCCGGGGCTGGGAATCACCAGCAAAAGAGTTGTTTTGCTTGAAGTAATTATAATGAAGTGTCAGTAGTTCTTAAATATTTCATTGAGTAGTGCTGTCCTGTGACTCTGTTAAACTGAGACATTTGCCCACATTTGAAAATGAAGATAGAAAAGAATGTACCTGCTCTTTTATGGCCAGGAAGTTTACATCCTCTAATTGGAATACATTTGAAAGCCGTGTCAGGTGAGGCAGCACGTCCGCCAGCAGGTAAAGTGCTGCCACAAATCTGTAGAGTTAGAAAAGTTTGTCACTCCACAATGACACATCAATTGACAATACAAAACAGGTTTTAAAAGCCACATCGTGGACCACTCAAATAGAGTTTTGAGACGCTGAAAGCAGTAATAGCAACATAGTACATTATTTAATTTGGAGGACTATAATCTATAATACATCTAGGCCTACCTGTACGTGGCACAGAAAGCGTTGTGCAGGAATGCAAACTGGTGAGGGCCCTAAAAGTTGACACATTTTTGGGACACTGAAACACGCAAAAAATGATATATATGCTTTAAAAATCAAATTTCTTAGGCTGGATCCCATCTTGAAATTCATGTTTTAACTGTACTAATTAAACAACAAAGAATATGATCTACATGATCAATGTCTGTGTATAAAATAAAAAGTGGTTACAGTGAACCAAACTCACAGCAAAAAATTAAGGAAAGCAATCCAATGTTATTTGTTGCCTAAACTTTACTGTGAAAGACACACAAGTCCAGAGAAAAAACAATACACTAATATTGCAGTTAGCCATGACAGCCTTTATAATAGAACGCTTGTGACCACATACATGTAAATATTGCACTTCGGTAAAAAAAACCCATCTTAAAGTAGATATAGAATGAAACAAACAGGCATTCTATTTTTGCTCTATTATTGTGGCAACTATAGCAGACATTGATTAAGTGCACAAGGCTACATGTGTGCAAAAATAACGTTCACTGAGTAAAAAATTAAGTAATCCCCCCTCACTCACACAAAAGTGTTACAGTATGTCAAGTTCAACACAAAGCAATATCTTTGGGCTACACTGCGTGTTATTACATTGTACACTTTCTGCCTGTACTACAATGTGATAGCAGCAGAGCATGAGACCCTTTGTTGGAATAATTGATCTTTCAGGCAGAGTACATCTGGCATACCCCTTTTTATCCACCTTATTGAAAAAGAGGGAAGTGTGTGGTGTTCCTTTTCACCTCTATTGGCATCCAGCTTAAGCTAGGCCCAGCTCCAGCTACACTTGATCCCTGAATCCACTTGTTTAACAAGCAATGCCTAATGTTCACCTAATTCTCTCATTCTGAAAATTAACCACATAGAGGGAAAACATTTGTTTCATAGATAGTAGTTAGTTCATTAGCTAGCTAACTAGTTAACATTTCACACAGATTGCCCGGGGTCAAGTGAGAAACTAACGTTATAGCTTGAGGAACTGCAAGGAGTCGTATACCAGTTAATACTATAGCTAATTGGTTCCTCGAGCTAACGCTACTAACGTTACCTCATCTAATGTTAAAACGTTAATTTAGCAAATTTTCACACCATAAATATTATTATTTGATCAGCTAATGTTGCTCAACATTTCTCTGGCTAGCTAACAGAGAATTTGATCCAGCTACTGTAGAAAGATACTTAACAATGCTAACAATTCTTGTTCTACCACACTTGCTCCCTCACCTCAAACTTTCCAAATGCCAGTTGTTTTTCGGTTGCAGCTCATGAAGTATGCATCATCACCTTCTCGCCTCCGTCTCTAGGCTTGTCACCTACCTCTTCGTTGTTGTTCAGGGGACGCACTAGTGTTGTAACTGGCAAACTGCCCTTCCACTCTCTGCTGTCTTTCCAGAGCGCCCGCTGATGCTGTAACTAGCAAGTTGGTTGTCTCTTCTCTCTTCAGTTGCATGCTGCATTCTGTTATGTGAACGACTGGCTGAGCCCAGGCTCGAGTCTTGGATACAGACCGTATTGCTCCAAACGCACATCACTGGTTCGCTTACTGCCATTAGTGACCCAAACGCAAAAAAAAATAACATTTTCTCATCGGATCTACACGAATCACGTAGTTTACCTATTTTGGATTAAAAACTGCGAATTTTGCTGAAGGTGACTAGTTTGCATCACTGGCGCAGAGGATCTTAGCAGTTGGGCACCGGTTTACCTCCACCTCCTCAGCCAATGCCACAAACACTGCGCTGAGGTTTTGCTGAGATCAGCCATGGCCAGGTGCTGGGACAGCCAGCGAACATCCTTTACTTCCTGCAAAATACATTTATTTTGAGTGTAGATGCAGTAGGTAAACAAGATGAGACCAGAGTAGCCAAGCGAAGGAATGTGATACATAATCTCACCTTCACTTTTAAGTACTGAAGGACCAGGGTCACTGAAGCAGCTTTCAAGACTTGTCTTGTTACTGCTTTTGGCAAAGTAACTATGGAGCTGCTGCAGCTGCTCCTTGAAAGTGTTCATATAGGGGACGTCAGCAAATCAGGCCAGAGCAAGGCGGTGGGCAGAACAAGCCACAGACACCATCCACGGGAAGGCATCCTTTAGCTGTTCTGACACACCACTATGTGGTCCTGTTTGAAGATGAGAAAAATGATGTGTATCAAATCAAATGTATTTATATAGCCCTTCTTACATCAGCTGATATCTCAAAGTGCTGTACAGAAACCCAGCCTAAAACCCCAAACAGCAAGCAATGCAGGTGTAGAAGCACGGTGGCTAGGAAAAACTCCCTAGAAAGGCCAGAACCTAGGAAGAAACCTAGAGAGGAACCAGGCTATATCTTTGGGTTACACTGCGTAGCCCGGCTGTGCCGGTTGGAGATTATAACAGAACATGGCCAAGATGTTCAAATGTTCATAGTCAAATAATAATAATCACAGTAGTTGTTGAGGGTGCAACAGGTCAGCACCTCAGGAGTAAATGTGAGTTGGCTTTTCATAGCCGATCATTGAGAGTATCTCTACCGCTCCTGCTGTCTCTAGAGAGTTGAAAACAGCAGGTCTGGGACAGGTAGCACGTCCGATGAACAGGTCAGGGTTCCATAGCCGCAGGCAGAACAGTTGAAACTGGAGCAGCAGCACGGCCAGGTGGACTGGGGACAGCAAGGAGTCATCATACCAGGTAGTACTGAGGCATGGTCCTAGGGCTCAGGTCCCCCGAGAGAGAGTGAGTGAGAAAGAAAGAGAGAAAGACATAATTAGAGAGAGAGAGCATAGTTAAATTCACACAGGACACCCGATAAGACGATGATACCCCCGGACAGGGCCAAACAGGCAGGATATAACCCCACCCACTTTGCCAAAACACAGCCCACACACCACTACAGGGATAGCTTCAATCACCAACTTACCATCCTGAGACAACGCCGAGTATAGCCCACAAAGATCTCCGCCAGGGCACAACCCAAGGGGGGGGCGCCAACCCAGACAGGAAGACCACGTCAGTGACTCAACCCACTCAAGTGACGCACCCCTCCTAGGGACGGCATGGAAGAGCATCAGTAAGCCAGTGACTCGGCCCCTGTAATAGGGTTAGAGGCAGAGAATCCCAGGGAGAGAGGGGAACCGGCTAGGCAGAGACAGCAAGGGCGGTTCGTTGCTCCAGTGCCTTTCCGTTCACCTTCACACTCCTGGGCCAGACTACACTCAATCATAGGACCTACTGAAGAAATGAGTCTTCAATTAAGACTTAAAGGTTGAGACCGAGTCTGCGTCTCTTACATGGGTAGGCAGACCATTCCATAAAAATGGAGCTCTATAGGAGAAAGCCCTGCCTCCAGCTGTTTGCTTAGATATTCTAGGGACAATTAGGAGGCCTGCGTCTTGTGACCGTAGCGTACGTGTAGGTATGTACGGCAGGACCAAATCAGAAAGATAGGTAGGAGCAAGCCCATGTAATGCTTTGTAGGTTAGCAGTAAAACCTTGAAATCAGCCCTTGCCTTAACAGGAAGCCAGTGTAGGGAGGCTAGCACTGGAGTAATATGATCACATTTTTGGGTTCTAGTCAGGATTCTAGCAGCCGTATTTAGCACTAACTGAAGTTTATTTAGTGCTTTATCCGGGTAGCTGGAAAGTAGAGCATTGCAGTAGTCTAACCTAGAAGTAACAAAAGCATGGATTAATTTTTCTGCATCAATTTTGGACAGAACATTTCTGATCTTCGCAATGTTATGGAGATGGCAAAAAGCTGTCCTTGCAACAATCTTGATATGTACGTCAAAAGAGAGATCAGGGTCCAGAGTAACGCCGAGGTCCTTCACAGTTTTATTTGAGACGACTGTACAACCATCAAGATTAATTGTCAGATTCAACAGAAGATCTCTTTGTTTCTTGGGACCTAGAACAAGCATCTCTGTTTTGTCCGAGTTTAAAAGTAGAATGTTTGCAGCCATCCACTTCCTTATGTCTGAAACACAGGCTTCCAGCGAGGGCAATTTTGGGGCTTCACCATGTTTCACTGAAATGTACAGCTGTGTGTCATCCGCATAGCAGTGAAAGTTAACATGATGTTTTCGAATGACATCCCCAAGAGGTAAAATATATAGTGAAAACAATAGTGGTCCTAAAACGGAACCTTGAGGAACACCGAAATTTACAGTTGATTTGTCAGAGGACAAACCATTCACAGAGACAAACTGATATCTTTCCGACAGATAAGACCAGGCCAGAACTTGTCCGTGTAGACCAATTTGGGTTTCAAATCTCTCCAAAAGAATGTGGTGATCGATGGTATCAAAAGCAGCACTAAGGTCTAGGAGCATGAGGACAGATGCAGAGCCTCGGTCTGACGCCATTAGAAGGCCATTTACCACCTTCACAAGTGCAGTCTCAGTGCTATGATGGGGTCTAAAACCAGACTGAAGCATTTCGTATACATTGTTTGTCTTCAGGAAGGCAGTGAGTTGCTGCGCAACAGCTTTTTCTAAAAATGTTGAGAGGAATGGGAGATTCGATATACACTATGTCACAAGACATAGTGTAAACGGTAGCTTCAGTCTTTACTAAGTCTTTCTTAACAAAATGATAACTCTCTTATAAAATACAATTTTAGTTTTAACATTTTTGAAGTTTTAAAATCCTTTCTAAACTCTGTAGGTATGGGTTTTGTTCTATTTTTATCGTCATCTTTTATCATTTTCCTTCACCAACGGTCATAATGTAATGTCCATCCTTTTTCTCAACATCTTTCTCTTTTTTCCTAGGTCTTCCGTTAACCAGGTCAACTCTCCCATTGGCCACAGCCTAACAAGCGACCTTATTGGTCAAAACTTAAAAGTAAACCAACCTATTCACTTGTAAATTACCAAGTAATTTTAACAAATAAACTCAATACTTGGTTCTACCAAGGGTATTACATAAGACTTTGTGTTGTGTCCATACCAGTCATCACCGCAGCCCCATCAGTGCCCAGGCAACGATGGTGTCTGCCTGGCCATCAGGGACTGATACCAGGTCCAGGAACTGGTTTTAAAGGTGACCCTCTTCGTCCATGTATCTAGAAAACATACACAAATCCATAAACAATTTCATTATTACTCATGGATGCAGTGTGACTGTAGAATATCACTATTCAAAATAATTTTGTAACTCTTATTGAAATAAAACCTGACATGTAAATCCAGCTGCTTATTAGTTGCCACATCTGTAGTTTCATCAGCCTCCAGGCCAATGGCTACAGATGTCTGAATGGCATGTAGGATAGGCTCCTCCACAACTTGGGCCAGAATCTTCAACATTTCGTCCACTATTATGTGTGACCTGTAGTTTGTGTTCTTGCCAATCTTCATGTAAATGAGTACAATGTGAAGTAAGTCTGGTGACATTTAAATATCAAGTGAAGAAATATGAACAAAAACACAGAATTGTGGAGCACTCATTCACCTTGAGCTTTGTGAAATAGTACCAAACCCAGCAATTCAGCAAGCAGTTCAGGGAAGTTTGTGTGATGGGCCTGCTCCCGCTTTGTTAGATGGTCCAGGTATTTAAAACCCCCAATGACGGCCTCATGCTCAAGCACTGTGGTTGGCTCGAATGCACCCATGACTGAGGAGCCTGTGAACAGCAACAGACATAATGCCTTATTATTGAGCCATGGTTAGTACACAATCTGATATCTTTTACATTAGAAGACATTTTGAGAAATTGAAGTATCCAATATAACAATCTTTACCTTTTGCCATCATTGCATGAGCCCTCACACTTTCCATTCGATGCTCTGTCCCTGGGTGCCGGTTAATATAGTCCAAGCTGGACTGTCCAGCCAATGAATCTAGCTACCTAGCTAACTTGCTAAACTAGTAACGTTAGTTAACCATGTTTCTATCATCAACATCCTTGTGGATATTGGATAGCTAATTGCCGTTACATTTGTGGCAGCAATATTATAGATCTAAATTAAGTTTAGTAGAGTTTTTAGGCTATAGCTAGCTTATGTAGTTAACTAGTTGGCTAACTAACGTACCATTCTTGCAGTTTCTCACACAGGTGCACTCTGAGGTGATTCAAGTTAATTGTGTTTCGCGCCACAGTTGCGCGCAGGTGCATTCTGAAATGATTCAAGTGATTTGTGTTTCTTGCGCAGAGCGTCTGTATCGCATACTGGTAACTCGCGTGCTGTGTTTCTTGAGTTGCTTGCTGCCTGCCACAGATCACAGAACTAAATAGCCTTCAGAACTGTATTGAACCCAGACAGATGATCTATTTACCAAGAAATGTGAATGTGCTTTACAGAACTTTATTGAATATATGTTTGGTAGAAATATAATGTTTATTTTGGTCTGGCAGCAATGATTCTGCCGTGGCGCAGCGCCACACTTAAATGAACGCAGAGGGAACACTGGTCTGTGGACACATATAGACACCAGAACAGTGTTACATTAACACACTGCTTAGTGTGAAGCCTTATTAAAATATTTCCAGAGTGCCTTGTCTTTCAAGAAAATTGTAGAGTTAACACTCATGACTATTTGTTAGTGACAGAGACATGGTTGCATTCATCCATTTCGATCCTATGGACTTTACCAAGTGAGATCCTAAGCGAATATGTTATCATCATTTTTTGTTATTATTTAACAAACTACCTTACATATAGTATTTCATGAGGCCTTATTTTGAGGGCCTAGTTTTACCCTAATACGGGGGCTCGAACCCGTACACAAGGGTGTACGCTGTAGGATGTTAGCAATTATAATGAAAGGTTTACACTATTCATTTATGGCAAAGATACTTATATGTTTCCCCTTTCATTTGTGTCTGGTGTTAGCTAGCAGCCAGCATGGAACAAAAGGGGAGAAGGGTCGTTCAAAACTCTGACATTGTTGTCATGTCAACACATCCATCAGTGCTGCTGTGAACTGCATCACAAGAGACATGCCAAATTGGGAGATGCATAAAAAAAAATTGTTGTTGAAATTGATGCAATTTCAATATTGTTTGAGTTGCTTTGTATATCACCGAATTAGCTTGAGATGATTTTACTGCAACACTGCATCTAAGTTCCTGGTGGTTAGCCAGGTGGCTATTATTTTAGCAAGTGACCTAAATCACACATTCAGCAAGTTAGACAGACACAGCAATAAAAAGGCAAATTCAAGGAGCCTCCAAAGAGGCTGAACATTTTCATCGCTACAAATAATTTATAGGACAGCTGGAGATTACTATTCCCAATTACAAAAGAGTACTCCTTTTTTTCATTTTTATTTCCAAAAATGCACTCAAAAATATAGTAGGTTCAAAAATCCATGACAGTGATATCGGATAATTTCCTGTATCATGCTTAATTACACCAACAGAAAATACATTTAGCGGAAGAATATGGAGAACGAACAGAGCACTTCTTCAAGACCCGGAATGTATTAAATAAATAACATTTTTTTTAAAACCTTTAACTTTACAAATGTGAACATAGAGGACAGAGAAAAGTCAACACTACACAATTTTGTATGCTTTTCAGGAACACATTAGGGCAATGATAATCTCATATTCAGCTAAACTTAAATCTGAGTTAGAAATTAAAATGAAAGAAAAATAAATCACTATTTTAGGAAAAAGCCCATAAGAAATCTTTACAAGGTAAAGAAGAAAATACAATTTCTTAACTTATGAAGAGAGACAACAACCAACAACTACAGTTTAAACTCAAATAAAGCATACTATTTAATGGAAAATAAAGATGTTGATTTATCAGTTATAGCTGTTGATTCCGAAAAGGCATTTGACCATCTTGAATGCCCTTTTCAAATAAAAACGTTGGAAGCCTTCAACTTTTCAGCTGAAATAATTCATTTTATGAAAATATTTGATAAATATCCTGAAGCAAAAATATACACAAATAATATATTTTCTGATACATTTTCTTTAGAAGGGGGCACAGGACAGGGATGTCTCCCCCCTCCAGTTTGCACTGGCAATTGAACCGCTTGCAGAAAGAATTAGGACAGGACCCAAACGTATAAGGTATCAGTATTGGTAAACTTGAATATAAACTAAACTTATTTGCTGATAATCTCCTGATATTTTTTTATTTATTTATTTTATTTTACCTTTATTTAACCAGGTAGGCTAGTTGAGAACAAGTTCTCATTTGCAACTGCGACCTGGCCAAGATAAAGCGTAGCAATTCGACACATACAGCAACACACAGTTAACACATGGAATAAACATGGAATAAACAAGACATACAGTCAATAATACAGTAGAACAAAAGAAAACAAAAAGTCTATATACAGTGAGTGCAAATGAGGTAAGTTAAGGCAATAAATAGGCCATGGTGGCGAAGTAATTACAATATAGCAATTAAACACTGGAATGGTAGATGTGCAGAAGATGAATGTGCAAGTAGAGATATTGGGGTGCAAAGGAGCAGGATAAATGAATACAGTATGGGGATGAGGTAGGTAGATGGATGGGCTGTTTACAGATGGGCTATGTACAGGTGTAGTGATCTGTGAGCTGCTCTGACAGCTGGTGCTTAAAGCTAGTGAGGGAGATGTGAATCTCCAGCTTCAGAGATTTTTCAGTTCGTTCCAGTCATTGGCAGCAGAGAACTGGAAGGAAAGGCTGCCAAAGGAGGAATTGGCTTTGGGGGTGACCAGTGAGATATACCTGCTGGAGCGTGTGCTACGAGTGGGTGCTGCTATGGTGACCAGTGAGCTGAGATAAGGTGGGGCTTTACCTAGCAGAGACTTGTAGATGACCTGGAGCCAGTGCGTTTGGCAACGAGAATGAAGCGAGGGCCAGCCAACGAGAGCGTACAAGTCGCAATGGTGGGTAGTGTATGGGGCTTTGGTGACAAAACGGATGGCACTGTGATAGACTGCATCCAATTTGTTGAGTAGAGTGTTGGAGGCTATTTTATAGATGACATCACCAAAGTCGAGGATCGGTAGGATGGTCAGTTTTACGAGGTTGTGTTTGGCAGCATGAGTGAAGGATGCTTTGTTGCGATATAGGAAGCCGATTCTAGATTTCATTTTGGATTGGAGATGCTTAATGTGAGTCTGGAAGGAGAGTTTACAGTCTAACCAGACACCCAGGTATTTGTAGTTGTCCATGTATTCTAAGTCAGAGCCATCCAGAGTAGTGATGCTGGACAGGCGGGCAGTGATCGATTGAATAGCATGCATTTAGTTTTACCTGCGTTTAAGAGCAGTTGGAGGCCACGGAAGGAGAGTTGTATGGCATTGAAGCTCGTCTGGAGGTTATAGCTCGACTGAATATTATATAGCTGAGTAATATTGAACACTAAATTCCCTCTTTTTAAAAACTATTTTCTGAATATTCTAAAATCTCAGGGTATAAAAGTAACATGGAAAAAAATAAAATAATGACAATAGGAAAAATACAAAATAATAACTAATGATCAACAGCAATCCTTTAAGTGGACCACAAAAAATATGAAATACTTATGATGCTTAATAAGTGACACAAACAACAAATATATAAAAATAACTTTATCTTATTACTCAACAACATGAAAGCAGATCTAATTAAATGGATCAATCTTTCCATAAATCTTACTGGTAGAATAAACCTCTTTAGAATGACCTGGCTCCCAAGGTTTTTATACTTATTTTCGCTAATGCCATTTACCCCACCAAAGGCATTCTTTAAAAAAGTAGACACAGTCATAACAGACTTTATATGAGCAAATCAAATTCATAGAATATTGGAATAAAAAGGAAAGTTTTACATCTCTCTAAATTGCATCAACTCGCCACCCAAGGCTTTTACCTGCAACATATTGTTAAATCCACTAAAGAGGAACAATGGGTACATATTGAAGATGTGCATGCTCATCCCCAGAATCTTTTCACATGTCTATTTTTAAAGGATAAAGCTAAGAACATCACTTCATAGTTAAGAACACTATAACAATATAGAATAAAATTAAATGGATTCTACAACAACCAATATCACTCCCTAAAAACACACCCCTATGAAACAATCCTTGGACAGCTTTTCAGAATCCACCGATAAATTGGCCCACATGGAAATCTAAAGGCATAGAAACCGTAAATGACTTGTTAATAGGAAATACAATTATTTCCATGACAGAATTAAAAAGCAATTTTGGGCTGACCAATGTTTAATTTATTTTTTAAATGCAACTTAAAAGTTTGATATCATGAAATATCGATCTGAAATCTTTTTGACATTTGACAATGTTGAGGGAATCCTATTTGAGTCAGAAAAGGATAGTCATATGAAAGGTAAGATATACAAAACCTTGCAGAGAGCTAACAATCGCGCAGAAAATATCTAGAAACTAACTGACATTGGCACAAGATGGAGTGTTGGAACATAACTAACAAATGTACAGTTAACGAAAATGTACGCTTAATCCAGTATAAACTAATGTTTAATACAAGAGACAAAATTCACAAATTCTACAGCACAACGGCAGAGACATGTCTTAAGTGGAAAACTAACAATGACTAAATAATTCATGCCTTCTGGGAGTGCTATAAAGTCCAAAAGTTATGGGCGGAGTTAGTAAATTGGATGTCAGAAGTTTTATGATTAATCCGTCCATCTGTACATTTCAAGACGTTGCATATGAGGGTATGGTTAGATACCCAATGGGTTAGACTATCATTTTCAGAAAAAAAGTTTACTTAAAAACTGGAAATCAAATGATCATCCATGGTTAATAAGGATCCGCCCCTTTTTTTTTTTTTTTTTTTTCGTCTAAAGTGACATACCCAAATCTAACTGCCTGTAGCTCAGGATGTGAAGTAAGATTATGCATATTCTTGATACCATTTGAAAGGAAACACTTTGAAGTTTGTGGAAATGTGAAAACCTATATATTTAAACAAACAATTCTCAAAATCAACGTGCATTAGAGCATGCTGGGAAATATGATAATAATGTTTGTGGTCTTGGTTCAATGTGATTGTGTATGAGTTTCAGGCCCCTGTTTCCAGGTAAAACTAGGCCCTCTAAATAAGGCTTTATGAAATACATATGGTATTGTGTTAAAGAATTTAGTGTTTTATGATAACATATTCGCTTAGGATCTCGCTTGGGGATAGTCAATAGGACCGAAAATGGATGAATGCAACAACCATGTCTCTGTCACTAACCAATGAAGTCATGGGTGGTAACTCTACAATTTACTCGGTAGGCAAGGCACTCACAGTGTGTTAATTTAACACTGTTCTGGTGTCTATATGAGACCACAGACTCATGACTTTCAGTGTTGATTTAACGCTCTGTGTTAATTTCTTTGTTTGTTTTTGAACACTGGAGAATTTGTTGTGTAGGGTTCGAGTCATAGGGTTCATACTACGCTCCCAAAATTCCTTAGATCAGTGTCTAAGGGGTAAATTAATGTGGTTTACAGTCTACTTGCTGTTTGGGTGGGTGGAGTGCACAGGGCAGTGTGCAGATTCTGTTGGATGAGACTAACTTGCTGTTAATGATTGGTTTTTGTCGCCCTATGCTGGACAAAAGCTGAACTGACAAGCCCACTAGTGTATTAAAGTTATAATCCATCCTAAACCATGAATTCCTATGATTAACAGTGTTAAATAACACTAATATGTGAAAACAATATTTTTTGTTAACACATTTTTCATTTTGTTTTTATAGTAAGGGTGGTAGCAACATGTGAAAAATAGTTGTGGAAATCTGTTGCAAATCAGCTTGCTCTCTGCCAGAGACTCTGGGTTGGCTGGCTAGGTAGCAAGCTAGTAAACGTAAATACACACATTAAGTCAATATCCGCAAGCGAAATATAAACTTTGTCGTGATGATATAAACTGATGGATGTGCTCTATACAAGTATGTCCATACCATCTATTGGCTGATTTGGCGACTTGGAGTGCAGGTAATTGTCTTAAAAGCGTTATGAAATGTGATAGTGTGTCATCCCCTATCTCTAGTGAGGAGAACCATGTAGCTATGACGCATTATACACGATTTCATGATTTCACAGATGGGCCACTTAGAAGTTAAATCATTTTTACCCATTGATAGAACATCGGCTTTTACCAACCTGACAGGAGTTTCATGATTGTTATTTCTGTGGGTGGATTATCCCTTTAAATGTACACTACCCAAAATTTGGCATGTTGTTTTGTGTGTGTGTGTGTGTGTGTGTTTGCAGTCTCTGACCATCTTCCAAAGGTCTCTGACCACCATGCAGATCCAAATACAGGGCCTGCTGCAGTTTGCTGTGCCTCTCTTCCCCACCGCTGAGGTCAGTGTTGAATTTTCCTATGGCATAATGCGTCCCGTCTGTGTAAGCATAGAATTTTATGAGTACTGAATCCTACACTTGTCTTCTCTACAGAGAGACCTAATGGGCATCCAGCACCTGCTCAACTCCACAGAGGCTAGCCTCCACCAGTTGACTGCCCTGCTGGATTGTAGAGGGCTCAACAAGGTACAGGACACCACCACTGAGTCCCACTGCATGGACCTAGTTCCTTGTGACAGTGGCTCTGCTGTGTACATCTCTTCACAACATGTCTCAGAGAGATATTGTCTGCTATCTGCAAATGTGTTTGTGTGTGTGTTTGTTTGTTTCCTCCCTCCACGCTGTAGGACTACCTGGATGCGCTGATCGGTGTGTGTTATGACGGGGTGGAGGGCCTGCTATACCTCTGCCTCTTCTCCATCCTGGCAATTTGTGCCTTCTGTGCCATGCTGTGTGCCATCCCCCGGGCATGGACACATATCGCCAGCAGGTCAGGAGGGGCCCTCCCACCGAGTCTCTTACATTACATTTACATTACATTTGAGTCATTTAGCAGACACTCTTATCCAGAGCATTTTGCAATCAATCCAGTCAACTAAAGTAGATAAGACAACCACATATCATGATCACGAGAATAGGAACCAGTGCTAGTGAGAATCACAGTTACCATCTTTCTCTCTATCGCCCTTTTATAGAACAAGAGTGTAAACATCCATTGTGTTTATTTTATTTATTTATTTATTTACTTCACCTTTATTTAACCAGGTAGGCAAGTTGAGAACAAGTTCTCATTTACAATTGCGACCTGGCCAAGATAAAGCAAGCAGTTTGACACATACAACAACACAGATTTACACATGGAGTAAAACTATATACTGTACATACACCTTACCAAGTCACTAAATCATCCTCAAAATCTATGCCCCTGACCTCCAGCCTTTCTCTTCTCTCAGGGAGCGTGATTATGACGATATAGACGAGGAGGACCCATTTAACCCTCAGGCCAGACGCATGACGACCCACAACCCCAACCATGCCACCAACGTGCACAGCTTCTGCAGCTACAGCAGCAGTATGGGCAGCCAGAGCAGCCTCCACCCGCCTGCCGCACAGGCTGTGTCCAATGCACCCGTTTCAGAGTACATGTGAGTCAGTCCAGCCCTGGCCTGGTGTGGAGTGTATGGTAATGCACAGTCTAGTGTGCTATACGTATGAACATACTGAAGCTAAAGTAAAGCTAACTGTGAAATGTAGTCATCATGATCGCTAAGATGACATACTGGCCCAAAGTGCTATGTTCTTGTGCTGTGGCCACTTTTTTTGGTGATAGGGAATGTTTGTTTAACTCTCTCCTTCGCTCTCCCTTCTCAGGAACCAGTCGGCGCTGTTCGGGGGGAACCAGCGGTACGAGAACGTTCCTCTGATCGGGAGAGGCTCACCTCCCCCCTCGGTGCGTTAGGTCCCAGAGGCCATGTCTTTCTTGCGATGTCACTCAGGGTTGGGGTCAATTCCAATGGGGAGAATTGGAATTTCAATTTGAAATTTCTGTTTGCTTTCTGAATTGACTAAATTGAAATTGATCCCAACCATGATGCCACTGTCCCACATACTCTCAAGTCAATCAGCATTGTAATACTGATCTCTCTCTCATCACCAGTATTTGTGTTCTGTTATTTAATTGATTCAGTGACCCGATAGGACTTGTTCCTGTGTTTATTTTCTGTTTGCAATGTCATCTCTGGTAAATACCTGACAGCTGGGGCTCAGACTGCTCTTTAACTCTAGTTTGAGTCCTTTTCCCATATGATGCTCTCTCTGCATGATGCCTTCCTTAAATTTCTCAAGTCAGCATTACTTTGACTTGAAGTTGGTCTTGTAGTTTGTTTCTCACGAGTTGTGACGAGAGAGTTTTTCTCAAGATATGACATCCATATGATAATACATTTCCAATACTGAAATCCATCAGTAAGGCTTTTGATCATGGTCATAATTTTGATGACATATCAGAGAGCACACTGCTAACTTTGTGCCTTTACCTGTCTATCTACCATAACTGTAGATTGCTGACTCATAACCGAAGTAGTAGGACAGTGAAAGAGAAGTTTAACATGGACATAGCATGTTACTTAGACCAATGCCCTGGGGAGGATGTCACAGGTGTTAGTCCTTATTTGGTCACTTTCCTTCTCTCTTAAAGTATCTCTCTCTCTCCTCCTCTCTTTCACCCCCCTCTATTGCCTCGTAGTGGCAGCTCTTTAGATCTATTCTCATGTCGAGGAGACAGGCCACGTTTTTAGGATGAATACATTTTCCATCAAGCTTAACCTTTCAAAATGCCTGCTGTGCCTAATTAAATTTGATAAAGAGACAGATATCACGCATCTCATATATTATGGGTATCTACTGTAGCTGCCTGCCATCCTTCCCACGGGATGACGTTTTTATATTTGACTGAAAATAAGGTTTACTACCTGAGACTAATGCTGAGTCCCACATGGCACTAACACATCTTATTTATTTGATTTTAAAAGCAGTGGATTATATAGGGGATAGGGTGCCATTTGGGACGAACTCTAAAGTGTTAAACCGTATCTACCTCTGTGCTTTCCCCTGCCTTCTCTCTCTACTACCATTTGGCTGTGATGATTATGTCATGTCATGTGGTGCCTTTCTGGACCCATATCTACCTTTCTGCAAAGCGTGCGCTCTACCTTTTCAGCTAACAGCTTCTTTGATATTTTTTGTTTGTTTGTTGTTTATATGTTTGTTTGTATTTCATTTCTTACTTCCTTATTTTTTTATCAACTTTTGGAGGTATACACTCAGCAATTTAGAAACAGAGTAAGTTGTTTTCTGCTCCTCTTTGGACCTCTCTACTGTCTGAAGGACAAGATAGACTCCCAGTTGCTTTTCCCCCTGCCTTCGTTTAAAATCATCTCTTTTTTATTTACCTCCATTTTCATTTTGAAACTGCATTTTCTATTTCACCTCTGGCATGGCTTTGAACTGCAAACCTTACTGTTCATGACATCATCCTCATGACATCATCATCATTCCAGTTGTATGTTTGACCCAGTCAGGTCTGTTTCCCTGTGCTGTTGGGAGTGTGGTGGTGTACCCTATCCTCACATCTCCTCCCTGGGTTGGGACATGTTTTCAGAGACACATCGGCAGCCCTATGTGTGCATGCCGCAAACCTTCCCTCTGTGTAATTCTATAGCTGTTACCGCCATAAGGTGCCGAGCGTCAGGCTTGTCGTTATGCTTGGTCTGGTGCTATAGAATTCTAGAGTCATGGTATGCCCCTTGTCTCACCTACCGCCTGAGAAGGCTTGATTGATAAGAAGGGACCTACAGTGTTGTCTGACTCTCAGTCCAATCAATGTTTGGCATAGACACAGTATTGTCTCCCCTAGCTACCTACCCTTCCTTCCTGTCTCGCTGTTTAGATACTGTTCTGAAAGAGTACTATGTTCTTCTATACTGTTGTGTGTTTCATTCACTATAAGTCGCCCGGTGTTGTCTCTAATTGTGTGTCCTGTGATATTATGTTTTCCCCTACAGTACTCCCCCAGCATGAGGGCCACTTACCTGTCCATGACTGAGGACCAGATCAGACACTTTGGGAATGATTTCCAGGCATAGAGCTGCTCCTCGCTCGATCTTTCTTCTCTTTCACTTCTGCCATCTCCGAGAGGGGTTCTCAAACAGGCGAACACGCACACACACAAAAACAACTACTCCAGCAGTGTGTGACTCTGTGGCTGCTGCACGGACCCTATCCTCGTCCAACTCACTGGAATGGACCAAGGCCTGATATGAGGAAAGGTGTCACACCCACAGTTGTCCCATCCCAAACCCCAGAGCATAATGTGTATGTCTCAGTCACTGTGACTCCAGCCCATATTCTATTATATGATTCTATTCATTCTATTTGTAATAAGGATTTATTTTAAAAACACTAGCTTGATTCATTCACTCCGACGAGACAAAAGCAACTTTTACAAGAAATTACTTTAATAATGATCTAAATTGTTCAGAAACGAATGATTTGTATCCATCTATTTTGAAGTGAAACGTCTTATAAAACATATTTTAAGAATTGAAGCATGTTTTTGGGCATATAACCACTCCCTATTCTCCAAAACAGATTTTCTGTAATTACAGTATATCTACTGTAAGTCTATGACTGCTTGTGACTATTCCTCTCTTGCTAAAAGACATTCTCTACCTGACCTCTTCAAAGACTTAATGTGGACTGCTGAACTGGAGGAACCAGCCATAATACATTAATTATTCAAATCAAAAGAAGGAATCATACCATTCTGTTCATATCTGAAATTGGCCAAGCACAAAGACATCAGAAATTACATTTTCACATTCTTAGAACTGAATACTGTAATTTCGACTGTCGGCGGGTCCTCCTTTTCCCTTCAAGGCAACAGACAACATATGCCATAATATTAGTTATATGTTTCCACATACAGTTGAGACCTAAACCTTGTGAAGCACAAACTCAACTCTGATTGTATGGTAGGGCCTGGGATAGTGACCCTGCCCAGCACTGATCTTTTGCAGATACCCCTCTGTGTTGCTTGCTCTCCTCCATTCAATAAATCCTGCACGGTGTCTGACACGGGATTTTATGTTTTGAGCCATCATTTCAACGACTAAGACATGTTACAAATGTTATTTGTCCACATACAGTAACTGATTGGTATTTAAACTATACTGTATGTTGACTTCTGTAAATACCTTGTAAGTTTACAGATTGTTGTGTCTTATTTTGTAGTATTTTTCATTCCTTTTAGGGTTGTCCTAATGTGCCACTGGTTGTGCGATATCTGTAGCTTGTTTTAAACCAATAAAGCCCTTAGGAGAGCATTGTTCTGCCATAATATCAGATATTCTTTTCAGAGGCCGTTGTTAAATGATGGCATTAGGTTGGAAGTGTATTGTAATAGTACCATATCAACTTCAGTTTTGGTCATGACTTGGAAGCGGCTGCAAACTATCATGGTGAGAGAAATAGTGTTTAGACAGCAGTTTTAACCTTACTAATGATCATTTTCTTCCATTTTGAGAAAACATATCATCATACTCTTAATGAACAGACCGGTTTGAGCTATCGTCAGATAATGTTTAATTCTGTAGGATTTTATAATATTATTTTGTTTGTTTTGTTAATTTTTTCAGTTTGAATGCATGTGAAGTAGCGCTGTCTACAACCATTGAGAGTGGTGCTTGATGTGTATCTATCCTCAGAGATGGGATATAATTGTGAATTAATAATAAAATACTTTTGAGTATTCTCATATTGTGTTTGGTGTATCTTTATTCTACGAATGCCTTATGCACATATTTTTTTTAAGTCCCAAAATGAAAGTGTGGCTAACCTGACTGACACTTTGCATAATTAATTGGATGTGAAAGACCATCAGCCTTAGGTAAGTGTAAGGACGACTTGGTTAGCCACACAGGTGTACAAGGAAAATATAATTTTACATAGTCATTGGGTTACACCGAGCTCCTGTGCAAACCATCCTTTTTCAAAACTCTGTCCTGGGCTTCTTCAATGAGATTTAACGGTGGTTGGAATCCAATAAATGTTGCATTAACGCCACCTACTAAACTGGAGTATACCTCCCTTATGCTTTATTTGAAAAAAATATTTATATACAGTTGAAGTCGGAACTTTACATACACCTTAACCAAATACATTTAAACTCAGTTTTTCACAATTCCTGACATTTAATCCTAGTAAAAATGCCCTGTCTTAGGCCAGTTAGGATCACCACTTTATTTTAAGAATGTGAAATGTCAGAATAATAGTAGAGAGAATGATTTATTTCAGCTTTTATTTCTTTCATCACATTCCCAGTGGGTCAGAAGTTTACATACACTCAATTAGTATTTGGTAGCATTGCATTTTAATTGTTTAACTTGGGTCAAACGTTTCGGGTAGCCTTCCACCAGCTTCCCACAAAAAGTTGGGTGAATTTTGGCCTATTCCTCCTGACAGAGCTGGTGTCAGGTTTGTAGGCCTCCTTGCTCGCACACGTTTTATCAGTTCCGCCTATATATTTTCTATAGAATTGAGGTCAGGGCTTTGTGATGGCCACTCCAATACCTTGAGTTTGTTGTCCTTAAGCCATTTTGCCACAACTGTGGAAGTATGCTTGGGGTCATTGTCCATTTGGAAGACCCATTTGCAACCAAGCTTTAACTTCCTGACTGATGTCTTGAGATGTTGCTTCAATATCTCCACATAATTTTCATTCCTCGTGATGCCATCTATTTTGTGAAGTGCACCAGTCCCTCCTGCAGCAAAGCACCCCCACAACATGATGCTGCCACTCCCATGCTTCACGGTTGGGATGGTGTTCTTCGGCTTGCAAGTCTCCCCCTTTTTCCTCCAATCATAACGATGCTCATTATGGTCGAACAGTTCTATTTTTGTTTCATCAGACCAGAGGACATTTCTCCAAAAAGCACAATTTTTGTCCCCATGTGCAGTTGCAATCCGTAGTCTAGCTTTCTTATGGCGGTTTTGGAGCAGTGGCTTCTTCCTTGCTGAGTGGCCTTTCAGGTTATGTCGATATAGGACTCGTTTTACTGTGGATATAGATACTTTTGTACCCGTTTCCTCCAGCATCTTCACAAGGTCCTTTGCTGTTGTCCTGGGATTGATTTGCACTTTTCACACCAAAGTACGTTCATCTCTAGGAGACAGAGCGTGTCTCCTTCCTGAGCGGTATGATGGCTGCGTGGTCCCATGGTGTTTATACTTGCGTACTATTGTTTGTACAGATGAACGTGGTAACTTCAGACATTTGGAAATTCCTCCCAAGGATGAATCTGACTTGTGGAGGTCTACAATTGTTTTTCTGAGGTCTTGGCTGATTTCTTTTGTTTTTCCCATGATGTCAAGCAAAGAGACACTGAATTAGGCCTTGAAATTCATCCACAGGTACACCTCCAATTGACTTAAATGATGTCAATTAGCCAATCAGAAGCTTCTAAAGCCATGGCATATTTTTCTGGAATTTTCCAAGCTGTTTAAAGGCACAGTCAACTTAGTGTATGTAAACTTCTGACCCACTGGAATTGTGATACAGTGAAATAAGTGAAATATTCTGTCTGTAAACAATTGTTGGAAAAATTCCTTGTGTCACGCACAAAGTAACCAACTTGCCAAAACAATACTTTGTTAACAAGAAATTTGTGGAGTGGTTGATGAAAAACGAATTTTAATGACTCCAACCTAAGTGTATGTACATTTCTGACTTCAACTGTACAAATAAAGCAACAAATACTGTACGATCTATCCCTACTGTACACTCACTAAAAACCCACCACCCTACTCCACTATATATACAAAAGTATGTGGACACCCCTTCAAATTAGTGGATTCGGCTATTCCAGCCACACCCGTTGCTGACAAGTGTATAAAGCACACCGCCATGCAATCTCCATAGACAAACATTGGCAGTAGAATGGCATTACTGGAGAGCACAGTGACTTTCAACGTGGCACCGTCATAGGATGCCACCTTTCCAACAAGTCAGTTCGTCAAATTTCTGCCCTGCTAGAACTGCCCCGGTCAACTATAAGTGCTGTTATTGTAAAGTGGAAACATCAAGGAGCAACAACAGCTCAGCCGCTAAGTGGTAGGCCACACAAGGTCACAGAACGGGACAACCTACTGCTGAAGTGCATAGAGAGCATAAAAATAGTCTGTCCTCAGTTACAACACTCACTACACAGTAAAAACTAGGGAGTGTTTTTACTAGAGTTAAAATGATTTTCCTCTCAAGTAGTGAAATTAAATCCTTTTAGAGTGTAATTATTACCAGCGGCCGCTAGAGTGGGAGCAAAAATACAGATTCAATTCTATTGGAGTAAAACAGCATGACCACGGCCACTAATGTTGGTTAAATTTAGATTTTGCCGCCGTTGTCCATTTGCAAGTGTCTGGTGAATGGAAAGAGTGGACAGATCGAGAGCGTGGATCTGCCGAACATCAGTAGTCTCCACCATGGCCAAGACCAAAGAGCTCTCCAAGGATGTCAGGGACAAGATTGTAGACCTACACAAGGCTGGAATGGGCTACAAGACCATCGCCAAGCAGCTTGGTGAGAAGGTGACAACATTTGGTGCGATTATTCGCAAATGGAAGAAACACAAAAGAACTGTCATTATCCCTCGGCCTGGGGCTCCATGCAAGATCTCACCTCGTGGAGTTGCAATGATCATGAGAACGGTGAGGAATCAGCCCAGAACTACACGGGAGGATCTTGTCAATGATCTCAAGGCAGCTGGGACCATTGTCACCAAGAAAACAATTGGTAACACACTACGCCGTGAAGGACTGAAATCCTGCAAGGTCCCCCTGCTCAAGAATACATATACAGGCCCGTCTGAAGTCTGCCAATGAACATCTGAATAACTCAGAGTACAACTGGGTGAAAGTGTTGTGGTCAGATGAGCCCAAAATGGAGCTCTTTGACATCAACTCAACTCGCCATGTTAGGAGGAGGAGGAATGCTGTCTATGACCCCAAGAACACCATCTCTACCGTGAAACATGGAGGTGGAAACATTATGCTTTGGGGGTGTTTTTCTGCTAAGGGGACAGGACAACATCACCGCATCAAAGGGACAATGGACGGGGCCATGTACCGTCAAATCTTGGGTGAGAACCTCCTTCCCTCAGCCAGGGCATTGAAAATGGGTCGTGGATGGGTATTCCAGCATGACAATGACCCAAAACACACGGCCAAGGCAACAAAGGAGTGGCTCAAGAAGAAGGACATTAAGGTCCTGGAGTGGCCTAGCCAGTCTCCAGACCTTAATCCCATAGAAAATCGGTGGAGGGAGCTGAAGGTTCGAGTTGCCAAACGTCAGCCTCGAAACCTTAATGACTTGGAGAAGATCTGCAAATAGGAGTGGGACAAAATCCCTCCTGAGATGTGTGCAAACCTGGTGGCCAACTACAAGAAACGTCTGACCTCTGTGATTGCCAACAAGGGTTTTGCCACCAAGTACTAAGTCATGTTTTGCAGGGGTCAAATACTTATTTCCCTCATTAAAATGCAAATCATTTTATAACATTTTTGACATGTGTTTTTCTGGATTTTTTTGTTGTTATTCTGTCTCTCACTGTTCAAATAAACCTACTATTAAAATTATAGACTGATCATTTCTTTGTAACTGGGCAAACGTACAAAATCAGCAGGGGATCAAATACTTTTTTCCCCCACTGTAATTTGTGCATATTTGTGTTAATGCGATTTTAAAATGTACTTTTTCTTGTCATCAAGGATGCTGGCTGTACGCAACTGACCTTCAAATCCTTTTTGGATTGTGGTGAGTGAAAAGTTTCAAATTGAACACAATATCCTATGGAACAACATACTTATACTGACACACTTTAAATATACTTATACGTTATATTTACTGTCAAATTAATTTCATATTTCCTTGCTGGTAATGAATACAAAGCAAACTTGTGCCTCCCCAAATCACAGATCCGTAAAAGATTGGTTTATGTTTTGGGAGTTGTCTAATTATGCCCATCTGTAGCTGTGCTCATTGTCTTTGCCGGTCATTAATGGTTTTAAAGAATAAGTAATACTTACATTTGTATGCCGCTACAATCTCAGTGTTGATAGCTGTCTGTGGTGTATTGCTATAATACTCAGACTGCTGCTTTAATAATACAGTACGTGGCAGTAGTAGACAGGCTGTAGACTGCATATCATTGGAATTGATGTGGAAAGGAGCACTAAGTCAGTTTTGGGGATACGATGTTCACGTAAAGATGACCTCTTGATTTCTGTCTTCTGGTTTTTCTCCAAAAAAATACACAACATATTTAATCAGTGAGGTTGTGCAATCTTATTTTGTCTTCACAGTTGCCAATACATTTGACATTCCAACAAGACCTTGGTGTGCTGGAGATTTGTTTACCCCAAGACCCAAATCCTGATGGTGAGTTGCTTATTAGCTTAGAGCTTCACATTCATCCATACAGTCCTGGCAAGGCTAACACATGTTCTGATTATGTGAGACAATCGGATATATCTGCAAGCAGCTCCTTATCAAAATACATTGGAGACAATGACTCCGATGACACCATTATACTGCAGCAGAGTCCTGATACAAGAAAGACAGCTGCGGATAATCGTCTATCTCATATAAGTACTGAATTTCCAGTTCAACAAATGCCAAACTTGAAGATTGAGTGATAAATGGCATGAATGAAAGTTGTGAAAGGGTGATCATGGTGTGTTATTATACTTGCTATTTCATTGCTGTTTTAAAAGTGCTCGTGTTCCTTTTTTAAAATACTCCAACAATGTTTTTATTTAAACTATAGATCTGTTAACATGTCTGTATGCCCACCATTTCTGCCATCTCTCCTAAGCTCAACTCTGGTGGTATAAAAGCCCAGTTAAGTTCTGCACTGTGAAGGTCAGACCTGTTGAATGAGCAAATCTTCATTTATGGGCACATCTGTAGTTTTAAGCATAAAGATGAATATGAAGATATTTTAACCTGCTCACTCAAAATGAATTATACTTTACTTTAGGAGCATTATTACAATGCAGAAGATGGGAGTGGATATCTAGCATGGAGACTGAAGTTTGTTCAAAGGGAAGCAACAGAGGGATGACAGGAGACCATGAGTCAGTCACTGACGTGTAAGTGATTTTCATTGTAGTTGGTCTCATTCATGACGCATGACCAGAATAATTGTATGTGAACATCTGTATAAGCAAGGATTTCTTAGTATTAATTTTGTTTTGAGTCAAATAAATCCTTCTTTTCATCTGATGACATAACTGCATGCATGGACATCCTTGCAGAGTTTCCGAGCCTTGTTTTTATATCTTCTGACACAATATTGTGTACTTGTACAGAGCAGACAAACCCAGTAATATATAAAAGTTTCACCATGTTACAGGTGGTCCAAAAGCTGATAGAGACCCCTTCAGAGAGGAAACTGTCCAACAACAGAAAGCCTCTGTTGTGAGGCCATTGCACTGATGAAGCATACAGCTGATGAAGCTATTGTAAAGGAGAAGATGAAGCAGACGTTCGCCTATCGCCGAAAGATGGTTTATGACCCAGTGAAGTCCTCTGAAATATTCACAGCGTTTCCAAGATTCCAAGACATAGCAGCAATGTGTCACATCCTGACCATAGAGAGCTTGTATTTTTCTATGATAGAGTAGGTCAGGGTGTGACTGGGGGTTTTTGTCTAGTTTCTTTATTTCTATGTTTGGTTCTAGTTTCTTTTTTCGATGTTGGGGTTTTTGTCTAGTTAAAATTTTCTATGTTGTGTTCTAGGTTCTTTTTTCTAGGTTGGGGTTTTTGTATGATTCCCAATTAGAGGCAGCTGGTCATCATATTTAAGTTGTTGTTTTTCCCACTAGTGTTTGTGGGAGATTATTTTGAGTTTACACATGTTGCACCTCTTCGTCACGTTTTGTTTATAGTTTATTGTATGTCTTGCATAGTGCCACATAGAAATAAAGATGTGGAACGATACGCACGCTGTGCCTTGGTCTCCTTCATACGACGACCATGACACAATGGTATGTGGATCTTCGACTGCCTTGCCTTAACTGTCAGGACAATTGTTTTCTGTTCTACAACAGTCTGATTAGGACTGATATTACATGATGATAGTGCCACACCATAATGTTCACTGTTCTGTCTTGACTTATTCCATCTTGTCTGCACATTGAGGAAGATTTTAGTCTGTTTGGTGATACAAAATTCCTGGAGAAGTGGCCTACTCTCTACAAGCAGAAAGTCATTGACCAAAGCCATGGCCTCGCACACAGGCGACCTGCAAGACCTGGTTCAAAATGCGTAAGTAGAAGTGGAAAATGGTTTGCTGGAATAAAAGTATTATACTAATGGAAGGGAGCATCGATTTTGAAAGCAAAATGGAATGATGTGACTTTCAGTGAAAATTAGTACTTTCAAGATGGGACAGTGACATGTCCTCCATTTTGGTCCTTGTCCACCTTCTGCAACCGTCACCTCATGGCCGCAAGGAAAAACCTCAGCCAGACTCACCAGTGACCACATTGTGAAGTTTATCAAGGTGAAGTTAGTTGACTGTTCTGTCCCCAATCCTAATAACTACTTTTTAATAATATGGACAAAACATGGTAAGATCATGTGTAGCTGTAATTTACATTTTCAAACTGAACCGTGATTCATAATAGCACACTAATGAAGATTTACCTTGTAAGTCACCAGACTCTCTTGCCTGTTTTGATGTGCTTTTCAAAGCTCATTTTGTCTTTGGTAACTCGTACAACCAGGATCTGGTAAATGTGTACAATTTCTTGCAAACCACAATTTATGAAATTTATGTTGATACCACTAAGGTTAATCCTAGGGTTGCAGAGTTGAGGTCTCGGATGCTGCATTGAGTTACTAAAAGTTTTGAAGTTGCATAGGAAATAACCTTTTTAATTTCAACTTTTTCATATTCATCTAAAATGTTGTGTTTTGCTTGCATAAGCCCCCAGGCAAATGCTAATTCCTTGACAAAACACTTGAAGTTGGTCCATGGACTTTGTCCAGGAAAGACACTTCATCTTAAATGCGGTCAGGCTGGTTGTTCACAAGTTTATGGCACTTTTTCTGGGTTCAGAAAGCATCTTTATAATGCACATGAACCTTGTTCTGATCATGGTGAAGGCCTCTCTACAGCTGAGTATGTAGCAGTAAGTCATTTTGATGACCTGCCATCAACAAGTTCCCCTTCTGACTCAGTCCTTGTCAATAAGAGTCTTGTAGACAGCTGCGCTGCAACCATAGCTGAACTTAGTGGCAGGTGTAGGTGAAACAACCATTAACTCTTTGGTCATTTCCATGGAAGAGATAGTTGATGATATTCAAGCTAAAGAAGCTGTGAAGTCTGTCTATACAGGAGCCTATTAAAAGTGACAGTGTAAAATGGATCAGTGTTTTGAAAAAATTCAATCCTTTTGCTGTATTAAATTCTGAAAGTAAGAAGGCAGTATTTTACAGAAAAGTGGGTAAGGGTAGACCAGTTGAATACGTTCTTGGTACTAGATTTGATACACAACACAATTGGACTACTGGAGGCTATGATCAAATTGTTACTGATAAATTTGTTTACATCCCAATTTTGAAAGCATTACAGTTTATTTACTAACAACTTAATATAAAGGAGATGATGCAGACTGATTCCAGTTCAAGAGAACTTTATGGCTTATATGATGGAGATCTGTTCAAAAACCATACTCTTTTCAAAACGGAAGCAATTCAGATACAGCTTTTCTATGACTTTGAAACTGGAAATCCTCTTGGCTCAAAACAGGGAATACATAAATTAGGAGCAATCTATTTAACCTTATGGAATTTCTCAAGTTCACCTTATTTCTGCTTTAATATTAATTTGGTTGCTTTAGTTCATGCCCAAGACATCAAATACTTGATCCAATTGTGCAGGATATTAAAGTACTTGAGAGGGATGGAATTATGGTTCCCTTGTATGATCAACCAGTGTATGGAACTATTGTCCAAGTTACAGGTGACAACATTGGTCTTCACTGTCTATTTGGTTTTGTTGAATCATTCAGTGCCAGATATTGTTGCTGCTTTTGTCTTGCTGAGAAAGGACTTTCAGACTGAATTTGATGAAGATTCACCCAAGATAGTTATGCGAACTCAAGCACTTCATGCAGAACACTGCCAAAAAAAGGAGACAAATCCCAGTCTTCCCTCTGTGATGGGTGTTAAATGTTCTTGCATTCTAAACTCCTTGCAGTACTTCAATACATGTGAGAACTTTTGTCGATATTATGCTTGTTATCTTGGAGAGAGGGGCACAATATGAAATTAAACTTCTAACACTGCACTTGATAGACAAGTACACAACAACAAATGAAATAGACAGGAGAATAAAGAGCTTTAACTATGGTTACATGGAGCAAAACAACACAACTCCTGCAGTGAAGTTAGGAGCGGACTCTAATGACTTGGGGTTAAATGCTATCCAGTCCTGGTGTTTACTTTGCAATCTACCACTTATCTTTGGAGACTTAGTTTGTCCAAATGATCTACACTGGTATTTACTGTTGCTTCAAATAGTAAACACTGTATTTTCGCCAATGATATCAAAGGGTAATACAATTTCTTTTGAAACACTTAATTGCAGAACACCACAAGTTATTCAGGCAATTGTTTCCAAAAAAGAGGCTGCTACCGAAGCGTCATTTTATGGTGCGTTTCCCCACATGTATGCTTAAAATTGGACATGTTTTGCATAGCTGGTGCATGCACTATCACGCAAAGCATAATTTATTTAAAAAGCTTCAAAAATGTAACTAAAACACAAGTCAAATAGCAGACATTTAACACCAACAGTCATGAGGTGCTCTTTAAATGTGGTGGGCTGTAAGATGGCTGACTCTTCAGGTACCAATATACACAACACGGTTTTAAATGTTAAATGGGCCAAACACCATGAAAATGTATTGTTTAGTTTGTCGTAAAGTCCATTATGAGATGGTGGATTTTCTGAAAAACTGGCATGTTAAAGATGAGAGGTTACTGCTTACTTTTGCCCTACAAATAATGTCTTGAGCATTTGAATCCATATAGAGTTGGGTGTACAACAGAGGGACCTTACATAGTTGATGTTAAAGCGCTTTTCTGTCACAAAGCATTTGATATACAGATGTCTTACAGTTATGGTGATTCAAGTTTGTCCCATACTGTTTCCTGTGACTCTAAACTGCACAGTAAGCGCTTTAAAACCAAGATGTTTTGTATTGCAATACTGGCTTTGTGGAGGTGGAGTTTTTACTTGTAAATAAGGGTGGACAGATGCCAAAATGTCATTTTAGAGGCCACAATTTTATTTTATCAGTGTTTTTGATATGAGGTGCTAGTTTCACAAAATCCTCCATGTCATTGTTAGATATATTGAGCTTTTTTGTACCGGTACATGTATTAGTGAACAGAGGCCAACATTTCATTTCAGTCCACCATTTTGTTTTATCAGTATTTTGATGTATGTATTGCAAATGTCTTACATTTAAGAATAAAGTGCTTTGTTAAATATTTACTTCTGGTTTATTGACGTTTAGTTGTACAAATGCTACTCTTGACTGATAATATTCAGTTCTATATTGAGTGAATTGGCAGTGGAGGAGTTTCCATGTTAAGTTAAATTTATACACTGAAGAGTAGAAATAACTCTGAAAATTGAACTCTATAACGAGTAATTTTTATTCTATTTATACTGGGACCAGATGTTATCTTTAGAGTAAAAATGTATTCAATTTGAGTAAAAAATGACTTTCCACAAATTATTTCTATATTGAGTGAATTGGCAGTTTCCATGTTACTCTGAATAGTGTATTACAGTTTACAGTTAAATATAAACATTGAATAGAGTAGAAATAACTCTGAAAATTGAACTCTGCAACAAGTAATTTTTACTCTATTTAGACTGGGACCAAATGTTATCTTTTGTAGAATGTAATTGTATTCAATTTGAGAAGTTTACTGTGTACCGAGTTCCAAACTGCCTCTGGAAGCAACCGCACTAACTGTTCGTCAGAGGCTTCATGAAATGGGTTTCCATGGCCGAGCAGCCACACACAAGCCTAAGATCACCATGCACAATAGGAAGCGTCGGCTGGAGTGTTGTAAAGATAGGAAGCGTCGGCTGGAGTGTTGTAAAGCTTGCCGCCATTGGACTCTGGAGCAGTGAAAACGCGTTCTCTGGAGTGATGAATCATTCTCCTCCATCTGGCAGTCTGATGGACAAATCTGGGTTTGGTGGATTCCTGGAGAATGCTACCTGCCCCAATGCATAGTGCCAACTGCAAAGTTTGGTGGAATAATGTTCTGGGGTTGTTTTTCATGGTTTGGGCTAGGCCTCTTAGTTCCATTCTAGACGATTCTGTGGTTCCAACTTTGTGGCAACAGTTTGAGGAAGGCCCTTTCCTGTTTCAGCATGACAATTCCCCAGTGCACAAAGCGAGGTCCATACAGAAATGTTTTGTCGATTGGTGTGAACTTGACTGGCCTGTAGCAGTATTATCATTTATTACACAACCTAACAATTTCACAAGACTTGAGCAACACACACCAGTTTTAATTGGGTATGTTGAGTGTCATATCAGCAAAGTTTGTTACATTTATTCCCAAACATTGTGCAGACCCCCAGAGGTACGTGCAATGCCGTCGGGGTACTTCAAATAAAAATGTGATTCACATTTTCAAACAGTCCATTTGTATTTTCCAACGGGGCTATACATTTGGGTGACGTTTCTCGCCTGAGTAGCCTCGATTCACTGCCAAAAATATAATTAAACCATCTAGTGTTCAACGAAATAACAATACAATGTCAAATAATTAACCTCCAATGGCATTAACTGTTACACTCTTGCGGGAATTCCACTAACGGTCCATACAGTGGCAAGAAAAAGTGTGAACCCTTTGGAATTACCTGGATTTCTGCATAAATTGGTAATCAAATTTGATCTGATCATCTAAGTCACAACAGACACATAGTGCTTCAACTAATAACACAAGTTATTGTATGTTTGTTGACTATATTGAATACATCATTTAAACATTCGCAGTGTTGGTTGGAAAAAGTGTATGAACCCCAAGGCTAATGATTTCTCTAAAAGCTAATTGGAGTCAGGAGATACCTAACCTGGAGTCCAATCAATGAGACGGGATTTGAGATGTTCGTTAGAGCTGCCCTGCCCTCTAAAAAAACACTCAAAAAATTGAGTTTGCTATTCACAAGAATCATTGCCTGATGTGAACCATGCCTCGAACAAAAAGATATCTCAGAAGAATTATTGACTTGCGCAAAGCTGGAAAGGGTTACAAAAGTATCTCTAAAAGCCTTGATGTTCATCAGTCCATGGTAAGACAAATTGTCTGTAAATGGAGAAAGTTCAGCACTGTTACTACTCTCCCTAGGAGTGGCCCTCCTGCAAAGATGACAGCAAGAGCACAGCGCAGAATGCTCAATGAGGTTAAGAAGACTCCTAGATTGTCAACTAAAGACTTCAAGAAATCTCTAGAACATGCTAACATCTCTGTTGACGAGTCTACAATACGTAAAACACTAAACAAGAATGGTGTTCATGGGAGGACACCACGGAAGAAGCCACTGCTGTCAAAAAAAAACATTGCTGCACGTCTGAGGTTCGCAAAATAGCACCTGGATGTTTCACAGCGCTACTGGCAAAATATTCTGTCGACAGATTAAACTAAGGTTGAGTTGTTTGGAAGGAACACAACACTATATGTAAGATCAGATGAAATGTTATGACCAATTTATGCAGAAATCCAGGTAATTGCAAAAGGTTCACATACTTTTTCTTGCCACTGTATGTAGCCAAACGTAGCTGCTGCTCGTCCCATTTGCTCGAAAATTGATAAATGGTTAAAAAAAAGTAAGGCCTGCATCCTTAGACACATACCAGCTCTGATGGAGAGGATATGTTTTAAGTACCGGACAGCTTTGTGACATCAAATGGACTTTGGTGGTCAAGATGTGTTGGTATCTGTACTGATGGCGCAAAGGCCATGACAGGGAGACATAGTGGAGGGGAAACGTGCTTGCAAGCAGTTGCTCCCAACACCACTTTGGTACACTGCAGCATCCACCGAGAGGCTCTTGCTGCCAAGGGAATGCCTGACAGCTTGAAAAACCTTTTGGACACTACAGTGAAAATGGTTAACTTTGTTAAAGTATGGCCCATGAGCTCTCGTGTATTTTCTGCATTGTGCAGTGGCCATGTAACGCTTTTACAGTGAGCTGGTTATCAAGGGGCAAAGTATTGACACGTTTTTTTGAATTGAGAGACGCACTTAGTTTTATTTTCTGACCATAATTTTCACTTGTCTTTCATGATGAGTTTCTCACATGACTGGCCTATCTGGGTGATGTTTTTTCTCACCTGAATGATCTGAATCTAAGATTACAGGGACTCTCCGCAACTATATTCAATGTGCGGGACACAATTGAGGCTATGATTAAGAAGTCGGTGCTCTTCTGTCTGCTTTAACAAGGACAACACAGGTCTTTCCATCATTGTATGATTTTTTTGTGTGCAAATGAACTCAAGCTTATGGGCAAAGTCAAATGTGATACAGCGAAGCACCTGAGTGAGCTGGATGTGCAATTACACAGGTACTTTCCCGAAACGGACGACACAAAAGGGATTCGTTATCCCTTTCTTGCCCAGCCTCCAGTCCACTTACCGATAACTGAACAAGAGAGCCTCATCGAAATTGCAACATACTGTTCTGTGAAAATTGAATTTAATCAGAAGCCACTGACAGATTTCTGGATAGGGCTGCGCTCAGAATATCCTGCCTTGGCAAATCGTGCTGTTAAGACACTGATGCCCTTTGCAACCACTTACCTATGTGAGAGTGGATTCTCGGCCCTCACTAGCATGAAAACTAAATACAGGCAGACTGTGTGGAAAATGATTTAAGACACTCTCTCCAATACAACCCAACATGGCAGAGTTATGTGCATCCTTTCAAGCACACCCTTCTCATTAACCTGTGGTGAGTTATTCACAATTTTTTATGAAGAAATAACGTTTTATTTGTAAGATGGCTAAATAAAGAGCAAAATGATTTATTGTTATTATTATTTGTGCCCTGGTCCTATACGAGCTCTTTGTTACTTCCAACGAGCCGGGTTGTGACAAACTCACTCATTCTTATGTTTAATAAATGTATCGTATAATGATGGCAAAAAAATTACATTTGAGAGTGTGCTGAACCTGGTGCTAGAGGGGGTATGCAGCTGAAGGTGGAATGTTTTGAAGGGGTACGGGACTATAAAAAGCTTGGGAACCACTGTGTTAAATAAAAACAGCTGCTGCTTCATTATGAGAGAGGCTGCCAGATGCGGCTTATTATGTACATTTCAATCCAACACTGTTTATTCAGACAGACTGTCTGTCTGTAACTAGGCCACTACAGCCTTGAGTGTACAGTGTGTGCTGAATCCTGCCTGTCCTGCCTGGCCCTTTCTTTGTAGGTGAACACAGAGCGCTTTGAGTCGGAGACCAGGGTGATAAACCATGTGGGGGGGAGGCTGGCCCAAGGTCGTCGACCCTCAGGAGATGGAGCAGACTATCTGCTTCAGGAAGAAAGTGGAGAAAGACAAGCATTATTTCAGCACCATCATGCAGCTGGGCAGTGTGTGTCAGACATCAGTCAGTCAAGTAGCCACGATATGGCCCGGGTCATAGATTTTTCAATGTAATTTTATTGAATTAATCACTAGTGTATGACATTATGCCATATCTAAGTAATACGTCCTACAGCAGCATATCACCCTGCATCCCACTGATGTCTTTCCTCTGAAGCTACAGTAAGCAGGGTTGGTCCTGGTCGGTCCCTAGATGGGAGACCAGATGCTGCTGGGTGTGGTGTTGGAGGGCCAGTAGGAGGCACTCTTTTCTCTGATAATTTTTTTTTGGGGGGGGGACATTGCCCTGTGTAAGTTGCTGTCTTTTGGATGGGACATTAAATGGGTGTCCTGACTCTCTGTGGTCAGTAAGAATCCCATGGCACTTATCGTAAGAGTATGGGTGTTAACTGGCCCTGAATCT
This sequence comes from Salmo trutta, assembly GCF_901001165.1. NCBI lineage: Eukaryota > Metazoa > Chordata > Actinopteri > Salmoniformes > Salmonidae > Salmo > Salmo trutta. The sequence goes on along the minus strand of NC_042966.1, from coordinate 23,713,415 downwards.
AGGCCGTCGTTTAAATAAGAATTTAGTTTTAACTGGTTTGCCTAGTTAAATAAAGGTTAAATAAAAAAAGTAATCTACATTGCCCCAAAGCCATTTCTTAGCTTCTGCAGTAGTGTAATAGATAGAGAAAATGACCAGTTCTGAAAGGGAGAGAGTAAGAAGTGTTCCTCTCTATCTCTGATCACAGCCCTCCTCTGTTCCTCCCGTTTGAACACATAACATGGAGCACAGCATCAAGCAGAACAATTCCATCGACATCTACCAGGAGTACTTTGAAGGGGAGGAGGAGGAGGAGGTGGTGGTGGAGGAGTCAAAACCATCAATGTTTTTAAGTGCTTCCATGACCTCTATTAACCTATCGTTCAAAATTGTTACAGTTACATGGCAGCAGGGCATAGTTATTGCCCACATAGAATCCACAAATGATGTATATTACCAGTGTATTGTGTCCGTCTGAGTGGTTTTTGATCTTACAGAGACCCGAACAAGATAAAACACACTGGCACCAGTCTGTCTTGGCATCCCGATGGCAGCCGCAAGCTGGCTGTGGCCTACTCCTCATTGGAGTTCCAGCAAGTCTCTAAAGACATTAGCTACAACTCCTATATATGGGACATTGGTAGGTGTATGACTCAAACATGTCTCTTATTTATATTTTCCTTTCTAACAGAGGGAATATCATTGCAATAGCTGTGGCAGTGAGATTTACTAATTTGTCATCTTAATTGATAGTTCAGAAAGTCAAAGTGGACTACAAAGTATTAATTAATTGAATCCCCTGTGTTGCCTCTTCAGAGAATCGCAATAAGCCAGAGATGACCCTGAAACCTGTCTCTCCACTGGTCTGTCTGGAATACAAACCCCCAAAGACTCACATCCTGGTAGGAGGTAGCTACAATGGCCAGATCGGTGGGTCCTTCAACAGCTGTATCATGCTTCCTGTCAGCTCAGGAACAATGTCCTTAGGAGATTACTGTGCAGTGTAAAGAACTTTGGAGGCATAGTCAAGTCATCCAATATACTACCTACTCTCAGACTGCAGCTATTTGTAAATGTTATAAAGGTTCCAGTTATGTAATGTCTGGATTTGTCCGGATGCTCTTTTGAGCATTTAAGTACATTGCCTCTAGATGTTTGTTTAGGCTCTGACAGTTAATAGTTATGTGTTGTGTGTTCTTGTCATTTGTGTGTTTTGTGCGTGCATGCATGTGTGTTTGAAAGTACACTAAGTAAAATGTCTGAGCAGCTTATTGGGACACTCGCAAGGGCAGCTAGCCAGTGGAAATGTCCACACTAGAGCACAGCCACAGAGACCCTGTCTACAAAGTAATCTGGTTGCAGTCAAAGACTGGAACCGATACCTTCTCTGCGTCTAAGGACGGCCATGTGAACCAAGCCTCCAATAGAAGCAATAAAAGCCTTTGTCACCTTATCCCTTTCTCAAGCCAAGCAGGCACAATAGGCCAGGGTGGCACAAAACGCTCCGGACTCATGGGCAGTGAAGTCTGATACTCTTGGTCCGGGACAGGTGCACTTTCTCTGACCTTCAATTGCCATTTGGCCATAGCCAGAAGTTATGTAATAATGCATCTATTGAAGGCAAGGAGACTGTGACTGATCGGCCCTGAGTTGACCACTGGTCTCTGTCTAAGGTGCTGTGGTGGGGCATTCGTAAGATGAGCGACCCCACAGAGAGGCTGGTACTGGACCCTAACAAGAAGTGCAATCTGGGGGTGATGACACTGGAGTTTGAGACCACTATGGTGCTGAGGCTCTCTAGACTGGACTATCCCCCTGATGTTTCACTGTTGATGAATTAAGAGTATGGATTAGCCTAACATCTTCTTGTATGAACTGGTCCAAGTGGGAGATCCAGTATGTTATCTCTTTGTATTTGTACATAAGGAAGACCTAAAATTTAATGATGTTTTCTCTTTTTCTTATTCAGACCACAAAGTTTATGGTGGGAACAGAGCAAGGGTCTCATGTAACCGAAAGGCCAAGACCCCAGCTGAGAAGATGGTGTGCACGTACAGCGGTCCTCACGGCCCAATCTACGCCCTGCAAATGAACCCGTTCTTCCTCAAGAACTTCCTGACCGTAGCCGATTGGACAGCCCACATCTGGTCCGAAGACATCAAGGAGTCGTCCATCATGTGGACAAAGCAAAGGGTCCCTCTGATACAACATAATACAGACCAATGATATAGCTAATTCACAGATGGATAAATTACTCTTTTTAGGTTCTAATACATATATCCAGTAATTTGGCCCCTCCTGTAATATTGACCTAATGTAAAATGACCTCTGTTGGTTGCTGTAGATAGACTATATGCTATCTGTCAGAAGGCTGATGGAGTCCAGTATGGCCCTCTGTGTTCTTCGCCATCAAAATGGACGGGATACTAGACATTTGGGACTTCCTCTTCAAACACAACGACCCCACACTCAGTCTGCAAGTATTATCATACACCTCATCCAGCCTTTACTCAGCACCTGCCAAGCCTAAATGACCATGTGAAACCCCTTTCTGTTGTGTTATCATTGGTAGAATTATTGTATGATGATGCCAAAGAAAATCCTCGGATGGACATAAGTTATATTCTATTGTTTTCTAGGTGTGTGAGGTGGCTCTTTACAGCCAGCAGGTGCAGGATAATGGGTGCTTCCTGGCCTGTGGACACCAAGGACGAGGACACCAAGGAGGGAGAGGAGAGCGCCGAGGAGCTAGTAATGCACATGGAGACCGAGTTCTATGAGATGGTGGAGGCTGAGCTGAAAAAGCGAAGAGGAAGAAAAAAAGGTTTGAAGGGATTGAATGGAAAGAAAAAAAAACGTTCTCAAAATTCCTTGCCGTTAATGAATTTTTTGCAAATCCAGTCAGTTTTCCACATTGATCCAATGTCATCACAATTATTTCTGTTGTTGAAATGCTGTGGAAACAATGTTGATTCAACCAGTTTGTGCCCAGTGGGTTATTATTAATCATTTATACTCTGTGGTATGACTGAGTTAGTTGGCTATTTCATTAGGATAACAAACAACACTACCCTTCAATAGCATTCGTCTGGCAATACATTCACATCAGGTGGCCTATATACAGTAACAGCATGAACTCCAAAACTGTGTTCTGTGCACCACGCCTGCTCTGATTTTATTTTATTTAGGATCCCCATTAGTCTTACTGGGTGTCCGACACAACAAAAAATACATTACAGACAAAATACTTTACAATTTACATAGTCAATTTATGATCTCATAGTTGATCATGTGTGGATGAGGTATCATATTGTCCATTCATGCTGGGATTAGTAATTATACTGTATCTAAAGAGCAGGTTTTCTTTTTCTGCAGAAGCACCTTCCCTGCAGTGCATGCCATGATTGAGCTCCATCCTGTGAAGAGTGTTTTGACAGAGAGAGAGCTTGGACAATAGATGAAGAGACACTCATGTCACAATGCCATTACAGGAGTTAAAGTTACTGTGTAATATAGGTTGTCAAGGGTTCATAAAGTGAGATGGGGCTGGTGAGAGGGTATGAATTTGGTTTAAACTAACCCTATGACACACCAACCACTTAAGTAATATCAAAATGAATTGTTTTGACTGAAGTCGTTGCTGTCCTCCGCCTGCCTGTATGACGTCACCATTGATAGTTACCTGTCAAACATAGCTGCACCTCTTTGTCCAATGGTAACAAATGTACCCTTGTTTTGGTCCACTGGCCCATAAAAATTAGGGCTTGGGGTCTATATATAAACTCAGCAAAAAAAGAAATGTCCTCTCACTGTCAACTGTGTTTATTTTCAGCAAACTTAACATGTGTAAATATTTATATGAACATAACAAGATTCAACAACTGAGACATAAACTGAAAAATGTCCACAGACATGTGACTAACAGAAATTGAATAATGTGTCCCTAAACAAAGGAGGGGTCAAAATCAAAAGTAACAGTCAGTATTATTAATTTTTTTCACCTTTATTTAACCAGGTAGGACAGTTGAGAACAAGTTGTCATTTACAACTGCGACCTGGCAGAGATGAAGCAAAGCAGTGCGACAAAAACAACAACAGAGTTACACATGGGATAAACAAACGTACAGTCAATAACAATAGAAAAATCTGTATACGGTGTGTGCAAATGAGGTAAGGCAATAAATAGGCCAATAGTGGCGAAGTAATTACAATTTAGCAATTTACACGAGTGATATATGTGCAGATGAGGATGTGCAAGTAGAAATACTGGGGTGCAAAAGAGCAGAAAATCAAATATGGGGATGAGGTTGTCACGTCCTGGCCAGTATATAAGGTTAATTGTTTTGGAGTTTGGTCAGGGCGTGACAGAGGGTATTTGTTTTATGTGGTTCAGGGTGGTGTGTTTGTTTAAGGGTGTTTGTTTTAGTAATTCCGGGTGTTGGTTTATGTTTAGGTATTTCTATGTGGAGTCTAGTATGTCTGTTTCTATGTCTGGTGAATTGGTGTTGGGACTCTCAGTTGAAGGCAGGTGTTTTCTATCTGCCTTTGATTGAGAGTCTCATAAATGAGGGTGTGTTTGTGTTTGTGTTTTGGTGGGTGATTGTTCTGTGTAAAGCACTATGCTTTGCCAGACTGTTTTGTTGTTCGTTTGTTCTAGTGGTTTTGTTATTTTGTATTCAGTTGTTTTTGTAAGTGAATAAATCTAAATATGAGCATACACGTACCTGCTGCATATTGGTCCACATTTTCCGATGACGATTTCGTTATCTCGTCAGAGGACGAAGACAACCGTGACAGAATCACCCACCTCTCAAGGACCAAGCAGCAGAGGAAGGAGCAGACGGTTTTCGAAGAGGACAAACGAGAGAGATGGACTTGGGAGGAGATCTTGGAGGGAGAAGGCTCCTACACTTGGGAGGAAATCCAAGCAGGGAAAGATCGCCTTCCTTGGAAACAGGTGGTACGCGAGAGAGAGGAAAGGAGTAAGGCGGGTATGGACCGGGAACGTTTCCGAGGGACAAGACTGGCGTTGAAGCACGAGAGGCACCCCCAAGAAAATTTTGGGGGGGGGCACACGGGTAGTTTGGCTAGGCCTAGGAAGAGCCGGAGGCCAGCTACCCGTGGTTATATGGAGGAGCGTATGAGGTGGGGAGCGCCATGTTTCGCTGAGAAGCGCAATATCTCACCCATACGCACGCACAGTCCGGTGCGAGTTATTCCAGCCCCTCGCAGGTGCCGTGCTAGAGCGGGCATCCAGCCTGGTAGGAGGATGCCTGCGCAGCGCATCTGGTCGCCGGTACGCCTCCGAGGACCAGGCTACCCAACTCCCGCTCTACGCACGGCTACCATCAAGCCCCTGCACAGCCCAGTCTGCCCTGTACGAGCACTCCGCTCGTGCAGGGCTACTAGTTCCATCGAGCCAAGGCGGGTTGTGCAGGAGGTAAGATCTAGACCGGCTGTGCGCCTCCATAGCCCTGGGTTTCCAGCTCCTGTCTCTCGTGCGGACCCGGAAGTGCGTCCACCCAGTCCGACTCGTCCTGTTCCCGCTCCCCGCACTAAACGGCAAGTGCGTAAACCCAGCCTCGCCAGTCAACAGTCGTCGGAGCTGCCCGCCAGTCAACAGTCGTCGGAGCTGCCCGCCAGTCAACAGTCGTCGGAGCTGCCCGCCAGTCAACAGTCGTCGGAGCTGCCCGTCAGTCAACAGTCGCCGGAGTGGTCAGACTGCGCTGAACTGCCGGAGTGGTCAGACTGCGCTGAACTGCCGGAGTGGCCAGACTGCGCTGAACTGCCGGAGTGGCCAGACTGCGCTGAACTGCCGGAGTGGCCAGACTGCCCTGAACTGCCGGAGTGGCCAGACTGCCCTGAACTGCCGGAGTGGCCAGACTGCCCTGAACTGCCGGAGTGGCCAGACTGCGCTGAACTGCCGGAGTGGCCAGACTGCGCTGAACTGCCGGAGTGGCCAGACTGCCCTGCACTGCCGGAGTGGCCAGACTGCCCTGAACTGCCGGAGTGGCCAGTCTGCCCTGAACTGCCGGAGTGGCCAGTCTGCCCTGAACTGCCGGAGTGGCCAGTCTGCCCTGAACTGCCGGAGTGGCCAGTCTGCCCTGAACTGCCGGAGTGGCCAGTCTGCCCTGAACTGCCGGAGTGGCCAGTCTGCCCTGAACTGCCGGAGTGGCCAGTCTGCCCTGAACTGCCGGAGTGGCCAGTCTGCCCTGAACTGCCGGAGTGGCCAGTCTGCCCTGAACTGCCGGAGTGGCCAGTCTGCCCTGAACTGCCGGAGTGGCCAGTCTGCCCTGAACTGCCGGAGTGGCCAGTCTGCCCTGAACTGCCGGAGTGGCCAGTCTGCCCTGAACTGCCGGAGTGGCCAGTCTGCCCTGAACTGCCGGAGTGGCCAGTCTGCCCTGAACTGCCGGAGTGGCCAGTCTGCCCTGAACTGCCGGAGTGGCCAGTCTGCCCTGAACTGCCGGAGTGGCCAGACTGCCCCGAGCTGACAGACTGCCCAGACTGCCCCGAGCCGCCAGACTGCCCCGAGCCGCCAGACTGCCCTGAACCGCCAGACTGCCTGGAACGGCCAGAACCTGAGCCGCCTCCAATATAGGTGGGTTGGGGAGGGGGGGTGTAGCACAGTGCCGTCGTTGACGGCAGCCACCCTCCCTTCCCTCCCTTTAGTAAGGGGGAATTTTCTTTTGGGTATTGTTTGGGGGGAATTTTTTTTTTTGTTAAGGTGCTTCTGGGGTAGCACCTTTAAGGGGGGGGTACTGTCACGTCCTGGCCAGTATATAAGGTTAATTGTTTTGGAGTTTGGTCAGGGCGTGACAGAGGGTATTTGTTTTATGTGGTTCAGGGTGGTGTGTTTGTTTAAGGGTGTTTGTTTTAGTAATTCCGGGTGTTGGTTTATGTTTAGGTATTTCTATGTGGAGTCTAGTATGTCTGTTTCTATGTCTGGTGAATTGGTGTTGGGACTCTCAGTTGAAGGCAGGTGTTTTCTATCTGCCTTTGATTGAGAGTCTCATAAATGAGGGTGTGTTTGTGTTTGTGTTTTGGTGGGTGATTGTTCTGTGTAAAGCACTATGCTTTGCCAGACTGTTTTGTTGTTCGTTTGTTCTAGTGGTTTTGTTATTTTGTATTCAGTTGTTTTTGTAAGTGAATAAATCTAAATATGAGCATACACGTACCTGCTGCATTTTGGTCCTCATTCACCAACGACAACCGTGACAGAGGTAGGTAGTTGGTTGGATGGGCTATTTACAGATGGGCTGTGTACGGCTGCAGCGATCGGTAAGCTGTTCTGACAGCTGACGCTTAAAGTTAGTGAGGGAGATATGTTTCCAACTTCAGTGATTTTTGCAATTCGTTCCAGTCATTGGCAGCAGAGAACTGGAAGGAAAGGCGGCCAAAGGAGGTGTTGGCTTTGGGGATGACCAGTGAAATATACCTACTGGAGCGTGTGCTACAGGTGGGTGCTGCTATGGTGACCAGTAAGCTGAGATAAGGTGGAGCTTTACCTAGCAAAGACTTATAGATGACCTGGAGCCAGTGGGTTTGGTGACGAATATGTAGCGAGGACCAGCCAACGAGAGCATACAGGTCGCAGTGGTGGGTAGTATATGGGGCTTTGGTGACAAAACAGAGGGCACTGTGATAGACTGCATCCAATTTGCTGAGTAGAGTGTTGGAGGCTATTTTGTAAATGACATTGCCGAAGTCTAGGATCGGTAGGATAGTCAGTTTTACAAGGGTATGTTTGGTAGCATGAGTGAAGGAGGCTTTGTTGTGAAATAGGAAGCCGATTCTAGATTTAACTTTATATTGGAGATCCTTAACCTGTCTGGGAACCTGGGACGCTTGCGTCCCACCCTAGTCAACAGCCAGTGGAATCGCGTCGCGCGAAATACAAATACCTCATAAATGCTATAACTTCAATTTCTCAAAGATATGACTATTTTACACCATTTTATAGATACACCTCTCCTGAATCAAACCACGTTGTCCGATTTCAAAAAGGCTTTACAGCAAAAGCAAAACATTAGATTATGTTAGGAGAGTACCCAGCCAAAAAAAATCACACTGCCATTTTCAAAGCAACTAGCATGCATCACAAATACCCAAAACACAGCTAAATGCAGCACTAACCTTTGACAATCTTCATCAGATGACACTCCTAGGACATCATGTTACACAATACATGCATTTTTTGTTCGATAAAGTTCATATTTATATATAAAAACAGCATTTTACATCGGCGTGTGACGTTCAGAAAATATTTTCTCTCAAATGCTTCTGGTGAATCAGCGCTACAATTTACAAAATTACTATTCGAAAACATTGTTAAAATTTAATATTGTCATTCAAAGAATTATAGATTAACATCTCGTGAATGCAACCGCATTGCCAGATTTAAAAATAACTTTACTGGGAAATCACACTTTGCAATAAACGACGTGGTATGCTCAGAAAAATAGGCTAGGCGATACATGTTAGCGCCATCTTGGAACCATCTAAAATCAAAAATACTATTGTAAATATTCCCTTACCTTTGATTATCTTCATCAGAAGGCACTTCCAGGAATCCCAGGTCCACAACAAATGTAGTTTTGTTCGAAAAAGTTAATAATTTATGTCCCAATAGTTCCTTCTTGTTAGCGCGTTCCGAAGGCTACTCATAATGTACGAGGCGCGCTGGACTTGTCGTCACGAATGTGCAAAAAATATATATTTACGTTCGTTCAAACATGTCAAACGTTGTATAACAAATCTTTAGGGCCTTTTTCAACCAGAGCTTCAATAATATTCAAGGCGGACGATTGCATTGTCTTACTAAACGTTTCGGAACAAAAGGGTTCCCATGGGCGCCTGCGTCGTAGTAATGGCCCTCCCCCTGTGACCAAATTCCCAAGCCTCTCTTTGGGTCAGTTTCTACCATAGACTCAAACCACTTTGTAAAGACTGTTGACATCTAGTGGAAGCCTTAGGAAGTGCTAAATGAATAATAAGTCCCTGTGTGTTTCAATGGCAAAGGCTTGAAAGTGATTCCACACATCAGATTTCCACTTCCTGTTAGGATTTGTCTCAGGGTTTTGACTGCCATATGAGTATTATTATACTCACAGACACCATTCAAACAGTTTTAGAAACTTTAGTGTTTTCTATCCAAATCTACTAATTATATGCATATTGTAGTTACTGGGCAGGAGTAGTAACCAGATTAAATCGGGTACGTTTTTTAACCGACCGTGCAAATACTGCCCCCTATCCCCAACAGGTTTTAATGTGAGTCTGGAAGGAGAGTTTACAGTCTAGCCAGACACCTAGGTATTTGTAGTTGTCCACATATTCTAAGTCAGAACTGTCCAGAGTAGTGATGCTAGTCGGGTGGGCGGCTGCGGGCAGCAATCGGTTGAAGAGCATTCATTTCGTTTTACTAGCATTTAAGGGTAGTTGGAGGCCACGGAAGGAGTGTTGTATGGCGTTGAAGCTCATTTGGAGGTTTGTTAACAGTGTCCAAAGAAGTGCCAGATGTAGACAGAATGGTGTCGTCTGCGTAGAGGTGGATCAAAGAATCACCCGCAGCAAGAGCGATATCATTGATTTATACAGAGAGTCGGCCCGAGAATTGAACCCTGTGGCACCCACATAGACTGCCAGAGGTCCGGAGCACAGGCCCTCCGATTTGACACACTGAACTCTATCTGAGAAGTAGTTGGTGAACCAGGCGAGGCAGTCATTAGAGAAACCAAGGCTGTTGAGTCTGCCGATAAAAATACGGGGATTGACAGAGTCGAAAGCCTTGGCCATGTCGATGAAGACGGCTGCACAGTACTGTCTTTTATTGATGGCGTTTATGATATCGTTTAGTACCTTGAGCGTGGCTGAGGTGCATCCGTGACCAGCTCAGAAACCAGATTGCATAGCGGAGAAGGTACGGTTGGATTCGAAATGGTCATGATCTGTTTGTTCACTTGGCTTTCGAAGACTTTAGAAAGGCAGGGCAGGATGGATTTAGGTCTGTAACAGTTTGGGTCTTGAGTGTCTCCCCCTTTGAAGCGGGGGATGAGCGCGGCCGCTTTCCAATCTTTTGGAATCTCAGATGATACCAAAGAGAGTTGAACAGGCTAGTAATAGGGGTTGCAACAATGGCGGCGGATAATTTTAGGGAGAGAGGGTCCAGATTGTCTAGCCCAACTGATTTGTAGGGATCCAGATTTTGCAGCTCTTTGAGAACATCAGCTGTCTGGATTTGGGTGAAGGAGAAGCGGGAGGGGGGCTTGGGCTAGTTGCTGCGGGGGGTGCAGAGCTGTTGGCCGAGGTTGGGGTATTCAGGTGGAGAGCATGGCCAGCCGTAGAGAGATGCTTATTGAAATTCTCGATTATCATGGATTTATCAGTGGTGACAGTGTTTCCTAGTCTCAGTGCAGTGGGCAGCTAGGAGGAGGTACTGTTATTCTCCATGGACTTTACAGTGTCCCAAAACGTTTTGGGATTAGTGCTGCAGGATGCAAATTTCTGTTTGAAAAAGCTAGCTTTTGTTTTTATTTAATTTAATTTCTTGCCCTGGCCACATCTGCAGTCCTCATGCCTCCTTGCAGCATGTTCACACAGATGAGCAGGGACCCTGGGCATCTTTCCTTTGGTGTTTTTCAGAGTCAGTAGAAAGGCCTCTTTAGTGTCCTCTAAGTTTTCATAACTGTGACCTTAATTGCCTTGTCTGTAAGCTGTTAGTGTCTTAACGACCGTTCCACAGGTGCATGTTCATTAATTGTTTATGGTTCATTGAACAAGCATGGGAAACAGTGTTTAAACCCTTTACGATGAAGATCTGTGAAGTTATTTGGATTTTTACTAATTATCTTTGAAAGACAGGGTCCTGAAAAAGGGACGTTTCTTTTTTTGCTGAGTTTAGCTACTGTATGTAAGCTCGTCTAGAGAATACAAAATGTATAACCTGTAAATCTGACTAAATTGAATTTTCCCCAATATTAATCTGTGCTGTGGTGGCACTTTTGAAATGTGTTTGTCCCCATAATAACAGAATCTCCCATGACGAAAATATTTTATAATAAGAAAATAGAAGTGAATGGAATGGATTGTTGGTAATTTTGACTTTTCAGTGATGTCAAAGCGATGTTTACTTCTTATTTAATTGTCAATTACTTACAGGTATATACAGTACATTCTGTGCTCACAAACCAATGATGTAATATCATTATGAGAAAGACGTCTGTGAAGAGAAAGAAGTCAGACAAGGAACACCATAACAACATGATGTTCCACATGTCATCTTGAATCAATCAAATGAAGACAGCAAGGCATTTTCTATAATAGAGACATTCTTAATGAGTCATGTGGAATTCAATAATTGTATTGAGTTGTTATTCATTTTTAATTATTTGATATACAGTATATGCTGTATATACAGTTCCAGTCAAAAGTTTGGACACAGCTACTCATTCTAGGTGTTTTCTTTATTTTTTTTACTATTTTCTACATTGTAGAATAATAGTGAAGACATTAAAACTATGAAATAACACATTTGGAATCATGTAGTAACCAGAAAAAGTTTTAAACAAATCAAAACATCTGACCCATGTGAATACCATACATGTGGATTTAAAAAACATGATACATTACAACAAAATAAGCACTTTTCGGTGTTAAGAAATCATTTGGGTCTCACCTGTAACCTGGCACAGATGCCTTTGTTAAACGTGTTTTATAATTGATTATGTTATTCTAGAAACCGCAGTCAAATTGTATTTAAATCTGGCGGGAAAGCAAGGGCACTACGTAATTTGGAGAGCCATTTGCGCAATGTTTTGCGCCATGGATTTGTCCACCAGATGTCGTCATTGGGCTGCGGCAAATCGAAGAAGCAGCCGTGTTTTACGCGCCTCTGGTTATGCTCATGAGGCTCTGAAGAATGCCTCTGTGCTGCTGATCTCGGGTATCCAGGAACACAACACACGAGTCGTTAGAGGAGAAAAGAAAAGGCGAGAGTGAAGGAGAATAGAAGGGCAGTTTTAGTAGACAGGTCGACACCTGCCATTCTCCGTCCGCATTCTCGTCAGTATCCTTGTCTGTTTTCAAAGACATGGGTGAATAAACAACCTAATTATTTCTTTAAACAGAATAGATTAAACGGAATGTACTCGTTTTACGCGATTATATCAGGCTTGAAAGAGCGCACTTTTGGCGAGTGGACTGGCGTTTATTTAACCGTAGAAAAATGATCCTAACTATTTTGACGCGGAAAGGTAGAGGTTTGTTTGTAGGCTACATTGACAAGTAGTACAGGTGGTTTTGAGAGGGGTCGTGCAGGTATTGTGCAGGATGTCTGACCGATGTCCAGTTTAGTAGCCTGTATAGACGGCCACTATTTTCTAACAAGTCGAGGACACTCCAACTACAAGTGGCCATGAAGGACACTGGCGAATCAAAGGACCACCAACTAACAGTAAGTACAATACCGTAGCCTACCTATACATCATCACACCTGTTTACTATTACTGCAAGAACAGCAGTAATGTTGTATAGCCTACCGGTATGGGGACATTTAAGTGTAATATGCCACATGGAAGTCGTGACTTTAGATAATTGTGTAGACTAGATTGTAGCCTATATGCCCGTTGGTTCTGGGTTGCTGAGTTGAATGCCACTCAAACTGGTATTTTATTCAGATAGCCCACATTAAAGATTAGAATAAAATACAATACAAGTTTATTATAGCCTAAATTTACATTACTAAGCAAATTATGCCTTTATTACAGTACCTCTTGCCTCAGTCACATATGGAGACATTTGTTTACCTTTAACATTGAATTCCCATGTCATAAGTCAATAGTTGGCCATCTCCACACAGACCTTATTCTTTCCCAGTGGTTCCAGCCTGTGTAATATACCATATCTGAATTATTAACATGGCTCATTTCAGTTCCCCAGTCTCATCTTCTCCACTATGTCATACACTGACTAGCTCCACAGCACTGGTGATGGAAAATATGAATCCCCGTTGTCTGTGGAATGACTGAATTGTCCTGTAAAGGTTTAATTCATATGGATCAATGTCAGAGCTGAATGTATGGCCTGTATCATTCCCATATCTACCCACTGAACATGTTATTTTGACTCTGCCACATCTGCCTCATCCTTCTATCTAATAACATAACATTAGTTACCTATTTCACTAACAAGCAACATTACCGCCCTACAATTTCATTCTGCAAGACATTCACACCAGGTGGCCTATTCAGTCTGACTGTATCAACTCAGAGACTGTTTTCTATGCACCGCTGCAGCCCTGATTATCTAATAGTTTTATAACGTGTGGATGGGTTATCAGTCTATACATTGGTCTGTCTTGGTCTATCTAAGTATCGAGAGAGAGAGAGAGAGAGAGAACTCTGTTAAACAGAGGGTAACCATGATCATTTACTTTATCCTTTGCTCTTGTTGACTTGTGAATGGCAACAGACTATTGCTGTGGTGTGAATGAAGAATCTCCTTGATTATGTTATTTGCTGTGGAAGCTCTAACCTTTTCAAAGCACTGTGAAAGTTCTAACTGTGAAAGCTCTAACCTTGCATTGTTCTCTCTGTGAAATCTCTAACCCTGTTGTCGTCACTGTGTCTCTCTCTGAAAGCTCTAACCGTCTTCTACCTGTGTGTCTCTCTGTGAAATGTTTAACCCTGTGTTGTTTTTGTGTTTCTCTGTGAAAGGTCCAAACCTGTGTTATTGTAGTTGTGTGTTGCTCTAATTGTGAAAGCTCTAAGCCTGTGTTTTTCAACCTGTGTGTCTCCCAGGTGGCCCTGAGGATCAGACCCCTCAGCGATTCTGAGCGGGAAGAGGCAGCCACCATAGTGGCCCACAGAGTGGACAACCAGGTTAGATGACCCGCCGTGTGTGTTTGCGTGTGTGTTCATGCGTGCTCATTCTTGCGTTTGTGTGTATCTGTGCAAGCTCGCAAGTTGTTCCAGGCAAGTTGTTCCCTCGCATCCAGTCACAAGGCCTGCTTCACATATATAATGTATCTGCAGGTGCATGCACTTTTCACAGCAGCACAGTATAGCTGGTCTAAACCAAGTGAGGTTGATCACTGTGTGTGTGCATCAACGCTCAGATGTCACACTGCGCAGTGAGTCAGTCGGTTGATTAAGTAAGGTCCATTTCATGTTGAATGTTAAAGGTGTGTGTGTGTGTGAGAGAGAGAGGGAGAGATGCGTGAGGATGGCTCTGTATTGTGATTCAGTGGATTGTTATTGTTTAGAGAGACCTCTTTGATAGAGGATGGAAATTGGATTAATTCTGAAGAAAGAAGGCAGCCAAGACATGTCTGGACTGTAGCAAAGGAGGACATGATGTGTGTGAAACAGCTTTGTGCCGTTATTGAATGCTCCTATCCTTGATGGAACTGCTATTTGAGACCCACCATTTATCATTCTGCCACTATTATGAACATAGAGAATACTATGAGCTTATTTGGCGATCGTTCTATTTCCATTCAGTCTATGTATTTAACTGAAATACCAATTCCAATTTTCCTCATTGCAAAGCGTGACCCCAACCAAAGGAAGTTAATCCATGATATACAGCGCAGGGAAAGGCAGGGCTCCTATAGGGTCCTTGGGGAGCATATTTACCTGGAGCCAATTAGAAGCCTCCAGGTGTGTCCCTCATGGAGACAACTTGGAAACCACGTAGTAATTCTTCTGATGTGATGATAAGAAGGAGGGTGAGAATGATGATGATGATGATGATAATGAGCTGTATTATGACTGCGATATGGATGAGGTGTTAATACCACTGAGAATAAACTGGTTTAGGTCTTAGTGGGTGATCTGCTATAGGGACTAGATGTTGTTGGACTTATGTTTGGAATGACAATTCCATGAGGAGTTAGCAGGAGAGCAGAAACACTCTGGCTTCCAGGGTAAGATAACATTGGTTTTGCTGATGAAAGATTTGTTACGGTTCACATAATAATAAGTCTGTCATCACTAATTTGTTGTTCACTTCAGTCAAAGTCTTTGACTGCATGGAAGGTGGTGCCACAGTTAAACTGGAAATAATCCGCATTAATTGTGAGTGAGGGACTGGAGGGACTGAGACCTGGCTTACTCTCTGTCTGTGGCTCTCAAAAGCAATTCAATGAACCTACAACCAGACGTATTAACCCAGCAACTCTCCCTCTGCTCTGCCTTGATGACACCAGCAGGAGTAAGCTAAGTGTGATAGGCCCATTGTGATGGTGTATTGTTGCCGACACAGCTCTGCTTTTTACAGTGAACAACAGTTCTTCTCTTAGCTCCTCAATCCATGCACCTTGGTTGGAGAGCAAGGTAGCAGCAATGTTCTTTCCCCTTTACAACATTATTGTCAACATTCTTGGTGAAACATTTTCATTGTCACAGTAGAATAAAAGAAAATGTAACCTCTACATACACTGTTGATGTTGTGCTATTGAAAAACAAAGGCAAGGTGATAGAATGGAAACATTTTGTGAGTGGTTCATCTGTGTGGAGTAACAGCCTAGCAGGTTATCTTAGGTCTCTGTGTGTTTGCAGCCAAGGGCTTATAGTCACTACAATACAAACAGGTTGTGGAGACAATGTGCGGGGTATTGTGTGTGTGTGTGTGTGCTGCGTAGTGTTTACCTCTTACCTGATAAAGGGCTTATAAGACTATGTGTTCCTAGGGAGGGAGGGAGGGAGGGAGGGAGGGAGTTGTGTTACTAGCTCCTAACAGTGCACTAACAAAAAATTCAAACAAAATTTGAATAAAAACTAGAAGCAACAAATCATGAATGTCAGGATGATTCCAGTTAACAACCCAAATAGCACTGTATCAGTAATCCAAATCACAATCTATACGTATACAGTGCATTCGGAAAGTATTCAGATCCCTTGACTTTTTTCCATTTGTTATGTTACAGCCTTATTCTAAAATTGGTTAAATAGTTTTTTTTCCCTCAACTATCTTCACACAATACCCCATATTGACAAAGAAAAAACAGGTTTTTATTACATTTTGCTAATTTATTCAAAATAAAAAATGTAAATATTCCATTTACATAACTATTCATACCCTTTACTCAGTACTTTGTTGAAGTAACTTGTCCCGAAGCCACTCCTGCATTGGCTTGGCTGTGTGCTTAAGGTTGTTGTCCTGTTGGAAGGTGAACCTTTGCCCCAGTCTGAGATCCTGAGCGCTCTGGAGCAGGTTTTCATCAACGATCTCTCTGTAAATTGCTCCGTTCATCTTTACCTCAATCCTGACTAGTCTCCCAGTCCCTGCCGCTGAAAAACATCCCCACCACCGTGCTTCACCGTAAGGATGGTGCCAGCTTTCCTCCAGATGTGATGGTTGGCATTCAGGCCAAAGTATAAGGGCACAAGGTGAGACCCAGATGCAGACACAGGAGGCAGATGGTTAGAGTCCAAGATGTTTATTAACAATCCAAAAGGGGTAGGCAAGAGAATGGTCGTGGACAGGCAAAAATTCAAAACCAGTTCAGAGTTCCAGAGGTACAGAATGACAAGCAGGCTTGAGGGCAGGCAGAATGGTCAGGTAGGCGGGAATGAAGCCCAGAAAACAGGCAAAGGTCAAAACCGGGAGGACTAGTAGAAGAGAATAGAAAAGCAGGCGCACGGGAAAAAACACACTGGTTGATTTGAACATACAAGACGAACTGGCACAGAGAGACAGGAAACACAAGGAGAAGTCCACCAGGGAAAATAAGCAACAACTGGAGGGGGTGGAGACAATCACAAGGACAGGAGAAACAGATCAGGGTGTGACAGAGTTCAATCTTGGTTTCATCAGACCAGAGAATCTTGTTTCTCATGGTCTAAGAGTCCTTTAGGTGCCTTTTGGCAAACTCCAAGCAGGCTGTCGTGTGCCTTTTACTGAGGAGTGGCTTCCGTCTGGCCACTCTACCATAAAGGCCTGATTGGTGGAGTGCTGCAGAGATGGTTGTCCTTCTAGATGTTCTCACATCTCCACAGAGGAACTCTGGCGCTCTGTCAAAGTGACCATCGGGTTCTTGGTCACCAAAGCCCTTCTCCCCCGATTGCTGAGTTTGAACGGGCGGCCAGCTCTTGGAAGAGTCTTGGTGGTTCCAAACTTATTCCATTTAGGAATGATGGAAGCCACTGTGTTCAAGGTGGACCTTCAATGCTGCAGAAGTATTTTAGTAACCTTCTCCAGATCTGTGCCTCGACACAATCCTGTCTCGGAGCTCTACGGACAATTCCTTCAACGTCATAGCTTGGTTTTTGCTCTGACATGCACTGTCAACTGTGGGACCTTATATAGACAGGTGTGTGTGCCTTTCCAAGTCATGTCCAATCAATTGAATTTACCACAGGTTGTCATGACTGCACCCGTAATGGGTCAGCGGTCAAACGACCTCCACTCATCACTGTCAAACGCTCCCTGAAACATTTCAACGAGCAAGCCTTTCTAATCGACCTGGCCCTGGTATCCTGGAAGGATATTGACCTCATCCCGTCAGTAGAGGATGCCTGGTTATTAAAAAAAAATGCCTTCCTCACCATCTTAAATAAGCATGCCCCTTTCAAGAAATTTAGAACCAGGAACAGATATAGCCCTTGGTTCTCCCCAGACCTGACTGCCCTTAACCAACACAAAAATATCCTGTGGCGTTCTGCATTAGCATCGAACTGCCCCCGCGATATGCAACTTTTCAGGGAAGTTAGAAACCAATACACACAGGCAGTTAGAAACGCCAAGGCTAGCTTTTTCAAACAGAAGTTTGCTTTCTGCAACTCAAACTCTAAAAAGTTCTGGGACATTGTAAAGTCCATGGAGAATAAGAACACCTCCTCCCAACTGCCCACTGCACTGAGGATAGGAAACTCTGTCACCACCGATAAGCCCACTATAATTGAGAATTTCAATAAGCATTTTTCTACGGCTGGCCATGCTTTCCACCTAACTACCCCTACTGCATTCAACAGCACTGCACCCCCCACAGCTACTCGCCCAAGCCTCCCACATTTCTCCTTCTCCCAAATCCATTCAGCTGATGTTCTGAAAGCTGCAAAATCTGGACCCCTACAAATCAGCTGGGCTTGACAATCTGGACCCTTTCTTTCTAAAATTATCTGCCGAAATTATTGCAACCCCTATTACTAGCCTGTTCAACCTCTTTCGTGTCGTCTGAGATTCCCATAGATTGGAAAGCAGCTGCTGTCATCCCCCTCTTCAAAGGAGGGGACACTCTTGACCCAAACTGCTACAGACCTATATCCATCCTGCCCTGCCTTTCCAAGGTCTTCGAAAGCCAAGTCAACAAACAGATTACCGACCATTTCGAATCCCACCGCACCCTCTCCGCTATGCAATCTGGTTTCAGAGCTGGTCATGGGTGCACCTCAGCCACGCTCAAGGTCCTAAACGACATCGTAACCGCCATCGATAAGAAACAATACTGTGCTGCCGTATTCATTGACCTGGCCAAAGCTTTTGACTCTGTTAATCACCACATCCTCATCGGCAGACTCAGTAGCCTTGGTTTCTCAAACGATTGCGTTGCCTGGTTCACCAACTACTTCTCTGATAGAGTTCAGTGTGTCAAATCGGAGGGCCTGCTGTCCGGACCTCTGGCAGTCTCTATAGGGGTACCACAGGGTTCAATTCTTGGGCCAACTCTTTTCTCTGTATACATCAATGATGTCGCTCTTGCTGCTGGTGAATCTCTGATCCACCTCTACGCAGACGACACCATTCTGTATACTTCTGGCCCTTCTTTGGACACTGTGTTAACAACCCTCCAGACGAGCTTCAATGCCATACAACTCTCCTTCCGTGGTCTCCAACTGCTCCTAAATACAAGTAAAACTAAATGCATGCTCTTCAACTGATCGCTGCCTGCACCTGCCCGCCTGTCCAGCATCACTTCTCTGGACGGTTCTGACTTAGAATTTGTGGACAACTACAAATACCTAGGTGTCTGGTTAGACTGTGAACTCTCCTTCCAGACTCACATCAATCATCTCCAATCCAAAGTTATATCTAGAATTGGCTTCCTATTTCGCAACAAAGCATCCTTCACTCATGCTGCCAAACATACCCTCGTAAAACTGACCATCCTACCAATCCTCGACTTCGGCGATGTCATTTACAAAATAGCCTCCAATACCCTACTCAACAAGCTGGATGCAGTCTATCACAGTGCCATCCGTTTTGTCACCAAAGCCCCATATACTACCCACCACTGCAACCTGTACGCTCTCGTTGGCTGGCCTTCGCTTCATAATTGTCGCCAAACACATTGGCTCCAGGTCATCTACAAGACCCTGCTAGGTAAAGTCCCCCCTTATCTCCGCTCACTGGTCACCATAGCAGCACCCACCTGTAGCACGCGCTCCAGCAGGTATATCTCACTGGTCACCCCTGAAGCCAACTCCTCCTTTGGTCATCTCTCCTTCCAGTTCTCTGCTGCCAATGACTGGAACGAACTACAAAAATCTCTGAAACTGGAAACACTTATCTCCCTCACTAGCTTTAAGCACCAGCTATCAGAGCAGCTCCCAGATCACTGCACCTGTACATAGCCCATCTAGTATTTAGCCCAAACTACTACCTCTTCCCCTACTGTATTTATTTATTTTGCTCCTTTGCACCATATTATTTATATTTTAACTTTGAACTTTCTTCAAATTACAAATCTACCATTCCAGTGTTTTACTTGCTATACTTTATTTACTTTGCCACCATGGCCTTTTTTTGCCTTTACCTCCCTTATCTCACATCATTTGCTCACATTGTATATAGTCTTATTTAAAAAAAAAAATTCTACTGTATCATTGATTGTATGTTGTTTTACTCCATGTGTAACTCTGTTTTTGTATGTTGTCGAACTGCTTTGCTTTATCTTGGCCAGGTCGCAATTGTAAATGAGAACTTGTTCTCAACTTGCCTACCTGGTTAAATAAAGGTGAAATAAATAAATGACTTTACTTTCATTAATCTTTCATTGACTGTTATTTATCTAATCAACTAACTATGTTTAATTGTTACCCGATGAAATGAATCATGTAACAATTAAATCATTATGATTTGGGGCACCATGAGAGCGGTTGTTTAAAGAGTTACCATCTCCCAAATTAACTGTAAATGTCTTTACCTATCACATCCATAAAGCAGTCAACATATTAATCATAACCTCTTATCATATGATTCTGAACAGTTGTAACCTCCTTGCATCTGCAAAAACCTCAGCCTTACTTATGAGTCAGTACTACACATATTGGTTTAATTATTTATTTACTAGCTAACTAAATGATAACACAGGATAACATCCCTAGCGGACTAAGGAAGGGAGAGAGTGAGAGAGAAAAAGAGACACTTATCGTTGATACATTTTGAAACATCAGCTGATGTCACAAAGTGCTGTACAGAAACCCAGCCTAAAACCCCAAACAGCAAGCAATGCAGGTGTAGAAGCATGGTGGCTAGGAAAAACTCCCTAGAAAGGCCAGAACCTAGGAACAAACCTATGAGGGGTTGCCAGCCCTCTTCGGGCTGGTGGAGATTATAACAGAACATGGCCAAGATGTTAAAATGTTTATAGATGACCAGAATGGTCAAATAATAATAATCACAGTGGTTGTCAAGGGTGCAACAGGTCAGCACCTCAGGAGTAAATATCAGTTGGCTTTTCATAGCCGATCATTCAGAGTATCTCTACCACTCCTGCTGTCTCTAAAGAGTTGTAAACAGCAGGTCTGGGACAGGTAGCACGTCCACTGAACAGATCAGGGTTCCATAGCCGCAGGCAGAACAGTTGAAACTAGAGTAGCAGCATGGCCAGGTGGACTGGGGACAGCAAGGAGTCATCAGGCCAGGTAGTCCTGAGGCATGGTCCTAGGACTCAGGTCCTCCGAAAGAGAGAGAAAAAGAGAGAGAGAATTAGACAGCATACTTAAATTCACACAGAACACCGGATAAGAAAAGAGAAATACTCCAGATATAACAGACTGACCCTAGCCCACCTGACACATAAACTACTGTAGCATAAATACTGAAGGCTGAGACAGGAGGGGTCGGGAGACACCGTGGCCCTATCCGACGATACCCCCGTACAGGGCCAAACAGGCAGGATATAACCCCACCCACTTTGCCAAAACACAGCCCCCACACCACTAGAGGGATATCTTCAACCACCAACTTACCATCCTGAGACATGGCCGAGTATAGCCCACAAAAATCTCCGCCATGGCACAACACAAGGGGGGGCGCCAACTCGGACAGGAAGATCACGTCAGTGACTCAACCCACTCAAGTGACACACCCCACCTAGGGACGGCATGGAAGAGCATCAGTAAACCAGTGATTCAGCCCCTGTAATAGGGTTAGAGGCAGAGAATCCCAGTGGAGAGCGGGGAACCGGCCAGGCAGAGACAGCAAGGGCGGTTCGTTGCTCCAGTGCCTTTCCGTTCACCTTTGGGTTTCCAATCTCTCCAAAAGAATGTGGTGATAAATGGTATCAAAAGCAGCACTAAGGTCTAGGAGCACAAGGACAGCTGCAGAGCCTCGGTCTGACGCCATTAAAAGGTCATTTACCACCTTCACAAGTGCAGTCTCAGTGCTATGATGGGGTCTAAAACCAGACTGAAGCGTTTCGTATACATTGTCTGTCTTCAGGAAGGCAGTGAGTTGCTGCGCAACAGCTTTTTCAATTTTTTTGAGAGGAATGGGAGATTCGATGTAGGCCGATTAGTTTTTTATATTTTCTTGGTCAAGGTTTGGCTTTTTCAAGAGAGGCTTTATTACTGCCACTTTTAGTGAGTTTGTGTAATGTGGTCTGTGTGTAGCTGTAGGAGTCAGGCGCAGGACAGCAGATATGAGTAAATAAACGTAATTTACTCAAAATAGACAAATACAATACAATAAAGCGAGCCCACATAACGGACTGTATTACATACAAACAATTACTCACAAACAAACATGGGGGAACAGAGGGTTAAATAATGAACAAGTAATTGGGGAATTGAAACCAGGTGTGTAAGACAAAGACAAAACAAATGGAAAATGAAAAGTGGATCGGCGATGGCTAGAAGGCCGGTGACGTCGACCGCCGAATGCCACCCGAACAAGGAGAGGGACCGACTTTGGCGGAAGTCGTGACAGTTTGGTACACATCCGGTGGATTGAGAGCCGTTTATTATGTTCAACATAGGAGGGCCAAGCACAGTAAGCAGCTCTTTCGGTAGTTTAGTTGGAATAGGGTCCAGTATGCAGCTTGAAGGTTTAGAGGCCATGATTATTTTCATCAATGTGTCAAGAGATATAGTACTAAAAAACTTGAGTGTCTCCCTTGATCCTAGGTCCTGGCAGAGTTGTGCAGACGCAGGACAACTGAGCTTTGTAAGAATAGGCAGATTTAAAGAGGAGTCTGTAATTTGCTTTCTAATGATCATGATCTTTTCATCAAAGAAGTTCATGAATTTATCACTGCTGAAGTGAAAGCCATCCTCTCTTGGGGAATGCTGCTTTTTAGCTAGCTTTGCGGAAGCTAGCTTTGCGGAAGCTAGCTTTGCGGAAGCTAGCTTTGCGGAAGCTTGCTTTTCTGGAAGCTTGCTTCAGAGCTCGGGTATTTTCTGTACACCAGGGAGCTAGTTTCTTATGACAAATGTTTTTTGTTTTTAGGGGTGCAACTGCATCTAGAGTATTGCGCAAGGTTAAATTGAGTTCCTCAGTTAGGTGGTTTACTGATTTTTGTACTCTGACGTCCTTGGGTAGGAGGAGGGAGTCTGGAAGGGCATCTAGGAATCTTTTGGTTGTCCTACAGTTTATAGCACGACTTTTGATGATCCTTGGTTGGGGTCTGAGCAGATTATTTGTTGCGATTGCAAACGTAATAAAATGGTGGTCCGATAGTCCAGGATTATGAGGAAAAACATTAAGATCCACAATGTTTATTCCACGGGACAAAACTAGGTCCAAAGTACGACTGTGGCAGTGAGTAGCTCCGAAGACATGTTGGACAAATCCCATTGAGTCAATGATGGCTCCGAAAGCCTTTTGGAGTGGGTCTGTGGACTTTTCCATGTGAATATTAAAGTCACCAAAAATGTGAATATTATCTGCCATGACAACAAGGTCCGATAGGAATTCAGAGAACTCAGTGAGGAACGCTGTATATGGCCCAGGAGGCCTGTAAACAGTGGCTATAAAAAGTGATTGAGTAGGCTGCATAGATTTCATGACTGGAAGCTCAAAAGACGAAAACGTCGTTTTTTTTGGTAAATTGAAATAGTTCAAACCACTTTACACGCGCAGTTGCAGCCTGGCGATGTTCTGGTCTAAATGTTAAATTCTTTATGCACTCTGGTCGAAAGGGACGGTTCCGTCAGGCTGACACACTCTCTGATCTTACTCGGGCGTGGCTACTTACTGTGCAAAGGTTATAGGAGACAATTATCTCTTACAGCTCCTAAAATCACATTCCTATCTTTAAGAAAATACTTTAATAATTTTTCATATTTCATGCACAACGTTAAGGACGGAGACTTTGTACATGTAGTGTATATACTTTTCAAGTTACAGTATTTCCTTTATAACACTTTTAATGACGTTACAAAATAACATCCCATATGACATTATTATTCTTTACATCACCTCTGACTATTCGACTCGTTCTTATATTAGAGATATTGTTCCAGTATTCGCTTTTGAACTTGTTAAAATTTAAGCAGAGAAAGCCTCTGGAGACATAGCACATTCCTGTGTTCATTTGGAGAGGGATGTTCTCTGGATCTCCTCTCCTTACGACAGAGTGTGAGCAGTCAACCCCCCCAGCAGCTCCCTCCTCCCCTCTTCTGTGGGTGAGAGAGGCTCTGGTTACTGTCATCCATTGCCAAGCTGATCTGACCCATTCGGATCCTCACAGGACCGTCATGACAAGGTGGACTGCAATCAAGTTGAATCTCAAGGATGATCAATGGAAGAAGGATGCACCTGAGTTCAATTTTGAGTCTCATAGCAAAGGGTCTGAATACTTTTGTATATAAGGTATTTCTGTATCTTATTTGTAATAAATTTGCCAAAAAAATGTAAACCTGTTTTCACTTTGTCATTAGGGGGTATTATGTGGAGATTGATGAGGAAGAAAATGTATTTAATACATTTTAGAATAAGGCTGTAACGTAACAAAATGTGGAAAAAGTCTAGCGGTCTGAGTACTTTCCGAAGGCACTGTATACACCAAAATATACTTCAAATTAGTGGATTTCAGCGACACCCATTGCTGACAGGTGTATAAAATCGAGCACACAGCCACGCAATCTCCATAGACAAACATTGGCAGTAGAATGGCCTTGCTGAAGAGCACAGTGACTTTCAACGTGGCACCGTCATAGGAAGCAACCTTTCCAACAAGTCAGTTGGTCACATTTCTGGCCCTGCTAGAGCTGCCCCAGGTCAACTGTAAGCGCTGTTATTGTGAAGTGGAAACATCTAGGAGCAACAATAGCTCAGCCGCAAAGTGGTAGGCCACACAAGCTCACAGAACGGGACTGCCGAGTGCTGAAGCACATAATGCGTAAAAATCGTCTGTCCTCCGTTGCAACACTCACTACCGAGTTCCAAACTGCCTCTGGAAGCAATGTCAGCACAATAACTGTTTGTCGGGAGCTTCCTGAAATGGGTTCCCATGGCCGAGCAGCCGCACACAAGCCTAAGATCACCATGTGCAATTCCAAGCGTCGACTGGAGTGGTGTAAAGCTTGGACTCTGGAGCAGTGGAAACGCGTTCTCTGGAGTGATGAATCACGCTTCACCATCTGGCAGTTCGACGGACGAATGTGGGTTTGGCGGATGCCAGGAAAATGCTAACTGCCCCAATGCATAGTGCCAACTATAATGTTTGATGGAGGAGGAATAATGGTCTGGGTCTGTTTTTACTTGGTTCGGGCTAGGCCCCTTAGTTCCAGTGAAGGGAAATCTTAACGCTACAGCATACAATGACCTTCTAGACTATTCTGTGCTTCCAACTTTGTGGCAACGGTTTGAGGAAGGCCCTTTCCTTTTTCAGCATGACAATGACCCCCTGCACAAAGCGAGGTCCATACAGAAATTGTTTGTCAATATCTGTGTGGAAGAACTTGACTGGCCTGCACCTCAACACTTTTGTGATGATTTGCCCAACATCAGTGCCCGACCTCACTAATGCTCTTGTGGCTGAATGGAAGCAAGTTCCCACAGAATTGTTCCAAAATCTAGTGGAAATCCTTCCCAGAAGAGTGGAGGCTGTTATAGCAGCAAAGGGGGGACCAACTCCATATTAAAAACCTCCAATCCCTTTAGTGGGATCGATTTGACAACATCCAGTGAAATTGTAGCGTGCCAAATTCAAACTACAGGAATATTAATATTCAACATTCACGAAAATATAAGTGTAATAGATCAAAATAAAGCTTAACTTCTTGTTAATCCAGCCGCTATGTCAGATTTCAAAAAGGCTTTACGGCAAAAGCATACCATGCGATTATCTGAGGACAGTGCCCAGCACACAAAACCATACAAACATTTTCCAGCCAAGTAGAGGAGTAACAAAAGTCAGAAATAGCGATAAAATTAATCACTTACCTTTGATGATCTTCATATGGTTGCACTCACAAGACTCCATGTTACACAATAAATGTTCGTTTTATTCGATAAAGTCCCTCTTTATGTCCAAAACGTTTTGTTGGCGCGTTGTGTTCAGTAATCCATCGGCTCAAAGGCAGTCACAACAGGCAGACGAAAAATCCAAATAGTACCAGTAAAGTTCGTAGAAACATGTCAAACGATATTTATAATCAATCCTCAGGTTGTTTTTTGTCTAAATAATCAATAATATTTCACCGGACAGTAGCGTCATCAATATAAAAGAAAAACAACGAAAGGCGCGCCCTCAGTAGCGCGCAAACAGCTCTGGGACTTTCCATTGTCCACTCATTGAAAGTGGTCATTCTCCCTCATTTTTCAGAATGAAAGCCTGAAACAATGTCTAAAGACTGTTCACATCTAGTGGAAGCCATAGGGAATGCAATATGGGTCATAACACTTTATATGGTGGATAGGCTTTCATTTTAAAAAAACAATTTCAAAATAATGGCACTTCCTGGATGGATGTTCCTCAGGTTTTTGCCTGCCATATCAGTTCTGTTTTACTCACAGACATTATTTTAACAGTTTTGGAAACGTTAGAGTGTTTTCTATCCAAATCTACCAATTATATGCATATCCTAGCATCTGGACCTGAGTAAAAAGCAGTTCACTTTGGGCACTATTTTCATCCTGACGTGAAAATACTGCCCCCTATCCCAATGAGGCTTTAATGCCCATGATTTTCAAATCAAATCAAATTGTATTTGTCACATACACCAAATACAACATGTACAGACCTTACAGTGAAATGCTTACTTACAAGCCCTTAAACCACAATGCTTTAAGAAGTTTTAAGAAAAAAAAGTGTTAACCTCTCTGGGCTAGGTGGGACGCTTGCATCCTGTGGCGCGTTATTCAAATACCTTAGAAATGTTATTACTTCAATTTCTCAAACATATGACTATTTTACACCATTTTAAAGACAAGACTCTCGTTAATCTAACCCCACTGTCCGATTTCAAAAAGGTTTTACAACGAAAGCAAAACATTAGATTATGTCAGCAGAGTACCCAGCCATAAATAATCAGACACCCATTTTTCAAGCTAGCATATAATGTCACATAAACCCAAACCACAGCTAAATGCAGCACTAACCTTTGATGATCTTCATCAGATGACAATCTTAGGACATTATGTTATACAATACATGCATGTCTGTTCAATCAAGTTCATATTTATATCAAAAACCAGCTTTTTACATTAGAAGGTGACTAGCATGTGACTAGCATTCCCACCGAACACTTCCGGTGAATTTACTAAATTACTCACGATAAACGTTCACAAAAAACATAACAATTATTTGAAGAATTATAGATACAGAACTCCTCTATGCACTCGATATGTCCGATTTTAAAATAGCTTTTCGGTGAAAGCACATTTTGCAATATTCTAAGTAGATAGCCCGGCATCACAGGGCTAGCTATTTAGACACCCAGCAAGTTTAGCACTCACCAAAGTCAGATTTACTATAAGAAAAATGTTATTACCTTTGCTGTCTTCGTCAGAATGCACTCCCAGGACTTCTACTTCAATAACAAATGTTGGTTTGGTCCCAAATAATCCATTGTTATATCCAAATAGCGGCGTTTTGTTCGTGCGTTCAAGACACTATCCGAAAGGGTAAATAAGGGTTACGAGCACAACGCATTTCGTGACAAACAAATTCTAAATATTCCATTACCGTACTTCGAAGCATGTCAACCGCTGTTTAAAATCAATTTTTATGCCATTTTTCTCGTAAAAAAGCGATAATATTCCGACCGGGAAATCGTTTTTTATTACAAAGAGAGTGAAAGTAAAAGCATGCTATCCCCTCATGCACGAGCCTCAGTCTGATGGCCCTCTGATAGAGCACTTGCCAAACGCGCTAGTGTGTTTCAGCCTGGGCCTTGAATTACGTCATTCAGCTTTTTCCCGGGTTCTGAGAGCCTATGGGAGCCGTAGGAAGTGTCACGTCATGCCAGAGATCCCCTGTTTTTGTTAGAGATGATCAAGGAGGGCAAGAAATGGTCAGACAGGCCACTTCCTGTAAGGAATCTTCTCAGGTTTTTGCCTGCCATATGAGTTCTGTTATACTCACAGACACCATTCAAACAGTTTTAGAAACTTTAGGGTGTTTTCTATCCAAAGCCAATAATTCTATGCATAATCTAGTTTCTGGGCAGTAGTAATAACCAGATTAAATCGGGTACGTTTTTTATCCGGCCGTGCAAATACTGCCCCCTACCCTAGAGAGGTTAAGTAAAAAATACAAAATAAAAGTAACAAATAATTAAACAGCAGCATTAAAATAACAATATACAGGGGTACCCGTACTGAGTCAATGTGCAGGGGCACTGGTTATTCGAGGTAATTAAAAATATTTGTACATGTATATGTATATGTACATGTAGGTAGTAGAGGTCGACCGATTTAATCGGAATGGCCGATTTAATTAAGGCCAATTTCAAGTTTTCCTAACAATCGGTAATCCATTATATTGCACTCCACGAGGAGACTGTGTGGCTGGTCACCTGGTACGTGAGAGCAGACAGCAAGGAGACATGGTAAGTTGCTAGCTAGCATTAAACGTATCTTATAAAAAACAATATATCTTAACATAATCACTAGTTAACTACACATGGTTGATGATATTACTAGTTTAACTAGTTTGTCCTGCGTTGCATATAATCAATGCGGTGCCTGAAATTGTGTCACTTCTCTTGCGTTCAGTGTAAGCAGAGTCAGGGTATATGCAGCAGTTTGGGTCACCTGGCTCGTTGCGAACTGTGTGAAGACAATTTCTTCCTAACAAAGACCATAATTAATTAGCCAGAATTTTACATAATTATGACATAACATTGAAGGTTGTGCAATTTAAGAGCAATATTTAGACTTAGGGTTGCCACCCGTTCGATAAAATACGGAACGGTTCCGTATTTCACTGAAAGAATAAGCGTTTTGTTTTTGAAATGATAGTTTCCGGATTTGACCATATTAATGACCAAAGGCTTGTATTTCTGTGTTTATTATATTATAATTAAGTCTATGATTTCATATTTGATAGAGCAGTCTGACTGAGCGGTGGTAGGCAGCAGCAGGCTCGTAAGCATTCATTCAAACCGCACTTTCCTCCATTTGCCAGCAGTTTTTCACAATACTTGAAGCACAGCACTGTTTATGACTTCAAGTTTATCAACTCCGGAGATTAGGCTGGCAATACTACAGGGCCTATAAGAACATCCAATAGTCAAAGGTCTATGAAATACAAATGGTATAGAGAGAAATAGTCCTATAATAACTACAACCTAAAACTTCTTAACTGGGAATATTGAAGACTCATGTTCAAAGGAACCACTAGCTTTCATATGTTCTCATGTTCTGAGCAAGGAACTTAAACGTTAGCTTTTTTACATGGCACAAATTGCACTTTTACTTTCTTCTCCAACACTGTGTTTTTGAATTATTTAAACCAAATTCAACATGTTTCATTATCTATTTGAGACTACATTTATTTTATTTAGTTAAAATGTTAGTTAAAATAAAAGTGTTCATTGTTCATTTAGTATTGTTGTAATTGTCATTATTACAAATGTATATATATAAAAAACGTCCGATTAGTCGGTATCGGCTTTTTTTGGTCCTCCAATAATCGGTATCGGTATCAGTGTTGAAAAATCATAATTGGTCGAGCTCTAGTAGGTAGAGTTAAAGTGACTATGCATAGATAATCAACAGAGAGTAGCAGCAGCGTAAAAGAGGGGTCTGGTTAGCCCTTTGATTAGCTGTTCAGGAGTCTCATGGCTTGGGGGTAGAAGCTGTTAAGAAGCCTATTAGACCTAGACTTGGCACTCCGGTACCGCATGACTAGGGTGGCTGGAGTGTTTGACAATTTTTAGGGCCTTCCTCTGACACCCCCTGGTATAGAGGTCCTGGATGGCAGGAAGCTTGGCCCCAGTGACGTACTGGGCCGTACACACTACCCTCTGTAGTGCCTTGCGGTCAGAGGCCAAGCAGTTGCCATACCAGGCAGTGATGCAACCAGTCAGGATGCTCTCGATGGTGCAGCTGTAGAACCTTTTGAGGATCTGAGGACCCATGCCAAATCTTTTCAGTCTCCTGAGGGGGAATAGGCTTAGTTGTGCCCTCTTCACAACTGTCTTAGTGTGTTTGGACCATGATAGTTTGTTGGTGATGTGGACACCAATGAACTTGAAGCTCTCAACCTGCTCCATTGCAGCCCCGTTGGTCCTCCTTTTCCTGTAGTCCACCATCATCTCCTTTGTCTGATCACGTTGAGGGAGTGGTTGTTGTCCTGGCACCACACAGCCAGGTCTCTGACCTCCTCCCTAAAGGCCGTCTCATCGTTGTTGGTGATCAGGCAACTGTTGTGTCATCGGCAAACTTTATGATGGTGTTGGAGTCGTGCCTGGCCATGCAGTCATGAGTGAACAAGGAGTACAGGAGGGGACTGAGCACTCTCCCCAGAAGGGCCCCCGTGTTGAGGATCAGCGTGGCGGATGTGTTGATACCTACCCTTACCACCTGGGGGCGGCCCGTCAGGAAGTCCAGCATTCAGTTACAGAGGGAGGTGTTTTGTCCCAGGGTCCTTAGCTTAGTGATGAGCTTTGAGGGCACTATGGTGTTGAACACTGAGCTGTAGTCAATGAATAGCATTCTCACATAGGTGTTCCCTTTGTCCAGGTGGGAAAGGGCAGTGTTGAGTGCAATAGAGATTGCATCATCTGTGGATCTGTTGGGGCTGTATGCAAATTGGAGTGGGTCTAGGGTTTCTGGGATAATGGTGTTGATGTGAGCCATGAGCAACCTTTCGAAGCACTTAATGGTTACAGATGTGAGTGCTACTGGTCGGTAGTCATTTAGGCAGGTTACCTTAGTGTTCTTGGGCACAGGGACTATGGTGGTCTGCTTGAAACATGTTGGTATTACAGACTCAGTCAGGGACAGGTTGAAAATGTCAGTGAAGACACTTGCCAGTTGGTCAGTGCATACTCAGAGTGCACGTCCTGGTAATCCGTCTGGCTCTGCGGCCTTGTGAATGTTGACCTGTTTAAAGGTCTTACTCACATCGGCTGCAGAGAGCGTGATCACACAGTGTCTTCCGGAACAGCTGATGCTCTCATGCGTGCTTCAGTGTTCATATCATATCAAATAAAATGTATTGGTCACATACACGTGTTTAGCAGATGTTATTGCGGATGTTATTGCGGGTGTAGCAAAATGCTTGTGCTTCTAGCTCCAACAATGCAGTAATATCTAACAAGTAAGATCTAACAGTTTCACAACATATACCCAAAATACACGTAAGGAATGGATTAAGAATATATATACATATATGTCAGAGCAGCATTGGACTAAGATACAGTGGCTTAGTATAGAATACAGTATATACATATGAGTTGGGTGATGCAATATTTACAAACCATGAAGTGACTAAGATACCGTAGAATAGTATAGAGTACAGTTTATACATATGAGATGATTAATGCAAGATACGGAGACATTACTAAAGTGGCTAGTGTTTCAATCAAATCAATAAAATGTATTTATAAAGCCCTTTTTACATCAGCCAATGTCACAAAGTGCTATACAGAAACCCAGCCTAAAACCCCAAACAGCAAGAAATGCAGATGTAGAAGCTGGAAAGTGGTCATTATTAAAGTGGCTAGTGATCCATTTGTAAAAGTCACCAGTGATTCCTAATCTATGTCTATAGGCAGCCGCCTCTGATGTGCTAGTGATGGCTCTTTAGCAGGCTGTTTTTCAGTCTCTCGGTCTCAGCTTTGATGCAACTGTACTTGCCTCGCAGCGAGCGTAGAAGTAATTTAGCTCGTCTAGTAGGCTCGTGTCACTGGGCACCTCGCGGCTGTGCTTCCCTTTGTAGTCTGTAATAGTTTGCAAGCCCTGCCACATCCGACGGGCTTCGGAGCCGGTGTAGTACGATTCAATTTTAGTGCTGTGTTGACACTTTGCCTGTTTGATGGTTCGTCGGAGGGCAAAGCAGGATTTATTTTTAGCTTCCGGGTTAGAGTCCCGCTCCTTGAAAGCGGCAGCTATACCCTTTAGCTCAGTGCGGATGTTGCCTATAATCCATGGCTTCTGGTTGGGGTATGTACGTACGTTCCCTGTGGGGACGAAGTCATCGATGCACTTATTGATGAAACCAGTGACTGATGTGGTGTACTCCTCAATGCCATCGGAAGAATCCCGGAACATATTCCAGTCTGTGCTAGCAAAACAGTCCTGAAGCTTAGCATCTGCTTTATCTAACAACTTTCTTATTGACCGAGTCGCTGGTGCTTCCTGCTTTAGTTTTTGCTTGTAAGCAAGTATTTTGGAATGAGATAGTCGACAAGAAAGTGTCCACATACTTTTGGTCATGTAGTGAATGCTAAGACTGATATGTACAGCAGTAGATATACACTGTGTGTACAAAACATTAGGAACACCCCCCCCCCCCTTTTTTTTGCCTTCAGAACAGCCGCAATTCGTCGGAGCATGGACTCTACAAGGTGTCGAAAGCGTTCCACAGGGATGCTGGCCCATGTTGGCTCCAACGCTTCCCACAGTTGTCAAGTTGGCTGGATGTCCTTTGGCTGGTGGACCATTCTTTATACACACAGGAAACTGTTGAGCGTGAAAATCCCAGCAGTGTTGCAGTTCTTGACACGAACCGGTGTGCCTGGCACCTACTACCATACCCCGTTTAAAGGCACTTAAATATTTTGTCTTGCCCATTCAACCTCTGAATGGCACACATACACACACAATCCATGTCTCAATTGTCTCAAGGCTTAAAAAATATTATTTAACCTGCCTCCTCCCCTGTATTTACACTGATTGAAGTGGATTTAACAGGTGACATCAATAAGAGATCATAGCTTTCACCTGGATTCACCTGGTCAGTCTATGTCATGGAAAGAGCAGGAGCTCTTAATGTTTTGTACACTCAAGAATCCAGTATATAAATATGCAGTGTGTATCAACAGTGTAACACAAATGCAATGTAGCCTACATCACCAGGGGGTTATGAGATTACCATGCACAGGAGTTTACATACACACACACACACACACACACACACACGCACACACATGCACACACGCACACACGCACACACACACACACACACACACACGCACACACACACACACACACACGCGCACACGCGCACACACGCACACACACACACACACACACACACACACACATACACTGAATCGCTGACGAACTAAGAATAAAGCACCCTCCTCCTAAATGTGTTTGTGCAACAGGCACCTTATGGCACCCTCTGCTCTCTCCCTCCAGGTAAGTAAGGCTGAGACAGATTAGCTGGTGGCTGGCTAGTAGAGGCTACACTCTGTCTCCCTCTGTCCCACCCACCCACTCTCTCTCTCTCTGTCCCTCTCTCTCACTCTCAACTCTCTCTCTCTCTCTCTGTCCCTCCCTCTATCTCTCTCTCTCTCTCTGTCCCTCCCTCTATCTCTCTCTCTCTCTGTGTCCCTCCCTCTATCTCTCTCTCTCTGTCCCTCCCTCTATCTCTCTCTCTCTCTCTGTGTCCCTCCCTCTCTCTCTCTCTCTCTCTCTCTCTCTCTCTCTCGCTCTGTGTCCCTCCCTCTATCTCTCTCTCTCGCTCTGTGTCCCTCCCTCTATCTCTGTCTCGCTCGCTCTCTCTTTCTCTCTCTCTCAGACGTTTCAGTGGCGAGCGTCTAAGCCTGAGGTGGATGAGATGAGCTCACTTAGAGGCATTAGAGAGAAGCTCAGCTAAGCTTGCTGGCTGCCACCTGCTCTTTGGAGCTTCCCAGCCACAACCCTACTCTACCCAGTCCACCTCCAGCCACCTGTTGT
Organism: Salmo trutta; assembly: GCF_901001165.1. Lineage (NCBI taxonomy): Eukaryota > Metazoa > Chordata > Actinopteri > Salmoniformes > Salmonidae > Salmo > Salmo trutta. The sequence goes on along the minus strand of NC_042966.1, from coordinate 23,679,917 downwards.
GAGGATAACCAGCAGAGCCATGTCTGGAGGTGAATCAGGTTCCTCCTCTCCTTGAAAAACAAGGGAAAGTCAGAGGTAGCTCAGAATTGGAGTGTATTATGAAACACATCATTGAGAATAGTGGTTAACTTGACATTTGGGGATTTCAAATGAGTGCTGGTGATATGTGTGCTTCTACAGTTGCTTTACTGTATGTGTGTATCCTCCAGCTTGTGTGACCCTCCTTGGCTAGCAGGCTTGTGTTTGGCACGTTGGCTAGTTTTGGTTGGGATGTTATCCAGATAGGGCGGCAGGTAGTCCCGGGGTTAGAGCGTTTGGCCAGTAACCAAAAGCTAGCGCTGATTTTAATACTTGAGCCGACAAGGTGAAATATCGGTTGTTGTGCATGGCACTTAACCCCAATTTCTCCAGGGACACCAGCAAAATCGTGTAACCCTGGCTGTGACTCCACTCCTCCCGGGTGTCTGAGGGGGAGTTGGGATATGCAAAAAAAAATAAAAAATCCAATTCACTCAAGTACACACTTGTACAAAGTGTGAAATAGGATAAATATAAGCACCTACTAAATGATATTATGATGTGAGAGGAAAGCTAAGTGCTAGTGGTTATTATGTTAATTAAAACAGAACCCTACAGTGTGGAGGGAGGGACCATCTGGACATGGGAGACAAAGACTTACACAACCATGTTATGATCTACTGCTGTGGCTCCACTATACCGAGAGACACCAGTTAAAATGTGGAGAGGACTTCAAAATACAATTCTTACTATTTAGTCACTACTCACTAGTGTAGAAGATTTCTTTAGATGTACACTCACTTTTTTCATTTATTAATTCGGCCATTTTAAAAAACAACCACACATAAAACTTTGAAAAAGCCATACATAAACATGAATAAAATCATGGAGGATGACACACAATAAAGTCTGGGACTTATTTCCATTGTGGTCCTCTTGAGACAAGATGGCTAGACAAGATGGAACACAGTATGGCAGTGAAATAATAAAACAAAAGCAGAGAAGAAGAACGTCTATCTCATCATTCCAGTTTCATCATAGGGGTTTGACACACGTAGTCTATGTAATATATGGGTTATGACTTCCAGACAAGTGTTTCCCCCACTTCTCTTGATCTTCTCTTCCTAAAAAACCCCTGTATGATGGCCACTGAGTGTGTGTTCAGCCTACATGGTAGCAATGAGTAAATGGAGAGAGCAGCATGCGTTACTGTTGACCCTAACCATTGATTAATGCTGTCTATGTTTACACCATAGGATAAACACATTCCCCAGGATTTAGTCCCCTGTAGGGACAGAACAGGAAGTCCCATATAGATGAGCTCAGTCTCACTGGTTTTACTGAGCTTATATTTGTGCTAGCTACAACGTGGGCTATAAGCAGAGCCAGTAAGTCATTTATCTACTGTAACTGTATGGCTCAGGCTATATAAGCACACACCAGCAGCCCTTTTAAATCAGACTTGATAAAGGGTAGCCTACTTATAGAGGAGGAGGGAACATACTAATCTGTTCCCAGCAGTTATCAAACTTGATATGTAGGCCACTACTCTTTAAAGAATATAACTTGACACAGTATTGACAAAAGGCAATAATATGCAGTACATTTCCAGACATTTTTATGATATAAGCTTCCCATGCTAAATTGCTTAATCCACAATTATGGAAATGTATGGAGTGCCAAAAGAGTGAAGTGTAAGTCCTGTTATCACTGTGCCAGGCTATCTGGTGTGGGGTGGGGTGGGGTGGTGTGGAGTGGGGTGGTGTGCCATGCAGGATGTCTCCTGGAGCTTTAGGGCCAGTTAACAGGCAGGGCAGGGCTGTCACACACACACACAGGAGAATGGTTTATAGGGAGGCCTTGTCCGTCACCATGGAGACCCCCAGACAAGGTCAGGGCTATTGTTTGTATTTTTCACTGCCATAAGAGGGAGGATCTATCCGCTCTGCGTTAGAGGAGAGAGGAAGCAGGATCGGGTGGCTCCTATTGGCTACACTGAAAAATATTTTCTTCACATGCAATGGAGACTAAGTGAAGTGACTCTCTATTTTGCTGTTGTTTTGGAAGCTTTTGAAGGCTTGAAGTCTGTGTGTGGGATTGTGTGACAGGGAGTGGTACACCACTCAAAGTAATGACGGTAGCAATAGTTAGAAAGGAAGAAAAGTTTCTCAGCGCTGTCTGCCGCTGCCTCAGAGTTCTTTCGTAAAGTACAACAAAGAGCTGTATTCACTCTATCCCCAGAAGAATTCTAGTCATCTACCTGTTAACACATGGCCATGAATCGACAAATTCCCTTCTTTGTGGACTACAAAGCATCCTGCCTGGGCATTCTGTATTCTGTTTCTTCTGCTTTTATGCCCAGAAGTCTCACTGAAAGGCGATTCAAATTGCTCTCACCTCAGGGGCTGTAGAATAACCAGCTAGAATAGCACATAGCACCCCCTGGGTAAGGCAGAAAGCATGCTGTGAGGAAGATTGAGGAAGTAATTGGCGGGGTGATCCTACTGATTTAAAATGGATGAAAGAAAGAAAGAGACGCTCATTTCCAGGATCATTTTCATCAATCATTTTCACCATTTAAATTTCATTTGTAACATTTTTATCATGATAAAACTTCTGTTTTACTTTCTTACTGTTCACCTCAGTAGCCCAAGATGATCTTGACACAGTTACAGTTTGTTGGATTTTCTAAAATAGAACAGCCACAAAATAGCCTTGTTAGTGTGTCCGAGGTATAGACTCTGAGGACTTTGTCCAAACAGTGTCAGAGTCTTTTACGAGGCGTCGTGTTTGAATAAGTTGCTGGACAGGAGAGCAAGGAAAGGAACTACAAACAAACCACAGCAGCGTCTTTCTTTAGCCGCAGCCGAAGATTTAACCTCAGCCAGTTCCTCCACAGAGGTAGAGCCAGGAATGAGAATAAAGTGGCTGTAAATGGCGACGCCACTCCTGGCTGGCACTGACTGTGGAGGGAAGTGGTGATAAACAAGTCCTAATGTAGGGAGCCACAGCAGGTTGGAGTTGCATCACAACAAAGGGGCCTATTTTCTGTGCAGCCAGGTTAACATGACAACACAAATAGACAGTCTGACCTGGAACACTGTGATGCAGTGTGGGTGGTGACACAGGACTGCTTTAAGTGCTTTAAGCAACCCTAAATGACTTTCAGGGTTTTAATCACCTACTGTAATTTTTTCACAGTACAGATTCATAAAACCCCCTACATCTCTATACCGTATAGGCCTATTTTCTAGTAAAATGAATGTTATGAATAATACATTAGAGGCTGTTGAGCAAGACATACAAAAAATATGTATTACTGAACAAAAATATAAACGCAACATGCAAAGTTTTGGACCCCTGTTTCATGAGCTGGAATAAAAAAATCCCAGACATTTTCCATGTGCACAAAAAGCTTATTTTTCTCAAATTTTGTGTGCAAATTTAGTTACATCCCTGTTAGCGAGCATTTCTCCTATGCCAAGATAATCAATCCACCTGACAGGTGGGTAATATCAAGCAGCTGATTAAACAGCATGATCATTACACAGGTACACCTTGTGCTGGGGACAATTAAAGGCCTCTCTAAAATGTGCAGTTTTGTCACACAACACTTTGCAACAGCGTGCAATCGGCATGCTGACTGCATGAATGTCCACCAGAGCTGTTGCCAGAGAATTGAATGTTCATTTCTCCACCAACATCGTTTTAGAGAATTTGTAGTATGTCCAACCGGCCTCACAACTGTAACCACGCCAGCCCAGGACCTACACATCCTGCTTCACTTACAGGATCGTCTGAGACCAGCCACCCAGACAGCTGATGAAACTGTCTGTAATAAATCCATTTTGTGGGGAAAAACCCATTCTGATTTGCTGGGCCTGGCTCCCAAATGGGTGGGCCTATGCCCTCTCATTAGGGCCTAATCTATTTATTTTAATTGACTGATTCCCTTATATGAACCATAACTTTTAAAATTGTTGAAATTGTTACTTGTTGCATTTGCATCATCCAGAACGCCGCAGCCCGTCTGGTGTTCAACCTTCCCAAGTTCTCACGTCACCCCGCTCCTCCGTTCTCTCCACTGGCTTCCAGTTGAAGCTCGCATCCGCTACAAGTCCATGCTGCTTGCCTACGGAGCTGTGAGGGGAACGGCACCGCCGTACCTTCAGGCTCTGATCAGGCCCTACACCCAAACAAGGGCACTGCGTTCATCCACCTCTGGCCTGCTCGCCTCCCTACCTCTGAGGAAGCACAGCTCCCGCTCAGCCCAGTCAAAACTGTTCGCTGCTCTGGCACCCCAATGGTGGAACAAGCTCCCTCACGACGCCAGGACAGCGGAGTCAATCACCACCTTCCGGAGACACCTGAAACCCCACCTCTTTAAGGAATACCTGGGATAGGATAAAGTAATCCTTCTACCCCCCCCCCCCCCCGAAAGATTTAGATGCACTATTGTAAAGTGGTTGTTCCACTGGATATCTTAAGGTGAATGCACCAATTTGTAAGTCGCTCTGGATAAGAGCGTCTGCTAAATGACTTAAATGTAAATGTATGTTTTTGCTCAGTATATATGAGTTTATTAGAGTCACTTATGACTCTACAGTAAGTGCCATATTGCGGATCTAAGTGTAACTTTGATTGTGTCTGTGTGTGTGGTTTTTTGTGGTCCTGTGGCCACCCGGCCCTCTGGCCAGTGCTGTTACTGTTAAACATCATCAGCACGGAGCAGTGTGTTCCTTTGAGCTCACCTCCTGGCCACTTAATACCTGTTACACAACCAGGAGGCAGGTCAGCCACAGGGTCAGCACTGCACTCTCATCATTGGCCCACGGGTCAGCCCTGCACTCTTCTTATTTGCCGGCCCTCTGCTCTGTGCTTTCCATCCATCCCACACACACACACCCACAGAGCCATGCACAGACCTTTCAGGGGGAATGTGCTCAAAACAATATATTTTTTTACTTTCATAATTCATAACATACTAAATGCCTCTGTAGCATAGTGCAATGTATTTCTGCAATAATGCACTCACTCATCATCACAAATTGTAAGCAAGCTAGTTACAGGGCCTCCTAAAGACATGACTGACATCAGGAAAAGAGGTCGGGCTATCAGCTGATCATTAATGTTGATGATTGATGTGAATCTGCTAGTTAGCGCAGGATGGCGAACTTCATCACAACTTATGGGCAGTGGGTTCTGAATAACAATGACAAAAAACAAAGGGTATTATATCACCACCCAAAAGGGAACTTTGGAGACTGGAAAGGAAAAGGGACATGTGCTCTACATAGGTAGAGCCCTATCTGCGTACGTGCTTGCACACACACCCACACACACTATGATTTTGTGGTTGTCCATCATTTGACACACAGTAGCCACTGTGACGGTGACATTAGGGCCTCTTTGAAGAACTTTAATTTAAAAAAAATTGCGTGTTCTGTACTTTTCCTGGGTTTTCCCCCTCTCACCTCTGATGGATTTGTACTGGACAGAAAATGGACATGGCCTCATAATGATGCCATCCCTGCCGTGTTAAAGGGTGTGTGTGTGCATGCGTGTGTGCATCATTTGTTTAAGGTAAGTGTTGACCTGAAGCAGTGCTAAATTAGTTCCTCTCTACAACAGTACAGTGATGGAAAAGTTATTTTTGGACAATATTATAGCGATATTTGACGGCAAGTATCGATTTGTAAAAAATCTATAATTTGTAGGTAGCGTTAGTTGGCTGTACCTGCACCAAAACTCCGGTATTTTTTTTACTATAGCTTGTTCTCCATCTTCCTTTTAAATAGTGAGCCAACATGTTTTCATCACTTTTATTTCCATGACTCATCAAAACTTGTTTATAGTGAGCAATATGTTTGGAACATCAAATCGCAATAAAATCACAGTATCGAATTGCAATACATAAAGAATCGCAATACATTATTATCGTATTGCCACCTAAGTATCATAATAATATCGTATCGTGAGGTCCCTGGCAATTCCCAACCCTACTACAGTACATGCAGGGATTACGGTGCATTTGGAAATTATTTAGGCACCTTAACTTTTTCCACATGTTGTTACCTTACAGCCTTATTCTGAAATGGACTAAATCGTTTTTTTCCCTCATCAATCTACACACAATACCCCATAATGATGAAGCAAACACAGGTTTTTAGAAATGTTTGCAAATGTATAAAAAAAAAGAAAAAACATTGACATAACTATTCAGACCCTTTACTCAGTACTTTGTTGAAGCACCTTTGGCAGCGATTACAGCCTTGAGTCTTCTTGGGTGTGACGCTACAAGCTTGGCACACCTGTATTTGGGGAGATTCTCCCATTCTTCTCTGCAGATCCTCTCAAGCTCTGTCAGGTTGGATGGGGAGCGTCGCTGCATAGCTATTTTCAGGTCTCTCCAGATATGTTCGATCGGGTTCAAGTCCGGGCTCTGTTTGGGCCTCTCAAGGACATTCAGAGGCTTGTCCTGAAGCCACTCCTGCGTTGTCTTGGCTGTGTGCTTAGGGTCGTTGTCCTGTTGGAAGGTGAACCTTCGCCCCAGTCTGAGGTCCTGAGCGCTCTGAAGCAGGTTTTCATCAAGGATCTCTCTGTACTTTGCTCCGTTCATCTTTCCCTCGATCCTGACTAGTCTCGCAGTCCCTGCCGCGGAAAAACATCCCCACAGCATGATGTTGCCACCACCATGCTTCACCGTAGGGATGGTGCCAGGTTTCCTCCAGACGTGATGCTTGGGTTTCAGGCAAAATAGTTAAATTATGGTTTCATCAGATGAGAGAATCTTGTTTCTCATGGTCAGAGTCCTTTAGGTGCCTTTTGGCAAAATCTTCAAGCGGCTGTCATGTGCCTTTTTACTGAGGAGTGGTTTCCGTCTGGCCACTCTACCATAAAGGCCTGATTGGTGGAGTTCTGCCGAGATGGTTGTCCTTAAAGGTTCTCCCATCTCCACAGAAGAACTCTGCAGCTCTGTCAGAGTGACGACAGGTTCTTGGTCACCTCCCTGACCAAGGACCTGCTTCCCCGATTGCTCAGTTTGGCCGGGCGACCAGCTCTAGGAAGAGCCTTGATGATTCCAAACTACTTCCTTTTAAGAATGATGGAGGCCACTGTGTTCTTGGAGACCTTCAATGCTGCAGAAATGTTTGGTACCCTTTCCCAGATCTGTGCCTCGACACAATCCTGTCTCGGCGCTCTACGGACAATTCCTTTGACCTCATGGCTTGGTTTTTCCTCTGACATGCACTGTCAACTATGGGACCTTATTTAGACAGGTGTGTGCCTTTCCAAATCATGTCCACCAGAGCTCTGACTGCCTGACCAGACATGCTGCTGACCAGAGCTCTGGCTGCCTGACCAGACATGCTGCTGACCAGAGCTCTGACTGTCTGACCAGCCCGCTGCTGACCAGAGCTCTGACTGTCTGACCAGCCCCGCTGCTGACCAGAGCTCTGACTGTCTGACCAGCCCGCTGCTGACCAGAGCTCTGAATGTCTGACCAGCCCGCTGCTGACCAGAGCTCTGACTGCCTGACCAGCCCTGCTGCTGACCAGAGCTCTGACTGCCTGACCAGCCCGCTGCTGACCAGAGCTCTGACTGTCTGACCAGACATGCTGCTGACCAGAGCTCTGACTGCCTGACCAGCCCTGCTGCTGACCAGAGCTCTGACTGCCTGACCAGACATGCTGCTGACCAGAGCTCTGACTGTCTGACCAGACATGCTGCTGACCAGAGCTCTGACTGCCTGACCAGCCCTGCTGCTGACCAGAGCTCTGACTGCCTGACCAGACATGCTGCTGACCAGAGCTCTGACTGCCTGACCAGCAGTAGTAACTTGGTGATGAGGGTGGTGGTGTGTTTAGGTTACAACTGTTTACCCTGCTCCCAGTGGCCCAGCCCAACCTCTCTGTTGTCCTGTTTGTTGCTGTCCCTGTCCCTGAAATCAGCAGCTGTCCTAATTTGTTGCGCCATGCCCTGCGCTTTTGAACTCTTGGTCATGACCTCTGGATTACCTCTGACCTCTGACACTTGGCCAATAGGCTCCTGGCCTGTCAACTGCCACAAATGTTATATCTGCTTGCCTCTATGGCCTGTCTTGAGGAGTTGTGTGCTTTGAGATGTTTGTGTGTGTTTGGTGGTAGCCAGGTGCTTGGTAGTTACTACTACAATCATGTATTCTGGTATTCATCAAACACAAAGTGGATTTATTGTTTACCGACAGGCTTTACAGTTGATTAAGTTGATTAGATAAAGCTGATTTGGCGTGGGTTGATATATCATCTCTGTCTTTCATGTTGATGTTTTTAATACCCCAGCCAACCTCGGGGCATGTTAGGGCCTGTTAGGTTCACCTCCTCCAGACAACATACTGATACAGAACAGCAATACAGTACGCTAGCATGAAGGTGGCAGAAAGAGATTCTGTTCTGTTCTAAACAGTTCTCTGTAGAATAACAACTTTTCTTTTATTCTACATTATCAACTGTAAAGCGACAACCCTTTTACTTTGTTGCAGAGTAACTTTGGAGGAGTCCTTTGTTCAGCTTATTGGACCTCCTTTACTATCCAATAATGTATAGCTAGCTGTATGTAGTATCAGTGGCGATTCTAGACCATTTCAACTGGGGGGGCCAAGCTGGGGCCAGTTGTACTGTTAGAGGGGTCAGTTACGTTAGACGTTATTGTTGTTATATAGTTTTCTTCACTGCATTGCAGTCATTAGCAGGCAAAATACCATGTTCTAAGTTGCCACTGTCTAATAACGGATGTAAAAACAGAATGATAGCAAAAATTATTTATGTAAAAATTATTTCATACTCCACATTTAGGGGGGCCACAACCGCTAGTGTGTAGTATGCAGTAGCCGCTAGTGTGTAGTATGCAGTAGCCGCTAGTGTGTAGTATGCAGTAGCCGCTAGTGTGTAGTATGCAGTAGCCGCTAGTGTGTAGTATGCAGTAGCCGCTAGTGTGTAGTATGCAGTAGCCGCTAGTGTGTAGTATGCCGTAGCCGCTAGTGTGTAGTATGCCGTAGCCGCTAGTGTGTAGTATGCCGTAGCCGCTAGTGTGTAGTATGCAGTAGCCGCTAGTGTGTAGTATGCAGTAGCCGCTAGTGTGTAGTATGCAGTAGCCGCTAGTGTGTAGTATGCAGTAGCCGCTAGTGTGTAGTATGCAGTAGCCGCTAGTGTGTAGTATGCAGTAGCCGCTAGTGTGTAGTATGCAGTAGCCGCTAGTGTGTAGTATGCAGTAGCCGCTAGTGTGTAGTATGCAGTAGCCGCTAGTGTGTAGTATGCAGTAGCCGCTAGTGTGTAGTATGCAGTAGCCGCTAGTGTGTAGTATGCAGTAGCCGCTAGTGTGTAGTATGCCGTAGCCGCTAGTGTGTAGTATGCAGTAGCCGCTAGTGTGTAGTATGCAGTAGCCGCTAGTGTGTAGTATGCAGTAGCCGCTAGTGTGTAGTATGCAGTAGCCGCTAGTGTGTAGTATGCAGTAGCCGCTAGTGTGTAGTATGCAGTAGCCGCTAGTGTGTAGTATGCAGTAGCCGCTAGTGTGTAGTATGCAGTAGCCGCTAGTGTGTAGTATGCAGTAGCCGCTAGTGTGTAGTATGCAGTAGCCGCTAGTGTGTAGTATGCAGTAGCCGCTAGTGTGTAGTATGCCGTAGCCGCTAGTGTGTAGTATGCAGTAGCCGCTAGTGTGTAGTATGCCGTAGCCTATAGACACAAGGGCTCAGTGCACATGGAGAGTGACAAAAAAAGGTGAAGAGAGCACACTGACCCACACTTCACCAGCAGCTCTTGATCTCTGTCCTGCTGTTGTGTAAGTGGTCAGTCAGTGATCCTATTGCAGATCTGTGATGGCTAAACACACACACACACACACACACACACACACACACTGATCCTGTTGCAGGTCTGTGATCCAGCACGACCCTCAGCCCTGAGCTATGCTATGTTGATCTCCCAGACGTCTACACACACACACACACACACACACACACACACACACACACACATAGAGCAGACAGGTTACATAAACACAGAGGGCAGGGGGCAACAGACTGAGCTACAGTACAGTTGAAGAGCTGCAACTAAGCACCCTGTATCAGGTGCAGACTGGTACACGCCAGCTGCCACTGATGTAGAGCCCCTGAAATGGGATACACCATTGTTGGAGGGCAGGGGGGGCGGGATGAGGAGAATTGAAGGAGGGGGTTCTTGCTTGGTGATTGTCCCCAAAGTCTTGATTGAGTTCTGAAAGGGCAACCTGGTAAAGGTCCTGGCTGGTCAGACTTGATTGTTCGTTTTTTTTGCCTCGTCTTTAGTTCTTGATCGTCTTTAGATTGGTGGCACACAGAAGACATTGTTCAGGGGGCCTATTGTTATGTCATCGTTTCACGGGGGGAAATGGTGGTTTGGTGGTGATTCATCAAGACTGCACGCGATCCCAAATAGCACCCTATTCCCTATAAAGGGCACTACTTTTGACCAGACCACTATGACATTTGGGAAGCTGATCTAGCTTCTAGAAGGAAGGAAAGGTGATATGGACAGATAGACACATTTCTTTCATTTCACTATGAGAGCTGTGCAATGAGATGGGTCATAACGCTGCACAGGGAGCATACATATCAACACCTTCAACAGCAGATTGTTCCAGACTCTATGTGAGGCATAGTGATGGACTCTCTGTGCCCTGCTCCCACAGCTCTGCTGTACCAGTAATGGGTATGTGTACCGATTTTGATTGATTGATTTGATTTTTTAATATATTTTATTATTATAGTATCGTGCATCTTCAGGATGCCTAGTACACATGGGCTTATAAGACACTGTATTTGCTGTAGCAAAGTACAAGAATTATGTCTATATACATACACTACATTACCAAAATATCTAATTCCAAAATCATGGAGTTGGTCCCCCCTTTGCTGCTATAACAGCCTCCACTTTTCTGAGAAGGCTTTCCACTAGATGTTGGAACATTGCTGCGGGGACCTGCTTCCGTTCAGCCACGAGCATTAGTGAGGTCGGGCACTGATGTTGGGCGATTAGGCCTGGCTCGCAATCGGCGTTCCAACTCGTCCTAAAGGTGTTCGATGGGGTTGAGGTCAGGGCTCTGTGCAGGCCAATCAAGTTCTTCCACACCAATCTCGACAAGCCATTTCTGTATGGACCTCGCTTTGTGCATGGGGGCATTGTCTTGCTGAAACAGGAAAGGGCCTTCCCCAAGCTGTTGGCTCAAATGTGGAATCACAGAATTGTCTAGAATGTCATTGTATGCTGTAGTGTTAAGATTGCCCTTCACTGGAAGTAAGGGGCCTAGCCCGAACCAGGAACAACAGCCCCAGACCATTATTCCTCCTCCACTACACTTTACAGTTCACACTATGCATTGAGGCAGGTAACGTTCTCCTGGCATCCACCAAACCCAGATTAGTCCGTTGAACTGCCAGATGGTGAAGCGAGTGCTGAGGCTACGCGAGTGCTGAGGCTACGCGAGTGCTGAGGCTACGCGAGTGCTGAGGCTACGCGAGTGCTGAGGCTACGCGAGTGCTGAGGCTACGCGAGTGCTGAGGCTACGCGAGTGCTGAGGCTACGCGAGTGCTGAGTGCTGAGGCTACGCGAGTGCTGAGGCTACGCGCTTCAGCAACAGGTTGTCCCGTTCTGTGACCTTGTGTGGCCTACCACTTTGCGGCTGAGACGTTGTTGCTCCTAGACGTTTCCACTTCACAATAACAGCACTTACATTTGACCGGGGCAGCTCTAGCAGGGCAGAAATTTGACGAACTGACTTGTTGGAAAGATGGCATCCTATGACAGTGCCAAGTTGAAAGTCACTGAGCTCTTCAGTAAGGCCATTCTACTGACAATGTGTGTTTATGGAGATTGCATGGCTGTGTGCTCGATTTTATACACATGTCAGCAATGGGTGTGGCTGAAATAGCCGAATCCACTAATTTGAAGGGGTGTCTACATACTTTTGGATATATAGTGTATATTTAAACATGTGTTAATATGGCAGGTAAAAACCATTGAGAAAACAAAACAAAAACCTTTCAAGTATACAACTTTGAACTGTCGCATCTTCCAAGCTTAGGAGAGACAATTTGCAACCAGGAATACTTCTTTCCTAAATAGCCATTAAAGTTTTTCTTCATCTATAATCCAAAGTAATTCCTATTTTCTTTGCAACATTTTACAGTATAGCTCGCAAATCATCATATGAAGTACAATAAAATAAAAAGTGCAGTTCATTCTCTACTTCCCCTAAATCACAGACTGTAGATTGTTGCTCTTATTCATCTATGGCATTGAACTACCTACTTCAATTGACGGGGGCAGTATCCCGGTTCTCAACTGGGCACACATGGTTAGGTGGGAGGAGACACAAGGTTCTGGATCATAGCGGTTTTTGATCTGGTTGTAAGTTCAGAGTTTTGGTTTTAGCTTAATGTCAGTTGATCATTTTTCTTTGTAGCTTAGGGTTAACACGTGTTTGATCATATTGACATTGCGTCATAACTTGTGTCTAAATATATTTCAGCTTCTTTAAATATGCTGTTAGGTTCCAAGATTCTGGTGTAAATTCCAGTCGGACTCTGAAGAGTGCTCTAGCTGGATTTATTCAACCGCACTGGGTCATACAGCTGCAAAGACGAAGTATGATTATACACGCACATATATTTATAACCTCCGTTTGTACCCTTGTCCCAGACAAGTCCTCCCCCTCCTGAGTCTAGGATGTACAATGAATCTCTGTGGCTTGGCAGGTGGTGTTGTCGTCCCATCCCGAGTCTGGAACCTTTAGTACTCCTCCACGCAAGTCCCTGTCTTCTTATCAGTCAGGAGAAGCTTTGAGACTAGGGAGTATACATTCCTGCAGCCTGCCCCACTCCATCGTTAATTATCCGGACTCATATGCAAAGAGCTATTGGAGAATAACAGACCCATTCGTACTCAAATGAATACAATGATGCAAAACATATTGAGAGAATATAGGGATGTATAACAGTGAAGCTAAAACATATTGAGAGAATATAGTGATGTATAACAGTGAAGCTAAAACATATTGAGAGAATATAGTGATATATAACAGTGAAGCTAAAACATATTGAGAGAATATAGTGATATATAACAGTGAAGGTATAACATATTGAGAGAATATAGTGATGTATAACAGTGAAGCTAAAACATATTGAGAGAATATAGTGATATATAACAATGAAGATATAACATATTGAGAGAATATAGTGATGTATAACAGTGAAGGTATAACATATTGAGAGAATATAATTATATACAAATGTTGACGCTATAAGACAGCGTCATAGGGCAGTAGTTTACAATCTATCTCTAACACATGCCTCCCATCTCACCGTTATGGAAACAGAGACAGGCCCCCTTTGTTATGTGATTAGAAACATACAAAAACATGCTCAAGTCAATTAGTAACTTTCCAACAATGACATTGAGTTCCTTTGTCCGGGGGTAATTGTGTGTTTTATCCCAGTTAAAAACCTTTAGTTATTCAGTCCTCAGGCATATTGATGAGACGGTTCCATAACCTACCAGAGATGGTGGGTGTGCTTTAGCTCTGAAGAGGCTGTGTTGGGGCTTGGTGTTTCTCACAGCTTTGCACACTGCTTCAGACATCTGCTGGGCCTGAGATCTTCTGTGTGGTGTGAGTTACATCTCCCAGTCCCAGACCCCTCTTTTCAGGGGACCCCCAGGCTTGCAGGTAGTACAGATGGCCCCTAGGAGCAGGCCAGCCCACCCCACTCCAGCACAGCCCACCCCACCGGCCCCTATTAGCCTAATAGCAACAGGTGTGTGTAGGGCGTGCCTATGAGGGATAGACAGGCTCCTCGCCCTGCTGCCATGGCAACCGCACTGTCGCCAAAGGACATGGATTAAAAAGGACGGTGTATCTAGGGAAAACATAAGCACAGGCAGGTACAGACACACTCAGACACATGCTTAGACACACACACTTACACGCTCAGACACACGCAGGCACACACACTAAAGCAAGTAAACAACCTTTATCTCTGTCCTGCATGCAGAGCCCTAAACCTATAGGCACACAAACAAGCACTAAACCATACATACGTACATCAGAAAACACATAAACTCACACAATTCCAGATCACATATAACATATACAACACATGAACTGGGACAATCACTCGTGATACATGTATATACATGGTGTTGTTATGGTAGTGTAGCTCTGGCTCAATCTCTATGACCAGTGACCCTCTGTCTTCTATAAATCTTCTATAAATCATTTCTACCAGCATTCTCTCCCTTGCCATGTGGATGGCTTCTAGCACAGATGATGCATCTGAATACATATTATCATCAATATAGTATGAAGCTCTGTCTTGGCAGGTGGTAAATATATTGTCCTCTACATCAAAATATTTTACTAATACATGGCTCTCTCGTTCTCTTTCCCACTCGCCCTCTGTCTCTTTCTCTATGTGCCTCTCTTTCGCTCTGTCGCTCTCTCTCACTCTCTCTCTGTCTAGTGGTGTTGGTCTCAGAGGACCATACAATTAAGTCTGATTGTGTCCTTTGCTCCCTGCCTCTGTGTCTGGGACATAATCCTCTTGTTAGTGTGGGCCGGAGGTGAGTCTGATCATGGTATACTGGCCAAGGTGGGCCGTGCCTGGCTGCCTGCACAACTCCTGCATCACGCACCTCCATCAGGCTTCTTACTACTAACTCATCTGTCCCAGAACACAATGGGTTCAGGAACATCCCAAACTCAGATTTTAAAGCACGCACCTCTGTCAGCTCAAGAGTAGGGCTAGAGGGAAGGGATGAGACCCTAACTAATCTGTCCCAGTCACAATGTTGTCAGGAACTATTTTTGGCCAATGTCACGCTATTCTAATTTTCTGACGCCTGTAATGTTAGAGTTTTATTGACAAATCACCTTTTATTCTATTCTATTGTAGTTGGATTAGGGCATAAAATAGTCAGCAGCTGTCTCAGTGACTCGTTGACTTTTGGTGCTGGTTACGCACACCTCTCCACTGTCGCCCATCTTGGCACGGTGTGTGCCTGGAACCCGATAGTGGAACGAGGGAGACAGAGAGAGAGCGGGAAGAGAGAAATATATAGAGAGAGAGAAAGGGGAGAGTGAGAGTGAGAAATACCCACATTATAAAATACTAAGTACTAAGCATTTACTGTAGTGTTTTTACAGACTTTACTGTAGTATTCACTGTAGTGTTTACTGTAGTATACTGTAGGATTTACAGTTAATTATAGTATAAATACTGTAGTAAAAGAACTGTAGTATATACTATAGTAATTAATATAGTGTTTTTGCAGATTGTATTATACTGTAGTATTTACTGTAGTGTTTTTGTGGACTGTAGTATAATGTAGTATTTACTGTAGCATTCCAGGCACTACTGTAGTATTTACTATAGTGTTTTTGTTTTAATATCTTTGACATAGAGGCGGAGGCGTTCTCCTTATGGAAACCTACTGGATAAATACTAAAACAGTAAATGTTCCATAACCTGTAGGACCGGGTTCTGAATGGATAGTTCAGCACTTTTGTTATTTTCTATAACCATTAGGGAACACAATATGGTCTATACTTGGCATGTAGGTTTCTCACTTATGGGTGGCACAAATTGCGATATGGGAGAAGGGAATGGCAGGGTATATGCAAATTGAATACCGTAAATTCCGGACTATAAGCCGCAACTTTTTTCCCACGCTTTGAACCTCGCGGCTTAAACAATGACGCGGCTAATATATGGATTTTTCCCACTTTCAATTTTTTTTTGCAAAAAAAACACATTCTGTGACGTGCTCAGTTTTTTGGCGGCATGAAGCTTTCATTAGACCAATGAAATTGCCAAACGGGTTAAGGTCAAACAACTTTTTTGTTTACTGTTTAGATTAAATAGAGCGCTCTCAAACTTCCCATCATTCTGATTACGGTAGTCATTTTGTCACCCTCATCATGGCAAAGACACGGAGAAATGCATATGATGCAGCTTTCAAGTTGAAGGCGATTGATCTGGCTGTTGGAAAAGGAAATAGAGTTGCTGCACGGGAGCTTGGTCTTAATGAGTCGATGATAAGACGTTGGAAACAGCAGCGTGAGGAATTGACTCAGTGCAAAAAGACAACTAAAGCTTACTGCTAATTTTTTATTTTTTGTTACAAGCCGTGTTTCGTTAAAGCCTATTTATTTTTGTTACAAGCCGTGTTTCGTTAAAGCCTGTGTAAAGTTCATTTGTTTCAATGTACCGGTAGGCACCTGCGGCTTATAGACATGTGCGGCTTATTTATGTTCAAAATAAAATATTTTTTTAAATTCAGTGGGTGCAGCTTATATTCAGGGGCGCTTAATAGTCCGGAAATTACGGTATTGTAGTATTTTTGTTTTTGCAGACTGTAGTGTTTATGTGGACATTACTGTAGTATTTACTAGTGTTTGTTTTGAGGATAGTAATATAGTAAGTACTACACCTGATCGAGGGATAATACTGTACAAACTAGAAGTTAAGTGACGCTATAAGAAATCTAAGATGTGTCAAATAAATTATAAGTATTTGGTTTGCTAACTTGCTAGCTAAGAGGCTAGATGTCAAGATCAAGCTTCTTGGTTATAGCAGATACATTCAATCCCCTCCTGGATCAAGATCCCTGATGCCTAATGTTTTTATTTTTTATAGCGCCCCTTGTGTGCACTTCCGGTAATACCGTATACCCCGGTATGGTAAAGAAACCCAACCCTATATTCTATAGTAAACTATATTAATGTTTCATGTGGGTAAGGAGAGAGAGAGAGAGGGTGAGAGAGAGAAGTAGAGCGGCAGGTGAAACCTCACCACACCCGTTAAATTATGAATCTGCAGTACGGTGGCGGTGGTAGCAGAGCAGTGTGGGCAACACGGCAAGCAGCGCACCAATCAGCTAGATGGCCAACCGAACAGAAGTCTGCTGCTGCTCCCCTTAAAGACTTTAGTCCAGTGAGCCCTGTTGATTAGAAACCCTATCAGGCTTAGAGGACTTGGATGAGACTCTCAAGCCAACATGGCTTTTTATAGCATTTAAATAACACCATCCAACTAATTGGTTTCATGTCGCCGCATAAGCAGGCTGTCGTTTTGACTTTGGGACGGGTGATAGTTGAGGACAGGGGCATGAATATTTAAAAGATTTAGCGTAGCTGCTGGCTCTATATTTGTAGATCCCCAGTGTCTGAATTGACGCTCTGGACGTTTGTTTTGTCATCTATCATTAGTGTTGTTTCTCTACGCTGCATCCAGTGTGAAGTGGTTTTACCATGTGATGTCCATTGAGGTGCTGGAAAAACACCATGATTAAAACAGATGATGAAGAAAATTCCGTCCGCGTCCCAAATGACACCCTATTCCCCATATAGGGCCCATAGTACTCTGGTCAAAAGTAGTTCACTGCATAGGGAAATGGGTGGCATTTGGGATGCAGTCGCCATGTTTACCAGAACCATCGAGCAGGAAATTGCTTTTGGTTTCCCCGGCCTCTGCGGTCGACCAGTGTTTCGATCCATTAGTCTCAGGTCTCGTGTCCTGCATGTGTCCAGGCTCAGTTCACTCATTTGGACCCATGAATTAGTCAGGAGAAGGGAAAACAACTGCCCCAAACCACAATGTCAAATGGACCAAGAATGCCATGGAAAATCAGACCCTGCCATCTTCTCTCTTTGCCGTCAACCCATACTGGACTGGACTGCAAGCACGGATGGGCAAAAATGACAAAATAGAATTACAAAATACCATAGAGATCAATGTGTCAAAATAAACTACAAAGTAATTGTATTTTTGTATTTTAAAATGTATTAAATTAAAACACGTATATTTTGTATTTTAAAATCCAGAAATGCATTTGCAAGTAGCCAGCCCGAACAGCAACAACGTTGTCACTAACCGTTACAGTAACCAGCCCGAACAGCAACAACGTTGTCACTAACCGTTACAGTAGCCAGCCCGAACAGCAACAACGTTGTCACTAACCGTTACAGTAGCCAGCCCGAACAGCAACAACGTTGTCACTAACCGTTACAGTAGCCAGCCCGAACAGCAACAACGTTGTCACTAACCGTTACAGTAACCAGCCCAAACAGCAACAACGTTGTCACTAACCGTTACAGTAGCCAGCCCGAACAGCAACAACGTTGTCACTAACCGTTACAGTAGCCAGCCCGAACAGCAACAACGTTGTCACTAACCGTTACAGTAGCCAGCCCGAACAGCAACAACGTTGTCACTAACCGTTACAGTAGCCAGCCCGAACAGCAACAACTTTGTCACTAACCGTTACAGTAGCCAGCCCGAACAGCAACAACGTTGTCACTAACCGTTACAGTAACCAGCCCGAACAGCAACAACGTTGTCACTAACCGTTACAGTAGCCAGCCCGAACAGCAACAACGTTGTCACTCACCGTTACAGTAGCCAGCCCGAACAGCAACAACGTTGTCACTAACATTACAGTAGCCAGCCCGAACAGCAACAACGTTGCCACTAACCGTTACAGTAGCCAGCCCGAACAGCAACAACGTTGTCACTCACCGTTACAGTAGCCAGCCCGAACAGCAATAACGTTGTCACTAACCGTTACAGTAACCAGCCCGAACAGCAACAACGTTGTCACTAACCGTTACAGTAACCAGCCCGAACAGCAACAACGTTGTCACTAACCGTTACAGTAACCAGCCCGAACAGCAACAACGTTGTCACTAACCGTTACAGTAACCAGCCCGAACAGCAACAACGTTGTCACTAACCGTTACAGTAGCCAGCCCGAACAGCAACAACGTTGTCACTAACCGTTACAGTAGCCAGCCCGAACAGCAACAACGTTGTCACTAACCGTTGCAGTAGCCAGCCCGAACAGCAACAACGTTGTCACTAACCGTTGCAGTAGCCAGCCCGAACAGCAACAACGTTGTCACTAACCGTTGCAGTAGCCAGCCCGAACAGCAACAACGTTGTCCCTAACCGTTGCAGTAGCCAGCCCGAACAGCAACAACGTTGTCACTAACCGTTGCAGTAGCCAGCCCGAACAGCAACAACGTTGTCACTAACCGTTGCAGTAGCCAGCCCGAACAGCAACAACGTTGTCACTAACCGTTACAGTAGCCAGCCCGAACAGCAACAACGTTGTCACTAACCGTTACAGTAGCCAGCCCGAACAGCAACAACGTTGTCACTAACCGTTACAGTAGCCAGCCCGAACAGCAACAACGTTGTCACTAACCGTTACAGTAGCCAGCCCAAACAGCAACAACGTTGTCACTAACCGTTACAGTAACCAGCCCGAACAGCAATAACGTTGTCACTAACCGTTACAGTAACCAGCCCGAACAGCAACAACGTTGTCACTAACCGTTACAGCAACAACGTTGTCACTAACCGTTACAGTAGCCAGCCCGAACAGCAACAACGTTGTCACTAACCGTTACAGGGACGTTTTACTTGCTATGACTGTGATATGTTGTTGTTTAACTACCTTAGTTGAGCAAAGCACTCTGGATAAACAGGTCTGCTAATTGACCAAAATGTATATGTGAAAATGAATATGCATATTGTGTGTAGATAGGTGAGAAAAATAATCTATTTAATCCATTTTGAATTCAGGCCGTAACATAACTAAATGTGGAATAAGTCGAGGGGTTTGAATACTTTCCGAAGGCACTGTACTGTCTATCCCCTGCCCCTTTGTTTTTACACTGCTGCTACTCTCTGTTTATTATCTATGCATAGTCACTGTGCACTTTATGTACAAATTACCTTGACTAACTGGTACCTCCGCACATTGACTCGGTACCGGTACCCCCTTTATATAGCCTCGTTATTGTTATTTATTGTGTTACTTTTAAAGAATGTGTATTTTTTTACTTTAGTTTATTTAGTAAATATTTTCTTAACTCTATTGTTGGTTAAGGGCTTGTAAGTAAGCATTTCACGTTAAGGTCTACACCTGTTGTATTCGGCACATGTGACAAATAAATTGTTCATTTTTACATAACCATTTATATTTAGTTAATTTAGCAGACGCTTTTATCACATCATAGTTGTCGTGTCTGGACTATCATTAAATGTGATGACTGTTATTTTATCAAATCAATTCTCTATGTGTAATTATTATTACATGATTAAACTAATCATGTGAACTTTAATTAACTAGGAAGTCGGGGCACCACGGGAAAATGTTTATAGACTCTCTATTTCCCGAATCGACTCTTCAGATATGTTCATATCTTATCAATTAGTCTTCTATTAATGTATCATTATTACCTCATCAGTTCTCATTACTGAACGTCGCAAACCCTTGGAAATCTGCACGACCCTAGCCTCCATAATGAATCAGCGATATACAAATTGGCTTAATTATTTATTTACTAACTAACTAAACAAATCACAGAAATACATAAACAAACAATATAGTTATTGGTTACTAACACAACGCATTTATAAGTCCCTAGTGGGCTAAACCGGTATGACGGCTTGGTAGACAATGGAAAGGGGGGAGACAGATAAAAGAGGGAAAGACCAAATGGTTTCACGACACACAGTTGATAATTATATCCATTGACATGCTAATCCTTTGCACATGAACGGCCGCTCATGGGGAAATAATTGCAATGTATATATTTAGGCCCGTATGTCATCGTTGTCTTCTCTGTTGGAATCGCCGGTCCATCTGCTGGAGAGTCAGTTCATCAGAGAGTCTCTGGTTAACTTCCCTAGAAGTCACAATGTCTTTTGTAGTTGTCACTTTCTCAGCGGCTCTGGATAGTGTCTGTTATAATGGATATGTCAGGTGTACCGATGGTCGTTGCATAGATAGATGCTTCCGCGGTTGTCGTAATTCTACATCTAGGATTTGCTCTTATTCTGTAGTGATTGATAGTCTCAGAGTTGATCCATTTCCAGCCGTGTAGCCAACATTACACTCTGTCTGGTCTCCTGGGCCTATAGAGTGGTAGTTCTTAACCATTTCAACATGTAGCGCCAGCTCCATATTTTATGGTCTAATGTAAATTTAGTCAGGAGTGGGTTTTATACACTTCTGAGAAAAGGGCGGTCCATGACGGCAACGTAATGTCTATACTCACGTGGGTGTGGCCACTGATTTGGTTAACTTTATATGAAAACCCATATTTTCTTATTTAGAAGGTTAACATCACATTACATTTTTTCACAAATAGTGTCATGTTTAATCAAATACATTTCACAATATTTAGATGTAAACCCCATAATTAAGAAGTGTACACACCCAAAGACACAGTAATGTGTATTTCCTGTCCTTCATGAGATCACCAAATGAAACACACTCGTCATGACTGTTCTTTAAGTGTCCCCGGACCACTCCCACATTCTCAAAAATAGAAATATTGTTTAATTATTCAAACTTTTGATGTCCAAGGGTCTCTCTGTGTTCCACAGTTTACATTCCAAGCTCAAACACTACAGAGCACAGAGACAGCGTATTTTATGACTGCTATAAAACAGCCGACTTCCCGCTCTGCCCCTCTACGAGAGCTCGCTGTAGAGCGGACCCACTGTAACCTGATCCTTCAGATCGTCACAGGAGAGTTATGACATAGTGCTATCAGACTTCTGATTCCAACGCAGGCTTGAAAAGGGGGCCACAAACTGAACTCAGACCTGTGTTCTTTATAAGAGCCTGTTATTGTTAATAAGACAGTAATGGAACATGGATCGCGAGCAGAGCAACAACACCCTCTTTGTTCTTTTAAATAAACACTGCTGGTCGTTCCCAGGTAATGCAGTGAGTCACCTTGTGAACCTTGTTGGAGGTGGACTGAGGTCCATGAGTCCAATTGAGGAGCTAGAGCTGCTTTTGTCTTATATTCTGGCATCCAGTTATGTGTGTCAGATAGTATTCAACGTACTACTTAGAATGCACACTACTTAGAAAGCATGCCCAATGTATTGCTTAATTCTAAGTAGTGTGAAAGTACTGACGTTGGAACAAGTGCATGCCTAGTTTCACAGCCATCTGTGCCCACTGGCACCATGCTGCAGGTCTCCTTATCAGCTGCCTTAACAACAGTCACCCTACAGAAGATGCCATGCCCTGCCAGCAGCTGTCATGCATTACCGGGCGGGGTGGGGTAACAGGGTAACCAGGTAACCTAAGGAACAAAGGCAACAGATGCGAGAGGTGTGCAATCATCTCGATTGGCCTTAAAGGGTGTTCCTTAGCATAGGCACACACACACACACGTGCTCCTGTACTAAATACACTCTGGTCTAAGAACATCCTTGAATGCACACCAGAACCTCTCTTGAACAAAAGACATGATACTTAATATGCTCGCTAATGCCTACTGAAACACCCACATGGACACGCACACAGCCCTGCCTGTCAGGTACAGTAGGTGGTGCTGCCAGCCTGTCTGACCAGAGTAGAGTAGAGTAGAGTAGAGTAGAGTAGAGTAGAGTAGAGTAGAGTAGAGTAGAGTAGAGTAGAGTAGAGTAGAGCAGAGCTCTCAGACAGATAGGTTGAAGTACGTCAAGGCCAGAGCCATCTCTCTTCTGTCCTATGTCATCTCCACCCCACGCACACACGCGCGCACACACACACACACACAACGCATCAGTTCTGTCACGTTGTTGGTGAGGACACCAGACCGATGCGGTTCTGTAGGTTACTGAGTGTCTCTGACCCTGGCTAGAGAGAAGAGAAGAAGAGCTCCTGGTTTACAATACAATACTATGTTTCCTGAGAAACGTGATTCTCCCTACCCTCCTCTCATTCTCCCTCCACTCCTCTCTTCCCTCCCATCTCTTACCTCTCTCCTCTCTTCTGTTTGCTGATTAAGTCTCTGTGCGTGTGTTTTGTTCCCTCTTTCTCTGTGTAATTGTACGCTTTTAAAAGTCAGATTTCTCCTCTTGAATTTCAATCAAGAGGCTTCAAAGTGAGCGGCTCCATGACTGAGGGGTCATTAAACAGGGCTATGCTGTGCTGGGGATACTAGACCAGACCCAGGCCATTCAGTCACACACACACACACACACACACACACACACACACACACACACACACACGCACACAGGGAGACAGACAGACACACACACACACTGTCCTGAAACTAAAGGCCCTCTCTCCAGCCATTCAGAGCTGGACATGAACAGAACAGACTATTTAAACCCTGAACGCACCACAACATCCAGTAGTCCTGAAGTCTACTCAAAAACGTGAGTGACATCAAGACAATGTTTTAATATTCACCACAGTGTCCAACAGACTCCTCAGCTTTGACCGACTCCTCTGCTCTGGGGAGATAGCTAAGTCTCCCAGACCACCACTTAGTGAAGTGATTGTTTGCGATACTTTCTAGGTCTTTCCCCTGAGTTGTCATTATTATTACAGTTATTACATTCTGACTCTGTGCCACTGTGCGGTGCCCCTGTGGATGGACGCTGAATAGACCTGAGTATGGCTTGCCGGTGGGTAAAGATAGTGGATGATGGCGCCTGATGTTGTTCACCTTTCAGAAATGACATGGATGGCACAATATCTCACATCAATCACCAGACAGTCTGGTTGAGTCCCAAATGTCATCCTGTACCCTATACAGTGCATTCGGAAAGTATTCAGAACCCTTGACTTTTTCCACATTTTGTTACGTTACAGTCTTATTTTAAAATTGATTAAATTGTTTTTTTCCCTCATCAATCTACACACAATACCCCATAATGACAAAGCAGAAAGTTTTTTTGACATTTTTGTTAATGTATTAAAACAAAAAAACGGTAATATCATGTTTACATAAGGACTCAGTACTTTGTTGAAGGACCTTTGGCAGAGATTACAGCCTTGAGTCTTTTTGGGTATGACGCTACAAGCTTGGCATACATGTATTTGGTGAGTTTCTCCAATTCTTCTCTGTAGATCCTCTTAAGCTGTGTCAAGTTGGATGGGGAGCATCGCTGCACAGCTATTTTTAGGTTTCTCCAGAGATGTTCGATTGGGTTCAAGTCCGGGCTCTGGCTCGGCCACTCAAGGGCATTCAGAGACTTGTCCCCAAGCCACTCCTGCGTTGTCTTGGCTGTGTGCTCTGGAGCAGGTTTTCATCAAGGATCTCTCTGTACTTTGCTCCGTTCATCTTGCCGTCGATCCTGACTGGTCTCCCAGTCCCATCCACTGAAAAACATCCCCACAGCATGATGCTGCCACCACCATGCTTCACCATAGGGATGGTGCCAGGTTTCCTCCAGACGTGACGCTTGGCATTCAGGCCAAATAGTTCAATCTTGGTTTCATCAGACCAGAAAATCTTGTTGCTCATGGTCTGAGAGTCCTTTAGGTGCCTTTTGGCAAAATCTCCAAGCGGGCTGTCATGTGCCTTTTACTGAGAAGAGGCTTCCATCTGGCCACGCTACCATAAAGGCCTGCTTGGTAGAGTGCTGCAGAGATGGTTGTCCTTCTGGAAGGTTCTCCCATCTTCAGAGAGGAACTCTGGAGCTCTGTGAGTGTGACCATTAGGTTCTTGGTCTCCTCCCTGACCAAGGCCCTTCTCCCTCGATTGATCAGTTTGGCCAGTTGGCCAGCTCTAGGTAGAGTCTTGGTGGTTCCAAACTTCTTCCATTTAAGAATGATGGAGGCCACTGTGTTTTGGGAGATCTTCAATGCTGCAGAAATGTGTTGGTACCCTTCCCCATATCTGTGCCTCGACACAATCCTGTCTTGGAGCTCTACGGACCATTCCTTCAACCTCATGGCTTGGTTTTTCCTCTGACATGCACTGTCAACTGTGGGACCTTATATAGACAGGTGTGTGCACCTTTCCAAATCATGTCCAATCAATTGAATTTACCAATCAAGTTGTAGAAACATCTCAAGGAAGATCAATGGAAACAGGATGTACCTGAGCTCAATTTCGAGTCTCATATTAAAAGGTATTTTGCTTTGTTGTTATGGGGTATTCTGTGTAGATTGCTGAGGATTTCTTTACATTTAATACATTTGACAATAAGGCTGAAACGTAACAAAATGTGGAAAATGTCAAGGGGTCTGAATACTTTCCGAATGCACTGTATAGTGCACTACTTTTGACCAGGGTCCTATGGGTGCACTAGGGAATAGGGGGAATTGGGATGTAGACTGTGTGGGTGTGGAGGGGCACGGTGGCACTCAGGGCTCTATCTACCCCACAGTAGGCCCTTTGTATCTCCAGCTGCAGATGGATAAAAGTCCCTGTTTAAACCATCAGACCCCCGGATCTAACTGCTGCTCCGCCCGTCAGTTTCTCTTCACCACTTTAATTACCTGCGCAGGAGAGGCGGCCGGTGGTACCTTAATTGGGGAGAACGGGCTCATAGTAATAGCTGAAACTGAATAAATTGAATGGTATGGAGCACATCAAACACATGGTTTCCATGTGATTGATACCATTCCATTTACTCCATTCCAGCCATTATTATGAACCTTTCTCCCCTCAGCAGCCTCCTGTGCTGCACAGAGCTGGGTAACTGTCAGCCATTGCGGTGCTCACAGTCGTACTGTGGCAGATGGCAGCAGAAGTGAGAGAGGAGTAAGCAACCCAGCGCTGTGTAAATAGTGGGCTGAACTACACTCCAATGTATTTTGTAACAAGATACTTTCGAAAGATGTCATTTGTATTGGGCGGAACTACATTCCAATGCGTATTTGAATTAATTCTGAGTATTTTGTATGTTGTATTACACTGGGCTGAACTACACTCAAATGTATTTTGTTACAAGATACTTTCGAAAGATTATTTGTTTTTTCAAAATACAACATATTTTTCTATACCATTACTTTAAAGTAGTTCGCCATTTTGTGGCCCTCTTTCACCCTACATTGATATCTAAAGTATGATGGCACTATGGTGTGATAAGAGTGTCTGCTAAATGAACTCAAGATCAATGACAATTCCCAGTGTGCTTTGCAGTTGTTCATTTTAATATAAACATTTACATTTTGGTTATTTAACAGACACTTATCACACCATAGTGCCATGAGACTTTTGATTCCATTGTAGGGTGAAAGTGTAAGGGGTGCATAACTGGTGGCAGGGAAGTCAGACGCAGGAGAGCAGAACTAGGTAATAGCCGGAGCAGTTTAATTCCAAAACCAACGGCATCAAGAAAATAACAACTTGGGTACAAACTCGACGCGCACCTGTCAACATGTGCACAAGCACTTACAAACAAACAATTCCACACAAAGACATGGGGGGGAACAGAGGGTTAAATAAACAACATGTAATGAGGGGAATTGAGACCAGGTGTGTGAGAAGACAAGACAAAACAAATGGAAAATGAAAAGTGGATTGATGATGGCTAGAAGACCGGCGACGCCGAGCGCCGCCCGAACAAGGAGAGCAACCGACTTCGGCGGAAGTCGTGACAGAAAGAGGGCCACATAATTGTGAACCGCAATAAAGAAATGGTATAGAAAAGTATTTTGTATTTATAAAATATAAATCACAGCTTTCGAAAGTATGTTGTTACAAAATACTTTGGAGTGTAGTTCAGCCCGTGGAATACAAATGACAAAATATTCAAATACGTATTTCAAATACATGGAACAGAAATACTGCCCTCCTCTGAATGTAGCTCAATAACCCAGCTTCAACAACCCAACTTGGCTTTGGCAATGGGTTGTCAAGTGGCCCAAATGCAGGGTCAAAATAACCAAACTTGTTCTGTCCAAAATGTACCCAAATTTAGTTTTGAGTGCATTTGCATATATTGGTGTGTAGTCACAAGCCCTGCCTCAGGGATAATTGCAGTCATTCTCTACTGACAGATTCATAAAACAAAAAGTATTATTATATGTTATGCAATGTTTCTGTGGTATGATGACTAATCATTAAAATATCCCTTTTCTCACTTTTCATCCCTCTCTCCTCCCTTCCTCTCTGCTGTAGATGGTGGTACTGATGGACCCCATGGAGGATCCAGATGATATCCTGCGTGCCAACCGTTCCCGGGAAAAGACCTATATGTTCGACGTAGCGTTTGACTACTCAGCCAACCAGGAGGAGGTGTACAGAGCCACGACCAAGGGCCTAATCGAAGGCCTCATATCTGGCTACAACGCCACCGTTTTCGCCTACGGACCCACAGGTTTGTCATAGCTGCCATATCCTCTATTCCAGCGGTTCCCAAACTTTTTATAGTCCCGTACCCCTTCAAACATTCCACCTTCAGCTGCGTACCCCCTTTAGCACCAGGTTCAGCGCACTCTCAAATGTTGTTTTTTGCCATCATTGTACGATACATTTATTAAACATAAGAATGAGTGTGAGGTTTTGTCACAACCCGGCTCGTTGGAAGAGCTCTTAAGGACCAGGGCATAAATAATAATATAATAATAATCAATAATTATGCTCTTTATTTAAACATCTTACATATAAAACCTTATTTGTTCATCGAACATTGGGAATAACTCACCACAGGTTAATGACCAGGGTGTGCTTGAAAGGATGCACATAACTCTGCAATGTTGGGTTGTATTGGAGTCTCAGTCTTAAATCATTTTCCACACACAGTCTGCGCCTGTATTTAGTTTTCATGCTAGTGAGGGCCGAGAATCCACTCTCACATAGTTACGTGGTTGCAAAGGGCATCAGTGTCTTAAAAACGCGATTTTCCAAGGCAGGATACTCTGACTGCAACCCAATCCAGAAATCTGTCAGTGGCTTCTGATTAAATTAAATTTTCACAGAACCGCTTGTTGCAATTTCGATGAATCTCTCTTGTTCAGATATCGGTAAATGGACTGGAGGCAGGGCATGAAAGGGATAACGAATCCAGTTCTTTCTGCCATCTGTTTCGGGAAAGTACCTTTGTAATTTCGCACCCAACTCACTCAGGTGCTTCGCTATATCACATTTGACATTGTCCGTAAGCTTGAGTTCATTTGCACACAAAAAATCATACAATGATGGAAAGACCTGTGTGTTGTCCTTGTTAATGCAGACAGAGAAGAGCTCCAACTTCTTAATCATAGCCTCAATTTTCTCCCGCACATTGAATATAGTTGTGGAGAGTCCCTGTAATATTAGATTCAGATCATTCAGGCGAGAAAAAACATCACCCAGATAGGCCAGTCGTGTGAGAAACTCGTCAGCATGCAAACGGTCAGACAAGTGAAAATTATGGTCAGTAAAGAAAACTTTAAGCTCGTCTCTCAATTTAAAAAAAACGTGTCAATACTTTTCCCCTTGATAACCAGTGGACTTCTGTATGTTGTAAAAGTGTTACATGGTCGCTGCCCATATCATTACATAATGCAGAAAATACACGAGAGTTCAGGGGCTTTAACCTCTCTAGGGGGTGTGGCCAACATCCAGTGAAATTGCAGAGCGCCAAATTCAAAAACAGAAATACTCATTATCAAACATACAAGTGTTATACATCGGTTTAAAGATTAACTTCTTGTTAATTCAACCACGGTGTCAGATTTCAAAAAGGCTTTACAGTGAAAGCATACCATGCGATTATCTGAGAACAGCGTTTTGTTCAGTAATCCACAGGCTCAAAGGCAATCACAACAGGCAGACGAAAAATCCGAAAAGTATAAGTAAAGTTTGTAGAAACATGTCAAACGATGTTTATAATCAATCCTCAGGTTGTTTTTAGTCATAATAATCAATAATATTTCAACTGGACAAAAGCTTCGTCAATATAAAAGGAAAACAAGAAAGGCGCGCTCTCGGTCTCACGCATGGAAAACCTCTGGGACACTGAATGGTCCACTCATTCAAAGGATCTTACTCTGTCATTTTTCAGAATACAAGCCTGAAACAATTTCTAAAGACTGTTGACATCTAGTTGAAGCCATAGGAAGTGCAATTTGAGTCCTAAGTCAATGGAATCTGTATGGGCAGTCAATGGAAAACTACAAACATAAAAGAAATCCCACTTCCTGGATGGATTTTTCTCAGGTTTTCGCCTGCCATATCAGTTCTGTTATACTCACAGACATTATTTTAACAGTTTTGGAAACTTTTGTGTTTTCCATCCAAATCTACCAATTATATGCATATCCTAGCTTCTGGGCCTGGGTAACAGGCAGTTTACTTTGGGCATGCTTTTCATCCGGATGTCAAAATACTGCCCCCTACCCTAGAGAAGTTAACCATTTTCACTGTAGTGTCCAAAACGTCTTTCAAGCTGTCAGGCATTCCTTTGGCAGCAAGAGCCTCTTGGTGGATGCTGCAGTGTACCCAAGTGGCATCGGGAGCAACTGCTTGCACGCGTGTTACCACTACACTATGTCTCCCTGTCATGGCTTTTGCGCCATCAGTACAGATACCATCACATCTTGACCACCAAAGTCCATTTGATGTCACATAGCTGACCAGTACTTTAAACATATCCTCTCCTGTTGTCTTGGTTTCCAGTGGTTTGCAGAAGAGGATCTCTTCCTTAGTTGACCCCCCATAAATGTAAAGGACATATACCAGGAGCTGTATCAGGCCCGCCACGTCTGTTGACTCATCCAGCTGTAACGCATAGAATTCACTGGCTTGTATTTGAAACAGTAATTGTTTCAAAACATCTCCTGCCATTTCACTGATGCGTTGTGAAACAGTGTTGTTTGATGAAGGCTGTAATGAACACGAGGGGAGACAGAGAGCTGGTTTCAAGCGCAGGGCACAGCAGGTGTTTATTGTAAAGGACCACAGGAGGAGGCAGGTAGCTGGGTCCAGGGGCAGGCAGAAGGTCATACACAGGGGGTCCAAAAGGCCAACAATACAGGCAGGGAAAAGGCTAGTAATGTAGTCCGAGAGATCAGGCAATAAGTAGATAACAGGAAATCCAATAGGTTAAAGTACAGGCAGGGAATAGGCAAAAAGGCATCATTAGTGGGGCAGGCAAAAACTAAGGGGGCAGTAGCTCTTTGGCTGCATCAGACGTTGGATGTGCTCGTGGAAGCAGAACAACTTGTGTCGTTGACAGGTGCAGGTTTAGTACTGCTGGTAGTAGCAGTACTGCCAGTAGAGCTGGTATGTGTCTCTTTAACCATTTATCCATTTTCGAGCGAACGGCATGAGCAGCAGCTACATTTGGCTACGTACAGACCATTCGTGGAATTCCCGCGAGAGAGTAACGGTTAATGTGATGGGATGTTCATTATTTGATTAGACTATCTGTAGTGGTGTTATTTCGCTGAACACTAGATGGTTTAATTAGATTTTTGGCAGTGAAACGAGGCTACTCAGGTGAGAAAAAAACCTGTGTAACCTCGTTGGAAAATATAAATGGACTGTTTGAAAATGTGAAGAAAAAAAATGTTATTTTTTTTAATATATATTTTTTAATGTGAATCACATTTTTATTTGGTGTACCCCCACGGCATTGCGCGTACTTGGGAATACCTGCTCTATTTTAATTGCATGCATCTGTGTGAATGCATGTGTGCATGTGTCCTCTGTCCCTGTGTGTGTTGTCCTCACCTACCACACACTGGGCACCAGGGGAGAACATTACATAGGAAATAATCAGCCTGGGGGTTGATGATCCTGACTGCATGTATTTTTATCCAAGTTATTTCTTATTATTTTGTTAATTACAGCCATATAATCAAACTCATGTAGTGCTATCTTCCTTTTCCTCTTCATTCATCTGGTGGTTGTAGATTTTAATTAAGTCTGATTTGTTACCATATGGACTGGGGAGGGGTGTTGTGTGTCATCTCTGATTCTGCTTTTAATAGGAACAGGAAATTGTGTCATAGGGAGCACCTGACTGCCAAGAAGCAGGGCTCAGACAGACAGTCACTACCTAGAAAGACAAATACAACTGACCCAAAAGTAATCTTCCCCTCCATCCCTTCCTCCCTCCCCCCTTCCTCCCTCCTGCTGTCTGTCTCTCCCTGTAGACTCACTGCTCTTAATCTCTGCTCATCTCAAATTAAACTAATTAAACTCAGTGTGTCACAGTCTTGTTGTCCAAAACAGAATTAAGATCTGGTGACTAGGCTGTCCTTCTCCACCAGAACAGGCATGGTTTCTTGAAATAGAGCTTGACTGGGGTTAAGCTTTCAACAAGAAGGCTTTTTAATATTGAGTTTAAACGTAGTGTACAGCTACTGAATGTGAGGCAAATTCCTGTAAAAGGCCAAATAAATGAACTGAATTTAAAGGAGAAGTTTTCTTTTTTACAACCATGTCTCTCTTTTTGATGTACTGTAAATTGAATGTTATTTGAAGGGTCCAGATAGGTTTTTTGTGATTTCACTTGTTTTTCAGAAACTTATCCCAAACAACAAAACATTTCCTCATCATTAGGAAGTGATTTGCTGTTTAGGTTAAGGTTCTCAAAAACAAGTGAAATCACAAAAAAAGGTATCTGGACCCTTCCATAACATCTCAGCTAGTACATAACATTCTGAGAACCATATGTTTCTTAGGTGGGAATTTCAGTACTTCAGCATAATGTTTTCTCATGGTTCTGTTTAAAGTCATGTTCTCCAATTGTTCAGAGAATGTTAAGAAACAACGATGTTCTGTGGGAATTTCAGTACTTCAGCATAACGTTTTCTGAAGGTTTCCTCAGTTCTATTAAAGTCATGTTCTCAAAACATTAAGAAAACTTTCCATAAAAAACACAAGAATACATTAGTAACGTTCAAAGAATGTTCTAAGAATGTTATTTAAAAACACATACGTTCCGTTCTCAGTCAACAAAACTCTCTATCCTCTATCTTGTTAAGTGTGTTCAAGTGTGTTGGCCGCGCCTTCTAATTGGACACACCTGATCTTAAGGAGTGCTTGTTTCCTTTGAAATAGGGTCATTTTGAATAGACTAAAATGAACATCTTTGCATGCTAGCTCCATCCTGGTGGCGCACTGGACAAAGTCCATGGGTAGAGAAATGAACATCATAGGTTTGAATCTCACTGACGCCATTCCACAAAAAATAATGTGTTTGCATGATTCATGCCTAAGCAAATTAATTTCCAAGTGTCATGTCTGTGTTCAAAACAGTTAACCTAAGCTAGCAGAAAAGGATTTAATTAACTTCAAAATACCTATAATTTCCGTTCTCAGAACATTTAATTAAACTTCCCAGGAAAACCATAGTAAAAGGTTCTCAGATCCTCCATGCAACCAAGACATTTACATTCCCAGAACAGGTGTGATGTTCACTTCCGTTCTCAGAAAGTAAAAAAAAAAGTTCAGTTTTACCAATCAGGAAACTTATGGCTTAGTTCCCAGAATCAATGGGAAACCAAAAACGTGCGTTCCCACAACTTCCAGAGAACCAAATGTGCTTGCTGGGAACACATTTACATCATTTTTTTTTTATTTGGCTGTAAAAATGAAAACTTCTCCTTTAAGTGAACTGATCTTGCAGAAAGGGGTACAAAACATATAGTAATGACCCTGACCAAGTTGTTTGGTATGAACAATTTTATTCCCTTCAACTCAAACTGCAAACTGTGATTGTGAATATTTTCCTTCTTTGTGTGTGTGCGTGTGTGTCTGCGTGTCTGTGCTCAGGTTGTGGGAAGACGTACACTATGTTGGGGACGGACAGGGAACCGGGGATCTATGTACGGACTCTAAATGACCTGTTCAAAGCCATCGAGGAGACCAGCGATGATATGCAGTACAACATCTCCATGTCATACCTGGAGGTGAGAATGCATACTGTGTCTATGTCTGCTTCCCAAATGGCATCCAATTCCCTATATAGTGCACTACATTTCAAAGGTAGTACACTACATGGGGAATAGGGTGCTATTTTGGGACGCAACCTGTGTCTGCCATTGTTTCTCTTAGGAATACATTAACATGTCTAATGACATACATCCAACACAGCCGCCAGCAGCCTCATTGTGCTATAACAAACTGCCCTATCACCTCACCCACAAGGCTTTCAGTTCAGCTAAGGTCATCAACAGTCACCTTTTTTTGTCTTTTTTTTTAACTGCATTAAAGTTCCCGGCAACTAGGAGCACCGCCTCTGGGTGAGCGTTTTCTTGTTTGCTTATGGCGGAACACAGCTCATTCAATTCTGTCTTAGTGCCAGCATCTTACTGTGGTGGTATGTAACAGCTACAAAAAATACAGATGAAAACTCTCTAGGTAGGTAGTGTGGTCTACAGTTTATCATGACATACTCTACCTCAGGTAAGCAATAGCTCGAGACTTCCTTAGATATTGTGCACCAGCTGTTATTTACAAAAATACATAGGCCACCACCCCTTGTCTTACCAGACGCTGCTGTTCTATCCTGCCGGTGCAGTGTATAACCAGCCAGCTGTATGTTGATAGTGTCAACTGTCCTCCGGGTCTGCCAGAGTGGCCCGACTGCCCTCCGGGTCTGCCAGAGTGGCCCGACTGCCCTCCGGGTCTGCCTCCGGGTCTGCCAGAGTGGCCCGACTGCCCTCCGGGTCTGCCAGAGTGGCCCGACTGTCCTCCGGGTCTGCCAGAGTGGCCCGACTGCCCTCCGGGTCTGCCATAGTGGCCCGACTGCTCTCCGGGTCTGCCAGAGTGGCCCGACTGCCCTCCGGGTCTGCCAAAGTGGCCCGACTGCCCTCCGGGTCTGCCAGAGTGGCCCGACTGCCCTCCGGGTCTGCCAGAGTGGCCCGACTGTCCTCCGCGTCTGCCAGAGTGGCCCGACTGTCCTCCGGCCCAGCCCGAGTGGCCCGACTGCCCTCCGGGTCTGCCTCCGGGTCTGCCAGAGTGGCCCAACTGCCCTCTGGGTCTGCCAGAGTGGCCCGACTGCCCTCCGGGTCTGCCAGAGTGGCCCGACTGCCCTCCGGGTCTGCCAGAGTGGCCCGACTGCCCTCCGGGTCTGCCAGAGTGGCCCGACTGTCCTCCGGGTCTGCCCGAGTGGCCCGACTGTCCTCCGGCCCAGCCCGAGTGGTCCGCCTGTCCTCCGGCCCAGCCCGAGTGGCCCGTCTGCAGGGAGCTGCCGGGGTGGCCCGTCTGCCCGGAACTGCCAGAACCGGAGCCACCTCCAGGTATAGGTGGGTTGGGGAGGGGGGGTGTAGCACAGTGCCGTCGTTGACGGCAGCCACCCTCCCTTCCCTCCCTTTAGTTTAGGGGGATTTTTTGTTGTTTTTTGGGGGTTTTGTTATTTTTGAGGTGCTTCCGGTGTTAGCACCTTTAGGGGGGGGGGTACTGTCACGTCCTGGCCAGTATAAGGGTTAATTGTTATTTTAGTTTGGTCAGGACGTGGCAGAGGGTATTTGTTTTATGTGGTTCAGGGTGGTGTTTTTCTAGAAGGGCATTTGATTTAAGTATTCCGGGGTTTTTTGGGCACTGTCTGATATTCATTTATTCTATGTTTAGTCTAGTGAGTCTGTTTCTATGTTTGGTTAATTGGGGTTGGGACTCTCAATTGAAGGCAGGTGTTGTCTATTTGCCTTTGATTGAGAGTCCCATATATTAGGGTGTGTTTGTGTTTGTCATTTGTGGGAGATTGTTTTTGCACTGTGTTTTTGTATAGCCT
Source organism: Salmo trutta (assembly GCF_901001165.1). NCBI lineage: Eukaryota > Metazoa > Chordata > Actinopteri > Salmoniformes > Salmonidae > Salmo > Salmo trutta. Next base: position 23,645,407 of record NC_042966.1, on the reverse strand, counting down.
GCAAAACTGTTGCACTGTCGTTGTTTATTGTTTTTTGTATAGTGTTCACGTTAGCGATTAATTAAATTCAAAGATGAACACGACCTCCGCTGCGTATTGGTCTACTTTGTCAGATGAGGACTTTTCTATTTCTTCTGAAGACGAAGACAAATGTGACATTTTGTTAGGGCACCGAGTGAGTCTATGCAACTTATTATGTGACTTGTTAGGCACATTTTACTCCTAAACTTATTTAGGTTTGCCATAACAAAGGGGTTGAATACTTATTGACTACTTTGTCAGTATTTGAAAGTGGTTCCTTTTGTCTGCAGGCATAGTTTACCATTGTGCTTCTTTTGTACAATTAATTCCCAATTTCTTTCCAGGATCAATCACCATAATGAAAAGAAGCCTTGACAAGGAGTGATGTAGCAACCTTCTCATAAATATGGCTTCCTTCTAAGCAAACAGTGACGCACGCAGAGATTCAGTTGTTCCTCCTGTCTTCGTCTAGGCAGAAAGAGAAAGAAAGTGACAGATGATAGACAGCTTTTTATTAAAATAACAAAAATGGAAAGAATGCTTAATCAGCCAAAGACGTACATCAGAAAAATATTTCTAGAGTAGAATCAGCGACAGTCCTTGTGATTGGAAGAAATGAGCCTTGAAGACATACAAAGGGCACGATGCCATTGGTTTGAAGTTTGACACTCGCCTATTTGTACTTCTACTACAAGCTATTCTACAAACTATTCTTTTACAAAATATTCTGCAATAAATGGGTAGAAAGTAGAGAGTAGCAACACATGGTTAAGAAAGTTGAAGGTAACACTGGATGCCCATAGCATACCTTTCATACTGTAGTCCTGTCCAGCTCTGTGATGGCTGTACTGTGACATAGTGAGTGTTTGTCTTGTTGGCCTCTAGGGAGCAACCTGATGATCTGCTGCTGCCCTCTCTCAGCCCTCCTATCACTACACAGAAAGGTTCAGTGTTGTTTTATGGCCCTGCTAAAACCATACTCACATCTGCTCTCTCTGCTCCCTTGCTCTTTCAAATCAGCCTCCTGTTTCACCTGTTATTACACAGACATAAACTAAATACAAGTATGCACACAACTGCACATGCATACGCGTACGTAGTCTTTTAACACCCATGCACTTAGTTCAGCTTCTATTCTATGAGAAGTTCCTATGTTTTTACCCTCTGTTCATACAGTATGTTACTACCCTAATGAGAGGAGATGTGTTTTTTCCCCTTCACCTGAAATGAAAGTGTTTAGATGGTAAGAATAACTGGATAAACACTCTCCTGTCTGTCTCAATCATTATTTCCCCCTTGAGGGAGTTTAGAGTGGTCCTGTGGTTCTGGGGTTGGTTATGAACAAGGATAGCCTACTCTGCAGGACAGTAGTGTTTTCTTTACTGGCACACTATGATCTACCCTCCCCAGCCGCCACACATCCCAGCCTATCCCCATCTGTCTGTCTCCCAGTGGTCTCTCTCTCTCCCTCTGTCTCTCTGTGTCTCTCTCTCTCTCTCTCTCTCTCTCGCTCTTTCTCTCTCTATTCCTGGTTGTCACTGTTGATGTAGGGATAAGAGCTCTCCACGTGAAATCATAGTCAACACACAATGATCAGCCTGTATGAAAGAAACTTGAGCTGCTGACGACGGACTGTCACAGAACAAGTTGGGCTAGCTAAATTAGGAGTTAGTAAAACAACAAAAGAGTTTGTATGTACAGTACTAGTTTTAGACCTTTCAAGTGTGTCCACATTGCGAGAGGTATTTTCCATGTACATGTCCCAAAACCATTGTGTCAACAACTCCAAAAGAAAACTCTCCAATGGAAACTTAACTAATGTTTCTCCCAACTGTCACTATAACAATTCCTTGGATATAAGAATTCCTTGGATCTAACAATTTCTTGAATGTTGAGCTTTTGAGATGTGATTTGGAAGCTGAGGAGAAACCTCCTGACTCTCCTGACCATTCCCTGTGTTATGTTCCCAGATCTACAACGAGATGATCCGGGACCTTCTCAACCCGTCTTCTGGGTTCCTGGACCTGAGAGAGGACTCTAAAGGAGAGATCCAGGTGGCTGGCATCACAGAGGTCTCCACTATCAATGCCCGAGAGGTGACTGGTCACACCTAGGAACACTTACTCCATGCTTTACAAGACCACACACTATACAGTACATAAAATACATACACAATCCATACATTATTCTAAATCAGTATATTGTATATTATGAAGCCTACACTCGAAAAAATGCTGGGTTACAAAACAACTCAATTTGGGTAAATATTGGACAGAACACATGTTGGATCATTTTGACCCAGCAAGTTGGGTCACTTAGTTGGATTGTTGGGTTATTGAGCTATGACCCACCGGGTCAGATCAAAAGACTAGGGGCATGGCTTAGTAGGGGTGTGGCTTTCAAATAGTTATTTTTGGCCACCTGTGAACACATACTCGTCGAACATCTCATTCATTAATATGGAGTTGGTCCCATTTTGCTGCTATAACAGCCTCCACTGTTCTGGTAAGTCTTTCCACAAGATGTTGGAACATTGCTGCTTGGGACTTGCTTCCATTCAGCCACAAGAACATTAGTGAAGTTGGGCGCTGATGTTGGGCGATTAGGTCTGGGACGCAGTTGGCGTTCCAATTCCTCCCAAAGGTGTACAATAGGGTTGAGGTCACGGCTGTGCAGGCCAGTCAAGTTCTTTCACACTGATTTCGACAAACCATTTCTGTATGGACCTCACTTTGTGCACGGGTGCATTGTCATGCTGAAACAGGAAAGGGCCTTCCCCAAACTGTTGCCACAAAGTTAGAAGCACAGAATCATCTAGATGTCATTGTATGCTTTAGTATTAAGATTTCCCTTCACTGGAACTAAGTGCCCTGCCCTGAACCATGAAACCCCCCGTCCGTCGGACTGCCAGATGGTGAAGCATGATTCATCACTCCAGAGAATGCTTTTCCACTGCTCCAGAGTCCAATGGCGGTGAGCTTTACACCCCTCCAGTCGATGCTTGGCATTACGCATGGTGATCTTAGGCTTGTGTTCGGCTGCTCAGCCATGGAAACCCATTTCATGAAGCTCCAGACGAACAGTTCTTGTGCTGATGTTTTTTCCAGAAGCAGTTTGGAACTTGGTGGTGAGTGTTGCAACCGAGGACAGACAATATATACATGCTACGGGCTTCAGCACTTGGCAATATCGTTCTGTGAGCTTGTGTGGCCTACCACTTCGCAGCTGAGATGTTGTTTCTCCTAGACGTTTCCATTTCACAATAACAGCACTTACAGTTGACCGGGGCAGCTCTAGCAGGGCAGAAATTTTATGAACTGACTTGTTGGAAGGTGCCACAGTGAAGGTTACTGAGCTCTTCAGTAAGGCCATTCTACTGCCAATGTTTGTCTATGGAGACTGCATGGCTGTGTGCTCGATTTTATACACCTGTCAGCAACGAGTGTGGCTGAAATAGCCGAATCCACTAATTTGGAGGGGTGTCCACATACTTTTGTATATATAGTGTAACTGTCATTCCGGTTCATGTTCTGTTGTATTATCATCACATGTTAAGGTTGAGCACTGACACTTGTAGCTTTTATGATGCTTACACAAGAGTATGAGTTCCTTTCGACTAGAGCCTATGTCACTTTGTTATAATATTTAAATAAATGTTATTAAATGTTTGTTAAAATATGTAATGTGCAACAGTATTGAAGGAAAATAAAAATTTGCAGTGAACAAACTTACAAACAGGAATGACATTTACTCTCACGGGTGGCCAAAAATAACCATCTGAGGCCTCCCGAGTGGCGCAGCGGTCTAAGGCACTGCATCACTGTGTCACAGCCGGTCTAAGGCACTGCATCACTGTGTCACAGCCGGCCGTGACCTGGAGACCCAGCATCGTCCAGGTTAGGGGAGGGTTTGGCCAGACGGGATTTCCTTGCCCCATTGAGCTCTAGCGACTCCTGGTGGCGGCCCGGGCGCCGGCAAGCTGATGTCGCTCGCCAGCTGGACAGTGTTTCCTCCGACCCATTGGTGCGGCTGGCTTCCAGGTTAAGCGAGCAGTGTGTCAAGAAGCAGTGCAGCTTGGCAGGGTTGTGTTTTGGAGGACGCATGGCTCTCGACCTTCGCCTTTTCCCAAGTCCATAGGGACGTTGCAGCGATGGGACAAGACTGTAACTACCAGTTGGATATCACGAAATTGGGGAGAAAAAGTGGTAAAAGTACCAAAACATATATATATATAAAATACTATCTGAAAGCCTGAATAGGCCACGCCTCCTAAAAATGAGCAGATTAACCAAACATGGGTTTATTTACCCATCATTTGGGTTTTTATTCACTTTTATGCTGGGTCGACCCAGCAGCTAGATCTTTTTTAATGTAAGCCATAGGTTATTTTCAGAAGGTGTGGTCTAGTTGGGGCATGGCTTTCCAATAGTTATTTTTGGACACCCGTGAGAGTAAATATCAATCCAGTTCATCATGTTAAGTTTGAACAATGCAAATAAATGTTTTTGCACATTACATATTTTTATATACATTTTGTAATATTATTATTTAAATATTATGCCAAAGTGGTAACTATCCCAACATTGGGAGTTGAGGAACTACTAATGTAAGCCTCATTAACACTACAAAAGTGACGAAAGCTACACAAAATTCAGTGCTCAACCTTAACATGTGATGACAATACAACAGAACAGATTAACCGGAATGACATTTACTCTTAAGGGTGGCAAACAATAACTATCTGAAAGCCACGCCACTACTAAGCCACGCCTCCAGGGATCAAAGAAAACAACCATAAAGTTGACTCTACTGGCTGTGTCAAAATAACCCAACGTGTGTTCTGTCCATTATATTATAACCCAACGTGTGTTCTGTCCATTATATTATAACCCAACGTGTGTTCTGTCCATTATATTATAACCCAACGTGTGTTCTGTCCATTATATTATAACCCAACGTGTGTTCTGTCCATTATATTATAACCCAACGTGTGTTCTGTCCATTATATTATAACCCAACGTGTGTTCTGTCCATTATATTATAACCCAACGTGTGTTCTGTCCATTATATTATAACCCAACGTGTGTTCTGTCCATTATATTATAACCCAACGTGTGTTCTGTCCATTATATTATAACCCAACGTGTGTTCTGTCCATTATATTATAACCCAACGTGTGTTCTGTCCATTATTTACCCAGCGCTGAGTTGTTTTTAACCCAACGTGTGTTCTGTCCATTATATTATAACCCAACGTGTGTTCTGTCCATTATTTACCCAGCGCTGAGTTGTTTTTAACCCAACGTGTGTTCTGTCCATTATATTATAACCCAACGTGTGTTCTGTCCATTATATTATAACCCAACGTGTGTTCTGTCCATTATATTATAACCCAACGTGTGTTCTGTCCATTATATTATAACCCAACGTGTGTTCTGTCCATTATATTATAACCCAACGTGTGTTCTGTCCATTATATTATAACCCAATGTGTGTTCTGTCCATTATTTACCCAGCGCTGAGTTGTTTTTAACCCAACGTGTGTTCTGTCCATTATATTATAACCCAACGTGTGTTCTGTCCATTATTTACCCAGCGCTGAGTTGTTTTTAACCCAACGTGTGTTCTGTCCATTATATTATAACCCAACGTGTGTTCTGTCCATTATATTATAACCCAACGTGTGTTCTGTCCATTATATTATAACCCAACGTGTGTTCTGTCCATTATATTATAACCCAACGTGTGTTCTGTCCATTATATTATAACCCAACGTGTGTTCTGTCCATTATATTATAACCCAACGTGTGTTCTGTCCATTATATTATAACCCAACGTGTGTTCTGTCCATTATATTATAACCCAACGTGTGTTCTGTCCATTATATTATAACCCAACGTGTGTTCTGTCCATTATTTACCCAGCGCTGAGTTGTTTTTAACCCAACGTGTGTTCTGTCCATTATTTACCCAGCGCTGAGTTGTTTTTAACCCAACGTGTGTTCTGTCCATTATTTACCCAGCGCTGAGTTGTTTTTAACCCAACGTGTGTTCTGTCCATTATTTACCCAGCGCTGAGTTGTTTTTAACCCAACGTGTGTTCTGTCCATTATTTACCCAGCGCTGAGTTGTTTTTAACCCAACGTGTGTTCTGTCCATTATTTACCCAGCGCTGAGTTGTTTTTAACCCAACGTGTGTTCTGTCCATTATTTACCCAGCGCTGAGTTGTTTTTAACCCAACGTGTGTTCTGTCCATTATTTACCCAGCGCTGAGTTGTTTTTAACCCAACGTGTGTTCTGTCCATTATTTACCCAGCGCTGAGTTGTTTTTAACCCAACGTGTGTTCTGTCCATTATTTACCCAGCGCTGAGTTGTTTTTAACCCAACGTGTGTTCTGTCCATTATTTACCCAGCGCTGAGTTGTTTTTAACCCAACGTGTGTTCTGTCCATTATTTACCCAGCGCTGAGTTGTTTTTAACCCAACGTGTGTTCTGTCCATTATTTACCCAGCGCTGAGTTGTTTTTAACCCAGCATTTTTTTTCAGTGTACATAACACATCTACGAGCACGTCATAAAAATGACATTAGATCTACATAGAGCTACATAAAGTTTAATGACTGTGTTCCTGCCAGATCATGGAGCTGCTGATGAAGGGTAATAAGCAGCGTACCCAAGAGCCCACGGCAGCCAACCAGACATCGTCCCGGTCCCATGCCGTGTTGCAGGTGGCTGTCAGGCAGACGAGCCGCTGTCGAGACCTTCTACAGGAGGTCCGCTTCGCACGCCTCTTCATGATCGACCTTGCTGGCTCCGAACGAGCCTCACAGGTACAAAAGTATGTGTGCGTGTGTGTGCGTGTGTGTGCGTGTGTGTGCGTGTGTGTGCGTGTGTGTGCGTGTGTGTGTGTGTGTGTGTGTGCGTGCGTGCGTTTGTCTGCAAACATGCCTGTTTCTGTGTCCTTTTTTCACCTCTTGTTATGGTCTGTTACTTGTGGGAGGGAGGGGGTGGGTTGAGTTGGTCCTCTCTTTCTGTTTGTCTCCTCTGGGTCGTTTGACAGCCATGTTTTACGACAGTACATAGGAACACTGTTTTTGTCACTTTATCAACCCCCTTCCCGCTATTAATCTCTCCTAGAGCGAACTGGAGAACCTATAAACCTCAAGTCTGCGTCCCAAATGTCTCTCTGATCCCTATATTTGCTCTAACACCCACAGGGCCATGATCAAAAAGTAGTGCACTATGTAGGGAATAGGGGGCCATTTGTATGCAGCCCTGAAGTTTATAGGACACTTTAATAAAGGCTCTTCACAGTGTAAAGCACCATACATTTACATTCTAGACCATGATTTGCCCACCAATGAGGGAAAGAAGGGGTTAATGTCCCTATAGTTGGCACCGCTTATGTAATTCTTACCGTCTATCAATGTCTTCCTTATGTCAGGGTTATAAATGATTACAAAATGGCTGATATAGTTGATATGGTGCTGTGACTTTACCATGACTTTTATAGCACAGTTTTATGGTGCTTGTTACTTTTGTTGAACAGATTGCAATTGGAGTCACACCAATACTGCCAACAGAATGTCTGCATCCCAAATGGCACCCTAACCCTATTCCCTATAGTGCCCTACTTTTGACCTATGGGCCCTGGTCAAACAGTAGTGCACTATATAGGAAATAGGATGCCATTTGGGATGCAGAATATCTTCTGTGAACTAGTTGGGAACGTTTGACAGTATATGACACAAATGTATTAATAACTATAAACCTTTTTCACATTTTCTTACTTTCATAATCCTCTTCGTTCCTGGAGGAACATAGGGCATGTACTAAAGTTTTCAAACGATAGCCGGCCTTTTCACATTTGTTATGCTTTTAATTTTTCCCATGAACACTGAAGGCTTCATATTAGCCGTTTGCTTCTCCAATTAGTTGCTGCAGCTTCCTGTAGACATTCTGATTAAGGCAAAGCGCTTAACCAACACAGACATTGACATGTCATTCATGATGAATGTTGTTTGATTAGCATCCATATTAAACCAGCCAGGTCTCCTATACACTATGTGTCCCAAATGGCACCCTATTCCCTGTATTGTGTGCATTACCTTTGACCAGTAGTGTACTATACCCATGAGAAAAACATGCAATCATACCTGAACGGAGAGAACACTTACTTACCATGGAAACCTTTAGAAAGGTTAACCAGCTAGGCTCTTCTATGGATGTATACCATAGCCTAAAGGCCACCAGTCTTTTTAGATATACTGTAGGAGAATAGAGGGGAGGGGGTTCCACTACCTCTTTTGAAGGGATGTTTTCTCTTGAGTTAGAGAGTAAAAATGTACTGATAATGACAAAAATAAAGGAAACACCAACATAAAGTGTTTTAATAGGGCATTAGGCCACCACGAGCCACCAGATTAGATTCAATGTGATTTGGCATAGATTATACAAGTGTCTGGAACTCTATTGGAGGGATGCGACACCATTCTACCAACAAGAAATTCCATAATTTGGTGTTTTATTGATGGTGGTGAAAAACACGGTCTCAGGCTGTCACGACTTCCACCGAAGTTGGTGCCTCTCCTTGTTCGTTCGGCGGTCATCGTCACCGGCTTTCTAGCTGCCACCGATCCATGTTTCTTTGTCCATTGGTTATGTCTTGATTGTTCACACCTGGTTCCCATTTGGTTATGATTACTTCCCTATTTAAACCCTCTGGTCATCATGATGTTTTGTGCGTTATTGTTTTACTGATGGTATTGTTCGTTGTGTTTGTAGTTCTTGTTTTCCCTGCGTTGATTTTGTATACTGAATTTTTATTTGAGTAAATTACTTATTTTTTACTCAGTTCGGTGTCCTGCGATTGACTCCTTTCCTCATCACCTATACACGGACACAGGCACCACTCAAGAATCTCCTATAAGTGTTTCATTGGGTTGTGATCAGGTGACACACACACACACACTTTAAACCCCATTTGCTCTTTTGAGACACCTCTTTCAAAGTCATTGAGATCTCATCTTCTAGCCATGGTAGCCAAAATAATGGGCAACGGCATTTGTATACATGACCTTAAGCATGATGGGATGTTAATTGCTTAATTAACTCAGGAACAACAGCTGTCTGGAAACACCTGCTTTCAATATACTTTGTATCCCTCATTTACTCAAGTGTTCTTTATTTTGGCAGTTGCCTATAAATAGAAAGACTGGTAACACTTTCTATAAAGCACATACACTACCGTTCAAAAGTTTGGGGTCACTTAGAAACGTCCTTGTTTTTGAAAGAAAAGCTATTTTTATCAGCAACCATCACTCCTGTGTTCCAATGGCACGTTGTGTTAGCTAATCCAAGTTTATCATTATAAAAGGCTAATTGATCATTAGAAAACCCTTTTGCAATTATGTTAGCACAGCTGAAAATTGCTGTTCTGATTAAAGAAGCAATAAAACTGTCCTTCTTTAGACTAGTTGAGTATCTGGAGCATCAGCATTTGTGGGTTCGATTACAGGTTCAAAATGGCCAGAAACAAATAACTTTCTTCTGAAACTTGTCAGTCTATACTTGTTCTGTGAAATGAAGGCTATTCCATGCGAGAAATTGCAAAGAAACTGAAGATCTCGTACAACGCTGTGTACTACTCCCTTCACAGAACAGCGCAAACTGTCTCTAACCAGAATAGAAAGAGGAGTGGGAGGCCCTGGTGCACAACTGAGCAAGATGACAAGTACATTAGAGTGTCTAGTTTGAGAAACAGACACCTCACAAGTCCTCAACTGGCAGCTTCATTAAATAGTACCAGTTGACACCAGTCTCAACGTCAACAGTGAAGAGGCGACTCCAGGATGCTGGCCTTCTAGGCAGAGTTCCTCTGTCCAGTGTCTGTGTTCATTTGCCCATCTTAATCTTTTCTTTTTATTGGCCAGTCTGAGATATGTATTTTTCTTTGCAACTCTGCCTAGAAGGCCAGCATCCCGGAGTCGCCTCTTCAATGTTGATGTTGAGACTGGTGTTTTGCAGGTACTATTTAATGAAGCTGCAGGTTGAGGACTTGTGAGGCTTCTGTTTCTCAAGTTCTTTGTTTCTGGCCATTTTGAGCCTGTAATCGAACCCACAAATGCCCATGCTCCAGATACTCAACTAGTCTAAAGAAGGCCAGTTTTCAGCTGTGCTAACATAATTGCAAAAGGGTTTTCTAATGATCAGTTAGCCTTTTAAAATGATAAACTTGGATTAGCTAACACAACGTGCCATTGAAACACAGGAGTGATGGTTGCTGATAATGGGCCTCTGTACGCCTATGTAGATATTCCATAAAAAATCTGCCGTTTCCAGCTACAATAGTCATTTACAACATTAACAATGTCTACACTGTATTTGTGATCAATTTGATGTTATTTTTAATGGACATTTTTTTTTTCTTTTCTTTCAAAAACAAGGACATTTCTAAGTGACCCCAAACTTTTGAACGGTAGTGTGTATAATAACGTCCTTTATAATGCATTATAATACACTTATACTGTGTTATGACACTGACAGTGTCCATAGTAACTCATAAGCGGTTATAAAACGTTTTAAAAAATTATACTGGAGACTTCCAATGTCACAGCAGGCAGAGGAGAGAAAAATAAGGTTAGAGCGCCCTCTGCTGGTTAACTGTGACAGTATCTGTCTTGGCCTGGAACTCAGAGACAATGTTCAAGATCGACTACATTGCAGTCAATGACTGCAGTGCAAACAGACTGACTGATTTACTTACAAATCACCTTGCACCCGAAATAACCACTCTTTTTATTATTTGTAGATCAGTCAATTTGATCAGCAAAATGTATCCTCTGGAACATGAGGCCAGATATTAAACGTGCACCCTCTCTCTCTCTCCCAGATCCAGAACAGAGGTCAGAGGTTAAACCTGCTCCCTCTCTCTCTCCCAGACACAGAACAGAGGTCAGAGATTAAACCTGCTTCCCTCTCTCTCTCCCAGACACAAAACAGAGGTCAGAGGTTAAAAGAAGGGGCCCACATCAACCGCTCCCTCCTGGCTCTGGGTAACTGCATCAACGCCCTGAGTGAGAAACACGGCAACAAATACATTAACTACAGGGACAGCAAGCTGACGCGCCTGCTTAAGGTACAGTACGGCAACCTGTTTAAGACAAACTGACCTGATTTGCCACGTGCTTTATGAATACAATACACTACACCACAATACGATACCATATGAAACAATACAATACAAAACAGTACAGTACAATGCAACTTTTTGCTGTATTTTTTCATCTTTCAGATTATTCTGCATTCCACTTGCATTCATTCACTTCCTGTTCTTATGTGTTTGATTTACAGGATTCGTTGGGCGGCAACAGTCGCACGGTGATGATAGCCCACATTAGCCCCGCCTCCCTGGCCTTCGAGGAGTCTCGCAACACACTTAGCTACGCCGACCGTGCCAAAAGTATCCGCACACGGGTGACTTAATACACAACACAATGCACGTCAAACATTTTCTACCTTCCCTCCATCACTGAGGTGTGGGACAACTGAAGTCTTTCTCCCATCTTTCAATTTTCAAATCAATCAATCAACCAATCAAATGTAATTTTAAAAGCCCTTTTTAATTAAACACAGTTATCACAAAGTGATTTATAGTAAACCAGCGTAGACCCCCCCCCCCCCCCCAAAGAGCAAGTTAAAGATGCTTTTAGGTCTGCTGTATAACACAGTTATAACAAAGCACCAAACCAGTCAATATTAGGCTTCATAGTTAATCAATGGGTTCCTCCTTGCTGAATGTGTGCTACTAAATCATCAGTACACCAACATGTTATTACACAGTTATAACACAGTTATTACACTGTTATAACACAGTTTTCTCTCCAGGTAAAGAGGAACCTGCTGAATGTGTCCTACCACATCGCTCAGTACACCAACATCATCTCTGATCTGCGCAGCGAGATCCAGCGGCTCAAAAAGAAGATCGCTGATCAGGCTGGACGTCAGCTCAACCTTGACCGAGCTGACATCCGCCATGTCCAGGGTAATGACCTTACCTTGACCTCTCTAATTGTTCCCTCGCCTCCTCACAGTGTGTGTGTGTGTGTGTGTGTGTGTGTGTGTGTGTGTGTGTGTGTGTGTGTGTGTGTGTGTGTGTGTGTGAGTGTGTGTGTGTGTGTGTGTGTGTTGGTTGGTTCTTCTATCTTTGTGGAGACCTAAAATCCCCAAAAGTCCCCACATGGATAATAAGACAAGGAAAACTCTCCCTCATTGGGACATTTCCCACATCCCCATGAGGACAAAGGCTATTTTAGGGGTTAGGTTTAGGGTTAGAGCTAGTGTAAGGGGTTAGGAGTTAGGGTTTGGGTTAAGGTTAGGTATAGGGAAAATAGGATTTTGAATGGAGATTAATTTTAGCTCCCCACTAAGGAGATTCATTTTAGGTCCTCACTATGGAGATTCATTTTAGGTCCCCACTATGGAGATTCATTTTAGGTCCCCAATGTGGAAATACATTTTAGGTCCCCACTATGGAGATTAATTTTAGGTCCCCACTATGGAAATTCATTTTAGGTCCCCACTATGGAAATAAATGTTAGGTCCCCACTATGGAAATTAATTTTAAGTCCCCACTATGGAAATTAATTTTAGGTCCCCACTATGGAAATAAATGTTAGGTCCCCACTATGGAAATTAATTGTAGGTCCCCACTATGGAAATAAATGTTAGGTCCCCACTATGGAAATTAATTTTAGGTCCCCACTATGGAAATAAATGTTAGGTCCCCACTATGGAAATTAATTTTAGGTCCCCACTATGGAAATAAATGTTAGGTCCCCACTATGGAAATTAATTTTAGGTCCCCACTATGGAAATAAATGTTAGGTCCCCACTATGGAAATTAATTTTAGGTCCCCACTATGGAAATACATTTTAGGTCCCCACTATGGAAATCATTTTTAGGTCCCCACTATGGAAATTAATTTTAGGTCCCCACGAGGATAGAAGAACAAAACGTGTGTGTGTGTGTGTGTGTGTGTGTGTGTGTGTGTGTGTGTGTGTGTGTGTGTGTGTGTGTGTGTGTGTGTGTGTGTGTGTGTGTGCCTCCAACAGACAATAACACTTCTCTCCTCCCCTGTCACCAACGTAGCGGAGGTACAGGCCCAAAGCACGCAGGCGAGCCGGGCAGAGATGGACCAGCTGAGGGAACAGCTCCTAGAGGCCTTCAGGAGCCAGATGGAGATCAGGAGGAACCTGATGGAACTGGACAACAGCAACATGGAGATCCAGATGGACACCTCCAAACACCTGCTCACTATCGCAGAGTATGTGTCTTAGTATGCGTCCCAAATGGCTATCTATTCCCTATATAGTGCCCTACTTATGACCAGCGCCCATAGGGCTCTATATAGGGAATAGGGTACCATTTGTGACCTACAATAATCTCATACCACTGCCTCTATACCTCTAGCCTTTACCTGTAGCAGTTAAATGACTGTGATAGTTAACATAAGTGTGTCTCAACCCCTGTTGTTTGTGCCCTCCTGTAGTTGGGAGCAGGAGCGGAGTCGTCGTCGCAGGAAGTGGCGAGCGGAGAGGAGGAAGGAGAGCTTCAGTAAGGAGGAGAGTGAGAAGGATTCTGACTGCCCTGAGTCTCCCCCAGACAGCACTGAGACCCAGGAAGTAGCCATGGCCAGAGAGAATCTGGTCACTCTCATGGCTGAACAAAAGAAGATACGCAAACAGAAGGTAGGTTACTGTAGTCCCCCGCTCTCACCTCTAGAGGGAACTACAGAATCACACACACAGCTTAGGCCAGAGTTTCCCAAACTTGGTCCAGGGGTTCCCTGTAGGTGCAGATTTTGGGGTTTTGCCCTAGCATTACACAGCTGGTTCAAATAATCACAGTTTGATGATGAGTTGGTTATTTTAATCAGCTGTGAAGTGCTAGGACAAAAAAACTAAAAGTGAACCCAAGGGGGCCACAGGACCGAGTTTGGGAATCCCGAGCTTAGGCTACCCAGCTTCAAATCAAATCTGGTAGCGTACACATATTTTGCAGATGCTATCGCAGGTGCAGCGAAATGCTTATGTTTCTAGCTCCAACAATGCAGTAATACCTAACAATACAAAACATTACACACAAATCCTAAAAATAAAGGAATATAGAAATATAGAGCAAAGTTAGAGTCCAGAATATAAATAGATATACCGTGGTGTGCATAAACATTATATGAATAGGAAAGGTGTGTTCAGCGGTAGTTATATATGATGATCCATGACTACAATACAGTATATACATATAAAGTGGGTAAAACAGTATGTAAACATTATTATAGTAACCAGTGTTCAATGACTATGTACATAGGGCAGCAGTCTCTAAGGTGCAGGATTGAGTACCGGGTGGTAGCAGGCTAATAAGTGACTAAAGTTCAGGACAGGATACTGGGCGGAGTCTGGCTAGTGGTGACTATTAAAAAGTCTGATGGCCTGGAGATAGAAACTGTTTTAATGTAGACTCAGTGAAATGATGTTGCCATGAGCAGCACCGCAGATATTGAGATGAGCGAGATGCAAGACTTCACTCTTACACAGTCACACGCCGTATCTGCACATGTGCATGTGTTCGCTTATTGCTGTTAGAGCATGGTGTAGCCCCTGGACCAAAACAGCAGAGAAGTAGAGCTTCAACGCTCTTAGTTGTTACAAAAATGTAGCCACTATGCTGTTTACTTTCTGCATCTATGTCATATTGCTGAGTCTACCTTGTAAACTAGACAACAGAGCTCGTAGTCCTAAAAAAGGAAATGAGTTAGCCATGCATGGCTCATTGGTCGATGTATAAAACCTGAAATGTGTCAAATGTATAAAACCTGAAAATAAGGTCTGAGGTTAACACAGGCTTAGGAGATCGCATGCATTTTGTTCTATATATATATATGTTTTTTTTACCTTTATTTAACTAGGCAAGTCAGTTCTATTAGATACAGTTCCTAAAGAAATTCTACACCCCCCTTGGATTTCTTTGTATTTTTTTGTCAAAGATCTACACAAAATACTCTAATGTCAAAGCAGAAGAAAAATGTATTTCTCTAAGATTAATGAAAAATAATATTATAACACTAATATTACAGCTGTGAGTCTTCTTTGGTAAGTTTCATAAGAGCTTTGCACTCCTGTATTGTGCAATATAATTTTTTTCTAAATTCTTCAAGCTCTATCAAGGTGTTGGAAATCATGGCTAGACAGGAATTTTCAAGTCTCTCCACAGATTCTCAATCAGATTTAAGTCAAAACTCAGGAACATTCACTGTCTTCTTGGTAAACAACTCCAGTGTAGATTTGGCTTTGAGTTATAGGTTATTGTCCTGCTGAAAGGTGAATTCCCCTCCCAGTGTCTGGTGTAAAGCAGACTGAAGCAGGTTTTCCTATAGGATTTTGCCTGTGCTTTGCTCCATCCCATTTCTTTTCATCCTGAAAAACTCCCCAGGCTTTGCTGATGTCAAGCATACCCATACCATGACGCAGCCACCAACATACCATGCTTGAAAATAAGGAGGCAGTTACTCAGTGATGTGTTCTGTTGGATTTGCCCCAAACATAAGGCATTGCATTTAGACCAAATAGTGTATTCCTTTGGTATATTTTTATTCTTCTTTTCACTGTCATTTAGGTCATTATTTTGGAGTCACTACAATGTTGTTGATCCATCCCCAGTTTTCTCCCATCTCAACTATTGAACTCTGTAGCTGTTTTAAAATCACCAATGGCCTCATGGTGACATCCCTAAGCAGTTTCCTTCCTGTCCTGCAGCTCCGTTCAGAAGGACGTCTGCATCTTTGATGTGTCTGGGTAGTTTAATACATCATCCAGAGCATAATTATTAACTTGACCATGCTTAAAGATACAGAATATTCCATGTCTGATTTGTTATTGTTACTCATCTACCAGTCACTGCCCTTCTTTATGAGGCTTTCGAAAAGCTCCCCGGTCTTTGTAGTTGAATCTGTTCTTGAAATTCAATACTTGACTGAGGGACCTTATAGATGTTGTATATATGGGGGACAGAGGAAGGTGTAATTAAAAAGTCATGTCAATCCCTACTATTTCACACAGAGTGAGTCCATATATCTTATGTGATTTGTTAGGCAATATTTTACTTCTGAACTCATATTTTACTTCTGAACTCATATTTTACTTCTGAACTCATATTTTACTTCTGAACTCATATTTTACTTCTGAACTCATATTTTACTTCTGAACTCATATTTTACTTCTGAACTCACCCCCTAAACAAAGGGGTGAGTACTTATGCAATGACAGTATTTTTGTTTTTAAAATGTTTATTCATTTGTAAAAGATTTGTTGAATTATCTTTTCAGTTCAATATATTTCAATCCCACTTTGTAACGCAACAAAATGTGAGAAAGGTTGAAGAGGGTGTAGACTTTCTATAGGGAAAGGGGATACCTAGTCAGCTGCATAGCTCTGAATGCATTCAACCGAAATGTGTCTACCGCATTTAACCCAATCCCTCTGAATCAGAGAGACTGCCTTAATTGAAATCATTGGCGCCCGGGAGAAGTTGTTGGGGGTTAACTTGGGCAGAATGGCGGATTTTTCCACCTTGCCGGCTCAGGGAATCAAACTATTGACCTTTCGGTTACTAGCCCAATGCTCTTAACCGCTATGCTACCTACCACCAGGGATGCCAATTTAGCAATTTTGTTGCTAGATTTTCAGACTACCCTGGCAACTTTTTTTTTCAAACAGCACCTAGCAACAAATTTAGCTACTTTCAAAAATGTATCTGGAACTTTTAGCAACTTTTGAAAAGTGACTCAAATGCTAAAATGCACGCATTTTCCCTCTAAATGACACAAAAACTATTTTCTCTGTCACACACTCAGTCACAACACGCGTGCCTGGCTGCAAAAGTCCATTGTGAGTGACGTCAGCAGCAGGCGCTCAGCTTGTGTACAGGCAGCATCAGGCCTGCAGCAATTTCAGCAAATTACTAATCATTGTTGGCTGACTGCAGCAGTAGTACGGCTTCGACAAGCCAAACCCAATGAATATAGTTGGTCACGAATGTTTGATCTTGAACAGAACTTACAACATCAATCTACAAGTCTCAATCAAAATTGTACAGCCAGAAGTACAGAAAAGAGTGGGAGTCTGTACCTGAACAAATTTCAAATCATATTTTTTGCCGAGATGGCCAGTCAATTTGAGTAACGTTATTGTGTATTCTACGTAATAACGCAGTTTTACTTATCACGCAATGACATCACAACGTCATTTAGCAACTTTTAGCAACAAATCAACCTGCCTCTAGCAACTTACCCTGAAAATTAGTTGGCAACACTACCTACCACCCACAGGCACTGTAATATCAGTCAGTTAACGTGACCTTTATGAATTATGAAGCCTTTATGTGCTTGTTTTGATTACATAAATGCTTCAAAATAGCTGAACAAAACATATAAGATCTCCTAAACCTGTGTTTATCACATATTTTATTTTTGGTGTTTATCAACAAAAAAAACAGAAATTTCCCCATAGGCTTTAACCAACGATCCATGGCGGAGTTAGCCTCCGTTAGTGCTTAGAAAAAGCAGCCATTACTATTGCTCTCTATTGTACAGTACAGAGGTGGCCGGTGATAGGAGATATTGGAGGACGGACTCATTGTCATGGCTGGATTGTAATGAATAGAACGGTATTAAGCACATGGTTTACAATGGTTTATTCCATTTCATCTACTCCCACCAGCCTCCCCTTGTACAGTAGACCCACGTGTACCATGATGAGAACATACTATGGTGAGGATTCCATTGAGCCCTGCCTGCTGTTTGTCCTCATGTCCTGTAGGCGTCGCTAGAGAGCCACTTTGTGGAGCTGCGTGAGCGGGCCAGGCGCCTGGAGGAGCTGCTTCCTCGCAGGGTGAGCTGCGAGGAGCAGAGGGAGGTGCTGGGCCTCCTCTGTAAGGTCCACGAGCTGGAGATCGAGAACGCTAAGATGCAGTCCCACGCCCTGCTCAAAGACAATGTGATCCGACAGAAGAACTTTGTGGTGCAGCGCTTCGAGCAGCACCGCCACCTCTGTGACGAGATCATCCAGCAGCAGAGACAGTTCATTGACGGTGTGTCCAAACAACACCGTAAACAAACACTACTTCATTTGTTTTACTACAATAGCTATAGACTTCAGACTTCAGTATTTTTTAAGAGGAGATCTAGAAGTCACTATCCAGGGTCTACATTTTAGTGATCTTGCAAACACAGTGAGATTGATTGAATGTGTAACAATTAAATGTTGTGTATGTAAGTGTTGTGTAGGGAAGAGTATTAGTACTAAGTAAAGAGAAAAAATAAATAAACGGCGACGGGGGATTGTACTTCAAAAAATATTTTGAGAATCAAGTCTAAATAAAATTTTGTGAATAAAGTGGCACTATTTAAACAATAAAGTGTCAACATTTCGACAATAAACTTGCAATTAAATTTTGAGAATAAAGTCAAAGTTATATGTCAAGATTAAAGATGGGGATTTGATTAACTGCGTGTTTCCCTGGCTCCCTGTTGCTGTCCACATCAACATGGAATGCCAGCAGTTGGATGACCTGGTGAAACTATACTTTAGAATTGGCTTTGGTAAAAAGGACATAATAACCATATTATTATAAGTAGGCCTATTAGGACCTGGAAGAGGTTGTGCCATGGATTCTTGTCAGAAGGATGAACCACACAGGCTCTGATGAGGTATTTTATCTGTCTGTGTGATTACATACATAGGTAGAGACAGGTGTGTGTGGCAGGAGCATCTAAAACACTCGTTCAAACAGGCGTCACACACACACACACACACACACACGGTATCCCCAAATCAATACCATTCTAATGGCCATGGTACGTGGTCAGACTGCAAAGAGACATGGAGTTGCGTACATCAGTCCCTGATTCACGCAACGCTACAATGTTATCCTCACACCCCTGCGTATGCCAACATCGTGCATAGTATATTTTAGAGAGTAACACATTTGTGCGTAATCGATGGTGTTTTATGTATGCTACACTTCCAATGAAGTAGCCTCATAGGCCTATGCCATCCAGTTTATTATCTTGTGAATGTAGGTCACGGATTGCATGGACTAGGATTGCGCGTCCCTGTCGGGCTCAAGGGCCGCCCCCAAACCCCAGTTCTCTTCGCATTCAGTGACAGTGGAAATAACTTTTATTTTTGTTAGTGCTCACCATTGCCGTTATAAGAGTGTATGCCTTTAGTCTGAAATTGTGTGTGTGTGCGAGTTATTAGATTGATGGCCATTTGTTTGTTTTGCCGCTTCTTTTTACCGCCCAAACACACACACACACACACACACCTGCATACACACACAACCCGCCCCTCTCTACCTATGTCTGTAACCACGGTTCATCCTTCTGAAAAGAATCTGTGGCACAACCTTATCCAGGTCCTAACACTTAGAATAATATACCACATTGTATGTATTAAAAGTGCAAGAATTTTCTTCTTACTAAAGCCAATTCTAAAGTATAGTTTCCCCATGTCATCTAACTCAGACATTTCAACAGTGGAGCGCACATCAACAGGGAGCCAGGGAGACATGCACTTAACCAAATCCCCACGTTAATCTTGAAATATAAGTGTGACTTTATTTAAAAAATGTTGGCTTTATTCTCATAATTACATTTCATGTTTATTCTCAAAATATGGTCCCGTGTGGCTCAGTTGGTAGAGCATGGTGTTTGCAACACCAGGGTTGTGGGTTCGATTCCCACAGGGGACCAGTACGGAGAAAAAAATGTATGAAATGTATGCATTCACTACTGCAAGTCGCTCTGGATAAGAGTGTCTGCTAAATGACTAAAATGTAATAAAATACTATTGTGCAAAAAATAATAATCCAACTACCACCACCTGTCACTGTTTATTTATTTTTTCTCTTTACTTGGCCCTAATACTCTTCCGTAGTTGTATGTTGAGTGTTGTAGTATGACTACTCTAACATGGTTGGTGTTGTGTTGTAGTGTGACTAGTATTCTAACCTGTGTTGTGTTGTTGCAGACCACAGCCTTCTGGTGCCCCCCCACCTTCAGGAGCTGTATGGGATGTACATGAGAGAGCTGGACGAGAGGAACCTGGACAGAGCCATGGCCCTGGACAAGGTCACTGGATGCACACTCAAGGTAGGCAACAGATACACACACACCATAGACATGCACACACACACATTAACAGCCCTGGACAAGATCACTGGACTCAGATAGAGAACGTGATTAAGATTGAAATCGAGATCACACACAATTCTAATATATAAACGTATCCTTCCTCCTCTAACATTTGCTGTCTCCAGGAGGCCTCCCTGCCCAAGATCAGCCTACCGAGCCGAGGTCGTGGCCTGCTGCAGGACGTGGACTCAGACCAGGAGAGCGTTCGCACCATGGGCTCAGAGACCAGGCATGGCAGGGCCAAGGCCCGTAGACACACCCTGCCACCTATCCTACCTGAGGCTGAAGGGTAAGAGGACAGAGGGATTGGGAGGGTGGGAGAGAGAGAGAGGGTGGTGGTTGGTTTAGGAGGAAGAAACACTTTAGTCTGTATCTCTATCTTATCCTTCTATAGAAGGACATTTGTCTAACTGACTATTTTTCTCTCTCTGTCGTTCTTTCTTTTGCTCTCTATCTATATTTCTCCTTCCCCCCCTACCTCCTTCCCGCTCCCTCTCACAGAGACAACAACCGGGTGTTTAAGAGCATTCCCCATGCCAGACAGATGAAACATTCTGCTGTGATGACGCCTCCTCCCATCCACATCAACGGCCAGGGGAACAGAGAGGTGAAAACACCGTACCATTCACACTGTGATATATACTAGGGCCGATGCAGCTGTTGCCATTACACCTGAAGTGTGGAGACACCATAGTAATGGAGGCTACAGCCATATCAGGGCAACATTTCTACCAAGTTTCATATGTGCATACTCCCCTATGAGAGTGTGAGTATAATGCCACATGTCCCCTCTCCTCTGTCCTCTCCAGCTGCAGCCATTGGCTCCAGAGACCACTCTGAGCTACTGCCACCTCAGTCACAGTGTCAGCAGTCACCTGGACTCCTCCCCCGAGAGCAGCGAGACGGGCCAGGATGTCCCCCTCACACGCAAGGGTAAGCGACCCCCCTCAGTGTATGGGCTCAGTCAGTCATGTGGGCAGGGAGAGAGTACTTTGGCTACAGATGTAGGATCTTAATTTGAGTCACTTTGCTACAGCGGGAAAATAATCCTGCAGCAACAGATCATGTGAATTATTATGTGGATTATAATTAATGGACATTTTTGTAGAGATTGGTACATTTGTTGTAAGGGAAAATCAAGTCTGAAATTTCAAAGTGGAAATTACAAACTTCAGAAGCCTTTTTAAACCTTAAATACACTACAAGTTTCACATTTCCTGCTTTGCAGGAAAGTACTCCTGCAACAGGGTGATCTAATTAAGATCCTACATCTGTAGTTGTGGGCACAGACCACAAACTGATGGAATACAGAATATAGCCGTTATATAATCTAGGGACGATTGGGGAGTATAACGTTTATATTTTAATATCTTATCTTAGGTCAGGATGCTGATGTACTAGATGCGTTCATAGTAGAACCTCTGTCTCGATTTCCCACTAATCAAATATCTCCCTTGATTCAACAGAGAGGCAGCAGATCCTCAAAGGGATCCACAACATCGCAGTGAAGGCTGCTTGCCGCCGCTCCAAAGCCCTGGAAGTGGACGCCCTGAGGCTGCCCCCTCCTCCCTCCCCCCTGGACCCCAAGAAGCACAAGAGCAGCCTGTCTCTGAGCGAGGCGCCCCCTAGGGGCCTGGCCCTGCTTCGTGGCCGGCAGCCCAGCCCCGAGCTCCGCCACGCCACCTCAGATGAGAACCTATCCAGCAGCACAGGGGAGGGGCCTGGCTCCCAGGGCACCTGGACACGCCCACGCATCCGCCAGCCCGCCCCCAAGAACCCAAACCCCACCCTGCGTGAGCAGGACTTCGAGGCTCGCCGCCGGAAGAGACGCTCCCGCTCATTCGAGGTCACAGGTCAAGCAGTAAGTAGCGTGTTCATTATCTAGCTCCCTGAGAAGGATTTGATTATTCAGTAATGTTTGTTAGTAGAGTCATCAGCAGTTATGATTGATTGATTGATTGATTGAATTACATAGACATATAAAGTGGCTCCAGCGCAGACAACGTTACAGTACATAGCCTACATGATATCAGCCCTAACACACTACTCAATCCCTCCCCCTGCTCAGCTGTCTCAGTCTAAGACCATGGCAGCCCAACGTGTCCGCCCACTGGACAGCACTTCAGACCCCCACCTCCACATCAACGGCCAGCCCCAGGCCCCCCTGCAACGCCCACAGCACAGGGGGGTCCCTCCTCTCACCAAGGTCCGGCTGCCTCACAACAACCACCAAACAGGTCAGCCTCCCTTTTCCTACACCTCTAGATTAAAAAATACAAAATATTGCTGCAAACAGCCATGGCGGGGTTCAAGCCCAAATTGGATGAATTGTCCTTGGATATTGGCTTATCTCCTTACTGTGTAGCTAATTAAATATATCGACATACCGTACTGTTCGTAAACAGGGCTCTAATGCTTTTTACAGGCCCCATCACAGAGTCCTCCCCAGTCCATCTGAGCAACCTGAAGCGTGCGTCCCAGCTGCGCCAGCCCCAGCCCCTACTCTACGTCACC
Source organism: Salmo trutta (assembly GCF_901001165.1). Lineage (NCBI taxonomy): Eukaryota > Metazoa > Chordata > Actinopteri > Salmoniformes > Salmonidae > Salmo > Salmo trutta. The sequence continues at coordinate 23,622,621 of NC_042966.1, read as the reverse complement.
ACCACGGGCACCGGAGGCCAGCGCACCCGCAGGCACTGAGAGCCTACTAGCCTGCCACTCTAGGGTCATGTTCATTAGGGCATGGAATGGAAAACATTTAGCAATGTTTGTTGCCTAATGGACACGACCCAGGGTTTTCTTACACAGGACCCCCCAAAACCAGCACTACCCTGACCAGCTGACCCTGAGAATGTGGACTGGACTTAACTGGATTAGACTAGACTAGACTGGACTGTACAAAACTGGACTCTCCAGTCTCCACCTTCATGCTCCTGATTGGCCCACAGCCCAGTCTAACCCTGCAGCCTTGAGCCTCCCAATGCCCTCTGGGCCGTGACCTCTGAGCTGTGGCCTCCACACTGGCTGGATGTTGAACCCAGAGACCTATCTTTTCCTCGTGCTGATTACAGAGAGAGACACTAATAGGATGGATGATGCCCCGAGACAAGAGGATTGAATAACTCACCATCACAGTCTCCAAAGATGACTGTTCTGTCTGTGAGTGAGTCCAGAATGGCACCCAAATGGCCCTGGTCAAAAGTAGTGCACTATATGGGGAATAGGTTGCCATTTCAGACACACTGTGATTGTTTTTCCTTGCTCCTCTTGTTTCCCTCTTTTCCGCTGCTCAAGTGCTCCTGTGAGTGACCGTCCAGTGGCCACCACTAACTGCTACTATGGCCCTGTACACACTCGGGTTGTACAAATGATTTGGCACAATAGTTGTGTGCACATTTTTTGTGCAGACAAACTATGTTGTATCACAAAAATATCAGTTGTATCACAACCAATGTGTCAAATGTGTCAGTTGTAGAACCTGAGGGGTAAGGGCCTATGTTGTAAAGCAGACGGTACTAATTGTTGCGCAACAATAGACTAGTAGACTACATCATACTGCTTTGATGACACTAAATGTTTATTATCATGATAATGTGCTGATGAAGCCTCAATGTTACATTAAGCTAATGAATGAATTGATTTTTAAGAAATGTTTACTAATGCAATCTAATTTATAGACAGTCAGGCAGCTGTTTTTGGGTCAATCCAACCTTGTTGCTTTGAAGTTAAATTACAAATAAGTCCTGGACAGTATTTAGAGGATGGAGAAAACAGCTAGCCTGGTCCCAAATCTGTGCTCTTGCCATCTTAATTACTGTTATTGTGGTGCAAAATGTTTGGCATCACAATGAGTGACAGAGAGTTGGCATGATAACACAAACAGACTGTCACTCAGTATAGAAAACAGGACCCAGTACATCAACATTCTCTGAGTGTAGATTTTACATATGAACAACAATATTATTATTATCATTCATTACTACATAGATCTGTAATCCAGGTATAATCTCAATCTCAGTTATCAAAAGCACATAATGAGATTAGAGAAACGTGACCTGGATGATTACTGTGCACTTTTGTATTCAGCTTGATGTACAGGCTATACATTCACATTGTGTGCTTCCCAAATGGCACCGTGTTCCATATATGGTCATTGGTCAAAAAGAGTGCACTAAATAGGGAATAGGGTGCTATTTTGGACAGTCATTGAAACAGCCCAGGGTCTATGCCTTTTTCTTCTCACCTACCCAGACATGATTTGATCCTGTGTTAGATGTGCTTAATATCCCCCCCCCCCCCATATGGCACTTCAAAACGCATTCCCAACTGTAGATGGTTGCTGTTTTTTATTCACATTTTACGGCTGCCTTTTCTTGTTATTATCCAAATTACAGTCTTTGTCATTGTTTTCATATTTACATTTTTTTTCTATTTGTTTTGTAAAAAAAAATTTAAAAAGTTTTATAACTAAATAAATTCCAGTAAAAACCTTAAGATGTTTGTGATGTGATTAATGTCACTGTAAGCGTTCTGGGGAAGTCTACCCTAGGTACAAATCTAGGATCAGCTTCCCTTTCCCCAATCACAACCTTAATCATTAGTAGGGAACACTGATCCAATATCAGTGTCTAAGGCAACTTCACCCTACACTGTATGTAAGCGCTGCAGTTCACTTCCTCAACAGTAAATAGAGTGACGGAATGAAACAGGGTAATCAAAAACATCTGCAGTACTACCAAACGACCACTATATGCTCCTCTTGTCCTTTCATGTCCTATGACAACTTCAGTACACAATGTCCCAACAAAGGTCTTTGTGCTGATGTGTGATCAAAACAACTCTTTCCCCAATTTTATACTGAACAAAAATATAAACGCAACGTGCAGTAATTTTATGATTATACTGGGTTACAGTTCATATGGAAATCAGTCAATTGAAATAAATTCATTAGGCCATAATCTATGGATTTCACATGACTGGGCATGGGCTCAGCCATGGGTGGGCCTGGGAGGGCATAGGCCCACCCACTTGGGAGCCAGGCCCACCCATAGGGGAGCCAGGCACAGCCAATCGGAATGAGCTTTTCCCCACAAAAGGGCTTTATTACTGACAGAAATACTCCTCAGTTTCATCAGCTGTCCGAGTGGATGGTCTCAGATGGTCCCGCAGGTGAAGAAGCTGAATGTGGAGGTCCTGGGCTGGCGTGGTTACACTTCATCTGCCGTTGTGAGGCCAGTAAGACGAACTGACAAATTCTCTAAAACGACGGAGGCGGTTTATGGTAGAGAAATTAACATTCAATTCTCTGGCAACAGCTCTGGTGGGCGTTCCTGCGGTCAGCATGCCAATTACACGCTCCCGCAAAACTTGAGACATCTGTGGCATTGTGTTGTGTGACAAAACTGCACATTGTAGAGTGGCCTTTTATTGTACCCAGCACAGCTTCTTGATATACCACGCTTGTCAGGTGGATGGATTATCTTGGCCAAGAAGAAATGTGCACTAAAAGGGATGTAAACAAATTTGTGCACAGAATTTGAGAGAAATACGTTTTTTGTGCCTATGGAACATTTCGGGATCATTTACTTCAGCTCATAAAACATGGGACCAACACTTTACATGTTGTGTTTATATTTTTGTTCGGTATAAGTGATACCAACTTCAGTAATTACAGTGTCTTCGGAAAGTATTCAGACCCCTTGACTTTTTCCATGTTTTGTTAGGTTACCCTCGGGTTCTTGTTCACCTCCCTGTCCAATGTCCTTCTCCCCCGATTTCTCCGTTTGGCTGAGCAGCCAGCTCCAGGAAGAGTCTTGGCGTTTCCAAACTTCTTCCATTTAAGAATGAGCTAATACTCTGTAAGAGGAACAGGATCTCAAGCAGTAGAAAACAAGAGGTGCTGGAACTCATCTCCGGTGAGCTCCTGACCAATTCAAGCACTGGTAGACAGATAACACTCCACAAAGTGTTTTTCTGAAGTTGTATTTTGAAAGGTTAACAAGTTATTCAACAGTACTGGTGTGATCCACAACAGGTGTCTAGACATGAGTGTGGGCCTATGTCCCAGAATCATTCAGTTGTCATAAATATAGACTACATGGCAGCCTATTGTTTTCATGAGGGGGAGTGCTCCAAGTACATGCTATGATTGGATTAGTTTACCTCACATTGTCAGGCAAGCAGCAGGCTAAGTACTTAGCCTGCTGCATTCCAACACGTGCAGCAGTGGTGTGTTTATTTGTGCATACACTAGCTTATTGTAAGTGGCTTATAGTATAGTTGTCCTGAGTCTTGGGTCAATGAGAAAACCTTTCCACATAAGACCACATCACAAACATGCATTACTTTGTAGGCTATTAGCTGTTTGTTTGATGAGGTTAATCAAAGAAAGAATGAAAAACAATTGGTTTGGCTGTATATGCAATGCAACTATTTAGGCTACAGAAAGAAATCATTTTATTAAACCTTACATCAGATTTAGCTAAATACCTAGAAACATCTTAATAATGATCAAATCTATCATGCAAGTTTCGGTTACGAAATTCTTTCTACAGCTACACACTGCCTTTTTTTCTCTCTGTTCTTTCTCTTTCCCTCCTTCTGCTCTGCGCATTGTCAAACACGTGCAGCGCACGTTACACAAGCCAAACAACAACAGTGCTGCCATGTGAGTGGCCCAAACTATAGAAATTGTGCCTGAACAGCTTCAGGGATTGGTCCATATATGACCAATCACAAAAATCGCAAGCGCTCTTCAGATTAGTGGGCGTTGTCTCCAGGACTTTGACAGCTGTCATGAGTGAGAACTTGTTTGTCTGTTCCTGAGCAATACAAGCATCATATTGACAATGAATCTTATTTCCATAATTTGCAATGTATGTTTTTGACATTCTTAGAAAGTTTTGAAATAGAATTGACATTTACATTGTGAGAATTATATTTTTGCTCAGTTGTTGTTCAGTATGCAATATACAGTCCCTTTGGAAAGTATTCAAACCCCATGACTTTTCCCACATTTTTTTTACGTTACAGCCTTATTCTAAAATTAATTAAATCGTTTTTTTCCCTCATCAATCTACACACAATACCCCATAATGACAAAGGAAAAACAGTTTTTTAGAAATGTTTGCAAATTTGTATAAAAAAAAACCTGAAATAACACATTTACGTAAGTATTCAGACCCTTTGCTCAGTACTTTGTGGAAGCACCTTTGGCAGCGATTTCAGTATCGAGTATTCTTGGGTATGCTACAAGCTTGGCACACCTGTATTTGGGGAGTTTCTCCCATTCTTCTTTGCAGATCCTCTCAAGCTCTGTCAGGTTGGATGGGGGAGTGTTGCTGCACCACTATTTTCAGGTCTCTCCAGAGATCTTCGATCGGGCTTTGGCTGGGCCACTCAAGGACATTCAGAGACTTGTACCGATGCCACTCCTGAGCTGTCTTGGAACCTCAAATCAAATACACATGGTTAGCAGATGTTATTGCGAGTGCAGTGAAATGCTTGTGCTTCTAGTTCCGACAGTGCAGTAATATCTAACAAGTATTTTAACAATTCTACAACAACTACCTAATACACACAAATCTAAGTAAAGGAATGGAATAAGAATATATCATATAAATATATTGATGAGCAATGACTGAGCGGCATAGGCAAGATGCAATAGATGGTATAAAATACAGTATATATATGTGAGATGAGTAATGAAAGATATGTAAACACTATTAAAGTGACTAGTGATCCATTTATAAAAGTGGCCAATGATTTCAAGTCTGTATGTACGCAGCAGCCTCTCTGTTAGTGATGGCTGTTCAACAGCCTGATGGCCTTGAGATGGGAGCTATTTTTCAGTCTCTCGGTCCCAGCTTTGATGCACCTGTACTGATGCTTCGCCCCAGTCTGAGGTCCTGAGAGCTCTGGAGGTCTATATAAGATCCCACAGTTGACAGCGCATGTCAGAGCAAAAACCAAGCCATGAGGTCGAATGAATTGTCCATAGAAGTCTGAGAGAAGATTGTGTAAAAGCACAGATCTGGGAAAGGGTACCAAAACATGTCTGGGAGAGTAGTCAGGATTGAGGGAAAGATGAACGGAGCAAAGTATAGAGAGATCCATGATGAAAACCTGAGACCAGTGTGTGCCTTTCCAAATCACGTCCAACCAATTTCATTTACTACTGATGGACTCCAATCAAATTGTAGAAATATCTCAAGGATGATCAGTGGAAACAGAATGCACCTGAGCTCAATTTCGAGTCTCATAGCGAAGGGTCTGAATACTTACGTAAATAAGGTATTTCTCTTTTCGCTTTGTCGTTATGGGGCTGTTGTGTGTAGATTGCTGAGGATTTCTGTTTTCGCTTTGTCGTTATGGGGTATTGTGTGTAGATTGCTGAGGATTTCTTTTTATTTCATCCATTTTAGAATAAGGCTGTAACGTAACAAAATATGGAAAAAGTCAAGGGGCCTGAATACTTTCCAAAGTCAAAGGCTCTGAATACTTTCCGAAGGCACTGTGTGTACTGTACAATGAGGCCTATTGAAGTTTTTAGGATGGTTTTCCTGTGCCTGAGACACAGGCAAATGCATACACATGCACACACACACACAAATGCATACACACACACACAAATGTATTCACATGCACAACACAACCATATCTCAGCATCCCACTAATTTCATTGAAATAACGTGGAAACAATGTTGAAATAACGTGGAAACAGTGTGTGCCCAGTGGGATGTCTTGACCTCAATGGCCTGACTTGCTTAGGCATCTTGAACAAGAGTCTAGAAATCAAAACAAATACTATTGAAGTAGGAAAATGGGAAAACATGACTAATGGCAATATCATGAATAAATGAATAACTAAATGTTTCTATTTTAAACAAAACACCATATATGAGCAGTAGACAAGAGTATGAATAGGAGCCTGTGGTCGTTTGCTTCTCCTGACCCTGCACAGAGCTGTGGGCATGGGCCAGTGATTTTTGTCTATCCTACATGCATCCCTTCAGATAATATGTCCCAAGGAAAAGTTTGACGCTGACCCAGTTCCCTACTTAGCAGAAATAACTGCAGTCGTCAGAGATGTTGCCGCAAGAGAGAGAGTGAGCTTATCAACCTACTTCCACCTCTCTCATGCTCCATCCACGGCAGGAAGGATAGGTTTTCTTTTATGCATACAGCCTTCATCATCAGTTTTTTACTGCAGTTTGAATATTTAATTCTGAGTAGAACAAGAACTGATACTGTTCGAATTCTGAATGGCAAAGTAATGGATATTACAACCTGCAAGCTCCCCCAGCACAATAGCCAACAAACAACTAGGCCATGCAAGGTTTATGGATTCATTTGGCCTTTTTCCTGCTCCCTTACTAAATAATCCTGTATATTTAGGGTATTTTGGTCTATTCAGCCCCAGACGAGTGGCTGTGTCACAGGATTACTGAGAGAGAGCAGAACAGGACTTATCCCTGATATAACTTGTCTATCTCTATCTGTTTGTTTATTGTGTGTGTGTGTGTGTGTGTGTGTGTGTGTGTGTGTGTGTGTGTGTGTGTGTGTGTGTGTGTGTGTTTTCATGCGTACATACGTTGGTACGCATGTGCTTGCTTGCCTGTGTGTGTGTGTGTGTGTGTGTGTTTTCATGCGTACATACGTTGGTACGCATGTGCCTGCTTGCCTGTGTTTGCTTTCTGTTGTTATCCTCTCTGTTGATTTGGCCTCAAATTCAGGTCACAGTACATCCCTGCCTTAGCCACTGTGACATCACGCCAGTGGGACCCAAAAATCCTAACCTAATTAGGAGGAACCACATAACACCTTACATCAATCTCTACATCCCAAATGGCACCCTATTCCCCAGTTGACTACTTTTGACCATGACCCATAGGTCTCTGGTCAAGAGTAGTACACAAAATAAGGAATATGGTGCCATTTGGGGCGCATAATGGCCTTAGTTGGGGGCAACTTCAACATATTCACTCTCTAATTTTTTTCAGTTTCACCATCATTGCCCATATTTATTTTTATAATGAAAAGACTGTATAAGCCCTGTTTATAAACATGTTGGTATGTCTTTAGTATTGTTGGGTTGATTGTTTTATTCAGTGTATCAATCTTGTCTTTCTTGATACAATGTAGGTCTAAACACTAGAATAATTTATCATTTCCAAAGACCAATGCAGCGTGTCTTTTTATGTGAGCTGCGCAGGGTTGCTAGGACAAGTGATGTCACAGGTAACAGCCAGTCCACAACGGAGGACAATCCTACAGTGGGAAAGACGCAATTTTTTGAGGAGGCTTCCATCAAAATCCGTCTCCATCCTGCTTCATTTCGGGAAAGATTATATTTTAAAAAGCAAGAACATAGTCTACACGTTCTAAGCTTTCGGCAATACCGATATCGTTGTGTTCTGAAAAAGATATAGTTATAAAAGGGATGGTGAAAGTTGGATTGTTACAGAAGGAATTGAATCATCTTCTTCTATTATTCAGGGGAGGGGGGCGTCTGAATAAAGGAGTTTGTATACCAGCAAAGTAAGGTGATATTTGGGGTGGTTAGGTAACCAACCAAAGAGAGCAGAAACACCAGGGTGGATTTTTCAAAACAACACATTCTGAAGATTGCTTCGTAAGAATAACATTGAACCATGGAATTAAGAGTGGGAAACCGATACAGGCTGGGAAGGAAAATTGGAAGTGGATCCTTTGGAGACATCTATTTAGGTGAGTAACGTTAGTTAGCTAAATTCTAAACAATATTAGCTACACAATAACGTTACCGTATGCTAGTTAGTTGGCTAGCTAGGTAATGTCAATTGAACATTTAATCTAGCTAACGTTAGCTACTGTACTAGCTACCAAACACCGTCACTAACCTGATGAACTAGCTCAACTTGCTAACATTACGTTGTACTTTAACCATGTTGCTTGGATTGTGAATAACATAAAACAAGCTGTCAATTCTCAGCACCTCTTGTCCCTTTGGCAAGCCAGTAACGTTAACTAGCTATATACAGTTACCATGAGGAAATAACGTTAGAATAGCCACTAACCAGCTAACGTTAGCTAGCTAAGTTAGCTTGTCAAATTGAGATGTCTCTATCCAAGCAAAGCCCATGACAGTTTCACAAAACAGCAGGACAGCTAAAGCCAAGCAGGTAACCAGCTAGGCCTAATTGTCATTAGTAATTCAGAGATGACTATCTATCTAGTCAATGTAATCTGGAAACTGCTTGATTGTTATTCATGTCTACTAAAGGTTTGGTTTTCAAACAGCATAGGCATGACCCTGCTGGATCATGGATGGATAGAGGCTTTTTTAAAGGCAGAGTTCACTTGACAGACATACTGAAGAGCAAGTCACCCACCCCAACTGAGTTTGCCAGTATACATCCCATCTGTCAAATTTCAAGGGATGAAGGGCAGTTCGCTAGCTGCAGTAGAGCTAGCCAAATACCCTGTTCTCTGCTCTGCCCTCCAGGCAGTGGCACTTGCCCACATTTTTAAGATGAAGCATAGTGAAGTTCTGAACTAGTTACCCATTTTATAGTCACAGTACAAGTGTACTGTCCTGTAGCTTCCATTTGTTTGCTGCTGTGGCTGTCTTAGAATTTAGGCAAGCTACTATCAATGACAGTATTTCTGTCTAGTTTAAGGTAACATTGCTGTAATGCATTGTTGTGGCTAGTTTCAACTATTTGTCACTCAGCCTTGGCAGGGATCAACTCCCCTTAGCAGTTGTGTTGACTGTTGCGTGTGTGGTGTGTTTTTAGTGTGTGTTTAGAGACTGGGCCCTCTGTTTTTTTTCCAGTGGTCCAGAATCATCAGTCAGCGGTCAACTGAAATTATATTCTGATGTTATCATCACCAGGGTTTAGCTTACACATACTTTTGTCATATTTTTATTTTATTTTACCTTTATTTAACCAGGTAGGCAAGTTGAGAGCAAGTTCTCATTTACAATTGCGACCTGGCCAAGATAAAGCAAAGCAGTTCGACATATAGGTCACTGAACACTTCCTGTTTTTGTATGAGTGAGTTTGAATCTTGTCATGCCATAACTGTAACTGTTGTCATAATGCTGGTATGCTTCGTGGAGTCATGTTTTCCTATGCGTAATAGGGAGGAGTATTCCTATGCTAAATGGGTTTTTACAGGGCCTCAGAGGTTTTGAATTTGGTGTATGTCCTATCCTCATTGTATGCGTTTTCAAGTGACTGTAGGAATTCCTCTGGTTGAGGTGAAGCAGGAGCACATCTCGTCCAGCTACAGGGTTCGACGCAATTGTCCAGCTTCTTGGCACTACTGTAGCACATGGCAGTTAGTGTATACAGGCAGAAAGAGCTTATTGTTGATGTGGATGACATCAGCAAAGTTTCTAACAGCCATGTCGTTGTTTCACAAACCGTCTGTGTGTAACATGATATGGGAAAGTCAGATGTTTAACGCCTACTACTGCCCTATCTATGTCCTGTCTGTCTGTACTAGCCTGTCACGAGTCACAGCTCCAAACCCCATCCCGCCACCTCTTCCCCTTTTCTAAACAAATAGTTCGAAACCCCATGTAAGGCCAAAAGGCTGCTTGACTTGCTTCTCAGTTGCTTGTTGGATGTTTTGTTTTGAAAGGATTGGGTCATTTGGATACTGACTGGAAACATTTTGTGGCAAATGTTATTCCCGTCTTTGAGTTGTTAAATGCACTGTTTGTGCATATTCGGGTTCAGAGACACTGACTGGGAAAAGTAGATGATTTCTATGTTCTTTCATGGCTGCAGTTATGGTCGATATATGAATTGTGTTGCACATGTATAAGTCATTAAACTTCTATAGTGCTTTTCATAGAATCTCAAAGCGCTTCAAGAACAACAAACAAGCAACATATGATGATGGGTCAACCAATAGAGGCCAAGTCAAGTATGCAGATGAGAAACCGCATGTCCAACTTCAACGAAGCTCAATGTTCCAACTCAACAGACATGAATCGTGTAGGGCTGAGTAGATGTTTTTAGAGGAGTAAACCTGCAATAAGAGACGTGGTTTTAATAAGGTAATCCAGCCCAGCCCACCCACCACTGCTCTAAACCACTCAGGATATGGCGTGGTTGTTTTCCTTTTGACACCCTAGCTGGATTGTATAACCAGGCCTAGAACATCTTTATCTCTCCTAGGCTGCCTGCCTCTTCATCAAGCCTAGAAAATATTGAAACATTAAAACATTCTGACACCAATAGACCTATGTTGAGTTCATATAGTTTGAAGTACAATTGAAGTACAATTTGTTCAAATGTGTTTAATTGCTAGAGCATACAGACTTGACTGCCAATTCTGTAGATTATAAAAAGAAATAAAACACTGCATTTTCTCAATGCCCATGAAGTAATCCATGTTTTGGAAGGCTAAACCGTTATGAATGATGTCAGTCCCAAGTGCCTAGTTCTTATCCATTTTAATAGGCTTTGTAATGGGACAGACAATATAATGTCTGCGAGGGGTGGATTTGCCCCCATCCTAGGTCACCTGTGTGTTCCTGCGGTACTCCTCAGGTGTCAGTTTGGGGGGGGCACACGCGCAGGTGTGTGGTGAGCCGTCCTACACACACAGAGGGGAAGGGAAGCTCCAGTCAGCTGTATTTCCCTCTCTGCTCTGCTCTCCAGTGTGGACTAATGCATTCCCCTTTATGTAACCACATGTATGATTCATTCAACATGTTATTGTGAGTGCGTGCATGGAGGTGTTAAGTAAAGTGCTTTTCAGGAGATGGTCTGAGTCATACATGGACTGTAAGCCTACTTTTGAAATGAAATGTCAGATATGAAAAGCTCCCCTGTTTCTCACTACTAACATACAGCGCAGCAAATGTGCACATCTTCAATGCATTTAAAAAAAATAATAATAATAAATAAAACTCATATTGCCCTTTTTTTCCCACGTTGTATGAAAAGGGCCTTTTGCAAGCAGCGCAAAGAGAAGTAGGCCCAGTACTAAAGTAACAGGCTAGGTGTGTTTTACATTGTAGCTCTTCAAGCTGAGTCTTATGCATTTTCTCAATGCCCATGAAGTAATCCATGTTTTGGAAGGCTAAACCGTTATGAATGATGTCAGTCCCAAGTGCCTAGTTCTTATCCATTTTAATAGGCTTTGTAATGGGACAGACAATATAATGTCTGCGAGGGGTGGATTTGCCCCCATCCTAGGTCACCTGTGTGTTCCTGCGGTACTCCTCAGGTGTCAGTTTGGGGGGGGCACACGCGCAGGTGTGTGGTGAGCCGTCCTACACACACAGAGGGGAAGGGAAGCTCCAGTCAGCTGTATTTCCCTCTCTGCTCTGCTCTCCAGTGTGGACTAATGCATTCCCCTTTATGTAACCACATGTATGATTCATTCAACATGTTATTGTGAGTGCGTGCATGGAGGTGTTAAGTAAAGTGCTTTTCAGGAGATGGTCTGAGTCATACATGGACTGTAAGCCTACTTTTGAAATGAAATGTCAGATATGAAAAGCTCCCCTGTTTCTCACTACTAACATACAGCGCAGCAAATGTGCACATCTTCAATGCATTTAAAAAAAATAATAATAATAAATAAAACTCATATTGCCCTTTTTTTCCCACGTTGTATGAAAAGGGCCTTTTGCAAGCAGCGCAAAGAGAAGTAGGCCCAGTACTAAAGTAACAGGCTAGGTGTGTTTTACATTGTAGCTCTTCAAGCTGAGTCTTATGTAACACCTTGGACCATTTTTCACATATTAAACATATTGTAATGTTCCTCTATAGTCTCTGCTCTGCTGGTCCTATAGCTGCTCGAGTCATAATAATGGCTATTTCTAGAATTTATCTTCTTAAAATCTGATTTTAACCTTAAGCACACTGCTAACCTCATGCCTAACTTTAAATTAAGACCAGAAAGCTAATTTCTGTTTATATTAATTTGTACAATATTGTTGGCACGAATGCCATATTGCATCTCCATCCCAAAGCCCTTGCTTGGAAGTGTACTTCGCCAGACTGGCAATAACCTTGCCCTCATCCAGGCCAAGGTGGCGAGACACGGTAGTGATGACACCATAGGCCTTGTTGATCTCTGCACAAGACCGGATGCTCTTGCCAGCATACTTGGGGTCCAGCATGTACGATGCAGCGTGTATGGGCTTCAGGCAGAACTCTTCACGCTTTTTGAAATATTTCAGAACTGCAGTTTCCTCTGCTTGGAGCAACAGTGAAGTGGGCAGGACAGTATGGATTTCTTCTCTTCTTCTCTTTGTTAGCAAGCTGAGTCTGAACATCAGACAGGATGGCATTGTCTCCCTCAATCTGTGCAATGGCTACTGCTGTAGGTTTCAGGTTGCTTACCACTCTCTCCCAAAATACATCATCCAGGAGGATCCTCTTGATGGGGCTGTCCATACCGGCATACTTTTTCCTGTAAAGATTGGAAAAAAAGGAGTAAAAAAAAAAACACATGCAATTCCATGTACAGATAAATAGTTAAGCAGTTAAACAACTCCTTTGTAAGATTTTTTTTATTTTTAAATGAATTAACACTCAGTTAGCAGGCTCAAGCAAGCTAAAACCCACATGGTAGCAAAAACTAACTAGCAGAATTTGTTAACAAGTTAGAAATGATTTAAACACACTTTGCTGTAGGCTATTATTTACTAGTTAACAAAAAATCATGTGTCATATAAAATATGTTCACCCCACACAGTATTGTAATCAAAACTTACCAGAAAGCATGTAGTCCTTGGCTCAGACAGTGTAGTAGTGTGGGCTCAATAGCATCTCATTAGTGTGCAAGATCTTGACAATCCGCTGTACATGTGATGGAAGAATGTACTGTGCATGCAGAGGGTTGCAATTCCATTGAATTGGGGATAGTTTAACCAAAATATGCTACAATAATTGCCTTGTGTGTATCCCACGAAAAGGTTCACTGTTATACGCTAACTTTTTCAATGAATTTAAGCAAAATTCCCGGGCTTAACTTCCCATGGAAAATGTCTGGGAAAATGTTGGAATTTACCGGAAAGTTTCCGACCCTTTGCAACCCTAGTCTGAATACTTTCCGAATGCACTGTGTATCCCCCGTCTGTGCTGCAATGCTCAGTCAGCAGGGACATGCACATCACAAAGGCCCAGAGTTTCCACTCCCTTCGTGGTCAGGAATAAAACATCCAGGCCGTAAACATTTCTAAGCATAAATCATGCTCTGTGAACCAAAATCAGTAATTGACTGCTCTCTATTCATCTCCATACATTTGTATCGATAGTCCTTCTCTTTGTCCCCCAGGCACAGACATCTCAGTGGGAGAGGAGGTGGCCATCAAGCTGGAATGTGTGAAGACCAAGCACCCACAGCTCCACATCGAGAGCAAGATCTACAAGATGATGCAGGGAGGAGGTGAGACCTGGGTCTAAACCATTATACATGGGCCAGGCCTTGCTGTAGGCTATCAGTCTCTCTCTCCCCACTCCTCTCCTCTTTCTCTCCTATCTACCCCCTCCATTGCTCTCGTGCTCCCCCCCACCCCACCTTCCCCCATGTTAATGTGGTTTTCACATCGCTGGACAAGCAGGCAGGCAATCATCCACATGAGTCAGTCAGTCCAGTCATGCCAGCCAGCAGCCTGAGAGAGTAGACTCAGTGGAACCTGTCATCCGATCACAGAGCCAGTGAAACACCACACAGGAAATCACATTAAACCCAATAGAGAATGGGATTTGAGTGAACTAGAGATGGGTTTAAAAACAGATTAACTGACCATGATTAAGTTGAAGTCATCAGTTGCTTTCCCACTTCTAACCTCCCATGTGTGTTTCTTCCCTTACAGTGGGCATCCCTACAATAAAGTGGTGTGGAGCAGAGGGAGACTACAACGTGATGGTGATGGAGCTGCTAGGCCCCAGTCTGGAGGACCTGTTCAACTTCTGTTCCCGCAAGTTCAGCCTCAAGACTGTCCTGCTGCTGGCTGACCAGATGGTGAGACACAGCAGACGGAGCTGGTGTTCACCAACAGCATTAAATACTCAGCTCCACTTGTATCTTCTGAAGTTATGACCACTATATGCTATGAAATTTGCTTGCATGTTCGCTAGCTATTATTTGTTAGCAAATTAGAAGCGCAAAGTAAAGCTCTCCAGGAGGAGTAGTGTCCACTCCTACTCTTATGTATGTGAAAAAAAACTCTTCTTTTTTCAGATCAGCCGTATTGAGTACATCCACTCTAAGAACTTCATCCACAGAGATGTGAAGCCTGACAACTTCCTGATGGGTCTGGGCAAGAAGGGCAACCTGGTGTACATCATTGACTTTGGCCTGGCCAAGAAGTACCGCGACGCCCGCACACACCAGCACATCCCCTACCGCGAGAACAAGAACCTGACCGGCACGGCGCGCTATGCATCCATCAACACACACCTGGGGATAGGTAGGTCACACACACACACCTGGACATTGGTCTCACACACACACCCTGTTCAAACAGGGCCAGTGTGTGATTTTCTCCTTCCCTCCCTCTCTCTACAGAGCAGTCTCGTCGTGATGACCTGGAGTCTCTTGGTTACGTCCTGATGTACTTCAACCTGGGCTCTCTGCCCTGGCAGGGCCTCAAGGCCGCCACCAAGAGGCAGAAGTACGAACGCATCAGCGAGAAGAAGATGTCCACCCCTATCGAGGTGCTCTGCAAGGGATACCCCTGTAAGTAGTCTGATTTATCATTCCTGGTTTTAGCATAGTTGATTTGGACAAACACACTCCTACTCTGTGCTTAGGTATGGATATCTATAACAGTGTAGGATTGTCTGTAATGTTCCTGCACCTCTTCAGAGGCCATGCTGTGACCCTGTAAAATAAAATGTGAAAGAGTTTCCCTACAGTATGATGATAAAGGATTCTAACACTTTTCTCCCTCCTCGCAGCTGAGTTCTCCACCTACCTGAACTTCTGTCGCTCTCTGCGGTTCGATGACAAGCCGGACTACTCGTACCTGAGACAGCTGTTCAGAAACCTGTTCCACAGACAGGGCTTCTCCTACGACTATGTCTTTGACTGGAACATGCTCAAGTTTGTGAGTACTGCCTCTATTCATTGTTAATTAACAATCTATTAAACATATACTGTTTTTATTGCACATCTTAATAATCCTCTTAACCATTAGCCAATGGTACCTCAGTGGCATTTTCTGATCTAGTCTCCATTTCTACCCCTCTGACTGCCCCTAATTCCAAGGGGGCCAACCGTGCAGCGGAGGAGGCGGAGCGGGAGCGGAGGGACAGAGAGGATAGGCTGAGACACGGCAGGAACCCTGGGACCAGGGGACTCCCGGCCGCCTCAGGACGACCCCGAGGAACACAGGATCCGGCGCCGCCTACACCCCTCACACCCACCTCACACACAGGTTAGTGTCTCTCTCTCACACACACACACCTAAATGACTTTGATGTATGGTTTACATAATAATGTGATTGTCTCTTGTCATGGTCAGGAAGTATTTGTTTCTCCTGTCTCTTTCTCTCTCCTCTAGCCAACATGTCTCCACGACCGGCGTCTGGTATGGAACGGGAGAGAAAAGTGAGCATGCGGCTTCACCGCGGAGCTCCCGTTAACGTCTCCTCGTCCGACCTGACGGGACACCAGGACACCTCTCGCATGTCCACCTCACAGGTATAAGCTCGTCCCATCCCCAGACGCACCCCTCGGCCCTCACCAGAACGCCCCTGACCTCATACGACCACCGCCCATCATGACGCACCCCTCCAGAGGAATATGCAGAACAGAACCAATAAAGTTGTCTACAGTCAAAACCTAAACAGGAATGTCTCTTGACTTTGGATCTCAATAAGGAGTAGCTGTAAGTCTAGGAGTGCATCAATAAGGCCTGGCTTGCATCAACATGATTCAAGACATGAATAAACATGAGGTTTATTGGAGGGAGGCACTTCAACTAGCTAAGTAAAGGGCCCTGGCTTTAGTCTGCCAAACGAGACTAAAGGAAAAGATGCCGGGAAGGAAATTCACCCCAGGATTGAGGGTACTGAAGAGAACCCTATAACGAAATATCCCCACTCTCCTTAGGCAACATCTCCCTATTCTCCTTGGCGATCTCTTTACGTTTCCACCAGGTGATCATGGGAGTTGTAGTTTTTATCTCCCACACATTGGTGTCTGATAGTAAGCATGCCATACTACAGACCCAGATCCAGTTGTCTGACTTGACCTATGGCCTTCTCTCTCCCTCCCCTAACCTCAGAATAGCATTCCCTTCGACAATCACGCCAACTAGATGCTCGCCATATCCTTGTGTGATGGCCCGATGGCCACACTGGGTGAGTCCCGCTGAGGCTGGCGCTGGGTCCTGAAGCACCAGGGATGCACGCCTCCAGTCCTAATGGGAAGTACTGTCTGTCTGCAGGCTCTCGTTCCTCTCTGATATACGCTATGAAAGGGAGTTAAGACAAGTAGCTTCAATGTTAGCAGATAATGACAAAAGGAACTACTTTCTGTTAGTTAGCCGGCCAGCCTACTCCCTTTCATTGCGTATTGATCATTCAATGAGCCTGACTTGCCAGGTCCTATTGGACCAGATGCCTCAGTTATTCTGATGCATCTGACACTGTCTCCCTTGAGAACTGGAGCGGTGCATTCCAACCTTGTGATAACAAACCCACCTGTGGAACCAGTATTTCCGCCATTTCTGGCTGTTACCCTACCTAGCTCTGTGACCTATCCTCAGCACAGTGCTTGTGACTTGTTGCAGTGGTTGGACTGTGGTGATGCCTGTCTGACATTCTCCAGCATGTGACTGCATTGGTTCCTATCCTGCTCCTAACTCCCCAGTCTTACCTATAGAGGGGTGGGTGGGTGTGTGTGTGTGTGTCCTTCAAACCCTTGTCTCCCTTGGCTTTTACCACTGCTCAATGCTGCATGGTTTTTCATAGGTCTCTGGAAATTATCACCAGGCTAAAGTTAAGATTTTCTATGTCTGAAAGAATATACTGCATTTTGTTTTCTTGTTCTGATGAGTGAATGACACACCAGACAGAGGCCATATGGCCCATCGCTGCTTGCCTTCATCTCTCACACTATATCACCCTCAGCATATCTTCTGCACTACATGGAAATACTGCTGTTTCTGCTGAGCAATGTGACAATATTAATCTATTGTCATGCCTTCATGCATGATATGGTTTTGAAACTTCTGATGTTTCACGTCTGGTATTTTTATTTAAATTTAGGTGCGGTGATGTGTAGATGAAATTGAGTAATAATTTTAAGTATAGTTCAGTATATTTAATAAGATGGAGATTGCATGCAGAGAAGCGAGAGCAGAGATCCCCGCCTGCTGTAAAGGTATGTGAGTATAAAAGTTGACCCCTCCCCTCTCTCTTCTACCCTCAGTTGGTGTCTGGCATGATTCCTGGTGGCCTCCACTCTGCAGCGCCTCGATGAGACAAGACCCACAATGCCACTGGCACAGCAGAGGACTGCGCCAAGCCTGGCTCAACCAATCGGCAGCCAGCTCGCTAACTACTACAGAAACCATCGGAAGACCACCTCTCTCCTGACCTGGCAGTGTCTGGTTGTTCCCCTCTTTCACACTAGTTCTTGTTCCTTGCACACTCGGTCTCTCTCTCCCTCTATGCTCTCTTTCTAGCTTTCTCTGTACTCTCTCCTGAACACTTACAATTGTTTCGATAAAGAAACTTAGAAATAAGTACCAGATCTGCGACCTTTTTTCCCAGAGACATTTTCCATGCCTGTGCAGAGACTGTGGTCTTCGCTGTGATGGCGATCTAACAGAGTTCTTTAAGACTGAAACGACAAACGGAACGACAACAACTGCCATTGTTATTTCCGTGGTTACTACTCCTCATCCATGGCACTTTGTCAATAAAGACACTCATTTCTACTCCCATTGTACATTACTACATAATAAATCTGATATGAAAAGAGCTGATCCAAGATTGCGGCTCTGTTTTAAATGGGTCATTTTGGGTGTACTGCTTTTCATTTGTTCTTATTTACAGATCTTTTTTCTCTGACCACCAGCTGGTTTCTATTGTTTTT
Source organism: Salmo trutta (assembly GCF_901001165.1). Lineage (NCBI taxonomy): Eukaryota > Metazoa > Chordata > Actinopteri > Salmoniformes > Salmonidae > Salmo > Salmo trutta. Next base: position 23,604,216 of record NC_042966.1, on the reverse strand, counting down.
CACAGCTCTGGTCTGTAACTCTAAAGACATTTGTAATACATACTATTTGCATGTTTTAACACTCGGCCTCCCTTTGACCTGCTGATGTGTAGGGTTTCAACTCTAAATCACATCTGAAATTCTCATCTGTATTTCTAGATGGGGTTTTATGGTCAAAGTTGCTCAAGTTGTATATCTATAGGAGGGCCCCTGTAAAGGTTTCCTCTTCTCCCCAACCAAGACAGTCTCTTATGGACTACTGTACAGATGTACAGATCTACATGCTCATTTCCTGTTATTTGTAATATTTCTAAGCTGTGAAATACATGTAATATAGATGTTTACTTTTTGAGGTGAATTTGGGTTGGGTTTCTTACATTGGGTCTGCTCAAAAGTGTGACATCACTGTCCTATAATCGGTCTGGTTCGGTCCAGTTTTGGGCTTGTCATAATCATTGTCCGTGCCCAGGCTTTTGCTGTGTCTGTCCAAAAAGATGAAGTGCAGGATCGTTTTAGTTGGAGTGCCTCAAATTCACAAAAATTGAGAGCACTCGCACAGAGAGACTTAACAGTGTCAATTTAAAATGGCAGCCATTTAACAATGATTTTGTTTTATTGATTGTGAACTTACATTTTTATATTTTCTTACTGGCTCCATGATGTGAACACTGGTGTTATTTGTACATGTTTTGAGAAATAAAATGTTTCTGCACTGATGTGACTACAAGCAGAGGCACGTGCACTTAACTAAACATCTGTGTTTACTTTGTCTATCCCCTGATAAATGAACCGATTGACACTTCTCTTGGGTGGGCTATGGTCTTTGACGTTCAACTCAATGGTCACGTTACCCTGTTCAGACGTTGCATGCATCAACCAATGATTGCGTGCCACATCGACTGCTGTCAGGCACGAGATCGCCATAACATGTGGTTAGCTGATACGTTAAATACCTATCCATGCTTTGTAAGATCTGACATGCGTCAGCAACACCTGGGCAGAGTAACGCGCCAAATCTCTTTACTGGTCTTCAGCAAAGAGTGTGGAACAAGAGTTTGGGATATTCAACTCAACCTCAGTTAGCAAAATTAGTATTTTTAGGGGCTGCACAGCTGAATCGTTACCATGGTTCACCCCATAGAACCACTTTAATGCAGGCCTGATTCCTGACTAGTCATTTTATCCTATGGTTTGACCCATGGGCAGTTTGGTCAATCACTGACTCACCCTTCTATGTGTAATTAACTAAGCTACCAGCTCTGAAAGAATATTACTTTCTCTCATTTGTATTTGCCACTGTATTTGTGTACTTTAAAAACTGTAAATAAATGAAGTACTTGTACTCTGTGTGCTTTCATTTTCAAGTGTGGAAAGAAAAGGTGTATATATAGTTTATATATTTGATGTCTTAACCTGTGTGTAGACTACCACTAGACGCGCACACTGCAATTGCCCAACGCTGGACACCTGAGGGGAAGAGACCTAACCTGGGGAACCCTAACCAAGAAGGCCGCAGACCGGAAGCAGTGGGGCTCTCTTGTGGATGCCTCAAGACACAAAGAGGATTTAATAAATTAGTAAATGTCTATCACCCTATATTTGAGATTATCTCCTAGATCAGGGGTACTGCTCTGTTTTACCTTACACCTTTTGTCTTAGGTCTAAATGAGTCCTTGATTAGAGGGGAAGAATGAGAAAAAAAGATTTTCATTATCATACTAAAATACAAACCATCCCTGTGTTGGCCAAAAGAGTGACAAAGGGTTGTGTTACGCCCAAAGACCCTTAGAGGGCGTTATTAGACAGCCTTGAACGCACCCCTCAGATGCTGTACCTCAGCAAAAAAAACATGATACACTACCAATTGTGTTGTTTATTTGGCATAGGGCTACCACCAATACACTACCCCCAGCTAGGGTTCTGTAAACACAAATCTTGCCTAAGATGCAGGGGCAGAAATCCCGGGGGGGATGGGGGACAAACGACTCCCCCATCCTGGGAAAAATATGATTTGTCCCCCCCAATATATCACTGAAACATAACTATGTCATTTAAATAATATTAATAATACGCAATGAAAGCAATTGTGCTGATTATAGACACTTAATAGCGCGTTTTTAAGTTTCAAAAGATTGCAACCCCCCCACCCTTTGCCTCACAATGGTTTGATCCACTGCCAGTTCCTTAGTTGGCAGGTAACAGAGGGGTCGTATCCACTGTCTGAAAGGCACTCAATGAACGTAACTGACGTGAGGTTAATCCAGTCAATCGCGCACACACACTAGCTGAATATGCAGAGCTAGCGCGCAAATATTAACTATTAAGCTAGCTAGTACCTATTCCATTTATGTGGCCTCGTCAAAGATGGAATCTTTGCTATCGTCAATTTATTCCAAGATCAGCATGCAGATGATGTAAGTTAGTGCTTCAAAGTCCCTGTGATAAGGTTAGCGATAAACTGGAGTCCAAACTGAACAGAACTACACTCTCTTCTACCATTGTCTTAAATATATTTAATGGTCTCGTTGCAAAAGCTAAATTGTCGCAAGGGAACTTTTATTTATTTATTTTATTTCACCTTTATTTAACCCGGGTAGCAAAGATTATAGCAAACACCACTGAAACGGAATTGGTGCTCGCAAGCTTCGCAAATTCAGCTATTGTTGGAAGCCAGCCAATATGAAACAAACTATTAAAATGACAAAAGGTTGCAGCATATGTTGTGTAAATGGTGAACTCATACAGCTGTCAACTCGTCATTTTAATCCATTTCACATTTGCTAGCTACCTTTTAGATCGAAGCCCAAATAGAATGATAGAAGATATGATAGAAGCCCATCTCCTACTGTAAATAACCTACACACTGTGTGTGTGTAGCCAGCCAGCCAGCCAGCCAGGTAGAAAAATGGCAGAAAAATAGGTATTGAATAAATCCGTAAGTTTTACATTCAACAAATACCCAGCAGAGGGTGCTCATGGACATAATTGTGTATTTGAGGTTGTGTGTCTATCTCTAGAATTCATAAATACAAAGATCTCACACAGACAGGCAGAACAAGATACAAACAGAGGATAGGACAATACTGACTACACACAGTTTTACAAGTGCAAAGCGAACCTTTGTAGAGCAGAGCAATGTGTGTTTGGCTGGGATAAGTGGTAAACTTGTCATCAAGTGACTTCATTGTAATAGAGAATTCAACATTGGACAAAAATATCAAAATACTAAACTCAGCAACAACAAAAAAAGAAACGTCCCCTTTTAAAGACAGGGTGCTGAAAAGATAATTCATAAAAATCCAAATAACTTTAAACCCTTTACAATGAAGATCTGTAAACACTGTTTCCCATGCTTGTTCAATGAACCAGAAACAATTAATGAACATGCACCTGTGGAAAGGTCGTTAAGATACTAACAGCTTACAGACGATAGGCAATTAAGGTCACAGTTATGAAAACTTGGGACACTAAAGAGGTCTTTCTACTGACTCTGAAAAACACCAAAAGAAAGCAGCCCAGGGTCCCTGCTCATGTGCGTGAACATGCCTTAGGCATGCTGCAAGGAGGCATGAGGACTGCAGTTGTGGCCAGGGCAATAAATTGCAATGTCCGTACTGTGAGACGCCTAAGACAGCGCTACAGGGAGATAGGACAGACAGCTGATCGTCCTCGCAGTGGCAGAACACGTGTAACAAAACCTGCACAGGATCGGTACATCCGAACATCACACCTGCAGGACAGGTACAGGATGGCAACAACAACTGCCCGAGTTACACCAGGAACGCACAATCCCTCCATCAGTGCTCAGACTGTCCGCAATAGGCTGAGAGAGGCTGGACTGAGGGCTTGTAGGCCTGTTGTAAGGCAGGTCCTCACCAGACATCATCGGCAACAACGTTGCCTATGGGCACAAACCCACCATCACTGGACCAGACAGGACTGGCAAAAAGTGCTCTTCTCTGACGAGTCACGGTTTTGTCTCACCAGGGGTGATAGTCGGATTCGCGTTTATCGTCGAAGGAATGAGCGTTACACCGAGGCCTGTACTCTGGAGCAGGATCGATTTGGAGGTGGAGGGTCCGTCATCGTCTGGGTCGGTGTGTCACAGCATCATCGGACTGAGCTTGTTGTTATTGCAGGCAATCAACGCTGTGCATTACAGGGAAGACATCCTCCTCCCTCATGTGGTATCCTTCCAGCAGGCTCATCCTGACATGACCCTCCAGCATGACAATACCACCAGCCATACTGCTCGTTCTGTGCATGATTTCCTGCAAGACAGGAATGTCAGTGTTCTGCCATGGCCAGCGAAGAGCCCAGATCTCAATCCCATTGAGCACGTCTGGGACATGTTAGGTCGGAGGGTGAGGGCTAGGAGCAATCCCCCCAGAAATGTCTGGGAACTTGCAGGTGCCTTGGTGGGAGAGTGGGGTAACATTTCACAGCAAGAACTGGCAAATCTGGTGCAGTCCATGAGGAGGAGATGCACTGCAGTACTTAATGCAGCTGGTGGCCACACCAGATACTGACTGCTACTTAACCCCCCCCCCCCCCCTATGTTCAGGGACACATTATTCCAGTTCTAATAGTCACATGTCTGTAGAACTTGTTAATTTTATGTCTCAGTTGTTGAATCTTGTTATGTTCATACAAATATTTACACGTTAAGTTTGCTGAAAATAAAACAGTTGACAGTGAGAGGACGTTTCTTTTTTTGCTGAGTTTATCTATTCTATTATTGGGTAATCAGCTTTTTATATGGCCATTTTCAATTTCACAGCATCTTCAGATGCCAATGTGTCAAGTTTAATAAAAAACTACTATACACTGAGTATACCAAACAAAGAACCTAAATATTGAGTTGCACCCCCCTGCTCTTTCCATGTCATGGAAAGAGCAGGTGTTCTTAATGTTCTGTATACTCCGTGTATAAAATAGGTTGTACTCCATATTACAAATCAGTAGGTTGGACTGGGCTGGGGTTTAGCTATAATGTCACATGTTAAGGGATCCCCTTTTCAGATTTAAAAAGATCCTGACAGTTGTGCAGGGTTTTGTTTGGTTACGTTCAGATACTGTTTTGTATTGTTGGTGTATCTTTGTAGACTCCCATCTGTAGAATGCAACATTATCACTCCACTTCTCAGCATAAACAGACGGATGATTCATTTTTTTTTTATACATTAACACTTGGTATTTGAAACAAACAGCATTCTAGCAGCCACGTGACACGTTAATATCCTCACTATTACTACTGTCCATTTCAACGTGGTTTACCCGACAAACACCTCAGCTGTAACAAAGTCCTTACAGTGGAAGACAAACAGAGAAATATATGTAAAATGAGGCTTAAGAAACTTGTATAGATATGTTTAACACAGCAGTTCATGGAGTAAAATATATTCGTATTAGAAACTAAGATGCATGTTAGGTTACTGTCTGAAGATGTGTTGTTCATTGAAAGAAACAAGTGATAAATATCTCAACACCGAGAGATGCTCTCATAACATGTCACTAAGCACTTAGACCTTACTGTAACAAGTAAAATGTACTCGGTAATATTATACCCATACAAGTTAAAGGCCCAGTGCAGTTAAAAAGGTGAAACCTGTGTTTTTATATATCGATCTCCGCATTGAGGTTGGAGTAATACTGTGAAAATGATGATAATGCCCTTTTTAATGTAAGAGTGATTTGAAAAGACCGGCTGAAATTACAGCCTGTTTTGGTGGGATGGAGTTTGGGTCTGCCTGGTGACATCACTAGGCAGTAAATTAGTTAATAGACCAATAAGAGATCCAAACCGCTCTATAACAGATAGTTTTCCCCTCCGACAGTCCTAGCACAATTCTTGCAATGAAGAATTTCCATTGAGCATGCTTCTCAGTCCAATGCTAAGCCTATTCTGGGTTCGGAAAACCAGCTCGATGTCTTAAAAACAATATTTTTTAACAAGGCAGGTCCATTAAGAGCAATTCTTATTTGCAATGACGGCCTACCCCGGGCCAATTGTGCGCCGCCCTATGGGACTCCCAATCACGTCCGGTTGTGATAAAGCCTGGAATCGAACCAGGCTCTGTAGTGACGCCTCTAGCACTGAGATGCAGTGCCTTAAACTGCTGCGCCATCTCTGACCGCTGCGCCTACAGAGTTGTTTCTTGTCTTTGAAGAGAAGTCACTTAAAGATTAGGCAGTGACAAGTATTGGTTCGTTTAAGGTTTCGTGTGTACGCCATTGGGTGCCTGGGTGTGCGTGTGTGTGTACTGTGGGCACAGCAGTGTGTTTGCGGCAGTGCGATTCTAGATAACATTTAATAGTGTTCCTCCTGGTGTGCCTGCTGGTCTGTACACAGCAAATTCTCCAGTTTTAAATTTAACACTGTTCCAGTGTCTATACGGGTCCACACTTTCACTGGTAAATTAACACAGTGTAAAGCCTTATTTGCATACTTCGCAGGATGCCTTGCCTTTCGAGTGAATTGTATCACCACCCTGTATTTGTTAGTGACAGACATGGTTGTTGCATTCATTCATTTTCAGTCCTGTGGCCTTCAAATAATCCCAAGTGAATATTATCATTCAAATGTAATTCTTTATAACAATACATACTTCCTAAGGCCTTATGTTGAGGGCCTAGTTTTACCCCAATACAGCGGCCGGAAACTCATGGTTTACAGGCCACATCAAGCCTGAAAGTCACATTTATGCCGGCTTGCAATGTAATGTGTAATTCCAATTGGAATTCAGCCAGAGTGGGAACATCCAACATTAGGAATTTGTATTCACCCAACTTTTATTCAGAATGACTGCCAGGGTTAGGAAGACTAAAATATGAGAGTACCTAAAGCATTTAAACTGGACAACCATTTCAGTAATGGGTGCAAGTAACATATTGGATTAGTTTAGAAAAATGTATGGAATTTATATTTGAGTAGCACAACATTAATCAATGTACATACAAAACTCTTAAAAAAAGAATTACAATTAAAAATCACCTGCATTGAGCATGCTGGGAAACATGATGGCCGTGGTTTTGGTTCAACATCGGTTATTAACAGACACTTGGGTTCTATTACACCACTCGGTGTCAATTTAACCCTTAGAGTTAATTTTACTCCGGAATCAACACAAAAAAATGTTACACTGAAAAATCAACACTAGGTAACACTGGCCAATTTGCTGTGTATATTAAAGCATACAACACATGTACAGCACACTGCAATCCATCCTTCTCTTCATCCCTTCATCCCTTCATCCCTCCCTCCACCAGCGTGTGTACTCTTATGTCCGTCCCTATTGGTAGTGTTTAATGAAGCTCGTCAGTCTTTCTCTAAAATCAATTAACAAATATCCCTTCCCTCTCCATCACAGAGCTGTCTCTAGGTTTCCCACCCCTCTATTCTTTTCCGCTCCCTATTTTGCCTCTGCGGCGCCGCCCCTCACCCCTGCTGGCTGCGCCCTCTCATGCTCTCCTCCCTCCGCCTCCAGCAGGCTGTTGAGCTTCTCCCTCTCTGCGGGGGCTCCATTCTCTAGATGGGCCTCAGGCTCATCTGGCTTCTTCTTGATGCACAGGAAGTTGCCCATGCAGATGACGATGGAGGCCAGAATGACCTCACAGCCAGCCAGCAGGAACACGTACATGTAGTTATGGGTGGCGTCCAGCAGACGCCCTATGGGAGAGGAGAAGTATGAGAAGAGTTTATTACCTATTATACATTCAGGGCATACGCCGTTTATTACCAGCTAAAATGGCTATACTGGCTTTGATTGTTTGAAGACTTGGTTCTAAACCCTTATGTCATTTCCACACCCCGGCTCAACCCTAACATTACAAAAGAATGCAGTTTTGAAACTGCAGTCAACTGTGGTATTTTGGATGCAGTAATTGCAGAATAACTGTACTCTAGCTGCAGTTACACTGCTAAATTACTGCAGTAAAAAACATGTTATTTTTTAGCATTCTGCATTTATACTTCCCACATCTTCATGTGAAATTAATCAGATTTATAATTTACAAATTATGCCCTGGCAAATATTATGCTTGCTGGTCAAACCTAAAACATTATCCCAGTTTGATATGCTGCTTGTGTATTCAGTCCCATAATCAGCTAAAAATAGAAAGTCATGTTTTGGTCAGGCAGACAAAAGCACATGGCTAGCTAGTTGGCTACAATTTCACAATAGTGTGTAATCACTATTTATTACTTCTAAACTAAACACCTTTTTGGGTGGATTCTTGTTGTTTGGTTTACTGTTTGAACAGTCGCTGAGATTATTTTGTTATCAATGCAAAATAGGCAACTTTGATGAATAGCCTATAAATAAGATCAAGGAAGCAAGTGACAACACTGCCCCCATGGCTGCAGAAGGAATGATACGGCATGTCTCAATTTTCAGGTAGTAAAAAAAGTGTATTACAAGGCCTTTTGTTAGAAAAAAACATTCCGACGCTCCAAATCTTGCATGTGCGCAGATCTTCTAGAAAGCGTAACCTTATCCATATCCCAACTCCATATCCACACCCCGGCTCAACCCTAACTTCAAGTCCACATTATGGCTCAACCCTAGCTTCATGTCCACAGCCTGGTTGAACCCCAACACTAGCCATAACCCTAAACCTTCTCCCTGTGTGTACTGACCTGCTCCAGGCGGTCCCACCAGCACAGCGATAGCCTCCATGAGCAACACCAGCCCTAAAGCGCTGGAGAACTTCTTGGTGCCCACGATGGCCATGAGAACCTCGAACTGCAGCGCCCCCACCATCCCGTAAGAGAGCCCGAAGAAGATGCAGAACACCACCAGACCAGGGTAGTCTGTCGCCTGCCAAAAGAGAAGCAACACCCTTGGTTAAATAATTCACAACATGATATGACCTGAGAAAAATTAATGACCATCACTGATTAATCATTAAAATTCTATGGATACAATTGCGCCGGGTCCACAATAATACACTATATATACACAAAAGTATGTGGACACACCTTCAAATTAGTGGATTCGGCCTTTTCAGCAACACTCGTTGCTGACAAGTGTATAAAATTGAGCACACAGCCATGCAATCTCCATAGACAAACATTGGTAGTAGAATTCCCTTACTGAAGAGCAGTGACTTTCAACATGGCACCATCATAGGATGACACCTTTCCAACAAGTCAGTTCGTAAAATTTCTGCCCTGCTAGAGCTTTCCTGGTCAACTGTAAGTGCTGTTATTGTGAAGTGGAAACGTCTAAAAGCAACAAAGTCTTAGTCGTGAAGTGATAGGCCACACAAGCTCACAGAACGGGATCACAGAGTGCTGAAGCGTGTAAAATTCATCTGTCCTCAGTTGCAACACTCAATACCGTGTTCCAAACTGCCTCTGGAAGTAACGTCAGCACAATAACTGTTCGTTGGGAGCTTCATGAAATGGGTTTCCATGGCCGAGCAGCTGCACATAAGCTTAAGATCACCATGTGTAATGCCAAGTGTCAGCTGGAGTGGTGTAAAGCTTGCCACCATTGGACTCTGGAGCAGTGGAAACACGGTTGAGTGATGAATCACACTTCACCATCTGACAGTCCGACAGATAAATCTGTGTTTGGCGGATGCCAGGAGAACGCTACCTGCCCCAATGCATAGTGCCAACTGTAAAGTTTGGTGGAGCAGGAATTATGGTCTGGAGCTGTTTTTCATGGTTCGGGCTAGGCTCCTTAGTTCCAGTGAAGGGAAATCTTAAAGCTACAGCATACAATGACATTCTCGATGATTCTGTGGTTCCAACTTTGTGGCAACAGTTTGGGGAAGGCCCTTTCCTGTTTCAGCATGACAATGCCCCAGTGCACAAAGCGAGATCCATACAGAAATGGTTTGTCGAGATTGGTGTGGAAGAACTTGACTGGCCTGCACAGAGCCCTGACCTTTATCCCATTGAACACCTCTAAGGATGAATTGGAACGCCAACAGCGAGCCAGGCCTAATCGCCCAACATCAGTGCACGACCTCACTAATGCTCATGGCAACAATGTTCCTAAATCTAGTGGAAAGCCTTCCCAGAAGAGTGGAGGCTCTTATTGCAGCAAAGGGGGGACCAAATACATATTAATGCCCATGATTTTGGAATAATATGTTCGACGAGCAGGTTTCCACATACATTCCTGTATAGACACATGACCAAAAGTAATAACAATACAACACAGATTAAATATTGTTTACATCCCATAGAACACATCCATCCATACAAATAATATCAATAAAAACAAGTTCCAGACTTACCTGTGAGCTGATCACGTCGGTAATGCCATTAAAGAGTATGGCGAAGCTGAAGAGATACACACATCTAGGCCGGACCCACTTTATCCCCGCAATCAGCCCACATGTGGGCCGGGCGAAGATATCAATGAACCCCAGGATGGTGAGGAGGAGGGCAGACTTAGTGTCTTCATTCCCCATCTCCTTGGCATAGCTCACCACAAACACAGGTGGCACAAAAAGACCCAGTACCATGATGGACGCAGCTATGGCATAGATGATGAAACCTCTGTCTTTAAATACACTAAAATCCAGGAGCTTTTTCTTAGGTTTGTTTTTTTTTCCTGCTTCACCCACAGCCTGGTCCTGGGTCTTCTTGGGGCCTACCAGGGGCCTCATCAAGGCCCCACAGGCGCAGCAGTTGAGCAGCAGGCCCCCCAGGATGAGGAAGCCGCCTCTCCAGCCATAGTGGTACTGCAGCACCTTTGGGGAGAAATATGAAGAAAAACATTAACGATGAGCCGTATCGCTGATATGCCGCCGAAAGAGCATACAACTTCCCCTTTGTGTTGTTAATCCTTCAGAGCAGCACACATCTCTCATTGTGTTCATATGCTTCTCCCTACATCATAATACTGATCTACAACTGCAGATAGGGAGACTGAAGAGAAGTGTAGTACCTGTCCCAGAGGAGAGAGGCAGCAGAGAGCCACAGGGCTCCCGGCAGCAGATAGTCCATTAGCTAGAGGCCTCTTCTCACTAAAGTAACGATTCAGCATGATCAGAGACGGCTGGAAGTTTAGCGCCAGGCCCAGACCTGGCAGACAGGGGGGCAAACAGTTTTTTAAAGTGGGTGTGTGGGTGTACCCACCAGTAAAGGTAGATGTGTGTATTTATTTACTAACCTGTTATAACTCCAGTACAGATGTAGATGTGTATGATACTGGTGGCCAAGGAGGCCAGGATCATTCCCAAGGAGGCAAAGAGCCCTCCCACCATCATCACTGGCCGACACCCAAACTTATTCACCAGCACACTACACAGTGGACCTACACACACACACACACACACAGAGAGTATTGTACAGCTAACCTTGTGGGGGGACACAATTCAGTCCCATTCAAAATCCCATTTCCCCTAACCTTAACCCAAAAACCTAACCCTAGCACCCAACCCTAACCCTTAACGTAATTATAACCCTAACACTAATTCTAACCTTCACCCTAAACCCTCTAGAAATAGCATGCATATATATATATATATATATATATATAAAAACGTTCCAGTTCTCTGACCCTTCCACTTGGAACGAGCTACAACAGGACATGAAATAACAGGAGCTTGTCTCTTGACGAGTCTTGAGTTTAAAGATAAAATCTGTGGTGTACACAATAGCAATTTTGTTTTTCCCCCAGTTGCTTAATGATTCTTAAACGTAATTAAATCTAACATAAACTTAATCTATCAGGAAGATTAGTTGAGACCATGGTGATTCCAATATTGTTTGTTTAAATCTTTTAAAATGTAGAGAACTTTACAGACCATTGTTGCACTACATGTAATGAGGACATGAAGGGGTCCTTACGGTATAGCTGACCCTACTCATTCCTCATTGATGCTGATAAAATAAAATAAGCAAATCTAAAAGCTCATTTCCTGTACATACATTTAAAAAAAAATCAAATGGCTTATTATGCGTTCACGTTTCTAATTTTGACAAACAATTACTTTCCCATTGTTCCTCAAAAATGCAGTGTATGACTTAACATTTTGTAGCTCTATTTCAACTGTTGCTATATAAGACCAAATCCAGGTGGTGAGTCACACATGCCATCTGGGGTCTGCGTGCTAGGTCAGTTAGTGGGGGGCTATCAATGGTTTGGCCCCTACACACACACTACGTACCTGTGCCGTAGAGCATGGCCAACAGTATAGAAGAAATCCATGCACAGTCGCTGTATCCCACTCCGAACTCCCTGATCAACTCCTTGAAGAACACACTGACGGCCTTGGGGAAGGCGTAGGAGAACCCAGTGATGACGAACCCTCCGGCCAGCACGGCCCAGCCCCAACCTCCGTCTGGTGCCTTGACATCACTAGGCTCATCATCTACCACGGCTCCTCCCATGATCCTCTCTGCTAGGATATTCCCTCAACCTTCTGTTCTGTCAACTTGGGTCAGAACAGAGAGAAAAAGAAACGGAGGAATGATTTTAAAAGAATGGCGGTGGAATATATTTTACAGGTTCCTGACCAATTCTGCCATTTTGTGTGTTTTTTGGCACCGATCTTACATTTTATAGTACATCATGTATCCGCCATCGTTTCCTATAACCGAAAAGAGCTTCTGGACAGTGATCACCAACCTTGATCTGGATGAAGATTTCTACTTAAAATGAGTCTGCGGTATAGGACATACTGCTCACCACAGACCAGGCCCCAATACCAGACACTCAGAAGAGAAAGAGACTGCGATAGAGGCCGACATCCGGGTACCCGGTGAAACTACGGTGGCGAGTAAATAATCCGCCTCTACCCGCTCTTCTATTGGTGAATGTAGAATCACTGGAGAACAAAATGTACGAGCTCTGTTCGAGACTATTCTATCAACGGGACCTGAAGAACTGTAATATCTTATGTTTCTCGTAAACTTGGCTGAACAAGGACAATATTCTAGCATTTTTCCCCCCTATGCATCGGCAGGACAGAACGGCACCATCAGGTAAGCTTAAAGTGGGTGGTGTGCGTTGCTTAACAGCTGGTGAAAGTCTTGAGGTTCTGCTCGCCCGAGTTAGAATACCTCATGATAATCTGTTGACCACACAATTTTCTCCTTTATATTTTTCGTAGCTGTCCATTTACCACCACAAACCGATGCTGGCAGTAAGGGGCACTAAGACTGCACGAGAACAAGCTGTATAGGGCCATAAGCATAAAGAGGCAGCACTCCTGCAGTACCAGTGATTTTAATGCAAGAAAACTGAAATCTGTTTTACCTCATTTCTATCAGCATGTCACCTGTGCAACTAGAAGTAAAAAAATATGTATTATTAAATCACCACCACCTTCACTCCACACACACAGCTCTCCCTCACAATCCATTTGGCAAATCCTTGACCCAGTCTGTAATATCTACGTTTCAAGTAGACCAAAGTCCCAGTGCCCAAGAACAATGCCAAGATAATATGTCTAAATGACCATCGCCCCGTAGCACTCATCTGTAGCCATGAAATGCTTCGAAAGGCTGGTCATGGCTTACGTCAACACCATCCCAGACACCCTGGACCCACTCCAATTTGTATACCGCCCCAACAGATCCACAGATGACGCAATATCAATCGCACTCCACACTGCCCTTTCCCATCTGGACAAAAGGAACACCTACAGTACTAGAGAATGCTGTTCATTGACTACAGCTCAGCGTTCAACACCATAGTACCCTCCAAGCTATGAACCCTGAGACTGAACACCTCCCTCTGCAACTGGATCCTGAACTTCCTGATGGGACGCCCCCCAGGTGTTGAGTTTAGGCAACACATCCACTACGCTGACCCTCAACACAGGGGGCCCTCTGGGGTGCGTGCTTAGTCCCCTCCTGTACTCCGGTTCACCCACGACTGCGTGGCCACGCATGACTTCAACACCATCATTAAGTTTGCAGTACCACAGTATGAAACATAATACCCTAAAACCGAAGCGGTCAAAACAGGGAAATGGTTCCAATCTTTTTTCCAGCATCATTTTTTGTCCCCACCAAAGGTGATTTTAGAAACACTTAAAATAAGGGCTGCGTTTCGTGTGGGCTTACCCTGGCATGACATTTTGATAAATATATTTGCCTGTATTTACCCCCCCAAAAATGAAATGCAATGAACTGCTCATGTGGCTATCATACAGAACTACAAATGCCATGTTGCTTTGGATGAGACTGCCGAATCAAGGCAAAAGGTTAGAATCTCTGGATTAAACTATGAATACATTGGCTACATTTCATTAAATTCACAATTATGTGAAATGAATTGGGCAAGTTTTTAAAAAATGTACACAATACCTTTCAGCAACGGTGTCAGCTAAAGAGGACATGCATGAGCTTGCAGGGATTTGTAGTCTTGCATAATGTCTACTTGGATGCTGATTAGCATTTGAAATCAGAGTAAATAGAGCCGAATAAATTGATTAAAGTCACCTTGTCCGAGAGAGATTTACACGATTATCAAAACGTCATGCCAGGGTAAGTCTACACAAAAACACAGCCCTTAAGTTTTTCTAAAATCCTCCAAGGGAAAAATGCATGGTGGAGAAAAAAAAAACTATTGTAAACATTTTCCTGCTTGACGGCTAGGTTTTATGGGTATTATGACACCACTGTGGGGCTCGAAATCACGTCGACAGGGCTGTAGTGGAGCAGGTTGAAAGCTTCAAGTTCCTCGATGTCCACATCACTAAGGATCTATCATGGTCTAACACCAACACAGTCGTGAAGGCACGACAACGCCCCTTTCCCCATCAGGAGGCTGATAGGAGGACCCCCGTCGGACCCCCGTCAGGAGTGGCTTCTTTCTGGGCACTCTACCGTAAAGCCCAGATGGGTGAAGCACTGTAGAGACTTGTCCTTCTTGCAGGTTCTCCCATCTCAGCCAAGAAACTCTGTAGTTCTGTCAGAGTGGTCATTGGGTTCTTGGTCACCTCCCTGACCAAGGTTCTTCTTGCCTGGTTGCTCAGACGGCCAGCTCTAGGCAGAGTCTGTGTAGTTCCATATTTTTTCAATTTCCCAATGATGGATTTTTTTTGTTTTAATATATAAAATGCTGAATTCAGTCTAACATAATGTAGAATAAGGGGTGTGAATACTTTCTAAAGGCACTGTACCTCAATTACCTCTTACTCCTTTACATCGACCCGGTACCCCTTGTATATAGCCAAGTTACTGTTAATAATTGAGTATCTATTATTACATGTTTTACTTTTCTCTCTATTTTCATTCTCTGCATTGTTGGCCCGTAAGTAAGCGTTTCACTGTTAGTTTGATGTGATGTGTACTTAAGTCAGCAATAATAGAGAAGAGGGGATCACATCAGGGTTAGACACTCAGTGTATGCAAATAAATTAACCTAACTTGTGCTCATCTAAAGATTACTCCTCTAGATGATGCATCATGGGTGAATAAAACCATTTACTGATTGGAGTTTACAGGAACTTGAAAGTGTTTTGGTAGTGCGACACGTCCATAGACCTTGTACATAATAAATATATACTTTAATGTAAACTTCAACTAGTATACCACTTTTATGACTTATGGACAAACTGTTTGACTCAAATAAATTAGGTTGAAGAAAAAAAATATACAATTGCGTAAAATGACCTGAATTTAATCCGGACGAATTTCGGAAATTGTTGTGCCATTCATCTGCCACCATCACCAGGCAAAGTTAATCTCCCTCGGTAGGTAATAACCTGAAATATTCAAAAGATTAGCCAGCTGGTCTGTTTGCTGGTTCTGGATGTGTCATATGCATTGATTGAGGTAAAACTTTGCCACTGATGGAACCACCTTTGCCAGCTATTGTTAATCTTTTGAATATTTCATATTACTACCTGCCGAGGGGGATAAAACTTGAGGAACTTTTTCCAGATCTGAAGACTCAATACTTGTTGCCACTGTCTTTCAGGGGAAGGGTCCTGGTCGCTAACAACTTGGCCGCTTCAATGCTCTGGCACAGGCTGATGGTGTTGGACACCCACAGTCTCGTCAAGCCACTGCAGAGGATTCTGGCAGATTTCTTTTGGTCAACACTGGACACGCGCAGCAGTGTTGACCTCCCTTTGCATGAGGGGGGCCAAGGGCTGGTGGTGACGGAGTCCAGAGTGAAAGCCTGTATACAAGCTGCACAGAGAGTTCTGTACCAGCAGGGGGTGTGCTGGAGAGACACTGTTTGGGAAGTTCTGAGGAGAGCAGGAGACCTTGGGTACGACAGGCACTTGCCCTTGTTGAATGTTGAGCAAGTCGATATGTCAGCCATTACTTTGTTCTACCGTGCTGTGCTCGGAGGTGTGGGAGAAAAATAAAATAAAACTCTGTTCAGAGATGTTTCACAGGAGCATGGATAATGGAGGAGCCACTCCTTCACAACCAACTCATCCAGAACAGTGTGCTGACCTGTTGCTTGTGGGCCAGGCTTGTGAGTGGGGTTCACTAAGTAGGGTGACCTGCAAGAATTGGCTGGGTGTAAATCTGTACGCAATGACTGAAGGTGGCTCAGAAAGACTGTAAATGTAAATGTAAAGACCATCTGCATGGGCTGAGGGCAATGGGACAGATGGGCCCGGGCTCTTCTCTGAGAGGATGTTGGTGCTCTGTGTATAAGCCTCCCATAGAGAAGTGTATTGCTGATCCATCTACAGCGGGGATTATTCACAGGGCTATCGCTACGAACGGATATGTGTCACACCTTGATCCATCAGTGTGGAGGGGGTGTCTGACCTTATATCCTGCCTGTTTGGCCCTGTCCGGGGGTATCATCGGATGGGGCCACAGTGTCTTCTGATCCCTTCTGTCTCAGCCTCCAGTATTTATGCTGCAGTAGTTTATGTGTCGGGGGGCTAGGGTCAGTCTGTTACATCTGGAGTATTTCCCTTGTCTTATCCGGTGTCCTGTGTGAATTTAAATATGCTCTCTCTAATTCTCTTTCTCTCGGAGGACCTGAGCCCTAGGACCATGCCTCAGGACTACCTGGCATGATGAATCCTTGCTGTTCCCAGTCCACCTGGCCGTGCTGCTGCTCCAGTTTCAACTGTTCTGCCTGCGGTTATGGAACCCTGACCTGTTCACCGGACGTGCTTGTTGCACCCTCGACAACTACTATGATTATTATTATTTGACCATGCTGGTCATTTATGAACATTTTAACATCTCGACCATGTTCTGTTATAATATCCACCCGGCACAGCCAGAGGAGGACTGGCCACCCCTCATAGCCTGGTTCCTCTCTAGGTTTCTTCCTAGGTTTTTGGCCTTTCTAGGGAGTTTTTCCTAGCCACCGTGCTTCTTTCACATGCATTGCTTGCTGTTTGGGGTTTTAGGCTGGGTTTCTGTACAGCACTTTGAGATATCAGCTGATGTACGAAGGGCTATATAAATACATTTTATTTGATTTGTCCTGTTGGGAGGAGTGACACATCTTTTTTGTTGTTCCAGGCTGTAAGGGTTGTTTTCTGTCCTTGGTGGATGGTGTAGAGGCCTAGGGTTGGGGCTGACTCGGGACCTATATGTTGGAGGGCCTAGGTAATGTTTAGCCAACAGGTGAAGGGACTGCCTAGTAAATTGACATTTTTGCCTGCCCCAACAGGTAATGTGGAAGACCAGGAAACATGAGATGCAGGGGGCGGAGTGTACGGGCCCCAGAGCTGTGCTGCTGGGGAGGACTCTGCTGGTTTGTGGATTTTCTATTGGTGTGAGGCGTCGGGGTCTCTTGTCAGAATTGGAGCGACTTAGCACATTCAGCAAGCCTTTGTGCCAGCAACACTGCAGAATCCATAAAAAAAAAAAAAAAGATAAGATGAATCAAAGTAGTCATCACATTTCAAAGCATTGCATCTGTAGCAAAGTGCCTGTAACTCTCTGAATGGGACGGGAGGTGTGCACGCATGCATGTCTACTGTATGAACTACTCCAGTGTCATGTGTAGCCGCCTGGCTCCCAACCAACAGGCAAACACATACTTCTCCACTTGCCTCACCCTTCTATAGCAGTGTGCCCCGACCCCTCACAATGCAGCATTCCGCAAGCCCACGACTATCAGCTCTCCTAAAATAAGACCGTGACATTTTCCATCTCAGGACAGACACACAGCAACAACAAAAAAGGTGGTGATAAAGCTGCAATGGGTAAATTGTTGAAAGACTCAGACTATACCTTGACACTAATCTTTTAGCATTGAATGCAATGTATTGACTTACAGTTGAAGTCAGAAGTTAACATACACCATTTAAACTCAGTTTCACAATTCCTGACATTTAATGCTAGTAAAAATTTCCTGTCTTAGGTCAGTTAAAATAAAGTGGTGATCCTAAGGATGTGAAATGTCAGAATAATAGTAGAGAGAATGATTTATTTCAGTTTTTATTTCTTTCATCACATTCCCTGTGGGTTAGAAGTTTACACACACTCAATTAGTATTTGGTAGCATTGCCGTTGAATTGTTTAACTTGTGTCAAACGTTTCAGGTAGCTTCCCACAATAAGTTGGGTGAATTTTGGGCCATTCCTACTGACAGAGCTGGTGTAACTGAGTCAGGTTTGTAGGCCTCCTTGTTCACACACGCTTTTTCAGTTCTGCCCACACATTTTCTATGGGATTGAGGTCAGGGCTTTGTGTTGGCCACTCCAATACCTTGAATTTGTTGTCCTTAAGCCATTTTGCCACAACTTTGGAAGTATGCTTGGGGTCATTGTCCATTTGGAAGACCCATTTGCGACCAAGCTTTAACTTCCTGACTGATGTCTTGAGGTGTTGCTTCAATATATCCACATAATTTTGCTTCCTCATGATGCCATCTATTTTGTGAAGTGCACCAGTCCCTCCTGCAGCAAAGCACCCCCACAACATGACACTGCCACCCCCGTGCTTCACGGTTGGGATTGTGTTCTTCGGCTTGCAAGCCTCCCCCTTTTTCCTCCAAACATAACAATGGTCATTATGGCCAAACAGTTCTATTTTTGTTTCATCAGACCAGAGGACATTCCACAGGTACACCTCCAATTGATGTCAATTAGCCTATCAGAAGCTTCTAAAGTCATGACATTTTCTGGAATTTTCCAAGCTGATTGTAAACCTCTGACCCACTGGAATGATAGTGAATTATAAGTGAAATAATCTGTCTAAACAAATTGTTGGAAAATTTACTTGTGTCATGCACAAAGTAGATGTCCTAACCGACTTGCCAAAACTAGTTTGTTAGAAAGGAAACCAGCCCCGTCGCGGACCACGATGTCCTGCTCCCAGACAAACTAAACTTCTTTGCTCGCTTTGAGGACAATACAGTGCCAACGACACGGTCCGCTACCAAAACCTGTGGGCTCTCCCTTCACCGCAGCCAACCTGAGTAAAGCATTTAAACGTGTTAACCCTTGCAAGGCTGCCAGCCCAGACAGCATCCCTAACTGCGTCCTCAGAGCATGCGCAGACCAGCTGGCTGGTGTTTTTATGAACATATTCAATCAATTTTTATCCCAGTCTGCTGTTCCCACATGCTTCAAGAGGGCCACCATTGTTCCAGTTCCCAAGAAAGCTAAAGTAACTGAGCTAAACGACTATCGCCCCATAGCACTCACTTCCGTCATCATGAAGTGCATTGAGAGACGAGTCTAGGATCATATCACCTCCACCCTACCTGACACCCTAGATCCACTCCAATTTGCTTACCGCCCCAATAGGTCCACAGACGACGCAATCACACTGCCCTAACCCATCTGGACAAGAGGAATACCTATGTAAGAATGCTGTTCGTCGACTACAGCTCAGTATTTAACACCATAGTACCCTCAACTCGTCATTAAGCTCGAGACCCTGGGTCTCAATCCCGCCCTGTGCAACTGGGTCCTGGACTTCCTGACGGGCCACCCCCAGGTGGTGAGGGTAGGAAACAACATCTCCACCCCGCTGATCCTCAACACTGGGGCCCCACAAGGGTGCGTTCTCAGCCCTCTTCTGTACTCCCTGTTCACCCATGACTGCGTGGACATGCACGCCTCCAACTCAATCATCAAGTTCGCAGATGACACTACAGTGGTAGGCTTGATTACCAACGATGACGAGACAGCCTACAGGGAGGAGGTGAGGGGCTGTGTGAGTGTGGTGTCAGGAAAACAAACTCTCACTCAACGTCATCAAAGCAAAGGAGATGATGGTGTGCATCTTTGTTTTTTTGAAAACTATTTATTTCTCACTATGAAAGGTAAGGAGGTCCTTATGCTTCCAAAACCCTACTGCAAGCAGGGTTCAGATTTTAGCACCAGGGCTCTTAACAAAAACCCCTGTACAGAAGACACCTTCTTCCAATGACTTATGTGTAATGTAAAGGAACCATGAGTCTTGAGCAAGGAGAAAGCCGTTCCCTGCAATTTTGCCACCCTAGTCAAGATCCAAATACACAAAAATGGCCTAAGATATTGGTTAAAATACCAGAGATTCTCACGTGACACGTTATATTAAGCAGTATTATTGAGCTATATCAGCCAATAGGGTTGACGTAGTTTGAAAGTGCAGTTAGGGCATAATATAATTTTAGGAGCAGGCCAATTTGTAAGCAGAGTAAAATACGTGTGTTAAGCTATGTAAAGGAATATTGCTATCATATAGGAAGTTAAAGACAACTGCGCCATGCTTCTCCGCCATATAATCTATTTAATTGAGACCACACGTAAGCACACTTGATCTCGCATTCCCAACAAAATAGAAGGTAGGCTACAGAACATACATCAGCAAGTAGTAGGCTATTAGCGTTTGTGAATATTGCGACAGATGTGCTTTGAATACAAGGAAGTCTACAAAACAGTCTCGAAATATTATTTCATAACTTTGATAGGAAAGGGGACAATTTGCAGGCAGATACTAATACATGTTATTAATATATATTTCCAGTCAATGACGGAACCTAAACTACAGCCTATCATATTTAGGAAGTTAATTTCCATGGAAAAAACTCCGTGTGCTTCTCTGCCAATGAGTATATTTAATTGAAACCACGTAAAGGCACATTTGATCTCAGGCTAGTGTACCAGCAGCATTATCCCATGGGAGTTTGTGAATAATAAAGCAACAAAGATGTGCTTAAATTACAGCTGTCAACCAAAATTATCAACTGGTATGACACTTTAATCATGCCAATGTTTAAAAAATTGTTTTACCTGTTGTTCTTACCTGACGAAGCTTTGTATGTTGCGTCTTCTGGTCTGGCCCATGCGTTCACGCCTCTTCTCATGTGAGTATTTATTTCGGCATGGCTGCGATTTTCTGGAAACCCATTTGCTGTGACTAATGCCACGTTCAAAACAACTGGGAACTCAGAAAAATACGAGGTCAAATAATGACGTCAGTGATCTTCAAGTCGGAAAGTCGGAGCTCTAGAAAGAGGCCCAAGTTCCGGAGTTGGAATTCCGAGTTGGATGACCGTTAAAACACATTTTTCCTAGTCGGAACTCGTTTTTTTCAAGTTACCTGTTTTTTTGAACGCACTGAGGTCGGAAGTTCCGAGTTCCCAGTTGTTTTGCAGCGTTCAAGTGCTAGACGGAAAAAGATTTCTGCGCATGCAATTTCAAAAATGTGTTTTATGTAGCTAATGCCCACTTTGCTGCCTACGTAGCTGCTGCTCATGCCTCGATCAGTCCGACAGCATCATTGCATCACAACGGCATAATAAATTCTGCAGTCATACTAAAATGATGTAATCCACCATTTTAAATAAAATCAAAGTTTATTGGCTGTGTACACAGATTTGCAGATGTTATCGCGGGTGTAACAAAAATGCTTGTGTTTCTAGCTCTTACAGGTAGGAATAGCCTACCTAGCAACAGAAAAAACACACAATTTTTTATACACAAAATCCCACAAAATGTTTAAATGAAGAAATAGCAGAATGAGCAATGTAAAAAAAACGGAATATATATGTATATACATATATACTGAACAAAAATATAAATGCAGCATGAGCTGAAATAAAATATCCCAGAAATGTTCCATAGGCACAAAAAGCTTAATTCACTCAAATATTGTGCACAAATTTGTTTACATCCCTGTTAGTGAGCATGTATCCTTTTCCAAGATATTCCATCCACCTGACAGGTGTTGCATATCAAGAACCTGATTATTACACATGTGCAACTTGTGCTGGGGACAATAAAAGGCAACTCTAAAATGTGCAGTTATTGTCACACAACACAATGCCACAGATGTCTCAAGTTTTGAGGGAGCGTGCTATTGGCATGCTGTTAAAGGAATTTTATATCTTGATGATAATAATCAATAATCAATTCGCCTTGACTAATGCCCAAGGTTTGTAAGACAATGGGTTAAAATAATTAGGCAAGGACTCAGCTTTCTGCAAAAGGTTTCTGTAGCTTTATTCAGAGAACGTTCTGGCGTCAGGATAACAAAACAGTCATTATATAGTTCTTGCTTACTTACGCACATGCATTTACACACAATCTGTTGGTGACCTGCAACCCCCATTGACTTCTCACGCTGTTTATCACATTCTGGCTCAGCCTGTTCCTTTCCTACAAGGTTAGGAACTCTCTGAAGTTTTACTCCCTTGACCATCTGCTTCTGTAGCTCTCTATACTAATTGCATACACACATTTCTTTCCCTCTCCAGTGGTTCCTGGACTTTCCGGAACTAATCAGACCAATCGATCCCTACATTGATCATTACATTGATTATTCATTAACCATGCTGTATGACTAATAATTCATCATGGTTTATTGATTCATTTACCTTTATTAGATAATTCTCTTATCACATGCTGACTGTAGGAATGTCTACCAAAGTTGACAGAGCATTGAATGTTAATTTCTCTACCATAAGCTGCCTCCAACATCGATTTCAAGAATCTGGCAGTACGTCTAACCGACCGCGTGAAACCACACCAGCCCAGGACCTCCACATCAGGCTTCTTCACCTGTGGAATCGTCTGAGACCAGCCATGAAACAATTTATGGGGTATTGCAGTTTGGCATCGTAACTGACTTCAGTGGGTAAATGCTCACCTTTGATGGCCACTGGCACACTGGAGAAGTGTGCTCTTCAAGGATGAATCCCAGTTTCAACTGTACTGGGCAGATGGCAGACAAGCGTGTATGGCGTTGTGAAGGCGAGTGGTTTGCCAATGTCAACGTTGTGAACAGAGTGCCCCATGTTGGCGGGGTGTTATGGTATAGGCAGGCATAAGCCAAGGACAACAAACACAATTGCATTTTATCAATAGCAATTTGAATGCACAGAGGAACTGTGACGAGGCCCATTCTCGTGCCATTCATCCGCCACCATCACCTCATGTTTCAGTATGATAATGCACGGCCCCATGTCGCAAGGATCTGTACACAGTTCTTCCATGGCCGGCATACTCACCAGACATGTCACTCATTGAGCATATTTGGGATGCTCTGGATCAACGTGTACGACAGCGTGTTCCTGTTCCCGCCAATATCCAGCAACTTCGCACATCAATTTGAAGAGGAGTGGGACAACATTCCACAGGCCACAATCAACACCCTGATCTACTCTATGTGAAGAAGTGTGTCATACTGCAGGAGGCAAATGTTGGTCACACCAGATACTGACTGGTTTTTTGATCCACGTCCCTACCTTTTTTTAAGGTATCTGTGACCAACAGATGCTTACTGCTAACCTACAAAGCATTACATGGTCTTGCTCCTACCTATTTCTCCAATTTGGTCCTGCCGTACATAACTACACGTACGCTACGGTCACAGACCCAGGCCTCCTTACTGTCCCTAGAATTTCTAAGCAAACAGCTGGAGGCAGGGATTTCTCATATAGAGCTCAATTTTTATGGAATGGTCTGCCTACCCATGTGAGAGACGCAGACTCGGTCTCGACCTTTAAGTCTTTACTGAAGACTCATCTCTTCAGTAGGTCCTATAATTGACTGTAGTCTGGCCCATGGGTGCAAAGGTGAACGGTAAGCCACTGGAATGATGAACCGCCCTTGCTGTCTCTGCCTGGCCGGCTCCCCTCTCTCCGCTGGGATTCTCTGCCTCTGACCCTATTATGGGGGCTGAATCACTGGCTTACTAGTGCTCTTCCATGCCGTTCCTAGGAATGGTGTGTTACTTGAGTGGGTTGAATCACTGACGTGATCTTCCTGTCCGTTTTGCGCCCCCTCGTGTAGTGGAGATTTTAATTGGCTATACTCAGCCTTGTCTCAGGGTAGTAAATTGGTGGTCTGTTGATATCCCTCTAGCAGTGTGTGGGCTGTGCTTTGGCAAAGTGGGTGGGGTTATATCCTGCCTGGTTGGCCCTGACCAGGGGTATTGTCTGACAGGGTCACAGAGTCCCCCCCCCCCCCCCGTCTCAGCCTATGCTGCAATAATCTATGTGCTGGGGGGCTAGGGTCAGTCTGTCCTATCTGGTGTATTTCTCCTATCTTATCTGGTGTCCTGTGTGAACTTAAGTATGCTCTCTCGAATTCTCCAATCTCTCTCTCTTCCTCTCTTGGAGGACCTGAGCCCAAGGACTACCTGGCCTGATGACCCCTGGCTGTCCCCAGTCCAGCTGGTCATGTTGCTGATCCAGTTTCTGCTGTTTAGCCTTAGGCTATGGGACCCTGACCTGTTCACCAGACATGCTACCTTGTCCCGGACCTCCTGTTATTGACCCTCTCTCTCGCTCCCTCCCTATTTCTCTCTATCTATAAAAAGCCAACTGACATTTACTCCTGAGGTGCTGACCTGATGCACCCTCTACAACCACTGTGATTATTATTTGACCCTGCTGGTCATCTATGAACGTTTGAACATCTTGAAGAACGATCTGGCCTTAAAATGGCCATGTACTCTTATAATCTCCACCTGGCACAGCCAGAAAAGGACTGGCCACGCCTCAGAGCCTGGTTCCTCTCTAAATTTGTTCCTAGGTTCCTGCCTTTCTAGGGAGTTTTTCCCAGCCACCATGCTTCTACATCTGTATTGTTTACAGTTTGGGGTTTTAGGCTGGGTTTCTGTATAAGCACTTTGTGACATCTGCTGATGTAAAAAGTGCTTTGTAAATTCATTTGATTATAAATTTGATTGGATGCATATCTGTATTCCCAGTCATGTGAAATCCATAGATTAGGGCCTAATGAATATATTTCAATTAACCGATTTCCTTATATGAACTATAACTCCGTCAAATCTTTGAAATTGTTGCATGTTGCGTTTATATTTTTGTTCAGTGTAGTTAATAGACCAATAAGAAAGAGAATTCCAAACCTCTCTGCCAATAACAGCTCATTTTAAGTTTTCCCCTCCCCACTCTGACCACTCCCAGATAGTCCTAGCTAAATTATTTCTTGAGTAATTGCTTTTTGCTAAGAGGCTATTGTTGTTTCTTTTTGACCATTTTAATTAAAAACAATCAGGTTAAGGTAATAATTGTTCCCCAGAAATTATTTGATTTTGAGATTTAAAAAACGCTGCATTGGATCTTTAATGTTGTATCTTTCATACCTCCGTACTTACCTTAGTTGTATGCGCAAAGCGTCATGGGTGTTAAATGTGGTTATCACTGCATTATATGTTATGACCCCTATGTCCAGAAAACGCGCTGCGAATAGGACCCCGCGGACACTAGGGGACCCCGACCCCAATTTATTTTTATATACAGTGCATTCTGAAAATATTCAGACCCCTTGACTTTTTTCACATTTTGTTAGCCTTATAGCCTTATTATAAAATTGATTTAAAATATATATATTCTAATCAATCTACACACAATATCCCATATTTTGTAGACATTTTTGCAAATGTATAAAAAAACAACAACTGAAATATGACATTTACATAAGTATTCAGACCCTTATCTCAGTACTTTGTTGAAGCACCTTTGGCAGCAGTTACAGCCTTGAGTCTTCTAGAGTATGACGCTACAAGCCTGGCACACCTGTATTTGGGGAGTTTCTCCCATTCTTCTCTGCAGATCCTCTCAAGCTCTGTCAGATTGGATGGGGAGCGTTGCTGTACAGCTATTTTCAGGTCTCTCCAGAGATGTTCGATCAGGTTCAAGTCCGGGCTCTAGCTGGGCTACTCAAGGACATTCAGAGACTTGTCCCAAAGCCACTCCTGTGTTGTCTTGGCTGTGTGCTTAGGGTCATTGTCCTGTTGGAAGGTGAACCTTCACCCCAGTCTGAGGTCCTGAGCAATCTGGAGCAGGTTTTCATCAAGGCTCTCTCTGTACTTTGCACCGTTCATCTTTGCCTCGATCCTGACTAGCATTGACTAGCCTCCCAGTCTCTGCCACTGAAAAACATCCCCACAGCATGATGCTGCCACCACCATGCTTCAACGTAGGGATGGTATTCCTCCAGATGTGACGCTTGGCATTCAGGCCAAAGAATTCAATCTTGGTTTCATCAGACAAGAGAATCTTGTTTCTCATGGTTTGAGAGTCTTCAGGTGCCTTTTGGAAAACTCTAAGCGGGCTGTCATGTGCTTTTTATTGAGGAGTGGCTTCCGTCTGGCCACTACAATAAAGGCCTTATTGGTGGAGTGCTGCAGAGATGGTTGTCCTTCTGGAAGGTTCTCCCATCTCCACAGAGGAACTCTAGAGCTCTGTCAGAGTGACCATCGGGTTCTTGGTCACCTCCCTGACCAAGGCCCTTCTCCCCCGATGTAACGGCCGTCGTCAAAATGAGACCAAGGTGCAGCAGAGGATGTGTTCATCTTGAAAGATTTTAATGGATCGAATGAACACTTACAAAATAAACCAAAAACGACCAGCAACAGTTCTGTCAGGTTACAAAACTAAACAGAAAACATTCACCCACAAAACCCAAAGGAAAAACAGGCTGCCTAAGTATGACTCCCAATCAGCAACAACGATGTACAGCTGTTCCTGATTGGGAGCCATACCCGGCCGAAACAAAGCAATCCCAAACATAGAAAACCAGACATAGAATGCCCACCCAAATCACACCCTGACCAAACCTAAATAGAGACATAAAAAGGATCTCTCAGGTCAGGGTGTGACACCCGATTGGTCAGTTTGGCCCAGCGGCCAGCTCTAGTGTCACGTATACTCCCTCTCCGGCCTCTAGGTCATCAGGCTGCTGATTATCCCACACACCTGTCACCATCATCAAGTTCACCAGCGCCTCCTGACACTCACTTGGACTGCATCACCTCCTTGATTATCTTCCCTATATCTGTCACTCCCCTTGGTTCTTTCCTCAGGTGTTATTGAATCAGTTTCATGTCGGTGCGTTGTTTGTGTTTCGTGTTTATTGTTTTGTTTATTTATTAAAACACTCACTCCCTGTACTTTCTCCCCGACTCAGCACACTCGTTACAGAATAACACCTCACCTAAGGCAGGCATCAGGGAGTGTTTTTTTGTTTAATTAAAAATAAAAAATTGTCCGTGTAAATGACGTCGGGTCCGGGAGCCGCTACAGGCTCTCTTGCCTCAGCCAGATTGCCAGTCTCCCCTGCCTCAGCCGGCTTGTTCGGCTTTCATGCCTCCGCCGGATCGCCAGGCTCCCCTGCTTCCACCGGCTCATCAGGCTCTCATGCCTCAGCCAGATCGCCAGGATCCCCTGCCTCAGCCGGCTTGTCGGGCTTTCATGCCTCCGCCGGATCGCCAGGCTCCCCTGCTTCCACCGGCTCATCAGGCTCTCATGCCTCCGCCAGATTGCCAGTCTCCCCTGCCTCAGCCGGTTCCCGCGCCCCATGTTATGATATGATCTATGATAGATATATTTTCGTGGTCTTGTTGTGCTACATATGAGGACATGAAGGAGTCCTTGGCTTATGGTGTAGCTGACCCTGCTCATTTCCGATACATGTAGAATTTTTGAAAAATCTGGTGAAGTTGACCAAGTCTCGGACACATTTTCTAGGAATCATAGTTTTGAGGGAAATACTCCTTAAAGTCAAAGGGCTATTGCAAGAAACGACATGAGATCATTTTTCAGTTAATCAATCTCTGACTTTACACATACGGGGTCTATTGAATGTATTATGAGAAACATTCCTCTGGCTCTGCAGGATTAGTAAATCACACCTCAAGGGAAAGGGGAGGAGGATGAGGGACAGAGGGCTCCGGTTGCACCTCCCTGCTCCAATCCAATCCCACGTCAACTCTCTGTGGTTCTTTTCTCTCTCCCAGAGGCCTTATGTCCAACCCTTGTTCCTTTCCTCCCAAACGCGCCCCTCTTCCTTAAAGGTATTTTCTTCCGAAACTTTCCCCTCCTTCTAAACGCCCTGTATGCGCCTGCATTTCTCAAGCAAGAATTTTGCTAGAACTGTCTGGGAGTGGTCTCAGTTGGGAGGGGAAAACTGAAAACTAGCTGTTTTTGGCAGATATTTGGAATTTCTTATTGATATATTAACGAATTTACCGCCTAGTGATGTCACCAGGCAGGACAAAACTCAATCAAACTAATCGAGGCTTAACTTCTAGGAGGCCTTTTCAAACAGCTCATACACTAAAATGGCATAATTTTCTAAATGTCACAGTATTATTCCAACCTCGTATGTAGGTTTATATACAGTACCAGTGAAATGTTTGGACACACCTACTCATTCAAGGGTTTTTATTCATTTTTACTATTTTACACATTGTAAAATAATAGTGAAGACATCAAAACTATGATATTACACATGGAATCATGTACTAACCAAAAAAGTGTTAAACAAATCTAAATATATTTTAGATTCTTCAAAGTAGCCACCCTTTTCCTTGACAGCTTTGCACACTCTTGGCATTCTCTCATGCAGGTTCATGAGGTAGTCACGTGGAATGCATTTCAATTAACAGGTGTGCCATGTTAAACGTTCATTTGTGGAATTTCTTTCCTTAATGCGTTAGAGCCAATCAGTTGTGTTGTTACAAGTTATGGGTGGTATACAGATGATAGCCCTATTTGGTAAAATACCAAGTCCATAAAAAAAGCTAAAATAAGCAATTACTTTAAGACATGAACGTCAGTCAATCTGGAAAATGTCAAGAACTTTGAAGGTTTCTTCATGTGCAGTCGCAAAAAACCATCAAGCGCTATGATAAAACTGTCTCTCATGAGGACCGCCACAGGAAAATAAGACCCAGAGTTACCTCTGCTGCAGAGGATAAGTTCATTAGAGTTAACTGCACCTCAGATTGCAGCCCAAATAAATGCTTCACAGAGTTCCAGTAACAGACACATCTCAGCATCAACTGTTTCGAGGAGACTGCATGAATCAGGCCTTCATGGTAAAATTGCTGAAAAGAAACCACTACTAAAGGACACCAATAAGAAGAAGAGACTTGCTTCGGCCAAGAAACACAACCCTTGGACATTAGACCAGTAGAAGGCTGTCCTTTGGTCTGATGAGTCCAGATGTGATATTTTTGGTTCCAACCGCTGTGTCTTTGTGAGATGCAGAGTAGGATGAACGGATGATCTCCGCATGTGTGATTCCCACCGTGAAGCATGGAGGAGGAGGTGTGATGGTGTGGGGATGCTTTGCTGTTGACACTGTCAGTGATTTATTTAGAATTCAAGGCACACTTAACTAGCATGTCCCACTATCATTTGTTTTTCAACAGGACAATGACCCAATCCACACCTCCAGCCTGTGTAAGGACTATTTGACCAAGAAGGAGAGTGATGGAGTGCTGCATCAGATGGCCTGGCCTCCACAATCACCTGACCCAATTGAGATGGTTTGGGATGAGTTGGACTGGAGAGTGAAGGAAAAGCAGCAAGCAAGTGCTCAGCATATGTGGGAACTCCTTCAAGACTGTTGGAAAAGCATTCCTCATGAAGCTGTATGATAGAATGACAAGAGTGTGCAAAGCTGTCATCAATGAAAAGGGTGGCTACTTTGAAGAATCTAAAATCTAAAATATATTTTGATTTTTTTAACACCTTTTTGGTTACTACATGATTCCATGTGTCATTTCATAGTTTTGATGTCTTCACTATTATTCTACAATGTAGAAAATAGTAAAAATAAAGGAAAACCCTGGAATGAGCAGGTGTGTCCAAACCTTTGACTGGTACTGTATATTTTGTTTGGGAATATATATACCACATAAATACTTCACTTTATGATATAATAATACAGTAATTACTATATAATTCTGTATTAAACTGTAGAATACTATAGTACTGTAGTATCCCTTGATCATGTGTAGTACTTAGTATAGAATTTGGTAGTATACTGTAGAATACTATTGTAAATACTACAGCATTATACACCAAAAAACACTGTAGTAAATACTACAGAAATGTTCTCAAAACACTACAGTCTACAAAAACAATTTTTTTTGGAACTATAGTAAATACTACAGTATTTCATTTGCCTATAACCTGCCCATTCCCTTCCCCTATATACCAATTTGTGCCACCTGTAAGTGAGAAACCTACATGCCATGTATAGACCATACTGTGTTCCCTATACTTACAGAAAAGAGCAGAAGCTCTGAACTCTCCGTTCAGAACCCGGTCCTACCTACTAACAGGTTATGAAAAATGTGTTCTGTTAGTATTTCTCCAGAAGGTTTCCTCAAGGAGAAGCCCCCCACCTCTATATCAAAGATAACAACAAAAAACACTTTAATAAATACTACAGTAGTGTCCCCAAAAACCCTACAGGAAATACTACAGTATACTATACTACAGCCCGCAAAAACACTACAGTAAATACTACAGTATACTACAATCAGCAAAAACACTACAGTAATTACTATAGTATTTACACTGAGTGTACAAAACATTAGGAACACCTTCCTAATATTGAGTTGGACCCTCTTTTTCCCTCAGAACAGCCTCAATTCCTTAGGGCATGGACTGTACAAGATGTCAAATGTATTCCACAGGGACGTTGGCCCATGTTGACTCCAATGCTTCCCACAGTTGTGTGAAGTTGTCTGGATGTCCTTTGGTTGGTAGACCATTTGTGATACACAAAGGAAACTGTTGAGCGTGAAAAAATTGTTGCAGCTCTTGACACACTCAAACCGGTGCGCCTGGCACCTACTACTGTACCCTGTTCAAATCTTTTGTTTCTCCCATTCACCCTCTGAGTGGCATATCCATGTCTCAATTTTCTCAAGGCTTGAAAATCATTATTTAACCTGTCTCCTCCCCTTCATCTACACTGATTGAAGTGGATTTAACAACTGACATCAATAAGGGATCATAGCTTTCACCTGGATTCCCCTGGTCAGTCTATGTAATGGAAAGAGCAGGTGTTCCTAATGTTTTGTACACTCAGTGTACTACTCTTTTTTAACTACAATATTTATACTATAGTAAACATTAAATACTACAGTACACTACAGTGAATACTTCAGTAAAGTCCGCAAAAACACTACAGTCATGTTTTTGATTGCACTGGGCCTTTACTTACTCATCACTATTGGGAGAAGACAATTTGCTTGCCCCAAGTACTTTAAACAATGCATTAACATAAAGTTTTGCAGTATAAAGGACTTGCATTATGTTTTATCACTGCTATACTATATAATCATGGACCATGAAAACATAGGTGTAGACATAATCTTTGGCTCCCTATCTGATAATGTTCAGGGCCCCAAACTGTACAAGTGTACCAAGTTTCATGCTTTTATGAAAAAGTAAAAAAATGCACCTAAAATTTGCAGATATCTCCTGGACTATATTTCATCTTGCTTGGTAGTATGCCAGAAGAGATGAGCAGTGGATGATGTTTTTGTACTTTTTGAAGAAAACATATCGTTTAGTATGATTGCATGCATGTGATATCAGCTTTAGTACAGTCCTGCCCTCAGGACTATGTAACCAGTTTTATAAAATTAAAACGTTTCCAGTGATATATTTCTCTTGAATTCTGATTTCTGTCAGAAGACATGTTTCCACAGGTGAGGCACACACACCAAAAGACTGAGCAGATGGGTAAGTGTGTGTGTGTGAGAGAGCCCACTGTTTCTTACTTTAAGTCAGCACTTTCTAGTATTATGTGTGTGAGTGTGTGAGTGAGAGAGTGAGAGAGAAAAGAGATAGCTGATGAGCGTGACCTCTGTTTGGAGGAAGAGGTGTAGTCATGATGAAGCATGTGACCACAGGCAGGTAGAGTAGGTCAGGTGAGTGGTGCCAGGTGAGTCCGGTGAGTTCCAGGCAGGTGTATTGGTTTCCTCTGTCATCAGCTTCCTTTGTCTCTCTGCATGGTAGCAGCACATAACTTCTCTGGCTGGCTGTCAATGAGGAACCTTGTTTAATCAGTCTCTATCTCTTTCCAAGTATGGTGAATGCTTTGCATACATTTGTTATAACAATACATTACATTACACAGCAATGCACAGTCATCTAAACCCATTAAAGACCTAAACAAGTTTGTATATAAACATTTTTATTATAACATTTTGCAGTGTTTTTTGTTCGTCATTGTGGGCAATACTTTACTTTTCGTTCTTCACAAACACATTTTCTACACGGACGAATTACACAAACGGACAACGCTGGGGTTTCCATAGAAACATGCCAATTCACAGAAGAGAGCGGGAGAAGTCAAATTAGCATTTTAAGAAAGTGTTCAACGCAATCGGTAATACATCTATAGCTAAACAACTCTTTCATCTAAGAGCGACATTAGTTAGTTGCATGCTGCCGAGGTACGTTAGCGTTAGAAAACCAGCTGCTAGTTTAGCCCTCCTAACGGTAATGTAACGTTAGCTAAAGTAAGCTACGTACGAGCTAACGCGTTACCTAGCGAGCAACGTCTGCTTTCATTTCGGAAATTGTGTGTGTGTGTCATGTAATGTAATGTGTTTTCATGATGCAGTATGTGCATTGACCCTCTAGACTTTGATGTGTGTGTGTTCTCTAGCCATGCAGGCTAATGATGGAACTGACCTGGACACCCAGTTGGCATGTAAGGAGAAAGAGTGGAAGGAGCTCCAGACCCTACGGGTCCAGCAGCAGGATCTGTCCCTCCGTGATGCCCAGGAACAGCTCTCTCTCCTCAGGCAACGCTTCCAGCAGCTCAGGGAGGACTTCTGCTTTAACCTGGCGGTGTTGGAGGAGAGAGACAGAGAGCTGGAGAGATATGACGCGATGGCAGCCCACGCACAGGCCATAGAGACTGCCAGGTCAATCATTCAATCAAATGTATTTTATAAACCCCTTTTAACATTGTGTGTGAGAGAGAGTATTGTTGTATTATTTGTTATGTATCCCATGACCCCCTGGAAAACATTGACTATTGTCACTGAGAGGACTATTCTAGCTTTAACATGTGACTTTCCTTATTGAAGGCAGGAGGAGTTGAGTCAGTTACGTATCCAGATAGCCAAGCTGCAGGAGGAGAGGGAGAGTGAGGCAAGGGAGGTGAGACACAGCCAGCAAAGAGCTGCCGAACACAGGCTGCAGCTAGAGAGGCTCCAGAGGTGAGTGGGGTGGGGTTAAGGGCAGGGGAGTGGGGTACAGGTGGGATGGTTGCCCCAATTTTATTCCAATTCAAAAGACTCACACTAACAAAGCTCTTGGGGGGGCTTCTTATCCCACACTGTTTCCCAGTAATTGTCACTGACTGACTGTAGTTAGAGGACAGCCTAACGAACATGCTGAGAGAAGAATGCCGGCCTCTGGTCTCAAACAAAGATGTCTATTAAGGCTGATGAGTACCCTAGATTGTTGTACACATTACATGATGCCCCAGCCCCACATTTATCCCCACTGTAACTCACCAGGCCCATCTGTATGGGTTATATTTAGACAGGAGGATCCAGTAGGGAACTTGCATGCGGATTTACAGTGCCTTCAGAAAGTATTCATACCTGTAATGCCCTGGCCATAGAGAGGGTTTTTTTGTTCTTTATTTTGGTTAGGCCAGGGTGTTACATTGGGTGGGCGTTCTATGTTCTGTTTCTATGTGTTTGTATTTCTTTGTTTTGGGCCGTATGTGGCTCCCAAATCAGGCACAGCTGAAGTTCGTTGCTGTTGATTGGGAGTCACACATAAGTGCATGTTTTTCCGTTGGGGTTTTGTGGGTAATTGTTTCTGTTCAGTGTGTTAGCTGTCAGTACTGTTTGGCTGTTGGTTTTTTTCTTGTTTTGTAATTGTATAGTGTTCCGTTCAAGTATTAAATATGGCGAACACTAACTCCGCTGCACCTTGGTCTTCTTCCGACGACAGCCGTTACAGAATTACCCACCAAACCAGGACCAAGCAGTGGAGGAGAGAGAGCGCAACGAGCACGAGAGGCAGCCCCAATAATTTTTTGGGGGGGGCACACGGGACAGTCGGCAGAGCCGAGGTCGGAACCAGAGCCAGTCGGGTTGACATTGGAGGTGAGCGAGGGGTACGAGGCAGAGACTGTGAAGGAGTTAATGGGGAGATTAAAGGAGAGAGAGATGAGAGAGCTGCTAGTTTGGTGCATAAGGCACGGCATTCGCCCTACGGAGCGTGTCGTGGAAATTATGTCTCCTGAGGCAGCTCTCCATACTCGTCCTGAGGTGCGTGCTGGTTGTCTGGTGAAGACTGTGCCTGCGCCCAGAAACAGGCCTCCTGCATGTCTTCCCAGCCCTGCACGTCCTGTGCCTACGCCCAGAACCAGGCCTCCTGCATGTCTTCCTATCCTGGTCAAGCCCGTGCCTCCTCCACGGACCAGTCCTCCAGTGGGTCTCCCTATCCTGGTCAAGCCCGTGCCTCCTCCACGGACCAGTCCTCCAGTAGGTCTCCCTATCCTGGTCAAGCCCGTGCCTCCTCCACGGACCAGTCCTCCAGTGCGTCTCCCTATCCTGGTCAAGCCCGTGCCTCCTCCACGGACCAGTCCTCCAGTGGGTCTCCTCATCCTGGTCAAGCCTGTGCCTCCTCCAAGGACCAGTCCTCCGGTGGATCCCTCCACCTTGGTCTCTCCTGTGCCGCCTCCTCAAACCAGGCCTCCAGCGGGTCTCCCCAGCCTGGTCAGTCCAGGGCCTGCGCCCAGAGCCAGGCCTCCTTCATGTCTCCCCAGCCTGGTGAATCCTGAGCCGGATCTGCCAGTGGCCCGCCGTGCCGGAGTGGCCCACCTGTCCGGAGCTGCCGGAGTGGCCCACCTGCCCGGAGCTGCCAGAGTGGCCCGTCTGCCCGGAGCTGCCGGAGTGGCCCGGAGCTGCCGGAGTGGCCCGTTTGCCCGGATCAGCCAGAGTGGCCCGGATCAGCCAGAGTGGCCCGTCTGCCCGGATCAGCCAGAGTGGCCCGTCTGCCCGGATCAGCCAGAGTGGCCCGTCTGCCCGGATCAGCCAAAGTGGCCCGTCTGCCCGGATCAGCCATCGCCGCCCGCCAGCCGGGCGCAGCCAGGGTCGTCCGCCAGCCGGGCGCAGCCATCGCCGCCAGCCAGGCGCAGCAAGGGTCGCCCGCCAGCCGGGCGCAACAAGGGTCGCCCGCCAGCCGGGCGCAACAAGGGTCGCCCGCCAGCTAGGCGAAGCCAGGGTCGCCCACCAGACCTTCGGCGCGGCCAGGTGCGCCACCTAAGAGGGCGACGTCAAGGGTGGGGCAGAGGCTACGTCCCGCACCTGAGCCGCCGCCGTAAGAGGGCCCACCCAGACCCTCCCCTTCAATGTCAGGTTTTGCGGCCGGAGTCCGCACCTTGGGGGGGGGTACTGTAACGCCCTGGCCATAGAGAGGGGTTTTTTGTTCTTTATTTTGGTTAGGCCAGGGTGTTACATTGGGTGGGCGTTCTATGTTCTGTTTCTATGTGTTTGTATTTCTTTGTTTTGGGCCGTGTGTGGCTCCCAAATCAGGCACAGCTGAAGTTTGTTGCTGTTGATTGGGAGTCACACATAAGTGCATGTTTTTCCGTTGGGGTTTTGTGGGTAATTGTTTCTTTTCAGTGTGTTAGCTGTCAGTACTGTTTGGCTGTCTTTTTTTTTCTTGTTTTGTAATTGTATAGTGTTCCGTTCAAGTATTAAATATGGCGAAAACTAACTCCGCTGCACCTTGGTCTTCTTCCGACGACAGCCGTTACAATACCCCTTGATTTATTCCACATTTTGTTGTGTTACAGCCTGAATTCAAATTGGATTGTGTTTTTTTCCCTTACCCATCTACACACAATACCCCATAATGACAAAGCAAAACATGTTTTTAGAAAATTTGGCAAATTTATTGAAATTTAAATTAGAGGTCGACCGATTATGATTTTTCAACGCCGTTACCGGTTATTGGAGGACCAAAAAAGCCGATACCGATTAATCGGCCGATTTTTTAATTTTTTTTTGTAATAATGACAATTACAACAATACTGAATGAACACTTATTTGAACTTAATATAATACATAAATACTATCAATTTAGCCTCAAATAAATAATGAAACATGTTCAATTTGGTTTAAATAATGCAAAAACAAAGTGTTGGAGAAGAAAGTAAAAGTGCAATATGTGCCACGTAAGAAAGCTAACGTTTAAGTTCCTTGCTCAGAACATGAGAACATATGAAAGCTGGTGGTTCCTTTTGACATGAGTCTTCAATATTCCCAGGTAAGAAGTTTTAGGTTGTAGTTATTATAGGAATTATAGGACTATTTCTCTCTATATGATTTGTATTTCATATACCTTTGACTATTGGATGTTCTTATAGGCACTTTAGTATTGCCAGTGTAACAGTATAGCTTCCGTCCCTCTCCTCGCTCCTACCTGGGCTCGAACCAGGAACACATCGACAACAGCCACCCTCGAAGCAGCGTTACCCATGTAGAGCAAGGGGAACAACCACTCCCAAGTCTCAGAGCGAGTGACGTTTGAAACGCTATTAGCGCGCACCCGGCTAACTAGCTAGCCATTTCACATCGGTTACACCAGCCTAATCTCGGGGGTTGATAGGCTTGAAGTCAGGGCTCCGGGCAGCCGAGCGGAAATGGAGGAAAACTCGCCTCCCTGCGGACCTCGCATCCTTTCACTCCCTCCTCTCTACATTTTCCTCTTCTGTCTCTGCTGCTAAAGCCACTTTCTACCACTCTAAATTCCAAGCATCTGCCTCTAACCCTAGGAAGCTTTTTGCTACCTTCTCCTCCCTCCTGAATCCTCCTCCCCCTCCCCCCCTCCTCCCTCACTGCGGATGACTTCGTCAACCATTTTGAAAAGAAGGTTGACGACATCCGATCCTCGTTTGCTAAGTCAAGCGACACCGCTGGTCCTGCTCACACTGCCCTACCCTGTGCTTTGACCTCTTTCTCCCCTCTCTCTCCAGATGAAATCTCGCGTCTTGTGACGGCCGGCCGCCCAACAACCTGCCCACTTGACCCTATCCCCTCCTCTCTTCTCCAGACCATTTCCGGAGACCTTCTCCCCTACCTCACCTCGCTCATCAACTCATCCTTGACCGCTGGCTACGTCCCTTCCGTCTTCAAGAGAGCGAGAGTTGCACCCCTTCTGAAAAAACCTACACTCGATCCCTCCGATGTCAACAACTACAGACCAGTATCCCTTCTTTCTTTTCTCTCCAAAACTCTTGAACGTGCCGTCCTTGGCCAGCTCTCCTGCTATCTCTCTCAGAACGACCTTCTTGATCCTAATCAGTCAGGTTTCAAGACTGGGCATTCAACTGAGACTGCTCTTCTCTGTGTCACGGAGGCTCTCCGCACTGCTAAAGCTAACTCTCTCTCCTCTGCTCTCATCCTTCTAGACCTATCTGCTGCCTTTGATACTGTGAACCATCAGATCCTCCTCTCCACCCTCTCCGAGCTGGGCATCTCCGGCGCGGCCCACGCTTGGATTGCGTCCTACCTGACAGGTCGCTCCTACCAGGTGGCGTGGCGAGAAGCTGTCTCCGCACCACGTGCTCTCACCACTGGTGTCCCCCAGGGCTCTGTTCTAGGCCCTCTCCTATTCTCGCTATACACCAAGTCACTTGGCTCTGTCATATCCTCACACGGTCTCTCCTATCATTGCTATGCAGACGACACACAATTAATCTTCTCCTTTCCCCCTTCTGACAACCAGGTGGCGAATCGCATCTCTGCATGTCTGGCAGACATATCAGTGTGGATGACGGATCACCACCTCAAGCTGAACCTCGGCAAGACGGAGCTGCTCTTCCTCCCGGGGAAGGACTGCCCGTTCCATGATCTCGCCATCACGGTTGACAACTCCCTTGTGTCCTCCTCCCAGAGTGCTAAGAACCTTGGCGTGATCCTGGACAACACCCTGTCGTTCTCCACTAACATCAAGGCGGTGACCCGATCCTGTAGGTTCATGCTCTACAACATTCGCAGAGTACGACCCTGCCTCACACAGGAAGCGGCGCAGGTCCTAATCCAGGCACTTGTCATCTCCCGTCTGGATTACTGCAACTCGCTGTTGGCTGGGCTCCCTGCCTGTGCCATCAAACCCCTACAACTCATCCAGAACGCCGCAGCCCGTCTGGTGTTCAACCTTCCCAAGTTCTCTCACGTCACCCCGCTCCTCCGCTCTCTCCACTGGCTTCCAGTTGAAGCTCGCATCCGCTACAAGACCATGGTGCTTGCCTACGGAGCTGTGAGGGGAACGGCACCTCCGTACCTTCAGGCTCTGATCAGGCCCTACACCCAAACAAGGGCACTGCGTTCATCCACCTCTGGCCTGCTCGCCTCCCTACCTCTGAGGAAGCACAGTTCCCGCTCAGCCCAGTCAAAACTGTTCGCCGCTCTGGCACCCCAATGGTGGAACAATCTCCCTCACGATGCCAGGACAGCGGAGTCAATCACCACCTTCCGGAGACACCTGAAACCCCACCTCTTTAAGGAATACCTGGGATAGGATAAAGTAATCCTTCTAACCCCCCCCCCCTTTAAAGGATTTAGATGCACTATTGTAAAGTGTTTGTTCTACTGGATATTATAGGTGAATGCACCAATTTGTAAGTCGCTCTGGATAAGAGCGTCTGCTAAATGACTTAAATGTAAATGTAAATGTAAGTCATAAACAGTGCAATGCTTGAAGAATTGCAAAGAGCTGCTGGCAAACGCACGAAGGTGATGTTTGAATGAATGCTTACGAGCCTGCTGCTGCCTACTATCGCTCAGTCAGACTGCTCTATCAAATATCAAATCATAGACTTAATTATAATATAATAACGCACAGAAATACGAGCCTTTGGTCATTAATATGGTCTAATCCGGAAACAATCATTTCGAAAACGAAACGTTTATTATTTCAGTGAAATACGGAACCGTATAAATCGGGTGGCATCCCTAAGTCTAAATATTCCTGTTACATTGCACAACCTTCAATGTTATGTCATAATTATGTACAATTCTGGCAAATTAATTACGGCCTTTGTTAGGAATAAATGGACTTCACAGTTCGCAATGAGCCAGGCGGCCCAAACTGCTGTATATACCCTGACTGCTTGTACGGAACACAAGAGAAGTGACACAACTCCCCTAGTTATAAGAAATTCATGTTAGCAGGCAATATTAACTAAATATGCAGGTTTAAAAATATATACTTGTGTATTGATTTTAAAGAAAGGCATTGATGTTTATGGTTAGGTACATTGGTGCAACGACAGCGCTTGTTAAATCATCACCCGTTTGTCGAAGTAGGCTGTGATTCGATGAGAAATTAACAGGCACCGCATCGATTATATGCAACGCAGGACACGTTAGATAAACTAGTAATATCATCTACCATGTGTAGTTAACTAGTGATTATGTTAAGATAAGTTTAATGCTAGCTAGCAACTTACCTTGGCTTCTTGCTGCCCTAGCATAACAGGTAGTCAGCCTGCCACGCATGCTCCTCGTGGAGTGCAATGTAAGGCAGGTGGTTAGAGCGTTGGACTAGTAACCGGAAGGTTGCAAAAATGAATCCCCGAGCTGACAAGGTAAAAATCTGTCGTTCTGCCCCTGAACAAGGCAGTTAACCCACCGTTCCTAGGCCGTCATTGAAAATAAGAATGTGTTCTTAATCTGACTTGCCTAGTTAAAAGTGTAAAAAAAAAAATCTGCAAATCGTTGGCCAAAAATACTGATTACCGATTGTTATGAAAACTTGAAATCGTCCCTAATTAATCGGACATTCCGATTAATCGGTCGACCTCTAATTTAAATACAGAAATATCAAATTTACATAAGTATTCACAACCCTGAGTCAATACATGTTAGAATCACATTTGGCAGTGATTACAGCTGTGAGTCTTGCTGGGTAAGTCTCTAAGAGTTTTGCACACCTTTAAGCTCTGTCAAGTTGGTTGTTGATCATTGCTAGACAGCCATTTTCAAGTCTTGCCATAGATTTTCAAGCAGATTTAAGTCAAAATTGTAACTAGGCCACTAAGGAACATTCAATGTCGTCTTGGTATATTTGGCCTTGTGTTTTAGATTATTGTCTTGCTGAAAGGTGAATTTGTCTCCCAGTGTCTGTTGGAAAGCCGAGTCAACCATGTATTCCTCTATGATTTTGCCTGTGCTTGGCTCTATTCCATTTATTTTTATCATAAAATACTCCCTATTACTTGCCGATGACAAGCATACCAATAACATGGTAATAATAACATTATTTGTTATTATCCACCACCATTCTTGAAAATATGAAGAGTGGAACTCAGCGATGTGTTGTATTTGCCCCAAACATAACACTTTGTATTCAGGACAAAAAGTTCATTTTTTAGCAAAGTATTACCTTATTACCTTATTGCAAACAGGATGCATGTTTTGGAATATTTATACTTTTTTGGTACTTTTTACCCCTTTTTCATGATATCCAATTAGTAGTTACAGTCTTGTCCCATCGCTACAACTCCCATATGGACTCGGGAGAGGTAAAGGTCGAGAGCCATGCGTCCCCCGAAACACGACCCCGCCAAGCCACACTGCTCACTTACCCTGAAGCCATCTGCACCAATGTGTTGGAGAAAACACTGTACAAAAGGCGACCGAAGTCAGCATGCATGCACCAGGCCCGCCACAAGGAGCTGCTAGAGCGCAGTGGGACAAGGACATCCCGCCCTCCCCTAACCCAGACGACACTGGGCCAATTGCACGCCACCTCATGGGTCTCCCGGTCACAACACAGGCTGGGATTGAACCCGGGTCTGTAGTGACGCCTCTAGAACTGTGATGCTGTGCCATAGACCACTGCGCCACTCGGGAGGCTGGAATATTTTTATTCTCTACAGGATTCCTTCTTTTCACTCTGTCAATTACATTAGTATTATGGAGTATCTACAATGCCTTTGTTGATCCATCCTCAGTTTTCTCCTATTACAGCCATTAGACTCAGTAACTGTTTTAAAGTCACCATTGGCCTCATGGTGAAATCCCAGAGCGGTTTCCTTCCTCTCCGGCAACTGAGTTGGGAAGGACGCCTGTATCTTTGTAGTGAATGCTTGTATTGATACACCTTCCAAAGTGTAATTAATAGCTTCACCATGCTCAAAGGGATATTCAATGTCTGGTTTATTTTTTGACATTTATTTTCTTCATGTACCAATAGGTGCCCTTCTTTGCGAGGCATTGGAAAATCTCTCTGGTCTTTGTGGTTGAATCTGGGTTTGAAATTCACTGCTCAGCTGAGGGACCTTACATTTATTTGTATGTGTGGGGTACAGAGATGAGGTAGTCATTAAAAAAGCATGTTAAACACTATTATTGCACACAGAGTGATTCCATGCAACTTATTATGTGACTTGTTAAGCACATTTTTACTCCTGAACTTATTTAGGCTTTCCATAACAAAGGGGTTGAATACTTATGGACTCAAGACATTTCAGCTTCTCATTTGTAATTCATTAGTAAAACATTTTGGTTGAAAATACATAATTCCACTTTGACATTTTTGGGTATTGTGTGTAGGCCAGAGACCAAAAATCTAAATTTAATGAATTTTAAATTCAGGCTGTAATACAATAAAATGTGGAAAAGGTAAATGGGTGTGAATACTTTCTGAAGTCACTGTATATGGCATTTAGTGCACGGTTTATATTGTAGGCTGTAAGTTAAATTTGAATTATTATTAAGCTTTTGCTATTATTTCACTACAGTATGTGGCTCTGTTGCATACTCGGTTCCAGTGTAGCTCAGTTGGTAGAGCATGGCGCTTGCAACATCAGCGTTGTGGGTTCGATTCCCACAGGGGACCAGTACGAAATAAGTATTCAAATGTATGCAATCACTACTCTTAAGTCGCTCTGGATAAGACTGTCTACTGAATAACTAAAATGTAAGTGATTTGAACTGTGTAACTCTTTTAGCCTCATAGCAGGCAAAACACTTAGCCTGAAATATGTGAAGTCCTCTCCATGGTGCCTCCGTGTTCTCAACTTTGAGAGGTAATCTAGTGTCGTGGTGGTTTCAGTGACTGGTGTCTGTGTATTTCCTGATGCCATGATGGCTTTTGCACCCTGTGTGTGTGTATTTGCCAATGTCATGATGGCTTCAGGGTCTGGTGTGTGACTCTGTGTGTGTGTGTGTGTGTCATCTTTCTGTGACTCAGCGGTCAGGCTGGGGACCTTCAGAAGCAGAGAGCGGAGTACGAAGGGATGAAACGAGATCTCCAACGCAGGGTCCAGGAGGTGGAGGGAGAGCTGGCTCTACAGAAGCAGGTACACACACACACTTGGCAAGGGGCTTTTTTATGGGGCTCCCAAGTGGTGCAGCGGTCTATGGCACTGCATCTCAGTGCTAGAGACGTCACTACAGCCTGGAATCTAACCAGGGTCTGTATCACAACCGGCCGTGATTGGGAGTCCCATAGGGCGGCGCACAATTGGCCCA
The DNA here is from genome assembly GCF_901001165.1 of Salmo trutta. Lineage (NCBI taxonomy): Eukaryota > Metazoa > Chordata > Actinopteri > Salmoniformes > Salmonidae > Salmo > Salmo trutta. Next base: position 23,561,600 of record NC_042966.1, on the reverse strand, counting down.
GCGTCGTCCGGGTTAAGGTTTGGCCGGGGTAGGCCGTCATTGTAAATAAGAATTTGTTCTTAACTGACTTGCCTAGTTAAATAAAGGTTAAATAAAATAAAAAATATACGGGAAGTGGGAGGGTGCAGTGGTAGGCCACTCTTCTCTAATTTTAACAGAAGAGTCGCCTTTCCCTGTGGAAACCACATGCAGACAAGACATTTAAACCAGATCAGCCAGATGGGCGATATCTTTACAATTACAGTCTGGACAAAAACGCAGTTAATTTACCCTGATTAAAATAGTAAATCACCATTAGACCAGCCCTTAGTAAACTTTTGGGAAAAATTGTGTTTGACCAGATACAATGTTCTTTCACTGTAAACAGATTAACAACAGACTTTCAGGATTCTTATAGTGAAGGGCACTCAACATGTACGGCACTGAGACAAATGACTGATGATTGGAAATTGATAAGATTGTGGGAGCTGTATTGCTAGACTTGATATTATCGATCATAATCTGTTGCTGAAAAAATGTATCTGTTATGGCTTTACATCCTCTGCCATATTGTGGATTGAGAGCTACCTATCTAATAGAACACAGTCAGTGTTTTCTTTAATGGAAGCCTCTAACATTAACCAGGTAGAGTGTGGTGTTCCTCAAGGCAGCTGTCTCGGCCCTCAACTGTTCTACATTTTTTTACTATTGACCTACTAGCGTTGAATAAAGCCTGTGTGAATCTATGTACGCAGATGACTAAACATTATACACGTCAGCTACCACAGGAAGTGAAATCACTGCAACCCTTAACAAATAGCTGTAGTCAGTTTTAGAAAGTGTTGCTAGTAATAAGCTAGTCATATATATATATATATATATATATATATATACAGCGGGGAGAACAAGTATTTGATACACTGCCGATTTTGCAGGTTTTCCTACTTACAAAGCATGTAGAAGTCTGTAATTTTTATCATAGGTACACTTCAACTGTGAGAGACGGAATCTAAAACAAAAATCCAGAAAATCACATTGTATGATTTTTAAGTAATTAATTTGCATTTTTTATTAGTTTTTATATATATAAAAACTAAAAGCATTGTATTTGGGACAAATCATTCGTGAAACCCTAAACCTCATCTAAATCTAGTAATGAATAATGTGGCGATTGGCCAAGTTGACAAAACTAAACTGCTTGGTGAAACCCTAGATTGTAAGCTGACATGGTCAAATGCTGCAATGAAGTATATAGGCAAATTACAGTTGGCTCAGAACAGAGCAACGTCAGAGCAATGTACACAGAGGTCTCATTTATACAGCATGCATATCAATCTGTCCTGGCTCAAAGTAGAGGAGAGATTGACTGCATCACTACTGGTCTTTGTGATAGGTATTGACGTGTTAAAAATACCAAACCGTCTGTTCAAACGGTTAACATACAGCTCAGTCACTCATACATACCCCACGAGACATGCCACCAGAGGTCTCTTCACAGTCCCTAAGTCCAAAACAGAGGCTAGGAAATGCACAGTACTATATAGAGCCATGACTACATGGAACTCTTTAACCTCAAGCTAGCAGTAAAAATGTTTTAGATCAAACAACACCTCACGGCACAACGCAGACTGTGAAGAGACACATACACTCCACACTCACACATGATTATTATGTAATAATGGAGCAATGTAAATTTGTATAATGCACAATGTTTTGTTTGATGTGATGTTTTATCTCTGTTTGGACCCCAGGAAGAGTATCTGCTGCCTTGGGGATCCTATTAAAATACTAATACTATACCAACTGCCTGCTAAACCTCTGTGTGTGTTTTTATGTGTACATGTTTGTGTTTGAGCATATTTGTGTGAGTGTGGTATTTCAGTCTAAACTCTGGCATGCAGCGTGTCCTGCTGCTGGCTGTTGTCCTGGCTCTTCGCTGTGTCACTCGATCTCTAGAGAGAATACCCCCCTTTGAGCAGCACTGTATGTGTGTGTTAGTCTGACTGTGTGTGTGTGTGTGTGTGTGTGTGTGTGTGTGTGTGTGTGTGTGTGTGTGTGTGTGTGTGTGTGTGTGAATTTGTGTGTGATAACCCCCACGGCCCCACCCAAATCTGTAACGTAAGGAGAGAAGGTGCTAACACCTGCTGTGATGAATGAGGCTGGCTTGTCTGCTAGTTTTGGCTCTGTGTATGGCGTCTGGAATAGGTCAGCTGGAAATATACCTTTCAGGGATGTCTGTCTGGGATATTTGGAAGCTTCATCAGGAATTCATCATCCTCTCTATCCCTCACATGTTCAGGAGATGATGACAGACTTTGATAATGAGATGAGGCAGAGAGAGCATGAGTTCAACCTGAGGATGGATGAGATGAGAGCTGTGGTCCTGTCTCACGAACTCAGGGTAAGGAGCAGGTGTGTGTATGTATGTGTGTGTTTACCTACCTTAGGTAAAACTGCTGAGATGGATGGGAAGATATGTGCTGATACTTTATGTGTGTGTGTGCCTCTCCCCAGGTGAAGCTGCTCTCTAAGGAAACAGAGGTCCACTCCCAGGCCCAGGCTCAGGCTGTGGAGGCCCTGAAGGCCTCAGAGGATCTCTGTCAGCACACACACACACAGCTACAGCACAGACACTGGGAGATAAAGGACATCACTGCCGTCAAGGACGCAAGGTGTGTGTGTGTCCTACCACGTTGACTTAGAATTATTCATGCCAACGTTATTTCCCATAATTTCCCATGTCTTAGATAAAATGTGATTGTCATTTCTCAGGATAAAGGAGCTAGTGGACAAACTAAAAGCTCTACAGACGAAGAGGAAGAGAGAGGAGGAAGTCTACAACAAGAAGTGCGTCCTACTGTACAAATTCAACAGAAGACCGCAAAGACAAACTACCAGCCTATCAGCAGTAGTCCTAGACTAATGGTAGTCTAATGGTGAGTCTTTTATTGTTTTCATCTATAGGCATGAGCAAATGGACCGGGGAGTGCGTGAGAGAGAGGCTCAGCTGGATGCGTTACGGGAAGCTCACAGAGAACAGCTACGACAGGCGGAGACACATACCGGTCAGCTACAGTCAAAACTGGACGCCATGGCAACACACACACACAGGACCCAGAGAGACCACGAGGAAACACTGCGAGAGAGAGATCAACAGATAGACAGGTGAAACACTGTGTGTGTGTGTGTGTGTGTGTGTGTGTGTGTGTGTGTGTGTGTGTGTGTGTGTGTGTTGTGTTTGCACGTTCTGCACTAACTGTCTGTTTTTTCTGGGTGAGTGTGTATGTGCTTTATTTAAGTGTGTGTCTCTGGTCCAAAGCCCTGGATGATCACAGTGTTTGCACATGCTCAGTGAGTGAGAGGGAGTGTGTGAGACAGTGTGTGGCATACATTACTCTGAAGCTGTCTGTCAGAAAGCAGTGATTATGTAACAATGTGTGAAAGGAAAAAGAGCCTCCGAGGCGCTCTCTTAAAGGGATGAAACACACAGAACATTTAGAAATCATATCACATCATCACACTTTGTTCATAAATTACTCTTTACAATATACAGTGAAAATATACAGGTGTAGGATCTTAATTTGATCACCCTGTTGCAGGAGAACTTTCCTGCAATGCAGGAAATTCTAAACTTGTAGTGTATTTGAGGTCTAAAAAGGCTTTTGAAGTCTGTAATTTCCACTTTGAAATCAACCCCTACAAAAATGTACATTCATTATAATCCACGTAATAATTCACCTTTCCTGTTGCTGCAAAACACAGCTACCATTTTGTAACACAACAACACTGAATAGATTCATGGCTCACCTCCAGGATGTTAAAGGTATTCTTAATAAAAGGAGGTGAACATTTTAGTGTTGTTTTGGTGCAACAACTTCAACCTGTGTGTTATTGTGTTGTGAAGGCTTCGTATGGAGCTGGAGACGACTCGTAGTGGCTGGGACACGTACATCACTCAGATCTCTAAGGAGACGGTTTTTAAGGACACAGAGCTGCTAGCCCTGCAGGAGATAGAAAGCAAATTACGGACCGAACTTGATCGGAGCAGGGGGGAGACGGAAAGGTTGGTTTGTGTGTCTTTTTTGCAGGTAAAAGGGTTATTTGTATATGTGTGTATGTCTCAGGTGTTAACACTGTGTGTGTGTGTGTGTGTGTGTGTGTGTGTGTGTGTGTGTGTGTGTGTGTGTGTGTGTGTGTGTGTGTGTGTGTGTGTGTGTGTGTGTGTGTGTGTGTGTGTGTGTGTGAGAGAGCGTGCTTGCTTGCATGTGTATCCCAGGTACAAGCAGCAGCTGTTTGTGGGTGTGGAGCGAGAGAAAGCTCTAGAGCAGAGAAGAATCCAGTTGGAGCTGGAGTGGCAGAGACGCTGCGAAGACAACAAGACTGAACATTACCTGCACAGTGAAGAGTTAATACAGGGCCTGACACAGGCCAGAGACCTGGTGAGACTCTCCATTCCTCATACAGGTGTACTCATATACGGGTATATAGTACCCGTGGTGCAAAAAGTACCCAAATGTCATACTTGAGTAAAAGTAAAGATACCTTAAAAGAAAATGACTCGAAGTAAAAGTGAAAGTCACCCAGTAAAATACTACTTGAGAAAGTTTAAAAGGTATTTGCTTTTAAATATACTTAAGTATCAAAAGTAAATGTAATTGCTAATATATAAGTATTAAAAGTATAAATAATTTCAAATTCCTTATATTTAGCAAACCAGAAGGTACAATGTTCTTGTTTTTTAATTACGGATAGCCAGGGCCACCCTCCAACACTCAGACATAATTTACAAACAAAGCATTTGTGTTTAGTGAGTCCGTCAGATCAGAGGCAATAGGGATGAGCAGGAATATTCACTTAAGTGCTTGAATTTGAGCGTTATCCTGTCCTGCTAGCCATTCAAAATGTAACGAGTACTTTTGGGTGTCAGGGAAAATGTATGGAGTAAAAAGTACATCATTTTCTTTAGGAATGTAGTAAAGTAAAAGTTGTCAAAAATATAAATAGTAAAGTGCAGATACTCAAAAAAATGACTTAGGTAGTACTTTAAAGTATTTTTATTAAGTACTTTTCACCACTGTATAATACCAGTGAGCCCATATACCAGTGCAAGTCGAGGTGGAAAGATATGGTCAAGATCGGTAGAGGCCTCTCCTCATCATCAGTTCATTGTGATTCTGTATTTCCTGTTGACCTCAGGCTAGTGCAGAGCTGAGAGAGAAGGAGAGAGAACTACAGGACATGGCGGTACTACTGCACACTGTTACCAAGGAGAGAGACCAGGCCCTGGGTCTGCCAATCAGAGAACAGGTGAGAGACCAACTAAAACACAGGGGAGGGATGTCGTCCAATCATGTTGGAGCTGTAACTACTTGCCACAGAGTTAAAGGTGAGAGTGATGGGTTACAGTGACAAGACAGGCCTGTTATGAGAGAGACAGAAAGAGATGATAATAATACCTAGATGTCCTACTGCGGATCTATTTCTGTGTGCAAAAGAGAAATGTTCAGTGTTACTAACCCCTTCACCCCACAAACCAGTGTTGTTACAACAGCTATTCTAAAAATAGCACTTGAATCCCACTTGTAGTGGGAGTTGGAGTAGGGTGTTAGACTACAGTACAGTGGGGAACTAGAGTGTGTGTGGGGGGGGGTAAGAAGGGGAAGGAACTGACTTTACCCAAGAAACCCTAGCCCTTGATACCACAGCTATTCTGAAGAACAGCAGGAGCCCCACATGTGTCCTGGATAGTGAGAGAAAGGGACTAGGGCGATAGGCAGAAGCATGGTGAGGAGTGGAGTTTGGGTGTGAGAGATGGATTTTTGGGGGGGCATGACTGATACGGTATCCCCTCACCCCTGTCTCCAGGCTGGTGGTTAGTCTTGAGCATGTAAAGGTCTTTAAATAGTGCAGCCTTCTGACAGAATGGCTGCACCCTCTCTCTCACATTCTGACAGCCCTTATACCACTCCAACAGACTACAGCCACCCTTACGCTTTCACATTCTGACCAAGCTAACAGACAACAGCCAAACCACTGATCATAAGGGCAGACTGCCAGGAGTGGGGGGAGAGTGATAGACTATGGGAGACAGACACAGAGAAATAGAGACAGAGAAAATGAGCTGTTACCAGGCCAGGAGTGGTAGCCTTTAAACAGCCCTCGGCTCCTGTCAACACCACCCCTATTACCAAAGCATGTGGCTGTTGACACAGGACTCTATCCATTTGATTAATTGCCAAAGTTATACGGCTTATCTGGTTTATACTAGAGGTCGACCGATTCTGATTTTTCACCAACGATACTGATACCTATTATTGGAGGACCAAAAAAAGCCAATACCGATTAAGCGGCCAATTTTTTATATATATATATATATATATATATGTGTGTGTGTGTATGTAATAATGACAATTACAACAATACTGAATGAACACTTATTTTAACTTAATATAATACATAAATAAAATCTATTTAGTCTCAAATAAATATTGAAACATGCTCAATTTGGTTTAAATAATGCAAAAACACAGTGTTGGAGAAGAAAGTAAAAGTGCAATATGTGCCATGTAAAAAAGCTAAGAAAGCTGGTGGTTCAATATTCCCAGTTCTTCAATATTCGCAGGTAAGAAGTTTTAGGTTGTAGTTATTATAGGAATTATGACGTGTCGACTATTTCTCTCTATACCATTTGTATTTCATATACCTTTGACTATTGGACGTTCTAATAGGCACTATAGTAATGCCAGCCTAATCTCAGGAGTTGATAGGCTTGAAGTCATAAACAGCGCTGTGCTTCAAGCATTACTAAGAGCTGCTGGCAAACGCAGTAAAGTTTGAATGAATTCTTACGAGCCTGCTGCTGCCTACCAACGCTCAGTCAGACTGCTCTATCAAATCATAGACTTAATTATAATATAATAAACACAGAAATACGAGCCTTTGGTCATTACATTTACGTAATTTAGCAGACGCTCTTATCCAGAGCGACTTACAAATGGGTGCATTCACCTTATGATATCCAGTGGAACAACCACTTTACAATAGTACATCTATATCTTTATTGGGGGGGGGGGGGGGGTTAGAAGGATTACTTTATCCTATCCCAGGTATTCCTTAAAGAGGTGGGGTTTCAGGTCTCCGGAAGGTGGTGATTGACTCCGCTGTCCTGGCGTCGTGAGGGAGCTTGTTCCACCATTGGGGTGCCAGAGCAGCGAACAGTTTTGACTGGGCTGAGCGGGAACTGTGCTTCCGCAGAGGTAGGGAGGCGAGCAGGCCAGAGGTGGATGAACGCAGTGCCCTTGTTTGGGTGTAGGGACTGATCAGAGCCTGAAGGTACGGAGGTGCCGTTCCCCTCACAGCTCCGTAGGCAAGCACCATGGTCTTGTAGCAGATGCGAGCTTCAACTGGAAGCCAGTGGAGTGTGCGGAGGAGCGGGGTGACGTGAGAGAACTTGGGAAGGTTGAACACCAGACGGGCTGTGTTTAATGGCACAGGCCATTAAACCCCTACGGGAACTATCATTTCAAAAACAAAACGTTCATTCTTTCAGTGAAATACGGAACCATTCCATATTTTATCGAATGGGTGGCAACCCTAAGTCTAAATATTGCTGTTACATTGTACAACCTTCAATGTTATGTCTTAACATTGTCAGAATTATGTAAAATTCTGGCAAATTAGTTCGCAACGAGCCAGGCGGCCCAAACTGTTGCATATACCCTGATTCTGCGTGCAATGAACGCAAGAGAAGTGACACAATTTCCCTAGTTAATATTTCCTGCTAATATGAATTTCTTTTAACTAAATATGCAGGTTTAAAAAAAATATACTTCTGTGTATTGATTTTAAGAAAGGCATTGATGTTTATGGTTAGGTGCATTCGTGCAACGATTGTGCTTTTGTTAAATCATCACCCGTTTGGCGAAGTAGGCTGTGATTCGATGATAAATTAACAGGCACCGCATTGATTATATGCAACGCAGGACAAGCTAGTTAAACTAGTAATAGCATCAACCATGTGTAGTTAACTAGTGATTATGTGAAGATTGACTGTTTTTTATAAGATAAGTTTAATGCTAGCTAGCAACTTATCTTAGCTCCTTGCTGCACTCTCGTAACAGGTGGTCAGCCTGCCACGCAGTTTCCCCATGGAATGCAATGTAATCGGCCATAATCGGCACCCCAAAAAAATGCAGATTACCGACTGCTATAAAAACTTGAAATCGGCCCTAATTAATCGGCCATGCCGATTAATCGGTCGACCTCTAGTTTATACCCTCCTCTTCCTCCTCCTGGCCTGGTGCTACTGAGCTTCCTGGTCTGAACTTAATCGGATACTGGACCCTCTTCTCCTTTATTTGTCCTACTCTTCCTCTTCTTCAAAGGGGCCCTTTTTCAGGGTGTACTCCAGAAATAGTACCCTAATTTTGACCTCAGAAAACATTGTTTCACAGATTTCTTTCATTCATTATTTTCTGTTTTCTATCAGTTAATACTTTCTCTGTTCTCCATTCAATAGTTTATTATTCCTTTATTCAAAGGTTCTACTGTTCTGTTTTCCATTCTTCATTGAAGTTACTTGGCTTTCTTCAATGCCCAGATTCCTCTCTTATCTAAAGCGACTTCTCCCATTCCATCAAATGAACTCTTGCTCACAACAACACGCATACACACACACACACACACACACACACACACTTGAGTGTTATCTCTACCCTTATGATGCCCCTCCATTCCTAGAGGGGGGCTCTGGTCCTGTCCACAGCCTTTTTTAGGAGGTGCCCTTTCCTTGAGCAGCCCAAGTGGTCTGATGCCCTTTCATATTGGCTGTCTGCCTGACAAACATGCCTGTCTTTGTGTGCTCTATGGCACTTACCCTGCACCCTGTGCAAGGCTTTAATGCCAAAATGTGTTGGGTATGAACTTGAACTTTCATTTAGTTCCCAAGAGTGGCTATCCTTTGTCAGCTTATTGGACCTAGATATCTGAGGGACAAATGCCTTTTCAAAGGGCCTTTCACAAACATCACTGAGTTTGCAGACAGTTACAGTATAACTACACATCAATGGAGGCTGGTGGGAGGAGCGATAAGAGGACGGATCATTGTAATGGCTGGAATGGAATCAATGGAACGGTACCAAACACATCAAACACATGCAAACAACATGTTTGACTCTCTTCCATTGATTCCATTCCATTCCAGCCATTGAACCAACAGAGGAATGTTGCTGAGTTTATGAAGCTAACCGCTACCGTGTTCCACGCTACTGCGTTATATACATCTGACATCCATACGTCCTGTAAATTATATCATCGTGACCATGTCATCCTCACATACCAGCCTTCAAGGATCTCCTGTATCTATCAACTTGATGGTGGTGGAAAAGAGACCCATTTAATGTACAGTAGTGTCGTCAGATACATGGATGTAGGGGGAGACTGTGACAAAGTTTACTTTTTCTCAAACTGATAGTTTGTTGTTTGTTGAAAACCTACTACAACCACAGATTATCTAATTTCAGGCCTCCTCGACACCTTTTTCACATTTTGATCACGGAAGACTGATTTAAACTCTCATCGCTGCATTTTAGGCAGGTTGACGTTTATTGGTATGAATCTTGCCCTGTAGGCATAGCTGAGCGATTTCCACTAGATGGGGTTAGGCATAAGTTTAGCAGTGTGGTTAGGGTTAGGTTTAAAATCAGATTTGATGACTTTGTAGCTGTGCTAGCTAGTGACTACCCTGCAGAGCTGCCTCTAGTACATGAGTCATCTCAATAAATGCCACCTGAGCATTGTAGTACTGACAGAATGTCACTCTACGTTAATCTTTGGTACCCATATAGCCTGAAGACTGTGCCGCATGCTTGTTGGGTGTTTCTGCAGAGGGAGCGAGAGTAGGTAGAAGTTGTCTCTAATGACAGATCTAGGATCAGTCCATCCTATCCGTAACTCATATTCTATCCAAGCCTTAACCATCAAGATGATGGAACCGTATCTGACTCTGGATCAATAGTTAGGGCCGATTCCTACCGACTGTGTATATAGAGTGTCTGAAACGGGACACCCTATTGGCCAAGGGCCAAAGGTCTGGTGTTTATGGCTTCCTGAAAAGGTTGCTACCCCATTTTGAATTGTTAATAAGCAGAATCTGAGTATCATTTTTCACTCAGTCGTACCGGTCGTATCATCTGTCAAAGTGGTGTACTTTATTTTGGTGTTTTATCAAGGGCACTTTCCCTTTTAGAAGGAATACTTCATACCATCAACCATAATATACAATACAGTAGTCCTGGGCTAGTCTCATAATTGATTTTAATTTGAAGGTATTGGTTATATACACTACCGTTCAAAAGTTTGGAGTCACTTAGAAAGGTCCTTGTTTTTGAAAGAAAAGCAAATTTTTTGTCCATTAAAATAACATCAAATTGATCAGAAATACGGTGTAGACATTGTTAATGTTGTAAATGACAATTGTAGCTGGAAACAGCTGATTTTTAATGGAATATCTACATAGGCGTACAGAGGCCCATTATCAGCAACCATCACTCCTGTGTTCCAATGGCACGTTGTGTTAGCTAATCCAAGTTTATCATTATCAAAGGCTAATTGATCATTAGAAAACCCTTTTGCAATTATGTTAGCACAGCTGAAAACTGTTGTTTTGATTAAAGAAGCAATAAAACTGGCCTTCTTTAGACTAGTTGAGTATCTGGAGCATCAGCATTTGTGGGTTCGATTACTGGTTCAAAACTGGCCAGAAACAAAGAATTTCTTCAGAAACTCGTCAGTTTATTCTTATTCTGAGAAATGAAGGCTATTCCATGCGAGAAATTTCCAAGAAACTGAAGATCTCGAACAACGCTGTGTACTACTCCCTTCACAGAACAGTGCAAACTGGCTCTAACCAGAATAGAAAGAGGAGCGGGAGGCCCCGGTGCACAACTGAGCAAGAGGACAAGTACATTAGAGTGTCTAGTTTGAAAAACAGATGCCTCACAAGTCCTCAACTGGCAGCTTCATTAAATAGTACCCGCATAACACCAGTCTCAACATCAACAGTGAAGAGACGACTCACGGATGCTGGCCTTCTAGGCAGAGTCGCAAAGAAAAAGCCATATCAGACTGGCCAATAAAAATAAAAGACTAAGATGGGTAAAAGAACACAGACACTGGACAGAGGAACTCTGCCTAGAAGGCCAGCATCCCAGAGTCGCCTCTTCACTGTTGACGTTGAGACTGGTGTTTTGCAGGTACAATTTAATGAAGCTGCCAGTTGAGGACTTGTGAGGCATCTGTTGGCATGGTCACAGGTTTTGAGTTAATAGTGCATGCGCTGAAGTATGTTTGGAAGATAAAAAACTATGATTGATATATAAGATGGTTCAAATGTTTGCCCGCCATTACCCAAAAACTACAATCAGAACCTTACCTCCATCTAGTGGTCATTGGTTGAAACTGCTCACAGCCAGATATGATTGTATATGCATCTGTGTTTATTTATGTGAGTGAGTGTGCGTGCGTGTGTATGTGCATATATGAGTGTTTGTGTGCGCGCATGCGTGTGTTCATGTCTCTGTGAGTGTGCGCGTTTATTTATTTCTCTGTCTGTCTAGCTATCTGCACTGCAGGGCCACAGACCTGGTGGTGGTGTCTCTGTAGGAGAGCTGCCATCTGACGAGATCCATCGGCTGCAGCAGCAGAACAGCAGTCTGAGGGCTGTCATAGCCCAGATGAGGAGGGACATGGAGGATCTCAGCCAGCCTTCTCATCCTCCAGGACCCCCTGACACCTCCACCCAGATCCCTAAAGGACCTCTACCCCAGCTTCCAACACAGAGCTCAGCCAAGCCAACTGACAGCGCTGCACAGCCCAGCCTGGCAGGTATAAACACTATTTAACCCCTAGAAGCCCCAGACAGTCCTGGATCCACCCACACCTCAACCCCAACCTGTTGACAGTTCCCTAAAGCACCAGGCCAACAAGTGTCAGCACCAGCATGTCTCACTGCTTACTCTGTGTTGGCTCACACCAACACCCCTTCCCACCTGCACCACAAACAGATCTACTATGCGTGCATCCCTAACCCCATACATCCCTAGCCCCCATCCATTCACCTCCCACCACAAGAAACACCCGCACCCTACCAGAGCCTTAAAAGCACCCTATCACCATCACTACCCCATCATCCTGCTGGCCCCTAACTAGCTCAAAGCCCAGACCAACAGCTGTCAGCAGGTGTAGACACTAACCCGTCACACAGCCGACTGCAGACCTGTAAGGAGTGTATTAATGTCAACATTAAGTTAAAGTGTAATATCAGTTTTTATGGTTACGGTTACAGCTAGCTAGTAATGGACTGGCTGTGGAGGCATAACCCTCAACCTTTAGGAAATAGAGAAGGGTAGTAATATAATCACAACTCAGTCACACAAGTGTGTGTGTGTGTGTGTGTGTGTGTGTGTGTGTGTGTGTTTTTGTTTGTTTGTCAGTGGTAGGTACCCCAGAGTACACCCAGGCTCTAGAAGAGGAGGTAGCAGAACTGAAGGCCAGGTGTAGGCGCTTAGAGGACCAGCTAGAGTGCTCCACCAGACCCCAGAACACCGCCACGGTTACCCCGGCAACCACACTCGTCCCCATCGCCCCCGACAACGCATACCTCCAGAACCACATCCGCTCCCTCAACGAGACCATCGGTAGGACGACATTTCAATAATATACAATATAATGGTACTAGGACAGAGGTAATGGTATCACTTGTCACACCAAGTTCTAACCAGAGATCTGAGAGTGGTGGTTACTTGTTTCAGTCTACTGCTATGCTGAGAATGAAAATAAGTTTTATTTTCCATTCAACAATGATGATAGGAATTTGCCTTGGTGTTGAAATATAAAAAGCGACAACAACATAAAACTCATAGCCATTGTCTATGTAATGTTTACTGCAGGTGGCCAGCGAGTAGAGAAGGTGGCCAACACAGCAGCTCTGAGGAAACAGGAGGTCAGGGTAGCTCACCTGGAGGCTGCTCTGGCCTCGCTCACCAAACAGGTACTGACTCTCTCCATCCCAAATCCAGCCCTTCTGTCATTTAAACTGCAAGCACTGTTGTATTCAGGCAATGGTTGGTGGATTTCAAAACAGTATTAGTAGTCATTGTCCACCCGCAAGCCCCCTCTTTTTATCTCTCTTTCTCTCTCTCTCACTCTCGCTCTCTCTCCCCACAGTGCCACACCAAACAGATGGAGGGGGAGGAGCTGCGTCTGGAGCTAGCCAATCAGAAGAGGAGCTGGTCGTCTGAGGAGAGAGGACTACGTCAGCGTTTGGTTACCGTGGAGATGGAGCTGGAGGAAGTGAGGCGGGAGAAAGAGGAGTACCAGAAAGGAAGCATCCTCAACAACCTGGAAACTGTTGCCCTGGGCAACCAGGTAATGCCGAGTGACAGCTTGCCTCAAACCTAAGACTTTTAATCAACCCTAAACAAACAAAGACAGGAGACAATGAATGTAAATGGCAAAAAAAAATGTTTGCTGTTTTAGTTCAACATTACTGGAATCCTCTATCAGATAGCCCACAAATCACTTTCGTAACAATGACATTTGAGGTCAGGGTATTTGTCAGCTTATTATAACAGGCTTTGCACTGCCATTACACAAACTTTTGTTGTGACCAGGTGTCTGCACTGAAGATTGACATCGCCAGCAGAAGGGATCCCATTGTCTGTGAAGAGGTAAACCGTCTCAGAATGAATGACAAGACATAGAGCAGTGGTTCCCAAACTAGGGTTATGACCCCATGTGGCGTTGCCTGATAATTTTTTTAAATCCTGAAGAAAAATATATGTATAATTTTGTATAAAACTAAATGTATAATCGTATCGTTTTTGTATCTCGAAATCATTGTTATGTGATTAACCTTAAAAATCTAAATGAAAAATGATTAAAATCAAAAAGATTTTCAACCAGAGGGCACCCTTAGATCATGGGAAAGGGATGCACTTGTATTTTTATTTTATTTAACTTGACCGTTGCAGTGAGTCTATGTTCCATGGTTTTGCTGTGTCTGTTGTGTCCACTTGTCCATATTCATGTTGGAAACAAGCAGCCCTATGTTTTCACCCAGAATCACATTTGTTTATTTTTCAAACTATAGCACACAATATTTCACATGAAGCAGGTTTTTAAAGGACTAAAGAGTTTAGTGTGCTTCATGTTTTTCTTTTTGCCATGGAAAATATGGTACTGTATTATCGCGATAATGGTATCATGACAACCCTGGTCCATATACACCTTTCTTTCTCCCTATCCCTCTCTCCCTCCCTTCCTCCCTCCAGAGTGAAATGGTGAGGCAGCTCCAGGAGGAAAACCTGTGTTTGAGGCAACAGCAGCTGTCCCTGGGCCTGAGGCCTGGTGGGGCAGGCGGGTACGGGCCAGGGTGTGGGGGGGTACAGGGGGGTAAACTCAGTGCCCCTCTCAATGCCCGTCTCCTTCACTCCAAACTGAAGCAAGCAGTGCAGTGTATCGCCCGTCTGACCAGAGACAAACAGCAACTGATTGAGATGGGCAACAGGCTCCGGGCACAACTGACCGACGCTGGACTGGAGGGTAGGACTGACGCACAGGAGGCTGCTGAGGGGAGAACGGCTCATAGTAATGGCCGGAACAGAGCTAATGGAATGGAATCAAACACATGGAAACCATGTGTTTGATACCATTCCACTAATTCCACTCCAGCAATTACCAAGAGCCTGTTCTCCCCAATTAAGGTGCCACCAACCTCCTCTGGACTGACACTACTGTAGAAACACATACTAACAGCATTGCCATTCACAATACCATACCAGAGAATTAAAAGATACAACACTTTAGTTTACTCCAATTAGGGTAAGTATTGTAGGGTAGGATGGTTAGAGTAGGGAGGGAGTGTAGGGATGGGTAGGAATGGTTAGGGTAGGGATGGTTAGGGTAGGGATGGTAGGGTAGATAGGGTAAGGATGGTTGGGTAGGGCAGGGATGGTAGGGCAGGGATGGTTAGGGTAGGGATGGTTAGGGTAGGGATGGTAGGGTGGGGATGGTAGGGATGGTTAGGGTAGGGATGGTAGGTAGGTAGGGAGGGGATGGTAGGGATGGTTAGGGTAGGGATGGTAGGTAGGGAGGGGATGGTAGGGATGGTTAGGGATGGTAGGTAGGTAGGTAGGTAGGGAGGGGATGGTTAGGGTAGAGATGGTAGGGATGGTAGGTAGGGAGGGGAGGGATGGTTAGGGTAGAGATGGTAGGGATGGTAGGTAGGGAGGGTAGGGATGGTTAGGGTAGGGTAGGTAGGGAGGGGTAGGGTGTGTTAGGGTAGGGTAAGGATGGTAGGTAGGGAGGGGAGGGTAGGGAGGGGTAGGGTAGGGTTGGTAGGTAGGTAGGTAGGGGAGGGGTAGGGATGGTTAGGGTAGGGTAGGGTAGGTAGGTAGGGGAGGGTAGGGATGGTTAGGGTAGGGTAGGGGTGGTAGGTAGGTAGGGAGGTGAGGGTAGGGTAGGGATGGTAGGTAGGTAGGGAGGTGAGGGTAGGGTAGGGTAGGGATGGTTAGGGTAGGGATGGTAGGGAGGGGAGGATGGGGGGGAAAAGTATATAGGAAAAAGGTATAATAAGGGGGATTAGAAATAATGCAAACAATTAAATTGATAGAACCTACAATCTATCAGCAATATTAAAGCCAATCATATTGCAAATGGCAGCTAGGCTATATAGACCAGATAACACATTACCAATACTGCATGATGACAGCTTAATCCCCCAGACTATGAACCTATTTTTAACTAGTCCATGATAACAGTCTAATGTACTCTCATTTGATTAGCCATGTTATGATAACAGTATAATGTAAACTCATTCGAATTGGCTTTGCAGGGAAAGTGTAAACAGGAAGTCCAGCTGTGTTGTGATTGGTCCGGTGGTGTGGTAGTGTTTACAGGGACAGGAAGTATTCTCTGCCGTGTTGCTCTTCCACCCCGCCGGTCACCCTGATCCCTGCTGCCCCGCGGGATTATGGGGGATTCAGCAGAGATCACACGCAGCCCCAGGGGCCGGAGGAAAAACACAAACACCCTGGACACCTCTGCTCTCTCTCTCTCACACACACACACACCAATGGAGGCTGCTGATGGGAGGACGGCTCATAATAATGGCTGGAATGGAGTAAATGGAAAGGTAGCAAACACATTCACACTATTCCAGCCATTACACTACATTACACTCATTATTATGAGCCGTCCTCCCCCAGCAGCCTCCACTGACACACGCATACGTAGACACACTTCTCTCCTTGCTATTTTCTCACACTTATAACTCTCTCTTGTTATTCCTCTCTCTCTCTTTCAGTTCTCCAATCTGCTCCCAAAACCTCTCTAGCCCCAGTGTCTATGGAGCCAGAGAGAGACCCATCCAGAGACACCCAGCACCAGCAGGGTCGGCTTTCTGCCCTAGAACAACTGCAGTACCAGCTCACCACACAGGTCTGACCGCTTACCCCTTGATGTCAATGAGACAGTAGTGTGAAAGCTACATTGTCATATCTCAGGTTAGGACTGCAATGTAGATCCTCCAACTGCTCTTAAATTCAAGCAAAACTAAATTCATGCTCTTCAACCGATCGCTGCCCGTACCCGCCCGCCCGTCTAGCATCACTACTCTGGACGGTTCTGACTTAGAATATGTGGACAACTACAAATACCTAGGTGTCTGGTTAGACTGTAAACTCTCCTTCCAGACTCATATTAAGCACCCACTGGCTCCAGGTCATCTATAAGTCTTTGCTAGGTAAAGCCCCTCCTTATCTCAGCTCACTGGTCACCATAGCAGCATACACCCGTAGCACGCGCTCCAGCAGGTATATTTCACTGGTCACCCCCAAAGCCAATTCCTCCTTTGGCTGCCTTTCCTTCCAGTTCTCTGCTGCCAATGACTGGAATGAATTGCAAAAATCACTGAAGCTAGAGACTTATCTCCCTCACTAACTTTAAGCATCCGCTGTCAGAGCAGCTTACCGATCATTGCACCTGTACATAGCCCATCTGTAAATAGCCCACCCAACTACCTCATCCCCATATTATTATTTGTTTTGCTCCTTTGCACCCCAGTGTCTCTACTTGCACATTCATCTTCTGCACGTCTATCACTCCAGTGTTTAATTGCTAAATTGTAATTATTTCGCCACTATGGCCTATTTATTGCCTTACCTCCCTAATCTTACTACATTTGCACACACTGTATATAGACTTTTCCATTGTGTTATTGACTGAACGTTTGTTTATCCCATGTGTAACTCTGTGTTGTTTGTGTCGCACTGCTTTGCTCTATCTTGGCCAGGTCGCAGTTGTAAATGAGAACTTGTTCTCAACTGGTCATCCTGGTTAAATAAAGGTGGGGGGGGGGAAAAGATCAGTACTCTGTGTGACCATCAGAGGGAGCACCAGAGTAAACCATGATTCTCTTCAGGAGCTGCAGTATGCCCAGAGAGAGCAGAGAAAGGGGGCTCCTATCATTGTGAGGCCTCTCCTCTCAGAGAGCAAGAGTGGAGACAGAGACAGGGTCACCAACCCCTGGGGCCAGGGGCACAAGGACACAGACAGACATGAGGTAACAGTAATGTCTGTCTACAGTGTCAGATACCACCTGACCTGAGGACCAATACTGCAAGAGCTTGGCTTCTCAACTCACTTCAATATACAGAGTTGATGTCTGGCCATAAAGGCTTATCCCTCTGCCATTTTCTGGTTGCTAAAATTGTAATAGTTTGCCTAATTTCAGTTTATGTGACTAAACAATCAAGTATAGTGTAGAGAATCATTGTACCATCTAAACTGCTGTGAAATACACTGCTCAAAATAATAAAGGGAACACTTAAACAACACAATGTAACTCCAAGTCAATCACACTTCTGTGAAATCAAACTGTCCACTTAGAAAGCAACACTGATTGACAATAAATTTCACATGCTGTTGTGCAAATGGAATAGACAACAGGTGGAAATTATAGGCAATTAGCAAGACACCCCCAATAAAGGAGTGGTTCTGCAGGTGGGGACCACAGACCACTTCTCAGTTCCTATGCTTCCTGGCTGATGTTTTGGTCACTTTTGAATGCTGGCGGTGCTTTCACTCTAGTGGTAGCATGAGACGGAGTCTACAACCCACACAAGTGGCTCAGGTAGTGCAGCTCATCCAGGATGGCACATCAATGCGAGCTGTGGCAAGAAGGTTTGCTGTGTCTGTCAGCGTAGTGTCCAGAGCATGGAGGCGCTACCAGGAGACAGGCCAGTACATCAGGAGACGTGGAGGAGGCCGTAGGAGGGCAACAACCCAGCAGCAGGACTGCTACCTCCGCCTTTGTGCAAGGAGGAGCAGGAGAAGCACTGCCAGAGCCCTGCAAAATGACCTCCAGCAGGCCACAAATGTCCATGTGTCTGCTCAAACGGTCTGAGACAGACTCCATGAGGGTGGTATGAGGGCCCGACGTCCACAGGTGGGGGTTGTGCTTACAGCCCAACACCGTGCAGGACGTTTGGCATTTGCCAGAGAACACCAAGATTGGCAAATTCGCCACTGGCGCCCTGTGCTCTTCACAGATGAAAGCAGGTTCACACTGAGCACGTGACAGACGTGACAGAGTCTGGAAACGCCGTGGAGAACGTTCTGCTGCCTGCAACATCCTCCAGTATGACAGGTTTGGCGGTGGGTCAGTCATAGTATGGGGTGGCATTTTTTGGGGGGGCAGCCCTCCATGTGCTCGCCAGAGGTAGTCTGACTGCCATTAGGTACCGAGATGAGATCCTCAGACCCCTTGTGAGACCATATGCTGGTGTGGTTGGCCCTGGGTTCCTCCTAATGCAAGACAATGCTAGACCTCATGTGGCTGGAGTGTGTCAGCAGTTCCTGCAAGAGGAAGGCATTGATGCTATGGACTGGCCCACCCGTTCCCCAGACCTGAATCCAATTGAGCACATCTGGGACATCATGTCTCGCTCCATCCACCAACACCACGTTGCACCACAGACTGTCCAGGAGTTGGCGGATGCTTTAGTTCAGGTCTGAGAGGAGATCCCTCAGGAGACCATCCGCCACCTCATCAGGAGCATGCCCAGGCGTTGTAGGGAGGTCATACAGGCACGTGGAGGCCACACACACTACTGAGCCTCATTTTTACTTGTTTTAAGGACATTACATCAAAGTTGGATCAGCCTGTAGTGTGGTTTTCCACTTTAATTTTGAGTGTGACTCCAAATCCAGACCTCCATGGGTTGATAAATTGGATTTCCATTGATTATTTTTGTGTGATTTTGTTGTCAGCACATTCAACTATGTAAAGAAAAAAGTATTTAATAAGATTATTTCTTTCATTCAGATCTAGGATGTGTTGTTTAAGTGTTCCCTTTATTTTTTTGAGCAGTATATATTTTCAATAACCAAAAATGTATTTTCAGCTGCTTGATAGTAAAAGACGCAAAAATGAAACTTAAGAACGGGACGCATAGAAATAGTCACATAGAACATATCTGCTGCTTCTTAGACTTGCTTTCAATGAGAAAGACATGTGTTATAGATCTGTCAATGTGAATTTGGTCCATCCCCAAAAAGTTACATATTGCATTATTAACTATAGCAACAGAGGAAACATAGCACTGATATCATACTCAGTTTAAAAATTCGGTGCAAAATGTAATATTACTTAAACCTGAGTAAGAAGTTGTTAAGTAAAACAAAGACAGTGTCTTCACTTCTTCATCTTCTACCTTCTCTCCTCTTTCTCAGCGTCCTAGGACTAAAGAGAACACCCCTCCTATCAGCCAATCCCAGAGCTCCCTGCAGCTGGACCTCGGGTCACGATCCGCTTCCAGCCCGTCAGGTCCTCTACTGCTGTCGTCGGTGGCGACAGAGGGTTCACTAAGGGAGGTGTGGCAGATACTGGACAGAGGTCTCAGCCCCTCCATACTCACATCCCGGGAGAGCTGTTCTGAGAGAGGTGAGAGTTTACCTGGAGACAGTGAGGTTAAGGTATTTGTCTAATTACTTGTCAGCGCTGTCCTTTCTTTCTTTCTTTCTTTCTTTTTTTCTTTCTTTCTTTCTTTCTTTCTTTCTTTCTTTCTTTCTCCCTCCTCTGTGAGTCACACCATTATAAACCAACTGGAGTGTCTGCATTCTATTGGCCATTTAGCACTTAGCGGAGTACCTGGTACAGGAAGTCCAGTATCACTCTTTCATGACACACACACACACCAAGGTTAGCTACATCTGCCAAGTCACTACAGTACATCGGAATGTATTATCTAGGCCTCAGACCGAAAGGCTATTTGTATGAGATGATGATAATAGTGTTTATCATTTCACCTGGCTGAGGTTTAAGTAAAGACAGAGTTGCAGTCTGGCCACAGAGGAGGAGTGAGGTTTCCCAACTGGTGGCCTTGTATCTGTCCCAAATAGCACCCTTTATCCTAGTGCACTACTTTTGGCCCTGGACAAAATGAGTGCACTGCATGGGGAATAGGGTGCCATTTGGGACATACCCTTGAGTCTGGGGCCAGATCACAGCGGTGACAGGGTGAAGGCTCTGACCAGGGACTCTGTTCTAGACTGGGAACAGTTTCTCAATCAGTGGACAGGGGAGCCACTCATGGGTTAGGTCTGGCTCTGTTGACACTGGTGTTGTTTGCAGAGCCCAGGGCACTGGCCAGGCTTGGCTGGTACCAACACAGCCACCGCCTGCTAGAAGAAGTGCTGACTGATAGCCTGGATCTATTGCTGCGTGTTCGTATGTGTCTTGCCACTGCAACAGGTCACAGACAGTAGTGAAGGTCATCCAACACTGTGTCCATCTTTCAGATTAGATTTAGAACAGAGGCATTGCCTCACCGTTGGCCCAGCAGTAGACTGCCAAGGGTTTCCACATTATACTGAGTAAACGTTGAGAAGAACACACACACACAGGGCTCTCACGTGTGAGGAGAATGGAGCTGGGGGGGCATGCAACAAG
The DNA here is from genome assembly GCF_901001165.1 of Salmo trutta. Classification (NCBI taxonomy): domain Eukaryota; kingdom Metazoa; phylum Chordata; class Actinopteri; order Salmoniformes; family Salmonidae; genus Salmo; species Salmo trutta. The sequence goes on along the minus strand of NC_042966.1, from coordinate 23,540,611 downwards.
TGTATACCATCAGAGACTTCAACAAAGAGGGTTGTGGTATATACCAATTGCATAATTGCTGGGTAAATGATAGAGGAAAGCAATCTTTAGACGCATTGGTAAAGATAGGCAATCTTTAGCCGCATTGGTAAAGATAAGCAATGCCAATAAAGGTGTCCAAGTTGAATTTTATTACGAACACATACTTACTTAATATTTAGTACTCTGTCAGGAGAGGGGATAATGGTAACCATGGTGTTGTACAGTAGTATAGATAATGGAGATGTTGGTGCAATAAGCCTCTGCCTCTCTGTGTCTCTGTGTGGTGGAGAGAGATTCAGATAGGCACAATGTGAGCTCTGTCTCTAGGCAGCCATGCAGGCGCTCTGCACCGCAGTCACTTTCGGTGGCAGTCCCTTAGGCCTCATCCTCGCAGATGCTTTCAGTGCTGCCCGGTACATTGTATTCAACCTCAAATACCTTGCAGGGGGTTGGATTTCACAGCCAGCAGGCTTTTCATTGCTAACATTTTGAAAGGCGTCTCAGGTTGGAAATAATGTCCTTGACCAGGCAGCACTGAGTGAGTGTGTCTGTGTTTCTCTGTGGGAATAAGCCCTCATTCACTGTCTGTTTGGAACTGAGGGAGACAGGCACTGTACTGCAACACACAGTCTCACTCACTGTCTCATTCTGCCCATGAAACAACCTTTTACAAGGCTGGAATTGAATTTCTACACATCTGCACCCAGGTGATGGTGAGCTGAATGAGCCCAGCCCTGGGGCCCAGGCAGGGGGGGTGAAGGGGTGCAGAGCACCTGTCCTGGAGAGGATGAAACCAGCCAGGCCGTCTGCCACCGCCAGGAAGACCAAGACTAGTGTGAGGGGGGGCAAGATCAGGAACTACAATATCAAAGACTGATGGAGACTTTCTGGTAGGCTAACAGAATTCAACACAGTTGGTAACTGTTGGTACCTGGTACCAAATGTTGCCTTGTGGTGCTTGATTTAACAAATACCAACATACTTAGTAGGTAGAAATGACAAGTAAATACCTAGTCATTTCTGTACTGTAAACTAGAGTGTTACTATAATATCAGAGGCTGGTGCAGAAGGTAATAGATATTGTGTGGGTGGTGCCAGGCTGGTTCTGCTCTAGCCAGGCTAGTTTGTCTTGGCATGGCCACCAGGGGAGTGGTGCTGACAGCAGATCCAGTCTGGCACCCAGATTAGGTAGATAGTAACTATCTGCTCAGGCCAGGGGGAACCACTTGGCCTTACACCTCAGGAAAGAGAGGATTCATTGAAGTTCGTACTGTGCTTCCTTTTACTGATGCTCACACTGAAAAGCACAATTTTGTACCTTCTCATGTTTTTCTCTCATCATGACAAATCAACTGTTAGGTGCTCTTGTTGTACGGGTCCTGAACAGGCCTTCTTATCTGTGTTGATTTTATACCAAATCATGAAGTTGTGATTTTTCCAATAAAACATTAATTCAATTTTTTTATTTTTAGAAATGTTTCCTTTATTGAAAAAGTGTTACACCAAACCAGAATTGTTACAAATCTGACCTTGAAAAGGGATCTTATGAAATATGATTGTTAACACATTATGTACATATTTCTACAGGTTATCTTGATTAGAAGTTAGGTTAGTAAATAAGTACAGTCCAAGATACTGACAGAACAGTACAAATTAAGTAGTAGTTTTTCTCGACATCATGCCATTCTCCACATGCCATCTTCACCATTGAACTCTAGTAACCCCAACAGTCAGGCAGCATTTCTGATTACATCACCATTCTTGCTGCCCTGGCAACAAGCTCCTCCCATCACTGTCATCACATCACCCTATCTCCTAGCAACACCCTCACATCCACGCTGATTGGAGGTGCCCACACACCCCTGCTCTGTGATTGGTTCATTTTCACGTTTGTAAAATATCACAACTGATCACAGCTGGCACGATTTGGGTGTGTGCTACCTGGTTTGTCAGCCTGACTGTACATTCACCATAATAACCTATTTCAGGTGTGTTATGGTTGCTCCTCAAGTTCAACCTACAGAAGAAATGCCTACTGACTGAGTTTGGGTAAAATACCCATTAATAATATATACAAATATACATGAATAAGCACAAACTATTTTATAAACTATAAAATAAGTATTTAGTTGTTTATTAACATTTATACTCATAAGCATTACAATTCATGAACATTTACATGTTTTATGTATAACGCATTTCTAAGTAATTATAAACATTTTATAATGACTTATTGGTGGAAGTTATTATAAAGTATTACCAAACCTCTTGTTAAACAATATAAAAGACTGAATACTTGGGTGCAATAAAATAAATGATTATCTTTCTATACATGCAAAACAATGGATATAAAATATTTCAATGATAAAAAAAATAAGTTATGGATGACTCCTTCAATTCGTACAGGTGATCGAACACATGCATTGATAGATATATCATTTCCACAACGTCAACCACAGGTGACCATGCAGTTCATAGAAATTATATTCAACATAGTATTGGCCTAATCTGCACTAGTAGATTACCAAATGCGTTACACATGCTGTAAAGAATACATTCATTCATTATTAATGTGTTAGGGGGAAATATTTACCTTGTGTAGGCTAAATCCACCATGATTTAATGGTATATCCATCTCCAATAAATTGCATTGTCAAAAATCATACATTTGTGAATAAAAAGGGGAAAAATCTAATTGATCAAGATTGTCAAATGTGTTTCCCAAAGTCCATGGACTATTGCATGTGTCCTCCTTTCTGCAAGATTTCGAAATGAGTTATTGTTCAATCAGTGTGAAATCTGAACACAGCTCAGACCTGTAAGTCATGGTTCTGCGCTTTGAACTTGAGTGATGAACTTGGACTTGGCTTTGGGCTTTATCAATATAACGGGGCGGGGGAAACTGAGCTAGACTTGCACATAGGATACATCCAATGTACTACAGTAACCTTTCCATCGCTTTCTTCCGTTTTTTTCCGAAACTACAGCGTTCAGCGAATCACCCCATCACTGGCTGAGACTGTGAGCCCTGCCTCTTTTCTCATTGGACTGGACAGCCCAGCCAAGCTGTCAGCCCATGTGGCGTGGCCGGGGAGAGCATGTCAGACATTTAAATTAAATAGAGAAAGGGAATCAAAGAAGCGAGAGAAATTGGAAGGGCTAGGCAGGGAACGGGAAGAGCTCGCGATTCCTCCCGAACAACTGTAGCACGGGCACATCACAGGCAAGCGCGCTCTCATCTACCGAAGATAAGGAAATATCGAGGGGATTTTTGCTAACCGTTTCTTTACTAACATTTCTCTCCATTTTTAGTGGTTTCTACAGATATTAAAACACCTAACTACAGGTAAGCTGTTCTGATATTGCTAGACTAGCAATGTTATAGCTTCTTCATCAGGTTAGCCGGTGAGACGTTCCCTTATCATGATGACCGGCGTCGTAGCAATAAACATAAACGAACTCAAAATGGATTTCCTCGATATCGGCTGGCTTGATTTTTTTTATCACTACACTTTCTCGTTACAATGTTAATGCATTTTAATAAGAGGTAACGTTACATCAGCTAGCTGACGTATTCTCAGAAATGGTGCCATTTAGCTAAGCTAGGTAACGTAAAGATGTTGGTCGCCTTCCCCTGCTTAGACGTTGTTTCCACTAACCAATGGTTGCGTGCTACGTCATCGGCCGTGTACTGGACTGAAAGGCCGCTGTATGTTGCGGTTAGCTGCTACGTCAAATACCTAAACAAGCGTTTTAAAATCTGCCAGGCGTCAGCAAGGCCTGGGCAGAGGAACACGCTCATGGATTCAGGCGCAATTTCAATAGTGATGCCTGCCGCTGCTAAGGCTAGCAGTTGAGTTGCTATATGGTCATCACTACCTGGATGCCAACACGTTTTAATCATCTACTACTATTCACTGATGCCCTGGCATTTATGGGTGATTATGCTGGCTAGTTATCCGTGTGTGGCGTGCTTGTGTCCCTGGTCTAGATTTGGGAGTAGCAGGAGATAATCGAGCGTAGTTTAAGTATTGACCTATAGGGCCCAGGAACAATGGTTTGATTAGCTATGTCTACATAAAAGGGTAATTCATAATTAAATTCATTTAGTTTTTTTGTGTGTTGATGCCTGGGATAGTATTGAATTGGATGCCTCTCCTTTTGAGAGCCTTTTTTCTGGTGCTACTCTTTCTGATATATTTTTGGTTACATTTTCTGCATGGCTAGTAGGAGGTGAGCATGATGCACTTTGCGCATCCTCTTAGTGTAATTGCAAGACAGTCATTGGATGAGTCATATTGCACAACTCATCCCTGTATCAGTGTCTCTGAATACAATCACTTTCACTGTCGTTCAGCCACTGTCACCTGAACTTCACTTAAAGGAAACTTTGAGTGGATTTATCTTTTGGTATTTGTTTTAATTAGTCCATATCTTAAACTTGATTGCTGAATTGCAAAACATTTTAGGACTGTATCAACAGTGGACTAATGAAACCACAAATACCAAAATATAGTTTTTGAGTGGTATTTTCCTTGAATATTTCATATAGGCCTTGGCTAGTCCAAAGGGTTTAGCATGAATCTGAGGTTTTGTGCCTAAGACTTGGAAAAGAGAGCACCTAATCTAACTAGAGTATAGCCTGCACCCCTCAAACTAAACTCCAGACCTTGAAGCCGGTTCCACTGCATTTTTTTCATAGTTCCCCTCTAATCAGGGACTGCTTTAGACCTGGGACAGTAGGTGCTTACAAATAATTATCAGGTAGAACAGAAAACCAGCAGTCTCTGGACTTCGTGGGCTAAGAGCTGAATACCCCTGGCTTAGCCAGACTAGTATCGCATTACAAATGGACATCAATGTTTGGTGAGCCTACCCATCCCAGCACCAGCCAGGACCCTAGCTCTCTTTATACCAGGGCTCTCCAACCCTGTTCCTGGAGAGCTACCATCCTGTAAATGTTCACTGCAACCCTAATCTAGCACACCTGACTGTAATAATTATCTGGTTGATAAGCGGAATCAGGTTCGTTCCAACTGGAGTTAGATTGAACACCTACAGGAGGTTAGCTCTACAGGAACAAGGTATAGTCTCCCTGAGTGAAGGGGCTGGTGGTTTTTTGCCTACTTGACAGGCATGTAATCGAGGCACAGGATGAAATGTCCTGGCTTCTAGAGATGGATGTAGTCTTTAACTTCAGCGGAATTTGTCATACATCATGTTATTGCTATGTATAACAAATCCAGGTACTTTTCAGGTGTTTTAGTAACTATGTGACAAGTTGAGCCAAGTCAATTACCAGTATGTTCTATTTGAGGCAGGTGAAACTATGCTACCCTGGTGTATGGCTTAGATTTGAACAGGTTTTTTTATATTTTATTATAGATTGTCAATCATCCATACAGTTTCATTGTAATCTGTACAAGAACACCATTATTCTCTTCCTGTACAGATGTTGGTCTGTAGCATGTCACTCCCTCATAGGTTGAGTTATTATATTACACAAAATGGCTGTGGAGGACAGCGGGAGCACCGACAGACTGAGTGAGTGGGGGAGAGACGGATGCACCAAGAGACGCAGAGAGAAACACACAGGAAGGCTGTGTGCTTTGTCATCCATGGCATGGTGTCACTGTACAGTAGTTGTCATTGTGTTGCATAAGTAGATATCCAACACATGTAATCAATCAAGGCCCTGCCTTACTGTGATGAGATTCAGGTCAGGTAGATGATAATCCACCTTAATCCCTGTAGGTTTACTAGGCTACTTTACTAACGTGCTCCCACCCAGCCCTCTATGGCCAGGCAGGGTGATACTCCATAGGCGGAAGAGTGGAGGGTGATTCTCATGAAACTGGCTCTTGACCAAAATAATTCCTCTTGGATCACTAAGATTAGATCTGTGTTTTTCTATTTCATAATCATGTTTATTTTTCATCTCCGAAATCTGCTTATTATTACTGTAATCCACCAATATTTCGGAAATATTAAGAAAAATGTCATTTATACTTTAGTAATTTTGGCTTAATCTGATAGTGCCTTTTTTTCTTTATGCTTTAAGTACATTGAATGTGGTTTATACCCCCATATTTCTTGACCACTCCTACTTAATCACATAACTGACGTTTTACAAAAAATCTGTACAAAAGGTGTGAGCAGTGGTTCTAGTAAATCATTACAGTTACCAGCACAGCACACCAATCGACTATACATTACAATTAATGTATCATTACCGAAAGGAAGGTTCTCATTACCAAAACTGACCTAAAAATGATGTCGTAGTGAGAAATGTGTGTTTTGGTAATGAGAGCCCCTTAGCGCAATCTGCAAGTAATAGGAGATGGCAAACAATTGACCACATCACAAAAGCCCATTCATGCCTCCCAAGTTGGTAAGGTAATGGTTCTCTACGTTATTTACAATTTGAGCTTTTTTGTAATTTTGGTAATTAGAAGGTCAAGTGTTGTAAAGAGGGTGTTTGAGAATAAGATCCTCATTCTGAAGGCATATAAATGAAGAGATTAAATTAATTTGTGCTCATCTAAAGACGATGATGATCTAGATGCCTCGTGAATGAAACTTTAATTCTTTTTTTTTTTACAGCAACTTGAAAAAGTGTTAGGGTGATGAAAAACATGTTCACAGATGGTGTTTTTGTGTAATAAATATTATTGTTTAATGTAAACTTCAACTAGTATACAATTTGTGTAAATTCGGCTTTTCTAATGTCAAATTGTATAAATTGACCTGAGGATTTAATCTGGACACATTTTAGTAATGAGAATTTAGTGTGAAAATGTACAAAATTCAGGTGAAAAAGTAATACAAAAACAAGACACTGTGCCATAAATGAGGCATCTTAGTCTTCAGATTGATACTTAACCATGATGCATCTGCAACAATCATCTAACTCAATTTTCTCCTGCCATGGTTAACAAAATAACTGCTTTGATGAAATCACTTGTTACTAGTATCACTGTGACTGTTATTTAGATTGCAGCCTATTAGTGAGAAGGTTGCTTCTCTGTACTCTCACTAATTCAACTGTTTTCCAAGCCACTGTATCTACAGCTTCTCTTTAGCCTTCTCTCCTCTTTTGGATTTTGAACAGCATTCTGTCTATTAAAAATAAATAAAAGTAATACAATAACGAGGCTATATACAGGGGGTACCGAGTCAATGTTCGGGGGTTACAGGTTAGTCGAGGTAATTTGTACATGTAGGTAGGGGTAAAGTGACTATGCATAGATAATAAACAGCAAGTAGCAGCAGTGTAAAAACAAAGGGGGGGGGGGGGGGGGGGTGTCAATGTAAATAGTCCGGGTGGCCATTTGATGAATTGTTCAGCAGTCTTATGGCTTAGGTAGAAGCTGTTAGGACCCTTTTGGTCCTAGTACAGACAGTGATGGATAACTAGCAATTAAAGTGGCCCTGACCTGGCTGGTTTTATGATGGTTTTATGTCTCTGTAATACAGGCAATAAAAGTCTAAAACTGTTACAGCAGCAGCATCTGTTCTCACTTTTCAGTCTCTCTCTGAGGTGTGAGAGTTTAGGACTCAGTGCTTTGGCAAGAGTTGTATAGGTTCCAATGCAATGTAGTTCTCAGCCCTGTGTGTGTCCATTTGGGCTGCCCTTCGAAAACCAAGATGAGGATTTTAACCGGTCAACTATTTTCTGAAGAGAATGGCTTAGGCTAGGCCTAGTTGTTTTCATTTTATTCCTTCCTAAACAATTGATGGTTGTGTGCTATGACATCCTGATACTCTTACAGATGCATGGCCACTGCTCACAGGAAGGTGACTTCTCAGCCAATAACAGTACCAGATGTGCAGGCGTTTGTTCCAAGGCAGCACTAACAAACATAATCTAGGCCTGAAATGACACAACCTTTCTTTCCGTGTGTACTATATACTTTCGAGTTAGACAGGTTTGTATTTATCCTTGGCTAGGCATTCAGACTTTAGTCTTCTCCTAGCTAGGTATTTACTTGTAGAATGTAGGTGAATAATGCAAGTGACTTCAATGGCTGATTTCTCTGAACAGGGGAAACCCCCCTCCCCTCCCCCACCAGATTCATAGTGAATACATTACGAAGGATGAAGAAGCAATGGGTGTACTCCAAGCAGCAGCTCCATACTAGTCAACATGGAGAACTGATGCTGTATACTGGTTGTTGCGGTGGGATTGGCGTGGGGGCGTCCGTGGGTGGCTTTTGATCATTTTATTGGATTCCTCATGTCTTACTCATTGTTATGAAGATTTATGGCCCAAATCCGATGTTATGTATTATATTTATTGAAGATTATATGAATCGTATACAATAAAGGGCCAATTTGGGTGCTTCAAATTATATTTCAACAAAGTAATGTTTCAGGAATGCTAATTTTATGTTTCTAACTACAAAAACAATTTCAGAACAATCTGAGATGGTGGGGGACATGGAATGACCCTACTGTATGTTATATAGTACGCTGTGTTATTGGGAAGGTGGGTCATGGAATGACCCTACTGTATGTTATATGGTACGCTGTGTTATTGGGAAGGTGGGGGTCATGGAATGACCCTACTGTATGTTATATGGTACGCTGTGTTATTGGGAAGGTGGGTCATGGAATGACCCTACTGTATGTTATATGGTACGCTGTGTTATTGGGAAGGTGGGGGTCATGGAATGACCCTACTGTATGTTATATGGTACGCTGTGTTATTGGGAAGGTGGGGGACTCTCAGTTCCATTCAAATATAGTTTGTTGAGTTATCAGGGAATGTAGCTATGCTTCAGTGGATGGACACACTGGCTAAAGAACTCACTGGGCTCTGTATTCAGATGCTGCAGACAGTGAGTGTTAACGTAGTTAACCAATTAAGAGTGGTGATGTAGGCCCACACTGGCTCACTGTCCAATGGGCTAACTTTAAATCTGTAAGGTGTTCTTCAATGTTGGTCCTATGCACCCATAGGGTGTGCACTGTGCAGGCTTTTGTGCTATCCCAGTTAACAAACCTATAGCCTTCTAGCCTATGAAGTGTGTGGTAATTTGAATTCATGCGGACCAGAACAAAAGCCCTGTAGCTTTCCAGGGTTGAAGAGCGAGGAGTGCTGTAACACTCCTATTAGGGGGTCATCGGTACTGTAGGGGCTCGGTTCCACCAGCTGTATTGTGTCGGTGACCCTGCCCTGTGTGAGGGCGCTAACAGTAGGCTGCTGTGTGTTCAACTAGGGAACCGTTAGCTACAACTTGGAGTAGAGCGCTTCACTGCATCACTCAGTGAACTGGGATAAACTGATTGGCCCCTGCCGTGTCATTGGTTGGCTGGCCTGCACGGAATGGCCTGACCCAGGAAGGAAGGTTCTGGGCTGGATGATGAGTTCACTCTCACACTACTGTTCTTGCACTGTGACTGCACACAAACATGAACACACACACACACTGAGTACCTCCTCTGCTTCTCTTCTTAAGCAGATACAGATATCTGTTTCCCAGCCCAGTCTGCTGTCGCCTGAGGTGATCTGGCTGGTTGACCTAGAAAGCACCTTTTTATAATGCTGCGCTGAACATGACTTTGTGCTAAAGAGGCTTTCAGGGCTCGTTTCCACAGACCCACTCAGTGCTGCCTGTTCAAGCAGTCAATCTATTGTTGTCAGTGTGAGACTCCTTGCAGGGGGTGAGGGAGTTCAGTCACAAGCTACTGTCTGTCAGAGCGTGGCTGCAAGCAATGAAATGTTTCTGTGGGGAATGAATTCTCCCATAGGGTCGTTTTTGTCTAGACTTTTATGTCTCCCCCCCCTCTCTCTCTCTTTCTTAATTTCTCTGAATTATTTAGTTCTCCTTTTCTCTCCCCTACTTGGAGTTCACAATTTTCTCAGGCTGTAGTTTTCTGATCATTTGTGACACTGCTGCCATCGTGCACCAGTTATTATTTATGCACATTACTGTAGTTTCTTAAACAAAGGTTAAAGGAAATGAACCTCTAACTTGGATTGTGACAATACCAGTAGCCTAAATCCAAGCTTTTAAATTAAAAAAATATATATATATATTTTTCCATGGCAACAAAAAAAACACAAAGCAGACCAAAAATCTTTTTCAAATATTGTGTGCTATAGCTTGGAAAATAAACAAATGTGACTGGGTGACAGTGTTGTTTTTGGTTCCCCGAAAATGCTAATTCACTATTTACACGCAGAAGTGTTACATATTGCCTGCACATAGGCAAGGAATCAGAAAGATCAGCACTGCACTTGTTTGTATTTTTGTTGCGGTCAGTCAAATAAATTCTCAGAGAAGGCTCATCTAGCCTGACTGCCATAGTCTTCACATCAAACAATGGGGAGGAACCAGAAATATCAGTTTTTAGACTACTGGAAATCTTTGTAGTTTCACTTAAATAAATAAATAAAATCAACCTACCCTATTGGGAAACCTCAGAGAATGCTCAACTTCCGTGACTGCTTAGTTCACTTGCCCCAGGCAATAGAGCAACCCTTTATGTCAATCCCTGCTTCTAAGTATCGTCATACTGGTATCTTCTCTTCTACATCTAACCCAATCTCTCGCTCTTCTCCTCCCACAGTAGCCCTTTTATTCCCAGGATGGAGGAGATTGTTGTAGCCGGGATATCGGGCCGGCTTCCTGAGTCAAACAACCTCGAGGAATTCTGGGAGAACCTCTTCAATGGGGTTGACATGGTAACAGAAGATGACCGAAGGTGGAAGCCAGGTGAGCCCCCGTGACCTTTCCATGACCTGGATGTGATTATGACCCATAAACATCAGACGTGTTGCTGTTTTTATTTGATTTTTTGCACTCTGAAAGGACTCACAACAAGCTTTGAAAATCTGACTGACATACAAGCTACCTTGCATCAGAGTGTAATCTACACCGTAAATTGATGAGTAGCTCATATCATAAATTGGGTTGCAGATTTGAACCAAAACATACATTGTAGATGTAATGGCTGTCTTCGTGAAGAGAGGACCAAGGCGCAGCGGGTTGCGTGCTCATCGTTATATTTATTTTAATAAAGACTGAACACGGAAAAACAAAGAAACGACGACAGGAAACAGTTTAGCAGGCTATACACATAACAGCAGTGCTAAAGACAACTACCCACAATTAACAAACAAAACACATCCCTATATATAGGACTCTCAATCAAAGGCAACTACAAACACCTGCCTTCAATTGAGAGTCCAACACCCAATTACCTAACATAGAAATACTAAACTAGAAAGAACATAGAAATACAAAAACGTATAACATAACCCGGAAATAATAAATCAAACACCCTTCTAAACAAACCACCACCCCAAACCACATAAAACAAATACCCTCTGCCACGTCCTGACCAAACTACAATCACATATAACCCCTATACTGGTCAGGACGTGACAGTAGACCAATATTTAATTCGAACATCTGCCATAAATGATGTGGGTGTGCTGCATAGTCATGGAATGTTACATCAACCACATGATAGGAAATACCTCCCTTCCCTTGACCAAAGACCTGCTTAGCTGTACCTTTCTTTTGCATCACCATCAATGTGGGCAGGTTAATGAGTAAAATGCTGAATGCTTCCTCTAGTCTTTACTGGCCCATTTGTCAGATAGATAGATAGAGAGATATATTACTCAGCAAAAAAATAAACGTCCCTTTTTCAGGACCCTGTCCTTCAAAGATAATTTGTAAAAATCCAAATAACTTCACAGATCTTCATTGTAAAGGGTAAACACTGTTTCCCATGCTTGGTCAATGAACCATAAACAGTTAAGGAACATGCACCTGTGGAATGGTCGTTAAGACACTAACAGCTTACATATGGTAGGCAATTAAGGTCACAGTTATGAAAACTTAGGACACTAAAGAGGCCTTTCTACTGACTCTGAAAAACACTAAAAGAAAGATGCCCAGGGTCCCTGCTCACCTGCGTGAACATGCCTTAGGCATGCTGCAAGGACGCATGAGGACTGCGGATGTGGCTAGGGCAATAAATTGCAATGTCCGTACTGTGAGACGCCTAAGACAGCGCTACAGGGAGACAGGACGGACAGCTGCACAGAATCGGTACATCCAAACATCAGACCTGCGAGACAGGTACAGGATGGCAACAACAACTGCCCGAGTTACACCAGGAACGCACAATCCCTCCATCAGTGCTCAGAATGTCCACAATTGGCTGAGAGAGGCTGGACTGAGGGCTTGTAGGCCTGTTGTAAGGCAGGGCCTCACTGGCAACAACGTCGCCTATGGGCACAAACCCACCATCGCTGGACCAGACAGAACTGGCAAAAAGTGCTCTTCTTTGAGGAGTTACAGTTTTGTCTCACCAGGGTTGAAGGTCGTATTCGCGTTTATCGTCGAAGGAATGAGCGTTATACTGAGGCCTGTACTCTGGAGCGGGATCGATTTTGGAGGTGGAGGGTCCGTCATGGTCTGGGGTGGTGTGTCACAGCATCACCGGACTGAGCTTGTTGTCATTGCAGGCAATCTCAACGCTGTGCGTTCCAGGGAAGATGACCTCCCTCGTGTGGTACACTTCTGCAGGCTCATCCTGACATGACCCTCCAGCATGACAATGCCACCAGCCATACTGCTCGTTCTGTGCATGATTTCCTGCAAGACAGGAATGTCAGTGTTCTGCCATGGCCAGCGAAGAGCCCGGATCTCTATCCCATTGAGCACGTCTGGGACCTGTTGGATTGGAGGGTGAGGGATAGGGCCTTTCGTCCGGGAACTTGCAGGTGCCTTGGTGGAAGAGTGGATATTTACACATGTTAAGTTTGCTGAAAATAAACGCAGTTGACAGTGAGGGGATGTTTCTTTTTTTGCTGAGTTATATACACCTAGATGGTTGGGGGGGGGTGCTGTGTTGATGCCACCATGCCGCCACCTTCCTAATGTTGAGTTGCACCCCCCCCCCCCCCCCCCCCCCCTTTGCCCTCAGAACAGCCTCAATTCATCGGGGCATGTACTCTACAGGGTGTCAAAAGGGTTCCACAGGGATGCTGGCCAATGTTGAGTCTTATGCTTCCCCACAGTTGTCAAGTTGGCTAGATGTCCTTTGGTTGGTGGACCAGGAAACTGTTGAGCATGAAAAACCCAGCAGCGTTGCAGTTCTTGACATAAACCAGTGCGCCTGGAACCTACTTCCATACCCCTGTTCAAAGGCACTTCAATCTTTTGTCTTGCCCATTCACCCTCTGAATAGCACACATGCACAATCCATGTCTCAAGGCTTAAAAATCCTTCTTTAACCCGTCTCCTCCCCTTCATCTACACTGATTGAAGTGGATTTAACAAGTGGCATCAATAGGGCATCATAGTTTTCACCTGGGTTCATCTTGTCATGGAAAGAGCAGGTGTCCTTCATGTTTTCTATACTCTGTATCATTTTTGATTATGTGAGCTAAACAAAAAATATATAACATTTAAAAATATTTTTTTATAACTAATGTTCTTGTCCCCACTACAACAAAAACATACTTAAATACTTTTAATATTGTCAATTTATTTGAAATACTGTGGAATTCCATTCATTCCTATGGAGGACTGCTCCCACTATGGAGTGCCAATATGGCTGACCGGTGGCTTCAAAGCCTCTCAATGGCCAATACATAGCATCAGCAATCCAGATGCTACACGCATCATTAATCACTACCCAGTAACCCACATGAACCCAAACGAGTGCTGGTAGCCGTTAGCTGTACGACGAGCCTCTGAGGTGTAAGAGGTGCTCTGTAGTCGCTGAAGGTGTCATGTCAGTCTGCTCTGCTTGCCGTTGCTTTTCACCACCTGGCTGAGGAGCTGGGCTGTTGGCACTGCTACTCCTTGGCTTGTCTTGCTTAGCTTCTCTCTCTCCTTCCTCTTTTTATTTCTCCTACTCGTTCTGGCTCTAATTCACTCCGTTTTGTTTTCTTGCTCGGTCTCTCTTTCTGCTTTTCTCCTCATATTTTTCTTCTTAGCCCCGTCTCACCTTCCTAGCTGTCTCTCTCTCTCTTACTCCCTCATTTGCTTGGTTTCTCTCTCTCCTCTGTTTCCTCTCTGTGAATAGCACCTCTCATCAGTCAGTGCCTGGCAACCAGCTAAAGCTCGCATTCATGTACTAAAAGGCTCCGGGCGAACGGCGCCCCTAAGACCACACACCACAGGAGAGGTGGGAAAAGCAGGGATAGAGGGAGGGAGGAGAGAAAAGGAATAGAGAAAAGAAGAGGGGAAGGGGATAGGAAAGGAGTGGAGAAAAGAAGAGGGGAAGGGGATAGGAAAGGAGTGGAGAAAAGAAGAGGGGAAGGGGATAGGAAAGGAGTGGAGAAAATAAGGGAGGAGAGGAAAGGCCCTTGTTTGCTGTCTGCATAGAATTACTGAGAGGAAGGAATAGTCCTGCTTTAGATTGTGTAAAATGATTACATGAATTAATATGTTCACTATTACATTAATGGGGAAATGATTCAGGTTATCCAGTCAGCGACTACAGGTAGAACACACGCTGTCTGGGGAAACCCAGTTATCCGGTTATTTATCCCTCAATGCACATGTCATTCCCAGGTCTGTACGGTCTTCCAAAGAGGAACGGCAAGCTGAAGGACATCAGCCGGTTCGACGCTGCGTTCTTCGGGGTCCACCCCAAACAGGCCCACACCATGGACCCCCAGCTACGCCTCATGCTGGAGATCGCCTACGAAGCCATTGTAGATGGAGGTGAGGAGAGGGGTGATGAGGGGTGGGTGGATGAGTAGATTTTATTTGGGAAAACTGTAAAGATACCAAGTCAAATGTATTTGTTTATTTGGATCCCAATTAGCTGTTCCTATCACAACAGCTACTCTTCCTGTCGTCCACACATTTAGATTAGATTACCCACATGTCACAAAGTTAATGTTTTAACGTTTATAGACCTGTGTGAGATTCATTGGTGTAATGTGTGTACAGGTCTGAATCCGACGGAGCTGCGTGGCAGCAGGACAGGCGTCTACATCGGGGTGAGCGGCTCGGAGGCGGGCGAGGCCTTCAGCAGAGACCCTGAGGAGTTGCTAGGATACAGCATGACGGGCTGCCAGCGTGCCATGTTCGCAAACCGACTCTCCTATTTCTTTGACTTCAACGGTATGATCTCATCTAACACGGCAGTGGGTTCTCTCATGCTGTTCTGTCACATGGTATCAATTGTCTTAATCTATCCCTAACTCTACAGTCTCCTGTGTTTTGTCTCCTCTCTCTGTCCCTCCAGGCCCCAGCACAGCCATCGACACCGCCTGCTCCTCCAGCCTACTGGCTCTGGAGAATGCCTTCAACGCCATTCGCCACGGCCACTGTGATGCCGCCCTGGTGGGCGGGGTCAACCTGCTGCTCAAGCCAAACACCTCTGTGCAGTTCATGAAGCTGGGCATGCTCAGTCCGGAAGGAACCTGCAAGTCCTTTGACTCCTCAGGTAAGGGAGGGAGAGACCTGGATTGTGTTCAGAAAATCGCAATGTACAGAACTAAATGTTGAAGATAAAATGCTTCTCATGCTGAAAGCACACCCACATACAGCTGCAATATTTCCTGGTCCGACCCTGAAACCACATTAACGTTACTTCCTGGTGCGCTCCACTCTGTGTTCCCCCAGGAAACGGGTACTGCCGTTCGGAGGCTGCGGTGGCGGTACTGTTGACCAGACGTTCCATGGCTAAGAGGGTGTATGCCACGATACTCAACGCTGGTAACAACACTGACGGATACAAGGAGCAGGGTGAGCCAACACCCCATTTATATAACACAGCACGGAGGGTACCTGCCCTGTCTGGAATGAAACCCTAGGCATAGCCCCTATCCCCAAGGCACTGAGGCAGACCTCACAAACCTAGGATTGTTTCCTGGTCTGATATCTCCTACCCCTTAACTTTCCCCAGATCTATAAGGATTTGATGACTAAGCAACATGGTTATGTTTCTGTATAACCCTCTGGTAGGTTACGTACAATGTCCACTATATTTCTCACACCAACGTGTGGCCTGGCTTGTGTCCTGTAAATGCCAAGCAGTAGCCCAGTAGAAACTTTATTTTTGTGGAGAAACAATTCAGTTGCATTTCCCATAATCTTTTGGCCTATTGCCCAATAGGTTGTGAGGCCTCACTGACCCACTATGACGCACCTCTTGGAGAAATAACACCACTTTTGAAGTCTCTAATCAATGCAACAGGCCCGCTACACTAGACGCGTAACTTAGATCTAACGTGAGGCACTCCTATTCATGTAAACGAAGCCTGGGCGTACGCAGCATGGCTCCATGAGAGGCTTGTGTTACTCAGCGTGAAATTACACTCTGGTTCTATTTTCAAGAATTTGACGCGTGACTCACGCCCGAGAACACTTGATAAATTGGTGGCTTTGCTCACGCTGGCAAAAAGTTCCACGTTGAGTGTGGCAGCTAAAAACCTAGTGTTTTCCTGACGCCCCAGTGTAAATCCCCTGTCATCTGTGTTTGTGGTGTAATCTAGCTGATGCCCAGCCAGTGCCAGCTCCAACTCTTTTTGAAATATAGACCTATTAATGTGGTGTAATCGACACACACACACTAACCTTTCCCCCAATCCCTCCTCACACACTTAGCACTGCAGGCATGTGTTTATATGCGACCTAGCTGAAGAGGGGACACATTCTCTGGAGTGGAACACACACACGCTTTCAACATTTTAGGGTGTTCAATACCACACTTCGCCCCCATGCCCCCTCCCTCTGCTCTGCCCAATTTGTCTGTCTTTGTCACACACCACAATAAACACACTCCCAGACTGGTGATCCAGTCACAGCATACCAGCCTGCATACCAGCCTGCAGTATTTACCAGTCAATTTGAAGTGGATGACTCTTGGATGATTAAGGTACAAGGGCACCATGAGCTAATGGCCCCGTAAACAGTGACATGGCTCTTAGCCGCTCCGGGGTGACGTTTCCCAAGGTACAGATCTAGGATCAGTTTTCCCTCCATCACCCCTAGCCTTTACCATTAGTGTGGAAAATGCTAAACTGACTCGAGATCAGCATCCAGGGACAACCTTACCCTTTACCGCTCTTAGCCACTCGTGGTACTGCACGTCAGTGACATTCGTTATACCAAATTACCTAAAAGTCCTCTGAATGGCTACAAAATAGTTGTTTAAATGAAGTAATGTATTGATTGGTGTGTTCTTCCCAGGTGTGACGTTCCCCTCGGGTGAGATGCAGCAGCGGCTGGTACGTTCTCTCTACCAGGAGGTCAACATCACACCTGACCAGGTGGAGTACATTGAGGCCCACGGCACCGGGACCAAGGTGAACACACACACACACACTCCTATCTATATACACACACAACACTTGATTCATTGTTGTTGGATCATATCACCACCACACCCAGTAATGTTCTGTGGAAGGTGTTCTGTCACATTCCTCCGCCTGATACATCTGGTTCCCTCAGTATTTGTTTCCCCTGGTGACTTCCGTCTTTTCTCCTCCCAGGTCGGTGACCCGCAGGAAGTGAATGGCATTGTCAGTGTGTTCTGTCATTCAAAGCGTGACCCACTGCTCATTGGCTCCACCAAGTCCAACATGGGCCATCCAGAGCCTGCCTCTGGCCTGGCTGCACTGGCCAAGGTAAGAACTGGAATGGTCTGGGCTACCTCTGTACAGGACAAAAGTGTTCTGAAGTCCCAATATGTGCAGGCAAGCCCAGCACTAACACACTTTTCTTTCCGTCTCTCTCCTCCCCCTCCATATTTTTCTCCCTTTCTCTCTCTCCCAGGTTGTGTTGTCTCTGGAGCGAGGTGTGTGGGCTCCCAACATCCACTATAACAGCCCCAACACCGACATACCTGCCCTTAGTGACGGCCGCCTCCGCGTCGTCAACGAGCCCATACCAGTCCGCGGCGGCATCGTTGGCATCAACTCTTTCGGATTTGGCGGCTCTAACGTTCACGTGATCCTCCGCCCCCCTGGTTTCAACACACCAAAAAGCTTTAAAGTGCCCCCCAAGACCCCCTCTGTGTCCTCTCAAGTACCCAGGCTCCTCCAGGCCTGCGGCCGCACAGAGGAGGCTGTCTCCGCCCTCCTCAGCAAGGGGAAGGAACACTCGAGCGACGACAACTTCCTGTGTCTGCTGAACGAGGTGTCCGGGGTACCCACGGCGGGGATGCCCTACAGGGGCTACACTTTGATTGGCTCCAAGGATGATGTCACAGAGGTGCAGAAGACTGAGGCCACGCCCAGACCGTTGTGGTACATCTGCTCAGGTAAGAGAGAGGAGTTTCTCTAAGCCTCAGCCTAATGGTTAGTGTTAGGATTGGGGGCAAAGATCATGTGATCCAGGATATGTGGTTAAGTGTAACTTCTACCTCGAATGATGAAAGCAGTGGTTTAGGAGAAAGGTGTGTGTTAACACTTGTGTATCTCTCAGGTATGGGCACCCAATGGGGTGGGATGGGCCGCAGTCTGATGCAGCTACCAGAGTTCAGGGAGTCCATCTTGCGTTCGGACGTAGCATTGAAGGACACGGGGATGTGTGTGTCCAGTCTGCTCATGGAGGCAGACGAGAGCACCTTCGAGGACACCGTCCAAGCCTTCGTAGGCCTTGCCGCCATACAGGTACAGCAGGGCAGCCATCTTAACTAAGGGCAAATCACAATTTTTTGAGGGTAGGACACCATTTTAACTAAGATTGGGGGGCACTGAAACCAAAAGGCTATGGAAATAGGACTGTATTCTCTGTTATTTGCACAGACAAAAAGCACACAATGCCTCTGACATATCAAAGGCAATCATGAAGATGACCATTTTAAGATGGTCCTGTATGGCTCTGTTGGTAGAGCATGTGTAAAAATGTATCCGCGCATGACTGTAAGTCGCTTGGGATAAAAGCGTCTGCTAAAAGGCATATAATATTTATATTATTGTAGAATGCTCATAAAAGTAACTGCTGTCTGTCTGTCCCCCTCTCAGATCGCCCAGATTGACCTGCTCCAGAAGCTGGGTCTGCAGCCGGATGGCATTGTGGGCCACAGTGTGGGAGAGCTAGCCTGTGGCTACGCAGATGGATCCCTCAGTCACAGTGAGGCTATCCTGGCAGCCTACTGGAGAGGGAGGTCCATCAAGGAGGCTAACCTGCCCCCCGGGGGCATGGCTGCAGTCGGTAAGGACCAAAAAGAGAGGTTTTTGTTTTGAATTGCCTCCCGGTACTCTACCCTGCACCTTAGACTGTTGCCCTATGTACATACAGCCATTGAACACTGGTTGCTTTAATCATGTTTCCATTTCACCCACTTTATATGTATATACTGTATTCTAGCCATGGCTCAGCTTATGTAACTTTTTGTATTTCTAACTGTTCATCTTTATTGCTAGGTATTACTGCACTGTTGGATCTAGAAACTCAAGCATTTTGCTGCACCTGAGATAACATCTGTGTATCTACCAATAAACTTTGATTTGGATTAATTTGTGTTGTGCTCGCTGATCTACTTTTTTTCTCTCCCTCCCCCACCCTCCTCTCTCTCTCTCAGGACTGACATGGGCAGAGTGTAAGGCTCAGTGTCCTCAGGGTGTGGTTCCAGCCTGTCACAATGCTGAAGACACCGTCACCATCTCTGGCCCTGCGGTAACACATTTTGGTTCAAATCCTTGCATCTATCAATAGCTTTATGCGCTATTTTTAAATACCCTTTTTTTTATACTAAACTATTTAGACCAATTCTGTCTGTAAGCTACATTTTGTCCTGTAAAAGCCTGAAACTGACATGGTGCTCTTCTGTATGCAGGAGGCAGTGAGTAAGTTTGTAGCAGAGCTGAAGGAGAGTGGTGTGTTTGCCAAGGAGGTTCGTAGTGCTGGTGTAGCCTTCCATTCTTACTACATGGCCTCCATTGCTCCTGCCCTGTTGGCTGCTCTCAAGAGGGTAAGACAACATTTGACTGTGTGGCTCAGTCCAAAACCTAACTTTAAAAAAAAAATAACTTTTCAATTCAGAAAAGGAATTGAAACTAAATGCATGAATTTAAAAAACAGACTGCTTTCTACCTGCCTGGGAATTAAATTTCAAGTCACCTGCCAAATATACTGAATCCCCATCTCCACTCTCTTTGTAGGTGATCAAGGAGCCGAAGCAGAGGTCTGCCAGGTGGATCAGTACATCTATCCCCCAGAAGGACTGGGACAGCTCGCTGGCTCTGTACTCCTCAGCAGATTACCATTGTAATAACCTGGTCAGCCCTGTCCTCTTCCAGGAGGGCCTGAGCCTGGTGCCTGATAATGCTGTGGTGGTGGAGATAGCACCACACGCTCTGCTGCAGGTTAGTATACACACAATGTAGAAACACACACACACACAAACATAGGATGGCCTGATAAGACTGTGACAATCTTCTCCTCTCAAAAACACACACACACACCGTCTGACAAAAATGCAGCATATTTGTCATCATTACTGTGTGAAACCTTGCTCTGTCTCCCCCTGCAGGCGATCCTGAAGCGTAGCCTGAAGCCCACGTGTTCCATCCTGCCCCTGATGAGGAGAGGCCACGCCAACAACCTGGAGTTCTTCCTCTCTCACATCGGCAAGGTCTACATGAACGGGTCAGTACCTGCTGCTGACACGCCACGCCTCTGATGTCATCATTATGCAACTGATTCTATTCTAACCTACTTAAACACACAGCTTTAACTGGTGTTGTGCATATTATTTTCCCAATACTGCAAGATGGCCTTCACACCTTACTTTGCCATTCTTTTACCCTTATAAACTCTGTTAGCCCCTAGTACAAGCTAAAACATGCATGTCAAAAAGCTAGATTTGGGTCAGATGTCTCAATACCAAGCATCTCTCCTTTGTGTCCAGGATCAACGTGGACAGTAAGCAGCTGTACCCATGTGTGGAGTACCCGGTGCCCGTGGGCACCCCTCTGATCTCCCCCCTGGTGCAGTGGGACCACTCCCAGACCTGGGATGTACCCAAGGCTGAGGACTTCCCTGCTGGTTCTGGAGGGTCCACCTCAGCTACCATCTATAACATTGGTGAGAGACATACAGTACCGGTCAAATGTTTGGACACACAGAATTACTGAGACAGCCCATGACACCTACTCATTCAAGGGTTTTTCTTTATTTTTACTGTTTTCTACATTGTAGAATAATAGTGACGACATCAAAACTATGAAATAACACATGGAATCATGTAGTAACCAAAAGTGTTAAACAAATCAAAATATCTTTTATATTTGAGATTCTTCAATGTAGCCACACTTTGCCTTGGTGACAGCTTTGCACACTCTTGGCACACCGATACAGTATAGACACAGAATACACACAACCACACAGACAATAACGTAGTTGATCTCCTCTCCCCCCAGACATGAACCCAGAGTCTCCAGACTACTATATGATTGGCCACTGCATCGACGGGCGTGTCCTGTACCCGGCGACGGGTTATCTGGTACTGGCCTGGAGGACCCTGATGAGGAGCCTCGGCATTGTCATGGAAACCACCCCTGTCACCTTCGAGGACGTCACCATCCACAGGGCCACCATCTTACCCAAGACCGGTGAGGGAGGGACGGATGGTGAAGGGAGGGGAAGAGTTTGATCATTGGTTGTCTGTCGCCTCAAGGGTGTCTATTTGGGTTGTCAGTCTTTTACTGTGGTACATTTATGACCTTTCTTCAATGTGCTTTGTCTCGCTCCCTTTTCTCTCTTACACCTTCCCCTCTTCTCGCTGTCAGGTTCAGTCCAGTTGGAGGTGCGGCTCATGCCCGCCACCAGTCGATTTGAGGTCTCTGAGAATGGCAACCTGGCTGTCAGTGGTACGCATACTTTATACTCTCCTATAAGCATCCGAGATAAATGTTTGATATGTAAAGGATTGTTTCTATGTGCTCTGTTACATGGTAATAGCTAGTGTATATAGACTCATTCAATCTGTTACATATTATAAACTGAGCCCTGAATGCTGATTGGCTGACAGCCGTGGTATATCAGACTGTACCATGGGTATGACTATTTATTTTTTTACTGTTCTAATTACATTGGTAACCAGTTTATAATAGCAATAAGGCACCTCTGGGGTTTGTGGTATATTGCCAATATACCACGGCTAAGGACTGTGTCCAGGCACTCCGCGTTGCGTCGTGCTTCAGAACAGCTCTTAGCCGTGGTATATTGGCCATTTACCACACCCCCTCTGGCCTTATTGCTTAAATAGCAACTAGTGTATACAACCATTCAAGGTCTATGACATAGTAATACATACTATAAACTCTACATGCTTTCTCCTTGGTCCTCCTCAGTCAGTCACCTATCCCATACTTCTCTCTGTCTGTGCAGGCAAGGTGAGCATTCTGGAGGACGCTGCTCTGGACTCATTCCACTCTGAGATTGGTAAGCCTGTCACCGGGGACAATGGTGACCCCAAACTGCGCCTGACAGCCCATGACATCTACAAGGAGCTCCGTCTCCGTGGTTATGACTACGGCAAGACTTTCCAGGGCATCCTGGAGTCCAACAATGCAGGTGTGTGTGTGTGTGTGTGTGTAAGGAAAAAGTTAAACCATTGTGAACCTCTTTATGAAGTAGCCTACTTAATACTGGGTAGCAACTAAGGTGGCTAGTTGTAGATTGTACTACAAGTTATTTTCCTCAGTTATTGGTTGACTGGTTTCCCTCTGACCCTGCTCTATCCTTGTCTCTGGCTGTAGGTGACAGTGGGAAGCTGCAGTGGACGGGTAACTGGGTGACCTTCCTGGACACCATGCTGCAGATGATCGTGGTTGGCCTATCAGGACGCAGCCTTCGCCTGCCAACGCGGATCCGCTCTGTGTGTGTCGACCCCACCGTCCACCAGGAGAGGGTCACTGAATACGGAGAGGGTAACAAAGGTATTGAAATAAAACATGTACACAGGCCCACTACAAACACACACACTACTCACTTAAGGATGCCGTTACATTTATTTGACTGTTTTTCTACCTTCTCTCCATCACCTAGCCGTGGTCGTCCACGTCAACCGTTGCCTTGACAACATCGTTGCGGGCGGAGTGCAGATCTGTGGTCTCCACGCCACGGTGGCACCGCGTCGCCAACAGCAACAGAGCCCGCCCACCCTGGAGGAGTTTTTGTTTGTGCCCTACCTAGAGACAGAATGCCTGTCAGCCAATGAGAAGCTGGGAGACCAGCTCAAGAACTGCAAAGGTTAGAGTTCATGTTTGTTGGCTACCTTTATCATCCAAACAGTGGGAAGTCATTTTGCTTTCAGATTCAATGTTTAAAATCACAGTTAACGTTTTTTAATAATAGGTAGCAATCTCTTTGTATTCTCTCTTTCTACAACACATTCACATTTTGTTAGTCTAAAAAGGCCATAGTACTAAATTGATTACCCTCTGTCTGACCCTTGGTTCATGCATCTCTCCAGGTCTGATCCACAAGCTGCAGAAGAAGCTGGCTCCTCAGGGCGTTAAGCTCTCCATCCCTGGTCTAGAGGGGGTGTCTGATCCTGCTGTCCCCAGCCCTGAGTCCGCTGAGCCTGGCTTGCTGCGGCTGCTGTCCCTGCTTTGTGGTCTAGAGCTGAACGGTAACCTGCGGTCAGAGCTGGAGCAGACTGTTGAGAAGGAGAGGAGTTGTCTCCTCCAGGACCCCCTGCTACATGGCCTACTGGATGGCCCAGCCCTCAGACACTGTTTGGACACAGCCCTGGAGAACACTACCCCCGGGAAGATCAAAGTCCTGGAGGTGAGAACAAAGATGTGATACAGCAGTGGTCATGAGCGCTCTCTCTCTCTCTCTCGCCCTCCTCTCTAACCCCTGCTCTGTCTCGCCCCACCTTAGGCCCTCTCCAACGACGGCCATCTTTTCTCCCGAGCCGTGCCCCTCCTTAACATCCAGCCCATGCTCCGCCTCGACTACGTCGCCACTGCCACTACCCTCGACCTCCTGACCCCCCACCAGACCACCCTGGATGCCATAGGGGTCACCTCAGCCCAGTGGGACCCCCAGCAGAGCCCTGTGCCCGGGGGTGCGGTCGGTGGGGCCGACCTGGTGGTGTGTAACCACGCCTGGGGTCCCCTGGGGGCCGGGGCTGAGGTGTTGGTGGGGAACCTGGCCTCGGGGGCCAAGGAGGGGGGCTTTGTGATGCTCCACACCCTGCTGAAGGGAGAGACGCTGGGGGAGATGGTGGCATTCCTCACCTCCAAGGACAGCCAGAACAACCAGCAGAGACTGCTCTCCCAGGTCAGTTACACTGCAGTGGAAAACTGATACCCAGATGAATCCTTAGCCCCCAGCTTCCCTTCAGATATTAAAGCAGGGCCACACGTTACGCTATTAGCTTCAGTCAGTGTTTAGTGAGTGAGGATACATAAACTGGCCATACATATAGTCTCATTTGTGACAACATTTTATTACCTATGATGTCTAATCCTGTTATTGTTCTCTTCTCTAGACTGAGTGGGAGAAAGCCTTCTCTGATGCGTCTCTCAACTTGGTGGCTGTCAGGAAGTCATTTTATGGCTCTGCCTTATTCCTGTGTCGCCGTCGGTTACCCAGCAAACTGCCCATCTTCCTGCCTGTGGACAGCATGGACTACCAGTGGGTGGACACACTCAAGGTGAGGGAAATGTCTGTCTGTGTTAATAACTCCTTAATAAGTGCTTATAAGCCCTTATAACTCTCTCTTCCCCCCCAGGCGACGTTGGCTGAGCCATCAGACTCTCCGGTCTGGCTGACTGCTACCCAGGGCCACTCTGGGGTGGTGGGCATGGTCAACTGTCTACGCCAGGAGCCCGGGGGCAGCCGCATACGGTGAGACTAAGGCCTGGTCTGAAAAAAAACCTTGGCCCTCCCTCTTCCCCTTGACACTTGATCTGAAAGGATTGGATTGGTATTAGCATGTTTAAAAGCACAGATGTGTGTATATATTATAAAAGTAATTGCTCCATCTTGCTCTCGGATAGGCTGTGAATCATACAGTGAGTCAGACTAATGCTGTACTTCTCTCTCTTCTCTCTCTCCAGGTGTGCATTTGTGTCCAACCTGTGTGAGTCTTTTGCGGCGCCCACCCTGCAGCCTGCCCATAATTCCATGCGGTCTGTGCTGGAGGGAGACCTGTGTATGAACGTGTTCAGGGATGGACACTGGGGAGTGTTCAGACACCAGCTCATCTCTCAGGGTACGACAACCACACCACCATCTCCCCTCTCTCTTGTTCTTGCTCTTGCTCTAGCGAGATCTCAAAAGTTACACCCAATGAGAAATCTTGAGAGAACTTTCACACGTTCAGTCATTGCATAGGAGCTTGATGATAAAATTGCAGTGGAAAAAAAAAAATTGCTTCCCTAATGATAAACACTAAAATAGCTGATAGTCACAGACTAGCCCTAGGCTCAAGAATATGCTGATTTAAAATGTTCATCTTGGACAATAATGGATTCCTAATCTTCTGTTGATCATGCTACAAAGCTTAATACCTCGCTCTCCCTTTCTCGCTCTCTCCTCAGATCTGAGTGAGGAGTTGACCGAGCAGGCTTACATTAACGTGTTGACCCGTGGTGACCTCTCCTCGCTGCGTTGGATCGCCTCGCCCCTCCGCCATTTTGTGGCGAGCAGCCCCCATGTGCAGCTGTGTCGCGTCTACTACAGCTCCCTCAACTTCAGAGACATCATGCTGGCCACCGGGAAACTGCCACCGGACGCCATCCCAGGTAAAGAACACACAAACACACACACACACACACACACACACACACACACACACACACACACAGAGATGCATACAGACATGTCCTCTAGGAAACTGCCTCTGAGGCTATACCAGTAATGAACACTCATGCACTCTCTCTCTTTTACTTACACACATCTGATTTCCCTCTGTAGGTGACCTGGCCCTACAGCAGTGCATGTTGGGTATGGAGTTCTCGGGTCGTGACCCCAGCGGTCGGCGTGTGATGGGGCTGCTGCCTGCTAAAGGCCTGGCCACCTGCGTTGACGCTGACACACGCTTCCTCTGGGACATCCCAGATGGCTGGTAAAACAATGCGACTACCCCAAATCACACCCTATTCCCTACATTATGTAGTGCATTTGAGTAAAAGTGCTGGTCTACGATCAGTTTTGCCTTTCAAAATAATAATGAATAAAAGGGGGGAACTGATCCTAGATCAGCATTCCTATACTTTGTGAATACAGGCCCAGAGCCACAAACGACCTCGTAGGGAGACACTGTTTTGGGATCTTGACTAACAGACTGAGGGGTATGTCCACTCAGGGGCGTACTACAAACCAGGATCAATGAGTTAGCCGGCTAACTTTTATAAACAACCAGAAATAACTATTAAAGCTAAACTTATTTATGTGTGTTTGGTTGTTGTCGATTAGACCATGCCCATTTCAAGTGGATACTTCGGGGGGAAAAGTTAAGTTATTTCAGAATATTTCTGTAAGTTAGATCCTGCTTTGTAGTATTCCCCTTTGTTGACGTCTAGCTTTATGACTTAGTTATTGTTGTAAGTAACTTATGTTCTCTCTCTCTAGGACCCTGGAGCAGGCAGCGTCGGTGCCGGTGGTCTATGCCACAGCCTACTATTCCCTGGTGGTCCGAGGCAGGCTCCGCCCAGGGGAGAGTGTTCTCATCCACTCAGGGTCAGGGGGCGTCGGCCAGGCTGCCATCGCCATTGCACTCAGCCAGCGCTGTAGGGTCTTCACTACGGTTGGTGAGTACCAGAGACCTGTAGGTACACACACACACTTGGCCTGTTAATGTCAGAATTGTCAGTGCATTTAGCCATAGATGTCTCTCTGTAACCCGTGTTTTGTGTTGTCTCAGGTTCAGCAGAGAAGCGTGCCTACCTACAGGAGCGTTTCCCCCAGCTCACCTCTGAGTCCTTTGCCAACTCTAGAGACGCCACCTTCGAACAGCACGTCCTGCTAAACACACAGGGAAAAGGTCAGACACACTTTAAATATCAGCTCCTATCCAAACTTGCCTCACTCAAACACACGAAACATGCCAACTATCCAACATGATACACCTCTCACACTCACTCACATGTTCTTGTGTATCCTGTCTGTAGGAGTGGATATGGTGTTGAACTCCCTGGCTGAGGAGAAGCTTCAGGCCAGTCTTCGCTGTCTGGCTCGACACGGACGCTTCCTGGAGATCGGCAAATACGACCTGTCCAACAACTCCCCTCTGGGTCAGTACACAGCACTGCAACTGCTCTCCGTGGCAGCCATTTTGTGTCCGACTCACTATGCCGCTGCAGCTGTTCTAATGTCTGACATGAGTCCCTGTTTCCCTCAGGTATGGCTCTCTTCCTGAAGAACGTGGCGTTCCACGGGATCCTATTGGACGCCCTGTTTGAGGAGGGGAACAGGGAGTGGGAGGAGGTGTCCCAGCTGCTGAAGCGGGGCATTGAGGGAGGTGTAGTCAAGCCACTGAGGACTACGGTGTTTGAGAGAGACCAGGTGGAGGAGGCTTTCAGATACATGGCCCAGGGAAAACACATCGGCAAAGTCCTGCTGCAGGTCACTTACTCAACAACTCCCCTTCTTTCATATTCATTCACGCGTTATTTTTCTCCCTCACAAAACACAGCTTTTATTATTTCCTCAACTCTCTCTTTTAGTCCGGTCCATTTATCATAACACTGTTATTACCACTTATTATACTCTTGATACATGCCGGTTTATTACAGTCCACTCGGTGTGTGTTGGGTCTGATGTGGTGGCAGGTAGGCTAGCGGTTAAGAGCGTTGGGAAACTAACCGAAAGCTTGCTGGTTGAAAAATCTAGGCAAGGCACCTAACCTCTAATTGTCTGCTAAAATGTAATTGTGTGTCTCTCTAGGTGCGTTCAGAGGAGAAAGGTGGTGGTACTCAGGCGGTGGGCTCGCCCCTCTCCCTCCCCGCCATCTGCCGCACCTTCTGCCCTGCTTCCCACTCTTACATCATCACCGGGGGACTGGGCGGCTTCGGCTTGGAGCTTGCTCATTGGCTGACGGAGAGAGGCGCCCGCAAACTGGTGCTCACCTCCAGATCGGGCATCCGCAACGGTAAGAGACAATAACTCAGAACTTTGAGTTGTACTTGCACATTTTTACATGTGCTGTATTGTAGCACACCAGCAAAGCCATTGTGTTCTTACATTAGCTGCACACTTGTTGTTTGTGACAGTCCAGTCACTTTTGTTTTTGTCGGTTCACGTTGCTAGGTTACCAGGCGAAGCGCGTGCGTGAGTGGCAGGGGATGGGTGTACAGGTGCTGGTGTCCACCAGTGATGTCAGCACCCTGGAGGGGGCGGAGCGACTCATCAACGAGGCCTGCAGGCTGGGGCCTGTGGGAGGAGTCTTCCACCTCGCCATGGTAATGCCCCCCCCCCCCCCCCCACCTGTACACGGTTGCTTTTTGTTTTCACCTGTCCCCCTCTCAACTCGCATACCTCACCTGTCCTCCTCTCAACTCGCATACCTCACCTGTCCTCCTCTCAACTCGCATACCTCACCTGTCCCCCTCTCAACTCGCATACCTCACCTGTCTTTTTGTCCTGTCTGTATGTACCAGGTGCTGAAGGATGGCATGCTGGAGAATCTGACTCCTCAGCTGTTCCTGGATGTCAACAAACCCAAATACAACGGAACCCTCCACCTGGACAGGTTAGATGATACACACAGGCATAGCAGTTAGCCTAGAGATCACTCCTCCTGGTGCTTCTGTAGTTCTGCTGAGATTTACCAGTCTTTCCATTAGAAGGATCTGTCAGTATCCAATGTTTTGGAGGAATGGAAAATCCAAAAGCAGTCTGAGGTAATCAAAGGTTTCCTTCCTCTCTCCCTCTTTCTCAGGGTGACCAGGAAGCTGTGTCCAGACCTCAGCTACTTTGTAGCCTTCTCCTCTGTGAGCTGCGGCCGCGGCAACGCCGGCCAGAGTAACTACGGTTACGCCAATTCCGCCATGGAGCGTGTGTGCGAGCAGCGACGCCACGATGGCCTGCCCGGATTGGCCGTCCAGTGGGGCGCCATCGGCGACGTGGGCGTTGTCCTGGAGACCATGGGCGGTAACGACGTGGTGGTGGGCGGGACTCTCCCGCAGCGCATCACTTCCTGTCTGGAGGTGCTGGACCGTTTCCTGTGCGAGCGGCGTCCGGTGATGTCGAGCTTCGTGCTGGCAGAGAGGAGCGTGGTGAAGAGCAATGGAACAGGACAGAGAGACCTGGTGGAGGCTGTCGCTCATATACTGGGTAGACCCCTCATCACCCATACACCTCCATATAACTAACCCTATAACAAACCCCAGACAGACCTGAGGGGTGTACTAGAAAGCAGGATCAAGGAGTACGCCAGCTAACCTTGATTAGTTTAAAATGAGCATGATCTAATTGACTGAACAACAAAAACACATTTGTATGTCAGTTTAGCTTTCTTGATGAAGCAGAAAATAAGTAGGGTTTTTTTCTGGTTGTTTATCCAAGGTAGCTGGCTCACTCCTAGATCCTGCTTTGTAGTATATCCCCCTAGTGGAGGCTGTGGCTCACATACTAGGTCAGACTAGAGGAAGAGAGGGATGTCCCTCATCAGCATGTAACCAGCTCTAGATTCTTCCTGAAGTTACCCCATCACAGCTGATGGGTGGGCTGCTGTTGTGTTTATATCAATAGATTTGAAGCTGGTTTGGGTGTTTTCATTCCCTGTCCCCTCTAACCTTTTCAGGTGTGCGTGATGTCAGCAGCCTAAACGCTGACGCCTCATTGGCTGATCTGGGTCTGGACTCTCTGATGGGCGTGGAGGTGCGTCAGACACTGGAGCGCGATTATGACATTGTCATGGCAATGAGGGAGATCCGACAGCTCACCATCAACAAGCTCCGAGAGCTGTCCAGGCAACCGGTGGGAACAACAGGTGTGTGTGTACACTAACACTGTAAGCAATAATGACTGTATAGTTAGGAAGCGTGTGTGTCATGGACTTATGTGTTCTCTCCCTCTCTCTCTCTCCCTCTCTCTTTCTCCATCTCTCCAGAGTCCTGTCAGTCTCCAGTGAAGAAGGGAGGAGTGCGTTCTCTGTTGGAGTCGGACCTCAGTTTGATGCTGGTCAACCCAGACGGTCCCACGGTCTCACGTCTCAATGAGGTGCAGAGTGCTGAGCGCCCGCTGTTCCTGGTCCACCCTATAGAGGGCTCCATCGCTGCCTTCCACACACTCACCGCCAAGCTCAGTGTGCCCTGCTACGGCCTGCAGTGCACTAAAGGTACACACACGGGAACAAACACACACACGGGAACAAACACACACACACACACACACACACACGCACAGGAACAAACACACACACGCACACACACAGGAACAAACACACACACACACACACAGGAACAAACACACACACACAGGAACAAACTCCCTCCTCTCTCTCTCTCTCGCAATCATACTGATACAGTCCCTCTCTCTCTCTCTAAAGTTGTAAACTTTCTCTTAATGACTGAAGCTGTCTCCCCCCATCTCTCTAGCTGCTCCTTTGGACAGTATACAGTCTCTGGCTACATACTATGTGGAGTGTATACGTCAGGTAAAAAAGATACTAACAACTTCATTTGTATTTATATATTTACATACGTGATAGATAATTACAGTGATTTTATAAATAATGGTCTGTGCTTATGTTTTATTTGTGTAGGTGCAATCGGAGGGTCCGTACCGGATTGCCGGCTACTCCTTTGGGGCCTGCGTGGCGTTTGAGATGTGTTCTCAGCTGCAGGCCCAGGGTAGAACTGTAGATTACCTCTTCCTCTTTGACGGATCACACTCCTACGTCGCCGCTTACACACAGGTGAGACCTTATGCAGGCATATTGATACTCACACACACCAGTGATACGCATGTGTCTGTACATACTGACACACACACAGATGAGAGGTTACGCAGGAATGCACATGTACTCTGACACATACACACATCCTCGTACTCAGTTCCTTCACAGTGAACTCCACTTGAAAAGAGTCAGTCATCTCATAAACTCAGAACTAACCGAAGGGTCTTGTGTAGCGTTAACCTGATGTTTGTATTCTATTTGCCTTTCAGAGCTACAAATCCAAGCTGACCCCTGGTAAAGAGTCTGAGGCAGAGACTGAAGCACTGTGTGCTTTCATCCAGCAGTTCACTGGCATAGAGTACAACAAGGTACAACACTTTACAACAGCAGATAATGGCCTGTACTCATACTGTACTCACTGGCTATGGCATAATATTAAACTAACATACTTGAGACTGGTTCAATGTATAATTCTCACATTTCTTGTTGTGCCTCTTTTACCTCTCCTCTCTCTGTCCAGTTGTTGGAGACCCTGCTCCCTCTGTCTGATCTGAAGGCCCGTGTCAACATGGCGGTGGACCTCATCACCTCCAGCCATAAGAACGTCAGTAAAGACTCCCTGCGATTCGCTGCCGCCACCTTCTACTACAAACTCAAGGCTGCCGACGGTTATGTACCGGCAACCAAATACCACGGCAACGTCACTCTGCTCCGCGCCAAGGCCAGCAGCGACTACGGAGACAACCTGGGGGCTGACTACAAACTGAGCGAGGTGGGTATACACAAACACACACGCATGAACACGCGCACGCACACACTGCTATAATAACAGGCTTTGTTCCTCTTCAGGTGTGTGATGGTAAGGTGTCGGTCCACGTCATCGAGGGAGACCACCGCAGCTTCCTAGAAGGAGAGGGGGTGGAGTCTATTAGTAGCATCATCCATAGCTCATTGGCCGAGCCACGCGTCAGTGCCCGGGAGGGTTAGACCAGTCCCGCCCTTCCCAGCCCTCTCCCCCAGTAGCACCAACTTCTGCTATCCCCAAGCCTAAACCCCATTGGGCAATACATATAATGGACGCAACCCCCAACCTATCAAAGCTTTTAGCTCGCTGCCACAGGGTATGTTCGCATGGGAACAAACAATGTGCTGTATTTTTGTGCTCTACCAATAAGGTCCTCACTCTCTCTTTTATTTGTAATTTAAAAACAATCTTGTCTCTTTATCATGTTTGGAATGGTAGAATAAAGTTAGATGCTCAACTCGGTACTGGTAATCAATCCTGCTACAACTGGAAATGTGCTGGCTCAACCCTATAGCTAGCCTAGCATGTGAGCTTGGCTGTGTTGCCAACTGACTGTAGCTTAGTCCTAGATAACCTACCTAGCTGTTGTGTTATGATACTGCTCAACCCACCAGTCTGCTAAAGGGTGTTTCGTGAACTTGGTAATAAAGGTGTGTGTGTGTGTGTGTGTGTGTGTGTGTGTGGACTCGGACCCTCTACCTATGCACATGCGTGCATGTTTTATCTCATGCCAAACCCTAGCAGTGCCCTAATGATGCAGGCTATTCCACGTGTACATAGCCTCCTGTCTCACCTGTAACACCTGTTCAAGCTCTGTACCTGTTACCAAGTGACATTGGCTTAGGAGGAAACCATTGTTACATGGCTGTCTTTGTTTGGGGTTGTTTTGTATAAAAGGGTTTGTTTACCAGCATTGGTCATAAGTTATGATCCCTATTTTTGTTGATTTCAAAGTTGTTTGCAGTGACTGTTGTAGTATTGTTACACTGATCTTAAGGTAGGTTCACACAGAGAAATGCATTAGACTTCCCAACATGAGAACTAAAGGGGTTACTGTAGCAACACGCAGGAAAATGGCTAAAAATATCTGACTGACACCGTATTTGATCAAGTTAATAACTTTTTAACTATTCAGCTGTTTACTGGAAATAAGACTCCCTGTATCTGTCTTTCCATTTAAGAACTGAAATACTTTTTGAAAACAACAGTATTCTTCTGGGTTTAGATCTGGGTGTGTTGCCTTTCCTGTGTGAGTACACCTTTTTAAGAGGACTGATTGGATATCTACAGGTCACATTTCTATGATCTTGGCTTCTTTGACAAAGTAATTTAAATTGCTGCTGTTTTAAAAATGTATGCTGTTCTATGTAACTGGCTACAATGGATTACTAATCATACAATTAACCTTGTTTTTAATTTCCTTCAATGTTCCTTCAAAATGTTCTAACATTCCTGAAATATTGTTACATAAGACTAATGTTTTAAATATTTTGAATATTACTGCTGTCCACATGCAATGCTTCAAAATGCTTTGGCACGTGTTTGAAAGGAAATAGAGCAATGAAACATCACTTGTATGGCACTACCCAAATACTGTTATGTGAAATCTATGGTGTTCAGGAGGGCACAATGGAGTAAAAGGCTTTGCAAACTAAAATGAGGCTTCTTTATTGGATAAATTCAGCTGGTACCTTCCTGTTCCGAAACATTTTCTCCCATTTCGTGCCCACTGAATACCATCCGATTCACTGTCTCACTGAAAAAGTAGTAGTTTGTCCAAGCTTCCATTTTGTTTGTGATGTCACGTCAGAGTGCCGTTGGGTGTGGAATCATTGACCTGAAGAACGGCCTTGTTGAGGAGTAGGTAGAATTTACCTCTAACCACTGGTCTAGGAACATATATTTTACTGTCTGCCTAATGGTTCATGTTTGGACTGTGGGCAGGATAATCTGATCCTAGATCTGTGGTTACGGGGCAACTTTCTACCTTCAGCTGTTTTTTGACTCCCATGACCTTTGCTGACCCCTGAAGTTCCTTCAAGATTAGGGGTCCAATCGCAGAATGCAACAGACTGACCTGACCTCTGAGACTTCTAATCAGGTCTATGAAGAGTCAGGTGGCTTTAATTTGAGCATGGTGATTGGCTGCAGTAAAAAGGAGGGATTTGACAGTGTGCTCCTTTTTTCTAGTTTGTTTATCCCAGTATTTATTGTATTAGTCCAAATAAAGAGCGATCACTAACATCCTGCCTCAGTGTCTGTCTGGTTTCTATGTAAACTTATTGAGGGAACTACAACAGGTCCTGATTGTTCTCTGCAAGTGGTCTCCTTATCTTATTCAACTGTCCATAATCTTCAGGCAATCAAAATACTCCTGGCCTTTCACACCTTCATGTTAATCCCTGTATATAACTGACCAAACATTCCTTATGCAATCAGACATACTGTATCTCCAAATGGTAATGTGTTTGTGTCATATAGAAGGTACCAGTAGAAAGCCCCACAGCAGCCAGCTATAAGGACCATCTGTCACACTACATTCAGTAGGTCATAGGTCTTTCTCTGCCTTTGAAGTTAGTATGGAAGCTTCGCCAGAGGTTGTGTTCCTTTGAGGTTCAGTACAGATGCTGTGAGTGAGAATGATAAAATGTATGCACATGACTGTTAGTTGCTTTGGATTAAAATGCCATTTATTATCAATATACAAACATTAGGATCACCTTTCTAATAGTGAGTTGCACCCCCCCTCCCCCTTGTAGTGTCAAGTTGGCTACCACACCCTGTTCAAATGCACTTACATTTTTTTGTCTTGTCCATTCATCCTCTGAGTGGCGCACACACACATTCCCCCTTCATCTAGACTGATTTGAAGAAGATTTAATAAATGGGATCAAAGCTTTCACCTGGATTCACCTGGTCAGTCTGTCATGGGAAGAGGTGTTCTTAATGTTTTGTACACTCAGTGAATAGTATACTGGAGATGCATTGACCTTTCAGTCCACCGGGGGGGCTATCTAGCGCTCAGACATACTGCACTACTTTTGACCAGGGCCTGGTCAAATGTAGTGCACTATAGGGAATATGGTGCAATTTGGGACGCACCCCTACGACTGGGACACTCATAGTGGAGCAACACGTTGTTCCTCAGATAATGACCACAGCCTTGGATGTTCAGACTGTTTTACGATGCAGAGTGAGAGAGGATTCTGCATATGCCCTCACTGGCCTCTGTTGGTGTTCATAATCTAAATAAAGTCAATGAACTGTCCTATCCTGTGACAGGTGGAATTTAACATGACGCGTGTGCATTAATAATCCCTCATTTCAGTACCTGGTCCAGACATCTCGTAGGTGACAGAATAAGACCAAAATGTATCATTTCAGAGCTTCAGAAGAAAAGTCTTGCAGAGGAGCACAGTAATTCTATCCACGGCCACAGAGTTGAAGTAAGGACGAGTTTACAACAGACCTGCACATTAGGATTGGTCTTCCTCAACGATGATGAATGGTATATATTGGTTTTATGATGCTATCTGTGTTGGGTGGGTGGATGCATGGTGGCCTCGGACAAGGTAATGATGTTATACTGAATGATTATGAGACGACCGCTTCAGAGCTCGTCTCACAGAGGATCAGTCACAGATCCATGCCTTTTTAGTCCCAATCTACTGTAACACACTAGATCTAGACTCAATCTCTCTCACTCTTTCTCTTTCACTCTTTCTCTCTCTGCCACTTTTGCTCTCTGTACCTCTCTCACTCTTGTATATCTAGTCTATCTCTCTCACTTTACCTCTTTCCCGGTCTTGCTTTCTCTATCTTCTTTCCTTCTCTCTGTCACTCTTTCTTCCTCTAATATTTCCTTCTCGGGTCTCTCTTGCTTTCTCTCTCTCGCGCGTCAGTTCCTCTCACTTATTCTATTAGAGATCTTCAGCACAGGTCAGTGAGCTGATGTGTGTCTGGGGTGGGACCAGAGCAGGTTGTTGGATGGTAGACTTGCTCAGTTCTCTCATGAACATCGCCCCTATACATCAACATTCCTTTGTTTTGAAAGTGCATAGGTTGGTGTGATTCTCTGAATGGAAATGAATTACCAAAGGTGATCTTCAACTAAGACCCTGGCCTATCCCAGTGGGCAAAAGTGTTTGTGATGATGAAGTTATTTCAACCTGCTTTAACCGGTAGGATCTGATTGCTTTTGGGCGTTCTATTGTTACTGGGGGTGGAAGCATGGTTTCGGGGGGCTCGTTTTCAGTGGATGGAAACGTGTTTTCTGGGGGACTCTCTGAATTCCACCCCCATCTCTGTCCAAACAGAACCACTCACCTCATGTACACTGTCAAATTGCAACCAACACCACACCCACACAAACAGGAAATGTTCCAACTTAAAAGCAAACCAAGTTTAAAGAAACTATCTGATCTCTGATAGTCTGCTGCTCAAAATGGCATCAGCCAAGTCAGTTGGAGAACTAGTGTCAAGGAATGATGTCACCAGTCAGAAGACAAGGCCTGAACCCAAGACCAGAGAGGAGAATTTCTGAATTGAATTCAACCTGTGAACTGAACATTGGATTTGAATAGGACACATCCCACAGGAAGCAGAATTTGAATTGAATTTAAATGACAGGAAGTAGAATTTAATTAAAAACCAATTCAAAGACTTTCAAATGAGACATAAAACATAAACATTGCATTCTTTTAAAACATATTTTAACATAACCACCTGCCACTTATCACTGCAAACATTCTTATAAAAACAAGAAGTGACACAATCAGTCTCTCCTCAACTCTTAGCCAAGACAGACTGGCATGCATAGTATTAATATTAACCCTCTGATTACAATGAAGAGCAAGACGTGCCGCTTGGTCCAGGGCCAGCTGCAGCTTAACTAGGTCTTTCTTTGCAGCACTTGACCACATGACCGGACATCAATCAAGATAAGATAAAACTAGACCCTGCAGGACTTTCTTTGTGGAGTGTGGTGTCAAAAAAGCAGAGCATCTCTTTACTATGGACTGACCTCTCCCCATCTTACAACCATTGAATCTATATGTTTTGACCATGACAGTTTACAATCTCAGGCAACACCAAGTACTTTAGTCTCCACAACTTGTTCAACAGCCACACCATTACTTACCAGATTCAGCTGAGGTCTAGAACTCAGGCAGTGATTTATACCAAATACAATGCTCATAGTTTTAGAGATGTTCAGGACCAGTTTATTACTGGGCACCCATTACAAAACAGACTGCAAATCTTTGTTAAGGGTTTCAGTGACTTCATTAGCTGTGGTTGCTGATGCATATACAGTATGGTTGAATCATCAGCATACATGGACACACATGCTTTGTTTCATGCCAGTGGCAGGTCATTGGTAAAAATAGAAAAGAGTAGAGGGCCTACAGAGCTGCCCTGCGGTACACCACACTTTACACACATATTTGACATTAGAGAAGCCGCTTCCATTAAAGAAAACCCTCTGAGTTATATTAGGTAGATAGCTCTGAATCCACAATATGACAGAGGTTGAAAAGCCATAGAACATATGTTTTCTCAACAACAGGTTATGGTCAATAGTATCAAACGCTGTACTGAAATCTAACAGTACAGCTCCCACAATCTTCTTATTATCAATGTCTTTCAACCAATCATTAGTCATTTGTGTCAGTGAAGTACATGTTGAGTGCCCTTCTCTATAAGTATACTGAAAGTCTGTTGTTAATTTGTTTACAGAGAAATAGAATTGTATTTGGTCAAACACAATTTTTTCCAAACACAACAGTTTGCTAAGAGCTGGCAGCAAGCTAATAAGTCTGCTATTAGAACCAGTAAAGCCGCTTTACCACTCTTGGGTAGCAGAATGACTTTGGCTTCCCTCCAGGCCTGAGGACAAAGACTTTCCTCTAGGCTCTGTTTAAAAATATGACAGATAGGAGTGGCTATAGAGTCAGATACCATCTTCAGTAGCTTTCCATCTAAGTTGTCAATGCCAGGAGGTTTTTCATTATTAATCGATAACAATAATTGTTCCACCTCTCCCACACTAACTTTACAAAATTCAAACGTACAATGAGTACGATGGCTCACTGTTCATTGTTGGCATTTCCTGCCTAAGTTTGCCCACTTTGCCAATGAAGTAATCATTAAAATAATTGGCAACATCAAATGGTTTTTGTGATGAATAAACCATCTGAAATCAATGAAAGATGGAGTTGAATTTGTCTTTCTGCCAATAATTTCATTTAAAGTACTCCAAAGTTTTTTTCATCATTCTTTCCATCATTGATCTTGGCTTCATAATACAGTTTCTTA
Source organism: Salmo trutta (assembly GCF_901001165.1). NCBI lineage: Eukaryota > Metazoa > Chordata > Actinopteri > Salmoniformes > Salmonidae > Salmo > Salmo trutta. The sequence continues at coordinate 23,502,675 of NC_042966.1, read as the reverse complement.
TTCTTTTTGTTGAGTTTAGTCACACAATTTCTCAATTTGCAGTAAGTCAGCCAGTCAGATGTGCAGCCAGACTTATTAGCTACTCCTTTTGTCCCATCTCTTTCAACCATACAGTTTTTCAATTATTCATCAATCCATGGAGCCTTAACAGTTCTAACAGTCAGTTTCTTAACTAACAGGTGAATGTTTATCAATAATTGAAAGAAGCAATTTCATAAATTCATCAAGTGCAGTGTCTGCATGCTCCTTTTTAATCACATCAGACCAACAAATACTTTTAACATCATCCACATAATAGTCACAGCAAAATCTTTTGTATGATCTCATACACTATTTTAGGGCCAGCGTTTGGAACTTTGGCTTTGCTGGATATAGCCAATATTGTGATCACTGCATCCAATGGGTACAGATTTAGAACAAAGTTCTCCAGTATTAGTAAAATGTGATCAATACATGTAGATGATCGTGTCCCTGTAGTGTTTGTAAACACCCTGGAAGTTTGGTTAATAACCTCAACAAGATTACAGTTACTGGTTACAGTGAGAAGCTTCCTCTTGACCGGACAGCTTGATGAAAACCAGTCAATATTCAGGTCCCCAAGAAAGTAGACCTCTCTGTTTACATCACATACACTATCAAGCATTTCACACATATTATTTAGATACTGACTGTTAGCACTTTGTGGCCTATATCAACACCCCAAAAGAAAAGGCTTTAGATGTGCCAGGTGAACCTGCAACAACAACACTTCAATAACACTTGACATAAGATCTTCTCTAAGCATTACAGGGATATGGCTCTGAACATATACAGCAACACCTCTCCCATAAGCATTCCTGTCTCAACTATAGATGTTATATCCTTGTATTGCTACTGCTGTATCATCAAATTAATTATCAAAGTGAGTCTCAGAAATGGCTAATATATGAATGTTATCTGATGTTAGCAAGTTATTGATTTCATGAACCTTATTTCTAAGGTAACATATATTAATATGGGCTATTTTCAGCCCTTTCCTGGGTAGCTCATCAGATATAGACATAATATGGAAAAGATCAAACAAAGCAAGAGAAAAAATATATACATTCAGCAGTCCATTAATCAGTTGGTGTGTGTAATTGTGTGTGTGTGCTGTGGGGTTGAAGCTACGAACCCATAGGCTTGGCTCTCTCATCCCTTCCAGGTTTTTGGGAGGGAGGGTGGACAATGAGCCTGTCATAGCGGATATAAGTAATGTCCCCACACGCTGTGGCAGCTTTCATGGCTGGGATAAGTTCTTTCCTCTTCTGGCCCACAGCCTCAGGATAGTCCTAGTTGAGGAAGATGAACGTTTGTTCCTCTCAAGTTCTTGGCTCTTTCCAGAACAGCTACCTTATCCTTGAACCTTGACCACTATCGGCCTGGGCCTGTCACCTGGGCCGGTGGTGGGTTTTCCAGTCCTGTGGGTGCGCTCCACCTCAATCTTCCTGTGGTTCATCTTCAGTTTCTCCGAGATCATTTCCCTCACTTTGTCCTAAGACTCTGTCAAGGTCTCATGTGTAGTTTCTGCAATTCTCTCCACAACCATGTTGTTCCGCCTTGATTGTCCCTGGAGATGATCAGATTTTTATGTCATTATTATCATAGATCCACATACAGAACTGATGTCCTCTCTCTATGTCCTCTCTCAATGACTTACAGATTGCTGTTAACTTGCCGTTCTCCTGTTTAACTCATCGAGCTGACCCTGGGAGAACTGCAAACTGTTCTTCAGGTCCTGGACCTATCTAGTCAGGTCGTTCATTCTTTTATTAGTTGACTCCACCAGTATTTGGACACAATACTTGAAGCAATTTTCTTGTTGCTGTAACAACTGCTTTTAGAACAATTTTTGTTTGTTTAAAAGATCCTTCACCTGTGATAGAGAGACACCACTGTTCTCAACGGTACTCCCACTGGCTTTGGTCTTTGTCATGGTAGCAACGTACATTAGGTTCCGCTGTTACTCCTTGCAGTTCCGGTCTGGTAGGTCGCAGGGAAGATAGGAAACAACAAACAGCAGGGATCTAGACAGCCACAAGCCCGGGACAATCCGCAGTCCCAGCCACAATGGCTAACAGCTTCGGGGCTGTGTTCAAGCCCTCAAGAAAACCCTGCAAGCTAGCAGTTGGGCTAGTCTAATAAGTATTGGATCAATCACTGTGTGTGGTGTAGTAGGAGTAGGAGTTGGAGTAGAAGTAGGAAGAGGAGGGTATTTCCACTGAGAGGTCATTGCACTCCTCTGGATATTACTGTAGTCATGGGTCCTTTCTCCTTTCTGTTGTCGAGAGATGAACCTGCAAGTAAGCTTTTTATTATACTGTGCACATCACGTGTATCCTGTGCATACGACTAATACACTTTGATTGGATTTATTTTGATTGGATTTCCTCATCCTCCCGTCCTCATCCTCCCGTCCACTCCTAGCTTCCTTTTGAAAACATCAGAGGGGAGCAAGGAGAGGAGGTGAGGAGAGAAAACGTGGAAACAATGCACTAGTAAGAAATTAGCCTTTGACACCCCTGGCCTACAGAAAAGGCACGGACAGACCACGGCCGGGAGTACTTAGCCCCTTTGAACAGAGTGCCAGCCGTAATTTGCATGTAGAAATGAGCAATAAGGAAGGCTATCAGTTGCCCACTGGCAGGTGATCCCTATACACACCACGCCAACAGTAAATGAACGAACGACAAATGAACGCCCCCCTACTGTACAGGCCGACAATCGGTCTGGTGAGTTTTCTCCTTAAAACTAGCTCTACCACAGAGAGCGATGGATTCTCACTGAGCTCAAGCCACAGCTGTTACAGCCCTCGAACAAAGGTACGTACACTAAGTCCAAGGAGACGGATAGGCCTAACACTTGAGCTTTGGCAGTGGACGTTTTTTCATTATTCACCTTATGAATGGGTTGTCATTGCAAGTGAGAACTTGCTCTCTTAAAATAAATGCTCTATCATTCACATGTATAAAAGTGAGCAATTGACTTTCTTTCGCCATTATTTTCCTTTGAATGACAAGGAATAGAGTCATGTATCTTTCATTCTGTCTTCCAGGCAGTTTGGAGACATTAGCGTCTGTAGCCATACCCCCAGGCTTCATGCAATAGATGCATGGATCAGTATCATACCGCTAAATAATGCAGCCATAATGATTATTACCCTCAGCTTGTTCCTGTTCAGTCCTCAGTTAATAAAGACCTTGTGATAATCCACACTTTGACTCCATTATGGTTATAGATATGGAGGTGTGTGTGTGGGTGTACATGATGAGTGTGTGTAGACATGTCCATGTAGCAGAAGTGAGTTGTGATAAGGTCGCCTTTCCTGCGACTTCAAAATCAGTGTCACCCTCAGAATTTCCACTTGGCCTATTGGTTAGGACTTTGGTTTCTCCCATTGGAGGCCGGGGTTCAGATCACAACCGTGACATCTACTTAGGTTCTACAGTATAGAAGCGTTTGCCCGTCTGTGTGTCCTGGACTCGCTCTCGTTCTTTCCATCTCGCTCGCCAGTGAGCTATATAATTTTGGTTTCATCGTTATTATTCTCTCAGTAGTGTGGATGAATGTAAATGACAGTTTGATCAGACAAGCGTTTAGAATCGTACATTTTGTACATTTTATCTTTGGACGAGAATTGATTCACTATTGTCCGCCCTGGTAAATAAAGGAGAAAAAAATTGAATCAGGTGAGAGCACTACCGGTAGGATAAACTAATTCCAGATGGTGGTTTGATGGTTCGAAGAACCTCCTTCTGGCCTCTTTGACAGCAGTGGTAGCCACTGCGCTAATGTACAAGCCATCAGATATTGTTGGTTAATCATGATTACCAGATCTGCTGGGTATACTGTACACACCCAGCTATTACCATTGAGCTCAGCAAAGATCAATCTGAAAATGGAATCAGATCTCAATATGTTGACGTTTCCTTTCCTCCTTTGTATTGTTATTTCCCTGGCACGGGAGAGGGTGTGTGATTATCTTGATAGGCCTTGCTCCTGACACTAACACCCCCCCCCCCCCACACACACACACACACATACACACACTTATTTCTTCTTCTCCTTCTTCATCTTCTTAATCTTCTTATTACTCACCCTTCTCTCACACACTATCTCTCTCATCCCCCTCTATCTCACTCCCTCTCTCTTGCATTGCTCTATCTCTCTCTTGTCACTGTCTTTCTTTGTCTCTCTCTATGCCTCTCTCTCTCTCTCTTGCTCTCTCTCTCTTTCTCTCACTTTCTCTCTCTCAATTTCAATTCAATTCAAAGGGCTTTATTGACATGGGAAACATATGTTTACATTGCCAAAGCAAGTGAAATAGATAATAAACAAAAGTGAAATAAACAATAAAAAATGAACAGTAAACATTACACTCACAAGTTTCAAATGAATAGACACATTTCAAATGTCATATTATGGCTATGTACAGTGTTATAATGATGTGCAAATAGTTAAATTACAAAGGGGAAAATAAATGAACATAAATATGGGTTGTATTTACAATGGTGTTTGTTCTTCACTGGTTGACCTTTTCTTGTGACAACTGGTCACGTATCATGCTGCTGTGATGGCACACTGTGGTATTTCACCCAATAAAAATGGGAGTTTATCAATATTGGATTTGTTTTCGAATTCTTTGTGGATCTGTGTAATCTGAGGGAAATATGTGTCTCTAATATGGTCATACATTTGGCAGGAGGTTAGGAAGTGTAGCTCAGTTTCCACCTCATTTTGTGGGCAGTGTGCATATAGTCTGTTTTCTCTTGAGAGCCAGGTCTACCTACGGCGACCTTTCTCAATAGCAAGGCCATGCTCACTGAGTTGGTACGTAGTCAAAGCTTTCCTTAATTTGGGGTCAGTCACAGTGGTCAGGTATTCTGCCACTGTGTACTCTTTGTTTAGGGTCAAATAGTATTCCAGTTTGCTCTGTTTTTTTTGGTAAATACTTTCCAATGTGTAAAAGTAATTATCTTTTGTTTTCTCATGATTTGGTTAGGTCTAATTGTGTTGCTTTTGGCATTTGGTGTCCTTGGGATCTGTGGGGTCTGTTTGTGTTTGTGAACAGAACCCCAGACCAGCTTGCTTAGGGGACTCTTCTCTATGTTCTCTCTCTCTGTCTCTCTCTCACTACTGGGATTTCCCCCCTTTCAGGTGCATCTGTTTCTCCAACCACTATCCCTCCCCTCTCCTCCCTCTCCCATCCTGCACCGCAAATTCTCCAGTGTTAAATTAACACTGAAAGTGTGAACCTGTATAGACACCGGAAAGTGTTAAATTAACACACTTGGTGTAAAGCCTTATTTCCCAGAGTTCCTTGCATTTCGAATTGTAGAGTATCACCCATGACTGTATTTGTTAGTGACAGAGACATGGTTGTTGCATTCATCTGCTTTCTCTCCTATGGTCTTCATCACGTGAAATCCTGAGCAAATATGTCATCATTAAAATACAATTATATAACACAATATGTATTTTATAAGGCCTTATTTTGAGAGCCTACACTCTAAACATAACAATTAACTCTGTTAATCGTTTGGCATTGGTCCTCAGATCTTCAAAAGGTTTTACAGTTGCACCATCGAGAGCATCCTGACGGGTTGCATCTCTGACTGGAATGGCAACTGCTCGGAATCTGACAGCAAGGCACTACAGAGGGTAGTGCGTACAGTCCAGTACATCCCCGGGGCCAAGCTTCCTGCCATCCAGGACCTCTATACCGGGCGAGGAAGGACCTAAAAATTGTCAAAGACTCCAGCCACCCTAGTCATAGACTGTTCTCTCTGCTACCGCACGGCAAGCGGTACTGGAGCGCCAAGTCTAGGTCCAAGAGGCTTCTAAACAGCTTCTACCCCCAAGCCACAAGACTCCTGAACAGCTAATCAAATGGCTACCCAGACTATTTGCATTGTCCCTCCCCCGCCCCCCTTCTATGCTGCTGCTGCTACTCTCTGTTATTATCTATGCATAGTCACTTTAATAGTTCTACCTACATGTACATATTACCACCGGTACCCCCTGTATATAGCCTCGCTATTGTTATTTACTGCTGCTCATTAATTATTTGTTATTCTTATCTCTTACGTTTACAAAAAAAATCTAGGTATTTTCTTAAAACTGCATTGTTGGTTAAGGGATTGTAAGTAAGCATTTCACTGTTGTATTTGGCGCATGTGACAAATACAATTTGATTTGATTTAAAGTAACACTCATTGGCATGAAATAACCCCAGTGTTGGTATTAATAACCATAGTTGAACCAAAACCACGCCCATCATAAACATATTTGTCACGCCCTGACCTTAGAGATCCTTATTATTCTCTATGTTTGGTTAGGTCAGGGGGTGACTCGGGTGGGAAAGTCTATGTACGCCTCCTCGGTCCAGGATAACCAACGCCGGCTCCACACACTGTGTCGCCAGTGTGCCTTCACAGCCCAGTGCGCCCTGTGTCAGCGCCCCGCACTTGCCGGGCTAAAGTGAGCATCCAGCCAAGACGGGTTGTGCCAGCTCCACGCACCCGGCCTCCAGTGCGTCTCTCCAGCCTGGTACGCCCTGTGCCTGCTCCACGCACCCGGCCTCCAGTGAGTCTCTCCAGCCTGGTACGCCCTATACCTGCTCCACGCACCCAGTCTCCAGTGCGTCTCCCCAGCCTGGTACGCCCTGTGCCGGCTCCATGCACCAAGCCTCCAGTGATGATCCATGGCATGAAGCCTGCAGTGATGATCCATTGCCCGGAGCCTGCAGTGATGATCCATGGCACGAAGCCTGTAGTGATGATCCATGGCACGAAGCCTCCAGTGATGATCCATGGCACAAAGCCTCCAGTGATGATCCATGGCACGAAGCCTCCAGTGATGATCCATGGCCCAAAGCCTCTAGAGACGGTCCCCAGTCCGGAGCCTCCAGCGACGGTCCCCAGTCCGGAGCCTGCAGCGACGATTCCCAGTCCGGAGCCTGCAGCGATGGTCCCCAGTCCGGAGCCTGCAGCGACGGTCCCCAGTCCGGAGCCTCCAGCAACGGTCCCAGTCCGGAGCCTGCAGCGACGGTTCCCAGTCCGGAGCCTCCAGCAAGGGTTCCCAGTCCGGAGCTTACAGGGGGGGTTCCTAGCCTGGAGTCCCCGATGATGATCTACGGTCCGGAGGTCTGCGTCCCGCACCGGAGCCTCCACCGAGAGTAGATGCCCACCCGGACCCTCCCCTATAGGTTCAGGTTTGCGGCCGGAGTCCGCACCTTGGGGGGGGGTACTGTCATGCCCTGACCTTAGAGATCCTTATTATTCTCTATGTTTGGATAGGTCAGGGTGTGACTCGGGTGGGAAAGTCTATGTTTTCTATTTCTTTGTTTTTGGCCGAGTGTGGTTCCCAATCAGAGGCAGCTGTCTATCGCTGTCTCTGATTTGGGATCATATATAAGTTGTCCTTTTCCTTTTGGGTTTTGTGGGATCTTGTTTTCTGTTTGACAGAACTGTGCGCTTTCGTTTTCACATTTTGGTATTTTTGTTTTAAGTGTTTTGTGAATAAAAGGAATCATGAACACTTTCCACGCTGCGCTTTGGTCTACTCTTCCTACCACCAACGAGAGCCGTTACAATATTTCCCAGTATGCTCTATTGCAAGTTGATTTAAAAAATCTTGGTCTCAATATCTATATTTTTGCATGTACATTGATTGATTAATTAATGTTATGCTTCTGAAATATAATTTACATTAATTTTCTAAACTAATCCAATATGTTACTTGGATTTATTGCACCTGTTACTGAAATAGTTGCTCCAGTTAGATGTTTATGTAGTCTCATATTGCAGTCTTCCCAACCCTGGCAGTCAATCTGAATGCAGGTTGCGGATGATTTAAAAAATTCAGAATGTTGGATATCCCCACTCTGACTGGATTTACACATCACTTTGCAAGCCAGCATAATGTTACAGGTTGTGTGAATAACCCAACATGTTGGGTTGTTTAGATTAGCCCGCATGTTTTTTATAATTCACTTTCATTCTGGGTTGACCAAGCAGCTGGGTCTTTTTTAATGTAATCCATAGGTTATTTTCAGGTGTGGCTTTTAGATAATTATTTTTGGCCGTCTGTGAGAGTAAATGTCATTCCTGTAGATCATGTTAAGTTTGTACGCTGCAATTAAACATTTTCCTTTAATATTATTTCACGTTACATAATTAAAAAATATCAACATTATTATTTACATACTGCAACAAAGTGGTTACTATCCCATTGGGGATATCACATTCATACACTTCAGTAAGCTTCATTAAAGCTACGAAAGTGTCAGTATTCAACCAAAACATGTTATAACAATTCAACAGCACAGATTAACTGGAATGACATTTACTCTCATGGCTGGCCAAAAATAACTTCCTGAAAGCCACGCTCCTACTAAGCCAAGCCTCCAGTCTTCTGATCTGACCCTCTGGGTCATATCTCAATAACCCAGCATCAACAAACCAACTGTTAATTTACTTATTTTTCTACAACCCAACTAAGTGACCAGCAGTTGGGTCACCCAAACAACCCAGTATTTTTTAGATTGAAAGCCCTCAAAATAAGGCCGTATGAAATACCTATTGTATTGTGTTAGATAATCACGTTTTAACGATAACATATTCATTTAGGATCGCACTTGGTGAAGTCCATAGGACTGAAAATGGATGTATGCAACTAACAAATTCAGTCATGGGAGCTAATGTTACAATTCACTCATAAGGCAAAGCATTCTTGGAAATGTGCAAATAAGTGTTTACACTAAGCAGTGTGTTAATTCAACACTGTCTATACAGGTCCACACTTTCAGTTTTAATTTAACACTGAGGAATTTGCTGTGTGTCTTTCATCCTCTCCATCTTCTTCCAGAATCATGTGTGTCTTCGTCAACTTCTCTTGTTCTTTCCATTTGTCCTTGCTGTAAAAGGCACGGCTTAAGGGCTCTCTGAAAATATCTTCCTCCATGCCAAGACACAGGTTGTCCTCTATAGCCACAAAGCCTGAAGTGGAATTTGACAAGAGATACATCTCCGAGAGCTAGAGAGAAGTTACTTTTCCCCTTTAAGTGAAAATGAAGCACCACTCGACTCAATAGAGCCTTGTCCTTTGTTCTAAAAATGACCTCTCTCTCTCTCAATTCAATTCAATTCAATTTAAGGGCTTTATTGGCATGGGAAACATATGTTAACATTACCAAAGCAAGTGAAGTAGATAATAAACAAAAGTTAAATGAACAATAAAAATGAACAGTAAACATTACACTCACAAACGTTCTAAAAGAATAAAGACATTTCAAATGTCATATTATGTGCAAATAGTTAAACTACAAAGGGGAAGATAAAAAACATAAATATGGGTTGTATTTATAATGGTGTTTGTTCTTCACTGGTTGCCCTTTTCTTGTGGCAACAGGTCACAAATCTTGCTGCTGTGATGGCACACTGGGGTATTTCACCCAACAGATGTGGTAGTTTATCGAAATTGGGTTTGTTTTCAGATTCTTTGTGGGTCTGTGTAATCTAAGGGAAATATGTGTCTCTAATTGTCACGCCCTGACCATAGAGAGCCCTTGGTTCTCTATGGTGTAGTAGGTCAGGATGTGACTAGGGGGTGTTCTAGTTCAATATTTCTATGTTGGTGTTTTGTATGGTTCCCAATTAGAGGCAGCTGGTAATTGGGGATCATATTTAGGTAGCCATTTTTCCCACCTGTGTTTGTGGAATATTGTTTGTGTTGGTGCTTGTGTCACCACGTTGTGTTGCTTGTTTATTGTTTTGGTTAAAGAAGTTTCACTTTATATAAATATGTGGAACTCAACAAATGCTGCGCCTTGGTCTGTCTCTTACAACAACCGTGACACTAATATGGTCATACATTTGGCAGGAGGTTAGGAAGTGCAGCTCAGTTTCCACCTCATTTTGTGAGGAGTGTGCATATAGCCTGTTCTCTCTTGAGGGCCAGGTCTGCCTACAGTTTGGGTCAGTCACACTGGTCAGGTATTCTGCCACTGTGTACTCTCTGTTTAGGGACAAATAGTATTCTAGTTTGCTCAGTTTTTTTGTTAATTCATTCCAACGTGTCAGGTAATTATCTTTTCGTTTTCTCATGATTTGGTTGGGTCTAATTGGGTTGCTGTCTTGGGGCTCTGTGGGGTCTGTTTGTGTTTGTGAACAGAGCCCCAGGACCAGTTTGCTTAAGGGGCTCTTCTCCAGGTACAATTTTCTGTAGGTGTTGGCTTTGTTATGGAAGGTTTGGGAATCGCTTCCTGACCTCACAACCATAAAGGGCAATAGGTTATATAAGTAATTCAAGTATTTTTAGCCAGATCCTAATTGGTATGTTGAATTTTATGTTCCTTTTGATGGCATTGCCTTGTCTCTCTGATCGCTCACAGCTTTGTGAAAGTTACCTGTGGCGCTGATGTTTAGGCCGAGGTATGTATCGTTTTTGTGTGCTCTAGGGCAACGGTGTCTAGATGGAATTTGTATTTGTTGTCTTGGCAACCGGACCTTTTTTGGATCACCATTATTTTTGTCTCTCTCTCTCTCTCATCCTCCTTCCTTCCCTCATCCTCCTTTCTTTCCCTCTCTTCCCTGAGGACAGGTTTCCATCTGTGAGTGGTAAATTAACCCTCCAAGTGGCTGTTTAGAGCAAGTGGAAAATGAATTAAGGTCGGTTTGCATCCAGGAGTGTAATTCTAACTCATCCACTTCTGTCAGAAGGAGCTGTGTTTCAGGGCTCTGGGCCAACAGACTGGCGTCATGGGAGGAGTGGGATCGGATGGTGTTTGAGGCGCCTTGCAGTCGAGAGAGGGAGAGAGCACTGCATTTTGCCTATCTGGTCCTAAATCGCCAGTACACCGTGGCTAAATATTTGACCATGGTTACTGATCAAAACCTTGACAAAGTACAGGCTCAGTGAGCACAGCCTTGCCATTGAGAAGGGTAGACACAGGAAAACCTGGCTCCCTGCAGAGGAAAGGCTGTGCAACCACTGCACAACAGCAGAACCTGAGACGGAGCTGCATTTCCTGACAAAATGTAAAAAATATAAAACAATTAGAGTGTCATTTTCCCAAATTTGAAACCCTTATTCAAGGTTTCAAAGACCTCTCTGATGAGGATAGGCTACCCGTCCTGTTGGGGGAGGACGCAGAGAGCTGTGGGTTGGCAGCGCACTACATTGCTGCCTGCCATAAGTTGAGGGACAGTGTCTGACAGACCAATCAACCCGCACATGTCCTCTATGCTTATTGTTATTGTTGAATGTATGGTTATTTTGACCCTTGGTTATTGTTGTTACTGTTGTCCCGTTGACAATTTTGATTCTCATTTTTATTTATTTTTATATTGTAAATATCCAAAATAAGCTTTGGCAATATGTACATTGTTACGTCATGCCAATAAAGCGAGTTGAATTGAGAGAGAGAGACTTTTGTCTGTGTATCTTTAGGAAGTAGAGGTAAAGATTTATGAAGTAGGAAATGAAGATACCACACTTCCTGGAATATGTCTGATTCCCAGTAAACCCTAGCCTGTCCCTGGTTTACCTTCTGACAGTTAATAATGTGTGCTGAAGCTGCCTCTGTATACACACACGCCTAGACGCCTGTATCGTTTAAGTTCGGTAAAATTGAGCTGGTAAATCCTGCAGGCGACACAACAAACTCAGAAGCATGTATTAACGTTCTTGTGGAAGCTGGTTTTTAGTTCCACTGAGAGAAACTCAAGGGAAACCTGTATTTTCTCTATTAGTTGTGGAAGATAACATATAATTATTTCTGCTGGCCTGATCATGATGCAGGGTTCCCATTTCATATGATGAGCCTAGCATTATAACACAAGGACCTTTTGTAAGAGATGTGCAATAAAAATGTCAAGAATTAAATTTTTTCGTCAGATGTTTCCAGGGAGAAGCTGGGCAAATTGACACTCATGCACACACACACACACCTCATTCATGCACAAACACACGCCTATTCATCCCATGACAAATGTAATCCTTTCATTTCATTGTTATCCATATGTTTATTCATATATTTCATGAACTCGTTAATTCCTTTGTGTGTATGTAGGCGAGGAGGCTCTTGGAAAGCTCTCCTAAGAGTCATTCTGACTCTTCTCTGAAGGGGAGGAGACCTTCTGTCCTTCTGTCTGTCTGTCCATCCATGTACCGATTCCAGGGGCAGACTAGCCATGTCTGTCAGATAAATGCCAGATAGGCTGGTCCATATTTTGTTGCAAAATGATAATTATCTGTCTGATAATGGGAAAAAAATAGGCTTGTGTGGGGGTGTAACCGATGTGAAATGGCTAGCTAGTTTGCGGGGTGCGCGCTAATATCGTTTCAATCGGTGACGTCACTCGCTCTGCAAGGGCCGTGGCTTTTGTGGAGCGATGGGTAACGATGCTTCGAGGGTGGCTGTTGTTGATGTGTGCAGAGGGTCCCTGGTTCGGGGCGAGGAGAGGGACGAAAGCTATACTGTTACATTGGTGCCGTGACCTGGGTCACTGGTTGCTGCGGAAAAGGAGGAGGTCAAAAGGAGGATGAGTGTAACCGATGTGAAATGGCTAGCTAGTTTGCGGGGTGCGCGCTAATAGCATTTCAATTGGTGATGTCACTCGCTCTGAGACCTTGAAGTAGTTGTTCCCCTTGCTCTGCAAGGGCCGTGGCTTTTGTGGCGCGATGGGTAACGATGCTTCGTGGGTGTCAGTTGTTGATGTGTGCAGAGGGTCCCTGGTTCGAGACCAGGTAGGGGCGAGGAGAGGGACGGAAGCTATACTGTTTCAGGGGCTTTGAGAAAATATTTTTCAAGGAAAGAAATGGTCCGGTGTGTTAGAAATGCCAGGGCCAATTTCTAGTGCCAGTCCGCCCCTGACCCACTCCTTACAGGAGATATGACCCATGAGGGGCTGAGGATTAACACAGTGATTGCTGTAGGAGAGTCATGTTCAGTTGCGATGAGTTTCCGGCTCTTGGAGTTTTGAAGATGTAGACCAAGCCACTGCCAGACAGCCATTTCACTAATCTCAGTATTTAGTTGTTATTGTGTCTAGGGTTGCAAAATTCTGGGAACTTTCACTAAATTCCCCAGTATTCCCGAAATCCCAGTTGGATGATTCCCATAATCAGGAGGGAATAAGCAGGAAATCCGTAATCCTCCTAACCAGGATTTCTGGAAAACCAGGGAATTTATTGAAAGTTCCCGGAATTTTGCAACCCTAATTGTGTCATTTTTTTGTTGTGTTCTTTTTGTCAAAATGTCTTCTGCTATTGTTAGAAATTGCTTAGATATACTAAAGAATAAAATGGGTTGCTATGTAGGCTGAATATCTGTCCCTCAGTTTCATTTCATTCAAAAACATACAATGACGACAATGCCCCCTCTCTCTCTCTCTCTCTCTCTCTCTCTCTCTCTCTCTCTCTCTCTCTCTCTCTCTCTCTCTCTCTCTCTCTCTCTCTCTCTCTCTCTCTCTCTCTCTCTCTCTCTCTCTCTCTCTCTCTCTCTCTCTCTCTCTCTCTCTCTCTCTCTCTCTCTCTCTCTCTCTCTCTCTCTCTCTCTCTCTCTCTCTCTCTCTCTCTCTCTCTCTCTCTCTCTCTCTCTCTCTCTCTCTCTCTCTCTCTCTCTCTCTCCTCCTCACTTCATCCCCATCATTATGTTAACTATTAGCACCCAGCAGTAAGTACAGTACATGGGATATTTCTAGTTCCTTTTTTTCACACTCTCTCTCTCACCTCCCCCTCTCCAGCGTAAACCAATATCGCCTGGGCTGTATGTACTGTATACATCTGTCCCCTCAGGTGAAAAGGAAAGGAGAGTACAGGAGAGGAATGGAGCGGATAGGGACATTCTTTGAAAGTGTTTTTTGTAACAACATATTTGAGATTTGTAACTTATATTTTCAAAATTCAAAATACTTTTCTATAACATTATTTTTTTTTTTTTACAGTTCACAGTTTTGTGGCCTCCTTTCACCCTGCATTGGTGTCAGAAGTCTGATGGCATTATGGTGTGATAAGAGTGTCAGCTAAATGACCAAAATGTAAACGTAAATATGAACAATTACAAGGCACGCTGGGCATTATTCTATATCTGCCCCAAGACAAGGCCAATTGTTATTTTTAAAATGTACATTTACATTTTGGTCATATAGTAGAGGCTCTTCTCCAGAGTGACTGATTTTTATTTTTTAAACCTCACAATCTTAGCAATTAAACATTTTTTTTTGTTACCGTTACTGAGAATGTTGTTGTAGTTAAGGCCTCTACTTGCAAATGTATTTTGAAAATACAAAATACTTAAAATACCTGTATTTTATCTAGATACAATACTTAGTAAAAGTATCTATTATTTTACTTGAATCATTTGGCCTGTCAGGTATTTTGTATTTGTAACAAGATACTTTTAGATGTAGCTTTGCCCATCTCTGGTCATAACTTGGGACTGGAGTTTTTTTTCTGACCATGTCACCAAACCAGTAAAAACTCCAGGTCCTGGATAAAGCTATATCAATAAGGACAGAGAGTTTTTCCTGCTCTGACATTTCAGGTGCTTATAACTCTGAAATCCTTCCATATTTTTTGCTCTGATGAAAGGTTTAGTATAAGGCTACAGACTAAATCTTTTATTATTCAACAGACCGAATAATGTGGAAGGATTTCAGAGTTTTTCAAAGAGGCGAAGAAATGAAACGACGTGGTTGGAGTTGTTGATCAGACATCCGCCTGCCTTCAACACAGTCCTCGACGGTTCACCTGCGCTCTCCCTCTTTTTCTCTCTCCCTCCCTCATTTGAAATATCTTCCTCTCTCTCATGCTTTCTTTTCAGCTATGTCTGTCTGGAACTGAAGACATCTTGTGGCTTCTCATCTCTATCACAGGCAGACAGTATTTGTTGTTACTATTATTATATAACTTATATTGTGTCCATAATGTCTTTTAAGATTATACTACCTCAAAGAACGTGATATTCAAAGTCTGAGTGGCATTTCACTTAACAGCAAGTATTTGGCTATATTGAGCCCCTTGGCATTTGAAATGTAAATTTGTAATTCAGGTTGTGTCTAGAGACAGAGTTAACCCATACTTGGACATAATTCTCAGTCTAGGGCTGTTAGAATCAATATTTGATTTGATTGAATAGATTCCCATGTGTTTGTAAAATCTGCAAGCCAATCCTTTAAAGGGACAATCTTTAATTGAAAGAAAAACCAAGCTGTGTCCCTGCCTCTGTTTTGATAAAAGCTGAGGGATGGGCCCGGAGAAATGGAACCACTCAAATTCATAGACAGAGGTATGGATGCAAGTCATGACCATCCAATATATCACAATTATAGTTCTAAGCATTGTTTGAGGGGATTCAATGTGTGTTTACATTTACAAAACAAGCTTATATTTTGGGTTCTGAAGGGGTATGACAGTTGTAGGATCTTAATTTGAGCTAGTTTGCTAGAGTAGGAAATATAATCCTGCAGCAACAGGAAATGTAAATTATGTGGATTATAATTAATGGACATTTTTGTACGGGTTGACCCGTACAAAAAAGGGAAAATCAAGTCTTAAATTTCAGAGTGGAAGCCTTTTTAAACCTCAAGTACACTGCAAAGTTGCATTTCCATTTTTTTTTAATCAACGAAAGACTGATCAAATTTAGATCCTACATCTGTATAAGTTCTATATTTCAAGAATCATATATACATATACACAGTTTATATATAAACTTAGCAAGAAAAGAAATGTCCTCTCACTGTCAACTGCGTTTATTTTCAGCAAACTTAACATGTGTAAATAAATATTTGTATGAACATAACAAGATTCAACAACTGAGAGATAAACTGAACAAGTTCCACAGACATGTGACTAACAGAAATTGAATAATATGTCCCTGAACAAAGGGGGGGTCAAAAAAAAAGTAACAGTCAGTATCTGGTGTGGTCACCAGCTGCATTAAGTACTGCAGTGCATCTCCTCCTCATGGACTGCACCAGATTTGCCAGTTCTTGCTGTGAGATGTTACCCCACTCTTCCACCAAGGCACCTGCAAGTTCCCGGACATTTCTGGGGAGAATGGCCCTAGCCCTCACCCTCTGATCCAACAGGTTCCAGATGTGCTCAATGGGACTGAGATCCGGGCTCTTCGCTGGCCATGGCAGAACGCTGACATTCCTGTCTTGCAGGAAATCATGCACAGAACGAACAGTATGGCTGATGGCATTGTCATGCTGGAGGGTCAGGATGAGCCTGCAGGAAGGGTACCACACGAGGGAGGAGGATGTCTGCCCTGTAACGCACATCATTGATTGCCTGCAATGACAAAAAAGCTCAGTCCGATGATGCAGTGACACATGACGGACCCTCCACCTACAAATCGATCCCGCTCCAGAGTACAGGCCTCAGTGTAACGCTCATTCCTTCGACAAAAAACGCGAATCCGACAATCACCCCTGGTGAGACAAAACCGCGACTCGTCCGTGAAGAGCGCTTTTTTGCCAGTCTTGTCTGGTCCAGCAACGGTGGGTTTGTGCCCATAGGCGACGTTGTTGCCTGCCTTACAACAGGCCTACAAGCCCTCAGTCCAGACTCTCTTAGCCTATTGTGTACAGTCTGAGCACTGATGGAGGGATTGTGCGTTCCTGGTGTAATTCGGGCATTTGTTGCTGCCATCCTGGACCTGTCCCGCAGGTGTGATGTTCAGATGTACCGATCCTGTGCAGATGTTGTTACACGTGGTCTGCCATTGCGAGGACGATCAGCTGTCCATCCCGTCTCCCTGTAGCGAGGTCTTAGGCATCTCACAGTACGGATATTTCAATTTATTGCCCTGGCCACATCTGCAGTGCTCATGCCTCCTTGCAGCATGCCTAAGGCATGTTCACGCAGATGAGCAGGGACCCTGGGCATCTTTCTTTTGGTGTTTTTCAGAGTCAGTAGAAAGGCCTCTTTAGTGTCCTAAGTTTTCATAACTGTGACTTCAATTGCCTACCGTCTGTAAGCTGTTAGTGTCTTAACGACCATTCCACAGGTGCATGTTCATTAACTGTTTATGGTTCATTGAACAAGCATGGGAAACAGTGTTTAAACCCTTTACAATGAAGATCTGTGAAGTTATTTGGATTTTTCAGAATTATCTTTAAAAGACAGTGTCCTGAAAAATAATGTATATTTTTTGCTGAGTTTATATATATATATATATACAGTTGAAGTCGGAAGTTTACATACACCTTAGCCAAATACATTTTAACTCAGTTTTTCACAATTCCTGACATTTAATTCTAGTAAAAATTCCCTGTCTTAGGTCAGTTAGGATCACCACTTTATTTTAAGAATGTAAAATGTTAGAATAATAGTAGAGAGAACGATTTATTTCAGCTTTTATTTAGTTTGTCACATTCCCAGTGGGTCAGAAGTGTTTGGGTCGCCTTCCACAAGCTTCCCACAATAAATTGGGTGAATTTTGGCCCATTCCTCCTGACAGAGCTGGTGTAACTGAGTCAGGTTTGTAGGCCTCCTTGCTCGCACACGTTTTTTCAGTTCTGCCCACAAATTTTCCATAGGATTCAGGTCAGGGCTTTGTGATGGCCACTCCAATACCTTGACTTTGTTGTCCTTAAGCCAATTTGCCACAACTTTGGAAGTATGCTTGGGGTCAATGTCCATTTGGATGACCCATTTGCGACCAAGCTTTAACTTCCTAACTAATGTCTTGATATGTTGCTTCCAAATATACCCATATTTTTCCTGCCTCATGATGCCATCGGCTGCGTGGTCCCATGGTGTTTATACTTGTGTACTATTGTTTGTACAGATGAACGTGTTACCTTCAGGCGTTTGGAAATTGCTCCCAAGGATGAACCAGACTTGTGGAAGTCTACAATTTTTTTGCTGAGGTCTTGGCTGATTTATTTGGATTTTCCCATGATGTCAAGCAGAGGCACTGAGTTTGAAGGTAGGCCTTGAAATACATCCACAGGTACATCTCCAATTGACTCAAATGATGTCAATTAGCCTATCAGAATCTTCTAAAGCCATGACATCATTTTCTGGAATTTTCCAAGCTGTTTAAAGGCACAGTCAACTTAGTGTATGTAAACTTCTGTGAAATAATCTCCCTGTTAACAATTGTTGGAAAAATGACTTGTGTCATGCACAAAGTAGATGTCCTAACCGACTTGCCAAAACTATAGTTTGTTAACAAGAAATTTGTGGAGTGGTTGAAAAATGAGTTTTGATGACTCCAACCTGAGTGTATGTAAACTTCTGACTTCAACTGTATATATATACATACAGTACCAGTCAAAAGTTTGGACACACCTACTCATTACATATTTGTTCTTTATTTTTACTATTTTCTACATTGTAGAAAAATAGTGAAGACATCAACATGATGAAATAACACATATGGAATCACGTAGTAACCAAAAAAGTGGTAAACAAATCAAAATGTGTTTTATATATTTTATTCTTTAAAGTAGGCACCCTTTGCCTTGATGGCAGCTTTGCACACTCTTGGCATTCTCTCAACCGGCTTCACCTGGAATGCTTTTCCAACAGTCTTGAAGGAGTTGTTGGCTGCTTTTCCTTCCCTCTGCGGTCCAACTCGTCCCAAACCATCTCAATTGGGTTGAGGTCGGGGGATTGTGGAGGCCAGATCATCTGATGCAGCACTCCGTCACTCTCCTTCTTGGTCAAATAGCACTTACACAGCCTGGAGGTGTGTTGGGTCATTGCCCTGTTGAAAAACAAATGATAGTCCCACTAAGCGCAAACCAGATGGGATGACGTATCGCTGCAGAATACTGTGGTAGCCATGCTGGTTAAGTGTGCTTTGAATTCTAAATAAATCACTGACAGTTTCACCAGCAAATCACCCCCACACCATCACATCTCCTCCTCCATGCTTCACGGTGGGAAACACACATGCGGAGATCATCTGTTCACCTACTCAGCGTCTCACAAAGACACGGCGGTTGGAACCAAAAATCTCAAATTTGGACTCATCAGACCGAAGGACAGATTTCCACCTGTCTAATGCCCATTGCTCGTGTTTCTTGGCCAAAGCAAGTATTTTCTTCTTGTTGCCCTTCAGTAGTGGCAATTCGACCATGAAGGCCTGACTCACGCAGTCTCCTCTGAACAGTTGATGTTGAGATGTGTCTGTTACTTGAACTCACTGAAGCATTTATTTGAGGTGCAATTTCTGAGGCTGGGAACTCTAATGAACTTAACCTCTGTAGCAGAGGTAATTCTGGGTCTTCCTTTCCTGTGGTGGTCCTCCTGAGAGACAGTTTTATCATAGAGCTTGATGGTTTTTGCGACTGCACTTGAAGAAACTTTAAAAAATCTTGAAATTTTCCGGATTAACATAACTTCATGTCTTAAAGTAATAATGGACTGTTGTTTCTCTTTGCTTATTTGAGCTGTTCTTGCCATAAAATGGACTTGGTCTTTTACCAAATGGGGCTATCTTCTGTATACCTCCCCTACCTTGTCACAACACAACTGATGGGCTCAAACGCATTAAGAAGGAAAGAAATTCCACAAATTACCTTTTAACAAGGCACATCTGTTGATTGACATGCATTCCAGGTGACTAACTTATGGTTGAGATAATGCCAAGAGTGCGCAAAGCTGTCATCAAGGCAAAGGGTCTCTACTTTGAAGAATCTCAAATATAAAATATTAATTAGGGCCGATTTCAAGTTTTCATAACAATCGGTAATCTGCCTTTTTGGATGCCGATTATGGCCGATTACATTGCAACCCACGAGGAAACTGCGTGGCAGGCTGACCACCTGTTACGCGAGTGCAGTGTCTTAAGGACCTTGTGGCTGCAAGGAGCCAAGGTAAGTTGCTAGTTAGCATTAAACTTATCTTATAAAAAACAATCACTCTTAACATAATCACTAGTTAACTACACATGGTTGATGATATTACTAGGTTAACTAGCTTGTCCTGCGTTGCATATAATCAATGCGGTGTCTGTTAATTTGTTATCAAATCACAGCCTACTTCAACTTCGCCAAACGGGTGATGATTTAACAAGTGCATTCGCGAAAAAAGCACAATCGTTGCACAAATGTACGTAACCATGAACATCAATGCCTTTCTTAAAATCAATACACAGAAGTATATTTTTTTAAACCTGTATATTTAGATAAAATAAATGAATGTTAGAAGGAAATATTATCTAGGGAAATTGTGTCACTTCTCTTGCGTTCAGTGCAAGCAGAGTCAGCGTATATGGAACAGTTTGGGCCGCCTGACTCGTTCTTCCTAACAAAGATCGTAATTAATTTGTCCGAATTTTACATAATTATGACATACATTGCACAACCTTCAATGTTAACAGCAATATTTAGACTTAGGGATGCCATCCGTTAGATAAAATACGGAACGATTCCGTATTTCACTGAAAGAATAAACGTTTTGTTTTTGAAATGATAGTTTCCGGATTTTACCATATTAATGACCAAAGGCTTGTATTTCTGTGTTCATTATATTATAATTAAGTCTATGATTTGATATTTGATAGAGCAGTCTGACTGAGTGGTGGTAGGCTGCAGCAGGCTCGTAAGCATTCATTCAAACAGCACTTTCCTGCGTTTGCCAGCAGCTCTTAGCAATGCTTGAAGCACAGCGCTGTTTATGACTTCAAGCCTCTCAACTCCCGAGATTAGGCTGGCAATACTAAATTGCCTATAAGAACATCCAATAGTCAAAGGTATATGAAATATAAATGGTATAGAGAGAAATAGTCGATGCGTCCTAATTCCTATAATAACTATAACATAAAACTTCTTAACTGGGAATATTGAAGAACTGGGAATATTGAACCACCAGCTTTCATATGTTCTCATGTTCTGAACAAGGAACTTAAAGTTAGCTTTTTTACATGGCACATATTGCACTTTTACTTTCTTCTCCAACACTGTGTTATTGCATTATTTAAACCAAATTGAACATATTTCATTATTTATTTAAGACTAAATAGATTTTATTTATGTGTTATATTAAATTAAAATAAAAGTGTTCATTGTTCATTTAGTATTGTTGTAATTGTCATTATTACAAATATATATATAAATATCGGCCGATTAGTCGGTATCAGCTTTTTTTGGTCATCCAATAATCGGTATCAGTATCAGCGTTGAAAAATCATATTCGGTCAACCTCTACTGTGTGCGGCTGCTCGGCCATGGAAACCCATTTCATGAAGCTCCCGACAAACAGTTATTGTGCTGACATTGCTTCCAGAGGCTGTTTGGAACTCAGTAGTGAGTGTTGCAACTGAAGACAGACGATTTTTACGTGCTACGCTCTTCAGCACTCAGCGGTCCCATTATGTGAACTTGTGTGGCCTACCACTTCACGGCTGAGGCGTTGTTGCTCCTAGATGCTTCCACTTCACAATAACAGAACCTACAGTTCACTGGGGCAGATCTAGCAGGGCAGAAATTTGACGAACTGACTTGTTGGAAAGGTGGCATCCTATGACGATGCCACGTTGAAAGTCACTCAGCTCTTCAATAAGGACATTATACTGCCAATGTTTGTCATTGGAGATTGCATGGCTGTGTGCTCGATTTTATACACCTGTCAGTAATGGGTGTGGTTGGAATAGTCGAATCCACTAATTTGAATGAGTGTCCACATACTTTTGTATATACAGGGCACATATCATTCATTTATAAGTCCAGAAATTGATGTAGCAACTGCAGATTGCTGCTTTAAATGGCAAAGAACCTGTGGTAAGCCATAGTCCATTATTTTACATGTCTGGATACTCTAAATATGAATCTACATTTTCATTAGTGCAATTCAGAAAGCATTTCAAAATTGGACCCAAAAAGCACCAATCACATTACATTAAAATACAAAACTGTTCGCCGCCAGTAGTAACTTGGCCTTAAGAAAAAACACAGAAAAAACCAACAGCCTTTCCTGCACGAACACTTGTCTGTTCTTACTAGCTCTGACTTTGCTCATAGCAGCGTTATTGAGGCAAGTTTTAATTATGACTGTGATACGTGGTTGTTACCTAGCTAGCTACCTTAAGATGAATGCACTAACTGTAAGTCGCTCAGTTGGTAAAGCATGGCACTTGCAATGTCAGGGTTGTGGGTTTGTTTCCCAAGGGGGACCAGATTGAAAAAGTATGAAAATGCACTCACTGCTGTAAGTCACTCCGGATAAGAGCGTCTGTAAAAAGTTCATCTATAAAAGCGTCTGCTAAATGTCTGAAATGTACATTTCAACCCAATCACTATAACATCATCAGTCTGTTCTGGTGAGGTGTGTGTGTGTGGTCATGTGTGTTATTATACTGAACAAAAATATAAGCGCAACATGCAACAATTGTATAGATTTTACTGAGTTACAGTTAATCAGTTAATTGAAATCAATTCATTAGGCTGGATTTCACATGACTGGGAATACAGATATGCATCTGTTGGTCACAGATACCTTAACAAACCAATCAGTATCTGGTCTGACCACCATTTGCATCATGCAGTGCGACACACTTCTTCACATAGAGTTGATCAGGCTGTTGATTGTGGCCTGTGAAATGTTGTCCCACTCCTCTTCAATGGTTGTATGAAGTTGCTGGATATTGATGGGAACCGGAGCACGCTGTCGTACACGACGATCCAGAGCATCCAAAAATGCTCAATGGGTGACATGTCTGGTGAGTATGCAGGCCATGGAAGAACTGGGACATTTTCAGCTTCCAGGAATTGTGTACAGATCCTTGTGACATGGGACCGTCCATTATCATGTTGAAACATGAGGTGATGGCTGCGGATGAATGGCACGACAATAGGCCTCAGGATTTTGTCAAGGTATCTCTGTGCATTCAAATTGCCATTGTTAAAATGCAATTGTGTTCGTTGTCCCTAGTTTATGCCTGCCCATACCATAACCCCACCGCCACCATGGAGCACTCTGTTCACAACATTGACATGAGCAAACCGCTCGCCCACATGACGCCATACACATGTCTGTGGTTGTGAGGCCGGTTGGACATCTGACAAATTCTCTAAAACGACGTTGGAAGCGGCTTGTGGTAGAGAAATGAACATTAAATTCTCTGGCAACAGCTCTGGTGGACATTCCTGCAGTCAGCATGCCAATTGCACGCTCCCTCAAAACTTGAGACAGCTGTGGCATTGTGTTGTTTGACAAAACTGCACATTTTAGAGTGGCCTTTAATTGTCCTCAGCACATGGTGCACCTGTGCAATGATCACGCTTAATCAGCTTCTTGATATGTGACACCTGTCAGGTGGATGTCTTATCTTGGCAAAGGAGAAATGCTCACTAACAGGGATGTAAACAAATTTGTGCACAACATTTGAGAGGAATAAGCTTTTTGTGCGTATGGAACATTCCTGTGATCTTTTATTTCAGCTCATGAAACATGGGACCAACCACATGTTGCGTTTATATTTTTGATCAGTGTAGTAACACCTCACCAGAACAGGCTGATGATGTCACAACGAGTGGGTTGACATACAGTACACACAGGGATTAAGGCTAGGTCACTAATGGTGAGTTCTATTGTGTTATTCTGACCCTCTCACATTGGCTGTCTCGGGTCAGGTCCTTTGTCATGCTAGAGTGGCATTTTTATTAACCGTTCACCCACTGAAGTTGTTTTTCATTGAACAGGAATAGCCATTACAAATGCTCAAGTACAGTTCAAGCACAGGTAGTTCATTGGCCACTTGATATTCCGCTGTGTTGTGCATTTTTTATGATTATTATCGTGTTCTGAATGTAATGGTTGCTAAGAGAGATCATGCTATCATATTTTAAATAAACATTTGTAGGACAGTTTTGAATCTGTAGAGTGCCTACATGATCCAAAACAGATAAGCCTATAGTCTATATGTTGTAGGCTAACTATATAGACGGTAGGTTGTTTAGCCTATAGTCTATATGTTGTAGGCTAACTATATAGACGGTAGGTTGTTTAGCCTATAGTCTATATGTTGTAGGCTAACTATATAGACGGTAGGTTGTTTAGCCTATAGTCTATATGTTGTAGGCTAACTATATAGACGGTAGGTTGTTTAGCCTATAGTCTATATGTTGTAGGTTAACTATATAGACGGTAGGTTGTTTAGCCTATAGTCTATATGTTGTAGGCTAACTATATAGACGGTAGGTTGTTTAGCCTATAGTCTATATGTTGTAGGCTAACTATATAGACGGTAGGTTGTTTAGCCTATAGTCTATATGTTGTAGGCTAACTATATAGACGGTAGGTTGTTTAGCCTATAGTCTATATGTTGTAGGCTAACTATATAGACGGTAGGTTGTTTAGCCTATAGTCTATATGTTGTAGGCTAACTATATAGACGGTAGGTTGTTTAGCCTATAGTCTATATGTTGTAGGCTAACTATATAGACGGTAGGTTGTTTAGCCTATAGTCTATATGTTGTAGGCTAACTATATAGACGGTAGGTTGTTTAGCCTATAGTCTATATGTTGTAGGCTAACTATATAGACGGTAGGTTGTTTAGCAACAAAACCAATGTGTGTGCAACTTTGGGACAAAACTGTCAACTCCAAAGGATTATTGACAATGTGAACTATATTTAGTCTCCAAATGTTCATTGAAAACATAAATATATTTACACAATAAGCACTTGTCTCTCAAATACAACCTTACAGGTGTTGGTTACAGGTGTTGGTTACAGGTGTTGGTGAATTTTTTTGCCACATTAGCATAGACATGACATAAGTAAAAACATCTTATAACAAAACATGGTTTCAAGAACAAGATACACCCCACATGGCAGCTTCTTGTCATTGTTGCTAGCTATCTGACCATTCAGAATCACAACACATGGCCTTCTGCCCCATCCATACATGTGCATATAAGTAAATGGCCCAGTGCACATCATTTTTGTAACGTTGTCAGCCAACCCGTCTATGGGACAAGGCCCAGGTAAAATGGAGACTCAATATAATCTTTGGTAACAATTGTGTGTCTATCAAATTGCGCCCGAAGATCTGATTTCAGGGCCTTGGAGAGACACCGCAACTGAGTGTAAGAAAAGCGCTAAATTAGACTTCAGCTCCACCACTGGTGAAGAGCGTCACACAAAGTGGACCCCTGTGGATTCTAAACGAGTTGACTGACAAGTCTTTACATGGCCCCAGTTGCATTTGCATATAATACAATTATTATTCTATGCTTACAGTCATGAAAGATTAAATTGCATTGAATTGCATTAATCAGAACCTTTAGGGCAGGGTGCTGCTAGTGACATTTAAATGTCAAGAAGAAAGGAGACTAGAGGAAGATTGGCGTTCTTTAACAAGTTTTCATGTCAAGTGCACAAGTAGTGAAATGCCTTTCATGCAAGCTCTAAAGCCAATAATGCAGTAAGCAATATCAATGTAGTACTAAAAATAACATAAGGTAGAACAAAAAACAGAAGAGGAATTAAAATAAAAAATAAGAAAAACAGGAGAAAGTAAGAAGCTGTATAGAGGGTCAGTTCCAGGGTCAGTTCCAATACCATATTTACAATGTGCAGGGATATAGGTAGATATGTATAGGGGAAAGGCATTAGGATGTATGATAAACAGAGTAGCAGCAGCGAAAATGAAGACTGTATGTGAGTGTGTGTGCATGTTATGTGTGTGTTGGAGTGTCAGTGTGCGTGAGTCATGTGAGTGTGCATGATTGAATCTGTTGGGGCTGTATGCAAATCGGAGTGGGTCTAGGGTGACTGTGAGGATGGAGTTGAGGTGTGCAATAGCCAGCTTTTCAAAGCACTTCATGATTACAGATGTGAGTGCTACAGGGTGGTAGTCATGAAGCCTTAGAGTTCTTCGGAACAGGAATAATGGTATTCATTTTAAAACACGTGGAGATGACAGACTAGGACAAGGTTGAAAATACCTGCCAGCTGATCTGTGTATGCTCCGAAAAGGTGACATGGCACTGACTGACAGAGCAAGGTTTGGGCATGAGGAGAACACAGTCTCCCGCTAACATAATCTCTAGACACTTAAATAAGGAGAGAGAGAGAGAGAGAGAGAGAGAGAGAGAGGAGAGAGAGAGGAGAGGAGAGAGAGAGAGAGAGAGAGAGAGAGGAGAGAGAGAGAGAGAGAGATGAGAGAGAGGAGAGAGAGAGAGAGAGAGAGAGAGAGAGCGAGAGAGAGAGAGAGATGCAACCCCATCCATTAATTTGGAGCTAGGGTGATATTAATTTCTGGCTACGTTCCATTCCAGAAACCTTCCACCTCTCATCTGCCCTCTTCCACCCACTTTCAGTTCACTGATCAGATTCAGTAGCTTAATAATATGTAAGATCAATTGATCCAGTCAAAATATTTAGCTGTCATCTATCCATTCCTGTCAGATATAGGAGAGGGAACGAGGACAAAGAGGAGGCCAGGTATGAGTACGAGCGCGAGATAGTGCAGCTCCTGCCTCCTCTAGTCACACAGATAAATATGGCATTGGGCAGGGTCCGAGTGAACATACTGCGCGCGCTCCAGCCGAGTTATATCGAGGAGGACCGCATTTCGGTGGCGAAATGTGTATACTGTTTCAGTTAAATGCCTGGGTATTGGATTATTATGATCTCTTTCGGCAAGGCGACAACTAACTCTAGGTGTATGGGTGAAATCCCAATCTCATAACTAGAACAGGGGCGGAGCGCAGAGCATCTCTCTGGGTCTCACCTGTATGCGTGTCTGAATTGGACACTCCACACAGCGCAAACGATGTGAGTACAAGCGGGAGATGAATCTAACCAATATTTACTCCAATTTTGGACATTCATTTTCAACGAATCTTTCATTTTTGGGACCTCAACATGAGCACAACAACTGGAGTTTACAGGAGGATACCAACCCCTACCCGGACTTGTTCTTATTTTCGGGACACGAACCGAGCACCATCGTGTTGGTGGTTATGTACTCCCTGTCCTTCCTCACGGGGCTCGGAGGGAACATCATGGCTCTCCTGGTCCTCACCCGAAAGAGGACGGGTCTGGCGGGGGTGTCGGCGACCCGCAGACTGCTGGTGAACTTGGCGGTGTGTGACATGATGGTGGTGTGTGTGTGCATGCCAGTTAACCTGGGACTCCAGGTCTACAACGCCTGGGTGTTCGGGGAGTTTCTGTGCCGCACGGTGCCGTTCGTTCAAGCGGTATCGGTGTCTGCGAGCGTCCTGAGCCTGGCTGTGATCAGTCTGAACCGCTACTACAGCGTGCACAATCCTCTCCACGCCCGTTTTTTTTTTACCGGGCGGCGGATACTGTGTATGATCTGTGTGGTGTGGAGCGTGTCGTCTGGGCTGTGCATACCGCTCCTCTTCATGAACACCACCCAGACTCTGTCGCTGCTGGACATCACTGTCACTGTGTGCGTGGAGAGCTGGAACGAAGTCAAACTGAAACAGAGATATAGCTTCCTGCTCTTTTGCTCTCTCTACGGCTTTCCGGTGTTGTTTAACCTGGTTATAAGCGTGCTGACCGGCTGGAAGCTGTGGGGCACCGACGACAAACGGACGCAAGATTCAAATACATTTGGCGTTAAGCTATCACTGTCCCGCCTCAAAGTGCGTAAAAGGATAGCCAAGATGGTGCTGTCACTAGTTGTGCTGTTCACACTGTCCTGGCTACCTCTGTATGTAGTGGACATATGGTTAGACTTGAACATGACTGCGTCTTTAAAGAATGAGGATGATGTGAACCAGGTCAACCACGAGTGGATTCTTCACGGGAGACCATTTGCGCTATGGCTGGGTCTGACCAACTCCGCTCTCAACCCGCTCTGTTATTGTTTCGTGGGGAACCTGCACAGGTCTGCGAAACGGTTCCGGAAAAGCTACCGACTGAAACTGTCGTCAGTGTTCAGTCTGTTGCCACAGCAGTCCTCCATGCCTATGGGCAGCATCTCAGTGCCCAAAGTCGTGCCATATAGCAGGGCGCAATCGGTGAATCGAAGCGCAGAGATGAGCGCATCGAGCAAGTACGCCAATTTAGGCGACAAACTAACCAAGAGCAAGAGCCTGTCCTCTGTGACAGCGTGTGAGACTGTTTTCGACTGATTGACAGACAACTACCTGGTTACAGGGTGAAGGTCATAGTTATTTCTCCAATTTAGTCTTCCCTGTGGCTCAGTTGGTAGAGCATGGTGTTTGCAACGCCAGCATGGTGTGTGCATCGCCAGGGTTGTGGGTTCGATTCCCACGGGGGGCCAGTACAAACAAAAAAATGCATGAAATGTATGCATTCACTACTGTAAGTCTCTCTGGATAAGAGCGTCTGCTAAATGACTTAAATGTAATGGACTGGAAAGCGTTCATCCTACAGTTGAAAATGACATATTCTGCGTAAATCTGTCACTTTTTCAACGCAACCTCCAATGCAAATGGAGATATTTGCCATAAATGCAAGGAACAGATTAGAGTGTTGCTCTTTTAATTATGAAGTGTGGTGTTGTCTGTATTATGGAGTGTGTTGCTGCTTTAAAAACGGCCCATGATTCTAGGATTGTTGAAGAATCAAACGGTCAGTGTAAATGATGAGCATGAGGTCCTATAGCTAATGATCTTTTGGGACTTGGCTTCACTGAATCCAATTTCAAACACGCTATTTGATGTTGTTTTCATGTGTACAAAATAATGTGCATCTCAGTCGATTGTGCATAATAGACTAGTTGTCTTTATATAGTGATCCAAAATGATTAATGTATACAATGTATAGACCCTGTTTAAATACTCGAATATATATAATTTACCATCAAGTCCTATGAATTAGTAATTCTGTAGTTATTCGTCCAAGTCCATTCAAATTGCTTCCATAATTGTTAAATTAGACAATTGTAGGACCATCATATTTTATATTCCTAGTTATTATTCCAAGTCCATTTAAATTGCCTCCATAGATGGTATAGATTGATATCTCCATTCATCCTTTCTCTGGCAAGGCTGTGACGCATGTCTTTTGGCAGACAGATCGCTCCCTGCTGACTGGCACCATTATGAGTCGAGTTGGCTCCTTGGCAGGGTGGGATGGGGCCCCGCTGGTGGCCGGGACACGGAGCCTGATTTCCAGATTAAAAAATGGTACTGCTGAGACGGCCCGAACCCTGATCTGTGGTCACCTACTGCTGCCCTCCACCAATCATGCTGAAGCATAAATAGAGGAGCCCTGGCACCAAAATCAATCTCCTGCCATCTGCAGTTACTGAGGCCTGACGTATCTCCACACAACATGGAAGATCCCTGGATATATTGTAAAAGTTTTACTTAAAAGCCATTTTGGTTATTTGAAGGTTGACGGATACACTTATAGCCCGTCCGCCGCATTATGGTGGCCCCAACCTCCTGTGAATTACTGATGGTCTGTAATGGTTTTGACAGAGACATGAGAGAGAGAAGGGAGCTTAGATTACATTAACGAAGGCTTTCTTCACGGACTTTCACAACCCTTCAAGCTTCTCTACCTCGGTGTTTCTGTAAGGCTTTGATCACTGCAAGATAGTTTAGCCAAGTGGGTATTTTAGTGCATGTGAGATATACCAGCGTTCCTTTGAGAATTGGATTCATATAAAAAATTTTTATCGGTAACCATTCCACATGTTGCCAAAATAAAATACGCTAGACAAGGTGGGATCTTTTTGTGTCGGTAAAATAACTATGCGAGAAATGTCGGTGGAAACGCTTTTATGCGCAAATATTGATATTATAACCATAATATCCAAGTAAACTTGGAATCATGCGATGACATGTTGTGTGGTCCTCCCACTACGACTCGGGAAACCATACAGTTTATTAGGCTACAGATGCAATAATTTATGATGAACTTCACAGGGTGGTGAAAGTGCAAGGTTGATGTTCCTTTCCAATAAATATCGAGGGTCTTATTCTGGGGACATGATAATCGATGCTTGGCTGCCATTTAACAAAATAATAATATAATAATCTTATCATGTAGGCCAGGGTTTCTCAAACTCGGTCCTTGGGACCCCAAGGCGTGCACGTTTTGGTTTTTGCCCTAGAACTACACAGCTGATTCAAATAATCAACTAATCATCAAGTTTTGATTATTTGAATGTGCTGTGTAGTGTTAGGGAAAACCCCAAAAGGTGCACCCTTTGGGGTCCCGAGTTTGGGAAACGCTGATGTAGGCTATAGAGTACCACAGTATGAGTCATAATACCCATAAAACCTAGCAGTCACACAAGGAAATGGTTCCATTCATTCTTCCCATAGGGAATTTCAGAAACACTTCAAATAAGGGCTGTGTTTCGTGTAGGCTTATCCTGGCGTGCTGTTTTGATAACAGTGTAAATCTATAGGACAAGGTTACTTTTATCAAAATATTTGCCCCCCCCCCCCCCGAAATGAAATTCTAATTAGCTGCTAATGTGGCTATCATAAAGAACTACAAATGCCATTATGATCTGGATGAGACTGCCGAATCAAGGCAAAGGGAAGAATACATTTATGAATGAATAAATTGGCAAAATGTACTTCCTGCTGAAAGGTGATGTTATCTCCCAGTGTCTGTTAGAAAGCAGACTGAACTAGGTTTCTGCTAGGATTTTGCCTGAGCTTATAGATGTATTCCGTTTATTTTTACCCTATAAACTCCCTAGTCCTTGCCGATGACAAGCATACCCATAATGATGCAGCCACCACCATGCTTGCAAATATGAAGAGTGGTGCTCAGTGATGTGTTGGATTTGAGCAGTTTCTCTGAGCGGTTTCCTTACTCTCTGCCAACTGAGTTAGGAAGGACGCTTGTATCTTTGTAGTGACTGTGTGTATTGATACAAAGTGTAATTAATAACTTCACCATGCTCAAAGAGATATTCAATGGCAGCTTTTTTTTCACCAATCTACCTGTGGTTGAATCTGTGTTTGAAATTCACTGCTCAACTGAGGGACCTTACAGATAATTATACTTTATGTGCGGGCACAGAGATGAGGTAGTCATTCAAAAATAATGTTGCACAGAGTGAGTTGAATACTTATTGACTCAAGAAATGTAAACTTTAAATGTTTTATTAATATGTAAAATGTTCTAAAAACATAATACCATTTTGACATTATGGGGGATTGTGTGTTGGCCAGTGACACAATCTCAATTTAATACATTTTAAATTCAAAACAAAAGAAAATGTGGAAAAAGTAAAGGGGTGTGAATACTTTCTGAAGTAAGTGATGACTAATCCCTAGAGGTACCGCTATTAAAATGTTTTCTGACGTTAATGGGACTTCCTGGATAAATAAAGGTTACATAAAAAAATACAAATAAAGGCTTTCGACAACCACATTAATATTTAGACCTTTCCCCTGCGGAAGGACTTAAATTTAACCATGATTATGATACATTTCTGAAGATAGGCAGTAATATGGATCTGACCCTGCAAAAGGATCCGTGGTTTGGAAAGAAAATGACATATCCCAAACAAATCAATACAATAAAGTCCTGGGAGGAAATAAGCATAGAATAGCATTTCTAAACATTTTATGGGCCAGTGGTCGTTCTAGATAGGTCAA
This sequence comes from Salmo trutta, assembly GCF_901001165.1. Classification (NCBI taxonomy): domain Eukaryota; kingdom Metazoa; phylum Chordata; class Actinopteri; order Salmoniformes; family Salmonidae; genus Salmo; species Salmo trutta. The sequence goes on along the minus strand of NC_042966.1, from coordinate 23,471,120 downwards.
TAGCTCAGTCCCCTAGATGTTTTATGACGACTCTGCAGTCATTTGTGGAAGAAACAGATCAGTTAAGAGGGACAGGTAGAGGGAGAGATCCTTCTGTACTTTAGCTATTTGTACACCATTACAACACTGTATATAGACATATGACATTTGAAATGTCTTTATTCTTTTGGAACTTCTGTGAGTGTAATGTTTACTGTTAATTGTTTATTTCACTTTTTATTTATTATCTACTTCACTTGCTTTGGCAATGTTAACATGTTTCCAATGCCAATAAATCCCTTAAACTGGAATTGAATTGACTAGAAGACATACAAATATAGAGGAAAGATGGGCGGCACAGAGAAGGGAGGGTTTGAGAAAGACCAGTGAGTACAGACAGACAGATCAACCTCCCCCACACATATATAATTGCTTTCAATACGCTGCATTCAGTATTTTATTTTTAATGGTAACTTAGTCATTTCCCAACAAGTCCAACTAATTGTTTCCTATCTGTTATGAATTCTGTATATAAGTGGGGCACAGCACTCCCTGGCTGTGTACCACATGGGTCGCTCCTGCCAGGCTATACAAATAAACCTGTTATTACAGTTCAATAGCAATGAACGACGTTGACAAAATGATTGGATCTAACAGACGAATACTAATTTTCCCCGTGAGTAAAATTGTGTCGCCAATATCAATTTAAGGGGCTTTATTGGCAGAGGAAACATATGTTTAAATTGCCAAAGCAAGTGAAATAGATAATTATCAAAAGTGAAATAAACAAAATTTAACAGTAAACATTAGTTAGTTAATGTACAAAAGGGAAAATATACAAATATAGGTTGTACAATGGCGTTTGTTCTTCACTAGTTGCCCTTTTCTTATGGCAACAGGTCACAAATCTTGCTGCTGTGATGGCACACTGTGGTATTTCACCCAATAGATAAGGGAGTTTATCAAAATTGGATTTGTGTCCGAATTCTCTGTGGGTCTGTGTAATCTGAGGGGAATATGCAGGAGGTTAGGAAGTGAAGCTTCTTTTTGGAACCAGATTTTCCTTCTGCGGCCTTTCTCAATAGCAAGGCTATGCTCACAGAGTCTGTACATAGTCAAATATTTCCTTAATTTTGGGCCAGTCACAGTGGCCAGGTATTCTGCCACTGTGCACTCTCTGTTTAGGGCCAAATAGCTGTTTTTTTGTAAATTCTTTCCAATAGGTCAAGTAATTATCTTTTTGTTTTCTTATGACTTGGTTGGGTCTAATTGTGTTGCTATCCTGGTGCTGTTTGTTTGTGAACAGAGCCCCAGGACCAGCTCTCCTCATCCATTCGAATAATTAAAACAAGTGCATGCTATCAGTTGTCAGAGATCAGTGATTTTGTGAGGTTTTAATGTGGGAGAAGCAGGAATCAGATGACAGCGCAAAGAGAAAAATAAATGAAACTCATTTCCTCATCGTCAACCTCTGCTTACGGTACAGTCCCGCTTGACTTGATTTATATCCAATTACTTTGTACAAGAATAAAAATCACATAACATTGAAATTCAATGCAATCTTCCTAAAAAACTACATCTCGGTATCAGCATTCTGTTCTTTAGTGGTCATAAATAAACAATGTTAAGGGTGTGGGAAATCGGCTTATTGTGCAACTGGTAAACAAAGGTATATTGTGAGATGACAAAAGTCCTGACCACGCTTCCGATTATCATACACATTTATTTTAAAATCAGATCTTGTGGACATTGGTTGTGAAGTGTGTGTTCTGTTAATTTCTTAGTGGATGCATCACGTCTATCATCATGAGAAAAAAAGAATGAAAGAGAAAAGTGCATCTTAGGAAAGAGGACAGTACTGTGAAGCGACTGAGCGCCACAACTGTAAACACTCTCACACACACACAGCCTCTCCAATACAACATTAACACACTCAGGTTGCTCATCAAGTATCTCCACAGACTACTACTGTTCACTTCCCACATGACCAGAGTCCTTGGTGCATCCAAAATGGCTCCCTATATCGTGCACTACAGTTGACCAGAGCTCTATAGGCCCTGGTTAAAAGTGGTGCACTATATAGTGAATAGGGGTACCATTTAAGACACAGCCTATTGAAGTTGACGTCTCAGTATTTTTCTTTCTGCAGGCAAAAGATGCAGCACTGAGTCAGCAGGAGGGGGATCCTCAGATGGGGGGGGGGGGGGGCTAGGTCCCCCTGGCAGATCCCCCCTGACATGGTAACTTCCTGTAAGACAGAGGTCTCATGGGAATGTTCACATGTTGGTGCTCATTCGTGATTGGCTGTTGGCAGAGTTGAGTTCGCCTTGGCTGCCCTCCCTGGGAGGAGACTGGAGAGAGAGGGAGGGAAAAAGGGAGGAGAGAGGCAGAGAGAAAAATAAGGTTGAGTGGTTGACATCCTCTATAAGCAAAGACGGGGGAAAACTTCATTCTCATCCTGCATTCTGATGCCTTTACCAGTCTTCAGACGTAAGAACATACAGTATATGTATCAAAAGGAAAACGTACAAAGCATACAATATAAAACATGTTGCAACTATTCTCTGGTACTGTAAGATCGTGACAAACTGGGGAGAGAGGGACAGACGACAGAGATTCCTCCTCTAAATCAAACAGTATTTTATTTCAGAGCCAATGATGTTTGGAAATGAGCAGTAGTGGATGGCTGAGAGGAACAGAGGTGAGGAGAGGACGGCCTGTAGAGAGGACGGCCTGTAGAGAGGACGGCCTGTAGAGAGGACGGCCTGTAGAGAGGACGGCCTGTAGAGAGGACGGGTGGACCAGAGGTCAACGAGAGAGAATGAAAGGAGATGATTAGATTGCAGCTCTGATAGGGAGGCTGACTGAGGCAAGGATGTCAAAATAAAGAAAGAAAGAGCAGTTCTGAGAGACGTCCATATCCTGAAGGTAAAAGGCAAGATGGATGAGTAAAGAGAAAGCAGCCTGAAAACCCCAGGGAGACCCTGTGTGCAGAGGTACCTTGACGTGTATCTGGTTGCGCAGCACGGCAGCTCGTAGGATCATGGCTTTGGCTCGTCTCTGGAACTCCTTGCCCATGTGGATAGACTTCTCAAACGTGTGGCTCCGCTGGTCCACGTCCCGCGCATACAGGATCTGAGATGAGGGAGAGTGTTTCATAGTCTCTTTGTACATAAATGTGCTCGGCATCTCAAAGAGAGGAGAGAGACAGGCTGGGGATAAGAGCGCTGTGGCAAACCATTTGGGTCACTGTCAAATCAACATCCCATGCTGCATTATAAGATTATAAAACTGTTAAACAATGAAAGAGTGATCGGAGCTCGTCTAGTGTGTGAGTGAGAGAGCTGTGGGGTGGGGTGTATATGTGACTTTACTCTTGAGTGAGTGTGTGTGTGTTACCTTGCTGTGGGAGTCTATGCGTGCGTTGATAAGTCCCTCCAGTATGAGCTGGGTGAGTTCGTCTTCCAGAGCTAACACTGTGGTGTTGAAGGCCTGGGACATCTTAGTCATGTCTGCAGACACGTACGGGCTGAAGTACTGCAACACACACACACACGTTAACATCTTAGTCATGTCTGCAGACACGTACGGGCTGAAGTACTGCAACACACACACACACACACACGTTAACATCTTAGTCATGTCTGCAGACACGTACGGGCTGAAGTACTGCAACACACACACACGTTAACATCTTAGTCATGTCTGCAGACACGTACGGGCTGAAGTACTGCAACACACACACATTAACATCTTAGTCATGTCTGCAGACACGTACGGGCTGAAGTACTGACACACACACACACGTTAACATCTTAGTCATGTCTGCAGACACGTACGGGCTGAAGTACTGCAACACACACACACACACGTTAACATCTTAGTCATGTCTGCAGACACGTACGGGCTGAAGTACTGCAACACACACACACGTTAACATCTTAGTCATGTCTGCAGACACGTACGGGCTGAAGTACTGCAACACACACACACACGTTAACATCTTAGTCATGTCTGCAGACACGTACGGGCTGAAGTACTGCAACACACACACACACACGTTAACATCTTAGTCATGTCTGCAGACACGTACGGGCTGAAGTACTGACACACACACACATTAACATCTTAGTCATGTCTGCAGACACGTACGGGCTGAAGTACTGCAACACACACACATTAACATCTTAGTCATGTCTGCAGACACGTACGGGCTGAAGTACTGACACACACACACACGTTAACATCTTAGTCATGTCTGCAGACACGTACGGGCTGAAGTACTGCAACACACACACACGTTAACATCTTAGTCATGTCTGCAGACACGTACGGGCTGAAGTACTGCAACACACACACACACACGTTAACATCTTAGTCATGTCTGCAGACACGTACGGGCTGAAGTACTGCAACACACACACGTTAACATCTTAGTCATGTCTGCAGACACGTACGGGCTGAAGTACTGCAACACACACACACACACACGTTAACATCTTAGTCATGTCTGCAGACACGTACGGGCTGAAGTACTGCAACACACACACACGTTAACATCTTAGTCACACACGCAAATGAAAAGTAGAGACTGAGGTACTGCACACGCATGCATGACCCGCGCCCACACCAATACACAAAAAAACCCGATGTCTAATTTAGGGCATGATATTAAATAACATTAGCAGAACAACCATTTTAGGTGCCATACTTCACCTGCTAGTCCAGCTACGGTCAGAAGTAGTGATCTATAGAAGGAATAGGGTGCCATTTGGGACGTAACCCCTGTAGATGTTTTGACCCCAGGAGTCAGTGTCATTCAGACACATTTCCTCAGCTAAACGTAGTATTGATTGCTGCCTGAGCTAGAAGTGACAGCTTTCCATCCAATTAGTGACAGATTTTCATGTGAATATTCTAGAATCCACATACGTTGATATGATGGTTATTATATCAATATGTGCACAGAGGCATTTACACCTCCATTTCTCGCATAATTAAATTTACAGACACAAAAAGATCTCACCATGTCGAACGAACAAATTGTCTGTCAGCATTTTCAAGAGTTGTACCGAAACTGTCACCATTTTGTTATTTACGGTATGACTTTACTCGCATAAAAACTGGACGGAAACGTGGTTAGAGAGACAAAAGTTTTGCATCCGATTCTTTACCCCAGACGCAACGATTGCCTATTTATTTTTTTACGCCTATGGGGGAGCCATTGACTGACTCATTGACTATTCAAACCCATCCGTAGTTGTGAGTATATAAGGAAAACAACAGAATACTCTGGATGTCCATAATGTTCAGTATTATGTGGGAGTACTGGAGGAAAAGTGTTCCTGTCCCCCAGTCTCACCTGTCCGTCTCACCTGTATAAGGGCTCTGTTCCTGATCAGTGTGTAGAGGGTCAGTACGTGGGGGGCCAGGTACATGTCTAACAGCAGGTTATCCTGAGAAAGAAGAAAAGCAGTGTGCATTTAGGACAGGTTTTAAATGTGTTATCAACATAATGAAAATACATCATAGCTTTCAACGTAGGAAATCACGTTACTTGGTCCTTACTTCCTTTAATTCCCGGTTTCAAATTCTTTGCTACCCATTTTGTGTTTTTCACATCATTTACATTACATTTACGTCATTTAGCAGACGCTCTTATCCAGAGCGACTTACAGTAGTGAATACATACATTTCATTATTTTTTTATTTTTTTTTCTGTGCTGGCCCCCCGTGGGAATCGAACCCACAACCCTGGTGTTGCAAACACCATGCTCTACCAACTGAGCTACAGGGAAGGCTGCATCAATGCAATCGTTGGATCGATTGATAATGCAATCGTTGGATCGATTGATAATTATAGATCAATCTCACCTTGATCTCATCCAGCATTTTGAGACAGGAAGCGTACTTTGACTCATAGAACTTAAAGATGATGTCACGGACCTGAGGCTCCAACTCTAAGAATAATTTAAAGGAGCTGGGAGGACATAAAAGACATGAATAGAAGAGGGTGGATGGTAACACAGCTCGAATAGTTACATGAAAAACACACACCATTTATACAGCAGATACACAGGCGTTTGCGCGCTCACACACCTGCTTGAGATGACGTTCTTCTGTAGCTCCTGTCTGTCGAAGGTGGCGAGGGCACACATCCCTCCGTACACCGCTACATTACTGGGGGACAGGAGCTGGACACACAATACAGGAGGTTGGTACATCGTCAACAGAAAAAAATTAAAATATGAGAATTTGTCAAGCAGCAATTGTCTTTACAATCGTCCAAGTACCCTTGTCCTAGTTGTTGTTGCCTTCCCAATTGTTGATAAACAATACACAATTATCACAGAACAACACAGGGAAGTCACAGACTTCACCTTTAAAGTACCACACAGACAGGCAGGCAGACCGACTAACCTCAGCGAAATCACAGTGGTCGAAAGAGGCCAGCAGGAAGCACTTGGCTGCTTGTTTGTACTTTCTGGAGGCCAGCTCAGCTAGGCCTGGGGGACAGTGACAGATATACAGACGTGCAGGAGGAGGAACAAGGAGAAAGAACGAGAGGTCAAATGAACCTGAGTGTGGGAAGAGAATTTTGTAATCTAATCAAAGCAGAAGGGGGTTTAAAACAAATCCATTTTCATTGAAACAAAACATTAGCATGAGTGTCTGCACCTGTTGAAGACTGGCATCTGTTGTTAGTGTGTTTTATACCCTCTAGAGAATAACAGGTGAAAACACTTACAGTATGTACATCCCTTTGTAGAACAACAAAGATAGTGAGTGAATTACCTGCAGCACATTTTAATTTGGTGAGGACTGACTGACTCTGGCAATCTCTCTCCCCTCTTTGCTGAAACAAAAATAAAGATATTCCCTCAGTAAAGATGGACACGTCTGTGTTTTTTTTAAGACAGTAGAAGACTTATGCTCTCTCTCTCTCAGAGGAACCTACGACTTACCTCTGCTATCTCTGGAGTGGATTCAGCTTTGCTCACATAACTAAGGACGTGGGACCAGTTCTGGAGGTAGACACTAACCTGATAGATGAAAACAGTACATTCAGTAAGAAAGCCTGTAGGACACATATCCATACCGCCCTCTAGTGCTAGTCATTGGAGTTAATCATATCACAGAGAAAGGAAGAGGCTGAGAACAAGTGAGGCAGAGACAGAACGAGAGAGGAATATAGCCCTTCTGCCCTCCAGACTTTACATCAGGATTAAGAGCATTGACCAAAGAACTAGGACCACTAACTATCATTATGATGAATGATGACGTACCTTGATGACATTAAGACACATGTTTATGACATGCTTTGCGCTAGTGCAGTAGTCTCGGGCTCGGGAGTAGCACTTAAGGGCGTTGCTGAGGTCACCGCAGTCCAAGTAGTGGTCCCCAAGGTCATCATGACCCCTCCTGAGGTGAAAAAAATAATTATAAAGAGCATTTGGACCAGTACCACAGAGGAAGAGAGGTCAGGAAAGATCCCCTTTGGCCTGAACAAAGCACTATGCAGAATCACTGATCCATTCCAAATGACCTTACATTAAAAAACTACTACTACTAGTCAACTACTCAGTGATTACTTCAAGATCTGCAAACAGACGCAGCACATTGCTCAGGCCGATCCTCTCGGAGGTGAGGATTACCCAATCGGTTTATTATCTACTTGATGCTAACAACCGTAGCGTCTCCCACCCACCTGATGCTCTCTTTGATGGAGTTGCCTTTGTAGTTCTTCAGGTCAGTGTCCAATTTCTCCAGTTTGAGCAGGGCCTTTTTCCTGGTCGACTCGGCCCACGCTGTGTCCAGAGGAGGGGGTTCGACTGCCCCGCCCTCCACCGCAGCATCTGGAGCCCCCTGGACCTCTCTGAACACACACACACACACACACACAGACATCAATCAAACACTCAACAAAAACAAAAAGCACTTTCCAAACCAACAATTAAAAAGAACATACTATGTACTAGTAGTAAGCACTCTGCGTTGCTGTAGCTTCTCTGTGCTATGCTGGAGGGTACTAGGCTAAGCGAGGGCTGTGATACACCTACCTGGTGGCCTCTGTGAGCTTGCGGTGGATCTCCTCGTACACGTCTACGTTGAAGGTCCTGTGGACAAAAGACAGGGCCATCTTCAGGGCCTCGGCGCGGAGCTGGGGACAGTGCTCTGCTATGAACTGCAGCCTCTCAATACGCATCAGACCACAGTAGCTGGAAGCATACTGCTCCAGGTCCTAGAGAGAGAGACAAAGGCACACACACACACACTTCAGTGGGACAAAAGCCTAAAAATGTTGATTTTTTACTCAATAGTCTGCATTTGTATTTATTAAGGATCTAAACACATTAACGCACTTACATTACACATAAAACTAAAGATAATAAAGTTATATGATGTACTGTTTCACACCACTACATATCTACAATACAACATATATAATACCACCATACAACATTATTTGTATGCTAGCGTTTGTGTGTGTCTCTTCACAGTACCCGCTGTTCTATAAGGTGTATTTTTATCGATTTTAAAATCTGATTCTACTGCTTGCATCAGTTACCTGATGTGGAATAGAGTTCCATGTAGTCATGGCCCTATGTAGCGCCTCCCATAGTCTGTTCTGGACTTGGGTATTGTGAAGAGACCTCTAGTGGCATGTCTTGTGGGGTATTCCCCTTCTATAGATTCATTTGATTTCAGTTTAACATTTAAATTGCAGTAGAAATGTCATTTGTGTGGTATTTGAGTCCCGTCTACATGAAACAAGCCCGCCTTTACAATGCCAGTAGGGGGAAATCCTGGATAGACCGACCATACCAGCGTGGGATTTTCCACCACATAGTTGACATCTGGTGCATTCTGCTGGTCCTCCTGTGGGTCAGCATCTATCTGCATGGGCTCAACAACCCCCTGAAGAAGAGCGAACATACAGGTAACTGCCAAAATAAAAGAAACACCAACATAAAGTGTCTTAATAGGGTGTTGGGTCACCACGAGCTGCCAGAACAGCTTCAATGTTACAAGTGTCTGGAACTCTATTGGAGGGATGCGACACCATTCTTTCATGAAAATTCCATAATTTGTTGTTTTGTTGATGGTGGTGGAAAACTGTCTCAGGTCCCGCTACAGAACCTCCTAAAATTGGGGCGGCAGGTAGCCTAGTGGTTAGAGTGTTGTAGTAACCGAAAGGTTGCAAGATCGAATCCCCGAGCTGACATGGTAAAAATGTGTCGTTCTGCCCCTGAACAAGGCAGTTAACTCACTGATCCTAGTTAAATAAAGGTAAAATAAAAAAAATAGGGTTGAGATCAGGTGACTGACACACACACTTTAAAACCCCCTTTGCTCTTTTGAGACCCCCCTCTTTCAAAGTCACAGAGATATCTTCTTTTAGCAATGGTAGCCATAATAACAGGCAACAGGGAATTTTTATACATGACCCTAAACATGATGAGATGTTAATTGATTAATTAACTCAGGAACCATACCTGTGGACGCACCTGCTTTCAATATTCTTTGTATCCCTGATTTTATCAAGTGTTATCTTTATTTTGGCAGTTATCTGTACATAGTGTTGATAAGTGTCATAGCAGCGTGGCACAATGAGGGGAATACTGACTGTCTGCAACCAGGTTACAAAGGTAATGAATAGCCATACATACACGACACTCCCACAATAGACAGATCGCTCATGTCCTACTGGATATTTACATTGGAGACACAATGTACATCTGTAGCTGAACAAAATTAAAAAGGGGATGGCTAAACTACTACTAGCTGGATAACAAGTCAGCCAACTAACTACAATAACAAAAAACTAGCTAGCTAGCATGACTGTCAAAGTGCCTGAAGAAACCAGAAATGACCAGCGAACAGTTTCCTGGGGTGCACCTTTCTAAAAAATGTGTCATTCTAACATCTAGTCAGTTGGTATAGAATAACAGTGAATGGAAATATAACGCTGTAGAGTTAGCTATATGAACTTACTAAAGTTAGCCTAGCTAGTTAGCTTGCCAGTACTGCTAGCGGCCCAAACTACTCCCGATTTATGCAAGGCTTGCGTGTTTATCGGAGTACCCACCGTCCCTGTTAAGCGCGAGGACAGCCTTCTCCACGTGCATACCAGCATACCGTTTTTGTGTAAACATGAATCAAAATCGATTAATTATTACCTGAAAGTTGAATACTTGCACAGGCAAAGGCATCTTTCACGGTTTGTGACGTTCAGCGGAAGAAGCGAAGCGAGACGGATAACTGGGACCAAAATCTGTCTTCTCCAGCAGGTGGCGTTTTCCCCGCTGATCAAGGGAGGAGTTGTTGTATGGAGATCAATCAGTGTCGAATTTGGTTAACAAAAAATGAATGTCTTATTTTCTACTTGAGGCTTATTTGATCGAATATACGTTTGGTAATGCTTACGTTGTTACGAGTATACTGATATAAGTAGCACACATGATATCCTGCCAAGTTTGAGAAAAAAAACACTTTATATCGGAGTTGTGCCTGTTATCACACTCGTATCTGCTCTGTCATTGGCTAGAATGGTCCCACCTGATCTTGCCTTCTCCCGACTGCCTTCCATTTCTGAATACATTTATTTTCATTGTTGGAGCAGCCAGTCGATTAACTGGTCGATATGGTCCCGTGTGTCTCAGTTTGTAGAGCATGGTGCTTGCAACGCCAGGGTTGTGGGTTTGATTCCCATGTGGGACCAGAAAAATGTACAACAATGTATCCACTCACTACTGTAAATAGCTCTAGATAAGAGCGTATGTTAAATGACTAAAATGTAATATGATGAATAATCTGAGTCGCCAGCGCTAAACAACGGCTCGCTATCACATCCGGGGCATGGGTTCACAGGGCTCTTTACATAATGACGTCAGCGCTGCTCCAGATGTGTCCGAGGCAGTGTTTTGCAGCGTTCACGTCAACTCCGAACTCGGAAAAATACGAGGTCAAATCATGACGTCAGTGATATTCAGGTTGAAAAATCGGAGCTCTAGAAGCGGCCCGATATTCCCATTCGGATTACCGTTCAAATCGAATTTTACCAGTGGGAGATCGTTTGTTTCCGAGTTCCCAGTTGTTTCAACGCACTGAAGTCATCGGAGATTTCCGAGTTCCCAGTTGTTTTGAACGCGGAATATTTCGATCAACAACAACAAAAAACAGTTGCAAACTGATGGTAATTTGTATTAAGATGCAACTAGTTCAGATATTAAAAATGAATTACTCAAATTGTAAATTCGAACAATTTATTTGAGGTCACCATTGAGATGAATACATGTTTTTAACTTAATCACACCAGTTGGCTAAGCATACTGGAGGGATTTTGCCGCTTTTTCATTGTCAGCACAAAATAGGCTACGACATCCAGAGCGAAAATAGCAACACAGTGGCGACCCCAACAGCTGTAGCCTACTACACTACAGGGACATTTAACTTGCAAGGCCAGGTCAGCATCAGCCAGAGGGCGCTCAATTTCAGAGGATTTGCTTTTGGAGAGAGAATCACACAGTAGGTGATTTGAGAGGAATCCGAGAAACATAGGTCGTTTATAATCGCAATAGAAACAAATTACATTGTTTGACTCGCTTGCACTTGACTGGTTGAGTGCACAGCTAGGCTACTTAATCGCGGTCGAATAGAGAAAGCGGGCTGCTTGCTGATGGTTAAAATCTGAGCCCAATCAAATCATAGTCAAGACGAGGAGACAAAAAAGAGAAGATCGTTGAAGAGTATAAAAGCGTCTGGAAACCCTGTGTTGTATTTTCATTTCCTTTGATCAGATTCTGTTCACTTAATTCATTTTTGGTGACCAGTTCCCCTGGTGTTTTGTTGCTGCAGTTGGGAGGAGGCACATCGGATTAAAAACGTGATTTATTTAGTTTCCATGTAAGTATAAGGCATTTTCGACATCACAGAATAAGTGTTTTAAGTAACTCGAAATAAGCAGGGGGTTTCATAGAATGTAATTGAAAATAATTGACTGGACACTCTTGCCTTTCTTTTGTTTACCGTAGGACAGCCTATAGATCCGTATGTGCACGACATGCACACGAAACAACTCCTAAACATCCCCTTAAACTTTAAAGTTACCTTTATAAGACCCAATAATGTTGGTTAATCGCGTTGTTGTTTTCATACATTTGTTGTGAACGCTACAGTTAAATGACCGAGCCCACAGTCAGACCTGTTTCTATTGGCAGTGACCCAATCTGGCAGATTTGTATCTACCAGATTTGCAGATTTGCATAATCCCAAACCAGGCACCAAAATATTTAATTTTATGCGTTTGGGTTATTTTTTTTTCCCCCCTATAAATGATGTATAACTCCTTCATAACCCATACTATCCTTCATGCTATATCCACATATCTGTGCTGAGAGCTCATATTTTACTAAGGGGGCTAATTTTAGTAAAGAAAAAAGGGTTTGATTACATCCCTCTGCTTCCTACAACTGACATCTGTTACTGGTTGAGGTATCATTGCCTCTGAAAATAGCAGCAAACAGGAAATTGCTCACACACTGAAGGTAAGTCTGTCAATTAAATGTGACCTGTATGAACTGACTGGCAAATGGAAGGGCATGAGTGACAATGTGCCAAGAGGAGAACTTCCAGGCCTGACTTTACAGGCCTGTCTTTGCAATTCAGCAAAAGTTAGTGGTCAGACTGCGAAGAAATAGTGTCTGCCATTTAAGAGGGACTCAATCAGAATGTATATAGAGTTGTACAGGGAAATCATATCCCTTTTATGCAGAAACAGACTAGTCTGTCTGGCACCCAGGGTAGAGTAAACCCATGCAGGAGCCAGTATCCATACACTCAGATTATGTTTTCAAGTGTCACTGTCATCTTATTATGAGGGTGGTGGGGGTGGTGATGATGAAGTCATGTGTGTTGATGTCTCTTCAGGTTCCTGTGTGATGTCATAAAGATGGGACGCGGTGGAGCGGGAAACAAAGCTGGCGGCTGACAGGCCCCTCCAGCGGCCAATCAGGATGCATGTCTCCTCGATGGGTGTCAGCAAGCTCTGCTTTCTGTTCTCCCTGGCCCTCTGTGCCCTCCTGCTGCTCCTCATCCCTGCCCTCCAGCCCTCACAGCATCAGGGGGACCTGCCTCAGCCCCGGGCCCACACCAAGCCTGCCCGGGCAGGCACAGGTGCCAGCAAAACCCCCCAGCACCCTGGAGGTCTGGTGGTCCCTCTCCAGGCAGATGTGGGGAAAGTGACAGTGACAGTGGGACGTAATGGGATTGTTGGTGGATCTATAGGGCAGGGCACACCCAGAGAGACCAAGAGGACTGGGGATGGGGACTGGGTGTATACAGCTGGTCGAGGTGACACCCAGGGCAATGGGAAGCATACAGACTCTCAGACAGGGCCGAAGGAGAACTTCCTCCACAGAGCTGGAGTTGTGGTGGGGGCTGGTGGGTCTCGGTCCAGGACCCCTCTAGAGCTGAAAGACATTTTCATAGCGGTGAAGACCACCAGGAAGTACCACAAGTCCAGACTGGATTTGCTGTTCCAGACCTGGGTGTCCAAAGCCAAAGAACAGGTAGGGAGGAACACACACACACACACACACACACACACACACACACACACACACACACACACACACACACACACACACACACACACACACACACACACACTCAAGACCGAACTTGGCAGTGGTTCAGGTGCAGCCTATGACCCTGGATAAGGGTATTTGTTATGTCAATAACAAATACCCCGGTTATGTTTTGTCTACATGGTAGATCATCTCATTTGTCTTGTACTGTTAGCAAGACCTCCAGACAGGGCATGTTTCTAGAGTACACAAGGACTCCTTCCCCTCTCTCTGTTCTCCAAGCAGCTGTAGTAACAGTAAAGAGTGAACATCGTTTCTAGCGCCATGGGCTGTATGTCACTGCAACTACACTGCAGGTCCATTTCTCTGAGACTTGACTGTACTCCTTCAACAAGGGTTTGATTATCATATAGAACATGGAAGTGGAGGAAATGTGCTGCTATGGCAAATTCTGGTCTAAGATTCTATCCCAGTGAACACAAGATTTTGAAAATATTTATTTTCAACGTCTTTCCAATGTCTTCATGTGCTCATAAGGATGGTTTTAGCCATAGGGCAGCAGGTAGCTTAGCAGTTAGAGCGTTGGGCCAGCAACCAAGAGGTCGCTGGTTTGAATACCCCAGCCGACAAGGTAAAAATATCTGTCAACGTGCCCTTGAGCAAGGCCTTTAAACCTAATTTGCTCAAGGGATGTTATACTACTATGGCTGACCCTTTAAAACAACACATTTCACTGCACCTATCCAATACAACAACTTTTTGTTGTTGTTGCCAACACTGCAGATTCATGCCCCCATGCTGGCCCACATCTGGGTTTCCCACTGCTATTACAAAAGTAGAGACATCTGGGACATTGCAGATACCCAGTCCACTCCCTGTCAGCACAGAGCTCAAGCACTTGGAACTCATCTCAGAAAAACATCTCAACCATTAAATAAACAACTTCTCCCCCCTTGGCAAGAGTATCAGCTCCTGTGGTTCAGAATGACCAGATGTGCGTCAAGAGCATAAAGGCCATTTGGAATCAATTGACTGCTTGGATCGGGTTCTATAACGATTCTAACAAACCACATGCGTAACTCATCTTGATGAATTGACGCCAAGCCATCTTATTGGCTCTTCTGCCAATCTCTGTTGGTCTTGTGGTTGTTTGGTGTGATATTGGGCGTTCCCTAATCTGCACAGTTAAAATCCTCCACTAAAGCAATGGTTGATGTTCAGTGGAGCCATAAAGTAAAACTAAAACAGATTCTCTGAGATGAGAAGTCCATGTCTTCTCTACCCCTCATAACTTCAGCCACTATGGCCCAATCCTAACGTATTGTCCCATCAATACATGATTTATGCTTAAGTTTGAGTTACCTGTATCTCGGGTTGGGATTCAGTGATCTGTATATACAGGACCATAATGAGACACAGACGCTGGAGTAGAGAGTAGTAGTGATAGTACAGAAGGGGAGAACAGATGTTCTACAGAACAGTGTCTTGCTGGCCGTAGTGTGTGTGGGTGGGTATGTACCCATGGTGGCCAGGGGACATGGAAAGGTTAAGCACATGACGGTGTGTGTGTGCAGGAAGGGTGGAAAGGCATGCCCTGTGTGTGTCAGCATGTGCAGTGCAGCGTGGGGAAGCGTTCACGCGCAGGCGTGTATGTGGTGGTAGGCCCTGGGCCACCAGAGGGAAGAAGTTCCTGGGCAACCAGAGACTAGAGGAGAGCAGGAGACGTGCGCAGGAGGAACACACTGCTGTGTTTGCTCTCTCTCTGTGCAGGAATTTCTGCCCACCCCCACCACCCCCCATTTAGAAGGCTGGAGGGCACGGGGAATCTGTGGGAGCAAGGCTGGCTGAACTGGGAAGAAAGGGGGTGGGGGACAGAGATCCCAGAGAGAGAGCAAAAACAGCAGTGTGTTCCTCCTGCACACGTCTCCTGCTCTCCTGTAGTCTCTGGTTGCTCAGGAACTTCCTCCCTCTGGGGGCCCAGGGTCTACCACCACAGGAGGAATGAGAGATGTGTTTAGGGGATAAGTCAGAGGGAGGGAGGGGAAAGTGGGGAGAATTCTCTGGTGTTATCCTTCTCCAAACACAGGGGCCTGTATGGGAGGCTGTAGAATATAGATCAACATTCCCCACCCAGGGATCTATGGGAGGCTGTAGAATATAGATCAACATTCCCCACCCAGGGATCTATGGGAGGCTGTAGAATATAGATCAACATTCCCCACCCAGGGATGTATGGGAGGCTGTAGAATATAGATCAACATTCCCCACCCAGGGATCTATGGGAGGCTGTAGAATATAGATCAACATTCCCCACCCAAGGATCTATGGGAGGCTGTAGAATATAGATCAACATTCCCCACCCAGCGATCTATGGGAGGCTGTAGAATATAGATCAACATTCCCCACCCAAGGATCTATGGGAGGCTGTAGAATATAGATCAACATTCCCCACCCAGCGATCTATGGGAGGCTGTAGAATATAGATCAACATTCCCCACCCAAGGATCTATGGGAGGCTGTAGAATATAGATCAACATTCCCCACCCAGCGATCTATGGGAGGCTGTAGAACAGGGATGGGCAACTCCAGTCCTTGGGGGCCTGATTTTGCCCCAGCCTCAGCTAACACACCCGACTC
Source organism: Salmo trutta (assembly GCF_901001165.1). NCBI lineage: Eukaryota > Metazoa > Chordata > Actinopteri > Salmoniformes > Salmonidae > Salmo > Salmo trutta. Next base: position 23,454,915 of record NC_042966.1, on the reverse strand, counting down.
CAGTAATCAACTGGAGGCTGTAGAATATATTCTAGATCAACAGGCAAAAGAGCACAGCTAGGGAGAACTGTGTCATAGGGTAGAACCATAACCTAGTATATTATAGAAAGATACCCATGTGTTAAATAGTGTGTAGCGTTGAATTGAAGGGGTAGGCTGTGTGAGTGAAGGGGTAGGCTGTGTGAGTGAAGGGGTAGGCTGTGTGAGTGAAGGGGTAGGCTGTGTGAGTGAAGGGGTAGGCTGTGTGAGTGAAGGGGTAGGCTGTGTGAGTGAAGGGGTAGGCTGTGTGAGTGAAGGGGTAGACTGTGTGAGTGAAGGGGTAGGCTGTGTGAGTGAAGGGGTAGGCTGTGTGAGTGAAGGGGTAGGCTGTGTGAGTGAAGGGGTAGGCTGTGTGAGTGAAGGGGTAGGCTGTGTGAGTGAAGGGGTAGGCTGTGTGAGTGAAGGGGTAGGCTGTGTGAGTGAAGGGGTAGGCTACTTCATACTCTTTTTCCATAGCCAACATACATCACGTATTAACATACTTTCACACTTATGCTTATTTCACAAGTACTATTTTAGAAGGTCCGGTCACACATTTCCTAGGTGGCAAAGGTCTGAATGGATATAGTCATTTATCGGTGTAGTAACAAACCCCCACCTCACAACCCCAAACTGTTCACACAACTCTTGCTGGCGGAGAGAACATGTTTCTTTCAATTCTACACATTTTGCATGGGGCAGATAATTGTTTTTTCTGTTTTAAAGCTAATTCTCTGCAGTTCTACACATTTTCCCATGTCTTACGTGCGTTTAAATGATACCAGGGGTCGAAGCTCGACCCCATTCTGAGTCCAGACTGCTGTTCACCAGTTGATTATGAGGGATATAGGGAATAGGGTGACTGTGGTTCATATCCTGGGTCTGTTCTGGGCCTATAAAACAGATCAGCAGTGAGGCCCTCCAAGACAAAGAGTTCCAGTGTTCAGCTGCACATTAACAGGACCAAACACACTGGCCCAATTTGCTTAGTAACTAACGTCACAGCTCCATTTGTGTTGACATAAAAATACCCTATCTCCCAGGCAGCTCCAGGGGTGCATCCCAAATGGCACCCTATTCTCTTTTATAATGCACTATAGGCCCTGGTCAAAGTACTGCACTGTATAGGAAATGGGGTGCAATTTGGGACACAGACCAGGAGAGGAGTGTTCAAAGACCGCATTGTGTCAGCGTCCCACTGTGTGTCTACTTTCTAATGGCCACCTGCACTATTCACTAAAAGACCAAGTGTGACCACCGTTACTGTTCTGACCATTGGCTCAGACAGGTATAGGGCATTGGCCTAGTTCTCAGTCTTTTAGGTCAACAATTTAACAAAACATTTTTTATTTATTTAACTCGGCAAGTCAGTTAAGAACAGATTCTTATTTAAAATGACGGCCTAGGTTGAGCCACTCTAAGGAAAATGTTATGAGCATCAGTTAAGAGTAGCAGCTGGGTAGTTCCACTCATTTATAGATCATATGGATGTGTCAGGCTCATCAGTTGTTTTACTGTTTGGAAATCAAGAGGGTTTAAAGAGTAGTGGGATCTACAGACAGACAGGCCTCTGATTGGTGTCTGGGGTCAAATAGAATGGGCTTTCAACAGTCAGTCTGGCTCGTGTGAGGTTTATGGAGTAGTATGAAGTTGCTCCTACTTCCAAGACACTGATCCAAGGTCAGTTTTGTGTTTTCCTCACTAATGGTTAAGGTTCGGAATAATCGTGGGCTGATCCTAGATCTGTGACTACGGGCAGCGTATACCTGGAGTGGAGTTTAAAGGATGGGCCTGTTTAAAACCCTATGAGGGGAGTCCGTGAGAACACACAGCAGCCATTTCTCTTTAACTCCAGTCTTGCTGAGTGAACACAAGGCTAACCTCTCCATATATGTGGAGAGATTTCTCTGGAAAGAAAAGAAGACATGGAACCACACTGAGTCACAGCTTTAGTCTCTGAGTATTTCAAATGTGGAAACTATTCTAGGAATCCTTCTACAGTGTTCATAATAGAGCTGTTGGAAAATGACTTACGGGAGGGAGGGAGGGAGGGAGGGAGGGAGGGAGGGAGGGAGGGAAGAAAGGTGCTGTAGATTGAAGGGATTGGAGGCTTTCTCCTGCATGGTGTAGCAACTTTGAATGAACTAGAGTAGAACCAGGGTATCTTGAAATGTTTTAACAAGATATCATTTTTCTCGTGTGTGACAGTTTGCGCATTTGTGTTGTTTTAACAGCCTGTCAGAGAATTTACACCATCTACAGTGAGCCAGAATAGCCCCAGGCTGGCAGGTTGACGTAACATGGTAGAAATCTGTTTAAAACTTCAGCCTCCGGGCCCTGGCAACCACACTGCCTCCGGGCCCTGGCAACCACACTGCCTCCGGGCCCCGGCAACCACACTGCCTCCGGGCCCCGGCAACCACACTGCCTCCGGTCCCTGGCAACCACACTGCCTCCGGGCCCTGGCAACCACACTGCCTCCGGGCCCTGGCAACCACACTGCTGTCCAGGCCATTTATGCCCTGCTGGCTGGCCAGGGATCTGCTGAGTTGCCAGGGTGACTGGGTCCTCCCCTCTTTGATCAGGGAAGTTCTTTGTTTGCCTGGCATGGTCTGGCTCGTCCTGGTGGTGAATTGTTTGTGTGTGTGTGTGTGTGTGTGTGTGTCACATGCCTGTGGTGTCCTGTGTAGTTTTCCACCAGTCCTGGCACGGATGCCCAGCATCTCCCAGGGCACACAGGAAAGAGAGGGCATGCCACCGGGCACGAGGCAGGGAGGAGACGACTGGAGGATAAAAGAAGGGGGGATGAGGGAGGGAGGGAGGGAGGGAGGGAAGAAAGATGAAAAGGGGACAGAGGGATAGAAAGAGAAGGCATGCCACTGGGCACGAGGCAGGCGGGCAGCAGGGAGGGAGGGAAAGAATAAATGACAGGAGGAAGGGAGGGATAACAGACAATTAGGAGAGAGAGGAGGAAAGGAAAGAGGGAGCATGCCATGGTTGAGGCGAGCAGGGTAAAGGGGAGGAGGGGGACTGAGTGCCAGGGAGAATGGGCCCAGTGTTGTTTGAGTTAGCATAGTCTGGTTATTGTTTTACCCAACTGCTTCGCTCCATGAATCAGCAGTATAGGTCTAGGACACGGAGGCCTCGTTGGGCAAGCCACATTTTTGATCTCTCTTCCCTCTCCTCTCTCTTTTGCTCTCTCTCGTTCTCTCTGTCTTGTGGGGGGAGGGGGGGTGTATACGTGGAAACAAACTTAGTGTTAACAACATCTCTCTCTCTCTCTCTGTCTCTCTCTCTCTCTCTGTCTCTCTGTCTCTTCAAGACCTTTATATTCACTGATGGGGAGGACCAGGAGCTGAGGAGGAGAGCAGGTCAGTCTACACTCTAATAGGTGGATAATGGAGGTACAAATAGGAGAGCAATTATTGTGTCACTGTACCTTCTTAAATGTAACCGTTTGTCAAATGTGATTGGAGTTCTTAGAAAGACTTATAATATGTTATCAGGCGTATGTGTATTTCATATCCGAGCACTACTGTGTCAGTAGTACGGTAAGTAGACTCCACATCCCTCATCTTTTCTCTCAGGGGCTAATGTCGTCAACACCAACTGTTCAGCAGCACACACGCGGCAGGCCCTGTGCTGTAAGATGTCTGTGGAATACGACAAGTTCATCGAGTCGCAGAGGAAGTGAGTCTTTACATACTTTACCTTACTTCCTGCTATTCACCATCACATTGCATGCTAAGAACATAACTATAGATTAAGTTATTTATTATTTGGCCAATAAGAAGCCAATTCAGAAGTTAGTTTGTTCTCCTGCCCTGATCAGAGAGACCAAGTAGTCCCACTGGCTTGGTGGTTAAGATGCTGCCTTTGTCAAGAGTACTGAGCCTCTCAGTTTCAGGAGACTGCCTGTCTTATGTAAAGAAATATTTATCTTTCTTTACTGGTGAGAAGAGGAAAGGCCTATTTTGAGAATACATCTCACGCGTATGTCTTAGATTCTGTGTGTTTAGTTAAGGAGGTCAACAGATGGATAGGACTGTATGTCTTCAGGTACAGTAGCTCTTGCAAGCACAGATTGTAGGAACACACTGTCGGCACTGCATCTCAGTGCTAGAGGCGTCACTACAGACCCTGGTTCGATCCCGGGCTGGATCACAAGCGGACGTGATCGGGAGTCCCATGGGGTGGTGCACAATTGGCCCAGCGTTGTCTGAGTTAGGGGAGGGTTTGGCGGGGGTAGGCCGTCATTGTAAAATTAGAATTTGTTCTTAACTGACTTGCCTAGTTAAAGGTTAAATAAAAACAGTGAAAATAGGGACACATTTGTTCCAGTCCCATGTACTATATATGATACTTTATGAGCTGCTATACATTCCAATGAACACCATCATTGTTGTGATGATAACAACACCTTAACATGTCAGTAACACTTTATAAAATGTATTTTTAATAACTGTATTAATGTAATAACTTGCATCTCTCTCTGTCCTCCCCCCTCCCTCCCTTTCTGTTCTCTCCCTCCTCCTCCCAGGTGGTTCTGCCATATGGATGATGATAACTATGTGATTGTACCCAGTCTGCTGAAGCTGCTGTCCTCCTTCCAACACACCCAGGATGTTTACCTGGGCCGGCCCAGCCTCGACCACCCCATAGAGGCTGCAGAGAGGGTCAAGAGTGACGGATCTGTGAGTACACCCTGTCTGTTTGTCTGTCTCTTTCTCCAGACCATCCTTCTCTCTCGCTCCATCCCTTCCATCTCAGTCATTCTGTCTATGCCTCCCTTCCTGTCTCTCTCTTTATCTCTCTCCCTCTCTGCCGGTCTTACTCCTGACCTCTGACCCTTGTTTTCTTCTCCCAGGTGTCAGTAAAGTTCTGGTTTGCTACAGGAGGTGCAGGGTTCTGTATCAGTCGTGGTCTGGCCCTCAAGATGAGTCCATGGGCTAGGTGAGTTTGAACAGTTCGACACTCTCAATGTTCTTCAGATGCACATATTATTGTAGCTGTTAAGCTATTAAGCCAAACTGTTTTGAGCAGTTCACTCACAGCCTCACCTCTTACCCCCCCCTCCTTTCTTTTCCTTTTCATCCTTTCCTGTCCTCCTCCTCCCCCAGTCTGGGGAACTTCATCAGCACGGCGGAGAAGATCCGTCTCCCTGACGACTGCACTATCGGTTACATCATCGAGGCGCTGCTGGAAGTGCCGCTGACACACACCCACCTCTTCCACTCCCACCTGGAGAACCTGCAGAGGCTGCCCACAGACACCGTGCTGGAACAGGTGGGGGGGGGGGTCTGTCTGTGAGAGAGAGAGATTGTCTACACACAAGTGTGTGGGTGAAAGAGAGACACCCTATCTTTGTCTTTTGTCTGTGATGTATAAAATAGCTACCAATTGTTTGTGTGTGTGTGTCTAGGTCACTCTGAGCTATGGGGGTTTTGAGAACAGGAGGAATGTGGTCAGCATTGGAGGAGCTTTCTCTCTGGTGGAGGACCCCTCACGGTAATCAGACAACATCCACCCAGCATTCAGTGATGCACAAGGCAATTACATGACACTGGTTTACTAAACCTCTGCCTCAGTGCAAAGTTTGCTCTAGCTGAATTGTGAATTACATGTAAATGGTTATCCCCTCTCTCTCCACCAACTCTTTTTTTTTGTCTTACCATCTCCCTCACCCCCGGCATTGCTCATCTCTCCCTCTCTCTTCATCCATCTGCCCCCTCTCTCTTCCTCCCCTCCCTCTATCTCTCCGTCTCTCTCTCTCTAGGTTTAAGACTGTCCACTGCCTCCTCTACCCAGAGACTGACTGGTGTCCTAGTGAGGGGCACCATTGATGGCCACTAAAGTATATCTACAATACTTCCTACCAGCCTGGTTGACTGGTGTCCCTGTGTATGCTAGCTATATCATTGCCATGGCAAAATGACAATTTGGCCAAAGCAAAACCAGACTGGCACCCTGGCTAACCCTACAGAACCACTTCACTCAGATGAAATGGTTAAAAGTCTGTGTGTCTTTGAGAGGAGACAAGATGAGGTAAATGGAGTGAGGATCACTTTGGTCGTGGTGGGATGATGAAGAAATGCCCCACTACTCTTATCAGTACTGTACCCTCCACTCATCGCAGTAAGTTGTCGTCGCTGGCTGTTGCTGTGGCGATGTGTATCACCACTCGTTGCTTTAAATCCCAAACTCTAATCTTTTAGTATTGTGGTCCAGGGTTTTTTGAAGGAGTGTTAAGGTACTTAAATTACTGTTGAAAAGGTACCGTAAGATGCTGAACAGGGTGAAATGTTAATTTATTTGCTTTTAGGTCTAAACATTTACCGGACTGATGTTTTTTATACAACAGCTCATGACCAGAAGTCATCAGAGATGATTATCTGATATCAGTGTTACAGGAAGAGAGAGACCGTTTAAGTAATGAGTGAGAGGCGTTTGTGCGAATGTAACGGAGTTAAGAACGTACCGTAAGCTGACTCCAAGGCTAGCTTGCAATGTTGCAGATGGAGCTATTACATTTACATTTAAGTCATTTAGCAGACACTCTTATCCAGAGCGACTTACAAATTGGTGCATTCACCTATAATATCCAGTAGAACAACCACTTTACAATAGTGCATCTAAATCTTTTAAGGGGGGGGGGGGTTAGAAGGATTACTTTATCCTATCCCAGGTATTCCTTAAAGAGGTGGGGTTTCAGGTGTCTCCGGAAGGTGGTGATTGACTCCGCTGTCCTGGCATCGTGAGGGAGCTTGTTCCACCATTGGGGTGCCAGAGCAGCGAACAGTTTTGACTGGGCTGAGCGGGAACTGTGCTTCCTCAGAGGTAGGGAGGCGAGCAGGCCAGAGGTGGATGAACGCAGTGCCCTTGTTTGGGTGTAGGGCCTGATCAGAGCCTGAAGGTATGGAGGTGCCGTTCCCCTCACAGCTCCGTAGGCAAGCACCATGGACTTGTAGCGGATGCGAGCTTCAACTGGAAGCCAGTGGAGAGAGCGGAGGAGCGGGGTGACGTGACAATTGGATCCTTTTGTATAGCTCAATCGATTGGTACGTTGGCAAGGAGGGTGGTCACGCGTGTTTGCGAGCAGAGGATCACTAGTTGAAGCCCGGTATGGGGAGAGGGACAGTGGACGAAGCTATACTGTTAGCTGCATGTCGGTTTCACTTCAGACTACCCTTGTGCCCCTCGTCCTGAAGTTAATGTCTTACCAGAAGAGGTTTCAAACTGGTGTGTGTACATATGTGCAGGTTTGTGTGCAACCTAATAGTTTAACCACTCAATCAGAATGCTTTTAATATCTTATAGCCAAAGATGATACCAGTGCCTTATGTTTCAATCAACTAGACTTTGGAAACGCTTAAGAGCACATAATGAAAAGTGAATTGAAGGAATGAAAGGGATTGTATGTGTGATAGTAGGAATGAAAACAAGTGTTCCCCACACATATACACACAGCCCTGCAGTAACCAAAACAGACTCCTCTGAAGGTGAGCACATTATCTTGAAGATCATTCATTAGAACCCTTTGTTGCGTTTCCCCAATACATGTTATTTCTCTGTCAAAAAGACTACACATTTTGCACTCATCTCAATTCCCGTGTTTAATATTTCTGTGTATTAAAAGTTACATTAGTGTTGTTGACTTGTTGTAATGCTTGAGCTGGAAGTAGGTGTGTTTTACTGATGTCTCACATTCCTTTTTGCACGAAAACACTATAATCCAAATACCGAATCTGTCTTTCCCACTGCAGGTCAGTGGCTGAGAGAGAGGAGTCTGACTCAGACTCCAGTCAGGATGTGATATTTTTCCTCTCATCTTCTCCTGTCCTCTGTTTCACCATTGATGTATTATTTTGTTTTCTGTTGAATAAAGCATGTTTTGCAGCATTACCAAACACTCCTCTCAGCCCTTTGCTTTACAGATTCATTGTTTTTTATCATTATAATTATTAAGACACAATTACCAACACAGTGATGTACAGGAGGACAGTGGAACAATGTTAATGGCACCGAAATACGCTGTTTCTAGCTTCTAGCCACCTTTGCAGTATTTTTTGTGTGTTATTTCTTACAATATTTGCTCAGAATGTTTCTTGCGTTATTACATACAGCCGTAAATCAAATCAAATCAAATGTATTTATATAGCCCTTCTTACATCAGCTGATATCACAAAGTGCTGTACAGAAACCCAGCCTAAAACCCCAAACAGCAAGCAATGCAGGTGTAGAAGCACGGTGGCTAGGAAAAACTCCCTAGAAAGGCCAAAACCTAGGAAGAAACCTAGAGAGGAACCAGGCTATGAGGGGTGGCCAGTCCTCTTCTGGCTGTGCCGGGTGGAGATTATAACAGCACATGGCCTAGATGTTCAAATGTTCATAAATGACCAGCATTGTCAAATAATAATAATCATAGTAGTTGTCGAGGGTGCAACAAGTCAGTAACACAAGAGTAAGTGTCAGTTGGCTTTTTCATAGCCGATCTTTGAGAGTATCTCTACCGCTCCTGCTGTCTCTAGAGAGTTGAAAACAGCAGGTCTGGGACAGGTAGCACGTCCGGTGAATAGGTCAGGGTTCCAGCAGGTCTGGGACAACAGGTCTGGGACAGGTAGCACGTCCGGTGAACAGGTCAGGGTTCCATAGCTGCGGGCAGAACAGTTGGCACTGGAGCAGCAGCACGGCCAGGTGAACTGGGGACAGCAAGGAGTCATCAAGCCAGGTAGTCCTGAGGCATGGTCCTAGGGCTCAGGTCCTCCGAGAGAAAGAAAGAAAGAAAGAGAGAAAGAGAGAATTAGAGAGAGTATATTTAAATTCACACAGGACACCGGACAAGACAAGAGAAATACTCCAGATGTAACAGACTGACCCTAGCCCCCCGACACATAAACTACTGCAGCATAAATACTGGAGGCTGAGACAGGAGGGATCAGAAGACACTGTGGCCCCATCCGATGATACCCCCGGACAGGGCCAAACAGGTAGGATATAACCCCACCCACTTTGCCAAAGCACAGCCTCCACACCACTGGAGGGATATCTCCAACCACCAACATACCATCCCGGGACAAGGCCGAGTATAGCCCACAAAGATCTCCGCCACGGCACAGCCCAAGGGGGGGCGCCAACCCAGACAGGAAGACCACGTCAGTGACTCAACCCACTCAAGTGACGCACCCCTCCCAGGGACGGCATGGAAGAACACCAGTAAGCCAGTGACTCAGCCCCCGTAATAGGGGTAGAGGCAGAGAATCCCAGTGGAAAGAGGGGAAACCGGCCAGGCAGAGACAGCAAGGGCGGTTCGTTGCTCCAGCCTTTCCGTTCACCTTCACACCCCTGGGCCAGACTACACTTAATCATAGGACCTACTGAAGAGATATGTCTTCAGTAAAGACTTAAAGGTTGAGACTGAGTCTGCGTCTCTCACATGGGTAGGCAGACTATTCCATAAAAATGGAGCTCTATAGGAGAAAGCCCTACCTCCAGCTGTTTGCTTAGAAATTCTAGAAACAATTAGGAGGCCCGCGTCTTGTGACCGTAGCATACGTGTAGGCAGGACCAAATCGGAAAGATAGGTAGGAGCAAGCCCATGTAATGCTTTGTAGGTTAGCAGTAAAACCTTGAAATCAGCCCTTGCCTTAACAGGGAGGGCTGTTTTCCTGGAAATAACTTTTGGATTTTAGATCGGCGGTCACTCACCAGCATTTCGACCAGAAATTCAACTTCCCTGAATTGGTTCCTTTGTTTGAATTTCCAGAGCCAATTCCATTAATTCCAAGGTCTGCTGCAAAACAACGTCGCCAGAGAAGAGGAATAAGAAGTGGGTTTTTAGTCGGACTCAGGAGGCATGCATACCATCCATCACTTCCGAGTATATTACTCACTAACGTTCAGTCCCTGGACAATAAAATATACGAGCTCAGGGCGAGGATCTCCGTCCAGAGAGACATCAGGGACTGTAACATACTCTGTTTCATGGAATCATGGCTCTCTGGATATACTGTCCCCATCCATTCAGCAAGCAGGGTTCTCCATCCATCGCGTGTACAGGAAGAAAGAAATCTCCTAGATAAATAAAGGTGGAGGTGTATGTTTCATGATTATCAAATCAAATTTTATTTGTCACATGCGCCGAATACAACCATACAGTGAAATGCTTACTTACAAGCAGTTAACCAACAATGCAGTTTTCAGAAAAATACGTGATAATTAAATAGGAAATAAAAGTAACAAATAATTAAAGAGCAGCAGTAAATAACAATAGCGATGCTATATACAGGGGGTACCGGTTAGTTGAGGTATTTGAGGTAATATCTACATATGGGTAGAATTATTAAAGTGACTATGCATAGACAAGAAACAGAATAGCAGCAGTGTAAAAGAGAAGGGGGGGGGCAAAGCAAATCATCTGGCTAGCCATTTGATTAGCTGTTCAGGAGTCTTATGGATTGGGGGTAGAAGCTGTTGAGAAGCTTTTTGGACCTAGACTTGGCGCTCCGGTACCGCTTGTCGTGCGGTAGCAGAGGGGACAGTCTCTGACTAGGGTGGCTGGAGTCTTTGCCAATTTTTAGGGCCTTCCTCTGACACCGCCTGGTATAGAGGTCCTGGATGGCATGAAGCTTGGCCCCAGTGATGTACTGGGCTGTACCCACTACCCTCTGTAGTGCCTTGCGGTCGGAGGCCGAGCAGTTGCCATACCAGGCAGTGATGCAACCAGTCAGGATGCCCTCGATGGTGCAGCTGTATAACCTTTTTGAGGATCTGAGGACCCATGCCAAATCTTTTCAGTCTCCTGAGGCAGAATAGCTTTTGTCGCGCTCTCTTCACGACTGTCTTGGTGTGCTTGGACCATGATAGTTTGTTGGTGATGTGGACACCAAGGAACTTGAAGCTCTCAACCTGCTCCACTACAGCCCTGTCAATGAGAATGGGGGCGTGCTCAGTCATCCTTTTCCTGTAGTCCACAATCATCTCCTTTGTCTTGATCAAGTTGAGCGAGAGGTTGTTTTCCTGGCACCACACGGCTAGGTCTCTGACCTCTTCCCTACAGGCTGTCTCATCGTTGTCGGTTATCAGGCAAACTTAATGATGGTGTTGTAGTCATGCCTGGCCATGCAGTCATGAATGAACAGGGAGTACAGGAGGGGACTGAGCACGCACCACTGAGGGTCCCCCGTGTTGAGGATCAGCGTGGCAGATGTGTTGTTACCTACCCTCACCACCTTGGGGCGGCCCGTCAGGATGTCCAGGATCCAGTTGCAGAGTGGGGTTTTTAGTCCCAGGGTCCTTAACTTAGTGATGAGCTTTGAGGGGACTATAGTGTTGAATGCTGAGCTGTAGTCAATGAATAGAATCCTCACATAGGTGTTCCTTTTGTCCAGGTAGGAAAGGGCAGTGTGGAGTGCAATAGCGATTACATCATCTGTGGATCTGTTGGGGCGGTATGCAAATTGGAGTGGGTTTAGGGTTTCTGGGAGCACTTCATGGCTACAGACATGAGTGCTATGGGTCAGTAGTCATTTAGGCAGGTTACCTTAGTGTTCTTGGGCACAGGGACTATGGTGGTCTGCTTGAAACATGTTGATATTACAGACTCAGACAGGGAGAGGTTGAAAATGTCAGTGAAGACACATGCTTGTACACGTCCTGGTAATCCGTCTGGCCCTGCGGCCTTATGAATGTTGACCTAATTAAGGGTCTTACTCACATCGGCTACGGAGAGCGTGATCACACAGTTGTCCGGAACAGCTGATGCTCTCATGCATGTTTCAGTGTTACGTGCCTCAAAGCAAGCATAGAGGTAATTTAGCTTGTCTGCTAGGCTCGTGTCACCGCGCAGCTCGCTACTGTGCTTCTCTTTGTAGTCTGTAATAGTTTGCAAGCCCTGCCACATTTGACGAGCATCGTAGCCGGTGTAGTACGATTTGAACTTAGTCCTGTATTGACGCTTTGCCTGTTTGATGGTTTGTCGGAGGGCATAGCGGGATTTCTTATAAGCTTTCGGGTTAGAGTCCCGCACCTTGAAAGTGGCAGCTCTACCCTTTAGCTCAGTGCGGATGTTGCCTGTGATCCACGGCTTCTGGTTGGGGTATGTACGTACAGTCACTGTGGGGACGACGTCATCAATGCACTTATTGATGAAGCAAGTGACTGATGTGGTGTACTCCTCAATGCCATCGGAAGAATCCCAGAACATATTCCAGTCTGTGCTAGCAAAATTGTCCTGTAGTTTAGCATCTGCTTCATCTGACCACTTTTTTATTGACCGAGTCACTGATGCTTCCTACTTTAGTTTTTGCTTGTAAGCAGGAATCAGGAGGATAGAATTATGGTCAGATTTGCCAAATGGAGGGCGAGGGAGAGCTTTGTGTGTGTCTCTGTGGGTGGAGTAAAGGTGGTCTGGAGTTTTTTCCCTCTGGTTGCACATTTAACATGCTAGTAGAAATGAGGTAAAACTGATTTAAGTTTCCCTGCATTAAAGTCCCCAGCCACTAGGAGCGCCGCCTCTGGATGAGCGTTTTCCTGTTTCGCTTATGGCCGTGTACAGCTCATTGAGTGCGGTACTTAGTGCCAGCATTGGTTTGTGGTGGTAAATAGACAGCTACGAATTATATAGATGAAAACTCTCTCGGTAAATAGTGTGGTCTACAGCTTATCGTGAGATACTCTACCTCGGGCAAGCAAAACCTCGAGACTTCCTTAGATATTGTGCACCAGCTGTTGTTTACAAATATACACAGACCGCCACCACTTGTCTTACCAGAGGCTACTGTTCTATCCTGCCGATACAGTGTATAACCCACCAGCTGTTTGTTATTCATGTCGTCGTTTAGCCACTACTCGGTGAAACATAAGATATTAGTTTGAATGTCCCGTTGGTAGGATATACATGCTTGTAGTTGGATAATTTTATTATGCAATAACTGTACATTGGCTAATAGGACCGATGGTAAAGGCAAATTACCCACTCGCCGCCGGATACTTACAAGGCACACCGACCTTCGTCCTCCATATCTCCGTCTCTTTCTCCTGCAAATGATGGGGATAAGGGCCTTGTCGGGTGTCTGGAGTAAATTCCTCTCGTTCAACTCGTTAAAGAAAAAATTGTCTTTCAATACACTGTCCTGATTTCTAGAAGCTATTTTCGGTAATAAGAGACATTTATTGTAGCTGGGGGCTTTAATAAAGGAAAACGCTACCAAAGTTTTATCAACACCTGTGCTTGACCATTGCTTCTTCCCCTTCCGGAATGGCTACAAGGCCTTCCCTGCCCCTCCTTCAGCAAATCAGATCACCTCTCCATTTTGCTTCTTCCCTCCTATAGGCAGAAACTTAAACAGGACGTAACCATGGTAAGGACAGTTCAATGTTGGTCTGACAAATTGGGATCTGAGAATGGTATTGACGCATATGCTGACTCGTGACTGTTCATCAGGAAGTGCATAGAGGATGTTGTTTCCACTGTGACGAAAATAACTTATCCAAACCAAATACCTATAGCTCCTCCCACCAGCTGCCTGTGACATGTACAAACAGATTAGCAATGCCCTCCGTAAGGCAATCAAACAGGCAAAATGACAGTACAGGGACAAAGTGGAGTCACAATTCCAACAGCTCAGACGTATGTGGCAGGGACTCCAGACAATCATGGATTATAAAGGGAATGCCAGCCACGTCGCGGACACCAACGTCTTGCTCCTGGACAAGCTAAATACCTTCTTCAGCCTCCTGAGGTTGAAGAGGCGCTATTGCGCCTTCTTCGCCACACTGTCTGTGTGGGTGGACAATTTCAGATTGTCAGTGATGTGTATGCCGAGGAACTTGAAGCTTTCCACCTTCTCCACTGTGGTCCCGTCGATGTGGATGGGGCATGCTCCCTCTGCTGTTTCCTGAAGTCAACGATCAGCTCCTTCATTTTGTTGACGTTGAGGGACCATTCTGCCAGGGACCTCACCTCCCCCTTGTAGGCTGTCTCGTCATTGTTGCTAATCAGGCCTACAACTGTTGTGTCGTCTGCAAACTTTATGATTGAGTTGGAGGCATGCATGGCCACGCAGTCATGGATGAACAGGGAGTACAGGAGGGGGCTGAGCACGCACCCTTGTGGGGCCCCTGTATTGAGGATCAGCGAAGTGGAGGTGTTGTTTCCTACCTTCACCACCTGGGGCGGCTCGTCAGGAAGTCCAGGACCCAGTTGCACAGGGCGGGGTTCAGACCCAGGGCCCCAAGCTTAATGATGAGCTTGTAGGGTACTATGGTGTTGAAGGCTGAGCTACAGTCAATGAACAGCATTCTGATGTAGGTATTCCTCTTGTCCAGATGGGATAGGGCAGTGCGCAGTGCGATTGCATCGTCTGTGGATCTATTTGGGGCAGTAAGCAAATTGAAGTGGGTCTAGGGTGTTAAGTAAGGTAGAGGTGATATGATCCTTAACTAGCCTCTCAATGCACTTCATGATCACAGAAGTGAGTGCTACGGGGCGATAGAAATTTAGTTCAGTTACCTTTGGGGACAGCAGACTGGGATAGAGAGAGATTGAATATGTCCGTAAACACTCCGGCCAGCTGGCCTGCGCATGCTCTGAGGACGCAACTAGGGATGCCGTCTGGGCCGGCAGACTTGAGAGGGTTAACACGCTTAATTCTCTTACTCACGTCGGCCACGGAGAATGAGAGCCCACAGTCCTTGGGCCGCATTAGTGGCACTTTGTTATCCTTAAAACGGGCAAAGGAGATGTTTAACTTGTCTTGGGAGCAAGACATCGGTGTCCGCGACGTGACTGGTTTTCCATTTGTAATCCATGATTGTCTGTAGACCCTGCCACATACGTCTCGTGTCTGAGCCATTGAATTGTGACTCCACTTTCCCTGTACTAACGTTTTGCCTGTTTGATTGCCTTACGGAGGGAATAACTACACTGTTGGTAGTCAACCATATTCTCAGTTACCTTGCCGTGGTTAAATGCGGTGGTTCGCGCGTTCAGTTTTGCGAGAATGCTGCCATCTATCCACGGTTTCTGGTTGAGTAGGTTTTAATAGTCACCATGGGAACAACATCGCCTATACACTTGCTGATGAACTCAGTCACCGTGTCTGTGTAAAAGTCAATGTTATTTTCAGAAGCTACCCGGAACATATCCCAATCCGCATGATCAAAACAATCTTGAAGCATGGATTCCGATTGGTCAGACCAGCGTTGAATAGACCTTAGCACATGTACTTCCTGTTTGAGTTTCTGCCTATAGGAAGGGAGAAGAAAAATGTATTTGTGATCTGGTTTGCAGAAGGGAGGGCCTTGTAGGCATCTTGAAAAGGCAAGTATCAGGGGTCTAGTGTTTCCTAAGCGAGTACTACAGTCAATGTGTTGATAAAACTTCGCCAAGCGTCACGTCTGGAGGAAACCAGCCACCAGAGCGCTCAGGACATCTGACTGTGGGTCGAAGGTTCACCTGCCAACAGAACAATGACCCTAAGCACACAGTCAAGACAATGCAGGAGTGGCTTCGGGACAAGTCTCTGAATGTCCTTGAGTGGCCCAGCCAGAGCCCGGACTTGAACCTGATCAAAAATATCTGCAGCGACGCTCCCCATCCAACCTGACAGAGCTTGAGAGGATCTGCAGAGAAGATTGGGAGAATCTCCCCAAATACAGATGTGCCAAGCTTGTAGCATCATATCCAAGAAGACTCGAGGCTGTAATTCCTGCCAAAGGTGCTTCAACAAAGTACTGAGTAAAGGGTCTGAAGACTTATATAAAGTTGATATTTATAAATTAGCAGTAATGTCTAAAAACCTGTTTTTGCTTTGTCATTATGGGGTATTGTGTGTTGATTGATGAAGATTGTTTTTGTAATCAATTTTAGAATAAGGCTGTAACATAATTATTTTTTAAGTCAAGGGGCCGAAATACTTTCCGAATGTATATACTATATTATACACTGGGTGGGTCGAGTCCTGAATGCCGACTGCCTGAAAGCCGTGGTATATCAGAGGCCACATTATACTCGTATACCACGAGTATAACAAAAGATTTATTTGTACTGTTCTAATTATGTTGGTAACCCGTTTATAATAGCAATAATGCACCTCTGGGGTTCGTGGTATATGGCCATTATACCACGGTTAATATCTGTATCCAGGCACTCCTCATTGCGTTGTGCATAAGAACAGCCCTTAGCCGTGGTATATTAGCCATATACCACACCCCCTCGGGCCTTATTGCTTAATTGTATTCTAGTCAAGGCTCATCCTATATAACTACTGCTGTACACACCTTTATATTCATATACTGTCTATACACACCATCATATACACATACTGTATATTTATATTCCAGACTCTGACATTGCTTGTTCTGATAATTCTTTATTTTTATTTTTGGGATTTGTGTGTATTGTTTTGTATTGTTCGGTATCACTGCACTGTTGGAGCTAGAAACATAAGCATTTCGCTGCACCTGCAATAACATCTGCAAAGTATGTGTACTCAACCATTAAAATGGGATTTCATGTTGGCACATTTACTATTCTTATTACATTAAATAAGGGGCAGATAGGTTTGAAATGTTTGAGTTAACATAATCAGCTTCTCCCACCCTTTGGAACAACGTGCTTGGCCCATGACGTTTGTCAGTGAGCTAATGCCGTGATTCCCAACTGCTGTGCTCGAGTAGCCACAACAGTACACATTCAAATGTTTGCCCTGGACAAGCACACCTGAATCAACTTGTCAACTGATCTTCAAGCCCTCGATGAGTTAAATCAGGTGTGTTTGGCGAGGGCAACAACAACAAAAAATGTGTGGTGTTTGGGGTACTCGAGGGCTGGAGTTGGGAAATGCTGAGCTAATGCATGGAGGCCTATGAAATGTTTGTTTCATTGGAACATAATAACCCAGCTCGCATTAGATTTATGCCTGATTACCTCACTCTCTCCTTTACCCAATCATGGGCTGCCATCAATCCAACCCCATTTCCAGCAGAGAGGGAAGATAACTCTGGGATAATTGCTTTATGCACTGGGGTAATTTCTCTCTCTGACTGAAACTCAATTGGAGAATGTGATAACTCAGTGAGACAAATTCTCATGGCCTTATTTAATAAACCATGTCCGAGTAGGAGTGCTATACAGACTGGTGGGTACCTGATCCCAGATCAGCACTCCTACTCTGAGAGATGGGGGGGTATGATCAAGGAGGGATATGTCACAGACCCAGAACAACAACAGTCATTGAATTGCTGCTAGTGTATGATTCCACTGCCTGTCTTGAAGAGACTGAAAATTGTAAATGACATAGTGCTGTGAAAAAATATTTGCCCCTGTCTGATTTTCTCTATTTTTGCATATTTTTTACACTGAATGTTATCAGATCTTCAACCAAAAACGAATATTAGATAAAGGAAACCTGAGTTAACAAATAACAAACAAAATGTATTTGTTTTCTTTATTTAATTAACAAAGTTATGCAACACCCAATTCCCTTGTGTGAAAAAGTAATTGCCCCCTTACGTGCTAACTGGTTGTCACCTTTAGCTGCAATGACTGCAACCAAATACTTCCTGTAGTTGTTGATTCGTTCAGCACATCGCTGTGGAGGAATGTTGGCAGAACTGCTTTAACTCAGCGACATTTGTGGGTTTTCAAGCATGAACTGCTCATTTCAAGTCCTGCCATAACATCTCAATTGGGATTAGTTCTGGACTTTGACTAGGCCATTCCAAAACTTCAAATGTGTTGCTTTTAACCATTTTCATGTAGATTGTGTTTTGGATCATTGTCTTGCTGCATGACCCAGCTGCGCGTCCGCTTCAGCTCACAGACGAGGTTCTTACTGTGGAATGCAGTGTTTGGTTTTCGCCAGGCATAATGGGGCCCATGTCGTCCAAAAAGTTTGACTTTTGACTCATCTGTCCATGAAACATTCTTCTAATAGTCTTGATGATCATCCAGGTGCTTTTTGGCAAACTGGAGTCAACTTTTTGGACGAGATGGGTCCCATTATGTCTGGTGAAAACCAAACACTACATTCTACAGTAAGAACCTCATATCAAAGGTCAAGCATGGTGGTGGTAGTGTGATGGTTTGGGGATGCTCTGCTGCCTCAGGAACTGTACGACTTGCCCTAATAGAAAGAACCATGAATCCTGCTCTGTATCAGATAATTCTACAGGAGAATGTCAGGCCATCTGTCTGTGAGCTGAAGCTGAAGCGTAGCTGGGTCATGCAGCAAGACTGTGACCCAAAACCAACAATAACGTTAACATGAAAATGGTTAAAAGCAACACATTTGAAGTTTTGGAATGGCCTAGCCAAAGTCCAGACCTAATCCCAATTGAGATGTTTTGGGGCAGGACTTGAAATGAGCAGTTCATGCTTGAAAACCCACAAATGTTCCTGAGTTAAAGCAGCTCTGCATGCAAGAGTGGACCAACATTTTCCACAGCGATGTGAGAGACTGATCAACAACTACAGGAAGCATTTGGTTTCAGTCATTGCAGCTAAAGGTGGCACAACCAGATATTTAGTGTAAGAGGGAATTACTTTTTCACACAGGGGAATTGGGTGTTGCATAAATGTGTTAATGAAATAAATAAACTAAGTATACATTTTGTTTGTTATTTGCAAACCTTTACCTAATATTAGGTTTTGGTTGAAGATCTGATAACATTCAGTATCAAAAATATGCAAAAAGAGAGAAAATCAGAAAGGGGGCACATGCTTTTTCACCACTGCATATGGTGCATGCATCACTATCATGTAGTTTGGCTAACTAGATCATTTGATAGAGTAAAAAGGCTGCCTTTTGACTAAATCTGAAGTTTTATTGACTTTGGCCTGTACAATATGATTTACTGAGATTATATTTTATCAAATGAAAGTATATCTCTAAATACACATGAAAACATACATATAATGGATTGTAAATATTAATCTACAGTGAATTTGATGTTGGTTGTTGAATACTGTGTTCTGATGCAAGACTGAATATTAAGTTGCCTATGTACCCGTTGCTTCTAGGGGTCAACTTACCCATTAACATTTTGTGGAACTTTGTTTCTTGCAAGTGGAGAGGTCTGTAATTCGAGGTGCACTCTTCATATATCACATCCGTTTCCACTAAAATTCATGAGAATATAAATTTGCTTTATGGTTTTCATTTAAGGTTAGACATACATTTAGCAGTGTGGTTAGAGTTAAGGTTATGTTTAAAATCACGTTTTAAGAAAATACATGATAGAAATAGGCGGGGTTTATGACTTTGCGGCTGTCGTAACTAGTGACAACTGGGTAAGTAAATTACTTTATAGAGCTCAATATATCTTGCACTGTTCATATATTAGAATGAAGAATATGTATTTTAACGCGACATTTTTCAATATTTGAAAGTGAGGAGGGCATGTAGTATCGATTTCGCCCTTATGTATTTTGTTGCATTGTATCTCTCACCCTTTGCTCTCCATATTGTGCAACATTTACTTGTCTCATAACTTCGCAGCGAAGGTCTGAAGAGCAATGGAAATCTCTTTCGCAGGCAAGCGGGCCATAGTCACGGGGGCAGGAAAAGGTAAGAAAACTACCACCATATTTAAAGATAGTGTCGACGTCTGGTTTGCTGCGAAAACACAACCAAATGCACGTACAACAATTAAATCAAACTTGTCTATGTAGTTTTGAGCTCAAACTAAGCAACATCCGATGTGTCCTGAAAGAACCACTGTCATGATTGTGGGTGACCGAAGAACCTAAACACGATCGAAATGTGTGTCAGGTTGGCCGTCACACTGAGATCTCCAGTGAATAATGGTCATTGTGTTTATGGATATTTTCACACAGGCATCGGCCGGGCCACGGCGCTTGCTCTGGCGCGCTGCGGGGCAGAGGTCGTGGCAGTCACACGTACGCGGGCTGACCTGGACAGCCTTCTGCTGGAGGTAACCCCCGCAACACCCATATACACCCCCCATACCCCTACAACAGTGGGGGTCGGTGCCGTTTAAGATTGGAGAGGACGTGTTTTAAAAAAAAAAAATGTATGAGCATGGCCTTATGTCTATTACAGCATATTGGATAACTGTCATTCATATTTCTTTCACCTAGTTCAATGTAACATCGATAGGTTTAGTCTAGTATGTGATACTCAATTTTCCCTATACCCATCATGAGGTTGCTACAATCTAGCATACGAATGAAAGTTTATAATGTAGGTGCACATGTCAAAAGACCAATTGGAGTAATCAAGGTAACAGACAGTGAGCGACATGCCCAATAACACCTTGCACACTCTTGCCTGCATCTAGCTGACCTTGACTTGGAAGAGTTCCAGTGTTGGATAGCATTTTCAGTTAAATAAATAACAAAAATAATAATAAAAGCCAGTTAGCTAACAAATAGCATTCCTCTCTGTTTGAGTAGGCTAAATTACCTAGCTGCATTCGCGGCCAAGTAAGTTAAATTGAAAAGAAATCTAACAAAATAGCTATTTCTCTCTCTACAGATCCTCCTTCATTTTTTTAAAGAAATTACTTTGTTCAACTATTGTCTTTCTCTCTCTTTGAGTCAACTAGTCACCACATTTTAGGCAGTGCTAGCTAGCTGTAGCGTATGTTTTCTGTACTAGATTCATCCTCTAATTGATTGGATGGACAACATGTCAGTCCATGCTGCAAGAGCTCTGATAAGTTGGAGGATATCCTCCGGAAGTCGTCATAATTACTGTGTACAGTTGTGGCCAAAAGTTTAGAGAACGACACAAATATTAATTTCCACAAAGTTTTCTGCTTCGGTGGCTTTAGATATTTTTGTCAGATGTTACTATGGAATACTGAAGTATAATTACAAGCATTTCATAAGGGTTTTAAGGGCTTTTATTGACAATTGCATGAAGTTTATGCAAAGAGTCAATATTTGCAGTGTTGACCCTTTTTTTTCAAGACCTCTGCAATCTGGCCTGGCATGCTGTCAATTAACTTCTGGGCCACATCCTGACTGATGGCAGCCCATTCTTGCAAAATCAATGCTTGGAGTTTGTTAGAATTTGTGAGTTTTTGTTTGTCCACCCACCCCACCTCCTGAGGATTGGCCACAAGTTCTCAATGGGATTAAGGTCTGGGGAGTTTCCTGGCCATGGACCCAAAATATCAATGTTTTGTTCCCCGAGCCACTTAGTTATCACGTTTGCCTTATGGCAAGGCGCTCCATCATGCTGGAAAAGGCATTGTTTGTCACCAAACTGTTCCTGGATGGTTGGGAGAAGTTGCTTTCGGAGGATGTGTTGGTACCATTCTTTATTCATGGCTGTGTTCTTAGGCAAGATTGTGAGTGAGCCCACTCCCTTGGCTGAGAAGCAACCCCACACATGAATGGTCTCAGGATGCTTTACTGTTGGCATGACACAGGACTGATGGTAGCGGTCACCTTGTCTTCTCCGGACAAGCTTTTTTCCGGATGCCCCAAACAATCGGAAAGGGGATTCATCAGAGAAAATGACTTTACCCCAGTCCTCAGCAGTCCAATCCCTGTACCTTTGCAGAATATCAGTCTGTCCCTGATGTTTTTCCTGGAGAGAAGTTGCTTCTTTGCTGCCTTTCTTGACACCAGGCCATCCTCCAAAACTCTTCGCCTTACTGTGCGTGCAGATGCATTCACACCTGCCTGCTGCCATTCCGGTGCCCCGATCCCGCAGCTGAATCAACTTTAGGAGACGGTCCTGGCGCTTGCTGGACTTTCTTAGGCACCCTGAAGCCTTCTTCACAACAATTGAACCGCTCTCCTTGAAGTTCTTGATGATCCGATAAATAGTTGATTTAGGTGCAATCTCACTGGCAGCAATATCCTTGCCTGTGAAGCCCTTTTTGTGCAAAGCAATGATGACGGCACATGTTTCCTTGCAGGTAACCATGGTTGACAGAGGAAGAACAATGATTCCAAACACCACATTCCTTTTGAAGCTTCCAGTCTGTTATTCAAACTCAATCAGCATGACAGAGTGATCTCCAGCCTTGTCCTCGTCAATACTCACACCTGTGTTAACGAGAGAATCACTGACATGATGTCAGCTGGTCTTTTTGTGGCAGGGCTGAAATGCAGTGGAAATGTTTTTTTGGGGGATTCAGTTAATTTGCATGGCAAAGAGGGACTTTGCAATTAATTGCAATTCATCTGATTACTCTACATAACATTCTGGAGTGTATGCAAATTGCCATCATACAAACTGAGGCAGCAGACTTTGTGGAAAAATAAATATTTGTGTCATTCTCAAAACTTTTGGCCACGACTGTAAGTCTATAGAAGGAGGTGAGAACCATGAGCCTCCTAGGTTTTGTATTTAAGTCAATGTACCCAGAGGAGGACGGAAAATAGCTGTCCTCCAGCTACACCATGGTGCTGTTGAGGCTACTGTAGACCTGTAGAACTTCTTTGCAAAACAGTGTGTTTTAATTAGTTATTTGGTGACGTGAATATATTTAGTATAGTTTTATCCAAAAATGTTTCACTATTTTTCAGAAATTCACTGAGTAGGATGGTCCTCCCCTTCCTCCTCTGAGGAGCCTCCACTGCGTTACGACCCTCATATCCCTACAACCCCGCCCAGCCCCCCCTCCACTGCTCAGGGTCCTGACCCCCCCCCCCCCCATTGCATGCTCTATTGTCCCCTTATAGGACTTCTCCTCTCCACTAGCCCTATACGCATATCATTAGAGGCTAGCTAGTTTTCCCTGCTGCTCTTTTCACCTCCATGTCCCATTGTTTCTGCTCCGTGACGAGAGATGATGGGAGATTCTTTGTGGTGATTCGTTGGGGTGATTCTCTCTGCTGTCTTTTCTCTCTGTGTGATTGGTTCTGGTGCTGGTTGTTCCCTGCAGTGTCCGTCCATCAGGCCGGTGTGTGTGAACCTCGGGGACTGGGGGGCCACAGAGGAGGCGCTACGGGAGGCCGGCGGTAACGCGGATCTGCTTGTGAATAACGCAGCCTATGCCACGCTGCAGCCCTTCCTAGAGGTCACCCCCGACCAGTTTGACATGTAAAGACGCTCTCATCGCTGTCCTTTTAAATCAGAAATTCTCAACTGGGGGGGGGTCGCGACCCAAATTTTCATCACGGGAGGTTTCGATTGAAAAAACAACACGTTTTGGAGGAGGGATGAAAAATACTCCAGTCTGAACTTAAACTACTAAAGCCAGGTAGAAAGTGTGTGGAAATGATAATGAATCTACATTTTTTTAAAACAATTTAATGTCAGAATTTTTGTAAATTCAATTAGTATTTTCAGTAGAGCTTTTAGCAGCGCTATTTAGTGTATTTGGTTGATTTTTGTGGTCTCAAACCAGTGAGCTTACTAACATTTTTCATCAAGAGTATGGGCAAAATTGATTGTCAATTGAAATGGTCGGAATGTTGATCCCTTGTCATATAAATTGTTACATTACTGTCAATATAGCATCAAAAATAGCTTTCCAGTTGGCATTTCGGCAATTTTGTATCGCAATGCGAATATTGGGTCGCAACTGAGACAACCTGGTCCAATTTGGGTCCCGAGGCAAAACCAGTTGAGAACCACTGCTCTAAATCATGTTGTGATTGTAATTTATATTCATAGAAGTGAAACACAAGTCACTCAAGACTCAGTAGAAGGACTTTGCATTAGACCTACACTACCGTTCAAAAGTTTGAGTTCACTTAGAAATGTCCTTGTTTTTGAAAGAAAATCACTTTTTTTTCCTCCATTAAAATAACATCAAATTGGAACACAGGAGTGATGGTTACTGATAATGGGCCTCTGTACGCCTATGTAGATATACCATTGAAAATCAGCTGTTTCCAGCTACAATAGTCATTTACAACATTAACAATGTCTACACTGTATTTCTGATCAATTTGATGTTATTTTAATGGACAAAAAAATTGCTTTTCTTCCAAAAACAAGGACATTTCTAAGTGACCCCAATCTTTTGAACGGTAGTGTACATATTAGACCTGTTTATTTAAACATGGTTAAAAAATAGCTTTCCAGATAAGATGGTTTAAATAAACAAGGTTTAAACTGTGTTACCTCCAGGTGGCTAGTAACACAACAGAAATATTCCAAACATAGAAGGCTATCTGGACATTAATAGGAATATCTCATAAATCCCATTAAGATGTATCGATTTTTTTCCCCTATTCCCAGGTCCTTTAACATCAACGTGAAGGCTGTCCTCCATGTCTCTCAGGTAAGAAAAGGCTGTCAGGTATTGAATTGGCTCCCTGTAACATAGTTATATGTTATAGGTAACTTAACAGTTTCTCCATACTCACTGTGCGTTCTTTGTTTTTCTGTGTGTGTGGGTAGATCGTGGCTCGGGGTATGAAGGCCAGAGGAACAGGAGGCTCCATAGTGAACATCTCCAGCCAGGCGTCTCAGTGTGCCCTCCAAGACCACACCGTCTATTGTAAGTCACTGACACAGACAGGGACCAGACAGCGCAGCACATGCATCCCATCAAACATATCTCAGCTATTGCTCGATTATATCAATTAACTCACTACATCTTGATGTAGTTGATATTTGAATGCATACTGTCTGTCTGTGTGTGCAGGTGCCACTAAAGGTGCTCTGGACATGCTGACTAAGGTTATGGCCCTGGAGCTTGGACCATATCAGGTAACTACAGGAGGACTGACCCAATAGCAGAGAGCACACATCAAGACACACATGGTTCTTCTGATGTCAGACCAGTACATTTAAATCTCTGTTTGCAACAGTTGTATTGTATTGTGGTGGCATCATGTTATGGGTATTCTTGTCACTGGCAGGGACTGGGGAGTTTGTCAAGATCAAAAGAAACATGAAAGGAGCAAAGCCCAGATAAAAAGCTAGAGGAAATCCTGCCTCAGTCTTCTTAATACGTAACCCTGGGATAGTTTTATTTTTCAGCAGGACAATTACAAATCTTATTATGCCAAAGACACCAGAATGGCTTTCCAATGGGTGTTGAGTGTACCTGAATTGTCCAGTCTCCATCCTGACTTAAATCTGTTTGAAAATCAGAGACAAAGTTTGAATATTGCTGCCCATCAATGACTCCAACAAAATTTACTGAGCTTGAGCAATTTATACAGAAACAATGGATATATGTTGCCCTAACAGCAGTGGCGTGTCCATTGGTGGCCCAGAGTGGCCACGGCCTCCCCTGAAATCTGATTGGCCTCCCCACAAGAAATTCTGAGATCTGATCGGTCAGCTCTGAATATATTAATCGTTTTGACCAAGACGCGCACCAACAGTAAGACTCATCAATCTCACCGGAGAAACATCGCCCCTGAAGCTAGGACAGCGGAGTCCCTCCCCATCTTCCAAAAACATCTGAAGCCCTACATCTTCAAAGAGTATCCTCCTTTCGTGAACACTCACACTTTACTTTTTCCCACTACTAGCACTTACTTTGCTGATAGCTGCTTTATTGAGGAAAAATGTGCTTACTATGTATGACTGAGATACATTAGGAACACCTTCCTAATTTTGAGTTGCACCCCCTTTAGCCTTCAGAAAAAGGTGTTGAAGCGTTCCACAGGGATGCTGGCCCATGTTGACTCCAACGGTTTCCACAGTTGTGTCAAGTTGGCTGGATGTCCTTTGGATGGTGGACCCTTCTTGATACATACAGGAAACTGTTGAGTGTGGAAAAACCCAACAACATTGCAGTTCCTGACACATTCAAACCGGTACTCCTGGCACCTACTACCATACCCCGTTCAAAGGCTCTTAAATATTTTGTCTTGCCCATTCACCCTCTGAATGGCACATATACACAGTCCATGTCTCAATTGTCCCAAGATTTAAAAATCCTTTAACCTGTCTCCTCCCCTTCATCTACACTGATTTAAGTGGATTTAACAAGTGACATCAATAAGGGATCATAGCTTTCACCTGGATTTACCTGGTCAGTTTGTCGGTACCGTGTGGCTCAGTTGGTAGAGCATGGTGTTTGCAACGCCAGGGTTGTGGGTTCGATTCCCATGGGGGACCAGTACGGAGAAAAAATTTATGAAATGTATGCATTCACTACTGTAAGTCGCTCTGGATAAGAGCGTCTGCTAAATGACTAAAATGTAAATGTGATGTCATGGAAGGAGTTCCTAATATTTTGTACACTCAGCTAGGTGGGACAACGACATACACTAACTGTAAGTCGCTTTGGATAAGAGCATCTGCTAAATGACTAAAATGTAAAAATATATGTGTAGCCCATGTATATGATTCTGTCTGGCTAAAAAGAGCATGACATGTCATATTCTTTTTGGCCAGACTGCATCAGATACATGGGCTACAGATACTAAGACAGAGGGGTGCTGTTTGCCTCGCTCGGATGCTTTCTCTGGTGAAATGGATTCAGCCTCTTGCTAAATGAAGGAAAATGATGAAACATGAATAGACACGAATGAGAAATATATTATTATTTTTATTTTTTATTTTTGGGGAAGTATGGCTTCTTTTTGCATCCATGAATACACAACACTTTGTAAGCTGAATGTCATTAGACATATGGTGTTTGTAAAAGATGTCCCTTTCCATTCAATTGGCAGTTGCACAGTGCACTGCTCAGATGCTGGACTTATTTTGGAGTAGACGAACATGTGTAGATAACCTACTTTTTGAGGTGATTTGTTTGACAGTCAGATAAAAACATGACTGGTTGTGTTCACGACACATTAAAAGGTATTTTTACAGTTAAATGACATCTTTACTATAAAGCCCAGAACCCAAAAATTGTGCAAGCGCGTGAAAAGAAAAAAATAGACCCCCGAATGTCAGGGTATAATTCACACTCTGGATGGCACTTTCAAGTACATTTACTGCTGTATGCTAATACCCTTATATAAAACCCTGACCTTTAATCAATGTTAGTGTTTGCATTCATGTACCAAACCTAAGCTGAAGCATTTAATGCATTGAACCTTCATCATTTTATATATAAAAAATCCACCTTGCATCAATAAAGGTTCAAGATGTTATGGCCCCCCTAAACTGGGTCTGTTCCCCACCTTGGCCACCCCATTCCAAATGTTCTGGACACGCCACTGCCTAAGAGTTTGCGAAGTTGTTGGAAGCACCTATGGCAGCCATTACAGCTGTGAAACATTTTTAATAAGATTCTACCAAGTATTAACTCTGGGGTGTGAAGTCACGCTATCAAGACCTCTTCATAAAAAAATGTACAAATAATTCAGAAATTTTATATTTTTTTCTTTCACTTTGGAAATATGGAGTAGGTTGTGTACATCGGTAGAAAAAAATATCAAAATAATTTTTTTACATTTTAAGGCAGAAAAATGTGAAGACTGCAAGGGGTGTGTAGACTTTCATTAGGCACTGTATTGATTTTATGTATTGATTATCTACAGCGACTAGGGTTTAGTGCCTTGCTCAAGGGCACAAGGACAGAGTTTTCACCTAGTCAGCTCGGGGATTTGAACCCGCGACCTTTTGGTTACTGGCCCAACACTCTTAACTGCTAGGCTACCTGCCTTATTGACTGATAAGTACTGATTGATGTGGTGTACTTGTTTCTTGCTAGATCCGTGTGAACAGTGTGAACCCCACAGTCGTGATGACTAAGATGGGGAGACTGGCATGGAGCGACCCTGGCAAGGCAAAGACCATGACCTCACGCATCCCTCTGGGACGATTCGCAGGTCACATACATGTTGTTTTGTTACTAATAAGTTGTTTATACAGTGCATTCGGGAAAGTATTCAGACCCCTTGACTTTTTCCACATTTTATTACATTACAGCCTTATTCTGAAATTGATGAGGGAAAAAAACAATGTAATCAATCTACATACAATACCCCATAATGACAAAGCAAAAACAGGTTTTTAGAAATTAGAAGAAAAAAAACAGAAATACCTTATTTACATAAGTATTCAGACCCTTTGCTATGAGATGTGAAATTGAGCTCCGGTGCATCCTGTTTCCATTGATCATCCTTGAGATGTTTCTACAACTTCATTGGAGTCTACCTGTGGTAAATTCGTTTGATTGGATATGATTTGGAAAGGCACAAACCTGTCTATATAAGGTCCAACAGCTGATAGTGCATGTCAGAGCAAAAACCAAGCCATGAGGTCGAAGGAATTGTCCGTAGAGCTCCGAGACAGGATTGTGTTGAGGCACAGATCTGGAGAAGGGTACCAAAAAATGTCTGCAGCATTGAAGGTCCCCAAGATCACAGTGGTCTCCATCATTCTTAAATGGAAGAAGTTTGGAACCACCAAGACTCTTCCTAGAGCTGGCTGCCCGGCTAAACTGAGCAATTGGGGAGAAGAGCCTTGGTCAGGGAGGTGACCAAGAACCTGATGGTCACTCTGACAGAGCTCCAGAGTTCCTCTGTGGCGATGGTTGTGTAACTGACAATTAATCTGTAAGTCTATGTCGTTGTTTTTTTTGTTTGAATTGTTTACGTGTTCGCTATGCGGGGGAAATGATAAGACAGGTGGAACTACGTGGCTAATAACTGTTGTAACGGGGATCATTATTGTAGCAACACATCTTTGGGGGTGAAGGCGTCCCCGCGCGATGTTAGCTAAGTTTTCATGTTACCGGGTGTAGTTCGTAAAGGTTGATATGTGTATGTTGAGGATGAAGCGTGAATTCATGCCAGGAATAATAAGTGTGAAGTTTGATTTCCTCCCTTCTGTAATAAGCAGCCAATGAGGTATTTTTCCTTTATTCATGTGTTTAATCTGATACTGTTATAGCTCCGGCTAAACTGTTTATGTATGTAAGCACCTCAGAGTTATACCAAGCTAATAAGTCACTCATAAGACAAGAAGGTGTAAGAGTGTGCTTAAACTGTATTTTCATTTACTTTATAGTTCTCACGGAAGGTGATAATTCTGACTAAACTACAGAATAAAGCCGCCAGTTAAAATCAAGGAATGGTTGTGCTCGTGGTTACTGGAGGGAGTTACAGGTTGTACTTCTGGAAGATTCTCCCATCTCTGCAGCACTCCACCAATCAGGCCTTGGTAGAGTTGCCAGACGGAAGCCACTCTTCAGTGGCAGGGACTGGGAGACTAGTCAGGATTGAGGGAAAGATGAACGGAGCAAAGTACAGAGAGATCCTTGATCCTGCTCCAGAGTGTGCAGGACCTCAGACTAGGGTGAAGGTTCACCTTCCAACAGGACAACAACCCAAAGCACCAGCCAAGAAAGCGCAGGAGTGGCTGTAATTGCTGCCAAAGGTGCTTCAACAAAGTACTGAGTAAAGGGTCTGAATACTTATGTAAATACGATATTTCCGTTTAGACAGTTTTGCCCTCCACAAAAATAAGTAAACTGGTTTTGCTTTGTCATTATGGGTTATTGTGTGTAGATTGATGAGGGGGGAAAAACAATTTAATCCATTTTTGCGAATAAGGCTGAGACGTAACAAAATGCTCAAGAAGTCAAGGGTCTGAATACTTTCCGAATGCACTGTATACTGTATATTATATGTTCTTGTTTTTATTAACAGCTACCCATGAACATCTGATCACACACATTGCCCAACCCCACTCTTTATCATGTGAAAGCGGCACATGATGATGTGGGGGTGTGTTACTTTATGGTTGTGTGAGTGTGTATTATTATTATTATTATTATATGGTGTGTGTGTTCCTCTGCAGAGGTGGAGGATGTGGTGAACTCTATCCTGTTCCTGCTCAGCGATAAGAGTTCTATGACCAACGGTGTCACCCTGCCTGTGGACGGGGGCTTCCTGGCCTGCTAACCTCTCACCTTCTCATTCTGCCTCCTGATTGGCTGGCGTAGTCATTTTCCATGGGGTCCACTAGTACACATTTTTAATTCCTCTTCTAGCACTGATTTATATTCAGACTTGATTTTGATTTATGTTACTGATTACATGTATCACCCAGAACAATAAAATGAGTAATTATGAGCTGCCCTGTTTGTTGTAACCTTAAGCAATTGTTACATTTTTGCATATTGTGGGTGTGTGTTCGCTTATAGACAAAACTGCTGGATGAGACTAGTGTCATATATATATATATATATAGTCGTGGCCAAAAGTTGAGAATGACACAAAAATTAATTTTCACGAAGTCTGCTGCCTCCAGTTTGTATGATGGCAATTTGCATATACTCCAGAATGTTATGTAGAGTGATCAGATGAATTGCAATTAATAGCAAAAGTCTCTCTTTGCCATGCAAATGAACTGAATCCCCAAAAACATTTCCACTGCATTTCAGCCCTGCCACAAAAGGATCAGCTGACATCATGTCAGTGATTCTCTCGTTAACACAGGTGTGAGTGTTGACGAGGACAAGGCTGGAGATCACTGTCATGCTGATTTGAGTTTGAATAACAGACTGGAAGCTTCAAAAGGATGGTGGTGTTTGGAATCATTGTTCTTCCTCTGTCAACCATGGTTGCCTGCAAGGAAACACGTGCCGTCATTGTTTGCACAAAAAGGGCTTCACAGGCAAGGATATTGCTGCCAGTGAGATTGCACCTGAATCAACCATTTATCGGATCATCAAGAACTTCAAGGAGAGTGGTTCAATTGTTGTGAAGAAGGCTTCAGGGCGCCCAAGAAAGTCCAGCAAGCGCCAGGACCGTCTCCTAAAGTTGATTCAGCTGCGGGATCGGGGCACCACGAGTACAGAGCCTGCTCAGGAATGGCAGCAGGCAGGTGTGAGTGCATCTGCACGCACGGTGAGGTAAAGACTTGGAGGATGGCTTGGTGTCAGGAAGGGCAGCAAAGAAGCCACTTCTCTACAGGAAAAACATCAGGGACAGACTGATATTCTGCAAAGGTACAGGGATTGGACTGCTGAGGACTGGGGTAAAGTCATTTTCTCTGATGAATCCCCTTTCCGATTGTTTGGGGCATCCGGAAAAAAGCTTGTCCGGAGAAGACAAGGTGAGCGCTACCATCAGTCCTGTGTCATGCCAACAGTAAAGCATCCTGAGACCATTCATGTGTGGGGTTGCTTCTCAGCCAAGGGAGTGGGCTCACTCACAAGTTTGCCTAAGAACACAGCCATGAATAAAGAATGGTACCAACACATCCTCCGAAAACAACTTTTCCCAACCATCCAGGAACAGTTTGGTGACAAACAATGCCTTTTCCAGCATGATGGAGCGCCTTGCCATAAGGCAAACGTGATAACTTAGTGGCTCGGGGAACAAAACATCGATATTTTGGGTCCATGGCCAGGAAACTCCCCAGACCTTAATCCCATTGAGAACTTGTGGTCAATCCTCAGGAGGCGGGTAGACAAACAAAAACCCACAAATTCTGACAAACTCCAAGCATTGATTTTGCAAGAATGGGTTGCCATCAGTCAGGATGTGGGCCAGAAGTTAATTGACAGCATGCCAGGGCGGATTGCAGAGGTGTTGAAAAAGAAGGGTCAGCACTGCAAATATTGACTCTTTGCATCAACTTCATGCAATTGTCAATAAAAGCCTTTGACACTTATGAAATGCTTGTAATTATACTTCAGTATTCAATAGTAACATCTGACAAATATCTAAAGACACTGAAGCAGCAAACTTTGTGGAAATTAATATTTGTGTCGTTCTCAAAACTTTTGGAAACGACTGTACAGTTGAAGTCAGAAGTTTACATACACTTAGGTTGGAGTCATTAAAACTCGTTTTTCAACCACTCCACAAATTTCTTGTTAACAAACTATAGTTTTGGCAAGTCAGTTAGGACATCTACTTTGTGCATGACACGAGTAACTTTTCCAACAATTGTTTACAGACTGATTATTTCATTTATAATTCACTGTATCACAATTCAAGTTTGCATACACTAAGTTTACTGTGCCTTTAAACAGCTTGGAAAATTCTAGAAAATTATGTCATGCTTTCGAAGCTTCTGATAGGCTAATTGACATCATTTGAGTCAATTGGAAGTGTACCTGTGGATGTTTTTCAAGGCCTACCTTCAAACTCAGTGCCTCTTTGCTTGACGTCATGGGAAAATCTAAAGAAATCAGCCAAGACATCAGAAAAAAATTGTAGACCTCCACAAGTCTGGCTCATCCTTGGGAGTAATTTCAAAATGCCTGAAGGTACCACCTTCATCTGTACAAACAATAGTACGCACGTATAAACACCATGGGACCAAGCAGCCATCATACTGCTCAGAAAGGAGACGCATCTGTCTCCTAGAGATGAACGTACTACGGTGTGAAAAGTGCAAATCAATCCCAGAACAACAGCAAAGGATCTTGTGAAGATGCTGGAGGAAACAGGTGCAAAAGTATCTTTATCCACAGTAAAACGAGTCCTATATCGACATAACCTGAAAGGCCGCTCAGCAAGGAAGAAGCCACTGCTCCAAAACTGGCATTAATAAAGCCAGACAATGGTTTGCAACTGCACATGGGGACAAAGATTGTACTTTTTGCAGAAATGTCCTCTGGTCTGATGAAACTGTTTGGTCATAATGACCATCATTATGTTTGGAGGAAAAAGGGGGAGGCTTGCAAGCCAAAGAACACCATCCCAACCGTGAAGCACGGGGGTGGCAGCATCATGTTGTGGGTGTGCTTTGCTGCAGGAGGGACTGGTGTACTTCACAAAATAGATGTCATCATGAGGATGGAAAATTAAGTGCATATATTGAAGCAACATCTCAAGACATCAGTCAGGAAGTTAAAGCTTGGTCGCAAATGGATCTTCCAAATAGACAATGACCCCAAGCATACTTCCAAAGTTGTGGCAAAATGGCTTAAGGACAACAAATTCAAGGTATTGGAGTGGCCATCAGAAATCCCTGACCTCATAGAAAATTTGTGGGCAGAACTGAAAAAGCGTGTGCGAGCAAGGAGGCCTACAAACCTGACTCAGTTACACCAGCTCTGTCAGGAGGAATGAGCCAAAATTCACCTAACTTATTGTGGGAAGCTTGTGGAAGGCTACCCGAAACGTTTGACTGAAGTTAAACAATTTAGAGGCAATGCTACCAAATACTAATTGAGTGTATGTAAACTTCTGACCCACTGGGAATGTGATGAAAGAAATAAAAGCTGAAATAAATCACTCTCTACTTTTATTCTGACATTTCACATTCTTAAAATAAAGTGGTGATCCTAACTGACCTAAGACAGGGAATTTTTACTATGATTAAATTTCAGGAATTGTGAAAAACCGAGTTTAAATGCATTTGGCTAAGGTATATGTAGACTTCCGACATCAACTGTAGTATGATGAGACAAACAAATGTGTTTACAAACCACAATTATATTTTTATTTTATTTATTTTTTCACCTTTATTTAACCAGGTAGGCAAGTTGAGAACAAGTTCTCATTTACAATTGCGACCTGGCCAAGATAAAGCAAAGCAGTTCGACACATACAACAACACAGAGTTACACATGGAGTAAAACAAACATACAGTCAATAATACAGTAGAAAAATAAGTCTATATACAATGTGAGCAAATGAGGTGAGATAAGGGAGGTGAAGGCAAAAAAGGCCATGGTGGCAAAGTAAATACAATATAGCAAGTAAAACACTGGAATGGTAGATTTGCAGTGGAAGAAAGTGCAAAGTAGAAATAGAAATAATGGGGTGCAAAGGAGCAAAATAAATAAATACAGTAGGGGAAGTGGTAGTTGTATGGGCTAAATTATAGATGGGCTATGTACAGGTGCAGTGATCTGTGAGCTGCTCTGACAACTGGTGCTTAAAGCTAGTGAGGGAGATAAGTGTTTCCAGTTTCAGAGATTTTTGTAGTTCATTCCAGTCATTGGCAGCAGAGAACTGGAAGGAGAGACGGCCAAAGGAGGAATTGGCTTTGGGGGTGACCAGAGAGGTATACCTGCTGGAGCGCGTGCTACAGGTGGGTGCTGCTATGGTGACCAGTGAGCGGAGATAAGGGGGAACTTTACCTAGCAGGGTCTTGTAGATGACCTGGAGTCAGTGGGTTTGGTGACGAGTATGAAGCGAGGGCCAGCCAACGAGAGCGTACATGGGTAGTATATGGGGCTTTGGTGACAAAATGGATGGCACTGTGATAGACTGCATCCAGTTTATTGAGTAGGGTATTGGAGGTTATTTTGTAAATTACATCGCCGAAGTTGAGGATCGGTAGTATCGTCAGTTTTACGAGGGTATGTTTGGCAGCATCAGTGAAGGATGCTTTGTTGCGAAATAGGAAGCCAATTCTAGATTTAACTTTGGATTTGAGATGTTTGATGTGAGTCTAGAAGGAGAGCTTACAGTCTAACTAGACACCTAGGTATTTGTAGTTGTCCACATATTCTAAGTCAGAACCGTCCAGAGTAGTGATGCTGGACGGGCGGGCAGGTGCAGGCAGCGATCGGTTGAAGAGCATGCATTTAGTTTTACTTGTATTTAAGAGCAGTTGGAGGCCACGGAAGGAGAGTTGTATGGCATTGAAGCTCGTCTGGAGGGTTGTTAACAGTGTCCAAAGAAGGGCCAGAAATATACAGAATGGTGTCGTCTGCGTAGAGGTGGATCAGAGACTCACCAGCAGCAAGAGCGATATCATTGATGTATACAGAGAAAAGAGTTGGCCCAAGAATTGAACACTGTGACACCCCATAGAGACTACCAGAGGCCCGGACAACAGGCCATCCGATTTAACACATTGAACTCTATCAGAGAAGTAGTTGGTGAACCAGGCGAGGCAATCATTTGAGAAACCAAGGCTATTGAGTCTGCCGATGAGGATGTGGTGATTGACAGAGTCGAAAGCCTTGGCCAGTCAATGAATACGGCAGCACAGTATTGTTTCTTATCGATGGCGGTTACGATATCGTTTAGGACCTTGAGCGTGGCTGAGGTGCACCCATGACCAGCTCTGAAACCAGATTGTATAGCAGAGAAGGTGCGGTGGGATTCAAAATGGTCGGTAATCTGTTTGTTGACTTGGCTTTCGAAGACCTTAGAAAGGCAGGGTAGGATAGATATAATACAGTACAACATTTTGTATTTATTAATAAACATACACTACTGTTCAAAAGTTTGGGGTCACTTAGACATTTCCTTGTTTTTGAAAGAAAAGCACATTTTTTGTCCATTTAAAATAACATCAAATTGATCAGAAATACAGTGTAGACATTGTTGATGTTGTAAATGACTATTGTAGATGGAGGCCCATTATCGTACAGAGGCCCATTATCAATAGCGGCAGTAGTAACTGAAAGGTTGCAAGATAAAATCCCCGAGCTGACAAAGTACAAATCTGTGGTTTTGCCCCTGAACGAGGCAGTTAACCCACTGATCCTAGGCCGTCATTGAAAATAAGAATTTGTTCTTAACTGATTTGCCTAGTTAAATTTAACAAATCAGCAACTGTCACTCCTGTGTTCCAATGGCATGTTGTGTTAGCTAATCTAAGTTTATAACTTTAAAAGGTTAATTGATCATTAGAAAACCCTTTTGCATTTATGTTAGCACAGCTGAAAACTGTTGTGCTGGTTATAGAAGCAATAAAACTGGCCTTCTTTAGACCAGTTGAGTATCTGGAGCATCAGCATTTGCTGGTTCGATTACAGGCTCAAAATGGCCAGAAACAAAGACCTTTCTTCTGAAACTCGTCAGTCTATTCTTGTCCTGTGAAATGAAGACTATTCCATGTGAGAAATTGCCAAGAAACTGAAGATCTCGTACAACGCTGTGTACTACTCCCTTCACAGAACAGTGCAAACTGGCTCTAACCAGAATAGAAAGAGGAGTGGGAAGCCCCAGTGCACAACTGAGCAAGAGGGCAAGTACATTAGAGTGCCATACAGCAATACTGCATTCAACCGCACTAGTGATCCAGCAGCGCAATTTTTTTGAAGCATGTTTTAAGTTTAAATGTTATAACAACCTAGCTAAAAAAATAATATCTTGAGTTATTACATGGTCACAGCTTATTATGCATAGCAGCTAAGGCTGGACAGATATTAAGTATCTCTTTTGTTTTAATATGTTAAAATGTTATATACAGCATCCTATGTATTGAAAGGGCCATATTTATTTAATAAAAACAATGGCCAGTTTGGGCCAGTTGTATGCACGTTGTTTTGTAAAAACAAACATAATAGGCTATGTCTGGCCCGCAAATTCAAATTTTTTCAATATGGCCCTTGCACTGATTGAGTTTGACACCCTTGCTTTACACCATACATTGTTAAAACAAAACCCCAAAATGATTTACTGTAACACTACGTGTGTTCATTTCTTACACTGAGAAAGTGTAACAGAGTCAGCACTAAGCAAAGAGAGTCCAGTTTACTCTAAATCAAGTGTTATGTTTGACACTGTAGGTGTTGCGTATTACTCTACAGTAGAGCTATGGAAACAAATACCACAATCAAGTTCATTTGAACACTTTAAGAGTAAAATGGGGAACTAAATAAATAAATTACACATTCAAAAGTGTTATTTATCACCAGCATAGTGGGACTCATATGTTCGCTGAAAATAGTGTATATTTTACACTTTCAGAGTTAAATGACAAAGGTGATCTTTTACAATGTTGCATGGGGCAGAAATGGCATATAACACCATGCAAAGTTTTTACGGTAGTCAACTGCTTTACAGTACCCGATTTGTGATGTTTTGTCCTATGTATGTTCTGTATACAGATAATGAAATTGTAAGACTGACATATTTCTCAACATGCTCACAACCTGCCAATGGATACAAATGATTATAACAATTGTGCATGTCAAGTTTAAATCATACTAAACTCAGCAAAAAAGAAATGTCCTCTCACTGTCAACTGCGTTTATTTTCAGCAAGCTTAATGTGTAAATATTTATATGAACATAACGAGATTCAACAAATGAGACATGAACTGAACAAGTTCCACAGACATGTGACTAACAGAAATGGAATAATGTGTCCCTGAACAAAGGAGGGGGTCAAAATCAAAAGTAACAGTCAGTATCTGGTGTGGCCACCAGCTGCATTAAGTACTGCAGTGCACCTCCTCTTCATGGACTGCACCAGATTTGCCAGTTCTTGCTAGGAGATGTTACCCCACTCTTCCACTAAGGCACCTGCAAGTTCCCGGGCATTTCTGGGGGGAATGGCCCTAGCCCTCACCCTCCGATCCAGCAGGTCCCAGACGTGCTCAATGGGATTGAGATCCGGGCTCTTTGCTGGCCATGGCAGAACACTGACATTCCTGTCTTGCAGGAAATCACGCACAGAACGAGCAGTATGGCTGGTGGCATTGTCATGCTGGAGGGTCATGTCAGGATGAGCCTGCAGGAAGGGTACCACATGAGGGAGGAGGATGTCTTCCCTGTAACGCACAGCGTTGAGATTGCCTGCAATGACAACAAGCTCAATCCGATGATGCTGTGACACACCGCCCCAGACCATGACGGACCCTCCACCTCCAAATCGATCCCACTCCAGAGTACAGGCCTCGGTGTAACGCTCATTCCTTCAACGATAAACGCGAATCCGACCATCACCCCTTGTGAGACAAAACTGTGACTCGTCAGAGAAGAGCACTTTTTGCCAGTCCTGTCTGGTCCAGCGACGGTGGGTTTGTGCCCATAGGCGACGTTGTTGCCGGTGATGTCTGGTGAGGACCTGCCTTACAACAGGCCTACAAGCCCTCAGTCTAGCCTCTCTCAGCCTATTGCGGTCAGTCTGAGCACTGATGGAGGGAATGTGTATTCCTGGTGTAACTCGGGCAGTTGTTGTTGCCATCTGTCCCGCAGGTCTGATGTTCGGATGTACCGATCCTGTGCAGGTGTTGTTACGCGTGGTCTGCCACTGCGAGGACGATCAGCTGTCCTAGCGCTGTCTTAGGCATCTCACAGTACAGACATTGCAATTTATTGCCCTGGCCACATTTGCAGTCCTCATGCCTCCTTGCAGCATGCCTAAGGCACGTTCACGCAGATGAGCAGGGACCCTGGGCATCTTTCTTTTGGTGTTTTTCAGAGTCAGTAGAAAGGCCTCTTTAGTGTCCTAAGTTTTCATAACTGTGACCTTAATTGCCTACCGTCTGTAAGCTATTAGTGTCTTGACGACCATTCCACAGATGCATGTTCCTTAATTGTTTATGGTTCATCGAACAAGCATGGGAAACAGTGTTTAAACCCTTTACAATGGAGATCTGTGAAGTTATTTGGATTTTTACGAATTATCTTTGAAAGACAGGGTCCTGAAAAGGGATGTTTCTTTTTTTGCTGAGTTTATATGGAAAAGTATATCTACCCTCTATTAGTCTTTCTAACCAACACTTAAAAAAATAACAGTTTTGTCTTTTTTGGTATCTGATTAAAAGGTGAGCCTATCATTATCTGTTGTATTGGTGATAAAACTAAATGTTCTCATGGTATTTTACGAAAAAAGTAGATTTTGGATGAAGGACTCAAGGGTGAAAGATGTGTGAAACCCCAATGAATGCACAATCATAGGTTCTGAACATAAGATAGTGGGCATTACAAGTGTTATCAGTTTAGAGTTTGGAAAATATACCACTTACATCAGGAAAATGTGGCAAAGTTACTGAAAAAACCCAGAACTAAAAGTACTTCAGTAACAATGTGATGATTCACCTCTTTCTTATCGCTTTCCCTCCAGAATAGATTTCATTATCTTAATTATCTTATCCATTGTTATTTTTATTGTCATACAGAAAGTGACTACTAGTTTCAAAATGTCCACAGTAATAATGTGAATAAGCAGCAACAGTAATAATGAGTTTTGTCCTTACCTGTCTCTCAGTCCTTTCTGATTCAGCTGGGACTGTATCATGGCCTTTATGTTCATCCATTGTACACAGATAACAGATAAACTGCTGATCGTTGCAGCAGTAAATATCCAGCAGTTTGTCATGACGAGAACAGATCTTCTCCTGTAGTTGTTCATTTTTATTTTATTTTTTATTTCACCTTTATTTAACCAGGTAGGCCAGTTGAAAACAAGTTCTCATTTACAACTGCGACCTGGCCAAGATAAAGCAAAGCAGTGCGACACAAACAACAACACAAAGTTACACATGGAATAAACAAACGTACAGTCAATAACACAATAGAAAAAAAATCGATATACAGTGTGTGCAAATGAGGTAAGATTAGGGAGGTAAGGCAATAAATAGGCCGTATTGGCGAAGTAATTACAATATAGCAATTCAACACTGGAGTGATAGATGTGCAGAAGATTAATGTGCAAAGGGGTGCAAAGGAACAAAAAAAATAATAATAGGGGGATGAGGTAGTTGGATGGGCTATTTACAGATGGGCTATGTACAGGTGGAATGATCTATGAGCTGCTCTGACAGCTGATGCTTAAAGTTAGTGAGGGAGATATGAGCCTCCAGCTTCAGTGATTTTTGTTGTGTGGAGGCTTGGACCAGCTTGTGCTTCTTAAAGGCAAGAGTTTCATAGTGATGCTGGAGGTGAGTCTCACAGAAAGAGGCCAGACACACCAGACAGGACTTGAAAGCATTGAGTTTTATCCCACTACAGGATTCACATGCCACATCTCCAGGTCCAGCGTAATAGTGAGCAGGAGTAGCAGCCTGGAGTCCTGTCTTCTTCAGATTCTCCACCAATTCAGCCATTAGTGTTTCTGTTTAGAACAGGCCTAGGGTTGAAGGTCTGTCTGCACTGGGGGCAGCTCTATTTGTATTTGTATTTATTATGGATCCCCATTAGCTGCTGCCAAGGCACTCTTCCTGGGGTCCGGCAGAATTAAGGCAGTTATACAATGTAAAAAATATTACAATACATTCATTACAGAATTCACAACACACTAAGTGTGTGCCCTCAGGCCCATACTCCACTACCACATATCTACAACCCAAAATCCATGTGTACGTGTGTGTATAGTGCGTATGTTATCATGTGTGTGTATGCATGTGTGTGTGCCTATGTTTGTGTTACTTCACAATCCCCACTGTTCCATAAGGTGTATTTTTATCTGTTTTTTAAATCTGATTCTACTGCTTGCATCAGTTACCTGATGTGGTATACAGTTCCATGTAGTCATGGCTCTATGTAGTACTGTGCGCCTCCCATAATCTGTTCTGGACTTTGGGATTGTGAAGAGACCTCTGGTGGCGTGTCTTGTGGGGTATGCATGGGTGTCCGAGCTGTGTGCTAATAGTTTAAACAGACAGCTCGGTACGTTCAGCTTGTCAACACCTCTTACGAAAACAAGTAGTGATGAAGTCAATCTCCTCTACTTTGAGCCATGAGAGATTGACATGCATGTCATTAATGTTAACTCTCCGTGTACTTTTAAGGGCCAGCCGTGCTGCCCTGTTCTGAGCCAACTGCAATTTTCCCAAGTCCCTCTTTGTGGCACCTGACCACACTACTAAACAGTAGTCCAGGTGCAACAAAATCAGGGCTTGTAGGACCTGCCTTGCTGATAGTGTTGTTAAGGCAGAGCAGCACTTTATTATGGACAGACTTCTCCCCATCTTCGCTACTGTTGTATCAATATGTTTTGACCATGACAGTTTACAATCCAGGGTAACCAAGCAGTTTAATCACCTCAACTTTCTCAATTTCCACATTTTTCATTACGAGATGTAGTTGAGGTTTAGGGTTATGATAGTCCTGGTCAAAGCAGTCGTTCATTTCGGTCTATACAGTAGCTGTGTCCACAAGGAAAAGCCACATGATCCTACAGCAGATCTGACAACTAATAGGATCCACAGATGTTGCCATGTTGGAGCTGACACTAACAGACTGAGCTGCAGAGTATAAGCGATCAGTATTGTTTCTCTAGAAGTATTGATGTTTCTAAGAGGGAA
This sequence comes from Salmo trutta, assembly GCF_901001165.1. NCBI lineage: Eukaryota > Metazoa > Chordata > Actinopteri > Salmoniformes > Salmonidae > Salmo > Salmo trutta. The sequence continues at coordinate 23,414,146 of NC_042966.1, read as the reverse complement.
AATGTACTGGTTGTGTATGTTTACTCTGTACCTGTACAAGGTGTGGTGTTGGACCAAGACCAGGAGAGTGGCTGTGATTGGACAACCGATGGATGTGATAGGGGACGAGTGGAGTATTTGGACTGGAGTCATGCCTCCATTAATCAGAATGAGAACATTTTAAGAATGCAGAAGAACCAGACTTGAACTTCATCTTGACAGAAAGCAATCACATTGGTCTGGGAGCAGGGAGATGTGGTGTCTTGCTGAAGATGAAAACCCACACACACATTGCAAAGAATGGTAAAATAATTTAGACACTAGTACACTTCAGGACATTTGACACAAAAACCTGTTACATATACATTTGTATTTATTATACAAAATTGAAAGATATCACGACACTGACATGTGAAGTCATAAAAAATAAGACAAACAATTAAACCATTATACAAGTCATCTTACAGTACATTGCCAGTGTATTAAAAAAAGCTTCCTTCTTAATAACAATGGGCTCGAATCACCAGTTCATATCCATGCAGTAGTAGTTTTAGTAGCTTTTCAGAAATCTGATCTACAGTATTGAGGAATAGGATGAAGTTACCACTAGACACTGATCTAAGACCAGTTTTGCAAATCCCCCTAATGGTTAAGGTTAGGATTGAGTAATGGTAAGCTGATCCTAGATCTGTGCCTGAGGAAAACTTCTACCCAAAGCCAGTATATTGACACCTTGGACAGGCTCAGAGACACATTATTCAACCACACAATTGCTATGCCAACCAAAAACGTCATGACAGAGAAGACTGCAGTTCTGTATCTCACCACCAGAGTGGGACATACAGTTACACTGCAGGTCTACGACAACCACAGAAATGCACTGGTTAATTAATTATAGATTTTTGCAATATGATACCTCCTAGATTCAAAGTGAGTTACTATTATCCTTTTATTTTGAATTGTCTGGAATTAAAGAGTTAAATATTCAGGTACATAATAAATAGATATATCCATAATGAATTCCTCCTCCAAAGTTTTTTTTTTTTTAACATTACTAGACTTAGTTTGGGTAACACATAAAACAGACCACGGTTGTGATCGTCCATTTCCCTTTTCTTTTTTGAGTCAACAGTTTGTTGCAAAGTCTTGTGTATCACTACAATACGAAATAGTACCAAAAACTTGACACTGCTTGAAACTTTACTCTCTCACACATACAGTGACATGCGAACACACACACACACACACACACGCACACACGCGCAAATGAACATATACAAAGGACGTTGGGAAAATGAAGACAGATTGTTTAGACCCATGCAGGCACCTCCATCAGAGGCATTACTCAGGCAGCAAGGTTGTACAGCTCCCACTTTTGGCATGCTTGTCTGTTTATCACATTATTCACTTCACAGAGTAGGGTGAAATTGACCCTAAACACTGATCTAAGGTCAGTTTTGTGTTTTTTCTCCCCGTAATGGTGAAGGTTAGGATTTGAGGTGGGTACGCTGATCCTAGAACTGTATCTAAGGGCAACTTCAACCCAGAGCCACATATTCACAGTACAGGCTGTTTTGAGTGCTGTATCAACTCAAGCAAACAGGACTGAGAGGGAGGAGGGTTGTATGAGTGAGAGTAGACACTTTAACTGTCCACAGAGGAGTGCTTTCCTCTGTGGAAAACAAACAAATGGAAACTTGACGACGCATATCTTTATACCAGATCAAATCGTTTTCCCACTGTAAAAAAAAAAAAGTCCAGTAATTCTCTTTCTCTTAGGGCCGAATCCTAACTTAAGATCAAATATTCCATTGACATGAATGTGTTATTTACACAAACATCAGTTAAATTGCCGTTACGTAGTGTCTCATGTCAAGATTCGTCCCGAAGAGAAGTAGTGGTCATTATGGTGATGTTTTAGTAGTACCAGACGTATCATCATGACAATGGCCGCCATGTTGGCTGTTTCTCCTGGACCAATGAGAGCCCTCAGAACACGGTGCACCTCTTGCCCCTCTTCTTGACGGGTGGGGGGCAGAGCACGGCGCGGATGGCCTCGTCAAACACAGTCTTCAAACCTCGCTGAGTCAGGGCAGAGCACTCCAGGTACTTCACAGCACCTGACCACCACACACAAACAACAACACGTTTATTTCACATCTATAAACATAGAGCAAAAAAACATCTGACTCTGGGTAAGTAGATAAAGGGCTTAATTGACAATCTCGCACTATCCCAGACTCAGCAATATGACATCATCTCACACAGCGGGTCACTTCCTGCTTAGAGCAAAACCCTGTGAAAGTAACCACCCCTTCTGCTTTCCTTCCGTATCATGTCCCCTAATCTTTTGAATGGGCTTCACGATTATATCATGAAATTCGTGAAAACACAGTCATTTAAGATATATACATAAAATTATATTTGTGTTTGTTGATGAATTAACTTCTACCAGATGCCTTTTATTAAGTTTTTGCCCTGAAGACCATTCAAAAAGCCTTAAAAAAGTAAAAAAAACTACAAGGCTACTTCCTGGAAAACCACACGTCACTTGCATAGCGTATTAACAACAACAGAATCCAAATCTGCCAAGACCACCACCAATGGCTCTTCAATGTGGGCATAGATGGGCAGACACCCACACCCACACAGACTGACCTATCTCCCGTGCCATGGCCAGGCCCTGGGGGTAGGTGATGGGGGACAGCTTCTTGTCCCTCAGCCTTTCGATGGTGTCCTTGTCATCTCTCAGATCCAGCTTGGTGCCCACCAGTATAATGGGGGTGTTGGGGCAGTGGTGTCTCACTTCAGGGTACCACTGAGACAGAGGGTAAAGGTCATTAGGTCAAAAGTCAAAGATGGAGAGCAAGGCTGGGTGGAACAGAGCTATTGAAATAAAACCTCTAATCTAGTCTGTAGGGCCATAGGTGGATTATAGGACTATTATGGCTAGAGTAGAGCAGAATAGTATAATAAAATAGAACACAATTAGGCACTGTTGAAAAAACCTCACCCATCCTTTAAAAACACAACATCCCAATTAGTGAATCTTCATTTTGAACCAGAGTCATATAGAGAGAGAGAGTTTGACAAACAGAAAGGTGTGTGATGTCATCTAAGAGCATTGTAATGCTTTTGGGTTGAAACCACAATAGCCAAACTCTCTCTCTCTCTATAAGCAGGACTGTAGCTACAGAACATGAACCAGGGAGAGCTATAGATGTGCTTCTTTAGGTCAGGCTCGGCAGGTCCCCTGTTCCTGTGTCTGTGAGCAGGAAGGTTCAGTACTGACCTTAGCTCGGACGTTCTCAAAGGAGGCCGGGCTGACCAAGGAGAAGCATATCAAGAACACATCCTGGGGAGAACCATAGAGAGACAGACCTTAGGGTGAAACCACTGAGATCAACCAACCACGGAATCACCTGACTCCACATGGGACAGACTGGAAGAAAAGCTCTGCTGCGGAATAGTAGATTGCAAATCAATTCTTCACAGAAATGTAATGGGTTGTGTGTGTGTGTGTGTGTGTGTGTGTGTGTGTGTGTGTGTGTGTGTGTGTTACCGTCTGTGGATAGGACAGTGGTCGGAGTCTGTCGTAGTCTTCCTGTCCTGCTGTATCCCATAGACCCAGATTCACTGGTTTCCCATCTACCATCACATTGGCAGAGTAGTTGTCAAAGCTAGAGAGATAGGGAAAATATCTTTATCTCTGAATGCCCGCTCTCTGTAAAGTATACTTGTCAGAAACACAAACACTACATAGAGGAAAGCAGACACTCAGTCACTCAGTCACCACTCAGTCACATCCATGTGTGTGTGTGTGTGTGTGTGTGTGTGTGTGTACTCACACAGTGGGTATGTACTCTCCGGGGAAGGCATTGGTGGTGTAGCTGATCAGCAGACAGGTCTTACCTACGGCCCTGAGAGAGAGATTTGGTTCTTACTCACTGCTATAGAAAAACACAAGTCTAATAACGAGACAAATAAATGCTGCTGAGGTAGGTAGGCTGATACTCAGTGTGTGTGTGTGGTTCTGCCCTTCTCTTTCAGTTTAAGTGTCACACAGACACTGGCCTACATTCACTTTGCCTGGGGGACATACTACCACCCTCACGCCCTACTGCCCCCAACCCTGTTATCGACAAACACACAATACAGGAAGGGTTGGTGACAGTGGTGTGTGTGTGTGTGTGTATGATTATGTGTGTCCTGTATGTCAAAATTATATGAACAGATTGATGGTGGCATGGCAGGGTAGGGGATGAATGGTGTGCGTTAGAATGTGTGTGTGTGTTTGAATAGGAAGAGAGGGGAAGAGGGAGGGGTAATGAAAAATAGTTTTTTGTGAGCGCAGGCCACTAAAAGTATTTTGGTTGCTCTGGGAATGACTGATTAGCAGATGCAATTTTAACACATTATGCTAATGCACTGATGTCATTAATTGATTAATGACCCCTAGTCATCAGAAATCCTCCAGAAGGGATTTGGCATTAGTAGGGCACTGTAGATATCAACATTTAGCCTAGTACAGACAAACTCAGATATAGGATCAATTCTTTCTATAGTAAAATAACTACATAGGCCTACTATACAATTAGCTGTTTTTCATACCAAACCCCCAAATACTGTAAATGCATTTATTATGCGTGGTAGTTAATTATGGATCGTGCATGAAGGCAGTCAAAACTATAACTGTATCGATTATTTATATTATCACACATGGTAAAAAAAAACGTCTGTACATTAAGATTCTTATAAAACAACGCCTAGAGATTCCTTAGCCCGCATCGTCACTGATGAAGCCTAATTCCGACGGCCTACGACGCGAGTAGGTGTTTCCCATAGCATCGCTACAGCCTGGGCGTTTTCTCAGCGTAAAAATACAAAACTGGACATTTTACACATCCCACATCCCGCATATTATTCCAAACATTTCACAAATGAACGGAATTTAATACGTTTTTTTATAACCTAGCTGTGCATTTCCAAGTGAATGCTTAGAAAGACTTCCCATATAACAGAGAGCCCCAGCCCCTTTTCCTACACACTGCATCTCCCATCCATGACCGCATCACTGATCACACACACACAGAAAGGATGAGAAAAATATCTCTACGTTGAGATTGAGATTCTTACCCGTCGCCGACCACCACGCATTTAATTGCTTGCATTTGCGAAGGAGCAGGCGGTGTCAAAAAGCCGACAGAAATGTTTCTTGTTTATATTTCACAATGAAAGCTAGCTGTGATTTGTATGAGAAGCGGGCCAGTCCGCTCAGCTTTTGAGCCGCAGTGAAAGGGGTCGATGAAGAGTGGCGCCAGAAAACAACGGAAAAGACCGAGCGTATTTAAAGGGCCAGTGACCATCCGAACTGTATTTACCGCTTTCTCTTAGTATTTCTTTGTATCCCCAATTAGCCGCTGCCTTCCTGGGGTCCAAACAGGAAACAAAACACAACAAATAAAATGCATACTATACATAACACTACATAATACAATACATAATACAAAGCAAAATGCAGTACAAAATATATAAACATGTCTGTGTCAGTCCCCTGGTCCCATAATGTGTTTTTTATCTGGTTTTTTAATCTGGTTTTATTGCTAGCTTGAGTTACCTGGGGTGGCAGAGAGTTCAATGTAATCATGGCTCTATGTAATACTGTGCATATCCCAGCCTCTGTTCTGGACCTGGGGACTGTGAAGAGACCTCTGCATGTCTTGTGTGGTACCAATGAGTGTCCGAACTATGTGCCGACTGCTTGAAAAGACAGTTCGGAACTTTTAACCCATCAACACCTAGCACAAAGACCAGTAGTGATGCAGTCAATCTCTCCTCAATTTTGAGCAAGGGGAGATATACATGCATACCACTGAAATTCCCCATCTGTGTACATCTAAGTACAATTCGTGCTGCTCTGTTCTGGACAAACTGCAATGTCCTTCTTTGTCGCATAGGACCACAAAACTGGGAAGTAGTCCAGGTGCGACAAAACTAGGTTCTGTAGTCTGCCTGTTTGATTTAGATGTCAAGAAAGCAGAGCAACACCGTATCATGGACAGACCTCTTCCCATTTTAGCAAACACTGAGTCTACATTGAGCTCCAAAAGTACTGGGATATAAAGTATACAATGACGAGGTTAAAGTGTAGACTGTCGGATTTCATTTTAGGGTATTTACATCCATATTGGGTGAACCATTTACAAATTACAGCACTTTTTGTACATAGTCCCCCTATTTTAGGGGACCAAAAGTATTGTGACACATTACCTTTGGTCCCATTTTCATAGCACACAATGACTACATCAAGCATGTGACTCTACACTTTTGTTGGATGCATTTGCTGTTTGCTTTGGTTGTGTTTCACATTATTTTGTGCCCAATAGAAATTAATGGTAAATAACGTATTGTGTCATGAGTCCCTTTTATTGTAAACAAGAATAGAATATGTTTCTAAACACTTCTATATTAATGTGGATGCTACCATGATTACAGATAATCCTGAATGAATCGTGAATAATGATGAGTGAGAAAGTTACAGATGCACAAATATCATACCCCCAAGACACGCTAACCTCTCATAATGACAGGGGAGGTAGCCTTTATATTGGGGGGGGGGTATGATATTTGTGAGTCTTAACTTTCTCACTCATCATTCAGGATTATCTGTAATCATGGTAGCATCCACATTAACCTTTTACTACTTCCATACACACAAGTGACACTGAGTGTACAAAACATTAGGAACACCTGCTCTTTCCACTGACCAAGTGAAAGCTACAGTTGATGCTGGAAGTTTACACCTTAGCCAAATACATTTAAACTCAGTTTTTCACAATGCCTGATATTTAATCCTAGTAAAAATTCCCTGTTTTAGGTCAGTTAGGATCACCACTTTATTTTAACAATGTGAAATGTCAGAATAATAGTAGAGAGACTGATTTATTTCAGCTTTTATTTCTTTCATCACAATCCCAGTGGGTCAGAAGTTTACATACACTCAATTAGTATTTGGTAGCATTGCCTTTAAATTGTTTAACTTGGGTCAAACATCTCAGGTAGCCTTCCACAAGCTTCCCACAATAAGTTGGGTGAATTTAGGACCATTCCTCCTGACAGAGCTGGTGTAACTGAGTCAGGTTTGTATGCCTCCTTCCTCGCACACGCTTTTTCAGTTCTGCACACAAATTTTCTATGGGATTGAGGTCAGGGCTTTGTGATGGCAACTCCAATACCTTGACTTTGTTGTCCTTTAATCCATTTTGCCACAACTTTGGAAGTATGCTTGTGGTCATTGTCCATTTCTATTCTATTTTTGTTTCACCAGACCAGAGGACATTTCTCCAAAAAGTACAATCTTTGTCCCCATGTGCAGTTGCAAACCATAGTCTGGATTTTTTATGCCGGTTTTGGAGCAGTGGCTTCTTCCTTGCTGAGGACTTGTTTTACTGTCGATATAAATACTTTTGTACCCATTTCCTCCAGCATCTTCACAAGGTCCTTTGCTGTTGTTCTGGGATTGATTTGCACTTTTCGCACCAAGGTACGTTCATCTCTAGGAGACAGAACGTGTCTCCTTCCTGAGCGGATTTAACGGCTGCATGGTCCCATGGTGTTTATACTTGTGTACTATTGTTTGTACAGATGAACGTGGTACCTTCAGGCGTTTGGAAATTGCTCCCAAGGATGAACCAGGTCTACATTTCTTTTTCTGAGGTCTTGGCTGATTTCTTTTGATTTTCCCATTATGTCAAGCAAAGAGGCACTGAGTTTGAAGGTAGGCCTAGAAATACATCCACAGCTACACCTCCAATTGACTCAAATGATGTCAATTAGTCTATCAGAATCTTCTAAAGCCATGATATAATTTTCTGGAATTTTCCAAGCTGTTTAAAGGCACAGTCAACTTAGTGTATGTAAACTTCTGACCCACTGGAATTGTGATATAGTGAATAAGTGAAATAATCTCTCTGTAAACAATTGTTGGAAAATCTAATTGTGTCATCCACAAAGTAGATGTCCTAACCGACTTGCCAAAACTATAGTTTGTTAACAAGAAATTTGTGGAGTGGTTGAAAAATTAGTTTTAATGACTCCAACCTAAGCGTATGTAAACTGCCGACTTAAACGGTATATCCCTTATTGATGTCACTTGTTAAATCCACTTTCATCAGTGTAGATGATTGTGTACTACAGGAAAAAGGAAAAAGAGGACCGAGCACGCCCCCATTCTCATCGACGAGGTTGCAGTGGAGCAGGTTGAGAGCTTCAAGTTCCTTGGCGTCGACATCACCAACAAAGTAACATGGTCTAAGCACACTAAGACAGTCGTGAAGAGGGCACGACAAAACCTATTCCCCCTCAGGAGACTGAAAAGATTTGGCATAGGTCCTCAGATCCTCAAAAGGTTCTACAGCTGCACTATCGAGAGCATCCTGACTGGTTGCATCACTGCCTGGTATGGCAACTGCTCGGCCTCCAACCGCAAGGCACTACAGAGGGTAGTGCGAACGGCCAAGTACATCACTGCGTCCATGCTTCCTGCCATCCAGGACCTCTGTACCAGGCGGTGTCAGAGGAAGGCCCTAAAAACTGTCAGACTCCAGCCACCCTAGTCATAGACTGTTCTCTCTGCTACCTCACGGCAAGCGGTACCGGAGCGCCAAGTCTAGGTCCAAGAGGCTTCTAAACAGCTACTACCCACAAGCCATAAGACTCCTGAACACCTAGTCAAATGGCTACCCAGACTATTTGCATCCCCCCCCACCCCTCCCCATATTTTACACCGCTGCTACTCTGTTGTTATCATCTATGCATAGTCACTTTAATAATTCTACCTTCATGTACATATTACCTCAACTAACCGGTGCCCCTGCACATTGACATGTGACTAATAACATTTGATCTGATGGGCAGGAGATTTTCAAGCCTTGAGACAAATGAGAGATAGAGTGTGCATGTGTGCCATTCAAAGGGCGTGATTGGGCAAGACAAAAGATGTAAGTGCCTTTGAATGGGGTATGTTAGTAGGTGCCACGTGTATTGGTTTGAGCGTGTCAAGAACTGTAATGTTTTTCATGCTCAAAAGTTTCCCGTGTGTATCAAGAATGGTCCACCACCCAAAGGATATCCAGCCACTTGACACAACTGTGGTAAGCATTGGCGTCAACATGGGCCAGCATTCTTGTGAGTCGCTTTCAACCCCTTGTACAGTCCATGACCTGATAAATTGAGGCTGTTCTGAGGGCAAAAAGGAAGTGCAATTCAATATTAGGAAGGTGTTCTTTATGTTTTGTACACTGTCCATGTTTTGATCATGATAACTTGCTATCTAGGGTTGAGTGACATGTCCCAAAAACAATGCTTTTAGTTTGAGATATTTAGTAGCAGCCTATTGCTAGTTAGCTATTCTTAAACTGACTGGAGCTCTGTTAAGGGTGTCAGTTATATTTTGTACTGTCGTAGCTGACGTGTATACAGTTGAGTCGTCAGCGTACATAGACACACAGGCTTTATTCAAGGTCATTGGAAGGTCATCAGTAAAAACAGAAAATAATAATGGTCTAAGCCGGCTGCCCTGCGGTACACCACACTCAACCGAATTTGCATTAGAGGCTTCCATTATAGAAAACCCTCTGTGTTTTATTAGATAGGTAACTCTCCATGATAAGGCAGAGGATGTAAATCCATAACACCTACATTTCAGAAATAAGTTACAATCAACGATATCTGTGGCACCATGAGAGGCATGGGCATAGGTGTGGCTGAAGGATTCCCAGTGCAGCACCATGGACAGAGCCACCCACATCAGCACAGGAGACAGGTGTGTTCACTTCAGCACCATGGACAGCGGCACTGGCTGCAGCACTGTGGAAGGCTGCACTACCTTCAGCACCAGGCCAACAGAAGACAGTGCTACAGCTCTGCTCACCCAACACAACTGTGCAGGATTACTAATCAGTATACCTGTAAAGCATTCCCTAATCCACTGACTGGCACAAGAGTGCAGGCTGGACCTCACTCAAGTGGAGCAGTTTGGAAGACAGAGTGCCTACTCGCCCACTTACACTGTGTTTCTCGCTCCGTCAGGAGAGTTACGAACTCTGCCAGTGAGGCCACACCGCCGCAAGAGACTACAGGTGGCCGCCGTCTTTAACCATCCTCTTGCCTGAACGCTTGTAGACTAGAATGCCAGAGACACTAAAAGCATCTGAAACATGCTGTTTTGTTGTGTGTTTACACATTGCCAGCTTGTGTAATCGGGCAAACCCCACTCTTCCTGACAATATCAAAAGCTGTACTTTTAAGGAGTTTGTCTTTTCTCCAATGTTTGACAACCATTGATTAAAAATATGGAATCTTGTTGATTTATGACTAAACAATTTAGCCTAACTTAACAAAAAACAATTTTTTATTGAGAAAAAAAACACAGTACCAATCCCAAAACTGCAGTGCAAAAACCATATAAACACATAGAAAAATGTACATCACACATAGGGCTGTTGTGGTGACCATATTACTGCCACACCTGCAGTCATGAGTCAAGACCGCAGTAAAATTCCATGTGAAGGTTGAGTCATGGTAATCTCCTTTTATGTACTCTGGACATAACACTACCATCAGGTCACTAATGGCCTGGTACTCAGAGCTCTAGTGTCCCTCTAACCACTCTGACATCAATGCAATTGCAATCGAAAAACACATCAAAACAGTAGGCCTATAGTACTTTAAAACTCACCTCACTGTGATGATCAATTTGAAGAAAGAAGTTCAACAGCAGGTTGAAACAGTAAGTGGTTGTTGTGGATGTTGTTTCAAAGCCTAACACAACAAAATGGACAGTGATTTCAAAGGTGATGATTCATTTAATACACCCATACATATTTTAGAGCTTCTGCATTTGCATAGGCTTATGAGCCCAAACCCGAAAAAAGAAACCTGAATTAAAATTACGATTCGTTGCGAAAACATGTTATTATCGATGTTCCCGAACAGATTTCACTTGGTTTCCCAAATTAAGCACTGGGTAGCTGCAGGAACAGGGTTGGAGAGCCCATGGCATAAAGCGTTTGGGTGGAATATCACCTAACGGGGCACTGAGAGCATGCTTCTCAAACAGTGGTTGATGCATGGAGTGAAATAAGTGTAATATTTATTTCTCAGCTGCTCATATTAAGCACATTCTCTGCTATAAAACCGAAGTAGATTACAAAACGGACTGGCGAGAAAGCGCGTGGCCTTCATTCGCTATTCCAGTGCATACAGATGACATCTATTTTTTCCCCTGCTCCTCTTTCTGTCCATTTGATAACGGGCCATTCTAAATTCAAAAGTAATTTTACATAGTAAAGACCTGTTGTTTCAAAAGATCACTTTCACGCTCAACATAGTCACTTCATATGCGCAGTCGCTCTGTAATGTGAAAAATATATTTCTATTTTATTCTGCTAAGTTCAATTATATTCTTATTACTATAAAATCATAAAATAATGGCACAGGATTTCTAAGCATATCTTGTCATCTAAATGAACAAGCCTACGGCACGGAGCAAAGCCAGATAACATACAGTAGGCCAACTCATATTCTGTTCTTCTGAAATACATTTTCTTTTGACCTGACTAAAATAAATAATGGATTTATTCTGATGGTGTATAGTAAATTGACTTAGACTTTTTAAAATGTTGATGTTCCAAAGGCACGCCTGGAGATGTTAATTAATGGTCAATTACCAGTGGGACAGGCAGTCTTTTGCATTACAATAACCATCTGACAAAATGTTATGACTGTCACAGCTCTAATCACACACCATTCAATTTCACTTGATTTGTACAACCATAAAAGCTTCAAGGATTGTGATATGTAATAACTGTCAGTCATTGATATCGATGAGCACATCTTAAAACCTGATGTAAGTAGCTTGTGAACACAGTTTATTACTATCCCGGACTGAGTCAGAGAAACTACAGTGCATTCAGAATGTATTCAGACCCCTTTACTTTTTCTACATTTTGTTAGGTCACATCCTTATTCTAAAATCAATTAAATACTTTTTTCCCCTCATCATTCTATACAAAACACCCCATAATGACAAAGAAAAAAGTTACATTTGCAAAATAAATAAGAATGTATTATAAATAAAAAACAGAAGTACCATATTTACATAAGTATTCAGACCCTTTGCTATGGGACTCGGAATTTAGCTCAGGTTCATCCTGTTTCCATTGATCATCCTTGAGATGTTTCTACAACTTGGAGTCCACCTGTGGTAAATTCAATTGATTGGACATGATTTGGAAAGGCACACACCTGTCTATATAAGGTCCCACAGTTGACAGTGCATGTCAGAGCAAAAACCAAGCCATGATGTCAAAGGAATTGTCTGTAGAGGTCCGAGACAGGATTGTGTTGAGGCACAGATCTGGGGAAGGGTACCAACACATTTCTGCAGCAGTGAAGGTCCCCAAGAACACAGTGGCCTCCATCATTCTTAAATGGAAGAAGGTTGGAAGCACCAAGACTCTTCCTAGAGCTGGCCGCCCGGCCAAACTGAGCAATCGGGGAAGAAGGGCCTTGGTCAGGGAGGTGACCAAGAACCCGATGGTCACTCTGACAGAGCTCCAGAGTTCCTCTGTGGAGATGGTTGTCCTTCTGGAAGGTTCTCCCATCTCTGCAGCACTTCACCAATTAGGCCTTTATGGTAGAGTGGCCAGACAGAAGCCCCTCCTCAGTAAAAAGGAACATGACAGCCCGCTTGGAGTTTGCCAAAAGGCACCTAAAGGACTCTGACCATGAGAAACAAGATTCTCTGGTCTGATGAAACCAAGATCGAACGCTTTGGCCTGAATGCCAATCGTCACGTCTGGAGGAAACCTGGCACCATCCCTACGGTGAAGCATGGTGGTGGCAGCATCATGCTGTGGGGATGTTTTACAGCGGCAGGGAATGGGAGACTAGTGAAGATCGAGAGAAAGATGAACAGCCCAAAGTACAGAGACCTCAGACTAGGGCGAAGGTTCACCTTTCAACAGGACAACGACCCTAAGCATACACTCAAGAGCGGCTTCGGGACAAGACTCTCAATGTTCTTGAGTGGCCCAGCCAGAGCCTGGTCTTGAACCCAATTGAACATCTCTGGAGAGACCTGAAAATACCTGTGCAGCAACGCTCCCCATCCAACCTGACAGAACTTGAGAGGATCTGCAGGGAAGAATGGGAGAAACTCCCCAAATACAGGTGTGCTAAGCTTGTAGCGTCATACCCAAGAAGACTCGAGGCTGTAATCGCTGACAAAGGTGCTTAAAAAAAGTACTGAGTTAAAGGTCTGAATACTTATGTAAATGTGATATTTCAGTTTTGTATTTGTAAAAACCTGTTTTTGCTTTGTCATTATGGCGTAGTGTGTGTAGATTGATGGGGAAAAATACAATTGAATCAATTTTAGAATAAGGCTATATAACGTAACAAAATGTGGAAAAAGTCAAGGGGTCTGAATACTTTACAAATGCACTGTACACCCGAAGCCGAGGATGTCTAGAGGTGAATATCTGTGCTGTTGATATTTTGTGCTGGGGTGGTTTGGAGGGACCAAAGGGGAGAGGGGAAAGACCGGAAAAGAACACATGGAGTATGGGTGGAATAGAAAGGTTTGGGTCACTTTAGTGTCCCACACTTGTGAGGGTGTATGGGCACAAGGTTGTAGGGGTAAATGGGACAGGGGTTCGGGGTCAGAGGTTATTTCTTGGGACGGCAGAACCCCAGTGGTGACCCCTGTACTTAGTCCCTACATAAGGATGGGAAGGGTCAAAGGTTAGAAGTCAGAGGTCATTTCTTAGGACTGTAGTGCAGCGGTGATCCCTGTACGTATGTGAGTATAGCGTTCTGGAGGAAGCTAGCTCTCTGGGCCTCGTCCTCTCTCATCCTCTGGATCTCTGCCTCTCTCAGTCGCAGCTTCTCAAACAGAGATGATATCTCACTCTCCTTGTCCAGGATGGCCTCTCTGTGGTTACTGGCCAGCACTGTGGTAGACAAGACACATACACAGAACAAATACGGGTTGCTCCAAGTGTGTCAACAAATTATGTAAACTGTAAAACAGAGAGGGAGGACAGGTGATAGGCGAGGGAGAAAGGGTGAGATGGGCCTTATGTAGAAAAGAGGACAGAGGTAGGATGAAGAGAGGAGATGGGAGAGAGAGTGTCTGACAGGGAGAGAGGGAGAGGAGGAGAATGTGCATACCTTTCATCTCTCTCTCAAGAGCAGCTATCTTCTCCTTCAGTCCTCCCTGTGCGGTCCTCTCAGCCTGCAGGTGTCCCATCTGCTCCTGTAGCTCCACCCTGACCCGACTCACCTCCGCAACCTTCTCCTGGTCCTTACCAGACAACTCCTGGGGGGGGGGAATTCTCTACATTAATTACACCAAAGCGCAAATATTACCATCCCAGTAAACATACAACTCCCACGCGACATTGTCTCTGCCCTTACTCATATGAACATCATTCAGTGCTGAGAATTCACCAACCTGATTATATCAATCAGTAAAAATCAGTTATAAGCATCAAATTGTCCCAGACAAATGTAAGACAACTACACTGTACTTGATCTAGGTATTGTTTCAGTGTGTATAGTTGGTTGTTTTGTGCCAGTGGTCTCTCTGACACATTCCCAATCTGACCTGCTGCAGCTCCTCTATCCTGCGTCGTAGTCCGTCTGTCTCGATGCTCTGCTGTCCGCTACGAGCCTGCAGCTCAGCTATGGTCTGTTTCTGCTGGGAACAGTGGCTCTGGGACTCATCACGGGACTGACGCAACCCACGCAGCTTCTCCTCTAACCCACTCACACGCTGCTGCTGCTCAGACAGAGGAGGGGAGAGAGAAGAAAGAGTTGAATCCTCACATTGTTACTGCTTTTCCAAATTTCAGGCACACACACTGATACACAGAGACCCGGACAAACAAACACAGTTTCTAACCTATTACATTGAGTTGTTCTACAACAGGTGTATAAAGTACCTCCTCCAGGCGAACCTGTACCCGCACCTTCCCCAGTTCCTCCTCTGCCTGGGCTCTCTCTGTAACACAGGCTGCCTTGGCCCTGCTCAACTCCTACAAAGACGAAAAACATAGTTATACAGGCTGCCTTGGCCCTGCTCAACTCCTACAAGACAGTTCAGGACAGAGAGTCACAGTTACACCTCCATACTATAGGGATCTTGTGTCACATAATGATCATTGGAATTGAATTGTGATTTACTGAAGGCAATACATTATCAAAACTATCCAATATAAAGAGCTGACCTCCTCCAGCTGTATCCGCTGTCCCTCCAGTTTGAGGATCCGGTCCTGTAGAGCCCTCTCACTCTCCTCAAGGTGACGATTCACATGGTCCACCTACACGCACACAAACCCACAATGTAACTGAATAGAGGGAAAAAGACAGAGTCTGTTGTATATTTCGTGAGAGACACGGTCAGACAGCAGGTAGTCTTCTCTACCTCTTTCTGTCGAAGGTTACCCATGTCCTCCAGAGACTGTTTAGATCTCTTCTTCTCCATCTCCAAACGCTCTGAGGGGGAGAGAAGAGATTGAGTATACTCTGTGTGTGTGTGTGTGTGTGTGTCTGTGTGTGTGTACCTTCTGCCTGTGCTAGCCGTAGCTTTAGCTCTGCTGTGCTGTTGGTGAGCTCCTGCTTCAGCTCAAAAATCTGGTCCTGCTGAGACTTACACCTGCTCTCCACCTTCTCCAACTAAAACACACACACACACACAGATAAAGAGAGACTGACTCCATAAACAGCTTAGGTACTGCATCAAAAACACGAACATTATATTCATACACACAAGCGCCCACACACACACACAACTTCATACCTTATTTTTGAGCTGTACGTTTGTCTCTGACATACTGTTCATCTCTCTGAGAAGCTTCCCTTCCCTGAGAGCACTGTCCTGCAGAACCAAAACACACACATCTTAACCAGACCATCTGTACGTCAGTCCCCCCTCCCGAGTACCTTCCCGAGTACCTTCCCTCCATTCATACCTCTTGTTCTTTCTTCCTCTCCCTGCTCTGTCGTTCTCTCTGCTCGTCTTTCTCAGTCTTCACTCTGGTCAGCAGCTCTCCCAGGTTGTGGTTCTTCTGTTCCGACATGGCCAGTGCTGCCTCCGTCATCTGGAATCTAGACACACAGAATGGTCAGGTGTGTGTCTGTGAGAGTGTGTGTGTGTGCGTGTGTCTATGTGGCTGAAACATCTGTTATGACAGTGTTATGTAGGCCTTATTACAGACAGCTCAAGTGAACCGTTACCATCCGTTCCATTTATACAATACCTACACTACCGTTCAAACGTTTGGGGTCACTTAGAAATGTCCTTGTTTTTGAAAGAGAAGCACATTTTTTGTCCATTAAAATAACATCAAATTGATCAGAAATACAGTGTAGCCATTGTTAATGTTGTAAATGACTATTGTAGCTGGAAACGGCTGATTTTTAATGGAATATCTACATAGGCGTACAGAGGCCCATTATCAGCAACCATCACTCCTGTGTTCCGATGGCACGTTGTGTTAGCTAATCCAAGTTTATCATTATCAAAGGCTAATTGATCATTAGAAAACCCTTTTGCAATTATGTTAGCACAGCTGAAAACTGTTGTTCCGATTAAAGAAGCAATAAAACTGGCCTTCTTTACATTAGTTGGGTATTTTTATATTTTTTTTACCTTTATTTAACTAGGCAAGTCAGTTAAAAACAAATTCTTATTTTCAATGGCGGCCTAGGAAGAGTGGGTTAGCTGCCTTGTTCAGGGGCAGAACGACAGATTTTTACCTTGTCAGCAGGGGCCTCCCACTCCTATTTCTATTCTGGTTAGAGACAGTTTGCGCTGTTCTGTGAAGGGAGTGGTACACAGGGTTGTATGAGATCTTTAGTTTCTTGGCAATTTCTCGCATGGAATAGCCTTCATTTCTCAGAAAAAGAATAGACTGACGAGTTTCAGAAGAAAGTTCTTTGTTTCTGGCCATTTTGAGCCTGTAATCGAACCCACAAATGCTGATTCTGCAGATACTCAATTGCTTCTTTAATCAGAACAACAGTTTTCAGCTGTGCTAACATAATTGCAAAAGGGTTTTCTAATGATCAATTAGCCTTTGATAATGATAAACTTGGATTAGCTAACACAACGTGCCATCGGAACACAGGAGTGATGGTTGCTGATAATGGGCCTCTGTACGCCTATGCACATATTCCATTAAAAATCAGCTGTTTCCAGCTACAATAGTCATTTACATTTTACATTACATTTTAGTCATTTAGCAGACGCTCTTATCCAGAGCGACTTACAGTAGTGAATGCATACATTTCATACAATTTCATACATTTATTTTCCTGTGCTGCATTTACAACATTAACAATGTCTACACTGTATTTCTGATACATTTGATGTTATTTTAATGGACAAAAAAATTGCTTTTCTTTCAAAAACAAGGACATTTCTAAGTGACCCCAAACTTTTGAACAGTAGTGTATATTTAAGATAGAGTTGAAGCCACCCTCAACAGGGTTTATCCAGAGGTACAGTAGTACCTGTGTCATGTATGAATGAGCCCTGAGGGAGAGGGGACTGAAGTGGGTCACCGTGTATATATATAGCCCCCTGCCAGGGTCCTCTACCTGAGAACCAAAAATAGCTGTCTTTGTAAGTGCCTGATTAAAAATTCAACATGGGTTTCTTCTAGTCACAGCGTCAGTATCTCATTAAGATAAGGAGATGTGGTGATGAGATTTAAAACAAGATATGGAAGGTGAGGAACTTCCACCTAAGACTCATATTAGTTAAATTCTCATATATTTACATGTGGCTCAAACATCTTCTAATCATTGTAGATCTGAACATAGACAGTAGGAAGTACCAGTAACGCACTCAGTACGGAAATGATTCGATGAAGCGGATGCTAAACTACAGGACTGTTTTGCTAGCACAGACTGGAATATGGTCCAGGATTCATCCGATGGCATTGAGGAGTTTACCACATCAGTCATCGTCTTCATTAATAAGTGCATCAACGACGTCGTCCCCACAGTGACGAGTACGTACATACCCCAACCAGAAGCCATGGATTACAGGCAACATCTGCACTGAGCTAAAGGCAAGAGCTGCTTCTGTCAAGGAGCGGGACACTAATCCGGACGCTTATAAGAAATTCCACTACGCCCCCCAACGAGCTATCAAACAAATAACGCAAAGTGTCTTGCTACACCGGCTCCGACGCTGGTTGGATGTGGCAGGTCTTGCAAATCATCACGGTTTACAAAGGGAAGCCCAGCCGCGAGCTGCCCCGTGATGCAAGCCTACCAGACAAGCTAAATACGTCTATGCTGACTTTGAGGCAAGCAACACTGAACCATGCATGAGAGCACCAGCTGTTCCGGACGACTGTGTGAGTAAGACCTTTAAACAGGTAAACATTCACAGAGCCGCAGGGCCAGACGGATTACCAGGACATGTAATCCGTCTGGACATGTACTCCACTCCAGGACATGTACTCCACTCTACCAGCTGGCAAGTCTCTTCACTGACATTTTCAAACTCTCCCTGACCCAGTCTGTAATACCTACATGTTTCAAACAGACCACCATATTCCCTGTGCCCAAGAACGCCAAGGTAACCTGTCTAAATGACTATCGCACCGTAGCACTTACATCTGTGCAAATTAAATGCTTTGAAAGGCTGGTCATGGCTCACATCAACACCATAATCCTAAACACCCTGGAGCCACTGCATACCACCCCAAAAGATCCACAGATGACGCAATCTCTATTGCACTCCACACTGCCCTTCCCCATCTGGACAAAAAGAAAACCTGTGAGAGAATACTGTTCAATAACTACAGTTCAGCGTTCAACACCATAGTGCCATCCAAGCTCATCACTAAGCTAAGGATCCTGCGACTGAACACCTCCCTCTGCAACTGGATCCTGGACTTCCTGACGGGCCACCTCCAGGTGGTGAGGGTAGGCAACAACACATCCACCACGCTGACCCTCAACACGAGGGCACCTCAGGGGTGCGTGCTTAGTCTCCTCCTCTACGCCCTGTTCATCCATGACTGCGTGCCCACGCACGACTGCAACACCATCATTAAGTTTGCAGACGACACGACGGTGGTAGGCCAAATCACCGACGACGATGAAACAGCTTATAGGGAGGAGGTTAGAGACAACAACTTCTCCCTCAACGTCAGCAAGACAAAGGAGCTGATCGTGGACCACAGGAAACGAAGGGCCGAGCACACCCCCATTCACATCAACAGCTTCAAGTTCCTCTGTGTCCACATCACTAAGGAACTATCATGGTCCACACACACCAACACAGTCATGAAGAAGGCACGACAATGCCTCTGCTCCCTCTGGAGTCTGAAAAGATTTGACATGGGCCCTCAGATCCTCAAACTTCTACAGCTGCACCACTGAGAGCATCTTGGCTGTATCACCGCTTGGTCTGGCAACTGCTTGGCATCCGACCGTAACATGCTGACTACACCGGGCGTGCGCGCATGTTGATTTTGTCCACACCAGATGTGACTAGGACACGCAGGTTGAAATTTCAAAACGAACTCTGAACCAACTATATTAATTTGGGACGGGTCGAAAAGCATTAAACATTTATGGTAATTTAGCTAGCTCGCTTGCTGTTAATTTGTCCTGGGATATGAACCTTGTTATTTTACCTCTACTCCGACAATTAATCAACAGATAAAAGGGTAAACCAAGTTTGTTTATAGTAATCTCTCCTCCTTCAGCTTCTTCTTCTGACTTTATATGCTGGTTGGCAACCAACTTTAAGGTGCATTACCACCACCAACTGGACTGGAGTGTGGACCTCAGTTCATCTTTCAATCACCCACGTGGGTATATGCTCCGAAAAACTAATGAGGAGATGGTAGTGGCGGGACTTGCAGCACGTCAAGTGTCACAAATAGAACCAAATTGCATTTTAGCGCCTGGCTATGCTGACGCTCGTTGACGAGTGCGAGCAGTGTGGATGCAATGATTGAATAACATGTATGTGGAAATGTATTTTGCAACACTCACGCACGTAACACGAGCGGTGTGGTCAGCATGTAAGGGGCTACAGAGAGTAGTGTGTACAGCCCAGTACATCACTGGGGCTGAGCTCCCTGCAATCCAGGACCTCTATACCAGGTGGTGTCAGAGGAAGGCCCAAAGAATTGTCAAAACTCCAGTTACCCAAGTCATAGACTGTTCTCTCTGCTACCACAAGGCAAGTGGTACCGGAGATCCACGTCTGGGACCAAAAGGCTCCTGGACAGCTTCTACCCCCAAGCCATAAGATTGCTAAACAGTTAATCAAATGGCATCGAACCACGTTTTCTTGCACTAACTCTCTTGCAATGGCTCTATGCCCTCACTGGACTCTACCCACACACTCACACGTACTACACTGACACTCCAACACACACATACGCTCACAGACACGCACGCATATTGACGCCACACACACAGACACTTTCCCACACGCCGCTGCTACTCTGTTTATTATCTATCATGATTGCCTAGTCACTACCTCGTACCCCTGCACATTGACTTGGTACCGGTTCTCCTTGTATATAGTCTCGTTATTGTTGTGTTACTATTTCTTTCTTTCTTTCTTCTTTAAAAAAAAAAATGTTTCTTACTTTTTAACTGTGCATTGTTGAGAAAGGGCTCGTAAGTAAGCATTTCACAGTAAAGTCTACACCTGTTGATGTTAAACATGGACTGATGAGGCCTGCTTACTTGGCTGTGAGAGAGTTGACGACAGACTTCCTCTCGTTCAGGGCCTCCTGTAGCTGACCCACATGGATAGATGTGGTCCTGGAGGAGAGGGAAACACAGGGTCATTAATATGTACAGAGCCTTCAGAAAGTATTCATACCCCTTGACTTATTCCACATTTTGTGTTACAGCCTGAATTCAAAATGTATTAAACAGATCTTCACACAACAGCCCATAATGACAAAGTAAAAACATGTTTTTAGAAATGTTTGCAAATGTATTGAAAATAAAGAACACTCATTTACATAAGTATTCAACCTCTGAGTCAATACATGTCAGAATGACCTTTGGCAGTGATTACAGTTGAGTCTTTGTGGGTAAGTCTAAGAGCTTTGCACACCTGGATTGTACAATATTTGCCAATTATTTTATTTTTTATTCTTCAAGCTCTGTCAAGTTGGTTGTTGATGATTGCTAGACAGCCATTTTCAAGTCTTGCAATTGATTTTCAAGCCGATTTAAGTCAAAACTGTAACTAGGCCACTCAGGAACATTCACTGTCCAGTGTATTTGGCCTTGTGTTTTAGGTTATTGTCCTGCTGAAAAGTGAATGTCTCCCAGTGTCTCTTGGAAAGCAAACTGAACCAAGTTTTCTTCTAGGATTTTGCCTGTGCTTAGCTCTATTCCGTTTATTTTTATCCTAAAAATTCCCTAGTCCTTGCCAATGACAAGCATACCCATAACATGATGCAGCCACCACCATGCTTGAAAATATGAGTGGTACTCAATGACCCCAAACATAACTCTTTGTGTTCAGGATATAAAGTTTATTTCTTTTTGGGCAGTTTTACTTTAGTGCCTTCTTGCAAACAGGATGCATGTTTTGGAATATTTGTATTCTGTACAGGCTTCTTCCTTTTCACTCTGTCCTTTAGATTAGTATTGTGGAGTAACTACGATGTTGTTGATCCATCCTCAGTTTTCTCCTATCACAGCCATTAAACTCTATAACAGTTTTAAAGTCACCATTGGCCTCATGGTAAAACCCCTGAGTGGTTTCCTTCCTCTCCAGCAACTGAGTTAGGAAGGACGCCTGTATCTTTGTAGTGACTGGGTTTATTGATACACTATCCAAAGTGTAATTAATAACTTCACCATGCTCAAAGGGATTTTCAATGTATGCTTAAAAAAAAAAATATATATATATATATATATATATATATATATATACATATATATATACATATATATATATATATATATATACACACACACACACACCAATAAGTTCCCTTCTTTGCGAGGCATTGGAAAACCTACCTGGTCTTTGTGGTTAAATTTGTGTTTGAAATTCACTGCTCGATAGAGAGACCTTACAGATAATTGCATGTGTGGGGTACAGAGATGAGGTTGTCATTCAAAAAATCATGTTAAACACTATTATTGCAAAGTCCATGCAACTTATTATACGAATTGTTAAGCACATTTTTACTCCTGAACGTATTTAGGCTTGCCATAACAAAAGGGGTTGAATACTTATTGACTCAAGACATTTCAGCTTTTAATTTTCAATGAATTAGTAAAATATCTAAAAACATAATTCCACTTTGACATTATGGGGTTTTGTACGTACGCCAGTTACACAAAATCTCAATTTAATCCATTTTCAATTCTGTCCAAAAAACAACAAAATGTGGAAAAAGTAAAAGGGTGTGAATACTTTCTGAAAACACTGTACGTCTATATATTGTATATACAGTGCATTCGGAAAGTATTCAGACCCCTTACCACATTTTGTTAAGTTACCTTATTCTAAAATGATTACATTTAAAAAAACTCAATCTACACACCCCATAATGACAAAGAGAAAACAGGTTTTTAGAATTACATTTTTTTTTTAAACAGAAATACATTATGTAAATAAGTATTCAGACCCTTTGCTCTGAGACTCTACATTTAGCTCAGATGTATCCTGTTTCCATTGATTATCCTTGAGATGTTTCTACAACTTCATTGAATTTACCACAGGTGGACTCCGATCGATTGGGCATGATTTGGAAAGGCACACACCTGTCTATATAAAAGGTCCCACAGTTGACAGCGCATTTCAAAGCAAAAACCAAGCCATGAGGTTGAAGGAATTGTTTGTAGAGCTCCGAGACAGGATTGTGTCGAGGCACAGATCTGGGGAAGGGTACCAACAAATTTCTGCAGCATTGAAAGTTCCCAAGAAAACAGTGGCCTCCACCATTCTTAAATGGAAGAAGTTTGGAACTACCAAGACTCTTCCTAGAGCTGGCCACCCGGCCAAACTGAGCAATCGGGGGAGAAGGGCCTTGGTCAGGGAGGTGACCAAGAACCTGATGGTCACTCTGACAGAGCTTCAGATTTCCTCTGTGGAGATGGGAGGACCTCTCAGAAGGACAACCATCTCTGCAGCACTCCATCAATCAGGCCTTTATGGTAGTGGCCAGACAGAAGACCCTCCTCAGTAAAAGGCACTTGACATCCCACTTGGAGTTTTCCAAAAGGCACCTAAACGACTCTCAGACCATGAGAAACAAGATTCTCTGGTCTGATGAAACCAAGATTGAACTCCTTGGCCTGAATGCCAAGCGTCACGTCTGGAGGAAACCTGGCACCATTCCTACGGTGAAGCATGTTGGTGGCAGCATCATGCTGTGAGGATGTTTTTCAGCGGCAGGGACTGGCAGACTAGTCAGGATCGAGGGAAAGATGAACAGAGCAAAGTACAGAGAGATCCTTGATGAAAACCTGCTCCAGAGCGCTCAGGACCTCAGACTGGGGCGAAAGTTCACCTTCCAACAGGACAACAACTCTAAGCACCAGCCAAGACATCACAGGAGTGGCTTCAGGACAAGTCTCTGAATTTCATTAAGTGGCCCAGCAAGAGCCCGGACTTCTCTAATCGAACATCTCTAGAGAGACCTGAAAATAGCTGTGCAGCGATGATCCCCATCCAACCTGACAGAGCTTGAGGATCTGCAGAGAAGAATGGGAGAAACTCCCCAAATACAGGTGTGCCAAGCTTGTAGCGTCACACCAAGAAGACTCAAGGCCCTAATCTCTGCCAAAGGTGCAGAGATTAGTAAAAGGGTCTGAGTAAAAGGGTCTGAATACTTATGTAAATGTAATATTTACATTTGAGTTTTTTAGACATTTTTAAAATGTCTAAAAACGTGTTTTTGCTTTGTCATTATAGGGTATTGTGTGTAGATTGATGAGAAAAATAAATAATTTAATCAATTTTAGAATAAGGCTGTAACACACAAAATGTGGAAAAAGTCAAGGGGTCTGAATACTTCCCGAATGCACTGTAGCTACATGACTGATGTTAGCTATTGTTATTCTTTTTCTTATTATTGTTGATGCAGAAACAGTCAAGGCTAGTCTTATTGTACCACTCACGCTGACCTGGTGCTTCGGTCCATCACGTCTCTCTGTTTGTCTATGGTCTCCATCAGACTCAGGAACTAAAGGGAGAGAGGGAAAGGCAACATAAATACCTTACATACAGGGCTTTTTGTTCATCTGCACACACATTTCTAAACATAAAATGGTAAATAATAAACCAAGATATAGTATATTATGTGCAGTGATATTCCCTTGTCCCTCCCCTTCTTGTTCTACAAGGAGAACTCCATTTCCCAGCAGCTCCATACCTGGCGTCCCTTCTCCTCCTTGAGGATCTGGATCTCCTTGCTGAGGACTTGGGTTCTGCTGCGGCTCTCTCTCATAGTGGACTGCCTGTCCGAGTTATGATCCATCGCCTGCTCTATGGAGGGAGGAGACGATAGGTGGGGGGGTGGTTACTTTAATCAAAAACATTACAATAACAGACGTTCAGCAACACACAAGCTTAGACAGACAGACACACACACAAACAGCTTACCGAGGGCTTTGAGTGTGTCGCTGGGGATGTTGTTTCCAGCCATCTCCAGGTGTGTCAGGGTCCTGTTCTGCTGTAGAGCCTCCAGGAAGGACCGGCCACCCAGCAGACCAATGTTGTTCCACCTCACGTCTATACAACCACAACACCGGCACCAGACCAGAGAGAGAACCATGACACCTATGCTGTCTAGGCATCAAATGGTACATTGTTCACAGACCCAGTCTCCCAGAAAAAAATCTAGTTCCAGCCTGTATCCTAGCCACCAAAATGTGATATTTTCGTGTGATATTGAATGGGTGTAAGCAATATGGTGATGACCTTGCTTTATCATGGGCTCTGGGGACCCTATTGCTTACACCTATCTGGTTCTTTCAGTTGTGAAGACAGTGACACCAAAGGTGTAGGGGCTAGGACAATAGCTTCTGGGTTGTTTTCAGACAAGGCTTTGGTCTACTCTACAGGGATGTAATGATTCACAATACCCATCAGTCCCGGTTCAAATGTTTAATACATGAGTGCATCGGTCCGGACCCCAAACCGATCGAAACGTAGCATGCATCAGTCAGGAAATCCATTCAAACATTACGAATCGCCGGTTCACTAAAATGTTTTGGACAAATTACTTTCTTTCTACCTTCCGAAATACTGCTCATCTTTTGTGACAACTGCATCCTCTTCTTCAGTGTGGAACTAAGCATGTCATTGTGTTAACAGTCATTGATCTACAAGTCATTTTGCATGCCGAACAACCCCAAGCCATATCAGTAGCCTAGTCAAACTACACGCTAATTTCAGTTTATGTGACAAAACAAGCAGTCATTGTGTAGAGAATCATTGTACAATCTAAATGGCTGTGTTTCCATAACCAAAACTATTGTATTTTCAGCTAGTGTACAAAACCGAAAGTAAAAGACTCAAAAATGAAACTAAAGAACGGGAAGCATAGAAATAGTGCGCATACAGCCGATCTACTGCTTCTTAGACTTGCTTTCAACGAGAATGACAGATCTACACTGAGTATACAAAACATTAAGAACACCTGCTTTTTCCATGACATAGACTGACCAGGTGAAAGCCATGATCCCTTATTGATGTCACTTGCTAAATCCACTTCAATCATTGTAGATGGAGGGGAGGAGACAGGTTAAATAAGGATTTTTTTTTAGCCTTGAGACAATTGGGATATGGATTGTGCATGTGTGTCAGAAGGTGAATAGGCAAGACAAAATATTTAAGTGCCTTTGAACGGGGTATGGTAGTAGATGCCAGGCGCACTGGTTTGCGTCAAGAACTGCAACGCTGCTGGGTTTTTCACGCTCAACAGTTTCCAGTGTGTATCAAGAATGGTCCACCACCCAAAGGACATCCATAGACATATACAGTAGATCATTTACACACACACAGAAGTCAGATCAGACATATACAGCTCAGAGGCTCAGCTTATGAGCTCCATCAGCAGCTGATTTTAATTTAGAATGGAAAATGAATGCGTTTATGCAACAAATGTTAGTACATCGAATTGTATCGCATCTAACCGAATCGATTCTTTCCTCTAATCAAATCGCATTGAATCGCTTCAAACTAAAACGTATCGTTCCTGTATCGGTGCCCATGCATCTAGATAGATATTGAATCGTCTTGAAAGAGAAAGATGCACACCCCGACTACTCTAGTTGAATCTTGACTCTAGTGATCTTGGCTGTATTGAGTCATTTCCCAATGTGAGGCGCTCCTTTGTGAAGTTTTCCCTACGTACAGATCTAGGATCAGCTTTGTCTACCCCCATCCTAAACTTAACCATTTGTGGGGGAAATGCAAAACGGACCTAAAATCAGCATCTAAAAAGTAACTTCACCCTACACCCACTGACCCAGTTCCTGCAGGGTGCTGTTCCGCTTGAGGGCCAGGCAGAGCTCTGAGGCCCCCTGGTGGTTGATCTGGTTGTTGCGCAGGTCCAGCTGGGTTAGACAGGCGTTGGTGGCCAAACCCTCACAGAACACTGAGAACGCCTCCTCCCACATCCCCAACGCATTCCACTCCAACACCAGCCTGTGTCCAACACAACAACCTTAGCTTGGGTTATGGTTCCCTTAGCAATGCAGTATCGTTGTGTATGCACAACTCATGCTGGTCCCAGAAGAAAATAGAGGGATTATTTTTATTTATTTAAAAATATATATATTTTTAAATGTAACCTTTATTTAACTAGGCAAGTCAGTTAAGAAGAAATTCTTATTTACAATGACGGCCTACCCCGGCCAAACCTGGACGACTCTGGGCCAATTTGAATGCCGCCCTACGCTCACAGAAGAAAATAGAGGGATTATAACTGAAATAATCTTAACATACCTGAACGCTTAGCCACGTTTCATAGACATTTCAATAGAAATTTAAACCAAAAAGTTTTCATTGAATGATCTAGCTTGCTACTAGTTCACTAACCAACTCACCTGCACAGTGTCTTGTTTCTCACCAAGAGCTTCCCTAAAGCCTCAGCTCCTGTTGATCTCAAGTTATTTCCCTGACAACAAATAGAAAATATATGATCAAATTGAAATTTGTCAAGTCAGACTGGCCACCCCAACTCAAGACTGGTCAAGTAGTATGCAGTGTGTAGAGGCCTCTGATAGTCCTTACCTTCAGATCCAGGACTTTAACAGTAGTGTTGCCACACAGCCCATTCAGGAGCAGCTTGGCACCTGGACATGACAAAGACAAGTGGCAGTCAGGAGCAAGTGTTATCAAAGCATTGCTATAAAAGTGTTATCTAAGCATTAAAACAATGTGACTAAACAGCAGCAACAAAGCAAACAGTTCTAGCTATATAATCTTTGTGCAGCAGTAGCAAAAGCCTTATAGGATTCACAGTACATTCATGGCTCAAATATATACAGTATCACAGTCAGCACAGTAACAAAAAGACAGAAAGATCCCCACACGACTACCACCCAACAAACACATACCTTCCTCAGTGAGCATGCAGTCACTGAGGGCCAGCTCGGTGAAGAGTGTGTCTTTGTGGAGGACCTTCCCCAGCACGGCACAGGTGTCTACAGACAGGCTGTGTCCCCTCAGGTCCAGCCTGGATCCTGCTGCGACTCCCCTGGTCTCCTGGAGCTGAGCTAGCACTGACTCCTGGGGCTCCACACCCCCCTCCTTACACAGACGCAGGTAGGTCCGTCTGAAATCCTCCATACTGGGCAGTACACTGTCTCAGAGCTGTTTGGATTCCTTTTGAGCTCCTCTGTTGTTTGTTACTAGTATTCTCCTCCTCGCTTTCAGTCCCTCTGTTCCACTCCAGGTTCTCTGTGCTGCTTCAATCCCTCATCCGCCCACTCACCCCTTCTTTTCCTCTTCAGTTTTTCTTTGTTCCTTCCCGGACCCTCCGGTCCTGCCCAGCACTGTGCTGTCGCCCTGGCCTGATGGAGCTGTGGGGTGAACTGGGAGACAAGTGAGGAAACCCAGCTTAGACTATGTCTGTTTGACATACAAAATAAATTACATATCATTCCTAGGCCCTTTACTCTCCCTCTCTGGATGTCTTAAAAAAAAATTCTTTTTTTAAATCAGCTCAAGAGCTTTGTAAGATGGCCATTTACATCATTGAGCAACTGGAACTGGCTACAATAATCAACATTGCATAAATTACAGCAAGAACTATGATTAACAAGCTAGCAGCTGGTGCAGAATTGTCAAAGCCTACTTTTGACCACTACATCAATTAGGATGCATTCAGAGCTAAAAGTGACATCAGGCAGGCAGCAATCATCTCTTTCAGTGATTTTGGCAGATAATGTATGGCTGAAGAAGATGAAGTAAGCCAGTCCACTTCCCAATTAGTGATGATGGCCCTTCAGCATCTGCCACCACTGCTGATTTATCTAGCTAACGTTACCTAGCTATTTCCCTAACTAGCTAGCTATTTAAATAGTAAGACTAAGGTTGCAGCACAGGGTGGTTCACTGTCTATCTGGTTAACCAAAACATTGTTGATGAAAATTGTTGGATGAGTAGTAACACCACCTTATTGTTGTTGACAAATGAGCTTATCCATGGCTGACAGACTAGCTGTTACAATAGTACAGTAACGTTAGCTAATCTGTTAACATGAGTAATGGCTAATAGACTAACTGACACTGTTTGTATTAGTAAACAATGAGATTAACGTTAACTAGCTAGCTACAGTACTGTAGTTACTGGCAGCTTGTTTAGCTAACGTTACCTGTTCACCTTCCTGCAATATCTTGCTTCCTAGCTTTAAAAAAAACAAAAGTCAAGAGATGAAACGAGAGGAATTTACACTGTAGATCACATCGCTATAAGGTTTTTGCAAAGATCAAACCTTGTTAGTTGTTGTTGACTGGTGCAAGTTTTCAAGTGAGGGTTGAGTTAGCGCGAAGGTAACCAGGAAGTGTAATTCAAAACGGATTGATATGTACGTAAGCGCAGTGCATGTCGGTAAGTGTAGTTGTGAGGAGCGCGCGCGATGGAGGAGTCTTGGCGCTCTATTTGGAACATTATAGACTGTCTGTGCTTGCCTTTCATCATGTTTTCTAAAGAAATTACTCAGTTGTTGCTTAGTTGCTTGTTGCTCATTTTCTTCAACATCTGTAAACTGAAAGTAATGTTAATGGCGGCACATAGCCTAGCAGTTAGTGCAGAGAGACAGCAACAGGAGGGTTGCCAGTTTGAATCCCGGGTCTGACAGGAAAAATCTGTCAGGAAGTGAGCTGGCAACCGGAGAGTTGCTGGTATCAAAATCCTAAATATTGTTGCCTGCAGTTGTGCCCCTTGAGCAAGGCACTTAACCCCCCACAACAACAGCGCCTAGTGTGGCAGCCCCCGGACCTCTCCAAAAAACATGTATGTGTGTCTTTCAGAGGGGTTGGGTTAAAAGCGGAAGTCAAATTTCATTTGGACATTGTGTGCAATTGACCAATAAAGTGATCTCATACTTAATCTCTTAAAACTAGTAGCTACTAGCTACTTAAAACTAGCTAGCTACTGTATCAACCAGCCACAGACTGTTGGGCAAAAGCTAGCTATATAGCTCGCTGTGCCTGCTTGAATCAGAAACATCTCAAAAGATCCGACTTTCGTCATCTCTTCTGATTAAGTGCTTCAGTTGTTCTTCGGTCGATCAAATCCTGAAAATAATAACACTTAGTGGCCTGTTCTTTGAAATTAATTTAACCTTTGAAAACCGAAGTAACTTTACAACCTTGTAAACAAATGCGGCAGCATGTTGGTGGAAATTGTGTGTTACAGATGACATATTGATCTGGGATCTGAGCGTTCCACACCTGTCTGAGAATAAGCAGCTTTGTTTGACCTGAAATTGGGTTTGTACTAAAAGACAGAGGGAGAGAGAGAGACAAAAACTCTTATTGAAGCCCAGAGCAGGAAAGAAAGAGTTCTCAGATGGGGTTTAGGCTGTTGTGAGGAACTGAGTTCAGTTTGTGTTTCAGCATCCTTCACTCGGACACACAAACAGAGGAACTTGGGCCACAAGCTCACGAGGAGCACATCTAAGGAAGATTCCAGAGGGAAAATGTAAATGTATGACTGAGGTTGTTTTTAGAGCTTGGTTCAGAGTGAAATTTCACTCTGTTTAGCAGCACATAATCGACTTAGCTCTCATTTGAAGGACAGACAGAAAGGTTAGGTATGTAGGAATGGATTACCTAAGAGACAGCTCTTGTGAGTTTTTTATGTTTAAGAACATTAAGAAGGAGAATGCACTTTATACTCCATTGTGATTGGGTCTTTGTTAGGCTATCTATTTGTAATGTAGATCAGTGTTGAAGTTATAAATGCTGTCTAGTCTATGTACACATTTTATGTTTAGCATTGTGTTTAGATACCTTGCATCTTCTCTATTCTAGTTCAGTTTTGTGTGCGTGAATCCTGTGATTTCATTCTACAGAAAATCAAGATATCAAAATGTTTTTGAAAAACCTAGCTCTCTGAGTAGAGCAAATTTACATCTTAGTTCTAATTCCAAACCCTTTTGGAGTAGAAACAGCTTCATTGTCTCATTGACTGCATATCCCTGCCGGTGGGTTGATTGCGAGAACTGCCCCTGATCTAAAAGGAGCACTCATGCGTGCCTAGATTAACCAGGAAGAGAGAGGAGAATGTGGAGATGTGACTGATTGTCCCGTGGTTTCCCATGGCAACGGGACCAACAAGCCTGTCCTCATCATGGTTGGCGACACACGAGACGGGGGTTTAGGGGCACCCCTATGCCTAGCAGTCTCCCTCACACCCTGAAGTCTCTCTTCAAGTACACTTTAAATACATACAATACAAGGAAACTTGAGTTTCAACCTCAATACAACAATGCTTTTTAGAGCATTTGTTTTTTGTGACTTTCACACAGTAATTTCAAAGAGGCCTACCACATGAAATTGGTTAGTTATCTGGATCCAGTTACTCTAGTCTTTGAAATTGGTTACAATGTGTGCAGTCTTACTGCTGCCAGAGGGGAGTGCTACATGTTCATATTCTGTAAGGCATTCATATTATGCAGTAGTACTGTCAGTAATGGCTGCTACAGTATTTATGGAATTTATATCTATCCAATAAACACGTTGTGCCTATCTATAATCGACTGTTTCATATATATCTAAAGTGTCTACTGCAATGGGACAGTAAATATTTCCCATTTACAGGGATGCAGGCCAGAATGCCTGTCTTCAGGGGGAACTAGAACAAAACATGTTTTAATTTAACTAGGTAAGTAAGTTAAGAACAAATTCTTATTTACAATGACAGCCTACACAGGCCAAACCCGGACGATGCTGGGCCAATTGTGCGCTGCCCTATGAGACTCCCAATCACAGTCAGATGTGATACAGCCTGGATTTGAACCAGGGACTGCAGTGAAACCTCTTGCACTGAGATGCAGTGCCTGAGACTGCTGCGCCACTTGGGAGCCCTAGAACTAGACTAGAACACTTGCTGTTGCTGAGGGACGCAGTTACCCATCGCACAACCTCGGACAAGGGTCCCGGCAGAGTTGGAAAGGTGCATGGAGAGACGGAGGAGGAGAAGGAGGGATGAGTTCTGTGATTGGTCCTGACAGCCAGGGCAGATGGACGGAAAGGGTCTTTAATGATGTAACATTTGAACTATAACCCTTTGTTTTGTATATTTTAACTGTTTGCTATTTGTTTGTTTACCAAATTTCATCAAGTAAGTCTACTGAGAACTAATTCTCGTTCACACCAATGTCCTGCTGTTCTTAAAGATTGACATGTCATGTGAGTGGAAGGAGCTGTGTAGCTACCTGCTACAGAAGTGCAGAGAGAGAGAGAGAGACAACACCTCCAGGCCTAGAGGTGCTCTACCCCCCACTCCGCAACATCTGTGTCAGTAAAGAGGGGCTGCCCACTCTGTGGAACCCCCGACTACATGTCCTCTAGACTATGAAGGTGAGTGGGATAATGTGTGAATGAATTATCCGACACACACACACACACCACACACTCTTATGTATGTCACCAGCTGGCTGGAGACCCTGCAGAGGAAGGGGTTAACAGAAGGAGGTTCAGGGGCTGGACCACTGATTCGTCTACATGCTCAATGTCCACAAGGACGCTGTAGCAACCAGCAGCAGGGACCTCCACTTTGTTGACGTGTCCACGACCAGCTGCTTTAAGGACGTCCACTTGTTTGGTGTCTAGCTGACTTTTAACTATTAACTTTTAAAAGACTCAAAGTGTAACTTCTGCTTTTGATTTGATAAATTGATGTTCCATTTTTGACTGAATGTCTCTTGTTTTCAGTAAGGTCCCAACCTCTCTCTGCTACTGGTATGACACAAAAGTACAGCTAAAATTCCTAATTCTCTTTGTGCTAAAATAAATGTCCCACCTGAACATTTGACCAATCTGGTCACTATTCCTCCCAGTCACCAGGGCTGCGCTGTTTGCTGCAATGGGGAGATGAGAGGGGAGGGGTCCATCTGTTGTGGTTCCTCAAACATCTCACTGGGCTGTTTGAGAGCCCCTTCAGTGGAGACAACGACCCGAAGAGAATCTACATGCAGGTAGGTGTCACGTCCTGACCAGCAGAGGGAGGTATTGTATTAGTTTTGGTCAGGACGTGGCAGGTTTTTTGTGGGTTATATGTTGTGTTGGTGATTAGGACTCCCGATTGAAGGCAGGTGTGTTGAGTTGACTTTGATTGGGAGTCCTATATAGGTGTGTGTGTTTTTCTTTGGGGTTGTGGGTAGTTGTTTTTGCACTGCGTTTAATAGCCTGCAGAACTGTTGCACTGTCGTGAGTATCTCTTATTGTTTTGTCAAGTGGATGCTTTACTCCTTTTTCTTTGAAATTAAAATATGAGTATCCATATTCCCGCTGCGTCTTGGTCCTCTTCTCTCCACTACGAATCTTGTGACAGTAGGCCTCATTATCTCCATTTACTTTGTGCTGGGCTAGAACAAAACCCTGCATACCATTGCAATGACTGTATAATTGCTTGCTGCATTAAAGCTCTTCCAAGGGAGTTATTTGTCTTGGCACTGTGGTTAGCATGCCTTCCTTGGGACCAAAAGGGTAGGGTGTTTTTCAGGCTTCTTTCCTAAGGGAGCTACACCCCATAGTTCTCCAGGACCAGGGATGGTGACAGGATACAAATTGGTTAACTGGCATTATGGGTGAGAACATGTCTCCTACCAGGATATTGGTGACTCCTACCAAAAAATCCCCACAGTCCAACAGGAACCAATCAACAGGGTCAGCGATGCCTCCTCAGTATTCATCATGCATGTCTCACTCAGGAGAAAACCCTAAGTGTGGGAAATCAATAACGGAATAATATTACATAGTATCTACATTAATATGCATATTTATTGTGTTGTTACTATGGAGTAAGCAAGGTATAAAGTGCCACCATTTCTTTTGGATGATACAAAAAGCAATGGGTAGCTGTTATTGTACCACACAGCCTTAGTCTTTATCAGATTTTGACAGCACTCAAGGTTGGGTTTTAATAGACAGAGAAGGTCTGAGTGACCTTGACCCAGGTCAAGTTGAAATGTCAACTCTGACATAATCAGATTCTCTCATGGTAACAATCTACACGTAGTCATGGAGAGTAATGAATAACATCAGAGGTCAACCGGCACACCGCAGAATGATGAAACTCAACTGGTCAGAAGTATTTTGAGTCATAACTGTGTTTTATCTCGAAATTAAATGTTGCTCACTGTCGCTGACTCCCACCCTATAACCAATGTAAAAACACACACACGCACACACAGAGGATATAATGGCCTTTTACTGGGGAGAAAACATGTGAAGAAGTAATTAAAGTGGGAGGGGATGTTTTGTATTAGTCGTTATGGCTTCTGAGAGGGCACATTTTGTGCTGCAATAAACTGTCTAGCTTTGGTCAGCTGAACAATGAAGCTGTCCTCAACGGTTCCCAATTATAAACTAATAGGAAAGGAAGTATTTTTAGAATATTTAGTTATGCTACATTTTATTAAGTGACCCATAAATCCTAACCTCCCTTTTTCTATGTCTGTCTGTCTGCTCTCTTTCCCGCTCTCGCTCTTCACCCCCTCTCTTCCTCCTCTGCAGGGTGTGACCTGTTTTGACTTCAGCAGGTCTCTTTATCAGTTGGTGACGTGTGGTCTGGACCCTACGGTCAGACTGTGGAACCGCTTCATTGTAGTTCATTATTACGTTTTCTGCGCTAAACTATGTAGAACATTGGCCTGTTGGAAACTACAACTCCTTACTAAATCTCAAAGTTCGGCAATGATCTGATTTATCTTTCGAGAAACTGCAGTGCAATGTGAGCATTGAGTTCAGAAAAAAAAGGAAAGAAATGGTTTAAAATAATTGAACCGACGTAGGAAAATAACTGACATTTCGGTAAATCGCTCAGCACTACTAGAGATAAAAGTGGGAGGAACAGGGAGGAGGAGAGGAGGAACAATGCCATGGTGCCCCCCTCTCCTGTGCCCTCTACAACCACACACTGAAACAGGAGTGTGTGGAATCTTATACACATATACACTGTCTCATCTACACATACACACACAAGAGTGTGCATACTGTATGTGTGTGTTTACGTCCGTGTGTGTGTGTGCGTGCCTGTTTACATCCGTGTGTCGTGTGTGTTTCTATATGTGTGTAGGTCATCGCCGGATGTAATGACTTGTCTGTATCCCTGTGGGACGTAGAAATAGGGACTCTGAGTCTGAAGATCACCAGTGTTCACGGGGAGGAAGAGATTACCTGCATGGCGATAGATTCCTCCCACACAAGACTCATCACTGGAGCACGCAACAGAACCAGGACTTCTCAAGGACCCTGTTTGCAAATGATCAGTTAATCTCTCTCCATATTTTTTGGTTATCACTGAACTGACAACCTGGATTGGTAAAAGCAACTGTAGCTTATGCAGTGGAGCCTGTGCTTTCACCCATCCAATCATGTTACTGATGTCTGATAACTATTTTAAGAAAAGGAGAAAAGCAGGATACATTCTCCAAGTATCTGTTAAGACCTTCTCCTTCATTATTTTTATTTTTATTTAACCTTTATTTAACTAGGCAAGTCAGTTAAGAAGAAATTCTTATTTACAATGACGGCCTACCAAAAGGCAAAAGGCCTCCTGCGGTGACGGGGGCTGGGATTAAAAATAAAACATGTATAAAATATAAATATAGGACAAAACACACATCACGACCAGAGAGACAACACAACACTACATAAAGAGAGACCTAAGACAACAACATAGCATGGTAGCAACACAACATGAGAACAACATGGTAGCAACACAACATGGCAGCAGCACAAAACATGGTACAAACATTATTGGGCACAGACAACAGCACAAAGGGCAAGAAGGTAGAGACAACAATACATCACACAAAGCAGCCACAACTGTCAGTAAGAGTGTCCATGATTGAGTCTTTGAATGAAGAGATTGAGATAAAACTGACCAGTTTGAGTGTTTGTTGCAGCTCGTTCCAGTCGCTAGCTGCAGCGAACTGAAAAGAGGAGCGACCCAGAGATGTGTGCTTTGGGGACCTTTAACAGAATGTGACCGGCAGAACGGGTGTTGTATGTGGAGGATGAGGGCTGCAGTAGATATCTCATATAGGGGAGAGTGAGGCCTAAGAGGGCTTTATAAATAAGCATCAACCAGTGGGTCTTGCGACGGATATACAGATGACCAGTTTACAGACGAGTATAGAGTGCAGTGATGTGTTCTATAAGGAGCATTGGTGGCAAATCTGATGGCCGAATGGTAAAAAAAAAAACATCTAGACTCGAGAGGACCCTTACCTACCGATCTATAAATTATGTCTCCGTAATCTAGCATGGGTAGGATGGTCATCTGAATCAGGGTTAGTTTGGCAGCTGGGGTGAAAGAGGAGTGATTACGATAGAGGAAACCAAGTCTAGATTTAACTTTAGCCTGCAGCTTTGATATGTGCTGAGAGAAGGACAGTGCACCGTCTAGCCATACTCCCAAGTACTGTATGAGGTGACTACCTCAAGCTCTAAACCCTCAGAGGTAGTAATCACACCTGTGGGGAGAGGGGCATTCTTCTTACCAAACCACATGACCTTTGTTTTGGAGGTGTTCAGAACAAGGTTAAGGGTAGAGAAAGATTGTTGGACACTAAGAAAGCTTTGTTGTAGAGCATTTAACACAAAATCCAGGGAGGGGCAAGCTAAGTATAAGACTGCATCATCTGCATATACATGGATGAGAGAGCTTCCTACTGCCTGAGCTATATTGTTGATGTAAATTGAGAAGAGCGTGGGGCCTAGGATCGAGCCTTGGGGTACTCCCTTGGTTGACAGGAAGTGGCTGAGACAGCAGATTTTCTGACTTTATACACTGCACTCTTTGAGAGAGGTAGTTAGCAAACCAGGCCAAAGACCCCTCAGAGACACCAATACTCCTTAGCCGGCCCACAAGAATGGAATGGTCTACCGTATCAAAAGCTTCGGCCAAGTCAATAAAAATAGCAGCACAACATTGCTTAGAATCAAGGGCAATGGTGACATCATTGAGGACCTTTAAGGTTGCAGTGACACATCCATAACCTGAGCGGAAACCAGATTGCATACCCGAGAGAATACTATAGTCATCAAGAAAGCCAGTCAGTTGATCTTTGACAAGTTTTTCCAACACTTTTGATAAACAGGGCAAAATAGAAATAGGCCTATAACAGTTAGGATCAGCTTGATCTCCCCCTTTAAATAAAGGACAACCCGTGGCTGCCTTTCAAGCAATGGGAACCTCCCCAGAAAGGAGAGAGGTTAAAAAGGTTGGAGATAGGCTTGGCGATGATAGGGGCAGCAACCTTAAAGAAGAAAGGGTCTAAACCATGTGACCCAGATGTTTTTTGGGGGTCAAGTTTAAGGAGCTCCTTTAGCACCTCGGACTCAGTGACTGCCTGCAGGGAGAAACTCTGTAATGGGGTAGGGGAAAAAGAGGGAGAAGCATCTGGGATAGTCTCATTAGAAGAGGTGGGAGATGAGGAAATTTTGGACGGGCAATTTTGGACGGGCTGAGTCAAATAGGAATCCTGACTTAATGAAGTAGTGATTAAAGAGCTCAGCCATGTGCTTATTGTCAGTAACAACCACATCATCAACATTAAGGGACATGGGCAGCTGTGAGGAGGAGAGTTATTCTCCAGGTCTTTAACCGTTGTCCAGAACTTCTTGGGGTTAGACCCACAGAGAGAGAACTGCTCCTTAAACTAATTAACTTTGGCCTTCCGGATAGCCTGAGTACACTTATTTCTCATTTGCCTAAACGAGAGCCAGTCAGTCTGAGTATGTGTGTGCCAAATGGAATTCTTGAGGTGGAGTAACTCTACAAGATCACGGTCAAACCAGGGGCTGAACCTGTTTTTCATTCTCATTTTCTTTATGGGGGCGTGTTTGATAACAATACCACTGAAAATATAAAAAAAAGAAGGTTCAAGTGTCTTCGACAGAGGGGATCAAGCTGATTCTATACCATTTTACAGAGGCCAGTTCATGACGGAAGGCTTTCTTATTAAAGTTTTTTTGCAAGTGTCTATGACAAATCACGTCAGGTTGTTTCACTGAGCAGCTATTACAAACACAGGCTGTAAAACAGTGATCATTACAGAAAACACCAGACTGATACCTATCAGGATTATCTGTGAGGATAACATCGAGGAGAGTAGCCTTTTCTGGGTGTTTGGAGTCACACTTTGTGGGATTGGTAATAATCTGAGAAAGATTTAGGGAGTCCCATTGCTTTAGGACTTGGTCAGGTGGTTTAAGCATGTCCCAGTTTAAGTCACCTAGCAGGACAAATTCAGACTTAGTGTAAGGGGCCAAGAGAGAGCTTAGGACAGGTAGAGTACAGGCCGGTGCTGATGGAGGACGATAGCACCCAGCAACAGTCAACAAAGAGCTATTTGAAAGTTTAATGCTTAAAACCAGCAAATAAAAGTGTTTGGGGACAGACTTGGTGGAGACAACCGAGCACTGAAGGTGAGCCTTGGTAAAGATCCCCCCCCACCCCACCTTTGGAAGATATGTCTTGCCGAAAAATGTTATAACCAAAAAGGTTAACATCTGTATTCAAAACACTCTTCCTTAATCACGTCTCAGTAATGACCAACACATCTGGATTGGAGCTGTGAAGCCACACTTTCAATTGATCCATTTTAGGTAATAAGCTTCTAGTGTTAACGTGCAGAAAACCCAGGCTTTTACGAGAGCAGAAATCAGTGAAGCAGATATCAGAGCACAAGTCAGAATTGGGGCTAGCAACAGTAGATGGGCCAGGGTGTACATGCACATTTCCAGATATCATCAACAGTAATATAATCAAGGCACGGCAGAGGACAGGGAGAGCTCTGCAGTTCTGATTTATGACATCTGAATGTGCATCAGATGGCAACAAGATCATATTGTACAGCAATTTCATCAGGTAACATGAATACAAAGCCAGCGAGAGGTGGTTAGAACAGGATGGGAGGCCAAAAGTCTATGTAACCAATAGAGAGTCCTGAGTCCTGAGTCCTGAGTGTGGGAACAAACATAGTCTGTCCCACGGTTGGGTAAAGAAAGTTTGTAGTCAACGAAGCATGCAGGAGTCATAAGGCAAACAGCAAAATGCACAAGAAAAATAAAATATATAACGACTTGGGGCTAGCCATTGTAAGTTCAGAGTCACTCGCCCCAACAGTGTGTGTGTGCTGGAGGCGAGCGAAAGCTCAGGAAAGAGGGGGGAGTGTGGTGGAGGTACCTGTACCAGACAGGGGGAGACAGGCCAGGGCAGACGCTGAACAGATCACCAGGTGGAATCCAAGCAGCAGTGCAGCAGGCAATGAGAGTAGGTGTCACACCCACTTGGGAGAAGCTTTTATTTTGGGAGGCAGATTTCTTGTAGAAAATGCCAGTGAATGGTCTTTGAACAGCAGGAGGGGGCTTCAGAGGACGCTTCAAAGACTCCTGCCACTTGTTGGGCCCAAAGGCCTCGACACCTTTTACTTCACACCTCAGCGCTAATTGAAGTTGTATCTGGTCTGTCCTTGCAAGCCTGGCAGCCTTAACTAAGCATTCAGTCCCTATAAAGTAAAATATATCATTGTAATGTCATTTATTTTCATTTTTTAAATGTCTTTTTCTTCTTGGCTTTCAAAATAGCATCAGACCAAACACTACTCACTCAGTTCCAGGTTGGATGGTGTCCTCAGGTCTCTGCTGTTTGTTTGCTTGAGCACCCTCCGTATAGCTTGGAAAAAATAAACCTTGGTAGCAGTAATCTCTACAGTTAATGTTGGTCAAAATTAGGTTGTAGGTTTGGAGTTTTGATCTGGAGCGAAGGCCATGCTGTGGAGGGTAGCATCCTGCACATGTCCCTGCCAAAAAATCCAAGTTTATCTAACTCCAAATTCATCCTTTTGTAAAAAACATGCTGAAAAATGTGAGAGCTCACATGCAGCTGTGTCTCTCTCTCTCTTTGAGGGGGGTGGATTGACTAAGATTAAGTTAGAACAACTTTAGATGGACACAGATGTAATTTACTGTGATGTGATGTTTCTGTCTGTTAAAAGTTCCACACCTTTTAACAGACAGAAACATCACATCACAGTAAATTACATCTGTGTCCATCTAAAGTTGTTCTAACTTAATCTTACTTAATCTTACTGAGCGGCCTCAACCTACACAAGCTAGAGCATGCCACCTTCTCAGAGGTCACAGGGATCATCTGTCTCCATAACAATCAGCTCCTGGCTGTGGGGTGGAGCCAGCAGATCGCTCAGTATGACATCACAAGGGCTAAGGTATATTCACACACACACTTTCCTTGTCAATAAAAAGTGCATGTTTTCCAGCCAGTATAAACACCTATGCTGCACTCTCTGGTGAAAGAGTCCACCACACCTCAACCCCAGTGTTATCTTACACTACCGCCAGACCATGTCTGCTCCATGTGGTTCCACTCAGAGGTACCAGACACATACCTTCCTTACAAGAGAGCTTTCATGAATTAATATCTATTTATATATATATATATAGCATATTAGTTTGGAGGTTTCTTATTGTAAGACGTCAGCAGAACCTGGTGGGGTTTTGAGAACACGTCCTTTTTATGCTATAACAACTTGGCTAAGAGGTGGTGTATGTAAACTATATCAGTGAATCAAATCAAATCAACATTTATTTGTCACATGCGCCGAATACAAGTGTAGACCTTACCATGAAATGCTTACTTACAAGCCCTTAACCAGCAGTGCAGTTGGTTGACTTAAAGAATGACTCAAAGTACGACTTCTGGGTCTTGTTATGCTCACAGTATCACTCACTAGATGGGTAAATATAAAGTCATACATACTGCATACAGAGGCAAACTTGGTTTGTTTTCCCATTTTAATGGATGCTATGTTGGCACCAAGGTTCAAATTAGTATGTTATTTTGGTGAACGTATGGTTCCAATATGGCGTCCTGTGTGTGTTGGTGTAGGATGTGTATGTGAGGGTGGACATGTTGTTATATGGCCTCTTGTGTGTGGTGTGTCATATGGGATGTGCCCAAAAATATAGCCCAAAAATATATTGCGATATTGTCAAAAATAATACCCCCCTATCACTACCGTAGTGGGAATTTCCAGGTGAAAAAAAGGAGAGCAGTCATTGATCTAATTAATCGAAAATAATTTCGGATTAATTACAAGTAGGGAGACAACCTCCAGCATAGAATCATAGAAGAAGTCTAACTTGCCTTCTCTAAGCAGGCCCCTTATATTGTAATCTCACAGCACCAATGTTCTGTAACACGCCTAGAGACTTGCAGGAAGTCACAACATCAGCTGCTACATAATCACACAGTGTGACAGAATACAAAAATATAAAGTGTCCTCGGTCCTTGTACATCCAGTCCAGTCTAGCGTTAATCACTATCAACAGATATGAGAACCCATCAGGAACGGCGCTACACCGGGGCTAGGGGGGCCCCTCAAGCATTTTTGTATTTTTAAATAAAGAAATCTGTAAAAGTTAATAACCAGCCTTTCTGTTCCCAATCTGATCCCTGGCTGCGTGCTCGTGCCGCGCGTGTACCCTATGACGTGTGTGTGTGTGTGTGTGTGTGTGTGTGTGTGTGTGTGTGTGTGTGTGTGTGTGTGTGTGTGTGTGTGGGAGGGGGGGGGGGTCTAGTGTGTGTGCTCGCGCACATTACAGGCTGACTACACTGCTCGCGCCGCAAATATTGCACCCACACTGCTCGCACGCGCCAACGAGCATCTGCGTTGCCAAGGGCAAGAAGTCAGTTCTATTTCTGACGCAGATCGTGCTGCAAGTCCTGCCTCTCCCATCTCCTCATTGGTTTACAGAAGCAGGTACTCACGTGCCATCTCCTCATTGGTTATACCCACGTGGGTGACTGAAGACAAACGAGGTCAGTGGCAGTAATGCACCTAATTTTTGAAAGTTGCCAATCGCAATATAAAGTCAAGAGAAGAAAAAGCCTGGAAGGATGAGAGATGACTAGAAACGATTTGGTTGACTGTTTTATGTGTGGATTCATTGGTGGAGTAGAGGACCATGT
This sequence comes from Salmo trutta, assembly GCF_901001165.1. Classification (NCBI taxonomy): domain Eukaryota; kingdom Metazoa; phylum Chordata; class Actinopteri; order Salmoniformes; family Salmonidae; genus Salmo; species Salmo trutta. The sequence continues at coordinate 23,372,403 of NC_042966.1, read as the reverse complement.
GCATTTCAGGTAAAATAACAACTCAATGTTTATATCCCAGGACAAATTAGCTAGCAACAGCAAGCTAGCTAAAGAAGACAAATTAGCTAGCAAGTGCAAGCTAGCACACTAAATTGCCATAAATGTTTAATGCTTTTCAACCTGTCCCCAAATTAATATAATTGATTCAGTTTGTTTTGATATTTTAACCTGCGCGTCGTGATCGCGTTTGGTGTGGGGGGACAAAATAAATTTATGCACGATGGGTTCCATGTACTCTGCCCCTACTCAGATGGTATTGCGCCGTCGCAACCTTCGCTCTCTCTCTCCTGCTACTCTCTCCTCTTCCATCCTATCATCTCTTCCCTCTGCTCAATCTTTCTCCAACCAATCTCCTGATTCTGCCTCCTCAACCCTCCTCTCCTCCCTTTCTGCATCCTTTGACTCTCTATGTCCCCTATCCTCCCGGCCGGCTCGGTCCTCCCCTCCTGCTCCGTGGCTTGACGACTCATTGCGAGCTCACAGAACAGGGCTCCGGGCAGCCGAGCGGAAATGGAGGAAAACTAGCCTCCCTGCGGACCTGGCATCTTTTCACTCCCTCCTCTCCACATTTTCTTCCTCTGTTTCTGCTGCTAAAGCCACTTTCTACCACTCTAAATTCCAAGCATCTGCCTCTAACCCTAGGAAGCTCTTTGCCACCTTCTCCTCCCTCCGGAATCCTCCCCCCCCCTCCTCCCTCTCTGCGGACGACTTTGTCAACCATTTTGAAAAGAAGGTTGACGACATCCGATCCTCGTTTGTTAAGTCAAACGACACCGCTGGTCCTGCTCACATTGCCCTACCCTATGCTTTGACCTCTTTCTCCCCTCTCTCTCCAGATGAAATCTTGAGACTTGTGACGGCCGGCCGCACAACAACCTGCCCGCTTGACCCTATCCCCTCCTCTCTTCTCCAGACCATTTCCGGAGACCTTCTCCCTTACCTCACCTCGCTCATCAACTCATCCTTGACCGCTAGCTACGTCCCTTCCGTCTTCAAGAGAGCGAGAGTTGCACCCCTTCTCAAAAAACCTACACTCGATCCCTCCGATGTCAACAACTACAGACCAGTATCCCTTCTTTCTTTCCTCTCCAAAACTCTTGAGCGTGCCGTCCTTGACCAGCTCTCTTGCTATCTCTCTCAGAATGACCTTCTTGATCCAAATCAGTCAGGTTTCAAGACTGGTCATTCAACTGAGACTGCTCTTCTCTGTGTCACGGAGGCTCTCCGCACTGCTAAAGCTAACTCTCTCTCCTCTGCTCTCATCCTTTTAGACCTATCTGCTGCCTTTGATACTGTGAACCATCAGATCCTCCTCTCCACCCTCTCCGAGTTGGGCATCTCCGGCGCGGCTCACTCTTGGATTGCGTCCTACCTGACAGGTCGCTCCTACCAGGTGGCATGGCGAGAATCCGTCTCCGCACCACGTGCTCTCACCACTGGTGTCCCCCAGGGCTCAGTTCTAGGCCCTCTCCTATTCTCGCTATACACCAAGTCACTTGGCTCTGTCATATCCTCACATGGTCTCTCCTATCATTGCTACGCAGACGACACACAATTAATCTTCTCCTTTCCCCCTTCTGATAACCAGGTGGCGAATCGCATCTCTGCATGTCTGGCAGACATATCAGTGTGGATGACGGATCACCACCTCAAGCTGAACCTCGGCAAGACGGAGCTGCTCTTCCTCCCGGGGAAGGACTGCTCGTTCCATGATCTCGCCATCACGGTTGACAACTCCATTGTGTCCTCCTCCCAGAGTACTAAGAGACTTGGCGTGACCCTGGACAACACCCTGTCGTTCTCCGCTAACATCAAGGCGGTGACCCGATCCTGTAGGTTCATGCTCTACAACATTCGCCTTCCCTGTAGCTCAGTTGGTAGAGCATGGTGTTTGCAACACCAGGGTTGTGGGTTTGATTCCCACGGGGGGCCAGCACAGAAAAAAAATGTATGAAATTGTATGAAATGTATGCATTCACTACTGTAAGTCACTCTGGATAAGAGTGTCTGCTAAATGACTAAAATGTAAAATTCGCAGAGTACGACCCTGCCTCACACAGGAAGCGGTGCAGGTCCTAATCCAGGCACTTGTCATCTCCCGTCTGGATTACTGCAACTCGCTGTTGGCGGGGCTCCCTGCCTGTGCCATCAAACCCCTACAACTCATCCAGAACGCCGCAGCCCATCTGGTGTTCAACCTTCCCAAGTTCTCTCAGGTCACCCCGCTCCTCTGCACACTCCACTGGCTTCCAGTTGAAGCTCGCATCTGCTACAAGACCATGGTGCTTGCCTACGGAGCTGTGAGGGGAACAGCACCTCCGTACCTTCAGGCCCTGATCAGTCCCTACACCCAAAGAAGGGCACTGCGTTCATCCACCTCTGGCCTGCTCGCCTCCCTACCTCTGCGGAAGCACAGTTCCCGCTCAGCCCAGTCAAAACTGTTCGCTGCTCTGGCCCCCCAATGGTGGAACAAGCTCCCTCACGACGCCAGGACAGCGAAGTCAATCACCACCTTTCGGAGACACCTGAAACCCCACCTCTTTAAGGAATACCTGGGATAGGATTAAGTAATCCTTCTACCCCCCACCCTCCCCCCAAAAAGATATAGATGTACTGTTGTAAAGTGGTTGTTCCACTGGATATCATAAGGTGAATGCACCAATTTGTAAGTCGCTCTGGATAAGAGCGTCTGCTAAATGACGTAAATGTAAATATAATGTTAGGCTACGTTATGTGAGCTAACTTCTAGCTAGCTAGTCACCTATCTCGCCCCGTTGCGATGGACCGTTTTCTGATCAAGAGAAGAGTGCAGACCCATACCCTGTCTTCGAGGTGGCCAAAGAAGAAGAGGGAGATAAGAAAGATGAGTCGGAGAGAGAAACTCGTGAGCCACGATGTGAGGGAGCACCAGAGCAGTTCATCACTGCCACCGTTAGCTGCACTGTTAGCACAGCCACCGCTCCCTCTGAATTAAGCCAGTCACCTGTTGAAGAACCAAGGTGCCCTCTTCTTCGGCATTATCCAGCCACAAAAGTTGGACAGCAGGATCGTTACTTCAATCGTAAATGGTCTGAGGATTACAAATGGCTGGAATATTCTATTTCAAAGGACCGTGCTTTCTGTTTTGCATGCCGCCACTTTCAACGTCCAGGAAACCATGGTGGAGAGAAGGCGGTATTTACCCACGATGGCTACCAGAACTCGAAGAAGACGACAAGTTCGTTCAAGCCACACAATGCTAGTGTGGAGCATAAATAGGAAATGACAGCGTGGAATGAGTGGACTATTCAGAAAGAGTCTTGCTCAACAATATGCAATGCTCTAAGCGATGGACATTCGAAAATAGTCAGAGAGAACAGAGAGTATATGAGAGCAGTTGTGGAGTCATTGTGTTACACTGCATACCAGAGACATAGAAAACGACATGGCTGTCAACCAGGGAAACCTCCTTCAACTTTTACAGGTCATAGGCAAATTCGACAAAACAGTTGCACAGAAAATCTCAGATAATCCTAAATATTCTAAGTACACGCATCATGATATACAGAATGAAATACTAGGCAAACCCTCAAGTCAGCTACCTTGCCTGCCTGTCTATACACACAGAAAGAACCAAGGCCCTGGATGTCCAGAAGATTATAGACTCACTTGCACTGAACCACATCAGACGCATCGTCCTCCTAAAAAACAACTCTTGGTAACTGAAAGGCCTTTTATTTATTGACAGGGCGCGCCTGTCCTATGGTCGGAACATGATTCAATCGCGCTTATCTGGGTGGAACAAGAAGACGCATGCATATTGTCGGCCAGTCGGCCTACAAGTATTTTTGCAATAGAAATATAATCACTAAGATTGTGATGATAGCCAGTTCGTTTTACAAGTGTGTGCACAGTTAACAGACACAGGATAAATACATTACACTTCTCATTGTGGCTGCACTTCGGATATTATTCCTTTCATTTCTGATGTTGTGATAGCCATTTCATCCGAAACATTATTACCAATGCACAGTTGTCTGATTATGCATATGGAATAAATGCACTTGTAAATAGTCATGAAAATCAACTATTTTCTTAGCACCCCCATGTATTGGTCAAGCCCCCCCCCCCCCCCCCCCCTTTGCACCAGGAGATAAAAAATCCTGGCGCCGTGCCTGGAACCCATAACACTCAAAATCAAGTCTAGTGATATAACGTGTGCACTGGGAGTCGGGAAGCAAGTTCAGGGAGTGAATCATTTAATAAATGAAACATAATACGAAACACGAACAACGCACAAACAGGAAACTGAAACAGAAACAATGACGCCTGGGGAAGGAACCAAAGGGAGTGACATATATAGGGCAGGTAATCAGGGAGGTGATGGAGTCCAGGTGAGTGTCATTATGCGCTGATGAGCGTAACGATGGTGACAGGTGTGCGCCATAACGAGCAGCCTGGTGACCTAGAGACCTGAGAGGGAGCACACGTGACAAGTGACCATCAACCCATTCACACATTTGAGTGCATCCCAAATAGAACACTGGAAATCATGTGTATTACAGAAAAGGGGGGGAAAGTATGCTAAGCGTTGTGTTAATTACGCTAAACTGAATAAGAACGTTACTCGCCTTAAATTTCACAACTACAACTAATATTTATGTTCTCTGTCCTTGTGTGGGTGTGGGAATACTGTATGTACCAGTGGAGGCTGCTGAGGGGTGGACGGTTCATAATAATGGCTGGAATGGAGTGAATGGAATGGTATCAAACGTGTTTGATCCCATTCCATTCACCCCATTCCAGCCATAATACTCCGTTCCAGCCATTATTATGAGAAGTCCCTCAGAAGCCTCCACTGGTATGTACTGTACAGTACAGTATGTTTCTCTCTGGTCGGGGGTATACAGTATTATCCAGATCATCACCTCTGTTTTTAGCACAGTATATGCAAGTTTAGGATACATCTCTTTATTTATCTCTGTTTTATGTGTTTTACACTGTACTCTATCTTCAGGTGTGTCTACCTGTCTGTTTCACCTCCTCCAGCCACCCTCCTCCCCTGCAGTCCTGGAGGGCCCACGAGTGTGGAGGTGCTGGTGTACACAGAGTGGCTTTTCTTCCTCTCTGGCTCTGTGGATGGGACTACCAGACTGTTGACGGGGGAGGGAGTGCATGTAGGGTCCTTCGGAACAGTAACCACAGTGGAGCCTCAATGACGCAGCCACTTACCATATTTACAGATACTGAACTGAAGTGGTCTTTAGGTGCTGTACAGTACTCTTTCTGTCAGTATTCCATAAATGGCCCATCTGGATACACATCACTCACAAAGTTCTTAATATCTACTGTTTTATGGATCTCGGAGAACATTATGTGCTAGCTGAATTTAAGTGATTGAATATTTCCCCCATTACAACTGTACAAACCTTTCCCTGGGAGATTGAGTTGTCTTCTAGCCTACCGCAGTCTTTCTCAATCTGCTCCTTTGCAGAGGTTTGTAGTCTTTTATATATAACCCTGAAATGGCTGCCATCATATATCAGAAAATACCCCAGAACAAAGCAGTCTGGTCTGGTGTGCCGCTGTTGGCTGGGGAGTATTTCTGTAAGACCGTGGTGTATTTAAAGGCACTGGGAAAAACACACAAAATGAGAGATTTGCATCAAATAAATGAGGATGTTGGAATGTTGGAGAGGCTTTGTCGGAGGCATAGAAAACAGGGCTAGGCTGAACTGTAAAGACTCACTTTATTCACAATGTGTGTGTGTGAGTGTGTGTGAGTGTGTGTGAGTGCATGCGTGGGTGGGTGTGTCAATTCTGATGGGAAGCAATGAGAAAGACATCCTGATGAATTGGCTAACTGTTTCAACAACCTCAATGGTTGACTTCTGTTGATAGTTTACTGTAAGCACAGCTGAGTTAAACCAGATGGAGTTTGGTTCGGTTTCGACAGTTTTCAGTAGATGTGTGTGTGTGTGTGTGTGTGTGTGTGCACGTGTGTCTTTTTGTGTCTTTTTGTGTCTGTGTGTGTCTGTGTGTGTGGACAGAGAGAGTCACCCGTAGCGACCGTTTGTTGTTGTGGGGATGTGGTGAACAGAACATCATCAATCTTCCCATGATGTTGAAACCCAAGGAAAAGACACACGCACACACATGCACACACACACCTACTCATCAATATGTTCTGTGAGGGCATAATGACTACCAGCTCTGAGAACAGACCTGATGTGAGTGACAGTGTGTGTGGTACTGGTTTTAGTGGTTATGAGGTCACTGTGGTGCAACCCCAGTATAGGCTGTGTAGGATAAAAAAACATGTCATTAGATGTTTGCTGGCCAATTAAGCTCCCTAGAAACATAGGTTTTCAAAAAAGAGATCATTATTCTAAATGTTTTTCACAAAGTCTCTCTTGAAAGTGATTTATATCAATGATAATTAAAGGTTATATGTAAGTTTCATCAAACTTTTCAACAGCTATGTTTTCTATACAAAGACCAACTGAATGACATGACAGAGGAGGAGAAAGAGAAACTGAAGAAGAAGAAACTGTACTATGAAACAAAGATTAATGATATAAAGAATGATATTTGGAGCACCTAAATTACATTTTAGGCATGACAACAACAAATTCTGAACCCACACATCCATGCATAACTGACCAAATTATGAAAGACAAGCATTGTCATTTTGAATTCCTTAAAGTGATTGTGGAAGACGTGAAAAAATATTTGTTGTCTATCAACAATAACAAGCCACCTGGGTCTGACAACTTGGATGGAAAATTACTGAGGATGATAGTGGACGATATTGCCACTCCTATTTGCCATTTCTTCAATCTTGCCTACAGGAAAGTGTGTGCCCTCAGGCCTGGAGAGAAGCATAAGTAATTCCTCTATACCAAGAATAGCAAAGCATCCTTTACCGGCTCAAACAGCCGACAAATCAGCCTGTTACCAACCCTTAGTAAACATTTGGAAAAATTGGTGTTTGACCAAATACAATGCTATTTCACAGTAAACAAATGAACAACAGATTTTCAGCACGCTTAAAGGGAAGGGCATTCAACATGTACGGCACTTACACATATGACAGATGATTGGCTGAAAGAAATTAATAATAAAAAGATTGTGGGAGCTGTTTTGTTAGACTTCAGCGCAGCTTTTGACGTTATCGATCATAATCTGTTGCTGGAACAACTTATGTGTTATGGTTTTACATCCCCAGAATATATTGTGTATTGAGAGTTATCTGTTTAACAGAACACATAGGGTGTTCTTTAATGGAAGCCTCTCCAAAATGATCCAGATGGAGTCAGGCATTCCCCAGGGCAGCTGTCTAGGCCCCTTATTTTTTCAAACTTTACTAATGACCTGCCACTGACTCTAAGTAAAGCCTGTGTGTCTATGTATGCGGATGACTCAACGCTATACACGTCAGCTACCACAGCAAGTGAAATCACTGCAACACTTAACAAAGAGCTTCAGTCAGTTTCAGAACGGGTGGCAAGAAATAAGTTAGTCCTAAATATTTCTAAAACTAAAAGCATTGTATTTGGGACAAATCATTCACTAAACCCTAAACCTCTATTAAATATAATAATGAAAATGTGGAAATTGAGCATGTTGAGGAGACTAAACTGCTTGGAGTAACCCTTGATTGTAAACTGTCATGGTCAAAACATCTTTATGCAACAGTAGATTGGGAGAGGTCTGTCCATCACAGGAGGTTGGTGGCACCTTAATTGGGGAGAACAGGCTCTTGGTAATGGCTGGAGCGGAAAAGGTGGAATGGTATCAAACACATCAAACACATGGTTTCTATGTGTTTGATGCCATTCCAATTGCTCCATTCCAGACATTATTATGAGCCGTCCTCCCCTCAGCAGCCTCCACTCCTGTCTATAAGAAATTACGTCTCTGCCTTCTTAACAACACTATCAACAAGGCAGGTCCTACGGGCCCTAGTTTTGTCACACCTGGACTACTGTTCAGTCGTGTGGTCAGGTGCCACAAAGAGGGACTTAGGAAAACTACAGTTGGCCCAGATCAGGGCAGCACGGCTGGCCCATAAATGTATACGGAGAGCTAACATTAATCATATGCATGTACATATCTCCTGGCTCAAAGTAGATTAGAGATTGACTTCATCACTACTTGTATTTGTGAGAGGTACTGACATGTTGAATGCACTGAGCTATCTGTTTAAACTATTAGCACACAGCTCAGACACCCATGCATACCTCACAAGACATTCCACCAGAGGTCTCTTCACAATCCCCAAATCCAGAACAGACTATGGGAGGTGCACAGTACTACATAGGGCCATGACTACATGGAACTCTATTCCACATCAAGTAACTCATGCAAGCAGTAAAATCACACAACGAAAACCTGCACACACAGTGGCCCTACGACAGGAGTCTAACATACAGTGACAGTGTTGAGAAAGGAGAAAGGTTACTGTAAAGCCAGACAGGTCATAGCCAGACCCAATAAAACCTGATGCTATAACTCAATCACCCTCAGTTTAACTGACTTATGAAGCATGGAATCTGTACATTCTTGACATTCTAGAACAGGAATTGGAGCAGGAGTTTAGTACATTTGGCCAACGTTTCACTCAGGACCCGGAGGCTGGAATTGAAATGCAGAACTGAGCAGGTGTGTGTGTGTGTATATGTGTGTGCATGTGTGTGTAGAACATTTCCTACACTTTCCTCTCCCAGTCTGCCTATTTCCTTGTCCCTGCCAAAATAAGCGATTAGCTGTGCTCCTCTTTCCAGACACACAAATACACACACACTCATTCACACACTCACACACACGGGCACACACACACATTAAGCAGTTTCCTCCCTGCAGGTCCTGTAGAGTTAGCCCCAACACCAGAGAACCAGACAGGGCCTGTAGAGGAAGCCCCAACACCAGAGAACAAGACAGGGCCTGTAGAAGAAGCCCCAACACCAGAGAACCAGACAGGGCCTGTAGAAGAAGCCCCAACACCAGAGAACCAGACAGGGCCTGTAGAGGAAGCCCCAACACCAGAGAACCAGACAGGGCCTGTAGAGGAAGCCCCAACACCAGAGAACCAGACAGGGCCTGTAGAGGAAGCCCCAACACCAGAGAACCAGACAGGGCCTGTAGAGGAAGCCCCAACACCAGAGTACCAGACAGGGCCTGTAGAAGAAGCCCCAACACCAGAGAACCAGACAGGGCCTGTAGAGGAAGCCCCAACACCAGAGAACCAGACAGGGCCTGTAGAGGAAGCCCCAACACCAGAGAACCAGACAGGGCCTGTAGAGGAAGCCCCAGCACCAGATAACCAGACAGGGCCTGTAGAGGAAGCCCCAACACCAGAGAACCAGACATGGCCTGTTGGCACCCAAGAAAGCCCTGCTCTGAGTCAAACTCAACACACCAAGTTAAGGCTGACGCCAACACACTCCAACACACACTCCAATGCACACACACACACACACACACACACACACACACACACACACACACACACACACACACACACACACACACACACACACACACACACACACACACTGCAGTATTCTGCTTTCAGGTCATGTAAACTCAGAGATTGTTCAGACCACGTTGACATATTCAGGAGAGAGTAAATCATTGACTACCAAATATGTTCTAAAACTGACACTGACACCGACACACACTGATACTGATACTGACACACACTGATACTGATACTGACACACACTGACACTGACACACACTGATACTGACACTGACACACACTGACACTGACACACACTGATACTGATACTGACACGCACTGATACTGATACTGACACACACTGACACTGACACACATTGATACTGACACTGACACAAACTGACACTGACACACACTGATACTGATACTGACACACTGATACTGACACACACTGATATTGACACTGACACACACTGATACTGATACTGACACACACTGACACTGACACACACTGATACTGACACTGACACACATTGATACTGACACTGACACACACTGACACTGACACACACTGATACTGATACTGACACACACTGATACTGACACTAACACACACTGACACTGACACACATTGATACTGACACTGACACACACTGACACTGACACACACTGATACTGACACTGACACACACTGATACTGACACTGACACACACTGATACTGACACACACTGATACTGACACTGACACACACTGATACTGACACTGACACATGCTGATACTGACACTGACACACACTGATACTGACACTGACACACACTGATACTGACACACATTGATACTGACACTGACACACACTGATACTGACAGACACTGATACTGACACTTACACACACTGATACTGACACTGACACACGCTGATATTGACACTGACACACACTGATATTGACACACACTGATACTGACACTGACACACTGATACTGACACTGACACACACTGATACTGACACTGACACATGCTGATACTGACACTGACACACACTGATACTGACACACACTGATACTGACACTGACACACGCTGATACTGACACTGACACACACTGATACTGATACTGACACTGACACACACTGATACTGACACTGACACACACTGATACTGACACTGACACACACTGATACTGACACTGACACACACTGATACTGACACACATTGATACTGACACTGACACACACTGATACTGACACACACTGATACTGACACTGACACACACTGATACTGACACTGACACACGCTGATATTGACACTGACACACACTGATATTGACACACACTGATACTGACACTGACACACTGATACTGACACTGACACACACTGATACTGACACTGACACATGCTGATACTGACACTGACACACACTGATACTGACACACACTGATACTGACACTGACACACGCTGATACTGATACTGTACTGACACTGACACACACTGATACTGACACTGACACACACTGATACTGACACTGACACACACTGATACTGACACTGACACACACTGATACTGACACTGACACTGACACACACTGATACTGACGCTGACACACACTGATATTGACACTGACACTGACACTGATACTGACACTGACACACACTGATACTGACACACACTGATACTGACACTGACACACGCTGATACTGACACTGACACACACTGATACTGACACTGACACACACTGATATTGACACACACTGATACTGACACTGACACACTGATACTGACACTGACACACACTGATACTGACACTGACACATGCTGATACTGACACTGACACACACTGATACTGACACACACTGATACTGACACACACTGACACACACTGATACTGACGCTGACACACACTGATACTGACGCTGACACACACTGATACTGACACTGACACTGATACTGACACACACTGATACTGACACTGACACTGATACTGACACTGATACTGACACTGACACACACTGACACTGACACACACTGATACTGATACTGACACACACTGATACTGACACTGACACACACTGACACTGACACTGACACACACTGACACTGACACACACTGACACTGACCCACACTGATACTGACACTGACACACACTGACACTGACACACGCTGATACTGATACTGACACACACTGATACTGACACTGACACACTGATACTGACACACACTGATACTGACACTGACACACACTGACACTGACACACACTGATACTGATACTGACACACACTGATACTGACACTGACACACTGATACTGACACACACTGATACTGACACTGACACACGCTTATACTGACACTGACACATGCTGATACTGACACTGACACTGATACACACTGATACTGACACACACTGATACACACTGATACTGACACACACTGATACACACTGATACTGACACACACTGACACACACTGATATTGACACTGATACTGACACTGACACACACTGACACACATTGACACTGACACACACTGATACTGACACACACTGATATTGACACTGACACACACTGATACTGACACACACTGATATTGACACTGACACACACTGATACTGACACACACTGATATTGACACTGACACACACTGACACTGACACACACTGATATTGACACTGACACACACTGACACTGACACACACTGATATTGACACTGACACACACTGATATTGACACTGACACTGACACTGACACTGATACTGACACTGACACACACTGATACTGACACTGACACACACTGATACTGACACACACTGATACTGACACTGACACACGCTGATACTGACACTGACACACACTGATACTGACACTGACACACACTGATATTGACACACACTGATACTGACACTGACACACTGATACTGACACTGACACACACTGATACTGACACTGACACATGCTGATACTGACACTGACACACACTGATACTGACACACACTGATACTGACACACACTGACACACACTGATACTGACGCTGACACACACTGATACTGACGCTGACACACACTGATACTGACACTGACACTGATACTGACACACACTGATACTGACACTGACACTGATACTGACACTGATACTGACACTGACCCACACTGACACTGACACACACTGATACTGACACTGACACACACTGATACTGACACACACTGATACTGACACTGACACACACTGACACTGACACTGACACACACTGACACTGACACACACTGACACTGACCCACACTGATACTGACACTGACACACACTGACACTGACACACGCTGATACTGATACTGACACACACTGATACTGACACTGACACACTGATACTGACACACACTGATACTGACACTGACACACACTGATACTGACACTGACACACACTGACACTGACACACACTGATACTGATACTGACACACACTGATACTGACACTGACACACTGATACTGACACACACTGATACTGACACTGACACACGCTTATACTGACACTGACACATGCTGATACTGACACTGACACTGATACACACTGATACTGACACACACTGATACACACTGATACTGACACACACTGATACACACTGATACTGACACACACTGACACACACTGATATTGACACTGATACTGACACTGACACACACTGACACACATTGACACTGACACACACTGATACTGACACACACTGATATTGACACTGACACACACTGATACTGACACACACTGATATTGACACTGACACACACTGATACTGACACACACTGATATTGACACTGACACACACTGACACTGACACACACTGATATTGACACTGACACACACTGACACTGACACACACTGATATTGACACTGACACACACTGATACTGACACACACTGACACTGACACTGACACACACTGATATTGATACTGACACACACTGATACTGACACACACTGACACACACTGATACTGATACTGACACACACTGATACTGACACACACTAACACTGACACACACTGACACACACTGATACTGACACTGACACACACTGACACTGACACTGACACACACTGATATTGACACTGACACACACTGATACTGACACACACTGACACACACTGATACTGATACTGACGTTCACTGACACTAACAATGACACTGACACTGACACTGATATTGACCCACACTGACACTGACACACACTGATACTGACACTGACACACACTGATATTGACACTGACACTGATACTGACACACACTGATATTGATACTGACACACACTGACACTGACACACACTGATACTGACACTGACACACACTGATATTGATACTGACACACACTGACACTGACACACACTGATATTGACACTGACACACACTGACACTTACACGCACTGACACTGACACACATTGACACACATTGACACACACTGGTACTGACACTAACACTGACACTAGTAACAAACAATAACAGCACTACAGACACAGCCTGACACAATGAGCTTGGAGCTCTCTCTCTCTCTCTCTCTCTCCTCTCTCTCTCTCTCTCTCTCTCTCTCTCTCTCTCTCTCTCTCTCTCTCTCTCTCTCTCCTCTCTCTCTCTCTCTCTCTCTCTCTCTCTCTCCCTCTCTCTCTCTCTCTCTCTCTCTCTCTCTCTCTCTCTCTCTCTCTCTCTCTCTCCTCTCTCTCTCTCTCTCTCTCTCTCTCTCTCTCTCTCATTCACTGTCCTCTCTCTCTCTCTCTTTCTCTCTCTCTCTCTCTGTTTGCCATTTACAACCAGAACCTTATTTCCCTCCCTCCCCTCCCTCTCCCCCAGGTGTCTCTGTGTCACCAGCTGTATGGGGACATCCAGAGGATGATGAAGGCGAGAGAGGAGGCAAGTGTTTTGGGGCGTGTGCACAACCTTCCAAGCCCTGGCCGTGCAGGTGAGTCAAGGTCAAATGTCACAAACCAGCATTCCCTCCGAGTTATAGTTGATTAATGTATTGCATTACATTGTATTGTTACTGGGTTTATAAACATTTGGTTGCTAAGGGACTTGACATTTAAATCTGGGTTACTTACACCAGTATTATAATAGCTATTACCAGTAATATAACTGAAAAAGACCAATGATCAATGCAGAAGGAATTTTACAGCATAACTCCACATCCTTTAGGCAAATATTCTGTGATCAGAAGGACTGGAGTAGAAGAGGGAGCAGAGGAGGAGGAAGAACATTGCTGTTCTATTTCGGAGAGGTTTTTGGGGAGAAAAGGTATTTGTCTGCACTGTTACATAGCGACGGAGTTTGGATGCAGTTTCTTCTCTCTCACCATCTTTCTTTATTTCCCCTTCTCTCTCTCTTCCTCTATTTGTCTCTCCCTCTATTTCCCTCTCTCTGTCTCCCTGTGTTTGTTGTGTGTCTGTTGCCATGCTCTTCCTGAAGTGAGGGATTTTGACCTGCTGACTCAGTGATGGTCAGTGAGGGAGGAATGGAAAGAGCAAGATAAAGAGAGGTTTCAAAAGATTCTCAGGCTTAGAGGGAATTATTCCAACAAAGAATGGCAGAAATGTTTTGTTCTTCGAACGTCAGTCCTAAGCCTGCATGACAAATGTATTCTCAACCTGAACTTTGAACCTCACACTCTTCCTTGAACCTCCTCCCATTCCCTCTCATTCCCATATCACTCTGCACCTCCTTTACCCTCATCCCCTATTTTTCTCCCTCTTCTCCTCTTCCCTCTCATCCTTCTGTCCCAGGACTGTCAGGAGGTGTTCTTACCAGAGGATTTACATTTGAGCCGGTGGATGCAGTGTCAGGCTCTGAGGTGTATGAGTGAAGTGGGGCTTAGCTCCCTACCGCTGTCAATCAACAGATCAGAGCAAGAACAGGAAGCCACCTGACCAGTCTCCTCTTCCTCCTCCTCCTCTTCCTCTGCTGTGTCTGGCCCTGGGTAGAATGCTGTACCTCAGAAATGCACTCATGCACCTAGTAATGTCCTGCGTTTAGTACGCTGTAGGGCACTGTATACATGCCAACAATGGGACTACAGTACGTATTATAACACCTCAAATAAGCTAGGCTAGCTTCATGGTAAAGAAAATATGGTAGAAAATGAAGTAAGGTCTTTCATATCTTTAAGTTATAATGTCGCTTACTTTGTCTTTTACCCATTGACTTTCTTCACACCTGAAATAACCCCTTAGTTTGAAAACAAACACAATGACAAAATAGCTCAAATGCGTGTTTTTATACATACCCTGATTCTACTCTACTGTTATCCCAGGGAGTGCGTGTGAGTCAATGTGTCTGGTGCTACTGTATCAGTGACGTGCGGTAAGGTCGGTGGCTGGGTAAGCACTAGCGTTTAGCAAAGCTAGTTTTACTCACAAATAAACCTTGATGAAGCTTAACGTTCACCATAAAACAGATAGCGCCAACAACCAGAGTGGTTTAGGCTATTAACTGAAATTGACCCCCCCAAAAAATCACAAATTGTAAATACCAACGTAGCAAAGATACACAAACGAAACCTCTGACGGCGACATATTTCAATTTTATCCGACAAAATGATACACTACTGAACTGCTCAGCTATAGACCGATGTAGAATCCACAGTTACAACTGATAGGTGGCACTAAAATAGCAATATATGGACACAATTCATCCGAATAGTCCAAAGCCTTTCACAATGGATTTACAATTCTTCCAATGATCATGGCTTTTCCGTGCCACTAGTGTGAATTGAAATAGCTGGCTAGCTAATTAGATGCGTGGCTTTCAGATCACAGACATCATAAACATAACACAATGTCCAGGATACATATAGATATAGCGAGTTACAACTAAATAGCTAAGCGAAATGTTACATTAAAATTAAACAAACCAATGCATGACATAGTCAGCTAGCTAGCTGCTAACGTGGTCTGAAAACAACAATCAAAACAAGTATTCCATAGTAGCTATAACACTCACATACATATTTACAACTAAATAGCAAACGCGACATATCACTTAAATATCTAGCAAGATATATAAGCTATGTCTTACCTTTTCAGCCGGTCGGTTTTGAATCCCTAAGCTTAGCTAGCTAGCAAGCGCTTTCCACTTTGTGAATGCAAATACGAGGTTCACACTTGACACTGACACAAAAAGTAATTCCCATTCCTTACATCCACAAAGCAAAAGTAAATGTCCAAGATGTGTAAAAGTCTGGGTAAAAAGTATTAACTGATAATGACTTTTCAGACAAGTGGACAGTCTAGTATTCATTTCTTTAATGCAGTTTAAGCACATTTTTTTGATTTTCTTTCATAAAAATGACCAGAATCATTAGGAAAAAACATGAAATAAACCATAAAGAATTAAAATGTGTTATATAATGTAAAAAATTATTTGGCTTTTCATTAACAGCTTTTTTTATTAGATTATCACAGTGTAAGCACGGTGTACCCTGACTGCACGTCACGGGGTACTATGCTATGGCAGGGCTGGCGTCCTTACAGGGTAATGTGATACAACTTTGACTAAACTACTGCAAGGAACTCTAGAGCATTCAAGGTCAGTCGCTGTGCCATTTTTTTCTCCTCTCTTGTCCTTTCTCTACTTCTTCATTGGTTTTATCTGTCACATTTCTCTATCTCTTTCTCTCTCCCTCTATCCCTCTCTTGCTCCCTCTCTCTCTCTCTCTTTCTCTCTCTTCCTCCCCTTCTTCCTCCCCCCTCCCATATTTTTCCCATCTCTCTGTCTGACCTGTTTGGCACTATCATCTCCCACAACATGTTCTGGTTCTCATGACATCATCGCAAAGACCAAATAATAGGAATCAGGGTGAGTTGTGATGACAGGTGTACATAAAATACACCACCCGCTGGGCACAGACGTCAATTCAATGTCTATTCCACGTTGGTTCAACTAGTGTGTGCCCAGTGGGCAGGCTTCACTGTGTAAGAAGAAAAGAGACTAAACCTTTATCAGCACAATTACATTTTTTACAATATTATCCATCCCATCCTCATCACTGCACATTTTAATTATAGAAGTAAAAACAATGACGTACAACCTGGGTAGTTTTGTTGGGTTGTTTTCTTATTCTATTTCCCCCCTACTTACTTATTGCCTTCGTGTGTCCTCCTTGTGTATTTCCCCAAAGCCAGAGTTATGCTATTTTACACTTGGTTTTCTGGAGAGAGAGTGAAACAACGTTTCTAGTAGGAGCAGAGCAGTGTTTGTGTCGGGGATAAAACAGAAACAGACAGGGTTAGCTCAAAGCAAGTAAACAACTCACGGTTCATACTAACACAGACATTATATGTTGCTTTCGGAATTATCAGATGATAATGTGGAGGTATTATGAATTGAACCCATATTATAATTTAAAAAATGATTTCTCTCTATCAGTGTCAGGCTACCAAGGTTTATTTTAAGGGGACTGTGACAATAGCCTTTTAAGGAGTCACATGCAAACAACAGTTTCATTAAATGGAAAACTCAGTATGTTGTGAAAAAGCGTGGTCGTCGCCTGTCTAAATAAAATGCTTATTTTTACATCAAACATTTAGGTTTGTTAGAACAACAATAGCTGCTCATATTTTCATAGTTGTGGTATTCCTAGCACTTCCAGGGAGTGCTCACTTCACTCATTTTAGTGTCTTCACACAGAAGCACTTTAACCGCTAAAAGGTCAGGTTACAGAGGCCTTTCGCTAATTTCCAACATCAATCAAGGAGAGTCTGGGTCCATTTTCTCCTTCTCAGCGAGAGAGTGAAACCCCCCCAGAGAATGAGTTCCACACACACACACCCAAACACACGACAGATGTTTCTAAAATAACAACAACACACAGATGGAGTCTGGGAAATACCCTCTGAGTTTCTTGCTGCTCAGGGAATGAGAATAACAAATGTAGTCTACTGTGACTTTTAGTCGTGCCATTGAATAACCTTTTCTCCCACTGAAACAGCAGAAGCATAAAAAAGAGTGTATGAGTGTGAGTGTCTGTCAACGCTGTCTTACTCTGTGTGGGTAGACGTATTCTAGCTCTCTTCACCATGCTCTCGCTCTCTCTCTGTCTCCCTCTCTCCCTCTTGCAAGTATGACAGAGTAAGGGAGGAGTGTGTCCGTGTGTGTGTGTGTGTTTTCATGGGAAGTGGGACGGGGGGGAAAGTGCTGTTGGAACAGTGCCTAGGAGCTGAACATAGTGAAGCAGAGACGAAAGGAGGGAGGTGTGTAGAGGAGAGGAAGAGTGCGGCAGCAGTGTAGAGGAGAGGAAGAGGGCGGGAGCAGTGTAGAGGAGAGGAAGAGGGCGGGAGCAGTGTAGAGGAGAGGAAGAGGGCGGGAGGGAGGGAGCAGTCTAGAACAGAGGAGTAAAGGAGAGGAAGACCGAGAGGAGCAGAGGGGAGAGGAAGAGGGGGAGTGGATCTGACTGAGGAACAGGTGAGAGGAGTTGAGATTACAGGAGATGGGTGGAGAATAATAGAATAAAAGAGGTGCAAAGGGGGAGGAGTGGAGAGAGACGAGAGAGAGGTGAAGAGGAGAGAGAATGGAGAAGAAAAGAGGAGAGAGGGTGTTGAGAGTGTTGTGTTCACACCCGACTCACCCAACGGAAGAGAGGAGAGCAAGAGACAGATGACCAGAGACAAGGCAATCACACTGAGACGGTTGACTTAACACACCCACCAACGCACACACACGCCACACACACACACCACATATACACACACACACACACACACACACACACACACACACCACATATACACACACACACACGCCACACACACACACCACATATACACACACACACACACACACACACCACACATACACCTAAAGAGAGCAACTCAGACACATGCACAAAGACTTGTAAATCTGTTCAGACACATGTACAAGCAAACACACAGACAAACACACAGACAAACACACAGACAAACACACACAGACTTTCACTTTTCTCAGAGAACACTGTTCGCTAGGTCCAGAGGAATGCGTTCAGGAGGACGAGAGGCGACCAGGAAACACACACTGGACTTGGACCTGAAATCTCCCACCAACAGCCGTGTAACAAACACACACACACACCGTCAGAGCAAGACCAGGAGGACAGAAGCTGGACTGCACTCTACATTCTGCTGTGACAAGAGATGGGCACACACTCTCGTCACAAAACAATCTGTCACTTGGAGTAACACACTGTTCCTCATCTGATCTGAGCCAGAACGGAACCAAGCACCTGGAACCTGGAACATTGACTGTGTCCAGCACATGCTTTGGGCTTTGACCACCTTCATCCAGGAGGATTACACACAGACAGAGACCCAGATCTAGCCTCTGACCTCTCACCTGTAACCTGTGGCTGGCGGTGTGACGGCTTGTCTACTGTGGAGCAGCACCTACTCTCTTTCTCTGTTCTCTCTGGTCTCGCTCCTTACATGGTCTCGTTCTTTAGTCTCACTGTCTAGTTTATTATCTTGGTCTCTCTCTTCTGTCTTTTAAGACTTCTTTGGTTACTCTCTCCATCTTCTTGTTCTCTCCCGTGTCTCTCCCTAGCCACTATCTCTCTCCTCCAGTCTTTCTGGTCTCGCTTCTGTCTCTCCCCTCCATCTCCCTCTCTGTCTCCTCACATCCTCCCGCTATGATGCTGAGGAGAGACCGTCTGCTCCTGTCTGTGACCCTCACAGCCATCTTCACTGCTGACCTCTACTTCGTCCTGCTCCCCAAGCTCCGCCACAGACAACCAGGACCAGTTGATGGAGGCTGCATTTGTCCCTCCTCCAGGGGGACTAACTTCACCCTTGGTGGGTACAGCGGCCTCACCACCCCCTGGCCCTCCAACACCACCTCCATGGACCTCCAGGGGATGGAGGTCAGAGCTACGGACAACCCTACAGATTGGGGCTCGAAGCTGGGGAGGCTGTTTGCTCACCCCCTGTATAACATCCAGACACCGGAGCTGGTGCTAGAAGAGAGGCTGTTACAGTCTGAAGAGGTAATGGGGTATTACAGGAGGAAGGTCTCGCGCTGGGAGAGGTGAGTACAGTACACACAGCCCTGAGTTTAGACATTTCTCAATGTTTTGTTGTGGTTGTGATTTAGTTTTGGTGGGACTAGAAATGTTATGAGACACGTGTGTTTCATTTACATTTTACATTTTAGTCATTTAGCAGACGCTCTTATCCAGAGCGACTTACAGTAGTGAATGCATACATTTCATATTTTTTTCCCCCCGTACTGTTTCCCCACTGTGGCTTCGATATGGTGGAGGGGTATCCCTGAAATTACGGCTGTGGATCCCTGACACATGCATAAACACACCGTTCTCTTTCTCCCTCTTTCTCTTATTCTCTCTCACACACGCACGCACAGACACTCAAGCATAAGCACGTCGACTCAAAACGTTTTATCTTAGGCAAGCAATTTTTCCATAAAGACTAACCCCGTAAAATGTCTTTAAAGTCGATGTTGCAAACAGCATTTAATGGTGGTCTGGAAGCAGTACTCCAACATCATTTGAGAGGCTATGTCTGGATCTCCCTGTGCTAGGTAAACAAGACCCTTAAACCTGATGAAATCCTTTAAACCTGTGAGAGCTGAACAGACTGTAGCTGTCTTGACTCCTGTCTAACACTGTCCATCACAGCTCAGTGCATTCCCCTCAGAGAGATCCTGTTTGTGCTTCATTGGTGGAAAACCAGAAGAAATATGAAGAGAGGAGGTTTCTACCCCCCTGGCTTACTTTTAAATGGCACATAACAATAGATACCCCAGGGCTTAGAGTCTTGCAAAAATCTTGCAGCAGCCTGTTAACAGAAGAGAAATGGACTTAACAAGAGGATGGATGGTTTTCATAGGGACTTCTGGGGAAAGTTTTGACTGTTTTATTTGGAGGCTGAAATAGAGCAGTTATAGTTTACTGGCTTACAAGTCAACCACTACGATTTATGGTGTGTGTGTGTGTGTGGGTGGCATACAACAATAGTTTGAATCAAGACCACTGAAAGAGGAAGGCGATGTGGTGTTGCAGCCAGCTGCTTGGTTCCTAGTTTCTAGTTTCTGGGTTTGTGGTCTCCGGTTGTGGTCTGTGGTCAGCCTTCCTGTGACGACCCCTCCTGTCATCTGACCACAGCAACTGATGATGTTTGAACGCAGAGAAGCAACCAACCCTCCCACCCACCGTGGTCAGAACTGGCAGAACGGTGCACCAATGCACATGCTTCCCAAACCTCCTTAATGGTTTGAATGTTTGCTTTGGATCCGGGGTGATTCCTGCCCTTACTTTAAGTGTATGTTCCTGTGGGGATACATACAGAAGTGTCAGGAGAGGAAGGAAGGGGGATTTCTAAGTGAGGGCGAACAGCTCGGAAGCTTCGAGAGGGAGTCAGAGAGTCCAAGAGAGAGGTGGCGACTGTTTACTAGGCTTTAGTTTGTCTGGAATGCTGCCACTACAAATGTTTTCCTCCGAGAATAATCTGCATTTGTCTTTGACTGATTACCGCTGACTCTATTCTCCTCTGTGGAAATACCCTAAAGGTTTGGATGATTGTTGGTCCGGTGAAGGAGCTGTTGTCCTCACCATGGATGTTGCAAGTGTATTTTTAAAGGCGCTTTCAATAAAGTTTGATTTGATTTGATACTGTATGAGTTTCACAGTGTGTATCACAGGCTTTCAAGGATAACTCCACTGTTTTGCATACTCTAACTCTTCTCTCACCCCCTCAGGCATACATTATGACGTTGTACAGCAAGGACAAGGCTTTGCATAACCTTAACACCACTGTAACAACCCTCTCTCTCTCCCTCCCAGGCATATGAAGCTGTACAGCGAGGCAGCAACGTTGCTAGAACACCAAGCGACCTTTGACCCTGAGGCCAGCTGGCTGAAGTTCCACCTGGGTATTAATCGCTACGCTCTGTATGCCCGCGAGGACCCCACAATCACCCGCCTGCTGAAGGACATGCAGTCCACCGCCGTCATCAGCGCAGGTTGGACCTGTTGTATGAGTGTTATAACCATTCATATAAGCGGTATTCATTTGAGTGTTGCATTATAGTCACTGTCAACAGTGCATGCAGGTGCTATAGGACCCAAAGCTTTAATCATTTATATGATTGTTATAGGTATTCATTGCAGAAATGTCTTTATGCAGATTACACTCAAGACGAAAAGGCCCTCAAAGGAGCGTGTGACTGTACCCGGGGTAAGGTCCAGTGCTGTCTTGTCTACGTATCTGCTCTGTTTTGTTCCTCTATGATTTATGTGTTTTGTGTTCTGTGGTGGAATATTCTATTCAAGTGATAGAGACTTGGTCATTTCTTCAAACAATCATCTTTATTCAATATCGATTAATTATGGCAATAATTAAACCGTCGACTCAACACTCTTGACTGTTGGGTTGAGAGCCTACCCTTTACAGAACATGCTGTTTCTTATATACCTGATACCAAGATTGCTCAGTCATAGCTGGTTCAACTCCCCCCATATAGATTGGGGGCACCATAAGCCACTTTGGGTTCATCCTGTGGTCATCTGCTTCTGGTATTGTCTCCCAGATGCCAGGATAATTAGGACTACTGAGGCATTTGTTCTGTTCCTCCAGGCTAACTCTATCTCAGTGACACCCACCACATCTGATCTATGGAAGGCCAGCTGTAGGTTTTAATCACCAAGCCATCCCTTAATCAGTTGCCAGCCCAAGCTCCATAAAGACTTCTCTCAGTTAACTCAGAAAGGAGAGAGAGTCCTAAGAACCTGACTCTATTAAATAAAACAACCATTTGGTGCATAAATATAACATCATCTTGTAAACCTGCTACCACAGTTCTTAGATGCATTCCATTTGCTTAACAAGTTTCCCATGAGGACAGGGAGAGAAAAAAGAGAATCAGTTGACACGGTCATCTTCATGACTGGTTCTTTTGTAGTTTTGCTCCCTCTGTTATTTCCTTTGGTGCTCAGCCGTGCTATCAGAGCCGAACACCCAGTCGCACCACCGACAATACTTTTGTTTTCATCTGGTTCCAAGCCCCATAAATTAGCATCATTTTAATTTCTCACACTCTCCAGATCTTCATAAGTCACATCCCTGGAGACAGAGAGCAGAGACAGACTCATTTAGTTCAAAGGAAGAGTGTTCTTTAAAAAGCTTTATCTCATGAAGCAGGAGAGTGGGGAGATGCTACAACAGCCCACACACCGGCAATCTCCACAGCTTTGCTATACCTTCAAGCAACAAACAACTCAGACCATGGATACACACTCACACACTCACAGAGAGACAGACAGACAGACACACACAGCAATCTCATCTAACAGGGACCTGCAGCCGGCTGCATTCCAAGATTTGTAGAGCTTCCAACCACACTCCCTAAAAACAGGTGGCTCCAACCTCAGCAACAACACAAACACACTTCCAAGAACCCAAAATCCCTCTATTCCTCTGTCCCGCTTTAAAAAAATAAAATATTTATGGCTTTTTCAACCACTTCTGGAACAGTTGAAATAGCAACAATGTTCCCTTTGCACTTCAAAGCTTGTTTGTGTCTGTTTGATTTCCCTCCAGTTAAACACAGCGGAGAGAGATTGTAAACTATTAATAAGCCACAACTTCAGAAGACTGAGCTGAATCAGCTGGAATCAAGAGGAGAAGTGTGTATCTTTATGGTTACTGGTTAGCCTTGCTTTCTGCCACGCTATGCTAAATACCCTGACATACTAGAGAAACCCTACTGAGTGTAGTTCTCCATCTGTGGAACCATTACAGCCTCTGTCATGGTCTTATCATTGGGAACAGGTCCAGGCTGAAACAGATCTAGAGCAGAGAAAATAATATCCAACAGAATCAAATAGAAACCCCAAGGATTCGAGCTGCAAAATAAACTTGGGTCAGATTTCCGGCCAACTATGTGTTTTTTGGATAGGATTTCTAGCGAGCTTAGCTTTGCCAAGCTTTCTCTCTGTACGAGACGAAGAGCTGCCGAGAGAGACACAGAAGCTGAGGGCAGGTGGTTGGCTGAGTGGTTGGTTAGAGAAAAGGCCTCATTTAGTTAATTTAATTTCTGATCCGTCACTGTCTCTCTCTTTATCTTTCATGTTCTCTCTCGATCTCTTTCTCTCTCTTTCCCGGTATCAGTGGTGAAGCCCAGTGGATACCACCTCAAGCTGGCCCTGAAGATGCAGAACTTTGGCAAGGCCATGTTCAAACCCATGAGGTGATTGTTTTTTGGGGGAATCAATCAGGGGGAGTGCTCTGGTTTGTAGTGATATTTTGAACAGTGCTGTAGTTATATGAACCCCTCGTTAGCAACTCTCTCCTCTCATCTCCTTCTCTCAGACAGCAGAGAGACCAGGAGACTCCTGATGATTTGTTCTACTTCGTTGACTTCCAGAGACACAATGCTGAGATTGCTGCCTTTCACCTGGACAGGTAACCTTGGCAATCTGTACTCTCCTCATATTTATTTAGTTTTTTTTTATTCAACCTTATCTTACCTGGAACTCTCTCGCGGATTCAATCTATTTTCTGAGAAAGCATATAAGAACCCTTCAAATTGAATGATTTTCAAGCATACTGTATTTCCCAAGTTGCCTCCCAACAAACAGATCCTAAAATGTGTACCTCTGTATACCTTTGATTGTGAAAGAGTGTCCTTGGGGAGATTAAGGCCTCTCCACTATTTCAACACGTCTCCTTCCCAAGCCAAGCATTTTATTTCCACAGACTTAGGTGTAATTACTGTTGTCTACTGTAAAGTCTCTCTAACCTCCATGCCTCCAGGTTCCTGCACATTAACTGAAGTGAGTCATCAGTCACATACAGTCATTTGAGTCACAACTTATCAACCCAAAACCACACAAGACAGCAAGTCAACGTGGTTGATATACCTTGACGCACAACAACATTATGGATGGGTGTACATGGGTGTAGGCTAATAAAGCTCAAAGACGTTATCAAGTTTCTACGTTCCATACATTTTTACCTCACAATATGCCATTTAGTCAATTTCGAATTTCACAAAGTGGACAAGAAGAGAAGAAAAGAGAGAGTAAATGCTCAGTTATCATTCATGAATTGAACACTGTGACTCTACACTACCGTACTGTCTAAGGCTAGATACTGTATGTCTAGTCTGTCTGTGTGTTCCCAATGTGTTGTGTCTCTGTCTCTGTGTTGTGACAGAGGCTTTATCATTATAAGGCCCAATCAGCAGGTGAGATATGCAGCACCTCAATAACATCTACAGTATTTAGTCTCAGATACACACACTGATGACTGTTATTGAGACACACAATTCTGTCAGACTGTAAATATGGCCCTGGGGGCTGTTGCCACACATCAACAACTGCTAGGACTACACAGCGGGGAACGGAGGCAATTACATAGGCGTTATTATGGATAGAAATCTGTAAAGTTGAATTAAATTCCTGTGACTTTGCCTATGTCAACTGAGGTGAGAGATTGCAGGAGCTATGAGTTCATCTGACTTTCTATTGTTTGTTCTGTTCAGAATGGAACTCTTATTTCTACAACTCTGAGTAGCAGAAGATGTATGAGTTTGCGTTCATCAGAATGGAACTCTTATCTTTCTCTCTTCTAGAATCCTGGACTTCCGGAGGGTACCGCCAGTGGTGGGCAGACTGGTGAATTTGACAGGGGAGATTCTCCTGACCACTCACAATGAGGACCTTAGGAGTGTGTTCTTTACCTCACCAGGTAGGCATTACCCTACTGGAGCAATATAGTTCCACAATAAGATCATTTGGCTTGAGAGTCTACACACCTGCTACCTAGATCTTAATGAATTAGTCTGTGATTAAAAGGCGAGGATGAATACTGCTGGTTTAAACTAATCTACAGTATGTCTATGTATATTCTCTTTCAAACAGCGAACAACACGTGTTTCTTTGCTAAGTGTCTGTACGTGTGTAAGACGGAGTATGCAGTGTGTGGGAGCCCTGACCTGCTGGAGGGCTCCATGTCAGCCTACCTCCCCGGTCTCAGCATCGCCCCTCGTATCTCCATCCCCAACCCGTGGATACGATCATACACCTTCACTGGCAGGGAGGAGTATGCGTACAACCCTTACTTAACACTGAGACCTACTGTCGTCTCTTCCCATATGCCATTTTGGAGCCTCTCATTTCCATTTTGAAAGTTATCCATTTTACTGTTTTTTTGATAAGGTAATATGGCAGACTGAACATCTTGGTACAATGAATATGTTGTTATACTATCTTGTTACAATCTGCGTGTGTCTGTCTCTACCAGGTGGGAGGTGAACCCCTTGTACTGTGACACCATAAAGCAGCTGTATCCCTACAACTCAGGGAATCGACTGCTCAACATCATAGACATGGCCATCTTTGACTTCCTTATTGGTATGTACGACCACCCATCACCCCTGATGGATCCCTGTCCCTGTTCCATATGACACCCTATTCCCTATGTAGTGCACTACCTTTGTCTATACATTGAATAAACAGGCTTTGTCACAAATGACTCCCTATTCCCAATTACAGTGCACTACTTTTGTCTGTAGCCCTATGTGAGTGAATATTTGTTCTTGGCACTCTCCCTCAGGTAACATGGACAGGCACCATTATGAGATCTTCACCAAGTTTGGAGATGAAGGTTTTCTTCTTCACTTTGACAACGCCAGAGGGTGGGTACTAGAGTTGCTTTATAACTTCAATCATTGCACAATGGAATATTTCTAGTTCTCTTATGATGACATCACTTCCTGTGTTTCAGGTTTGGGAAGCATTCTCAAGATGAGATGTCCATACTGGCTCCACTGTCACAGTGCTGCATGTAAATATGGAGAGCATACACTGTAGTCACTAACACAGATGAACTAACACCAATATTGAACCTGTATTCATATTTAACTTGGCATGGCAATTCTCGGGTCAAGTCTCACTCTCTGCCTATCTCTCCCTCATTCTCTCTCCCCCTCTTCACTTCCATCCCTCCCCTCCCTCTACCCCCTCTCCCACCCCTCCTCACCTCTCAGTATAAAGCGTTCCACGTTACTGCGGCTGCAGCTCCTCTCCCAGGACCGCTACAGGCTCAGTGACGTGATGAGGGAGTCCCTGGGAGGAGACGCACTGCAGCCGGTCCTTACTGAGCCCCACCTGCAGGCCCTGGACCGCCGGCTGCAGCGTGTTCTGAAGACAGTCCACAGGTGTGTCCGCAGGCTGGGAGAGGCTCAGGTGATCACCACAGACTTTGTTGATACCTCCGCCATGCCTGAGTCTGTCAAACCAGTGTCTGCGCCCAACAAGGAGAGGTAACTAAGGTTAACAAGGAATTCAAAAGAAGTGCACTATAATAGGGGAATAGGGTGACATTTTGGACGTATCCCCAAGTCCTACAAGGGGAGGTAACTTTAGACCAAGGACAGCCTGAGGACCATGATGTCAGGTGACCTCGTCCTGTAAAAGCAGGAACCACAAGGTCTGGTCCCTCTCACAGTGTAATGCATTCCGAACTAGTCTTTGAAGTCAAACCTTTGGAATGATACGGTCTGCTTTGACAATAGACAGCAGCACTGCTTTCCTGCACTGTCAAAATGTCACACATGGCCTTGGGCTATGAGGTCACCTGAGGTCACCTTCCACCCTCTCTGGAGATCCCCTCTGCCTTGCAGTGCATTGAAATGGACCTACAGTATCAGTGCATCAAAGGAGCCTAGTGACTGTGGAAGAAGCACTGGATAATTTAAGATGATTTCTGCCTTTTCACGATTTCACACCTTTCTTCGGTACTCAACAGTCATGTGACTGTTATTTGAATTCTATGTAAGGATGATTGCACATCGGTTCTGTGAAGTAACCTTGTGCCAACAGATATTTAATCAAATATAAATTTGTAAATAAAGGTTATGATTTTGGGTGATTCATTGAACAAAATTCTAATACGAAGAAATGATGACACTTCAATACGCATTACATTTCCACTGCTTTCTGTTGTGTAACTGTTTGATTGATCTGGATTCACATTAGACATACATAGTGAAAGTTAAAAGAGAAACCGAGAGAAAGTGCATGGATGAAAAAGAAAGTGTGTGTATGAGGTGTTTCTTCCTACAGGAAAGTGTTACCTATTAAACCTTCATATAAACGGCCCATGGTTTTTCCAGATAGCATGTAGATGTCTAATACCCGTCTGTCTGTCTGTCTCATCAGGTGTCTGTCTGTCTTTCTGACTGTCTCATCAGGTGTCTTTGTCTCATCAGGAGGTGGCTGTCTGTCTGTTTAATCAGGTATCTGTCTGTCTGCCCTTTAAGCGCTTTCACAACCATAACACACCCTGACATAAATACCTCATCCTCATCACAGCTACAGTACTGTATGTGTACGTGCAGCTTTGTTCTAACTAGTCTGAAACAAAGTATTGTCTTCAAACAACATTCTGTTTGATGCCATTTCATCTCAACATGTCTGGACCTTTTGCTCCGAGCTGTTCTCATTGTTGTCCTGACTACAAATCCAATGCATCCTGATGTTTTTGAAGAGGGAGAATAACCACAACTATTTTAAAGAGCCTGAGTAAGTGAAATCACACCAAATGAAGTTTGGCTTCTGTCCAACAATGCTGGAGGGAGCTTATGGAAGACTGTTTTATAAGGTGTCAGCAGCAAAAACGCTCAGAACATTTATTGGTTGTGCAACAGTGACTGATCATAAATGCATGCAGGAGTGGGTTCTGGGTTTACTAACTTTATGAGCTCTCCAATGAAGTGGGTGGCTTTCTTTCATCCACCGACAGTTAAACATCTAATTTCACCGAACACCAATAGCCTACAGTGGAGTCCTTTTCTCATCTCTTTTCTTCATATGCACTGAACCAATAAAACAGAATGTCAAGAGGCCCTCCTGGAGATTTGCCTTCACCTGTCCTGTTTTCTCAGATCAACGTGGGTATAGTGAGTAAAGGAAACCACTGAAGAATATTGAGAAGAGGTACTAAACTGCCCTACAGAGTTAGGACTATTCATTAATATTATAGTAGGGACATATTCAGACAACCAATGAGTAAATGACTCAGTCTGTGATTTTACCTTTTATTGCTTAAACTGCCATCTGGAACAATCTATACCAAAAGGATAAATGTCTTTGCACATACAGGAAGTCAAACCGAGTACAGTCATTTGGTAGAATATAAAAAGAATGGTCCTCAGATGACCTGCAGCTCTCAGAGCCTGCTGCAGGCCGCGCAAACTTGCTGAAGGTCGGGCTAGCAGGAGTGCCTACGCCCAGGTTACATAAGCTAAGGCAAACTGGGTCAATTGCAGTGTGCCTACTAGTTAGTAGTAATCTTGTGGTGATGTGTTTTACCACATCAGTACTTCTATGTGATTGCTATGTGACAGAAGAAACACAAGCAAATCATTGGTGGGAGTTTGAACAGTCAGCAAATTGACAACTGCAAAATTCCATAACATCAACTGAATCTGAAAGCACTACAAAAGTTTTGGACCAAGTAGGCAACACTGCAATCGACTCAGGATCATGTTGATTGGTTTTGGACATACAAACAAGCGGTTACACAAGTCAATCCATCCATCCAATCAGCCATACTGTTTTGTACACAAGATTAAGATTGGAAACATGACAGAGCCTAAACAAGGAGAACACCTCAGAAAGGGATAATAGCATTACCGTATGTACGGGTACTTTCTGTAAGAAGGGGGTGAGGGGCAAGCTGTGAGGCAGGAGTGCAAAGGAATACAACCTTGAGACTATAGATTTCTGCAGGAGTTAATAGGGGGAAAAAATGCTAAATACATTTGACAGAATTACATTGCATTCTTAAGATTCAAGGGGTGAAACTGTTTGACCAACACAGGGAATACCAGTTTGAGAATACTCTTTCATTCACACCATCTCATCACTTTACATTATGCTGTAGGTAAGCATAAAGTAGATCACAGATTGTTTCAAAAACACATTCAAATAATTCTCACAAAGCTTTAAAGCGGCTTCGCTGTTAAAATAAATATGTAATCTTAAAACGCAAGACAATTTAATCTGATGTCTGAGTCAGTCACTGGGATTCTTTTGCTTTTTTAAATTCAGCGCTCAAATACATAAATAATTAAAGTCTTAAACCCATAAAACAATCTACAATTTGGAGACTTAAAATGCTAATTATTTTAAAGCCCTTTTGCCTACTTTTAAAAGGTTAACCCATTACATTTTTCACAATACAACTACATACTGTTTTGTCGGTTGACAAGAAGCATTTATTTACGCTGTGGCACTGAACACCTAAAATAGAATTTATGGAAAAATAAGCATTTACAAAAAGACATTTAAAACATACTTAAGATTACCATCACTCCAAACCATAGCGTAACATTAGTTTGTTCAGTCAATAAAGATAATACCTTTAATAATAATAGAATAACTATATAATAATTCTGTTAAAAAAATTATAGTGATGAAATTATTTGGTGTATACTGAATAATTATGAATACTGAAATAGACTTATACTCCCATGTTTTCCCCCCATTGTAGCCAATAATGTACCAACCAATCAGAGGTGAGTGTTAACATGGTGATAGATACTTCCTGTTTTGAGTTCCACTGTTTCGGACTATAAAATAACAATCTTCTATGACTTCCGAGTTGTGAAAAGTATTATAAAATAATTATCAACATTTGGCACTAGTTTGATCGCTGTTCAACAGAAAACCTTCTGGTTGCATTAAGTTGTACAAACGCTCTCAAACTAGATAAAACAATAGTGAATTAGATTGATGGAACAATCAATGGAAACAATATGAGAAATGTCAAAATAAATTTGATTTAATGTAGCAATGGAGGATAAACAGGCGATCATAACATGAAAGCTACATAAGAAATTAGATGCAATTCTTATGCTTCCAGCATTCTTTTCATTCTGAAAGGAAATTTTTTATAATTTTGTGAGAATGCCAAACTTGACACTTTTATATGGAACCAAAATATCTGCATAATATTCATCATGGATCCTTACTTCACCATGTTTGATTGTCCCATCTTATCATTGGCCTGTCCTAACCTCGGCCAATCCCCTACTAAATCACCGTCCGTGTTTAAATTAGAGTAAAAAAATATATATATATATATATATATATATATATATATTTAAGTGAATGCAGTGAAAGCATACTGTATGAAGCTGGTACATGTAACAAACTGTAACATAACTGTTCCTGTATGGGTGACTAGGATGGCTAGGTGATGGGTAGCATAAAATGAATATGTGTAATAAAAAAAAAACCTAAAGCAAACGGAAGATCAAATTAATTGACATTGAAGCAAAATTGCATTGGTGGACCCTGGGTCTAAAAGAAGGGGGGGAGGTTATGGGGTTACATAGGAGATTAGGGGGTACAGGGGGTGGGGAAACCCCTCAGACAGACAGTGAAACGAAGCTGTTGTACTGTTGGATGTTGCGTTTGAGAATGTCCGAGCAGGGTCCTAGGACGCGTTCGAACCGTGGTCGGTCCAGCTTCACACACTTCAGAGGACCGCGGGCGACCACAGTGGCAGCACGGGGACGGTTCATCAGCAGAGCAATCTCACCTGGAGGAACGGAGTACATGGTCAATACAAAACAGGCTTCACGGATTGGGTTAATTTCTGCTAATATAACATCTAAATTTGTAAGAGGCTTGCCAAATCAGGTTAGAGCTTTGTGCTTTTCTCATCATATCACCTTAAAAATGTGAGATTCAGGCTTATATAGTGCATATACAAACAAATTAAGAAAGAAAGAAAGTTGATGAGAAGAGAGGGAGAGCTGAAGCCTGAGCAGGTTCTTCTTACCAAAGTAGTCAGACGGTTGTAATCTCCCAACCTCCACAAACTCCTCGTTCTCAGAGCGACGCTGCAACACAGCTGCAGAACCCTACAGAACACCAACATCAGGGTCCTGTTCAGTAGGGGGAACTGAAAAAAAACTCAATGAAACCCTAGAGTGAAGTACATACCTCCAGTATGATGAAGAACTCATCGCCAGGTTCTCCCTGCACCACGATCTTCTGTCCGTCATCAAACTGCACCGGCTCCAGAGAATCAGCCACCGTCAGACGCTCCCATTTGTCCAGAGACTCTGAGGGGATGGAATCACAAGACAGAGACGTAAGTGACATCACAATAAAGAGACCATACACTGTACAGTACACCTAGGTGGTGGACGAAGAGTTGATAACGTGTCTTGAAAGCCACTGTATGCAAGTGGCTATAATCAGGGCCTGCTAAATGAGGGTAGATTTTGGCATTGATGGGTAAGATGTCTATTTCACTAATCACGTTGCCGGGTGGTCAGGCCTCCACAATGCAAGCATTTCACTTACATTTGTGAATACAAATTGTCAAGTATGATCACATTTATAGTCAAATGCTGCAGTAGCTGTTATCAAAGTATTTCTGCCATGTTTCATAGATGGGAAAATAATTGCAAAAAGTAAAAGTACTAGGAATCCTATATAGCCTATCCCACCTTGCGCTGCAACACAGCCTGGCTGGGGGCTGTACGCACATGAAGAGCTGAGTAAAATATTCATTTTTAGAAGCGCTGCGCACAGGCATAAAAGTTGGTCTAATTTACTTGAAACGAAAGTCTACTGAAGTGAGACTTTGTCCTTGTTTTTCTTGGCTATTGACATAGTTTTGTTCACAAGCTGGGTTGTTTTTCCAATGTTTGAGTTTCAACTGCTAGGGAAGAGAAGATAACGCTATTAACTGTCAGACTCAATCTCACAGGCACAAACATGACTGGAGTTGCATTACCACGGTAACATCCTGCATTTTTGTCTCATATAATATTTTGGTTAAAAGACACAGGTCATAAAAAATGTAATGAAACAAATACCACATTTCTTCTTACTAAAAATACATGTATTGTTTTCAAAACATTACAAAGCATGCTCATCTGTTTTTTTGTGTAACTTTAGCAGAAAATAATCTATTTTGTCTGGTAAAAAAAATCTGAGTGAATGGTAGATTTTTTTAATATCTGCTTGGGTATGACGCTACAAGCTTGGCACACCTGTATTTGGGGAGTTTCTCCCATTCTTCTCTGCAGATCCTCTCAAGCTCTTTTCTGTTGGATGGGGAGCGTCGCTGCACAGCTATTTTCAGGTCTCTCCAGAGATTTTCGAATCGGGTTCAAATCCGGGCTCTGGATGGACCACTCAAGGACATTCAGAGATTTGTCCGAAGACAACGCAGGTGTCACGTCCTGACCCTTGTAAGAAGTCATTTGCCATAGTAGAGTGGTCAGGGCGTGACAGGTGGTTGTGTTGGGTGGTTTTGGGTTTTTTGTTTATATGTGGGCTTTTTCTAGTATTCTACTTCTATGTTTTGTTTTCCAGGTTTTGGCCGGGTATGGTTTCCAATCAGAGGCAGGTGTCTTTCGTTGTCTCTGATTGGAAGCCATACTTAGGCAGCCTGTTTTTCTTTGGGGTTTGTGGGTAGTTGTTTTCCGTTTTGTATACGTACCTGATGGAACTGTTGGCTGTCGTTTTGTTATTTTGTTGAAGTGTTATCATAAATAAAAGAAATATGAGCACTTTACACGCTGCGCCTTGGTCCCCTTTCAACGACCCCTGTGACAGCAGGAGTGGCTTGGCTGTGTGCTTAGGGTCGTTGTCCTGTTGGAAGGTGAACCTTCACCCCAGTCTGAGTGCTTTTTCATCAAGGAGCTCTCTGTACTTTGCTCCGTTCACCTTTGCCTCGATCCTGACTAGTCTCCCAGTCCCTGAAAAACATCCCCACAGCATGATGCTGCCACCACGCTTCACTGTAGAGATGGTGCCAGGTTTCCTCCAGATGCGACGCTTGGCAATCAGGCCAAAGAATTCAATCTTGGTTTCATCAGACCAGAGAATATTGTGTCTCATGGTTCGAGAGTCCTTTAGGTGCCTTTTGGCAAACTCCAAGCGGGCTGTCATGTGCCTTTTACTGAGGAGTGGCTTCTGTCTGGCCACTCTACCATAAAGGCCTGATTGATGGAGTGCTTCAAAGATGGTTGTCCTTCTGGAAGGTTCTCCCATCTCCACAGAGGAACTCTGGAGCTCTGTCAGAGTGACCATCAGGTTTTTGGTCACCTTCCTGACCAAGGCCCTTGTCCCCCGATTGCTCAGTTTGGCCAGGTGGCCAGCTCTAGGAAAAGTCTTGGTGGTTCCAAACGTCCTCCCATTTAAGAATAATGGATGACAATGTGTTCTTGGGGACCTTCAACGTTGTAGAAATTTCTTGGTACCCTTCCCCAGATCTGTGCCTCGACACAATCCTGTCTCGGAGCTCTACGGACAATTCCTTTGACATCATGGCTTAGTTTCTGCTCTGACATGCACTGTCAACTGTGGGACCTTTTATATAGACAGGTGTGTGCCTTTCCAAATCATGTCCAATCAATTGAATTTACCACAGGTAGACTGCAATCAAGTTGTAGAAACATCTCAAGGATGATCAATGGAAACAGGATGCACCGGAGCTCAATTTCACATCTCATAGCAAAGGGTCTGAATACTTATGTAAATAAGGTATCTGTTTTTAATTTTTAATACATTTGCTAAAATTTCTAAAAAACTGTTTTCACTTTGTCATATGGGCTATTGTATGTAGACAATCAATTTTAGAATAAGGCTGTAACATAACATAATGTTGAAAAAGTCAAGGGGTCTGAATGCACTATACATGCCACAGTGGCTGGTGGACAAATTTTTTTTTCAACATTGGCTATTATTATTATTATTATTATGAGTAGAAATGTCAAAAAGCAAAATAAACAGTGAACCTTACCTAAGATGGAAACTTTGCTGAGGAACTCCTCGTACATCTTCCTCTTCCTCAAAGTGCTTCCCTGTGAAGAATAACAACAAGTCATAATGTTTATTCCTGAGTTCTGACAATTGTTGTAAGCCTTCAAACATCATGCATAAACTGGTCATACAGCTAACCTTTTGTAGTTGTCTGTATTTTCCATTCGTAAAATCCAGCAGGTATAAAAAAAAAAAATGCAGCATTTCTACATGTCCTTACTCATCGTTAATCACTCCAAAAGTAAATCAAAGCATGTCAGTCAGGTGAAGTGTCAGAGCAGAGCAGGACGAGGCTCACCATGAGTATCCTCCTGTAGCTGTCTCTGTCGATGCCCCACAGTTTGACGTTGCTCTTGGCTCGGACGGTGGCAGCCCTGGGGGTCCCGTAGATCAGAGCCAACTCTCCGAAGCTGCCCCCCTCCCCAATACTGGTCACCCACTCGTTGTTCACATACACCTGGAAGGAAGGGGGAGAAGGGTATTTAGACATTAAGATCAGGTAAGGTCAGCGTGTTACTGTCGCTATTAGATGCTGTTCACTGCCTATGTGTATGTCGTTTCTTGTATTATATAGAAATGATGCGACGTAGCCATATAATTAGAACACTAGATCTATTAGAGTAGGCATTGCTAACGTAACAGATAATAGGGATCTGAATAGCGAAGTAACATATGACAAAAAAAGAAGACAGAACAGTCTAAAAAGACAGTTGCAAAAATAAGCCTGTCATATTCAGGAGGGAAAGAAAACAAGACAAGCTTTCAACTTGGGGGCCTGTTTTCTTTCAAACTGGAATGCTTGTGTGAGAATGTTTGTTTATTAATACAAGAGTCATTGTGCAAAAATGTGTGTTCCTAAAATACATCAAGAGACTTACATCCGTCTCTCCTTGGTCGATGACGTAGAAATTATCTCCCTCATCACCTGAGAGAGAAGGAAGACATAGTTAATCTTTTCTCTGGAATAAAAAGACACTTCAGGTCTACTTGAATTTCCACTGAATCTAAAGGACAATGAGAACCTACTATACCTTGCATAATAACAGTCTCTCCAGCGATGTAGGTAACTGAAAACATGGCGTCAAAGATGTCGCTGTGAATAAAGATCGTGTTTGTAAAGTTTCAGGTTTGTGGCATGATCAGTGGGATTGATCTAAACTCACATTGACAACCAATCTTTACAGACAAATCAAAGACCATTAACAACAGAGCGTGTTAACAACATACCTCCTCTCATTGTCATCCAAGTGAGAGAAAAGCACATTCTTTTCGATAGCTTTAGCTAGGGCAGCCATTGTTTTGTAGTCTTTAGGAATGACCTTGAAAACAAAAACCATCCATGATTAAGCAAATCACCCTAAGTATTCACAAAATCTCCAGCCAGCCTATAGATATGACTGTAAGTAGAGAATATTGTTTTGTGGGCTGGTCTAAATGACTGCGTTTTGTCAGATGCTTTGTTGTTTTAGTAGAGCCATGTGTTTCAAGATTATGTACGTTTTTATGTGTGCAGTTGTGTGTGTGTGCGTACAGTATGTTGTTAAGGGTGTGTGTGTATCCTCACCTTTCTGACATAGGATGCAGCGTCCTCCTCTGTGTAGACCTCAGCGCTGATGGCTCCTCTCCGCCGGCGACCCTTGACAACAGGGTTCATGGGAGGAGACACCTCCTCATCCCGGGAGTCAGAACGGCTGCTGGCCTTCTGCTGGTTCAGGATTTGCTTGGCCTCCTCCTGCATGGTTCACAGGTCAGAGGTCACACAGCCAATCAGCTGCCAGGGCAAGACTTTACAATATAAAGGCACTACAATTATAAAACTAGTTTCATGGAAGGCCATGGGCCTGGAGGAACACAGCTGGATGATGCGCACAGTTGAACACACACACGCACGTGCCACCCTACCCGCCCAGACTCACCTTCTCCAGCCTCTCGAAGTACTCTCTGAGGAAGGCCATGGGTCTGTCAGGCCTGGAGGTACACAGCTGGACGATGCAGTCCTTCAGCAGCTGCTGGATGTTGTGTTTCTGCACGTACAGCTCACACTCCCTCAGACTCCTCTCCTCCTCGCTGCTCGTACTGCCCGACGCCATCACGATTGAAGACGCGCTACTGCTCCGCTACGACCTGGTGAACTGGCGAACTCTGGCCTCTAAACTTAGAGATTGAGTGAGACAACTTGGATTGTTACTTCTACTACGCATATATATATTTTTAAAAGAGTTACAATCTTCTTCTAATGTGGTTGTTATAGTCTTATAACATCTGATAACTGACTAAAATGCAGATGCGAGAGAGAGGAAGAGAGGGAGGGACTCATTGGAAGGGATTGGAGGAAGGAAGGGAGAGTGTGAGACAGAAAGAAAAAGAGATAGGCATTTCAGGGATGCTTGAGGGTAACTTGTCATATGATGTGATTAAGTCTTAAAATGGTGGTAAACAGATAGGCCCAAACAACAAAACAAACTGTGTCCTTGTTTGACGGGAGAAGAAAAGTTACATTTCTTATCAGTTTCATCATGTTGCGGTCAAAATTACTGTATATCATATGCCATTTAAATAGGACCAAGTCCTTACTAATCTGTCAAAGTAGATTTAGATTTATAATATTGACAAAAAAAATGGAGCTAGTAGCAAGTACGACATGCTGCTTTACTTCAAAAGAGAGGATCTAGTGCATTGGTCACGTTAGGTACACCACCAAATGGTTGCATTGTACACTAAGTACAGATCATGAAGAGTCAAATTATATAAACAACCATTTACATCAAGTATCAATAAAATAAATAGTTAGCCGAGCTACTGCTGATTAGGATTTCAGACAGTTCTTGAATGTCCTGCTATCTAGCAATGCTTTTGCTCTGACGTTTTCAATACTGCCCATGAACTGTCTCCTGGAATAATATGACAGATCCCCCACCAAAAAGAAAAACATTCAAAATGACCTTGCTTTCAAAACGTTCTTGCTTTCAAAACGTTGACTGGAGCAGTAACGTTACAACTTCGATCAAATAGAAGGCAAACTATGGTTGGCTACCAACAAACATGGAAAACAAGGTACATTTCGGTGGCATCAATGTTAGCTAGCAAGCCAACTCTGATAATATAGCTGTTAAAGATACAACACTACGTTAAGTAGGAGCATAAGAGATGACAGCAACCAATACTTAACTGGCCTAGGCTATAACACCGTAGCTAACGTTACTAGAGTTAATACCCATCAGATGGCTGTTTGATCGCAGTTTACTGGTACGTTAGCTAACTTAAATAAACATAATCATGACGAAGCTAACTTGCTAAAACTGTATTGATGGATATCAAATCTATCAACCAGCTAGGTAGCTAGCTAGAAAACTAGTTGGCATTTTGGCCTGCAAAGCCAGTCAGTCCAGAGATACTTCAGTTCTGGCCAGTCTTGCCAATGACGCCATCTTGAGCTCTATCATAAACAAATACAAGGCGGAGGCTACATATCCCGCGATCGCAAATGGCATCAATTTCAAACAATGTGCGCAATACTTACAAGAATCCGCAAATTATTGGCGAGCCCTTTCGACACTAACTCGGTTTTGGATGTTATTTCCACAAGCTTACCAAAAAATCTCTCTTCGATTTTTCCTAAAACTTGGACCGCTGCCCCACCGGATATGGGTTTAGAACCAATCACGAACCGTCATTGACGTCAATTCGCCTCATTCTGACACGTGAGCCGTAACCCTTGGCAACCTTAAAGGGGAAGCATGGAAATCATGACGTCAATGGGAAATCAATAGCAAATATAAGGACCTGATAGCCTCATATTAATTTCCCATGAACAGTGGAGCGTCCTCTATTCAAATAATACTAAATGTATGAATATTTTGGGAGGATATTGTTGT
Organism: Salmo trutta; assembly: GCF_901001165.1. Lineage (NCBI taxonomy): Eukaryota > Metazoa > Chordata > Actinopteri > Salmoniformes > Salmonidae > Salmo > Salmo trutta. Next base: position 23,333,258 of record NC_042966.1, on the reverse strand, counting down.
TTTAAGAAGATAAATGTTCTGCGCACTGTGCTTCAGCAGTTTAACCTTAATATAAACAATATATGGCTGATCGCAGTGCCATTGGATTAGATTATGTTTAATGACTGATCAGCCAAGGAATATGTAAAATGCATTGTTGTACAGATGTAGGATCTTAATTAGAGCCAGGTTGCTACAGCAGTAAAATAATCCTGGAGCAACAGGAAATGTTAATTATTCAGTGGATTATAATTAAAGTACATTTTTGTAGGGCTCGATAACCTTTTCGTTAGGGCATATCAAGTCTGAAATTTCAAAGTGGAAATCACAGACTTTAGAAGCCTTTTTAAAACTCAAATACACTACAAATTTGCATTTCCTGCTGCGCAAGAAAATTCCCAGCAACAAAAGAGTGATGAATTTAAGTAAAATCCAATGTATGTATTGCTTTTGTGCAAACTGCAAAGCTTCACATAGAGAGATGTAGCAAAGATGCGGTCAGCAAAACACTTGATGGGTCCATCCAATCAAAACAATCAAAACAATTCCTCGTGCCCGAAGAAGGTAAAGTGAACCAATCGCAATCGTGTAATTTAGAATGGGCGGTGCTCTCTGGACTGTTTTCTTGTAAAACCAATCAGATACAAGTTATGAAAAGGTCGGCCAATCTGAGTGGTGCAGAGGTAATGTTCTAACCAGCCAATAGAAAAGTCACTCATACAGCCCTCAGCGGTTTTTGTTTCACTTGTTGGTCTCCTGTTAATTATTCACGTTAAGGATAAAAACAGAACAATACAAGCGCCTTCCTCAAACAGTAAAAAAAAAAAAAAAACAATAACAGGGAATTATAGTTTCAGGATTCAAACCAGCCGTTTGTAATTTGTATAGCATTTATTACATTGTATTAACTCATCTCTAGCGCATACGTGTGTAGAGGAGCTGGGTTTCGGAGTGATCGATCAGAACCCAGCTCTCCAAACTAGGGCAGTGGAGCAGGATAATAACCGTGGACGAGATGGAGGACCGGGAGACATTCGACGGTCCAGGAGGGCCACAAGACTTGATCAGCTCCTCGTTCAACCAGGACACCACGTAATCTAGCGGCTTCTCCTTGTCATACTGCTAGATATATTCTTCTTGCATAATCTAGGGCCGAAGTAAATCCTTATGCTTCCAGCTATAATATGGTCTGTAGCAGAAATATGTTACTGTAAGAATTGTATCTTCCAACCTCTCCCACTTGTGCATTTTGTTTATCACTGTTAATCCAATTGTCCCATGGTGTCTCTTCAACACAGTTCCTAAAATATAGGTTACTAGCTTGTGAAGTAGGCCACCACACTACGAAGGCCTATTGGTGGCCAAAGAAAAGTATCCAAGCTAGATTTGACCTACAGTGGAGATACTGGTCAGCAGACTACACACTAAAAACAAATGGTTCTATATAGTGCCAAATCAGGGTTATTTGGCTTCTAACATATCCACCTCATTTTCGAACGCTTTTAAAACACGGAAGCCAAACGTGGAAACTATGGACACAACTCCGCGCTCGGACATGATCATAATTAATATGTGCGCCACTAGAAAGGGGATAGGGGATTTTAGAATCACTTAAAATAAGGGCTGTGTTTCGTGTAGACTTACCCTGGCGTGACGTTTTGATAACCATGTAAATCTCTCTCGGATAAGGTGATTTATCAATATATTCGGCTGTATTTACTCTCAGATTCGAAAATGCTCATTAGCGTCAAAAGAGACATCATGCAAAACTACAAATCCCTGTAAGCTCCTGCACGTTAACTCCAGTTGACACTTTTGCTAACATGTATTTTGTCAATTTAAAACTAGCATGAGACAGTTCACATATTTTTCCATTTAAAGAAATGTAACCAAGTTATTGATTAATACATTTAGCTAAATTTAGATAGTTAATCCAGAGATTCTTACCTTCGCTTCGATTCGGCATTCTTGTCCATATCATCATGGCATTTTTAGTTCTTTATGATAGCCACATTAGCAGCTAATCAGCGTTTAATGTTTTTTTTATGGGGGGTAAGTACAGGCAATATCTTGATAAAAGTCACCTTGTCCTGGAGAGATTTACGTGGTTATCAAAATGTCAAGCCAGGGTAAGTCTACATGAAACACAGCCCTTATTTGAAGTGATTATAAAATCCCCAATGGGAAAAATGAATGGTGGAAAAACGATTGGAACCATTTCCCTGTTTGACTGCTATGTTTTATGGGCATTATGACTCTTACTGTGATACTCTTTTATGCCATAATTTACTTGAATGGAGACGCCTGTTCTATTCATTCGTATATCTATTGTAGAGCTGTACACGTTTTTTTACGTTTTGGTTTGATAGCCATATTATATTATAAATATTCCACAGGTTTTATTATGTTTAATAACAAGTTGAATTAGGTGTGCTAGCTCTGGAACTGCTGGGGGTCCCTGGGGAGAGAATTGAGAACTACTGACTTAGTCAACTGTTCATAAAACACGGTCACTGGCCTAAGTCATATACTGTATAACATATGATAGCATAACACAACATTTTAGAATAACTGGAATGACACTCACTCACAGTTGCACAAAAAGATCTGTGAGCAAACCAAGCCCCAAAATATTCAAATGAGCCGCCACCCCTACATTTTAATTATCACAAAAAAAGGAAATAACCTTTTTTTAACTGCAAATAACTATTGAAGGGCTCAAAGGGTTCTTTGGGTTAGTATGGTTACACATAGAACCATCACTCTTCGCAAAGAACACTTGAGGAACCCACATTTTTTTGTGTGTATTGTGCAAGTCTGGTATTTGTCTCAGATGATGACACATGCAATGAGTTTTGGAACTGTCAAATACAATCACAACTGCATGAATGGGGCGGTTGGATGTATTGGGTAATGGCAACATTAGTGTGAGTGATAAAGGAGCATCCAGACACTTGATCTACAGGTCAATTACAGGTGTAATAACAGCTGCATGGCTGGGGTCTGGCGTCGTAAACAATCCAGGTGGTCAAACAGACACATTCACATTAATTCTCTCCCATTTTCAATCTTTGTCAGCAGTTAGGCTATATGTTGCCTGGCTGGGCCTATATCCAACTGAACCACTCACCTGATCAACTCTGGGTAGCGGTTGCCCTCAGGCACAGATCTAGGATCAGCTCACCCTCCCGATAGCGTAACCTAAACCATACGGGAGGAAAACATTAAACTGATCTTAAATCAGTGTCTATTCTAGATTGAATATCCTATATTATCCTACTCCATCCTATTCCATCTGTTGACAGACGCCTGCCCCTCCTTTTCTCTACACAGTATTTCTGTATATGCCCATAGATAGTGTGCTTGATTATCAGTGCTGTTTGAAGTGCTTAAGGTGATCACATCCTTTCGCAACAGCGAATGGGGATCTTAAAAAATATATATATAATAATACATGACCTGATTCAACTTTTACTGTGTTGGCTATACAGCACACTGTGTATCCTTAATTTCCCAATGACCGCTATATATAGCTCACTGGGTAGTGCGGCATTGCACATATTCCCTACACTTCCCGGTCAGCCGAGTGTGTGTATGACTGTCCTTAGAAAACAACATCCTCTGCCTTTAGTGGTCCAATCAGCCTTTCCACTCATAAACATTGTGTCATCTAATTTTTTATTGTATGTTTTTTCTGTTATATGTGCATTTATTTCCATAGCTCAAGACCCCTATGGTTTATGATTTACATAGATTATGGCACCACAAGTTAACATCTACAGTACCAGTCAAAAGTTTGGACACACGTACTCATTCAAGGGTTTTTCTTTATTTGTACTATTTTCAACACTGTAGAATAATAGTGACGACATTAAAACTATGAAATAACACATATGGAATCATGTAGTAACCAAAAAAGTGTTAAACAAATCAAAATAGATTTGAGATTCTTCAAAGTAGCCACCCTTTGCCTTGATGATAGATTTTCACACTCTTGGCATTCTCTCAACCAGCTTCATGAGGAATGCTTTTCCAACAGTCTTGAAGTAGTTCCTACATATGCTGAGCACTTGTTGGCTCCTTTTCCTTCACTCGGCCCAACTCATCCAAAACCATCTCAATTGGGTTGAGGTCGGGTGATTGTGAAGGCCAGGTCATCTGATGCAGCACTCTATCACTATCAAACTTGGACTCATCAGACCAAAGGACAGATTTCCACCGGTCTAATGTCCATTGCTCGTGTTCCTTGGCCCAAGCAAGCCTCTTCTTATTATTGGTGTCCTTTAGTAGTGGTTTCTTTGCAGCAATTTGACCATGAAGGCCTGATTCACGCAGTCTCCTCTGAACAGTTGATGTTGAGATGTGTCTGTTACTTGAACTCTGTGAAGCATTTATTTGTGTTGCAATCTGAGGTGCAGTTAACTCTAATGAACGTATCCGCTGCAGCAGAGGTAACTCTGGGTCTTCCTTTTTGTGGCGGTCCTCATTAGAGCCAGTTTCTTCATAGTGCTTGATGGTTTTTCCGACTGCACTGCTCTTGAAATTTTCCGCATTGACTGACCTTCATGTCTTATAGTAATGATGGACTGTCATTTCTCTTTGCTTATTTGAGCTGTTCTTGCCATAATATTGACTTGGTATTTTACCAAATAGGGATATCTTTTGTAGACCACCCCTACCTTGTCACAACACAACGGATTGGCTTAAATGCATTAAGAAGGAAAGAAATTCCACAAATTAACAGGGCACACCTGTTCATTGAAATGCACTCCAGGTGACTATCTCATGAAGCTGGTTGAGAGAATGCCAAGAGTGTGCAAAGCAATCAAGGCAACGGGTGGCTACTTTGAAGAATCTCAAATATTAAATATATTTTGATTTGTTTAACACCAGGACTGAGTTTGGGAAAGTCTGATAAAGAGTATACACATAGTGGGCACCATCTTGGATGTGTAATAACAGTCGCTTTGTGTCTCAGGTCTCTATCAGTGGGCACTAAGTCAGGCTACAGACTCTTCTCTGTCACCTCGGTGGACAAGATGGACTGCATCCATGCAGGAGGTGAGTGAGTTTCCTTATAGCCTGTGTGTACTGGTAGCTAGTTTACTACAGTTAGACACTGGCAGATGTTCACTAAACTGGTATCATAGGACAGGGACAAAACAAGCACCTAGTAAGCTGTGGTCAGGTCAACCAGCGTGGTTGTACGGTAGTCTCTGTAACCAGAGAACCAGTTGTTCTAAGCTGACACAGTCCACCCTCTCCCACTTATGTAAGCAATGGTAGTGAGTAATGTGTTACACCATAAGCCTGTTCCCAGTAATGCATTCTACAAGTATTTTATCAGTGTTTCATATCACGGTGAGAGGAAAGTGTCAGCGTATTAATGTTTTGGTATGAGTGTCAAATCAAAAAAATCTAATACAATTTTGTCACATGCGCCAAATACCGTGAAATGCTTACTTACATGCCCTTAACCAACAATGCAGTTTTAAGAAAAATAAAAGTTCCGAAAATATTAAACTATGAAATGAATGTGATGGAATGTGCGCCTGCGTGAGTGTGTACGTGTTTGCGTGTCTGTGCATGTGTGCTCTATGCACAAGTTTACCTGTGTGTGTGTGTGTGTGTGTATTCTATGCAAATCGTTTTTATATAAGCACATCTATGTGATTTAACCCTTCCCACCCACTTCCCTCCCTTTCCCAGCGGAGTGTCCAGACGTGTGCATCGTGGAGCGGTTGTTCTCCAGCAGTCTGGTGGTGGTGGTCAGTCTCTCCATGCCCCGACGTATGAACGTCTACCACTTCAAGAGGGGAACAGAGATCTGCAACTATAGCTACTCCAACAACATCCTCTCAGTCAGGCTCAACAGACAGGTAATGGCCATCGGAGGCCCCATTCCAAACCCACTCCTCACCCCTATCCCTAGGTCAGATTGAGGCCCACCTGAGAGGGATTCCCATTCCAAACCCACTCCTCACCCCTATCCCTAGGTCAGATTGAGGCCCACCTGAGAGGGATTCCCATTCCAAACCTTATAGCTCTGCAGTAACGTTTCTCTCTCCGTCCCCTGTAGAGGCTGGTAGTGTGTCTGGAGGAGTCAGTCTACATCCACAACATCAAAGACATGAAGCTGCTCAAGACGCTGCTCAACATACCACACAACCCCTCAGGTACTGAATACACACGTAGGCACACACACACACACACACACACACACACACACACACACACACACACACACACGCGATGCGTACCCTCAACTATGCTCCGTTTTTAAACACAGTCACACCCTCCAACCCGTCAGGTCTCTGTGCCCTCTCTGTGAACCATGCTAACTCCTACCTGGCGTACCCTGGCAGTCAGACCATCGGGGAGATCATGGTTTATGACGCCAACAACCTGGTAAGACCTGACATTCAAACTTCTTCTGCCACTGCTGCTATTCAAGTCAGTCTACACAGCACAACGCAGGGGGTATTCATGTTGATCTCAATGGCAGCTTGCGATTAGGTAGTAGAGTGTTTGCCGTGGTAGTGGAAATGCCTTAATACTTTTGAGTACATGGAGTACAGTCATTGCATGTCACGGCTGTTGAAGTGGTCGCAGGTTAATGTCAATGACGTATGACCTGTGTGTTCCTCAGAGGACGGTGACGATGATCCCAGCCCATGACAGTCCCCTGGCAGCTCTCACATTCAACACGTCAGGAACTAAACTGGCCAGCGCCTCTGAAAGGGTGAGTCTGACTGTTCCTCCCTCTCTCTTTTTGTTTATCTCTTTCTACTGTATCTCTCTCTATATACACTGAGTATACCAAGCATTAGGTACACCTTCCTAATATTGAGTTGCGTTCCACAGGGATGCTGGCCCATGTTGACTCCAATGCTTCCCACAGTTGTGTCAAGTTGGCTGGATGTCCTTTGGGTGGTGGAGCATTCTTGATACACACAGGAAACTGTTGAGCATGAAAAACCCAGCAACGTTGCAGTTCTTGACATAAACCAGTGCGCCTGGAACCTACTTCCATACCCTGTTCAAAGGCACTTAAATATTTTGTCTTGCCCATTCACCCTCTGAATGGCACACATACACAAGCCATGCCTCAATTGTCTCAAGGCTTAAAAATCATTCTTTAACCTGTCTCCTCCCCTTCATCTACACTGATTGAAGTGGATTTAACAAGTGGCATCAATAAGGGATTCTAACATTCACCTAGTCATGGAAAGAGCAGGTGTTATTAATGTTTTGTACACTCAGTGTGTCACTCCCTTTCTCTGTGTACAATAGTTCTGTCTGACCATCTCCTCCTCCTCCTCTCCAGGGTACAGTGATCCGAGTGTTCACCATCCCAGAGGGACAAAGACTGTTTGAGTTCCGCAGAGGGATGAAGAGGTCAGATTATGACAGACAGACTACAGACACACACACACACACACAATACTTTAGAATGTCTCCCACTATAAGGTTTTGTAGGGGTAGGTTTGGTCTCTTGAGGATGATGACTTTTACCATGTGTGTTTGTCTCAGGTACGTGAGTATCAGCTCGTTGTCCTTTAGTTCAGACGCCCAGTTCCTCTGTGCCTCCAGCAACACCGAAACGGTCCATATCTTCAAACTGGAACATCACAACCCCAGGTACACACGGTTTACTCCCTTTTGATTTTGTTGTGTTGATTGTGTTACAACCTGGCCCTTTCTGGTCCTCAGTGGCTAGTTGTCAGGAGTGGAAGATGATTTGTGTTACAGTTGTCTTTGTAGTCAGTTGGGAAGAGGAGTGTGATTGACTTGTTGAGTGTGACTATGTCTCTCCTACCTGTTTAGTCGAGCGGGGGAATCTCCTACGTGGGGTGCATACGTGGGGAAGATGTTCACAGCAGCCAGCACCTACCTTCCCTCCCAGGTCTCTGACATGATGCACCAGGACCGGGCCTTCGCCACCGTACGACTCAACATGTTCGGACTCAAGAACATCTGCGCCTTGGCCACGTAAGTCTGTGTGTGTTTGCGGGGGGATGGTGTGTGTCTGTGTGCGTTTCGATGTTTGGTAACTCTTTATTTGACAGTCCTATTTGTTATGATTTTCAGGATTCAGAAGCTGCCTCGTCTGCTGGTGGCGTCATCAGATGGACATATCTACATCTATAACATCGACCCACAGGAGGGAGGAGAGTGTGTGTTGGTCAGGAAACATAGGTGAATAAGTGTGTGAGCCTCAGGGTTGTGGTCAATTCCATTTAAATTCCAGGAAGTACACTGAAAGTCCCATTTCAATTCTCTTCAATGCTTTTCAATCAGGAATTTGGTTTACTTTCTGAATTGACTGGAATTTAAATAGAATATACCCAACCCTGGTGTGTGTGGAAGCATATTCGTATATGCGCTTCTGTGTGTGTGTATTTGCTCTCAGGCTCTCATTGTGTTTTCTCCAGACTATTGGAAGGAGATGAGGAGCCACAGGAAGAACAACAGGAAGAGAAGGAGCTTGAGGATAGAAGGTCCCTCCCACCGTCAAACAGCCCATCATACGCTGCCACTGTGGTTCTCCCCTCGACCCCACCCTCTTCTACCACTCTCACAGGTATTATGTGGATGTTTGGTTGTGTGTATGGTATGTGTGTATGGTGTGTGTCTGTCTTACCTTGTGTAGTTTAGTCTGGTGATGTGACCTTTTGTCATCTCTCCTCTCTTTCCATCTTCTTCCTTCTCCATTCCCTCAATCCTCCTCCCAGGCTACTCAGACGGAGGGGCTGAGAAAGGTGATGTGATCCCTGAACATGAGTTTACCAAGGGACCCGTCTGTCTGGATGACGAGAACGAGTTTCCTCCAGTCAGCAACCAGAGCAACTGACCCGACTCTTCCCGGGAACCAATCAACTGGAGCCATTCAAGCTAGAAGGGATATCAGTATTCAGAGAACTCGCCGCCCAGGTCCCACCCCCATGTCCCCAATGAGCCAATCAGATGGGAGAAATGTAGATGCCACAATGGTGATTGGTTACTATCATGTGCCACTCAGAAGTAGTGTATGGATAGACAGTAGACCGGTCTCTGTACATTGTCTTATACCTGGCCCTGAAGATCAATATGAATAAAAACATTCCATTCCCTAACTATCAGAAGGAAAGGAGGTCTGGGCTCTGAAGTTGTAGCCTACCTCTAGTCTAATATTAACCAATATTAACATGGTTAAACAGGGACTTTAATATTTAATTGCATTCATATAGAGCTATTGAGAAGTGTTCAAAGTGCTTAACATTGTCAAAAGGGGAAGAGGCAAAACCATTCAATTGTACTTTTATAACCACTTAGTATCGTTTAGTGATATTTAACACTGACTGGATAGTGAAGTCGGAGTCCTATTCTGCTGCTTGATGCAGATTGGCTAGAACCCAGTGTAGGGTGGCAGAGAGGGGCACAGAGACAGGCTTATCAGTGGGCTCTAGCTGTGGCACGCCCTGAGAGAGGAGGGAGGGAAGAGATAGAAAGAGGGGGGCTGCTATCATATGTCTGAAGCGATAGTTTTCTAACAGCTCTAGGAAAAAAGGTGGAATGAAGAGTCAAATACTGAAATGTGAAAAACTGAATAGAGAACTGTATTATAGGATTGTACAGGTCCTTTTATTTCATTATTAACACCATTGACTACATAATATTGAATATTGTAACATTTCAGACATGACAGATGTTTTTACTTTGTAAAAAAATTATGTTGACTTGTACTAAATACTCTTTTGGAATATGAAATTAGTATTATTCATCAATACATTAGATCTACAGTACTTAAGTGGTTTTGACAGAAAGTGATTTTTTATTGTTTGTGTATATATAAATTTATACATATAGTATGTAAATAGCACACCTATTGTTATGATCCTGTGACTGATTTGCCAAAGGGTGGAGCTTTAAGAACACTCATGTTCTTTGGATGTTTTGATTTTGGGTGAAAGTGAAGTTATTCGTGGGACAAACTAAACTGGTCTTAGATCAGTGTATTGGCAACTTCATCCTACTTATTGCATGGTCATACACTTCCCACCAGAGAGTGCTAGAGCAACCCAGAAGCCTCCGTGGTATTACTATACAAAAAACCTGTGTACAGGAAAACACTTAATATTGGTAATAATACGGTGAATTGTCCTTGCTACGCAACAGCAGCTGTCTTCCCATGTTTCCCCTCAGAGCAGCAGTGAGCAATGTGTCTCAGTCAGTCCCCGGTACTGACCTCCAGGAGAATGACCCACAGTCCGGCCTCCTCACAACAGGCAGATGCTAGTTCTACTATTGGCTTTTCTTCTTCACTCTGGCGGATGTTTCTGGTTGGTCTCTGGGGTTGTTTACATGAACCCAGATGTAGGCTACAGGTCAGTGATTTCTACATTCCCATGGGCACGCACATACCTCCAAGAGCAAACAATTATTGGACTAAAACTAAAGTGTGTGTGTGTCTGCGTATCAGTCGGTCTTTTTTTCTGTGAATGTCAAACTGTGTAACACTGAATGTGTGTGTCCTCAGCCCAGGGTGTGGCAGCGGCAGGCTGTGTGCCGGGGGTCACAGCAGGGGGCTGCTGATTGGTCTGTGGCGTAGTCGGCCGTGGACACTGATTGGTCAGTGGCAATGTCATAGAGCAGCGCCTCCCTCCACCTCCTCACCCTCTCATCCACCTTCTTGTACTCCTCCGTGGTGGGGTCCAGGGGTCTCTCCTCGCCCTTGTCGACAGACAGGTCAAATATCATAGGGGGGTCGTGGAGCTCCTGCCTCCCTGTAGACCCCCCACACGCCTCAGCCGCACCTGTAGGGGCAACATGTATTACAGTAAACTAAACTATCAATACTACTATTTCACTAAACTATCAATACTACAGTAGACCAATCAAATCTCAGTCAGTCACTCACTACACCTGACCAAGCATACCAATGGAGTTTATCCAGATCCCTTTTAGCCGTTACTTTAGCGGCTGTATTACCCGTGATGTAGAAGGCCTTGTGGCGCCCCAGTCTGACGGTCTGCAGGTCCCCATACTTCCCTGCAGCGCCACTGTTGGGGTGGAAGAGGAACTGCAAGTAGGGAGAGGAAGACAAATGAGAGAGACTCGTTCCAGAAATCCATCCGATCATATTCCTGTTTCAGAGTAGTTCTACGACACTACATTTGTGTTATGACTAGCTCTGATAGCTCAGTGAGTCATACCTCATTTCCTGTTTCTTTGCCGTGTAGGAGGACGTCTGTGGCGTCGATACCGTCATAGCGTCTGTCTGATGGGGGGTTCACTCCAGCTAGGGAGAGGAGGGTGGGGAAGATATCCAGACCACTGGGAGAATGGAGAGGGGAGAGGGAGGGAGATCAGGAGAAAGAGGGGGTCAAGTTTGCACAAATAACGCAAAAGTGTAACATTCATTCACCTGTGTTTTGTATCTGAGCTGGGAGTAGCTTCAGATATATCTGTACTGTAATTATGACCAAACCTGAGCAGGGCAGAGCTGGTGCTGTTGGCTGGTACTCTGCCAGGCCAGTAGGACACTGTGGGCACCCTGTGACCCCCCTCCCAAGTGGTCCGCTTGGCAGAGCCCCCACCTGACAGACAGGTAACAGACCAATACATGGACCATTGATATCAATATACATAAGGTTCATAATTTAGTTCAGTGAATTGATGCACTAGAATGCAAGTGCTGACCCAGGAAGTACTTACCTCTGCTGGTCTGCCACTTCCCCAGGAAAGGACCCACACTTCCTGCATACTGGCACTTTTGCTCCCAGGGGCCATTATCACCTGGAGAAAAACACACAATACAGTGATGTTCAATGATCCAAATGGAAACATGATCGCTGGTAGTCAGTGATCACTCACCAGTGAACCAGATGAGAGTGTTCTTGTCTGAGGCATCAGAGGCATTCTTTATTGCCCCCACCAGACCGTCCATCTCCCGCAGACTGGCAGCGTACACACCGCCTTCTGAGGGGTTGGGGGCGTAGGAAGGGGGGGACAGGGGGACGTGCATGTGTGCCAGAGCTACATAGAGCAGAAAAGGTTGTCCCCGTTCCCTATGAAGAAACATGACATCATGATATTGATAACATAAAAGATCCCACATTTAAATGTTTGAGCACTGAGAAGAAAGGTATATTTGAGCTATGAGTATGGTAGGCTACTGTATATGCCTATAGATAGCCACTTGACTTGCTGGAGAAAGGGCAAGCTCTTCTCTTTGGCAGAGTGAGAGTGTATTAAGCCTTCACGAGACCTGATACTGTAAGCGATGGGCACTTCAAACAGGTGTGATGTAAAACGAGAGAGAGTCAGACTTACAGAATATTGTTCAGCACAAATAACCCCCTCTTAACACACATTTCTTACTGTTTAGGCAGCTGTGCTCTGACATTAGAGAATGGAACACCATCTTTGCTTTCGGAATCAGAATGTTGGCACAGACAGATTGTGAAATTGGGTTCTGAAAATAAACACCAGGTGCACTAACAAAAACATGTTACCATTTCTGTTCTAACAATCTGGGCTACATTCGTTCAGAACTATGTTCCCCTGCACTAACCTGTAAACATATCACGACATGACCAACATACAACTGTCTCACTGAGTATGTAGGCTATATCAACGGCAGCAACCCAAGTTACAGTACTGCATATGAGGGTTTGTTCTATTAAATAGCTGTATGTTTTTTCCTGTCACATATGTTTTTATGGGCATATTTTACCTGGCTGTGTGTATGACATTGAGTGCAGTGGATGTGTATCGCTGTGTTAGCCTCCACAGGTCCAGAGGCTGCTCTACAATGGTCCGGTTCTCAAACAGAGGCAGAGCCACTTTGGTGTAACAGCTGCTGTAACCACTCCTCTTCAATCTGGTTAAGTAGACAACACAAATATTCAGTATTAGGAGAATACAGAGTTCTGACTAGGGCTGTTACGGTGACCGTATTACCGCCACACCAGTGGTCAAGAGTCATGAAGGCAGTCAAATTCCACGTGACCGTTTAGTGGAACATTCCCGCTAATAGCCTACTGCCGTGTGCTCATTGCTGCGCTTATAATGTGAAGAAATAGCCTTATAGTTTATCAACATTTTAAGCTAAATGTTCTGATCTGTTGCATCAGCCTCATTGGAAGAAAAAAAATTGATGCTAGTGGTTGTATTAATTTAGGATCTATCACATCCCACAAATGTCCCAGACTATGTTTGGAATATTTATTTCTCGCGCAGAATAGAATAGTTTAACTCTTGTACTATGGGGATAGTAGATTGACATAGGTTAGTGCTTTTGCTGTTCGTTAGGCCTACTCATCTTGTTGGCTGACAAAAATTAAATGTGGACAGTTGTTCCAATATCTTCTATATGCACCTCAGAATTGGATAAGTACGCGCGCAGTTGAGTCCCCGATGTGTCTGTCTTCACTTGTAGCTTATGAGAAAGACCCGATCATGTGACGAGCCATGTGAGTGAGAGGTGATTCGGAGCAAGCAGCACACAGGGAGAAGGGAATTAAAATTATTATATTCAGCCCAAGGGCACAATGACCACTGGCCACAAAATGCATGGATTTTTTAGGGGGCATTAGAGTCACAAAAAGGGGATGCCGCCGGGAAATTCGAGGCATTATCAAATGCTTGTCAAATTGTGAATGAGAGACTGATGTAGTGTGTACAGCCTGCGCAAAAAACTAAGCAGAGCTCATGCCTTTCGTGCTACTTTTTTCCAAACATCATTAGAGTCGCATCATGCAGCCTTAGAATGTATAAACATCATTCAGCTTTAGAATGTATAAACATATAGCCCAATGTTTGTATCACAACTAAAGTTACATTAATATCTCTAAAATAAGCATATAGGAGTAGCTGTTTCTTTATTAACCGCTCAACACAGAATAGCCGCATGTGTGCACTCCCTTAAATAGTTTGTAGAAAATATCCTTCCTATTTTATTCAGCTTTGTTCAATTGTATTCTTCATGCTATAAAATACTATAAAATAATGCCATGGAATTCTAAGCAAATATTGTCTGCTAAATGAGCTAGTGGAGCCCACAGCCATTTGGCATAGCCAGATCAGGACTACTTAGAGTATGCTATTCTGTTCTTCTGAGATAGACTACATTTTCTTCATATCATGTTTCTTTTTTATCTTTCTTTTTTAAATGTAACCTTTATTTAACTAGGCAAGTCAGTTAAGAACAAATTCTTATTTACAATGACGGCCTACACCGGCCAAACCCGGATGACGCTGGGCCAATTGTGCGCTGCCCTATGGGACTCCCAATCACGGCCGGTTGTGATACAGCCTTAGACCTGTCTAAAAGAAATAATCAAATCAAATGTTATTAGTCATATGCGCCGAATACAACAGATGTAGACCTTACAGTGAAATGCTTACTTATGAGCCATTAACCAACAACGCAGTTTAAAAAAAATACGGATAAGAATAAGAAATAAAAGTAACAAGTAAACAAAGAGTAGCAGTAAAATAACAATAGCGACACATATACAGGGGGGTACCGGTACAGAGTCAATGTGCGGGGGCACCGGTTAGTTGAGGTAATATGTACATGTAGGTAGAGTCATTAAAGTGACTATGCATTGATGATAACAACAGAGAGTAGCAGCGGTGTAAAAGAGGGGGGGGGGCAATGCAAATAGTCTGGGTAGCCATTTGATTAGGTGTTCAGGAGTTTTATGGCTTGGGGGTAGAAAATGTTTAGAAGCCTCTTGGACATAGACTTGGCGCTCCGGTACCACTTCCCATGCGGTAGCAGAGAGAACAGTCTATGACAAGGGTGGCTGGAGTCTTTGACCATTTTTAGGGCCTTCCTCTGACACCGCCTGGTATAGAGGTCCTGGATGGCAGGAAGCTTGGCCCCAGTGATGTACTGGGCTGTTCGCACTACCCTCTGTAGTGACTTGCGGTCAGAGGCCGAGCAGTTGCCATACCAGGCAGTGATGCAACCAGTCAGGATGCTCTCGATGGTGCAGCTGTAGAACCTTTTGAGGATCTGAGGACCCATGTCAAATCTTTTCAGTCTCCTGAGGGGGAATAGGTTTTGTCTTGGTGTGCTTGGACTTGAAGCTCTCAACCTGCTCCACTGCAGCCCTGTCGATGAGAATGGGGGCGTGCTCGGTCCTCTTTTCCTGTAATCCACAATCATCTCCTTTGTCTTGATCAGGTTGAGGGAGAGGTTGTTGTCTTACCTCCTCCCTATAGTCTGCCTCGTCGTTGTCGGTGATCTGTTGTGTCATCGGCAAACTTCATGATTTACATTTACATTTTAGTAATTTAGCAGACGCTCTTATCCAGAGCGATTTACAGTAGTGAATGCATACATTTCATACATTCTTTTTTTTTGCGCTGGCCCCCCGTGGGAATCGAACCCACAACCCTGGCATTGCAAACACCATGCTCTACCAACTGAGCTACAGGGAAGGCTGGTGTTGGAGTCGTGCCTGGCCGTGCAGTCATGACTGAACAGGGAGTAGTACAGGAGAGGACTGAACACGCACCCCTGAGGGACCCCTGTGTTGAGGATCAGCGTGGCGGATGTGTTGTTACCTACCCTTACTACCTGGGGGTGGCCCGTCAGGAAGTCCAGGATCCAGTTGCAGAGGGAGGTGCAGGATCCAGTTGCAGAGGGAGGTATTCAGTCCCAGGGTCCTTAGCTTATTGATGAGCTTTGAGGGCACTATGGTGTTGAACGCTGAGCTGTAGTCAATGAATAGCATTCTCACATAGGTGTTCTTTTTGTCCAGTTGGGAAAGGGCAGTGTGGAGTGCAATAGAGATTGCATCATCTGTGGATCTGTTGGGGGGGGTATACAAATTGGAGTGGGTCTAGGGTTTCTGGGATAATGGTGTTGATGTGAGCCATGACCAGCCTTTCAAAGCACTTCATGGCTACAGACGTGAGTGCTACGGGTCGGTAGTCATTTAGGCAGGTTACCTTAGTGTTCTTGGGCACAGACACTATGGTGGTCTGCTTAAAACATGTAGGTATTACATACTCAGACAGGGAGAGGTTGAAAATGTCAGTGAAGACACTTGCCAGTTGGTCAGCGCATGCTCGCAGTACACGTCCTGGTAATCCGTCTGGCTCTGCAGCCTTGTGAATGTTGACCTGTTTAAAGGTCTTACTCACATCAGCTGCGGAGAGTGTGATCACACAGTCATCCAGAACAGCTGCTGCTCTCATGCATGTTTCAGTGTTATTTGCCCCAAAGCGAGCATAGAAGTAGTTTGGGCAGCTCTTGGCTGTGCTTCCCTTTGTAGTCTGTAATGGTTTGCAAGGCCTGCCACATCAGATGAGCATCAGAGCCAGTGTAGTACGATTCTATCTTAGTCCTGTATTGACGCTTTGCCTGTTTGATGGTTCGTCGGAGGGCATAGCGGGATTTCTTATAAGCTTCCGGGTTAGAGTCCCGCTCTTTGAAAGCGGCAGCTCTAGCCTTTAGCTCAGTGGGGATGTTGCCTGTAATCCATGGCTTCTGGTTGGGGTATGTAGGTATGGTCACTGTGGGGACAAAGATATCGATGCACTTATTGATGAAGCCAATGACTGATGTGGTGTACTCCTCAATGCCATCGGGGGAATCCCGGAACATATTCCAGTCTGTGCTAGCAAAACAGTCCTGTAGTTTAGCATCTGCTTCATCTGACCACTTTGTTATTGATCTAGTCACTGGTGCTTCCTGCTTTTTGCTTGTAAGCAGGAATCAGGAGGATATAATTATGGTCAGATTTGCCAAATGGAGGGCGAGGGAGAGCTTTGTATGCGTCTCTGTGTGTGGAGTAAAGGTGGCCCAGAGTTCTTTTTCCTCTGGTTGCACATTTAACATGCTGATAGAAATTTGGTAAAACGGATTTAAGTTCCCCTGCATTGAAGTCCCCGGGTACTAGGAGCGCTGCCTCTGGTGAGCTTTTTCTTGTTTGCTTATGGCGGAATACAGCTCATTCAATGCAATCTTAGTGCCAGCCTCTGACTGTGGTGGTATGTAAACAGCTACGAAAAATACAGATGAAAACTCTCTAGGTAGGTAGTGTGGTCTACAGCTTATCATGAGATATTCTACCTCAGGCGAGCAATAGCTTGAGACTGCCTTAGATATCATGCACCAGCTGTTATTTACAAAAATATAGTCCGCCACCCCTTGTCTTACCAGACGCCGCTGTTCTATCCTGCCGGTGCAGTGTATAACCAGCCAGCTGTATGTTGATAGTGTTGTCGTTCAGCCACGTCTCCGTGAAGCATAAGATATTACAGTTTTGAATGTCCTTTTGGTAGTCTAATCTTCTGCGTAGGTCATCTATTTTATTGTCCAAAGACTGCACGTTTGCTAGCAGAATGGAAGGAAGTGGGGGTTAATTCAATCGCCTAGGAATTCTCAGCGGCCAGCCGGGCCTCCTGCCCCCTTTTCTCCACCTCCTCTTCATGCAAATAACGGGGATCTGGGCCTGTTCCCGAGAAAGCAGTATATCGTTCGTGTTGGCCTCGTCAGACTCGTTAAAGGAAAAAAAGGATTCTGCCAGTAATCACAGTCCTGATGTCCAGAAGTTATTTTCAGTCATAAAAGATGGTAGCGGCAACATTATGTACAAAATAAGTAAAAAAATACGTTACAAACAACGCAAATAAACTAACAAAAAAACACAATCGGTTAGGGGAACGTAAAACATCTGCCTTCCTCACCGGCGCCATCTTAATAGCCTACAATATAATGGCTTTATTGTGAAGGTGTAGGCTATATTACATGGATTTATTAGACTTGTTAAAATGTAGATGTTCCAAAGGTCTGCATCAGCGGCTTGTAGGCTATGTGTGGAAGACAGGAGGTGCTAAATGTGTTTATGTTAATTAACGGTCAATTACTGTGAGACGGCAGTTATTTGCTTGACAATCACCGGCTTACAAGATTTTGTGACCGCCACAGCCCTAGTTCTGGCAAGAAAATGTATGATTCATGCAGGAAAAATTATATTTCTGGGTCTCAAATTAGGATCTAGCCCAGTCTGTATAAACTCATCTGTCTATGAGAGCAAACAAAGACCCCTGTGTATGTTTGTGTACCTGTGTTAACCATGAGCATACAACCCCCACCTGTTGTGTAGTATCTGTGGTCCGGGGTGACAGGGAGGGCAGGAGGGCAGGTCGTAACCAGGCAGGTCTGTACAGCCCATATCATTACTGTATGGGATCCCCAGGTAGTAGTCGAAACCTGCCCGCAAAAAGCAATAAGACACTCGTTGTTTAAGTCCTCACATTCACTGTAACACCTGCACTACTGTGGCTTCATGCAGATAGATATAGTAGATATAATATGTCAACCATTTAACTCAAGAACTCAATGCCTCTTACCTCTGTTGGTGGGACTGTACGGATCATTGTGCCCTAGATGCCATTTACCTGCACTTACAACAGAGAAAACACAACGGGTTAGAACAGAATAAAATAGAATAGAGCAGGATAGAATAGAACAAAACATAATAAAATATAGAATAAAATAGAAGAGGTCTCTTTGCCTCTCACCGATCATGGCTGTGTAGTATCCACCCTGGTGCAGTATCTCGGCCAGGGTGGTCTCAGAGAGGGGTAGCCCCCCCACGGACCCCACAGCGAAGTTATGTGTGACCCCGTTCCTCAGGCCGTGTCGGCCTGTGAGGAGAGCAGCACGGGACGGGGAGCAGGTGGAGGCTGGGGAGTGGAAGTCTGTCAACCTGGAGGATACAGATGAAAGGGGTTATGGAGGACAAGATGGGTTTTGAACAAATAAAGTGGTGGTGACCAACACTTGTTCTGGACTAGAGAGTTACAGGGTGTGCAAATACTTGTTACAATACATAAGTAAGACATGTGTAGCTCATGATTCAATAAAGGTATTTGACACCAGGACTGGAACTAAAGCCTTCACCTCCTGTAGCAGTTATCCATGACAGTTCTATCCTGTGAGAAAAAGCCTACTTTAAGTTAGGCTAGTTGGTTAGTGAACAGGCTAACAAGAGCTGTACCTCATTCCTTGCTGGGCCATCAGATCCAGATGAGGGGTTAGGCTTGACCTCTGACCCGCCTGCTGGTTGGCTCCTAGGTCTCCCCATCCAATATCATCTGCCAGAATGATGATGAAGTTGGGTCTCCTGCTGCGGGTCCTGTCCCCAGCTTCATTCTGGCTCACTGTGTGGAACAGTAGCCCACAGAGCAGTGTCCCAGCTAATAGGAGCAGGAAGACACTCCCTGCCATTCTGGTTCAAGACCTGGGAGAGTGACAGAGTAAGACAAGTTAAAGAACTGATCAAAACTAAGGTCCCAAGAGACACTTTTATAGCAGCTTTGGGTTGAACAATGTATTATTCATTACTATAACAATTATAACAATCATGGTCAACTGCACACAGGCAGCACTCTGACAGTTATTAGGTGCAGGGGGCTGCAGTAGACTGATATAGGACCGAGCTGACTGATTGTAACCTGATCCCCTTAACCCCTGTGTTTCCTCATGAGTGTGTGTGTGTGTGTGTGTGTGTGAGAGAGAGTAAGAGTATGTGTGTGTGTGAGAGAGAGAGAGAGAGAGAGAGAGAGAGAGAGAGACACAGTAAGGTTGTCACTGGTTTCACCGGTCATAAACTGAACAGCACACAGGATTACCACACAGCACAATGTGAAAAACATTTGGGAAAGAGACAGATCTTTTATCTCTAAAACTGAAAAACAGGTAAGATTTATGCAACACTCATTTTACTATCTTGAAGTAAGTATTCTGTATCTGACTGAGAAGTATTGATTGAAAAGGAGCAACAAGTGAGCTGGCAAAGAGTAAACAAACCTACAGTTATCTACAATCCACGTTGCCAACAGCATGAGACCTATACTATGGGTAGTTCAACGCTGTCCTTCACAAACACGTGCTACCTTTAAATTGAAGACGCGGGCTTTCCTCTCCTCAGCTCTCCTTTCCTTAATTCTTCAAAATATTGGAGAAGTGGAAGCAATATGGCAGAGACCCAGCCTGGGGATTTGCTTTCACCGGTGGTTATTCGAGATCAGTCCACTAAAGGTGAGGAATAAGGTTAGGAGCCTAAAGTTCTGTTCTCATTATAATAATTATTTGGACAGTTCCAAATTAGTGAGATTTTTCAGTTAGAAAGTGAATGTTATTTATAATAAGGTTTACCTGTAGAAAATGGATGGTCCTCCCTTTGGCAAAATAGTTTACCTAAACCCTATCTGAACGCAAACAAATAAGAAGACCCTCCCTACAGCTAAATTAATAATTAAAACAAAAGTGGACGGCGTTTACCCGCACTTCTTGGACAGACCAGGCAGAGCCTCAAATATGAGAAACTGTTCTTCATCCTGTAGCCTACATGGCAATGCGGAATTTTGATAGTGCACAGGGCTGCAGGTCAGGAGGTGGTGTGTACGCAGACCACCGTGGACATGAGTAGGGGTGCAAAGATCTCCTTTATAGTAAAAGCACTGCATTCATCTATCATCGTATATAGAAAAAATTGCATTTTCTAATTCATTTTACATATTAGAGGAATATTTTTTTATACCACACAAATTACCGAAATTACAGCCTAAGAATGGAAAGAGACATAGGCCTATGTGTTCATTTTATCACATTTCTCCCATGCCAAATCAGTGTGTCTTGTTTGCAACGAAACTGTTCGTTTGCAAATAATTACATTCGAGACGTCATTAGGAATCTGAGCATTGTACTTTCAAAAGTTAGGCCTACATTTCTAACCCAGACAGAGTAGGCCTACCGACACAGAACAGTGTAAGCTTTAACTGTTGGCTACTCTTCTTCCGTGGCTTAACCCAACGAGAGAAGGTCACAAGTGTTTCCCTAAAAGCTGTTTAAACATCTTCTATTGTACAATCAGTTAATAGCTTAATCAATTGACAGTGAAAGGATTAGATTACTTCATAAGCAAAGTCAGCCTCTGAAGGTCAACCAACGAAACAATGATATCCCAATTTGCATCGGAGTCACGTCTTTCCCAGGTATTTTACAGCTTGTTTCTAACATAAAGCATCGCAGACTAAAGCTCTGTTATAGATCACTTTATATAATCGGATACATTTGATTTTCTTCAAAATCATTTGCCATTTTCTGTAATAAAAAGGTATGCCTATGGCATATCCTCTCATCATACCCCCTCAATTCGAGTTTATGGTGGGTGGAGGAATTGACCCACAGATCTATGGATATAGCAGCCTATAGCCTAAACATGTAGGCCTACCTATTATTTCTTAAAATAGGAAGAAATAGGCTCCAACACAAAGCACTCGTTGTTAGTAAGACCCCCATGAAACGGACAAAAATGAATGGCAACTTATTGGCATTGGAAGAACCATATACACAATTGCAAATACCACTCAAATGGACGGCAGTTCATCAAAACCATATTGCAACCGGGAACATTGCAAATGCAAAGTGTAATAAACCAAAATTCCCATAGGGGATGAGCGCACTCCACCATCGATTTTCATATGGGAAATGGTCACAAAGTCAGGTCCCAAGGGTGAAATTTTCAAAATCTCAATTTTTTCAAAATGTTTAAACCTCATAAAAAGTGCTTTGTTTTGCCAATTATACATATTTTTGGGTCAATTATACATATGTAGTAACTGTACGGACATACATTTGTCTTATTTTATTGAGTTTGTCCATAAGGCTATATTTTGTCCATTTGCAATATATGATCATAGGAAGTCGGCTTCCGAACCAAAAAGTCAGTGTACCATGTCCAAATGGCATATATACTGACCAAATGATATATATCACTATGTTAAGCCCTGAATCAACCTAGAAGGTTTATTTGTCATGTTTGATCATAGGAAGTAAGAATTTCTCATTGATGTTGATTCAGCATGTCCATTTCGTAATGGGAAGTCCTTATGGATATACATTGGCAATGGACATTGTCAACTTGCAGAAGAGCATATTCACACTGACAATATAGAATGTGTAATGGACACTGTCTAATCGCTCATTGGTGTTGATTTCAGCCTGTCCATTTGGTGATGTTAAAGCCCTCATTAAATACATTGGAAATGTACAATTGTACACTGTCCATTGACAATGTCTTACAATGGGCATTTAACATCACGAATTGGACATGCTCTAATATACTGCAGAAATGCCCAATTGAATGGCTCGTTGAACTCAGGATGGCCGAGCAGTGATAGACGTTCCTGAGTTTCAAGTCTTTACGTTAAGAACTGACTGATTTATAGAGGGTTGAATGCAGTGTTTTTCACTAACTACAAGTTGTGAAATCAAAACCAATTTTAGGGTGAATTTAACCACTCCCGGTTGCTCCAGGAAGCTAAGAATCAACACAGGTAATCCTCATAGTGGCCTGATGGATTGTCATTGAAGACAGTTTGATTTGGCAATTATAACCCACGAAAGCATCAGGTTGAATTTAGGGGAGGAGGCAATGTATTCCTATGGGGAGAGATGTCATTGTAAACTGTCAGAAGAAAACACCCTGTTTTCACTGTTAAGGGTTAATTCTACACGGTCAATGTTAGGCTTGCGCATTCTCCTACATTCCTTTCACATTCCACAACCTTGTGTTTCCTTTCAAATGGTACCAAGTATATGCATATCCTTGCTTCATGGCCTGAGCTACAGGCAGTTAGATTTGAGTATGTCATTTCAGGCGAAAATTTAGGAAAAAAGGGGTGGATCCTTAAGAGGTTTAACTCGGGTCAAACATCTCAGCTAGCCTTCCACAAGCTTCCCACAATAAGTTGGGTGAATTTTGGCCCATTCCTCCTGTCAGAGCTGGTGTAACTGAGTCAGGTTTGTAGGCCTCCTTGCTCGCACATGCTTTTTCAGTTCTGCCCACAAATTTTCTATAATATTGAGGTCAGGGCTTTGTGATGGCCACTCCAATACCTTGACTTTGTTGTCCTTAAGCCATTTTGACACAACTTTGGAAGTATGCTTGGGGTCATTGTCCATTTGGAAGACCCATTTGCGACCAAGCTTTAACTTCCTGACTGATATCTTGAGATGTTGCTTCAATATATCCACATCATTTTAATCCCTCATCTATTTTGTGAAGTGCACCAGTTCCTCCTGCAGCAAAGCACCCCCACAACATGATGCTGCCACCCCCGTGCTTCACGGTTGGAATGGTGTTCTTCGGCTTGCAAGTCTCCCCCCTTTTCCTCCAAACATAACGATGGTCATTATGGCCAGACAGTTCTATTTTTGTTTCATCAGATTAGAGGACATTTCTCCAAAAAGTACGATCTTCGTCCCCATGTGCAGTTGCAAACTGTAGTCTGGCTTTTTTATGGCGGTTTTGGAGCAGTGGCTTCTTCCTTGCTGAACGGCCTTTCTACCCTCCTGATAAAGGACTCGTTTTACTGCAGATATAGATACCTTTGTACCTGTTTCCTCCAGCATCTTCACATGGTCCTTTGCTGTTGTTCTGGGATTGATTTGCACTTTTCGCACCCAAGTACGTTCATCTCTAGGAGACAGAATGCGTCTCCTTCAAGAGTGGTATGACCGCTGCATGGTCCCATGGTGTTTATACTTGCGTACTGTTGTTTGTACAGATGAACGTGGTACCTTCAGGCGTTTGGAAATTGCTCCCAAGGATGAACCAGACTTGTCTACAATTTTATTTCTGATGTCTTTGCTGATTTCCCCATGATGTCAAGCAAAGAGGCACTGCGTTTGAAGGTAGGCCTTGAAATACATCCACAGGTTTGACTCAAATGATGTCAATTAGCCTATCAGAAGCCTCTAAAGCCATGACATCATTTTCTGGAATTTTCCAAGCTGTTTAAAGGCACGGTCAACTTAGTGATTGTAAACCTCTGACCCACTGGAATTGTGATACAGTGATTTATAAGTGAAATAATTTGTCTGTAAAGAATTGTTAGAAAAATTACTTGTTTCATGCACAAAGTAGATGTCCTAAACGACTTGCCAAAACTATAGTTTGTTAACAAACTTGTTCTCAACTGACCTACCTGGTTAAATAAAGGTGAAATCAAAAAATAATATGATATTGAGCGCCCAGCAGAGAATCAGAGATGAGGGGCGGCATTCGGCACACATCAATATGTAGCCTAATAATCAACTCATTATAAAACACTCCGAAATATTGAAACGTAATTAATGACAAATGACATGACCCTTCCTTCCCCTGGACTAGATTTAAATAATACTAACCCCTCCCTTTGACTGAAATTGAAAAAGCATGACCCTTCCCCATTTTCCTACTGTAAATACAGGTTTTTCAAGAGGCCCAATAATCACCTCTGTAGCCTAGTTAGAATAATTTTCATTGTGGTCTAACATTAATTACTGATTAAAATACTTTGGCAGCTTATAGCTTACAGCTTATAGCCAAATCGGTTAGATGCTAAATATCTAGAAGGCCCTAGAATGTAAGAGAACATGATGCCATGGGCTAAGACAAGTAAAGTAGTATTGGTGTTATACTTTAGGCAAGTCAAGTCTATAGAGGGCTTACATTTATCTGCTGTTTGTCTTTCCTTTGGCTGAATGAGATAACGTGTTGGCACATTCAACATTGGTGTGGGTCGACCCACACAGATCTATACACACACTTTTGGTTATAAGACAGACAAGTCAGAAAAGACAAGTCAGCACTGCAGCATAGGTTATGACCGTCGGAATGGATGAGTTACCAATGCCATAGGCTATTCACCAATGACATCAAGGGATGGCATTGCTCATTCATTCGTTGAGAAAAGGCTAACTGGATATGTGGAACGACAATAAAAAGGCAGTGAGTGAAACAGGTTTATGTGTGTGCGAATTGTAGTTATTGTTGCGTAATTGAAGATGTGCTAATTAGCGCTGCAGCATTGATTAGGATCCTTGATGCAAAGTAACAGTTGCGTTGATGTAGCTTTTCAGGACACGTTGCTTGTTCCGGATGTAAGCAGCAACAACTTTCATCATAACATTGCCTGAAACGACAATAGTTTGCAAGTTGCAACTATGTACCTAACATATGAAATTGATAAAGGATACTTTGTATTGCAATTTTGCCAGGTAATCCACAGGTAACAGTGATTTGTATTACCGCTTTACAGTGACGTCTTGCTTGCAGAGTTATTGCAGACTCGAAGAACGTGCACGTTCACGCCAACAATGCGCGTTCACACATACCCACAGTGACCAAAGAGGGTTCGTTACAGTTGGGAGGGACTGACTCAGAAAGTGACATGTAAACTGCATTTTTTTTTTTTTGCTCTTCATAAATCAGCTAATCCTAGCCTTATATATATATATATATATATATATATATATATATATATATATATATACACACACAATGTTAATATTAACATATTAACCTTATACCATACCAGTAACATTTGCATTATTAACTATGTATTTATTTTCTTCCCAATCACAAGCGTTGTTTACTTGTTACCTTTTTTAAAAGTTCTCTATTGCCCTCTTCCCTACAGCATCTTCTGCTCCAACTATGACAGTGTGGGGGTCCAGAGTGAAGCGCTACATGGGGCCTAACGTCTACACGGCTCCCCCAGATGGTGGCTGGGGCTGGGTGGTGGCGGTCTCCTTCTTCCTGGTGGAAGTGTTCACCTACGGAGTCATCAAGAGCTTGGGCATCTTCCTCCAGGACCTGATGGGGGAGTTCGGGGAGAGCAACAGCCGAGTGTCTTGGATCATCTCCATCTGCGTCTTCACAATGACTTTCACTGGTGAGACTGGGGATGGGGGATGAGAGGGTCTAGGGCAGGGGTTCTTAAGCTTTTTCAGCTCAAGACCCAAATGAGGAATTTACTGTCCTCTCGTGAGCCAAATGGTTCTCCAAATTAAGAAGACATAGTGCATGATTATAGATGTATTCTCATAACTCATAACCTCTCACATGCCCAGGGCCCACTTTGGGTCCAGACCCATAGTTTAAGAAACCCTAGTCCAGGGCAATTCTGGTTCTGAAGAGCTGCTGAGTGTGAACGCTTGTGTTACTGTGCCAGACTGCTTGACCTCATAATAATGTTTTTAGGGTGATATTAACTGAAAAAGGTCAGATGCTCTATAGTGTGTCATATCTTCGTGCTAACAAGAGATACCTATCCGCTCTCTCCTCACAGCTCCTCTTGCTTCTATAATGACCAACCGATTTGGGTTCCGGCCAGTTGTTATGATTGGTGGACTCCTCGTCTCCATAGGAACCATCGCCAGTGGCTTCACCAACTCCATCAACGAGATGTACATCACCATCGGACTCGTTGCAGGTAAGACAAAACAAATACACAAAGGATATTGACCATCATAACTGTCACAGCGGCACCAGTGTTGTCACCAGTGGGTGTGCATGTGTGTCCTCTCCCCTACACAGGTCTGGGGTACTGTCTGACCTTCCTGCCCACCGTCACCCTACTGTCTCAGTACTTCTCCCAGCGACGCTCCCTGGTCACAGCTGTCGCCTCCACGGGAGAGTCCTTCTCTGTGTTCGCCCTCGCCCCAGGTAAGAGGTCACAGTGGAAACTCTGCTTACTAGCAAAGTTTCTCTTTAAAAATACAATGTTTCAGTTTACCAACTTCCCATTACCTTAATCTCACTTTTCTCAATTGCTTTTTCTTTCAAAATTAACCCGCATTTAATTTGAGGTTAGATTGCAAACCCTGACTACTATAGTATTGTATTTCAAAAACTCTCCTCTTTGTTCTCCCCCATCTGCTCCTCAGCATTCTCTGCTCTGAGGGACTGTATCGGCTGGCGTTACACTCTGGTGGTGATCGGAGCTCTGCAGGGCATCATCATCATCTGTGGAGTTTTGCTAAGACCCATCTTCATCAGACCTGGACCAGCCACGGAGACAGAGACAGGTGGACTGGCTGACCAAGAGCTGAAGGCTCTGGATACTCTGAACACACAGGAGGAGTCCTACACTAAGGAGAGATTGTACACTAAGGACAGTTCATATGCTAAGGATAGCTCTTACACACTGCAGAGTTCCTACTCTCAGGAGAACAAGCTGACTCATTGTTACTCCCTGAGCTCTGGAGAGTCTGAGGACTCTGGGGTCCAGTCCCTCCATCACCAGGTCCTGGATGATGGTAGCAAGGCAGGGGAGGAGATTCCTCTGAAGGGGAAAGAGGAGAAGGGAGAAAAGGGGGGGAAAGAGAGAAGAGAGAAGGAGGCGTCTTCACAGCTGTGCTTAGGAAGCAAGAAGGAGATGGAGAAGGACGAGGAGCAGACACCGACAGTATCCGCCCAAAAGCCAAAACTCCTTGACTTCTCCGTGCTGAGAGAAGGCAGCTTCATTTGCTATGCTCTCTTCGGCCTCTTCGCCACATTGGGTTTCTTTGCCCCTCAGCTCTACATCATCGAGCTGAGCGTGAGCCGTGGCGTGGAGCGCGACCGTGCAACCTACATGCTTTCCACCATGGCGGTTGCAGAGATCTTTGGTCGCATCTCCATTGGTTGGGTGCTAGGCAGGAAGCTGTTTAGAGGCAGGAAGCCCTTGGTGCTGCTAGGATGTGTAGTCCTGCTGTGCCTGGTGCTGGTGGCCTTTACCCTGGTGTGGGAGTTCTGGGGTCTGGCGATGTGTTGTGGGTTCTATGGTTTTTTTATGGGCACTGTGTCATCAACGCATATACCCATGCTGGCAGAGAAAGATGTGGTGGGCATAGAGAGGATGGCGTCAGCCGCGGGAGTCTATGTCTTTATACAGAGCTTCGCTGGGCTGGCCGGACCACCTCTAGGAGGTAAGAGATGCATTCAGGTCTCATATTTATTCACAGCTCTCTGTCATGTCATGTCTCTTTTGCTCTCTCTCTCACTAATGATAGATTTACCATTTGTTTTATTTTCATTATCATCAAATGAAATAACTTGATTAATTTGTGCATCATTTTTATGAATGAATTTTTTCAACTTATAAAAATGTTATTGTACTCTCTCAGGTGTTCTGGTGGACCTGACTCAGAACTACGGCTCAGCTTTCTACTCGTGTGCGGTGGGTATGGGTTTGGGAGCTGTGTTCCTGGGACTGGTACGACCAGCCAAGAGAGGCTTGCCCTGCTGCAGCAAGAGAGGGCCTCAAAATTGCCCAGAACCCCTGCAGGTGGGGCCAGGGAACCCTGTACCTCAGCGAGAGGGGAAGGAGGCCCAGGACAGAGACAGTCTTCAGGACTTCCTAGAAGTTGACCTTGATTTGGACCAGAAACAGGAAATCATTACTGAAAAAGGCCAACTGATGACAATCTTTACTTGAAAAGACATCACACAGCTCAGAAGGAAACCCCATAAGAGTCTGAACTGAAGTCTTGGTTAAGCTAGTGCTGATTGAGACAAATCAGACAAATATGTGAATAAAGACTGCCATGGACGGATAAGGAATCTCTATCCTGTGATTTCAGATCTGGTTTTGGGAGTCTGAAGAGGTTTCATATCTCCAGTCACTCACACTGAATAAAGGAAAGGGCATACTGAACATCCTGGATGTAAGGGGTGAAATTAACACTACAACCTTTGTTGTAAACTGAGACAACAATGTTATTATGGCTTCCATGAACATCAAAACACTGTGTTTTAGCTCATGGTACTGTTAGAGAGGATATACAAACAATATGTAGAGGCCAGTTATTAGATTTATGAAGTCAGCTGGGAAACCTTATTACGCTCACACTTGATTTCAAAGGTCAATTGTAAGGCAACTAGCTACAAAATGGATTGTGAGTTTGCTCCCAAAAATAACATTATAGTTGATTCAACTTACAATTGTATCTCATTTGGGAGGAAAGCTGAACAAACATACATTCTCAAGTTGAATTGTATGTTCACTCAACTTTTAATTTTAGGTTGAGTGAACATACGCTGATCAAAAATATAAACGCAACATGTAAAGTGTAAAGCCCATGTTTCATGGGCTAAAATAAAAGATCTCCTAAATTGTCCATACAAACAAAAATATTATTTCTCTAAAATGTTGTGCACAAATTTGTTTACATCCCTCTTAGTGAGAATTTCTCCTTTGCCAAGATAATCCATCCACCTGACAGGTGTGGCATATCAAGAAGCTGATTAAACATCATGATCATTACACAGGTGCACCTTGGGGACAATAAATGGCCACTCTAAAATGTGCAGTTTTGTCACACAACACAATGCCACAGATGTCTCAAGTTGAAGGAGCGTGCAATTGGCATGCTGACTGCAGGAATGTCCACCAGAGCTGTTGCCAGAGAATGTCATGTTATTTATCCACCATAAGCCGCCTCCAACGTTGTTTTAGAGAATTTGTCAGTACGTCCAACCGGCCTCACAAGCGCAGACCATGTTTATGGCGTTGTGTGGGTGAGCAGTTTGCTGATGTCAACGTTGTAAACAGAGTGCCCCATGATTGTGGTGGGGTTATGGTATGGGCAGGCACAAGCTACAGAAAACGAACACAATTGCATTTTATCGATGGCAATTTGAATGCACAGAAATACCGTGACGGGATCCTGAGGCCCATTGTCGTGTAATTAATCTGCCGTCGTCACCTCATGTTTCAGCATGATAATGCATGGCCCCATGTTGCAAGGATCTGTATACAATTCCTGGAAGCTGAAAATGTCCCAGTTCTTCCATGGCCTGCATACTCACCAGACATGTCACCCATTGAGCAGGTTTGGGATGCTCTGGATCGACGTGTACGACAGCATGTTCCAGTTCTAGACAATTTCAAATATAACTTTGCACAGCCATTGAAGAGGAGTGGGACAACATTCCACAGGCCGCAATCAACAGCCTGATCAATTCTATGCGAAGGAGATCACACCAGATACTGACTGGTTTTCTGATCCAAGCACCCAATTTTGTTTTGGTATCTGTGACCAACAGATGCATATCGGTATTCCCAGTCATGTGAAATCCATAGATTATGGCCTAATTCATTTATTTCAATTGACTGATTTCCTTATATGAACTGTAACTCAATAAAACATTTGAAATCGTTGCATGTTGAGTTTATATTTTTGTTCAGGATACAATTGAACTTGAGAATGTATTCTACACTATTCGCATAGTTTCATTTTACACTAGGAAAAATGACAATACATTAATCACAAGGCCTTTCTTTGAGGGCCTAATTACACACTAACACAGTGGTTTGAAACTCCATGTTAACAGGCCACATCTGCAATTCACATTATGCTGACTTGCAAAGGATAGCCAACTACTGGAACTTTTAATCACCTGCAACCTGCATTCAGAATGACTGCCAGCATAAGTAAGATTGTTTATTGAGACTACCTAAATCATATAAACTGGAACAGACACCTCAGTAATGGGTCTAAAAAGTCCAACCACTAACAGATTGAATTACTTTAGAAATTTTATTTATGTTTGCGTATCAAAAGATTAATCAACCAAATCAATGAACATGCAAAAACAGGTATTGAAACAAAATATTCTGAAATTCAACCTGCAATAGAGCATGCTGGGAAATGTAATAATGATGGGCATGGTTGAGTGGTTTTGAGCAAACATACATTTATAATGTTACTCAACAAGATTGTTCAAATTCAGCTCACTTCAAGGAGAGTTTGTTGAATCAATGTACAATTGTAAGGCAACCAGCTGCAATAGGATTGGGAGTTTGCTCAACATTTGGGCATATAGCTGAACCAACATACAGTGTTGCCTTCCAAAGGCAAACATGAATTTGACATTTTACTCAAAAAGCTTTTTTAAAATTCAGCTCACTTCGAGTTTGTTGAGTGAACAAACTTTAAAGGGGGACTGCTCTTCCTGATTTGGCTAATTAAGAAATGATAGCAGCCATGACTGAATTTAAAACGTGGGACTTGTTTTGACGTGGATGTCTCTTGTGTGTGTTCACAAGTGGGAAAAGTTAGCTAAATGATTTAGCCAATTAGCTTCAGCTGGTTGGTATGCGACCATAGCAAAATTGGTTTGACTTTGGATAGCCCATCTCTGGGTATAGTTAGTGACGGTCAATAAATGACACAATGTAAATGGGACAACATTTTCATGTTGCACATATTTTGTTGTCTCATTAAATGCTTTCAATATTTGTATATGAATTTCTAGTTGGTTTGAGGTTAAGTCATTGAAATCTGGAGCTATTGACCTTGTAAAATATTGTCCCATGTACACTGTGTCATTTACTGATGGTCCCTAACTAGCTCCATAGGGCATTATGATCAGATCACTTGCAGCTGCACTCTGAATTGAAAATTACTTGGGTGCTGTCAGCTGTGGACAGAATTAAAATAAACACAATCCACAGAAAACTGTTACTTACCCTTTCTTCTGTGACATACTATTTTTTCTTATCATCTCGCAAATCTCAATTTTGGACAAGACTTACTTTTTGACCAAAATGATCTTATTTACACTTTGTAGTCAATTATGATACTAGAATAAATGTTTTTGACTCATATCGATGAAACATAGGCAATTTTCAAAACGAGAAGTTGCTTTTTAGGGGCATCCCCTCTTCAAGCATTTGAGCAAATGTGTTATCCATTTGAAATCCACTCAACTGGCAGAATAACGCTGATTAAGCATTTGGTTAAAGAAAATTTTTACAGTGCAGGAGAATGACAAATCATGACATTGTTGTATTTACTTTTGAATCTTAACTGTTTGTTTTCTAGACAATTAAATAATGTGAGAGTCATAAGATATTTTTGGACAAATCAAACATATCACAATAATGTGTAAAGTCAGTAAAGTACTTTGAATAGAAATGTACATTCTAGGATCTTCATCTCATCCTTGTGTACATTCATCAGTCATATCTATTTCCGCAGTGTGACCATTCTAGAATCTAGAGGTAAATCTGCCACTGTCTGGAGGTCTGGAAGACCATGGTGGGTTTGGGACAATGGGGCTCAGAGTCAGACTGGGAGACAGTGAGGTGTCCATGGCTAGCTGCTCCCTCCTCCATCCATCGCAGCAAGGCCTGAGAGAAACAAGTCACCCCATTATACTGTACCATGGGAAATAGACTTGCAACCAGGCTGCAGAATATAGTAGTGTATCAAAGTTTATGCAAATGATGTGCTTACCTTGCAGAGGCAGAGCGGGCAGGGGTCCAGGGGCTGGGTGTCTGACTCCTCCAGGTGGTTGGAGCCCTGCATGACACACTGCAGCCACTGGCATTGCTTCACCCCAAAGATTTGCCCTATCTCATGGGTGACCATCTGGAGGCAAACATAGGGTAGGAATAGGCATAAATGTGGAAGCAGCAAGTAACCTAGCGGTTAGAGCATTGGGCCAGTAACCGAATGGTCGCCAGTTCAAATCCACAAGCTGACAGTGGAAAAACCTGTCAATGCTCCAGGATCTGTAATTGCTCCACCTTGAAGGAGTGGAGTGACATGGGAGAACTTAAGAAGGTTGAACACCAGGCAGGCTGTGGCATTCTGGATAAGCTGCAGGGTTTTGATATTCCCCCTAATCAGGGACTTATTTTGACCTGGGACACCAGGTGGGTGCAATTTAGTATCAGGTAGAAAAGAAAACGAGCAGGCTCTGGACCTTGTAAGGTAAGAGTTGAATACACCTGTTGTAGCGCATTAACCAGCAAGAGCGACTCACTGCTTTGATGTTTGCAGAGAACTAAAGGATGTTGTCCAGGGTCATGCCAAGTTTCTTTGCACTCTGGAAGGGGGACACCATGGATTTAGCGATGTTACCTCTTATGCCGGAGTTCCAAGGCACGCAAAGCAGTGTACTTAGAAGCAGTGTTCCGATGCCTGTATCACTTTATCAGAAGCACGTGATCAATGACGTCCGAAGCTTTGTTTAGTCTAACAACCACCTGATTGGATTGGTATTGGTTTGGTAGAAGACAAAAAGACTAGGCTGCGCACACGCTACGGGTGTGGTAAGTCATCTATAATAATTTGGCTACTCTAAATTCTTTTGACCAGCAGGTGCCACTAGTGTACACTGTTGATTAAAGCCTTGAGTAATGAACCTATTTTCGGCACACTTGGCTGGAAAACGTCAATGCTTCAGCAAGCTTCGATTCCCCATCACTATGTGGACTTATCAACTGTCGTGGAGAGGTCTTGGACTGGGCAGGCTTTTCCTAGGAGGAAGAGCAGCTCTATTTTGTCGAGGTTGAGGTTGTGGGCTGACATCCAAGCTGAGATGTCTGCCAGGCACACAGAGATGCATGTTTTGTCACCTGGGTATATGAGGGGGGGAAGGAGTAGAGTAGGTGAGTGTCATCCGCATAGCAATGATAGGAGAGACCATGTGAGGATATGACAAAGGATAATTTATTTCTGTATATTTTGTACTCAAAGTGACCCTTTGGGGGCCATAGCACCTGGAAACATCCCCAAAGGGGAACCCTGGCCCATGCCCCTGGGTATGCCATGAGGTGGTTTCTCTCACCTATGTGAATCTGTAGGTTGCGTGAACTGCAGTTGACCCTGAATGCACAGACCATGGCGGCAGTGGTCACTGGAGGCAATAGCTTAACCATCAGCCCAAAAGAAGGCCTGGCAGTAGTCCCTCAGCAACTCCAAGTACTGGCCTGTCTCTCCCTCCCCATAGGAACCTGTGAAATAACCCACAGATGGGTGAAATCAGCTGAATGGTACCACTCAATGTTTAACCTTGCATATCCTCTCCCACATACAGTGGGGGGAAAAAAGTATTTGATCCCCTGCTGATTTTGTACGTTTGCCCACTGACAAAGAAAGGATCAGTCTATCATTTTAATGGTAGGTTTATTTGAACAGTGAGAGACAGAATAACAACAAAAATATCCAGAAAAACGCATGTCAAAAATGTTATAAATTGATTTGCATTTTAATGAGGGAAATTAGTATTTGACCCCCTCTCAATCAGAAAGATTTCTGGCTCCCAGGTGTCTTTTATACAGGTAACGAGCTGAGATTAGGAGCACACTCTTAAAGGGAGTGCTCCTAACCGCAGCTTGTTACCTGTAAAAAAGACACCTGTCCACAGAAGCAATCAATCAATCAGATTACAAACTCTCCACCATGGCCAAGACCAAGGAGCATCCCAAGGATGTCAGGGACAAGATTGTAGACCTACACAAGGCTGGAATGGGCTACAAGACCATTGCCAAGCAGCTTGGTGAGAAGGTGACATTTGGTGCGATTATTCGCAAATGGAAGAAACACAAAAGAACTGTCAATCTCCCTCGGCCTGGGGCTCCATGCAAGATCTCACCTCGTGGAGTTACAATGATCATGAGAACGGTGAGGAATCAGCCCAGAACTACACGGGAGGATTTTGTCAATGATCTCAAGGCAGCTGGGACCATAGTCACCAAGAAAACAATTGGTAACACACTACGCCGTGAAGGACTGAAATCCTGCAGCGCCCGCAAGGTCCCCCTGCTCAAGAATACATATACATGCCCGTCTGAAGTCTGCCAGTGAACATCTGAATGACTCAGAGGACAACTGGTGAAAGTGTTGTGGTCAGATGAGACCAAAATGGAGCTCTTTGACATCAACTCAACTCGCCGTGTTTGGAGGGGGAGGAATGCTGCCTATGACCCCAAGAACATCATCTCCACCGTCAAACATGGAGATGGAAACATTATGCTTTGGGGGTGTTTTTCTGCTAAGGGGACAGGACAACTTCACCACCTCAAAGGGACGATGGACGGGGCCATGTACCGTCAAATCTTGGGTGAGAACCTCCTTCCCTCAGCCAGGGCATTGAAAATGGGTTGTGGATGGGTATTCCAGCATGACAATGACCCAAAACACACGGCCAAGGCAACAAAGGAGTGGCTCAAGAAGAAGCACATTAAGGTCCTGGAGTGACCTAGCAAGTCTCCAGACCTTAATCCCATAGAAAATCTGTGGAGGGAGCTGAAGGTTCGAGTTGCCAAACGTCAGCCTAGAAACCTTAATGACTTTGAGAAGATCTGCAAAGAGGAGTGGGACAAAATCCCTCCTGAGATGTGTGCAAACCTGGTGGCCAACTACAAGAAACGTCTGACCGCTGTGATTACACAGTGATGAACCAGGACCCGTCCCCCGGATGGAGACCCTCCTCCAGGAGCCTCCGCTCTTGTCGGCTGTACTTACAGTAGCGATCAGTCAGGTCACAGCGGCTGGACACAAGGGCAGTGCGAAGTGTATACGGGGGTGCTGGATCACCTGCATCTGTGGAGCAGCCAGGTGGAGGTGAGGAGAGGACACAGGTGTGACGTAAGGTGAAGTTAGAGTAGGATGAAGTTGCCCTAAAGGCCTAGACACTGTACCTCCCTCCTAATGGCATTGGTTAGGGTTTGAGAAGGATGTTTAATATTTGTACCGTAGAACATCTTCCAGAGCCTTGTATGGCTCAGCGACAAGTGAGACTAAGACTGCACAGGTAAGACACACCTTATATGTGGGGCTCAGACAACAGAAACTAAACCCAGCTGAAACATAACGTTCTGAGAACCATATGTTTCTCCGAGCTTGGTGAGAGGTTGGTTGTACTATGGTTATTTTGCATACAACCTTCCCACAACTTTCTCTGAATGTTGCAGGATAGTTGCTTGGCTTTGGAACATTCTCAGCACATTTAAGGAACTTTACATTATTTTAACAGAACGTTTCATAAAGGTTAAACATGGTTACATTTACGTTCAATGTTGGTAATGTTCTCCAACTGGTTTGACATTGGGGATGCTCTCAAAAATTTCAGAGAACATTAAGAAACAACATTCTTCTGTGGGAATCTCAGTATTTCAGCGTAACGTTTCCTCATGGTTCTATTTAAAGATATGTTCCCAAATTGTTCTGAGAACGTTAAGAAACTGTTCCATAAAACCAAAAGAACACCTTAGTAATGTACAGAGAACATTCCGTTCTCAGCATCAACAAGACTCTCTCCTCTATATTGTTAAGTGTGTTCAGGTGTGTTGGCTGCACCCACTAATCGGCCACTAATGAGTGCTTGTTTCCTTTTGAAAGGGGTTATGGTTGAATACACTAAAATGAACAGCTTTGTATGCATAAAAAAACATGGCATGCTTGTTCCATCCTGGTGGTGCAGTATTTGTATTTATTATGGATCCTCATTAGCTGCTGTCAAGGAATAGAGTTCCATGTAGTCATGGCTCTATGTAGTACTGTGCGCCTCCCATAGTCTGTTCTGGACTAGGGGACTGTGACGAGACCTCTGGTGGCGTGTCTTGTGGTGTATGCATGGGTGTCCGAGCTGTGCGCTAGTAGTTCAAACAGACAGCTCGTGCATTCAACATGTCAATACCTCTCATATACAAGTCAATCTCTCCTCCACTTTGAGCCAGGAGAGATTGACATTCATATTATTAATTTTAGCTCTCTGTGTACATCCAAGGGCCAGCCGTGCTGCCTTGTTCTGAGCCAATTGCAAAAAGTCACTTTTTGTGGCACCTGACCACACTACTAAACAGTAGTCCAGGTGCGAACAAAACTAGGGCTTGTAGGACCTGCCTTGCTGATAGTGTTGTTAAGGCAGAGCAGCACTTTATTATGGACAGACTTCTCCCCATCTTCGCTACTGTTGTATCAATATGTTTTGACCATGACAGTTTACAATCCAGGGTTACTCCCAGCTGTTTAGTCATCTTTCACATTATTTATTACAAGATTTAGTTGAGGTTTAGGGTTTAGTGAATGATTTGTCCCAAATACAATGCTTTTAGTTTGAGAAATATTTAGGACTGACCAATTCCTTGTCACCCACTCTGAAACTGACTGCAGCTCTTTGTTAAATGTTGCAGTCATTTCAGTCGCTGTAGTAGCTGACGTGTATAGTGATGAGTTATCCGCATACATAGACACACTGGCTTTACTCGAAGCTTACTCACAAGCTTTAAGAGATGTCCTACCCTAAATGACAAATTAGTCCACAGCTATCTTCCTGGTGACTCTCAAAAAACTTGGCTTGACCACAAACCCAAGGGCTCTTTTAAAATGTAACCAGTACAACCATTGCAGCAATATTGCAGAGAAAAAGTATTTTGTGGACATCGCTTATAAATGGAGTATTAAGTTAAGCATTTCATTAACTGCAAAACCACTCATGTCATCTATAGATTGGAATGTGCAAGGTGTTCTACATTGGACGGACAAAGAGAAGCCTTCAAGATCGCTTAGCGGAACACAAGTACGCCATACAGGTAGGCAATGAAGACTACCCCATGGCAAGGCACTACAAGTCCTTACACCATGGCAACCCTGCTTCCCTACAAGCTATGGGTATTGATCATGTTCCGGCCTCAATTAGAAAAGGGGACAGTCTTAAACAGTTAAACCAAAGGGAACGTTTTTGGATTTGCAAACTACAGGCCACTAAGTACCCTGGTTTAAATGAAGATATGGATTTCCTTTAGGGTCGTGCTGTGTCCATTTGCTGTCATCTAGGGGACATTTTGCTCAATTGCCCTCAGCTATGTTTAGACTGTTGTTCATGTTTGCTGTGTTCTAGTGTAATATGGAATATATTGCTTTCTTATTCTTGACACTTCTCCCTGTCATATTTAAGGTTAGAACTGCCTTTCTAGGCGTTCTGATACTTCTAGCTTGGAGTTGAATTTTTGGATAACATAGCTACATTATTGCACTTTTTAATGTGTATAGTATTGCTTACTAGGTGTGTCCAATCAATTTTGTAACCACTCCCTCTTCAAATTAGGGCTAATTGGAAAAGCTGTTCAAGAGGATATTGTATTATTTCTTTGTACTCCCTGACGAAGGCCATGCAGCCGAAACGCATCAGATTTTTTAAACTTTGTTTCTATTGAACATGCCATACAAATAATGGCATTTTAATTAATCATATGAAGTGCCTTGGTCCTCCTTTCTACCTTCTGTCTACCAAAAGGTACTATTGTGTACCTTAGTAGCGCTTCTCTTCCTCCTCTTTTTGCCATTGGCATGTCATTTGTAAAGATTGAAAAAAGTAAGGGGCCTAGACAGCTTCCCTGGGGAATTCCTGATTCTACCTGGATTATGTTGGAGGGGCTTCCATTAAAGAACACCCTCTGTGTTCTGTTAGACAGGTAACCCTTTATCCACAATATAGCAGGGAGTGTAAAGCCATAAGACATGTTTTTCCAGCAGCAGACTATGATCGATAATGTCAAAAGCTTCACTGAAGTCTAACAAAACAGCCCCCACAATCTTTTTATTATCAATTTCTCTCACCCAATCATCAGTCACTGGTGTAAGTGCTGTACATGTTGAATGTCCTTCCCTATAAACGTGCTGAAATTCTGTTGTAATTTTTTTTACTGTAAAATAGCATTGTATCTTGTCAAACACAATTTTTTCCAAAAGTTTGCTAAGGGTTGGTAACAGGCTGTTTGGTCGGCTATTTGAGCCAGTAAAGGGGGCTATTCTTAGGTAGCGTATTCACTTTTACTTCTCTCCAGGCCTGGGGGCACACACTTTCTAGTAGGCAATATCATCCACTATTATCCTCAGTAATTTTCCATCGAAGTTGTCAGACCCCGGTGGCTTGTCATTGTCGATAGACAACAACAATAATTTTTTCACCTCTTCCATGCTCACTTTATGGAATTCAAAATTACAATCAAATCAAAATGTATTTGTCAAATGCGCCGAATACAACAGGTGTAGACGTTACAGTGAAATGCTTACTTACAAGCCCTTAACCAACAATGCAGTTTTAAGAAAAGTATTTTGGGTAACAGTACAGAGTCAATGTGCGGGGGCACAGGTTAGTCGAGCTAATTGAGGTAATATGTACATGTAGGTAGAGGTGAAGTGACTATGCATAGATAATAAACTGAGAGTAACAGCAGCATAAAAATGGGGGTGGGGGGATAGAAGCTGTCAAGAAGCCTTTAGGACCTAGACTTGGCGCTTGCCGTGCGGTAGCAGAGAGAACAGTCTATGACTAAAATGGCTGGAGTCTTTGGCAATTTTTCTGGGCCTTCCTCTGACACCGCCTGGTGATGCAATCTGTAAGGATACTCTCGATGGTGCAGCTGTAGAACTTTTTGAGGATCTGAGGACCAATGCCAAATCTTTTCTGTCTCCTGAGGGGAATGTGTAGTGTCAACGTTTGTTGCTGGCATGTCATGCCTAAGTTTGCTAATCTTGCCAATGAAAACATTTAAATTAAAGTAGTTTGTAATATCACGGTTTTGTGATGAATGAGCCATCTGATTCAATGAATGATGGAGCTGAGTATGACTTTTTCCAACAATGTCATTTAAGTTGCTCCAAAGTTGTTTTACTATCATTCTTCATCTAATTTATCTTTGTTAGTGTAGTTTCTTTTTATTCTGTTTAGTCACAGGATTTCTTAATTTGCAATATGTTTGCCAATCAGTTGTGCAGCCAGACTTATTTGTCATTAATTTGGCCTCATCCTTCTCAATCATACAATTTTTCAATTCCTCATCAATCCACAGGGATTTAAGTTTTTAGTCATTTTCTTAATGATTGCATGCTTATTAGTAACTGGGATAAGCAATTTCATAAATGTGTGAAGTGCAGCATTGGTTTGCTCCTCATTACACACCACGGACCAATAAATATTCTTTACATCAACAACATAGGAATCACTACAAAACTTGTATGACCTTTTTTAAGTGGACTAATTCCAGGGATACAAAAGATTGATGCAGGGTCGCAATAAATGTGTTTGCATGATTCATGCATAAGGAAATTAATTTCCATTGGTTCTATCTATGCTTGGAGTTAGCCCAAAATAAGAGAGCAGTGTTATTAAAAGGCTTATTGAAACATTCAATAAAATGTTTCGGGAAGTTATTATAAATCTCCAAAGAACCTATAATACCCGTTCTCAGAGCGCTAATAAAACTTTCGGGAACCAGAGTAAAACGTTCTCAGAACATTCCTGCAACTGAAAAAAAAAATCCCAGACAAAATGTTCACTTCTGTTCTCAGAATGTTTAAAACTATATATAGGTTTTACCAGTCAGAAAATGCATAACGTCGTTCCCACAACCAACATGAAACAAAAAACATACGTTCCCACAACTTCCAAGGAACCAACTGTGCTAGCTGGGAAAGCCTCCTGACTTTTTGGTTTTTGTCTATTGTCTTTAAAGCTGCACTATGCAGAAATCGAATTATGGTCCCTATAATTCCAGAACTGGTGGAGGAATAAAAATAACTTCTAAATGTCAACTTTTGCAACCACCAATAACACATACAACACACAATGACACACAGTCATTATTTTTCTTCGGTGACACAGGTAGATAGAACAATGATGGTTAGTTATAAAAAAAAATGTATTACATGTGATTTGCAAAAGGTACTGTAGATTTTGCAGATGGCATTCGGTCGATTTCTGCTTCAAGTGGATCGTTACGTCATCGAACGTCAAGTAAATACTATCAGCTGGGTCTTTTTCCTAGCAGCAGCTCGCTCGCTAGCTTGGATTCCTGGTACTGTACTTCTTTCGGATCTGTCATTTCACCAAAACGGAATGATAGTTTGACCGATTTCAAATAAGACTATCAACACTCGAGTTAAATTGACGGTTTGGAGGAATTTCTCGCTTGTTTCGTTATAGTTTATACAGTTTTCTATGCTAGCTGGTTAGCAAAGTAGCGTAGGCTATACGTTAGCTAGCTAACAACGGTGAACGGTAGCCAACTCTAGCAGAGAGAGTCTGGAAATAGACTTCATTGCATAACGTTAACTGAGAGAGATGCTAGTTTACTGACACAATTGGCATCCATATTCAGGGAAAGTGACAGTGAATGCCCAATTCTCAAGACTTAACCAGTCAAGGGTTGTTACCTTGCTAACCAGGGCAGGGAGGCTATTCAACAAGCTAACGTTAGCATTCAGATAGATCAGAATGCCCTGACTGAGCTTGTGCGGTAAGTTTGGGGAGAGCTGCTGTGCGTACGATAATAGATTTTCTGCCAGGCTGAAAGCTTCCAGGGAGAGGAGTTGTTTTCATTCAGACGTGTCCAGAGCAGGGGCCTTAACGAACGTCTTTCTCACTAAAAAGAAGCCATAGACAATCGTCTCCCAAATGTTGACAGAAAACAGGTGAGTTTCTTTCTTACAATAACGCCTTATTGAATTA
The DNA here is from genome assembly GCF_901001165.1 of Salmo trutta. Classification (NCBI taxonomy): domain Eukaryota; kingdom Metazoa; phylum Chordata; class Actinopteri; order Salmoniformes; family Salmonidae; genus Salmo; species Salmo trutta. Next base: position 23,292,207 of record NC_042966.1, on the reverse strand, counting down.
CTATCGACCTCAGTGACTGTTAGTCTACAAGAGAGACAAATACAGCTAACTGATCTCACCGTATCAGTTTAATATCTTACTTGGTTGTTTTCTACCCTGTGTACTGATCAATACGTTGTTATGCCCATGGCTGATCATTTGAGCACGTCTGCTCCTGTAACTAGGCGGTGCCTGAGATCGCCTCTCTCTCTATTTTGGGTGCTTGGTGTTCTCTCACGCATACACCTGCTCTCTCAAAATAGGCCTAATAATATATGCCATTTAGTAGACGCTTTTATCCTAAGGGACTTACAGTATACATTTGAAGTGTGGGTGGCACTAGTGGGAATCAACCCCATGGCCTTTGTTGTTGCAAGCACCATGATCTTCCGACTGAGCCACACAGACCACAAACTTCCTCTATTTCTCTCTAAGATGGTCACTCTCTCACTTTTACTCCTTGGCCTCTCTCACTCACACTGTGTACAGGAAGCGGCGGCGTGGTGGAGACAATGAGGGGGACCAGCTGAACCCCCAGGCCAAAAGGTCAGGAGGGGGGCAGGAGGGTCACGTCATGGAGTCCAAGCTGGGCCAAGACGTTTGGGACTCTGAGGTGACAGAACACACACACACACATACTTGTGATGGTTTGGGCAACAAGTATTTTCTGTAAGTCATACCTGTTCTTCTCTCTCTGTGCTCCAGTCGTCCAGTAGTGACAGCAGTAGTGGTATCAGTAGTCCTGAGAGGACAACGGGAGGAGGCAGCACATATACGAAGAACCGCACGTCCCAGGGTCTCCTCAGACCCTTGCCAGAAGACCCTTCCATTTCCTCGTTGAGTCTTTATGGCAACGACACCCCCTATGACCACATCAACAGTGTCCTGAGGGAGGCCCACTTCAGCAGTCTGCAGACCAGAGGTCAACCAGGATCTACGTGACCTCACTCCACCCCAGACCCTTGTTACCCCACTGGAACAAGCCCCTGGGTAGGATCCAGGAAGAAGTTGCCCATAGGCTCAAATCTAGAATAAACTTACCCCAGTTTTGTGTCCAGGAGCAACTTCATCCTACTGGGATTCAGGATGTGGCAGATGTGGGTAAAGATCCTTTGGGCTCTGGACCCAATCCATACCATTGTCCCTGTGCTGTACACCTTGAAATGTGCCATACATAAAGCACACCTACATATCCAATGGCCCACCCACTGTGGTACTACTATATGCAGTATGTATGTACTCCAGCACTTTACTGAGGGGTCTACTACTCTGTGGTGGTCTCCTTACATGAGTGAGTTGTTGTTGGACATTATCATTGCCACTGGTGCTATCTACTACAGACAGACATCTGTATGAGTGTCTAAGTGCTTGCTGTAGCCTAATTAATAAAGTGAAGCACTTTATCCTGCCTGTTTTATATTTTCTTGTCCAGCCCAGTACTCATCATGCTGTTTCTATGCAAAGCTGAGTGTGTGTTGGTGTTGATTAGTCTCTGTGGTTACTTTCTATGATCATCACATTGGCCTAGAGGAAATCCCGAAAGAGAATTTCAAGCCACACTGCCAAGCTTCTTGTACTGGTAAGGCGAGGTTCTTTGCAGAATAAAGGCTGAAGTTTGGGTTTGTCCTTGTGTACACATGTTGGCAGGTTTCTGTGGAACTGGCATTTCCAGCAGCTGCAGTCACCATCGACTGCTCATCCTCCCACCACGGAAAAAGTAGAGGGAACCATGAGTACACTCACTTGCACAGAATACATTTCTCTGTGACTATAACAGGCCACATTCTCCATTGTTCAGGGGAGTGAATCGAACATTACAGAATGTTCCAATGGAAATTGTATTTTTTTGTTTCTCTCTACAACATTGTTTAACGGAACACACACCACTCAATAGTATACGCCTCAGACCCAGGGGTGTGGGTCAGTCTGTGGGAAGGTCAGTGGGTTCACTGTAACGAGACACAATCTACATTTTGCCATACCTCTGCTATTTTCCAGATACCGTCACAAACATTTAGTTGCAGGGGCCTTTGAGTTTGTTTTCATACAGCCTCCAATAACCTTTTCTTATCCTTCCCTGTGCTGGGATCATCTTGGCAATGCTTACCTTAATCACTGTTATAGCCTGTCACCTTAGGAAGTAAACAACAACAACACAGGTGGGAGACTGACATCTCTGGTCTTGTTGAAAAATGTTTGGCCCTGTTTGAAAAAGCATACTTTCTTCCTCCAAGTATAGTCACTGGTTGATTACTTAAGAGTCTGTTCTACACTGTCCACAAGGGGGCAATCTATACCAAACATTGATGAAAAATCAACAAAGGATGGCTGCAGTCAGCACCCCTGTCAAGTGAATTTCGCAGTGTATGTAGTTGTTCAGTTTGAAATTACTATGAGACAATTTATTTTGTTACATACATTAACCTTTAAGAACAAATTCGTATTTCCAATGATGGCCTAGGAACAGTGGGTTAACTGCCTTGTTCAGGGGCAGAACGACAGATTTGTACCTTGTCAGCTCAGGGATTTGATCTTACAACCTTTCGGTTGCTAGTCCAACGCTCTAACCACTAGGCTATGCCCCATCATTAAAATGGAACTGCAGCCCCATCAGGACATCCCTGATATCAGTAGTGATCTGTACAGTTTAAGTGGGAAGTTTACATACACTTAGGTTGGAGTCATTAAAACTTGTTTTTCAACCTCTCAACAAATTTCTTGTTAACAAACTATAGTTTTGGCAAGTCGGTTAGGACATCTACTTAGTGCATGACACAAGTTATTTTCCCAACAATTGTTTAGACAGATTATTTCACTTATAATTCACTGTTTCCAAACGCCTGAAGGTACCATGTTCACCCGTACAAACAATAGTACACAAGTATAAACACCATGGGACCACGCAGCCGTCATACCGCTCAGGAAGGAGATGCATTCTGTCTCCTAGAGATGAACGTGCTTTGGTGCGAAAAGTGCAAATCAATCCCAGACAATAGCAAAGGACAGTGTGAAGATGTTGGAGGAAACGGGTACAAAAGCCACTGCACCAAAACCACCATAAAAAAGCCAGACTACGGGTTGCAACTGCACATGGGGACAAAGATCGTACTTTCTGGAAAAATGTCCTCTGGTCTGATGAAACAAAAATAGAACTGTTTGTCCATAATGACCATTGTTATGTTTGGAGGAAAAAGGGGGAGGCTTACAAGCTGAAGAACACCATCCCAACCGTGAAGCACGTGGGTGGCAGCATCATGTTGTGGGGGTACTTTGCTGCAGGAGGGACTGGTGCACTTCACAAAATAGATGACATCATGAGGATATATTGAAGCAACATCTCAAGACATCAGATACGATGTTAAAGCTTGGTCGCAAATGGATCTTCCAAATGGACAATGACCCCAAGCATACTTCCAAAGTTGTGGCAAAATGGCTTAAGGACAACAAAGTCAAGGTATTGGAGTGGCCATCACAAAGCCCTGACCTCAATCCTATAGAAAATTTGTGGGCAGAACTGAAAAAGCGTGTGCGAGCAAGGAGGCCTACAAACCTGACTCAGTTACACCAGCTCTGTCAGGAGGCATGGGCCAAAATTCACCCAACTTATTGTGGGAAGCTTGTGGAAGGCCACCCGAAACGTTTGACCCAAGTTAAACAATTTAAAGGCAATGCTACCGAATACTAATTGAGTGTATGTAAACTTCTGACCCAGTGGGAATGTGATGAAAGCTGAAATAAATCATTCTCTCTACTATTATTCTGACATTTCACATTCTTAAAATAAAGTGGTGATCCTAACTGACCTAAGACAGGGAATTTTTACTAGGATTAAATGTCAGGAATTGTGAGAAACTGAGTTTAAATATATTTGGCTAAGGTGTATGTAAACTTCCCACTTCAACTGTATGTGTCCAGGGCAGAGAAAGGAGAGGTCCAAACCCTTCTGTTGCAGCACGGGACCAGAGCTGACACCTACTTGCACCGCAATTAGTCTTCATTTACACGCTTTTGATTTGGGCTTTGCTTGTCTGATTCAAGTAAAATATTGATCATTTGTTATAAATGGATAGTTCAGGATGAATAATGTAACATTGAACTATTGATTCATTCATTATAACTTGATACCGCTGCAGTTTACATTTCCTCTGTTTGTGTGCATTTTACAATTTTACTATTTGCCTTAATGATCCCAAGACCCAGCCAGAAGTCTGACCCCTAAAACAAAGTACCATCCAGGGTATTTTAGAGGATTGGATCCACCTATGATGATAGATGGGAGCTGCCAGTAACACTGTAGGGAACGGTCCTAATGGCTGTTACCTAAAGGCCCCACCAGCACAGCAGCCAGCCACCTCTCTGTCTGGGCTACAGAGCACCAGAGATTAATTCATCACTCACATGACTAATGACCTTGAGCTGAAAGACATGGACTTGATTGACATGTACCATTTTATTGCAGCAACTGAATTCGAATTTGGGGTTTGGTGTGACTCACCAACACAATAACAAATGTTTTTATGGAGCAGAACATCTAAACAAATCAATTCTTTGGTAGCAATTTAACTTGTTATATTTACATGTTTATGTTCCCCAAAATGTATGTATTTGTTAGGCAATAGACCTCTGTGGCTGTTATTTCTTTATATGTATCATGTTACTTACAATTGTACTTGCTGCTCACGACTGTACCAAAACATATGTATTTGAATTGTATCTTACAATACCATCGAGTAACTTGATTTGTACTTCAGTAATGCTACTTACCCTGACTTTGAATTCCAGACAGAAACTGGCCTTCAACTAAATAGTCTCTGGTAGAATAGAATAAAAAGTGAATGATTTTGATAAGTAATACAGGACTGCATTGCATGAACATGTGGATACAGTGAAGACTGAGTGGACACTGACCCTGTCCCACTTCTATTCACAACCATATTCCATTTATTTTGCTGAAGAGTCAGGGAGATGTTTTCACATTAGTTTGTAGGAGTCGGTAGGAGTTGGTGTGTAGGAGTGTACCCACGTGACTGTGATGTCACTGTTGACCTTTGACCTTTGTCATGTCTTAATTAAGCATTACTAATGCCACCAAGGCTTTGGTCACTTGTTGGTTAAGGCTACTGGTCTATGAAATGTAACTGCTATATAAACAGTAGACTGCTTTTCAATAGTGTTTTATTTTTTCTTAATTTTTCACATTCTTGTTCATTTTCATTGGCAAAGCAAAGGTTAGGTTTGTAAAGCACATCCGGCACAACATCCTTAAAAGAAGGCCACATGAAAAGTCAGCAGTGTAATAGATTTACACACATTACACACCCAACATTGTTTTCATGGAAAGAAACACTTGTACACATTAACGTATTGTTCATATCATACATAACAAATTGTTCTTATCTGCTTAAAAATGTACATGTACACATTTAACAGTAACAATGCTCCCATATAAATTAGTCTTTGTTTGTTCTTAAACTATGCACTGCACAGACATTGTAGACCTAAACAAACCAACGTGTCCCAAACAACAAGATGATAATTACGGAACAGTTTTGTGAGACAACAGCATTTCCTGCTGCAGGCATTGAGGTGGACTTGGGGTTTTGAAAACAGTATGGGTAATCATGGAAAATAAAACCTTATTAACATTATACTACAACAGACATGCCACAAGTACAAGAACACCAATTTCCACACATAACTATGACATGTTTACCAATACTAACTCAAAGATCATAGCTGGTCACTGATCATCTCTGCTATAGGTTGTACCATGGAAACCTGGCTTCCATGTTTGATTTGATATTTGCCTAGATCTGCTTAGGCTGTCTCCGGTCAACGTGGAGAGGCTTTAATGACCTCTATCAGGAGACCAGGAGACTTAGGCTACTGTACTGTATGTGAGTCCTGGGACGGCTAATCTGTGCCTTACACCACCCACGCCACACGCAAGCCTTAGCCAGCCTCACATGTCAAATCCAGTGTAATTAAGTCTGTGTCTGCCGGTGTGTAAGTCTGTATGTGAGTGTCAGCACGTGTGTGAGTATAACTGTCTCGGTGTAGTAGAATTATCTGGAATTAGGTCAATCAAAGCCTTTTCTTACACAAACAGCTAAACAAAACATGACAAGCATGACACGTAACATGTACAGTATGCGTCAAGATCAAGAACATGAATCTAAACAAGTCATAGACAAACTGAGACGCCCATCCTAAGACTCAGTCTCAGACAGCCGGTCCTGGCATAGCTCTAGAGACAGTTTGGCTGCTCCCCCGCCAAACACCTCCACATCACTGTCCAGCCAGGACACCACGTTCCCGGGGGTGTAGGAGGAACAGTTGGCCATGGTGAGGATGTCGGATGGCTTCAGGACATTGTCCCAGATGTTAACCTGGCTCAGCTCTCCCACAAAGGCCTGCGTGGCGTCAAAGCGCCCGCCCACTATGTCCTGTTGAGGCCATAAATGACAGGCCTCGTTAAAAACAACAACAATAAGATCATCCTCCTATTCGCTGTGTACCACCAGGCTCAACCTGTCACACTCAAGGATGCTGTACTCTCTAGACAATGTTTTGCTTTCTCAAGTCACTGATAGTTAGGATTTTATTAGCGATTGGACTATTCATATTTGGACTGCACTCTACAGCACGCTTTCCCAATAGGTACCATCCGCTCAAGGGTTGCTATTCAGCTGTGGTCACCAACCTTTTATGAGTCAAGATAACTTTCTGAGTCCAAAAGCAAGCCGATATCTACCACAGATTTATTTTAAACAGGACTTAAAAACATAAGCCTATGCAACATTAACATATTCAAAACAGTTCTGTAGCAATGAAGTTTGTGCAGTAGGCTATAGGCCCAATTATTATCACTGCATATTGGCTATGCTTGAATTGCCCTGCCAATGTTGTTCTTCTCAGACCATTTTGAAATTATATTTCAACATGTTAAGTAACACAGGTAATAGATAATTTGTTGTATTACTTGTGAGGCACAGCTGAGTGTGCATAATCATTAGCTTTTTGTATTTTATTGGACTGATGGCCTGCATCTGATGGTCAGTCTGAGGGGAGGGAGGGAGGGAGGGAGCGAGCAGCGGTGAGGCTGCCTCTCACCCGACTCACCGTCCCTCTGCTCTCCCTCCCTCAGTCTTCCAGCTGATGGCGAAACACAAGTCGCACTACATTATTTCTGCCTCATGCACCAATTCATGTTGTTACTCTTTTGACCAGAGAAAGTTAAATATTCCTCAATATTAAAAAAGACACAAACCGCTAATAATAACAACACAAGCTTATCAAAACACTTTGCTATACTCATTCATTGCTGCTGCAGTGCTAGTTGTAGATTGAGTGGAAGTAGGGAGAACACACATTTTATGGCTTATAAAAGTGTTGAAAAAGTGTTGACAGTGCTGAATAACAACTTACACAAGAACGTATAAAAACATCAGCTCTTTGCTGTATTCATTGAGTCTCTCTCTGGTCATGGTTTTAAAAGTTTGGAAATCTCACAGTATTAACATTTCTGTGCACTCTAGGTTTCTTTTTACAGCCTATGGCTCGAGGAAACTGTGCAGAAACGTTGGTCTGAGCAATCTTATTGGCCAGCGGTAGACCTATAGGTGCACTTGTTTTGCTCTCTGAGCCTGCTGGGTATGCGGCGTTCTCAAATCAAATCAAATTGTATTTATCGCATGCGCCAAATACAACAGGTGTAGTAGACCTTATCGTGAAATGCTTACTTACACACAATGCATTTCATGAAATAGAGTTAAAGTATTTACTAAATAAACTGAAGTAAAAAAAATCAAATCAAAAAGTAACAAGAAAATGACATAACAATAATGAGGCTATATACAGGGGTTTCCGGTACCGAGTCAATGTGTGGGGATACAGGTTAGTTGAGGTGGGGGGGTCAATGTAAATAGTCCGGGTGGCCATTTGATTAATTGTTCAGCAGTCTTATGGCTTGGGGGTAGAAGGTGTTAAGGAGCCTTTTGGTCCTAGACTTGGCGCTCTGGTACCGCTTGCCGTGCGATATCAGAGAGAACAGTCTATGACTTGGGTGACTGGAGTCTTCTACCTTCAGACTAATGAAATGGTTCAAATTGGGAACACTGACTTCCCAGCGATAGGGCTGCTGAATCAAGTGCACCTACCACCAACAGCTCAACATTAAAAAATAAAAAAGGAACAAAAGGCTTAATCATTGTCTTTTACAGAAATGTTTGGTGATCGACTACGAATGCCTTGGAGATCGACCGGTTGATACCCACTGCACTAGAACCTATAGCACAGGACTCATGGTCATGCTAAGCTACTGTATAATTAAAATCTGTGAAAACCCGATGATGCAGTTTAGTAAACCAAGAGTAAAATAGGTTAAAATATTTCACATACAAATAATATATGCAATTGTGTATACTACAGATAGGAGGCACTAGCCAGCAGATTCACCTGTTCCTGCCCCAGTATGATGGCTCCTCCAGGCTTGATGGGGTGCCAGGGGGCCAGGTTGTCCCCTGCCCCCAGCCTCTGACCATCCTGGTAGGCTTCCCACAGACCATCCCTGGTGGTCCAGGTGATACAGATGTGGTGCCACCTACCGTCACGCACCGACAGAGGCAGCTGAGCCACCTGGACAGGTAACAACATAGCAGAGGAGTGTAAGGAAGGTAACGATGCTTACAAACAGAAAGAAGAAGTGCATATTAGAGGGAGGAAGGTTAGGGTTTGGTAAAGTTGGTATAAAACACCAGACACTGTTTTAGACCGTGCATGCAAAAACAAAAAATCTGCAACCTCATTAAAGCCAGATCTAATTTAAAAGTAAGAACTAAGACTCCTGTCAAGCAAGGTAAGCTCCCCCTCAAATATCAGCACTACTGAGAAACACAGAGTTATTGAGTCATTTAGAGTGCCCTTACCTTGTCATTGATGAGCAGTTCTATGGGGTTGTTGCCCCACTCGATGAGCACAATCTCATTGGCCTGTCCTGGCACCCCATAGGAGAAGGGGGTGCCTATGCCAGGGCCGGCGCTGGACCGGAGCCACATGCAGAGCGTGAAGGCGTACATCTCAGGAAGGCTCTTGGTCATGCGGCCGTACAAGTAGTTAGTACGCAGGGGGAGGACCAACTTAAACTGCTCAGGGGACTTGAAACCACCGCCACCTACAGAGAAAGCAATGGGAGAGCTGTCTATGAAGTCGACACTATACTGTATACGCAGTATGCATATAGTAAGACAGTATAAGACAGGGTTTCCCAAACTCGGTCCTCGGGACCCCAAGGGCTGTACGTTTAGTTTTTTGCCCTAGCACTACAGCTGATTCAAACAATCAACTGGTCATCAAGCTTTGATCATTTAATTCAGCTGTGTAGTTAAAACCAAAACTTGCACTCCTTGGGGTCCCGAAGACTAAGTATGGGAAATGCTGGTATAAGAGAACAAAATGATAAGCCAATGTTTGTCAGATTTTATCTAAAGCCTCAGTCTTCTACTACTATGTAGTGTAGTAAGTGAGTGACAGTTAGTAAGCAGGTAAATTGATAGTAGATTGAATGACTCATTGTGCTTACAATATGTGAGTCTTCCTGTTTCTGCTGCATGTGTGTGTACTCCTGTCATCTGATTGTGTACACAGACGTTTGTGCGTTTTAGTTTTACCCGGTAAGTTGACTGAAAACACATTCTCTTTTACAGCAACAACCTGGGGAATAGTTACATGGGAGAGGAGGGATGAATGAGCCAATTGGAACATAGGGGATGATTCAGTGCCCATGAAGGTCAGATTGGGAATTTAGCCAGGACACCGGGGTTAAGACCCCTACTCTTACAAAAAGTGCCATGTATTATTAATGTATTAATGTATTATTCCAGCTCAGGTGCAATTTATATTTTGGCCACTAGATGGCAGCAGTGTATGTAATACGTTTTAGACTGATCCAATGAACCATTGCATTATGTTCACATTTTTGTATCAAGACTGCCCAAATGTGCCTAATTTGTTTATTAATAACTTTTCATGTTCAAAATGGTGCTCTCTCCTCAAACAATACCATGGTATTCTTTCACTGTAATAGCTACTGTAAATTGGATAATGCAGTTATATTAACAAGAATTTAAGCTTTCTGCCAATATCAGATGTCTATATCCTGGGAACTTTTCTTGTTACTTACAACCTCATGCTAATCACATTAGCTCAACTGTCCCGTGGAAGGGACACTGATCCCAAAGAAGTTTAATGACCAAAGAGAGTCTGGATACCCATTTAACATCCCATCCGAAAGATGGCACCCTACTCAGGGCATTGTCCCCTACTTGCCATCCAATACCATTTCCATCAGGATCTGGTCTCCCATCCAGGGACCAACCAGGACCAACCCTGCTTAGCTTCAGAGGCAAGCCACCAGTGGGATGCAGGGTGGTATGCTGCCAGGCATGTGTGAGTGGGTATGCACGTCTGTGTGTGCCCTTTTGTGTCTCTGTCATATCTTTCTTTTTCCAGTTATTTACCTTTCTCCAGCTCGTTAATCCTGGTCAGCAGGGAGTTGAGGGTGCTCTCTGTCTTCTGCCTGTGGGCTGCGGTCTCGTTGTAGAGCAGAGACTTCTCTTCCTCCAGGTTGTTGACCTTACTGAGCAGCTGTTTCTCCAGATCTCCCAGCCTGCTCTGCAGCAGGTCTCTCAGCTCGCTAGGGAATGACGTTCCCGACGTGTTGGCTCTCTGCTGCTGTTGCTGTGGGGGGAGATGAAGATGTCACAAAACAATTAAATAAGTAGAGGCAACGCGGGATGGTCAAAGACAATCAGTAGAGGTTTACGCAAAGAGTGTAATTTTGAAAGATCATTGGCTGAGTGGAAATCGGGTGCACTGTGTGTAGACCAGTATGTCTTCAGAAGGGCCACATGACCTGACAAGGGAAAACTCTGGGCCCTTGTTGTAACTAATGGAGAACATTGGATCTCTCCAATTGTCTCACACCAGTTTCCTAAGTCTGTTAATGCAGAATGAGCTTAAACATCGTTATATGTGAAATGAAACATAGCTCTCTAAGAGAGCTAAATATCCCAAGAAACACATTGCATTCTTGGTCATTTGACAAAATATAAACGTAATACATAACAATTTCAAAGATTTTATGAGTTAAGTTCATATAAGGAAATCAGTCAATTGAAATAAATAAATTAGGCCCTGATCTATGGATTTCACATGAATGGGAATACATATATGCATCTGTTGGTCACAGATTCCTTAAAAACGTATTCGGGATTGGTGGTTCCCCTGCGGGACGGTTGAGCTAACGTAGGCTAATGCGATTAGCATGAGGTTGTAAGTAACATGAATATTTCCCAGGATATAGACAAATCTGATATTGGCTGAAAGCTTACATTCTTGTTAATCTAACTGCACTGTCCAATGTACAGTAGCTATTACAGTGACAAAATACCACGCTTTGAGGAGAGTGCACAGTTTTGAACATGAAAAGTTATTAATAAACAAATTAGGCACATTTGGGCAGTCTTGATACAAGATTTTGAACAGAAATACAATGATTCATTAGATCAGTCTAAAACTTTGCACATACACTGCTGCCATCTAGTGGCCAAAATAAAAAAATGCACCTGGGCTGGAATAATACATTATGGCCTTTCTCTTGCATTTCAAGCATGATGGTACAAAGAATATTTATAAAACGGTTGTTTTTTTCTTTCTATTATCTTTACCAGATCTAATGTGTTATATTCTCCTACATTCCTTTCACATTTCCACAAACTTCAAAGTGTTTCCTTTCAAATGGTACCAAGAATATGCATATCCTTGCTTCAGGGCCTGAGCTACAGGCAGTTAGATTTGGGTATGTCATTTTAGGTGAAAATTTAAAAAAAGGGGTCAATCCGTAAGAGGATCCTTAAGAGGATTATCCTTAAAGAAAAAGGTAGGGACGTGGATCAGAAAACCAGTCAGTGTCTGGTGTGACCATAATTTGCTTCATGCAGCGCAACACATCTACTTCACTTAGAGTTGATCAGGCTGTTGATTGTGGCCTGTGGAATGTTGTCCCACTCGTTTTCAATGGCTGTGCGAAGTTGCTTGATATTGGCAGGAACTGGAACACGCTGTCACACACATCTATCCAGAGCATCCCAAACCTGCTCAATGGGTGACATGTTTGGTGAGTATGCAGGCCATGGAAGAACTGGGACATTTTCAGCTTCCTGGAATTGTGTACAGATCCTTGCAACATGGGGCTGTGCATTATTATGCTGAAACATGAGGTGATGGCAGCGGATGCATGGCATGACAATGGGCCTCAGGATCTCGTCAGGGTGTTTCTGTGCATTCAAACTGCCATCGATAAAATGCAATTGTGTTCACTGTCCATAGCTTATGCCTGTCCCTACCATAACCCCACCGCCACCATGGGGCACTCTTTTCACAACGTTGACATCAGGAAACCGTTCACTCACACAACACTGTCTGCCATCTTCCCGGTACAGTTGAAACCGGGATTCATCCGTGAAGAGCACACTTCTCCAGTGTGCCAGTGGCCATTGAAGGTGACCATTTGCCCACTGAAGTCAGTTACGATGCCGAACAGCCTGCAGGTCAAGACCCTGGTGAGGACGACGAGCACGCAGATGAGCTTCCTGTGACAGTTTCTGACAGTTTGTGCAGAAATTCTTCAGTTGTTCAAACCCAAAGTTTAATCAGCTGCCTGGGTAGCTGGTCTCAGACGATCCCTCAGGTGAAAAAGCTGAATGTGAAAGTCCTGGGCTGGCATGGTTACACGTGGTCTGCGGTTGCGAGGCCGGTTGGACGTACTAACAAATTCTCTGAAACAACGTTGGAGTCGGCTTATGGTAGAGAAATTAACATTAAACTCTCTGGCAACATCTTTGGTGGACATTCCTGCATTCAGCATGCCAATTACACGCTCCCTCAAAACTTGAGACATTTAAACACTTTTCAATTTAGAGTGGCCTTTTATTGTCCCCAGCACAATGTGCACCTGTGTAATGATCATGCTGTTTATTCAGCTTCTTGACATGCCACACCTGTCAGGTGGATGGATTTTCATGGCAAAGGATAAATGCTCACTAACCAGGATGTAAACAAATTTGTGCAAATAAAATTGAGAGAAATAAGCTTTTTGTATGTATGGAAAATTTCGGGGACCTTTTTTTCAGTTACAAAAGCTGAAGAACATACACACATCCCGGTACTTCCTCAGGTGCTGGAGTTGTAGGCAAACTCATGGAAAATAGGAAGGAAAACTCCACACACTGCTGCTCATGCTCCCTGGTGATATTTATTTATAACAATGTTTTGACCCTTAGGTCTTCATCAGACATCCATATCCCAGGTGGGGTTGGAAGGTCCTATATATATGGGTAGTACTCAGTGACATCACTTCCTGAAAGATGAGGTAAAAAATATATAACATAGGTTCACAGTATTAACATACAATGTATTAAAATATATGATCATACACAAGGAATGTGATACATTTTTACAGTATTACTGTAAATATTGATATATATATATATATATATATATATATATTACTGTAAATATTGATCACATTCTGTCACAACTTCCGCCGAAGTCGGCTCCTCTCCTTATTCGGGCGGCGTTCGGCGGTCACGTCCTGACCATAGTAAGTTGTTAGTTTCTATGGAAGAGTTGTCAGGGCGTGACAGACGTCACCGGCTTTCTAGCCATCGCCGCTCCATTTTTCATTTATCCATTTGTTTTGTCTTATTCCCTGCACACCTGCTTTTCATTCCCCAATCACACTACATGTATTTATTCCTCTGTTCCCCCTCATGTCTTTGTGTGAAATTGTTTTATGTTACGTGTCAATTTTGACGCGCTAGACTGGTGTTCTTTTGTTCCGTGTTTTATCACAAAGTATGTTTATTTGTTTGAACATAATTATTGTGATTGTTTGCACGTTTTGCACTTTTGCCAATTGGCTGGAGGTTTCGACGCAGTGGCGTCCGTCTGTTGGTTTCTCCTGTCTCAATAAAGTGTGTGCCTGTTCACAACTCTCTGCTCTCCTGCACCTGACTCCGCTCCCAGTACGCACACCATTGACAGAATTTCACACCTACCATGGAGTCAGCAGGAGCAGGTACACCGGTCAGAAGAGTCAAGGAACGCGTCCAGGAACAATCGGCAATGCTGCATCATCTCGGTGCCATGATGGATCGCATTGTCCAGACGATGGACTGCTGGAAGAGAAGTCTCTCCAGCGCCTCGACCAGCGCAACCGGGGTTACCTCTACCCGTCCCATCCGGATCCAGTTCCAGTGGGATGCGTCTCTCCCTTCCCAGGGAGTATGATGGGACGGCAGCACAGTGCCAGGGGTTCCTCTTACAACTGGACCTATACCTGGCCACCGTTCACCCAGCTCCCTCGGGAAGCACCCGCAGACGTCCAGAGGGGGCTCTGTTGGTTCCATCTTCCAGCACCCCCGCTCCGGTGCCCATGGAGGGGAGGGGCCTTCATGTGCACCATCTGTGGCCGCAGAGGGCACACTGCCGGTCGATGCCAGGATGGTCCCTCTGGGAGTCGAGGCAGCAGGCAGGGCACTCTGGCGTCACCCCAGGTGAGTATGCACCACTCTCATCCAGAGTCCTCTGTTGTCCACCTATTTGTACCTGTTTGTTTTCCTGAGTTTTCCTCGCATTCCCAGCATAAGGCGCTCGTCGATTCAGGCACAGCTGGGAATTTTATCGACAGAGCGTTCGCCCTTAGTTTAGGGATCCCCATTATTCCTGTGGTTAGACCTTTCCCGGTACATGCTCTGGATAGTCGACCATTAGGGTCCGGGCTAATCAGGGAAGCCACCATCTCCCTGGCCATGGAGACGCAGGGGGGTCATGAGGAGAGAATCAGTCTCTTCCTCATTGACTCTCCTGCGTTTCCCGTGGTACTAGGCATTCCCTGGTTGGCCCATCATAACCCCACCATTTCCTGGCAACAGAGGGCTCTCACGGGGTGGTCGCAAGAGTGCTCGGGGAGGTGTGTAGGGGTTTCCGTTGGTGCTACCATGGTGGAAAGTCCAGACCAGGTCTCCACCGTGTGCATCCCCCCAGAATATGCCGATTTGGCTCTCGCCTTCTTTAAAAAGACGGCGACTCAATTACCACCCCATCGATGGAGGGATTGTGCGATAAATGTCATGGTAGACACTGCACTTCCCAGGAGTCACATGTATCCCCTGTCGCAAGCGGAGACGAAGGCTATGGAGACATATGTCTCCGAATCGCTGCGTCAGGGGTACATTCGGTCCTCCACTTCACCCGCCTCCTCGAGTTTCTTTCTTGTGAAGAAGGATGGAGGTCTGCACCCGTGCATTGACTATCGAGGTCTCAATCAAATCACGGTGAGGTACAGTTACCCGCTACCTCTGATCGCCACGGCGATTGAGTCAATGCACGGTGCGCGCTTCTTCACTAAACTGGATCTCAGGAGTGAGTACAACCTGGTGCGTATCCGGGAGGGAGGCGAGTGGAAAACGGCGTTTAGCACCACCTCAGGGCATTATGAGTACCTTGTCATGCCATACAGGTTGATGAATGCTCCATCAGTCTTCCAATCCTTTGTAGACAAGATTTTCAGGGACCTGCACGGGCAGGGTGTAGTGGTGTATATCGATGATATTCTGATATACTCCGCTACACGCGCCGAGCATGTGTCCTTGGTGCACAGGGTACTTGGACGACTGTTGGAGCATGACCTGTATGTCAAGGCTGAGAAATGCCTGTTCTTTCAGCAGGCCGTCTCCTTCCTAGGGTATTGCATTTCCACATCAGGGGTGGAGATGGAGAGTGACCGCATTGCAGCCGTGTGTAATTGGCCGACTCCACCACGGTAAAGGAGGTGCAGCAATTTTTAGGGTTTGCCAATTACTACCGGAGATTTATCCGGGGTTTTGGCCAGGTGGCTGCTACCATTACCTCACTGCTGAAGGGGGGTCCTGTACGTCTGCAGTGGTCGGTTGAGGCGGACATGGCTTTTGGGCACCTAAGAGCTCTGTTTACCTCGGCTCCCATGCTGGTCCATCCGGATCCCTCTTTGGCGCTCATAGTAGAGGTGGACGCATCCGAGGCTGGGATAGGAGCTGTGCTCTCGCAGCAGTCGGGCACGCCACCGAAGCTCCGCCCCTGTGCTTTCGTCTCAAAGAAGCTCAGCCCGGCAGAGCGGAACTATGATGTGGGGGACCGGGAGCTGTTGGCTGTGGTTAAGGCTTTGAAGGCGTGGAGACATTGGCTTGAGGGGGCTAAACACCCTTTCCTCATCTGGACTGACTACCGCAACCTGGAGTACATCCGGGCAGCGAGGAGACTGAATCCTCGTCAGGCAAGGTGGGCCATGTTCTTTACCGTTTTGTGTTTACCCTGTCCTACAGACCAGGTTCCCAGAATATGAAGGCAGACGCACTGTCCCAGCTGTATGACACAGAGGAGCTGCCCATGGATCAGACTCCCATTCTCCCGGCCTCCTGCCTGGTAGCGCCGGTTGTGTGGGAGCTGGACGCGGACATTGAGCAGGTGTTGCGTACAGAGCCCGCTCCACCCCAGTGTCCCGTCGGGCATCAGTACGTTCTGTCTGCTGTTCGTGACCAGTTGATCTATTGGGCCCACACATCACCCTCCTCTGGTCATCCGGGGATCGGTCAGACGGTGCGCTGTCTGACTGGGAAGTACTGGTGGCCCACCTTGGCTAAGGATGTGAGGGTTTATGTTTCCTCCTGCTCGGTGTGCGCCCAGTGTAAGGCTCCTAGACACCTGCCCAGAGATAAGCTACATCCCTTACCTGTTCCACGACGGCCTTGGTCACACCTGTCGGATCGCCCTGCACCTCGCCCTCTGGGTCGTCCCCGAGGCTGGTGTCGGCGCGCCACTGGAGCTGCGCGTCAAGGGGGGGGGGTACTGTCACGATTTCCGCCGAAGTCGGCTCCTCTCCTTGTTCGGGCCATTTCTAGCCATTTATCCATTTGTTTTGTCTTATTCCCTTCACACCTGCTTTTCATTCCCCAATCACACTACATGTATTTATTCCTCTGTTCCCCCTCATGTCTTTGTGTGAAATTGTTTTATGTTATGTGTCAATTTTGACGCGCTAGACTGGTGTTCTTTTGTTCCGTGTTTTATCACAAAGTATGTTTATTTGTTTGAACATAATTATTGTGACCGTTTGCGCGTTTTGCACTTTTGCCAATTGGGCGGAGGTTTCGATGCAGTGGCGTCCTTCTGTTGGTTTCTCCTGCCTCAATAAAGTGTGTGCCTGTTCACAACTCTCTGCTCTCCTGCACCTGACTCCGCTACCAGAACGCACACCATTGACACATTCCTTGTGTATGATCATATATTTTGATACATTGAATGTTATTATTGTGAACCTATGTTATATATTTTTTACCTCCTGTTTCAGGAAGTGATGTCACTGAGTACTGCCCCTATATATATAGGACCTTCCAACCCCACCTGGGATATGGATGCCTGATGAAGACGTAATGGTCAAAACATTGTTATAAATAAATATCACCAGGGAGCATGAGCAGCAGTGTGTGGCGTTTTCCTTTCTGTTTTTCATCATTTATGTTAGCTCATCAAACATGGGACCAACACTTTATATGTTGCGTTTACATATTTTGTTCACTGTAGTTGTTACTGTGCCATTAAGAGGAAATACAACGTTTGTTGATTAAGGTGACATAAGGGAACTTAATCACTGGAAGGTAAATGAGATAGAAGGCTAATCCATTTAGGGCACGCCTCCGGATGGTGGCAAAAATAGATGGATATAGGCTACAGGTCAAAATAGGAGCAAAGTTAATGGCTACTCAACGTTGACCACAGGAACCGGTGTTCACTTTAGATTCAATGACTTAATAAGCAGACAATCAAGCAAGGGCCAAGAATGTAAAACAAAAATTAGGTATATTTCAGATGTATTTAATTCACACTGACAACGATCATTTTCAGCACTCCCTTTCCATTATTTAGGAACCAGAGTCATGTGGTTACTATCCACTCCTGCGCCTTACCTCTAGGTTCTCTAGTCGGTCCTTCAAACTCTGCATGGTCTTCCCGAGGTTGTCGATTGTATCATTGGGATCTCTGGGTAAATCTCCCATTGTATTCTGATTATCTTTGCTTTTACTCCAAGATCCAGCACTATCATACTTCCCTCCATCGGAGGCTGACTCACATAGGGAGAGCTTTGCAGTCAGCTCGTTTATGGTCCCAAGTTGGTTGACTATAGTCTCTTTCTGTTGGAGAATCGTTTCCCGGAGCTGCATGACTGTGTTCCTCAACTCTTCCTCCTGTGTCGCTGCGTTAGTTTCGGGACCTACGGGGACCAAACATGTGTCGGCGCCGACGGGGATGACTCGGCATAGGAGCCGGGTTCCCGTGCCCGGGGTGTCATCCTGTCCGCGTACAAGCTTCCCATAGCCCAGTCCCAGTGCGTAAAAACACAACAATCTCAAAAGAAAGAACATACCTGCGGCAGTATGTTGGTCGTTAAGCTTTAGTGAAATCAGGGGTGGTCCCTAACCGATGATTAAGCGTTTCAAATCCGGTGCGTAATGCACACCGAGAAAGCGGTAATCTACTCGGAATACCATAGTCAATCTCGGATTACACGATATATTTTGTTTCAAAACTTTATCATTCCATAGGAAAGAACATTTTGAAAAATAAATTCTTAGGAAATGATAAAACCACCTGAAGAGTCTGGGTTTACACTAAGTATCCCTGGCTTTACGCACGTTAGTGCTGAAAGGACAGCGACCGTGAGTTAAGAAGAATACCGTCAGACGTATGGCGCGATTGGATTGGTTGTAGCATGTTGACGTAACTACAGTCCATAAAGGTAGGGTCTGTATGATGGACGGGTCATTTTTGAGTTGTGTGTTTACCTGGTACTAGATTATCATTGACCAATCAATTGAAATAGATGAGCTTAAACAATGTCCACTAGTCCAAAATGCTATATCCTTAGATAAACAATAGTATTAAATAAATTAGGAAAAGGCTTCACAGATATGGTTCAGTTCCATCAAACCTGTACTGGCAGGCTCTTTATCCAACAGCATAATAACCCTGCGCTTAGACGGTTACTTCCTCTAGTTCCTGATTGGAGGAAAGTTTTTGACTTACATGCTGCTGGGGCCACGGGTGAAAGGATAGGTAGTTTGTTATACAGACAGGCACAGTGAGAGGGTTATGAATAATCTTGATACCACCCATGTACAAATCGAGAACCGCCTGGTGTGATAAAACTAGACACTGCTGGAAAGATGATGGAAAGGAGGACAGGAAAGATGATGGAAAGGAGGATAGGAAAGTTGATGGAATGATGGAAAATTAGGTGAGTAGAGTTGACAAGGGAACAGATGTTTAACCGGACCATATAAGGATATACACTGTTGCTCGTTTAGCATTGCCACCATCCACACTGATTATGTCAGCCTGCCTTAAGAACACTGGGCATCTACCAATGTTCATGACAAAGGATGTGCGGGTAAACCATTACATTTACGTCATTTAGCAAACGCGATTATCCAGAGTGACTGCATAGATTTTAATCTTTTTTTTGTACTGGTCCCCTGCGGGAATCGGACCCACAACCCTGGCGCCATGCTCTACCAACTGCGCTACACAGGACTTCAATTAGCAGAATCACCTGCGTGGTCTGACTGGGAAATCTGAAAGGCAATAGCATCGTAACAGCAAGAGAGGAGCACGGGCAGGAAGACAGGAAACGATGTACCACGGGTGGGATTGGCTTTGGATGTGGCATCCAAAACAGTCACTATCCAGCCAATTAGTGATCTATGACACAGTGTGGCATACTACATTAGGGCTCAGAGCTCAGCTGGTGAAGATAGAATATCTTTGTATATATACTGAACAGAAATATAAGCGCAACATGTAAAGTGTTGGTCCCGTGTTTCATAAGCTGAAATAAAAGATCCCAGAAATGTTCCATACACACAAAAATATTATTTATTTCAAATGCTGAGGACAATAAAATGCCACTCTAATCCAGCCCAGGACCTCCACATCTGACTTCTTCACCTGCGGGATCATCTGAGACCAGCCACCCGGACAGCTGATAAAACTCTAGGTTTGCACAACCAAAAAAGTTCTGCGCGAACTGTCAGAAACCGCCTCAGGGAAGCTCATCTGTGTGCTCGTCGTCCTCACCCGGGTCTTGACCTGACTGCAGTTCAGCGTCGTAACCGACTTCAGTGGACAAATGCTCACCTTCAATGGTCACTGGCACGCTGGAGAAATGTGCCTTCGTGGTATAAACCCGGTTTCAACTGTACCGGGCAGATGGCAGACTTTGTGTGGGACAGAGGTTTGCTGATGTCAACATTGTAAACAGAGTGCCCCATGGTGGCGGTGGGGTTACGGTGTGGGCAGATATAAGCTACGGACAACGAACACAATTGCATTTTTATCAATGCAATTTTAATGACGGGATCCTGAAGTCCATTGTTGTGTCGTTCATCCATCACCTCATGTTTCAGCATGATAATGTACGGCCCCATGTTTCAGGATCTGTCTACAATTCCTGGAAGCTGAACATGTCCCAGTTCCATGCTCTGCATTTTCACCAGACATGCTACCCATTGAACATTGACGTGTACGAAAGCGTGTTCCAGTTCCCGCCAATATCCAGAAACTTCGCATAGCCACTAAAGAGGAGTGGGACAACATTCCACAGGCCACAATTAACATTGTGTTTCACGCTTCGCGAGGCAAATGGTGGTCACACCAAAAAGTTTTAAGTTTTAAGTTCCTCGGCGTACACATCACGGACAAACTGAAATGGTCCAACCACACAGACAGCGTGTAGAAGAAGACGCAGCAGCGCCTCTTCAACCTCGGGAGTCTGAAGAAATTCGGCTTGTCACCAAAAACACTCACAAACTTTTACAGATGCACAATCGAGAGCATCCTGTCGGGCTGTATCACAGCCTGGTACGGCAACTGCTCCGCCCATAACCGGAAGGCTCTCCAGAGGGTAGTGAGATCTGCACAACGCATCACCGGGGACAAACGGCCTGCCCTCCAGGATACCTACACCCCCGATGTCACAGGAAGGCCATAAAGATCATCAAGGACAACAACCACCTGAGCCACGGCCTGGTCACACCGCTATCATCCAGAAGGCGAGGTCAGTACAGGTGCATCAAAGCTGGGACCGAGAAACTGAAAAACAGCTTTTATCTCAAGGCCATCAGACTGTTAAACAGCCATCACTAACATTGAGTGGCTGCTGCCAACATACTGACTCAACTCCAGCCACTTTAATAATGGAAAAATGTATGTAATAAATGTATCACTAGTCACTTTAAACAATGCCACTTCATATAATGTTTACATACCCTACATTACTCATCTTATATGCATATACTGTACTCTATACCATCTACTGCATCTTGCCATCCTGATGTAATGTATCACTAGCCACTTTAAACAATGCCGCTTTATATGATGTTTACATACCCTACATTACTCATCTCATATGTATATACTGTACTCTATACCATCCACTGCATCTTGCCTAAGCCGTTCTATACCATCACTCATTCATATATTTGTTTATGTGCATATTCTTATTCATTCCTTTACACTTGTGTGTATAAGGTAATTGTTGTGAAATTGTTAGGTTAGATTACTCGTTGGATATTACTGCATTGTCAGAACTAGAAGCACAAGCATTTCGCTACACTCGCTTTAACATCTGCTAACCATGTGTATGTGACAAATAACATTTGATTTGATTTGATTTGATTTACTGACTGGTTTTCTGATCCACGTTCCTACCTTTTTTTTAAAGGTATCTGTGACTAACAGGTACATATCGGTATTCACGCTCATGTAAAATCCATAGATTAGGGCCTAATTAATTCATTTCAAATGACTGATTTCCTTATATGAACTCTAACTCATTAGAATCTTTGAAATTGTTGCATGTTGTGTTGATATTTCTGTTCAGTGTATATATATATATATAAAGACACTACCATCAGTTGCTACCTCAATCATGGAAAGCTTGCTGTCAATGTGACTCCACCCGTTGTTGTGGTAGTCTTGATTCAAACTCATGAAGTAGATATCATCATTGTTTTTGACTGCCCAGCACCCATATTTTCTTCACTCTTCTTGAACTGCACTGTTGGTTAAGGGCTTGTAAGTAAGCATTTCACGGTAAGGTCTACACTTGTTGTATTCGGCGCATTTGACAAATAAAGTTTGATTTGATATATATATTAGTACCTTCGGAAAGTATTCAGACACCTTGACTTTTCCCCCACTTTGTTAGGTTACAATCTTATTCTAAAATTTGTTCAATCATTTTTTCCCCTCATCCATCTGCAAACAATACCCTATAATATCAAAGCAAAAACAGTTTTTAGACATTTTTGCTTATTTATATAAAAAAGAAAAACTGAAATATCACATTTACATAAGTATTCAGACCCTTTACTCTGTACTTTGTTGAAGCACCTTTGGCAGTGATTACAGCCTTGAGTCTTCTTGGGTATGACGTTACAAGCTTGGCACACATGTATTTTGAGAATATCTCCCATTCTTCTCTGCAGATCCTCTCAAGCTCTGTCAGGTTGGATGGGGAACGTTGCTGAACAGCTATTTTCAGGCCTTCTAGAGATGTTAGATCGGGTTCTAGTCCAGGCTCTGGCTGGGACACTCAAGGACATTCAGAGACCTGTCTGAAGCCACTCCTGTGTTGTCTTGTCTGTGTGCTTAGGATCGTTGTCCTGTTGGAAGGTGAACCTTCGCCCACAGTCTGAGGTCCTGAGCACTTTGAAGCTGGTTTTCATCACGAATCTCTCTATACTTTTTTCCGTTCATCTTTCCCTCGATCCTGACTAGTCTCCCAGTCCCTAACGCTGAAAAACATCCCCACAGCATGATGCTGCCACCACCATGCTTCACCGTAGGGATGATGCCAGGTTTCCTCCAGAAGTGACGCTTGGCATTCAGGCCAAATAGTTCAATCTTGGTTTCATCAGACCAGAGAATATTGTTTCTCATGGTCTGAAAGTCCTTTAGGTGCCTTTGGCAAACTCCAAGCGGGCCGTCATGTGCCTTTTACTGAGGAGTGGCTTCTGTCTGGCCACTCTACCATAAAGGCCTGCTGCAGAGATGGATGTCCGTCTGGAAGGTTCTCCCATCTCAACAGAGGAACTCTGGGGCTCTGTCAGAGTGACCATCGGGTTCTTGGTCACCTTCCTGACTAAGGTCCTTCTCCCCCAATTGCTCAGTTTGGCCGGGCAGCCAGCTCTAGGAAGAGTCTTGGTGGTTCCAAACTTCTTCCATTTAAGAATGATGGCCACTGTGTTCTTGGGGACCCTTCCCCAGTTCTGTGCCTCGACACAATCCTGTCTCAGAGTCCTAGGGACATTTCCTTCGACCTCATGGCTTGGTTTTTGCACTGTCAACTGTGGGACCTTATATAGACAGGTGAGTGCCTTTCCAAATCATGTTCAATCAATTGAATTTAGTACAGGTGGAATCCAAACAAGTTGTAGAAACATCTCAAGGATGATCAATGGAAACAGGATGCACTTGGGCTCAATATCGAGTCATCTAGCAAAGGGTCTGAATATTTATGTAAATTTTTATTTCATTTAACTAGGCAAGTCAGTCAAGAACAAAATCTTTTTTTACAATGACGGCCTACCCTGGACAAACCCTCCCCTAACCCAGACAACGCTGGGCCAATTGTGCGCCACCTTGTGGGACTCCCGATTACGGCCGGTTGTGATACAGCCCGGGATCGAAACAGGGTCTGTAGTGATGCCTCTAGCACTGAGATGCAGTGCCTTAGACCACTGCGCCACTCAGGAGGTATTTCTGTTTTAAAAAACGGTTTTCGCATTGTCATTATGGGGTATTGTTTTTTATTTATTTAATTGATTTAATACATTTTAGAATAAGGCTGTAAACGTAACACAATTTAGAAAAAGTCAAGGGGTCTGAGTAGTTTCCAAAGGCACTGTATATTCTCCCAACTATCAGTGACAAAGACAGGCAATCAGCTTGCACTGGCTCAAAGACAACTGTATTCTATCAATGTCCTCCTATTTGTTTGGATTTTCTATTCAACAAACTTGTGTATTCAGTGTGATTACGGTAAATGGAAGTATATATTTGGTAAAATATCTTATCTGCCAAAAAGCACAGAGAAAATGTCAAGAAAATGACAGTGAAATGATTGGCAGAGAAAGTACAGGGGGACCTTGCTATAGCTACAGTGGTCCGCCATCAACACCTTGGCTTCACAAGGTGAGGAAGAGACAGTCAGGTCGGTATAGGTCTAGTTCTAGGAACTGGGGATTGGCTGCTGACCAATTATTACTCCTGTTTTGAGTCTCTCCTCTGTCCTCAACACCTAGTCATTGCACAGAGTCGACACCCAACAGCTACTTATGGGGTGAGGGGGGCACCAGGATCGGTTAGAGCTGCCTTCTGCCAATCATTTATGGATGTAAAAATAACACCTCAGAGATGGAGAGAAAAATAAAGCCGCTAGGAAAAAGTTGTTCAGAAAAACGACACATCTAGTGTAGATACTGCCATATCTGTATGAGATGTGCACAGTGCACATGAATGATTGAGCACACAAGAAGCCTTTCATGACATCACTCAGGGGATCGAAGCTGAGCAGAATCTCTCAACAAGAGAGACAGCTACAAGGTTATACCATAGGCCTACTCAACAGAGGGAATATAGGCTATTGCACACTGAAAAGGGGCACTAATGTAATGGAGTGATGAGTGTTTTTTGAGAGCAAATGGATAGAGAGCTATTGAATCACCCACTCCAGGTAGGTTAGAGCCTTCACAACAAGTCTCATTATGAGATGAGATGAGCTGAGCATAACACCACAATGAGCTTCAGTCAAAGATCTTTACAGGTCGACATCACTGTTAAAGTTAGTCAATGTTACATAAAACCATATTAGGCCCTATGGTTCACACTCATTCATAGGACTCCCCCCCACACCTTGTTTATTTCTCTGTGCACCGCAGCCCATCCACGCCTGGAAGAGTGCTGAATGGATCCTAAACTAAAATCCATTTGAAGCCAGTGTGCTGAGTCTGAGGCCTCCTCTGCTGCACTAAAACAGATGCAATTGTACATTCAGACTAATTAAAAAGCCATTCACAATGCCAGCTACAAAAACCATTTAGCAAAGGCACATGCAGTGGAACCATGCTCAAGACAAAGATAATCCCTTTTCAAAATCTATTAATTACTGGTAGATACTGTAGCATACATCAATGGCTTGATGGTGGATAATGGCTAATATGAATATGTAACCAGAGGTGGAAAAAGTACTCAATTGTCATACTAAAATTAAGATACCTTAATATAAAATGACTCAAGTAAAAGTGAAAGTAACCCAGTAAAATACTACTTTAGTAAAAGTCTAAAAGTATCACATTTTAAATATACTTAAGTACAGTGGTGGAAAAAGTACTAAATTGTCATACTTGAGTAAAAGTACAAAGTAAAAGTAAATGCTACACATCAAATTCCTTATATTTAGCAAACCAGACGGCACAATTTCCTTTTTGTATTCCTTTTTTTTGACAGCTAGGGCTAACTCCAACACAGACATAATTTACAAAGGAAGCATTTATGTGAGTCCACCAGATCAGGGGCAGTAGAGATGACCAGGGACGTTCTCTTGATGAATGTGTGGATTGGACCTTTTTCCTGTCCTGCTAAGCATTCAAATTGTAACTAGTACTTTTGGGTGTCAGGGAAAATGTATGGAGTAAAAAGTACATAATTTTCTTTATGAATGTAGTGTAGTAAAAGTAGTCAAAAATATAAATGGTGAATAAAGTACAGATACCCAAAAAAACGACTTAAGTAGTACTTTAAAGTATTTTTATTTAAGTACTTTACACCACTGTATGTAAAAACCCTTGAAATAACTGTTTGTAGGCTATTTCAAATACTGAAAGGGTTGTTTGTGTCACATCCTGACTAGTAAAGGGGTTATTTGTTGTTGTAGTTTGGTCAGGACGTGGCAGGGGGTGTTTGTTTTATGTGGTTCGGGGTTTGTTGGGATATGTGTTATGTAGATGGGTGTTTGTTTAGAGTGTTCCGGGGTTTATGGGTTATGTTCTAGGTTAGTGTATTTCTATGTTAGATCTAGGGTGTTTAGTTCTATGTTTAGTTAATTGGGATTGGCCTTCAATTGGAGGCAGCTGTTCCTCGTTGCCTCTGATTGAAGGTCCTATGTATAGGGGTGTGTTTGTAATGGGAAGTGTGGGAGGTTGTTTTTGCATTGCTGTGTGTAGCCTGCATTACTGTTCGTTCGTGCTCTTGTTTTGTTTCGTAAGTGTCTCAAATAAAGTAAAAATGAGCACTCAACCCGCTGCGCCTTGGTCCACTTCATACGACGACCGTTACACTTTGATTTTAAAGTAAGGTAACTGTCAAGGGAAAATCGCACTTTTAAAAGTTAATATTCTGTTAATTCATACCCAAATAATGCTCGTATTTGTGGCCAAATCATACATTGGAGAAAAAATACTTCAAGAGCAAGTGCCCCTAAAAAGCCATTGATGTATACAGAGAAAAGAGTCGGCCCGAGGATTGAACCCTGTGGTACCCCCATAGAGACTGCCAGAGGTATGGACAACAGGCCCTCTGATTTGACACACTGAACTCTGTCTGAGAAGTAGTTGGTGAACCAGGCGAGGCAGTCATTTGAAAAACCAAGGCTGTTGAGTCTACCGATAAGAATGTGGTGATTGACTGAGTCGAAAGCCTTGGGCATGTCGATGAATACGGCTGCACAGTATTGTCTTTTGTCGATGGCGGTTATGATATCGTTTAAGACCTTGAGCGTGGCTGAGGTGCACCCATGACCAGCTCGGAAACCAGATTCCATAGCGGAGAAGGTACGGTGGGATTCGAAATGGTCGGTGATCTGTTTGTTAACTTGGCTTTTGAAGACCTTAGAAAGGCAGGGTAGGATAGATATAGGTCTGTAACAGTTTGGGTCTAGAGTGTCTCCCCCTTTGAAGAGGGGATGACCGCGGCAGCTTTCCAATCTTTGGGGATCTCAGACGATATGAAAGAGCGGTTGAACAGGCTAGTAATAGGGGTTGCAACAATTGCGGCGTATAATTGTAGAAAGAGAGGGTCCAGATTGACTAGCCCAGCTGGTTTGTAGGGGTCCAGATTTTACAGCTCTTTCAGAACATCAGCTATCTGGATTTGGGTGAAGCAGAAATGGGGGAGGCTTGGGGAAGTTGCTGTGGGGGGTGTGGAGCTGTTGACCGGGGTAGGTGTAGCCAGGTGGAAAGCATGGCCAGCCGTAGAAAAATGCTTATTGAAATTCTCGATTATCGTGGATTTATCAGTGGTGACAGTGTTTCCTAGCCTCAATGCATTGGGCATATCGGGGTTTAGGTCACCTAACAGTACAAACTCTGAAGATAAATGGGGGCAATTCATTCAAATATGGTGTCCAGGGCGCAGCTGGGGGCTGAGGGGGGTCTGTAACAAGCGGCAACAGTGAGAGACTTATTTCTGGAAAGGTGGGTTTTTAAAGTAGAAGCTTGAACTGTTTGGGCACAGACCTGGATAGCATGACAGAACTCTGAGGCTGTCTGCAGTAGATTGCAACTCCACCCCCTTTGGCAGTTCTATCTTGGCAGAAAATGTTATAGTTGGGGATGGAAATGTCAGAATTTTTGGTGCCCTTCTAAGCCAGGATTCAGACACAGCTAGGACATCAGGGTTGGCGGAGTGTGCTAAAGCAGTGAAAAAAACAAACTTAGGGAGGTGGCTTCTGATGTTAGCATGCATGAAACCAAGGCTTTTACGGTTACAGAAGTCAACAAATGATAGCGCCTGGGGAATAAGAGTGGAACTGGAGGCTACAGGGCCTGGTTTAACCTTTACATACCAGAGGAACAGAGGAGGAGTAGGATAAGGGTACGGCTAAAGGCTATAAGAACTGGTCATCTAGTGCGTTGGGGAAAGAATAAAAGTAGCAGATTTCTGGGTGTGGTAGAATAGATTCTGGGCATAATGTACAGACAATGGTGTGGTAGGATGTGAGTACAGTGGAGGTAAACCTATGCGTTGAGTGACGATGAGAGAGGTTTAGTCTCTGGAGGCACCAGGTAAGCCAGGTGAGGTCTCCGCATGTGTGTGGGGTGGGACGAAAGAGATATCTAAGGCATTTTGAGCGGTACTGAGGGCTCTAAATAAAGCAATAAAAACTAGCCAAGATAGCAGTAGACGAGGCATATTGACATTAGAGAGAGGCATAAAGCAATCACAGGTGTTGATCAGGAGAGCGGGTAAATGGTGATGAAAGGGCAGAGCGGTGAAGGTTGGGTTTGGATTACAATTATGTCAACAAATTATGCCCGTTTTGGCCAAGCTCCATGTGCAAATCGCCTCTGCCCACTTTGCTTTCTTTCATTGAATGGGGCTCTGTTGTTTCATTGCCCCCAATGCGTTCAAAGGATCATGGCCATTTGAGACTGAAAAGCCCTATACGGATTGAGCATGCCTCCACAGACAAAGTTCTTTGGCTTGCATGCCCTGCCGAAGGACCTAGCATGCGGAAAAGTGGTTGGAGTTCGTTGGTCCCCAACTCTGCAACATTAACGCTAGCTTGGTGGCCAACGGTTACGTTTAAAATCACATTTTAAGAAGTTACATTTTAGAAATAGGCAAGGTTTATGACTTTGTGGCTGTGGTAATTAGTGACGACGTAGAATTAGCTTGACCTGAGTTACTGCCATGAAGGCACAGACGGCTTCATCAACAGCGGTAATGTGTGTTATGTGAAAAGTTGCATAAAAAATACACGGTTTGATAAACTAGTAGGGTAGTTACCCAACCAAGCAGATACAAGTAGTAGAGTCATTTTGGTTGTGAAGTGCGTTATCAAAAAGCATTTTCCTTTCTTAATAACAAAATGCAATTTACCACTTGGCTGTCTATTGTATCACCCTGCCACAGGCCCTTCCAGTCAACACCACCTCATAAGATGAGGAAGTACATTGGATATGAGGATTGCCTGCTGCAGTTCGAGAGATGTCCAGTTCGCAACATAGAGAAGACCAGTAAAGGGCCCCTCAGCATCACGCAGACATGGCCTCGCTGTGAGCATTCCTATAAATGGAACAGGGAGGACACTTGAGTCGGGTTGGTGACATTTGACCTGGAGTTTTGTCCCAATAAGCTAGCCTGGTGGAACCAGTCTGATTGCTGTGATATATGATATCATGATATCGGAAGTGAAATAGAAAGGTAAATGCAGTGATCAGGTTGGTTCCACCATGCTAATCATAACCACCATTGATAATTTAATCAGTGCTCTGTGTGTGTTTGTCTGTGACCAACCAGTATCTTTGATGAGGGGCCAGGAGGATCTACGCCGCCATGCCCATCAATGGGGCTCTGGGAAAGACCTTACCTCCAGCATCACCTCTTGCTTGCTTACCAACGGTTGTTGGTGATGAGACCAGAATTAGGTAGGTTTAGTCTGACCTGTTCAAACTTGAACATAGTGTGTGTTTATTTGTCAGATATCACATATTCTAACTGCCATTAGTAATAAACAGTGACTGTATGTGTTCAGATGCATCTCCCTGGGTCGCTCCTCTTTTCAGTTCGCTGCAGCTAGCGACTGGAACGAGCTGCAGCAAACACTCAAACTGGACAGTTTTATTTCAATCTCTTCATTCAAAGACTCAATCATGGACACTCTTACGACAGTTGTGGCTGCTTTGTATGATGTATTGTTGTCTCTACCTTCTTGACCTTTGTGCTGTTGTCTGTGCCCAATAATGTTTGTACCATGTTTTTGTGCTGCTACCATGTTGTGTTGCTACCATGTTGTTGTCATGTTGTGTTGCTACCATACTGTGTTGTCATGTGTTGCTGCCTTGTTATGTTGTTGTCTTAGGTCTCTCTTTATGTAGTGTTGTGTCTCTCTTGTTGTGATGTGTGTTTTGTCTTATATTTATATTGTATTTATTTTTATATTTTTTTAATCCCAGGGCTCGTCCCCGCATGAGGCCTTTTGCCTTTTGGTAGGCCGTCATTGTAAATAAGAATTTGTTCTTAACTGACTTGCCTAGTTAAATAAAGGTTAAATAAATTTGTTTTAAATAAAATCTATGGAGCCAGCACTTGGAGACTTTCAAGAGGACGTGAAGGAGTCCTGACAAACAGACAGGCTTGATACTGATGTCTCTGAGTCGAGAGAGACCTGGCACTCAACACATCCACAATGTGCGACTGAAAGTGATTACTAATAATACAGTACAGCAGAAATATCCAATATTTGCAACACTCTTTTCATTCCATGTGTCACTGATGAACTCTGCCTCAACTCTGCCTATTTATACAGATAGACTGTAGATGCCAGACTGCAGCCTCAGTTGTTTGATGGAGAGACCATAATTGGGTAGGTTTTATCTGACCTATTTAAACTTCAACATTGTACCTGTTTTGTGTGTCAGAAATTACCTATCCGAACTGCCATTGGTAATAGAACAGTGACTATGTGTGTATGTGTTCACAAAAACATGTATGAAGCAAATCAAATCAAGCTTTATTTATACAGCAAATTTCAGACATGGAATGAAATGCAATGTGCTTTACAGGAAAAAAACAAATATAAAATGTCAAATAAAAGCTGAAATATTGGCCTCCCAGGTGGTGCAGTGGTCTCAGGCACTGCATCGCAGTGCTAACTGTGCCACCAGAGATCCTGGGTTTGAGCCCAGGCTCTGCCGCAGCCGGCCTCGACCGGGAGGCTCATGGGGCGATGCATAATTGGCCCAGAGTCGTCCGGGTTAGGGAGGGTTTGGCCGGCAGGGATATCCTTGTCTCATTGTGCACTAGCGACTCCTGTGGCGGGCTGGGTGCAGTGCATGCTGACCCGGTTGCTAGGTGTACGGTGTTTCCTCCGACATATTGGTGTGGCTGGCTTCCGGGTTGGATGTGCGTTGTGTCAAGAAGCAGTGTGGCTTGGTTGGGTTGTGTTTCGGAGGACGCATGGCTCTTGACCTTCGCCTCTCCTGAGTCCGTATGGGAGTTGCAGCGATGAGACAAGACAGTAACTACTACCAATTGGATACCATGAAAAAGGGGAAAAATAATTAAAAATTAAAAAGCTGAAATATTTACTATACAAGAAACATAAGATTTAAAAAAAATAAAATAATGACACAAACTGAACTCAAAAGCACCCTAAGAAAAAGCAAAGCTATACAGATGTATTTTAAGATCTCTTTTAATTATGTCGGCCCCCCTCAGTTTCTCTGGCAGGCTAATCCAGAGACTGGGGGCATAATAACTAAAGGCTGCCTCTCCATGCCTCTTGGTCTTAGGCTTTGTAATAGTTAAAAGGCCAGTACCGGAGGACCTGAGGGACCTACTGGGTACATAACTTAAAAGCATGTGTGACATGTATTGTGGTGCATAATGCTGTAACGGGCATCATAAGGATTGGATCAAGGTGCAGCGGGAACGTGTATACTCATCTTCTTTATTTAATAAAAAGAAGGAGAAAACAAACAAATCACGTATACAAAAACAACGACCGACACTCACAGTCCTGTCAGGTGCACAGACACAAAACAGGAGACAACTACCCACGAATCCCATAGCAACGAGGAGCAGCTGCTTCCAATTGAAGGTCAACCCCATTAACTAAACATAGACATAGAAAGACTAGAACTCACATAGAAATAAACTAACAAGAACATAGCCCAAAAACCCCGGAACACATAAAACAAACACCCCCTGCCACGTCCTGACCAAACTACAATAACAAATAACCCCTTTACTGGTCAGAACGTGACAAATGCAGCATTCTGTATGTTTTGCAGTTGACCAATGGCTTTCTTGAGTAGGCCAGACAGGAGAGCAGTACAGTAGTCAAGCCTGCTTGTAATAAAAGCATGGATGAGTCTCTCTGTATCAGCCTGAGAGAGAAACGGCCGCAACTTGGCAATGTTCCTCAGGTGGTTAAAAGCTATTTTGGTCACATTCCTAACATGTGATTTCAAATTTAGTTCCGAATCTAAAATTACACCTAGATTTTTTACGTGGTGTTTTAACTTTGTTGCCTGTGAATAAAAATGTGCGGCTATATTCTCTCTCTGTGCTTTGGCTCCAACAATAAGTACCTCGGTCTTGTCTTGATTTAGCTGGAGGAAGTTGTGAGCCATCCAAGTATTTCAATCACTAATACAGTCTAATAATTTATCAGTGGAGCTAAAATCCTCTGGTGACAGAAATGTAAAGTTGTGTATAGTCTGTGTAGCAGTGAGGATCAATGTTGTGCTTTCTGATAACGCCGCCAAGGGTTAACATATACAGTGCATTCGGAAAGTATTCAGAGCCCTTGATTTTTCCCACATTTTGTTACGTTATAACCTTATTCTAAAATTGATTGAAAATATTATTTTCCTCATCTACACACAAAACCCCATAATGACAAATAAAAAACAGGTTTTTAGAAATTGTTGCAAATTTCTTTAAAAAAAAAGAAATATCACATTTACATAAGTATTCAGAACCTTTACTTTTTTGTCCTTTATTTAAAGGGAGAGATCAAGCTGATCCTAACTGTTATAGGCCTAATTATATTTTGCCCTGTTTATCAAAAGTGTTGGAAAAACTTGTCAATAATCAACTGACTGGCTTTCTTGATGTCTATAGTATTATCTCTGTAGACATCAGCACAGACAACACTTTGTGCTGTTGTCTGTGCCCAATAATGTTAGTGCCATGTTTTGTGCTGCTACCATATCATTGGATCAGTCTAAAACTTTGTACATACACTGCTGCCATCTAGTGGACAAAATCAAAACGTCACCTGGGCTGGAATAATACATTATGGTCTTTCTCTTGCATTTCAAAGATGATGGTACATAAAAAATACAAGAGAATGGTTGGTTTTTTATTTCTATTATCTTTTACCAGATCTATTTTGTTATATTCTCCTACATTCCTTTCACATTTCCACAAAGTTTAAAGTGTTTCCTTTCAAATGGCACCAAGAATATACATATCCTTGCTTCAGGACCTGAAGCAGGCAGATAGATTTGGGTATGTCATTTTAGGCGAACATTTTTAAAAAAGGGGCGTATCCTTGAGGTTAACTGACTTGACTAGTTAAATAAAGGTTAAATGAAAATAAAACATTTACTGAAATAAAATAAAATAAAACTTTATTTGTCACATGCGCCAAATACAACAATGCTTACTTACAAGCACTAAACCAACAGTGCAGTTCAAGAAGAGTTAAGAAAAGATTTACCAAATAAACTAAAGTAAAAAATAATTAAAAGTAACACAATAACATAACAATAACAAGGCTATATACAGGGGGTACGGGTACCGATTCAGTGTGGGAGGTACAGGTTAGAGGTAATTTGTACATGTAGGTAGGGGTGAAGTGACTATGCATAGATAATAACAGCGAGTAGCAGCAGTGTACAACACAAATGGAGGGGGGTCGAGGGGGGGGTCAATGTAATAGTCCGGTGGCCATTTGATTAATTGTTCAGCATCCTTATGGCTTGGCGGTATACGTTTTTAAGGAGCCTTTTGGTCCTAGACTTGGCGCTCCGGTATCGCTTGCCATGCGGTAGCAAAGAAAACCGTCTATGACTAGGGTGACTGAAGTCTCTGACACTTTTATGGGCTTTCCTCTGACACCGCATATTATATAGGTCCTGGATTTCTCCCATTCTTCTCTGCAGATCCTCTCAAGCTTCATCAGGTTGGATGGGGAGTGTTGCCGCACAGCTATTTTCAGGTCTCTCCAGAGATGTTCGATCAGGTTCAAGTCCGGGCTCTGGCTGGGCCACTCAAGGACATTCAGATACTTGTCCAAATGCCACTCCTGCCTTGTCTTGGCTGTGTGCTTAGGGTCATTGTCCTATTGGAAGGTGAACCTTCACCCCAGTCTGAGGTCCTGAGCACTCTGGAGCAGGTTTTCGTCAAGGATTTCTCTGTTCTTTTTTCCTTTCATCTTTCCCTCGATCCTGACTAGTCTCCTAGTGCCTGCCGCTGAAAAACATCCCCACAGCATGATGCTGCCACCACCATGCTTCACCGTAAGGATGGGGCCAGGTTTCCTCCAGACGTGACGCTTGGCATTCAGTCCATCAAGTTCAATCTTGGTTTCATCAGACCAGAGAATCTTGTTTCTCATGTTCTGAGAGTCCTTTAGGACCCTTTTACTGAGGAGTGGCTTCTGTCTGGCCACTCTACCATAAAGGCCTGATTGATGGAGCGCTGCAGAGACGGTTGTCTTTCCCATCTCCACAGAGGAACTCTGCAGCTCTGTCAGAGTGATCATCGGGTTCTTGGTCACCTCCCTGACAAAGGCCCTTCTCCTCCATTTGCTCAGTTTGGCTGGGCGGCCAGCTCTAGGAAGAGTCCTGGTGGTTCCAAACTTCTTCCATTTAAGAATGATGGAGGCCACTGTGTTCTTGGGGACCTTCAATGCTGCAGCCATTTTTTGGTACCCTTTTCCAGATCTGTGCGTCGACACTAGCATGTCTCGGAGCTCTACGGACAATTCCTTCGACCTCATGGCTTGGTTTTTGCTCTGACATGCACTGTCAACTGTAGACAGGTGTGCCTTTCCAAATCATGTCCATTCAATTAAATTTACCACAGGTGGACTCCAATCAAGTTGTAGAAACAGCTCAGTGACGCTCAATGGAAACAGGATGCACCTGAGCTCAATTTCGAGTCTTATAGCAAAGGGTCTGAAAACTTGTGTAAATAAGGTATTTTTTAATGTTTTATATACATTTGCAAAAATGCCTAAAAACCTGTTTTCACTTTGTCATTATGGGGTGTAGATTGCTGAGAACAAAATAATTTAATCAATTTTAGAATTTCTTTAATGTAACCTTTATTTAACTAGGCAAGTTAGTTAAGAACAAATTCTTATCTACAATGAAGGCTAACATTGGGTTAACTGCCTTGTTCAGAACGACAGATTTTTACCTTGTCAGCTCGGGGATTTGATCTAGCAACCTTTTGGTTACTGGCCCAACGCTCTAACCACTAGGCTACCTGTAGCCCCAGAATAAGGCTGTAAATCACAAAATGTGGAATAAGTCAAGGTGTCTGAATACTTTCCAAGGGCACTGTATATGTTTGTGTGATCTCTGTGGTAACCTGTATATCTGTACAGGGTAACTTCTAAATTACTCGATGCAAAGGGTTTTTATTGTCCTCTCAGGAATGATGTTATTTACATTGATCTCATCCCCCACACAAGCCTTTAGATGCTGTGACGCTCTGTGGAAATTGGGCCTTGGTGGTCAAGTTATTGTAAACTTGGTATTGTTTGATTAGTCAATGGTGGTTGGTTTTGGGTTGAAAGAGTTACACCTTCAATGTTATAAATTGAATTATATGCCTCTGTTCCCTCTTGTCCTGTATCCAAT
This sequence comes from Salmo trutta, assembly GCF_901001165.1. Taxonomy (NCBI): domain Eukaryota; kingdom Metazoa; phylum Chordata; class Actinopteri; order Salmoniformes; family Salmonidae; genus Salmo; species Salmo trutta. The sequence continues at coordinate 23,256,691 of NC_042966.1, read as the reverse complement.
CCATGGAAGAAGGTTGTATGATCAATTCTCATTACCTAGGCCTCTAGGCATCTTTTTGTTCATGCTTTGTCTTGTAAGTTAACCTTGCACTCTATATGGTTGGAATAATGCCTTGTAATGCTTTCAACTTAAGCTTCATGCCTTGTATGTGAATCCATTCATTGTACAATGTTAATTAACTATCTGACAATACTCAAACCAATTCCTACTAATCAACTCATTGCCTACTGCTTGCTTGTATATTTTCATCATCTTTATGGAGTCAAACATTTTAATAGGCTAATCTGAGTCAGATGATGAGTCACGTGATGTATATATAGGTATATATATTTAATATGCATATCAAATATTACTTCACTACACACTCTACAACCAGTCCCATTCCTATTGAATGTGAATCAACAGGAAAAATAAAACACACTTGTGAAATAACACTCATTACTACTGTAAATATAAACATTGTATAAGTGCTCCAAGTGCCAGGGAAGAACAGAAGACATATTACTCTAACAACTGTTCTTAATAACCTGAACTAGCTCATGAAAATTACCTCCACTTTTGCAAAACATAACTATGCAAACTGAACATACTGTGGACTTGGCTCCCGTGACAAGCCGTATAGTCGTTGTTTTAGAGCAGAGATACTTATGGTGACATTATCCTAAACGTTACCGTTCAAGGTCAGAGGTTAAGGAAAGAAAAGGCTGAGGTTGATTGGCTGCTGGTGGGCGAGAGGTCGCACATGGGCGTTGTATCCCTGTTGTCATTGAGACAGAGTAGCGGTGTGTTTGTAGGGGTAACGCTCTCCATTTCAACGCTCAGACGTTCCCTCCCGTCTCTCTTTTCCGCCTCAGGCTGCATGTCTCCATTCCTCTCTGTAAGGGTTGATGGGCACACAGACTTCCCTCTGGTCACCAGCTCCATGCCACTGAACAAAGTGAGTCTGCCCCCACAGGGCTGCTCAATCTTGGGGTCCTTGAGTCGGATGGGGTCCCTCTCTGTATGGAGCTCTGGATCTTTAACTTTAAGATCTGAGGTGAGCTGGTTCTCACCAGTCCTGAACCCAGTCTGACTTTCCACAAACTCTTCATCCTGAGTAGCAGACCTATCCTCCTCATCATCATGGTTGTAATTTAGTAACCTCTCAGATGTACCCCTTTCGTGCCAGCCCAGGTCAAGTACAGGAGGGGGGTGAGTTCGCCCCCCAGGTAAGGGCTCAGGGTCTCTCCTTCTATGATGGTTAAGGACCGTGGTGCCACCTGGGAGTGTTTGCAGTAGAAGTGCGGGACTTGTGAGAGTAGGGGGCTGGTCCGAGGAGGAGGAAAGAACAATACTGGCTGCTGCTGCATCACGTCTGGCACCACTGATTGGCACGCCCATCAGAGCCTCAAATTGACGAAGGATCTGGAAGGCAAAACCATCCTTTTTTTTACAATACAAAACTAAATATGTGCTCATAGTCAACCATCATCGTAGATCATCTTAGATTTTAACACCCAGGCTACTCCCATGCTCCCTCTCTGGTTTTACATGATTTATTATTATAAAAGTTAATAACTAGGTTGTTATTATGGGTTACCTTGGTGGCCTTGTTGGCTACAGCCCCTGGGGGTTCCTCACTCAGATGGACCAGCCTCCTCTGGGTCGCCCCGAAGATTTACTCCAGAGACAGCAGATCAGAGATCATGAGACAGGCCACAGCACACAGAGCCCTCTGGGGGGGGGGGGGGGGGGGGGGGGCACATTCACACATATTTGATGTTTGAGATCGTGTTTCTATTTCAAGAAAAATCTGGTCAAAATAGCAGCACATTCCAACAGCCAATTGACTGTACCATCTGGACAGTCTGTGATGGGTCCTGCAGTCTGCGAGAGAGCAGCTCCACCACCACCTCACAGTTTAGAGTGGAACACCTGCAGACAAAGGGGAGGGAATTAAAACATATCCAAAAGACACTGGACAAAAATCAAGGTAAAGGTAGAGAGGAATAAGGGTTGAATGTTGGTCGGTACTAACTCCTTGATGAACTGCTGGCTCTCCTTTCTGGAAAGGAAGACCTTAGAGACCTCAGTCATTCTGCTGATTAGCGCCATCTCCTGGCCACAGTCCCCTAACTGCATGGCCTCCACCCTAACAGAGAAAGATGGATGGAGGGAGAAAAAGGGAGACTCAGAATGGTTGACTCATTTAGTATTTTGACGGTGAAGACTTATTATATCATTTTATATATTTTTTGACTCACCGTTCTGATTGGTCCCCGAAGCTGTCCCTACTGGCTTCCGATTGGCTCCCGGTGCCATATGACTTGCTGCTCCCACCCCCTGAGGCCTGGCTGTGGTCTGCGTTCCCCTGACATGAGTTGTGGGAGGAGCTATGGCCACTGTCAATCTCCTCCCAGCCCCCGCCCACCTGTTCTGGACACCCCTGGGAAACTGAGAGGTGGAAGAGAGAGAAGGAACTGGCCATATGTAACAACAGCCTAATGATCTAAGCGCAATATAACAGTCGATTTAAAAACACCAACAAACCTCTCTCACCTTTGGGTCTGTGAGGAGGCACAGTGTAGGCATATGCTGGCACTGCCACCTTTACAGGGCCTGAGGGTACCACCACCGCCCGGTAGTGGTTGTCATGGAGACGGATACCCTGTAGTTCCGTTGGGGGTAGGGCCGCACTGGCCACAAACTCAGTAGCCTTATGGATCTTGTCCATCAAGGTCTCGCCACCTGCCGGAAATAGAAAGCAATATAAGAGACAGACAGCACATGGATTTGACTGGATGCATTTGAAATGTATTCGAAAGAGCCTACTTGTTAACTTCTTCCCTGGGCTGTATCCAAACCCCTGCATTCTGGATCCATGGGCAGACTCCGACCCGATGCCTGGAAGGAAAGAGAGAGAACCCAGACCTCAGCAATCAAAGACAACCATTGTCTCTCTACCTTTCTCCACTCTCTCTTCCGATCCACTCCCTCTTTCCCCCCGTCTCTTCCTCTCCCTCACCCTCTCCCTCACCCTCGCCCTGCTTCATCTCCTCTTCCACCCTCCCTCCCACCCTCCCTCCCTTTTTCTTCATCAAACTCTCTGTCAGGAGGATTGGGTTAACTTGATTGTAATCAATTCAGTAGCCAGAGGTCTGTCATTAGTAGCAGTATTTGGGCAGAAATAGTTTCCCTCCAGGGCTCGGTTCTAGGCCGTCTCTTCTCTCTATATACCAAGTCACTTGGCTCTGTCATATCCTCACATGGTCTCTCCTGTCATTGCTACCCAACTACTTTTCTCCTTCCCCTCTTCTGACACCAGGCGGCAGCACGATTCTCTGTGTGCCTGGCAGATATCTCAGCTTGGATGTTGGCCCACCACCTCAAGCTCAACAAGACGGAGCTGCTCTTCCTCCCGGGGAAGGCCTGATCGTTCAAAGACCGCTCCATCACAGTTGACAACTCCACGTGTCCCCCTCCCAGAGTGCAAAGAACCGTGGCGTGACCCTGAACAACACCATGTCATTCTCTGCAAACAGCAAAGCAGTGACTCAATCCTGCAGGTTCACGCTCTACAACATCTGTAGAGTACGACCCTACCTCACACAGGAAGTGGCGCAGGTCCGTATCCTAGACTTGTTCTCTCCTGTCTGGACTACTGCAACTCGCTGTTGGCTGGGTTCTCCGCTTGTGCCATCAAACCCCTGCAACTTATCCAGAACACTGCAGCCCACTTGGTGTTCAACCTTCCCAAGTTCTCTCATGTCACCCCGCTCCTCAGCACACTCCACTGGCTCCAGTCAAAGCTCGCATCCACATCAAGACCATGGTGCTTACCTACAGAACAGCAAGAGGAACTGCCCCTCCATACCTTCAGGCTAGGCTCAAACCCTACACCCCCAACCCGAGCTCTCTGTTCTGCCACCTCTGGTCTCTTGGCTCTCCCACCCCTAAAGGAGGGCAGCTCCCACTCAGCCCAGTCCAAGCTCTTTTCTGTCCTGGTACCCCAATGGTGGAACCAGCTTCCCTCTAAAACTAGTGTAACAGTGTAGGTTCCGTCCCTCTCTTCGCCCCAACCTGGGCTCGAACCAGGGACCTTTGCACACATCAACAACTGACACCCACGAAGCATCGTTACCCATCGCGCCACAAAAGCCACGGCCCTTGCAACGCAAGGGGAAACCCTACTTCAAGTCTCAGAGCGAGTGACGTCACTGATTGAAATGCTATTAGCGCGCACCACCGCTAACTAACTAGCCATTTCACATCGGTTACACTAGGACAGCAGAGTCCCTGCCCATCTTCCAAAACAATCTGAAACCCTACCTCTTCAAAGAGTATCTTAAATGATCCCACAGCACCCTGCCTCGCACCACCTCCGAACCCCACCACTTAACTTGTTTTTCTCTCCCTTACTAGCTCTGACCTCGCTGATAGCTACTTTAATGAGGAAAATCTTACTTACTATGACTGAGACATGTGGTTGTTCAACCTAGCTATCTTAAGATGAATGCACTAATTGTTAGTAGTGCTGGATAAGAGCACCTGCTAAATGACTAACATGTAAATGTAAGGTAGACATACAGAACATGGAATAACAACAATATAATGTACTCACCCATGTTGGGCATGGCTAGTTTGCATGGAGACGTGCTGTTCTGGGGAGAGGCTGTGCCTGTGAAAAGTAACCTGGCTGTGTCCTGGAGACAGATAATGACAGGATTAGCATTGTGTGTGAGATACATAGAGGGATAGTGATAGGCTTAGACATTGTCTATCATTTTTTTGGCTTACCTGTGCTGTGGCCCTCACTTTCTGATACAGAGCAATGCCATGGATGGGTTCAGGGGGACCACTGTAAACTGAAGGGAAAAACCCACATTCAGTATAACACTCATAGCTCTCTGAAATGCTACTGTCGTAAATAGAAAGATGAAACGGAGACAGTGAGGTGTGTTAGTGGTCATATCATCATCATCGTCATGTTCATCATCTCATCTGAGGCCTGCTGGATGAAGGTGGAGTTCCGTCTAAGTTCTGTCAGAAAGTGAGGCGATCCGTGGCCACAGAGATGGACGAAGATCTTCAGAACCTGGAAGGACAGAAACGATGGAAAGGGAAGAGGGATACGTCTCAGGAGGAACAGATTAATATATTATATTATCTATGGTGAAGATTAGCTGCATTCTTCTACATGATTCCTCTTCAGCCTCAGTTAACAAACTCTGGTAAAATTCAGTGTTTGGGGTTTCTTAATGCAGGTGAAAGCCTGCTAACCTGGCTAGCTGAGCTCACCTTTATTTTGACATGGCAGGATTCTACCTCCAGCCTCTTCAACAGGTACTCCAACAGGAACTGACCACACCCAGTGGACTCCTGGGAGATTTCTACACGGCAGGAGGGTAAAAGATGCAAACTGTACTGTCTTTGGGTTGACATTGAAAAGAGGTGAATCTTGCTAAATGATCTTTCATATCAGAACACAGTACTGTATCATCATACAGTGGGAGGTGATACTTCAAAGAGGAAGCCAGGACAAGGCGATTCATCATCTGCTGTTGCTTTCATCAGAGTGGGAACCTGAGAGAGAGATCATCAGGCATGGATTGGCCAACAGGTGAACCTCAGAATAATGTTAGACCATTTAGCAAGGATTGCTGTCATGTCATCATTTTTGGCTTTATAGCAAACAGTATGATACATTTTTTACATTTTAGCAGACACTTTTATCCAGAGCAACTTACAGTAATGAATGCTTACATTTCATTTCATGCATTTTTTTTGTACTGGCCCCCGTGGGAATCGAACCCACAACCCTGGCGTTGCACACACCATGCTCTACCAACTGAGCTACAGGGAGATACAGTGTGAGAAGAAAAAAATCAACGGACTGTAGAGCTCAAGTCTGGTACAAGTCTAGTCTGATGATGACATACGAGTTCTGTTCAGAGAGTGTGATGTCATATGATGTGCTAGCATTCTAACGTTAGTTAGGCTGCTGTAGTGGTACAGTAAACAGTGGGCGTAATGGAATATACAAAACGATTTACTGTTTCCCTAAAACGTGACATATACACATTATATCAAAATATTATTTCCAAGTGTTTATATTTGTAAATAGCACCTACTTTTTGAAGGAAAGACAGTCGTTCCATGAATGTTGCCATCGTTTTGCAATCGTTGACTAGACGCTGCCCGTCTCTTTGAGGTTTATTGGCAGACAACACTCAAAGTGTATTGCCGCCACCTACTGAAAGGGTAGCAAATATATATCTATATATATATATATATGTTTTGAATGAACAAATTCACACCAATTACCAAAACACTAACCAAATTCACGCTACTACCCAGAATTTCAAACAAAAAATCAGTACTCCAGCTGGATTTAAATGTCTATTCATATCCCTACACAGGCCCTGGAACCTGGGAGGGGAATCTCTTCATTCAGTACACCCTGTAACATTTCGGCTGTAAAGCCCTGGACATCCACAAATATATTTGTGCCTTCACAATGATGTCTAGCTTCTTAGATTTGATATTAGATAGACTAGTGAAATGTATCACTTGCGCTATAAACGCAACAAAGTTCACATTTTTCACTGTTAGTGTGTCGGATCCTTCTCCTGCATGACATTCACTGCAGACTGTGGGACACACTACCATCGCATCTCTAATCACTCCAGCTATTTCCACTGCCTCCACATAGGAGACATGCTGGATAGCTCTGATCCTAGCTACCGCGACATCCTTCATCCTTACAGGGAACTCGGGAACGTGATTCCTGTCACAATTACAGCAACATGCGTCTATTGCTTCCTTGGCACAGACAAGGAAGGCGAGGCCTATAATAACAGGTAGACAATCAAACAACCATGGGTAGGATTTATACGATACCATTGGTCCAATACTTTTGAGTTAGGGGACACATTGGCGAATAAAAAATATCATAATCCCTTTTCTCCAAAGATTAATTTGCAAATGAACAAATCACAAATGAACAAACATGTCGCTGTCCATGGTCTTGATAATCCAATGGTTTGAGTAAATATTTTTCTACGACTGCATTTTATTTATATGATACTATGCTAATATTGTTCAAGAGCTAATGCTGAGGCATTACATTGTTATTCAATTATTTTCCTTGTTTTTCCACTGTCAAAGAGTATTGATCAAGTGTCCATCTCTGCTGCTGCTCACTCAACTGATCATGTCTGGGAGAAACGTGTGGACTCGCAGTCAAGAGAGGATGAGATGTCCCAGTGTTTCCCCTACCATTGTTTAACCAGGGTGGCCCGCCAAGGAATTTGTCTTGTGGCCCTGGATGATGCTTTGGGGGCCTCTGTGCCTCACTAAGAAAAACAATCAAGGGGAAACACTGCCTTGAACAATAATGTATATATTCTAACCAGCGCAATCATCCTCCAACAGAAGTTTGATCTAAATACTGACTTTTGAATATCATGTCCTCAGGCTGCAGCTTATGGGAAGTGTGTGACAGCTACTACCACAGGCAGACAGGAGCTGAGAAAGGACCTGTGTGTTAAAGAGTTTGATGCTCTGAAGTCTTGCTTCGTTACAGCAGTGAGTGGCATATTACAGGTGTTCCATCATTTTTTATTACATTTTGTCTGTCTTTGATGTATAAATTCAATTGACTTGATAATCTTGTCTTACAGGCCAAGAAGGGAGTGAAGTAGACCATTCCGCCCAACACATCTCTGCTGGACATATAGTGCATTCGCAAAGTATTACGGCCCCTCCCATTTTCCACATTTTGTTACGTTACAGGCTTATTCTAAAATGGATTAAATATTTATTTTTCCCTCATCAATCTACACACAGTACCCCATAATGTATTTTACCCCCTTTTTCTCCCCAATTTTGATCTTGTCTCATCGCTGGAACTCCCCAACAGGCTCGGGAGGCGAAACATGACCTGCCAAACAGGGCATTTCTTAACACTCGCCCGCTTAAACCGGAAGCCAGCCACACCAATGTGCCAGAGGAAACACCTTTCAACTGACTACCGAGGTCAGCCTGCAGGCGCCCGGTCTGCCTCAAGGAGTCGCTAGAGTGCAATGAACCAAGTAAAGCCTCTCCGGCCAAACCCTCCACTGACCCGGACGACGCTGGACCAATTGTGCGCCGCCCTATGGGACTCCTGATTTACACATTTTTACACATTTTAGTCATTTAGCAGACGCTCTTATCCAGAGCGACTTACAGTAGTGAATGCATACATTTCAATTCATTTCATACATTTTTTTTTCTCGTACTGGCCCCCCGTGGGAATCGAACCCACAACCCTGGCGTTGCAAACACCATGCTCTACCAACTGAGCCACAGGGAGGCTGATCACGGCTGGTTATGACACAGCCTGGGATCTATCCCGGGTCTGTAGTGACACCTCTAGCACTGCGATGCTTTAGACCACTGCGCCATTTGGGAGGCCCAAATGTTTGCAAATGTATACAACAAAGAAAATGTAATACCTTAATTACATAAGTATTCAAACCACTTTCTATGAGACTCGAAAATGAGCTCAGGTGCATCCTGTTTCCATTGATCATCCTTGAAATGTTTCTACAACTTGATTGAGGCCACCTATGGTAAATTCAATAGATTGGAGATGATTTGGAAAGGCCCACACCTGTCTATACAGTGCATTCGGAAAGTTCTCAGACCCCTTGACTTTTTCCACATTTTGTTACGTTACAGCCTTATTCTAAAATGTATTAACAATTTTTTTCCCTCATCAATCTACACACAATACCCCATGATGACAGCAAAAACTTCCCACAGTTCCAACCAGTGCAGTTGGTCCCACAGTTGACAGTGCATGTCAGGACAAAAACCAAGCCATGAGGTTGGAGGAATTGTCCGTAGAGCTCCGAGACAGGATTGTGTCAAGGCACAGATCTTTTTGAAGGGTACCAAAAAAATCCTGCAGCATCGAAGGTCCTCAAGAACAAAGCGGCCTCCCATCATTCTTAAATGGAAGAAGTTTGGAACCACAAAGACTCTTCCTAGAGCTGGCCGCCCGGCCAAACTGTGCACTCCGGGGAGAAGGGCTGATGGTCACTCTGACAGCGCTCCAGAGTTCCTCTGTGGGGATGGGAGAACCTTCCAGAAACCCAACCGTCTCTGCAGCACTCCACCAATCAGGCCTTTATGGTAGAATGGCAAGACGGAAGCCACTCCTCAGTAAAAGGCACATGACAGCTCGCTTGGAGTTAGACAAAGGGCACCTAAAGGACTCTCAGACCATGAGAAACAAGATTCTCTGGTCTTATGAAACCTAGATTGAACTCTTTGGCCTGAATGCCAAGCGTCACGTCTGGAGGAAACCTGGCACCATTCCTACGGTGTAGCATAGTTGTGGCAGCATCATGCTGTGGGGATGTTTTTCAGTGCCAGGGACTGGGAGGCTAGTCAGGATCGAGGGAAAGATTAACGGAGCGAAGTACAGAGAGATCCTTAATGAAAACCTGCTCCAGAGCGCTCAGGACATCAGACTGCGGGCGAAGGTTCATATTCCAACAAGACAACAACCCTAAGCACACAGCCAAGACGATGCAGAAGTGGCTTCGGGAAAAGTCTCAATGTCCTTGAGTGGCCCAGCCAGAGCCCGGACATGAAACCGATCTAAAATCTCTGGAGAGACCTGAAAATAGCTGTGCAGCGTCCTCCAGCTCAGCATCGTTCTTCCTCTTCTCTATCTGGACCTCGTCATGAGGGATGGGACGGCTCGTGCTGATGGGCCTCCCCACCAGGTACCGCCACACCTGAAGGGAGGGAGGAGGGGGACACACAGGTATAACACATGGGTTTTCAGGTGTTGATGTAAATAGTATTCCGGTCTTCTGGAAAAAACTGAAAAAATCTACCACTTATAGATTACTGGTTTTCTTGTATGTTCTAGTCTAGTGGATTCTGCCTGGTTGTCAGTTCCCCTCTTCCCACTGGGATTCTCTGCCTCTAACCCTTTTACAGGGGCTGAGTCACTGACTTACTGGTGTTCTTCCATGCCGTCCATGGGAGGGGTGCGTCACTTGAGTAGGTTGAGCCACTGACGTAGTCTTCCTGTCTGGGTTGGCGCCCCCCCCTTGGGTTGTGCCGTGGCGGAGATCTTTGTGGGCTATACTCGGCCTTGTCTTCGGACGGTAAGTTGGTGGTTGTAGATATCCCTCTAGTGGTGTGGGGGCTGTGCTTTGGCAAAGTGGGTGGGGTTATATCCTGCCTGTTTGGCCCTGTCCGGGGGTATCATCGGATGGGGCCACAGTGTCTTCTGATCCCTCCTGTCTCAGCCTCCAGTATTTATGCTGCAGTAGTTTATGTGTCGGGGGGCTAGGGTCAGTCTGTTACTTCTGGAGTATTCTCTTGTCTTATCCGGTGTCCTGTGTGAATGTAAATATGCTCTCTCTAATTCTCTCTTTCTCTCTTTCTTTCTCTCGGAGGACCTGAGCCCTAGGACCATGCCTCAGGATTACCTGGCATGATGACTCCTTGCTGTCCCCAGTCCACCTGGCCATGCTGCTGCTCCAGTTTCAACTGTTCTGCCTGCGGCTACGGAACCCTGACCTGTTCACCGGACGTGCTTGTTGCACCCTCGACAATTACTATGATTATTATTATTTGACCATGCTGGTCATTTACGAACATTTTAACATCTTGACCATGTTCTGTTATAATATCCACCCGGCACAGCCAGAAGAGGACTGGCCACCCCTCATAGCCTGGTTCCTCTCTAGGTTTCTTCCTAGGTTTTTGGCCTTTCTCAGGAGTTTTTCCTAGGGAGTTTTTCCCAGCCACCGTGCTTCTTTCACATGCATTGCTTGCTGTTTGGGGTTTTAGGCTGGGTTTCTGTACAGCACTTTGAGATTTCAGCTGATGTACGAAGGGCTATATAAATAAATTTGATTTGATTTGATTTGATTCTATAGGGTTCTAACGGATTCTCCATGGTTCCAACGGGTTCTCCCTAGTTCCGTACCTGCGTCGGGGCGGTCCAGCTGTACCTCCTTCTTATTTTTCATGTCTGTTACTCCTTGTTCAGGTCCTTTGATCTGGGGGGGCTCAGCCTGCTCCTGCTGTCTCTCCACTGGACTGGCCTCTCTTCCAACACAGGCTTCACCTCAGGCTGTTTCACTGGCTTCTCTACTGCTGGGAGGGAGAGGGGGGAGAGAAATGGAGAGATAGAGACAAAAGAGAGAGAGAATGCAGAACATCATTTTTATCTATCTACTAATATGTGTGAGTGTGAGATCCACTAGATGGTAGCAGAGATCTAAACTATAAAGAGATGCAACACTAATGCTGAAATACAATACCTGCTACAGTACAGTCTAAGAGAGAATCAGGAGAGGATGGAGAGAAAATGACGAGAGGGTACAGAGAGAGAGAGAAACTGTTCCACTGGCCTCACTTATCTGCAACAAACAGGAACCAGGTTTGGAAGGAAGTGTGCGACTATCAGTGAGAGGGAGAGAGAGATAAAGAAAGGAAGAGAGTGATAGAAAGAGGAAAACGGAAGGCAGGATGGGGCTGTGTGAACTGTCCTTGTTCCTATGTGTGGAGCTCTTTCTAATTTTTACGACCCCCCCTCTTCTCCTCTTACTCAAACCCCTCAAGCCCCTAACCCCAGCCCTCCTGTCTCACTCATCTCTCCCCTCATTTCCTCTGTCTGTACCTCTCAATCCCTCCCTCCATACCACTTCCATCTGATACCCCTGTTACAGGAAAGAGCTAGCAGGCATTTCAGCTGCCCAGGAGAGGGGGAAGAGGAGAGGGAGTAGGTGAGGGGGAAAGAGGGAGAAGGAAAGGGGGAGAGAGTGGGGGAGATAAGGGGAAGATGAGAAACCACTGGAGTTTGAAGGGCATCATTCTGGCTCCATCAATGTCAAACGCTGTTTCTCTATTCGATATTATCAAGTGGTTATCCTCTACCCCCGTCTGTCAGTCTGTCTAGCTGTCTGTCAGTCAAAAACCCAATATATTCCCCCATTTATCCACGGTTCCATATTTCTTTGTTTTAAGATTGCTTTCACCTTTTGGCTCTTGCTCTCTATACTCTCACTTTTCTGCACCTCTCTCTCCAACAATGACATCAAAATGTGAACTTTGGAGTTTGGACCATTGCAGATTTGGAACTGATTAGAATAGAATAACAAAGAACAGAATAAAATGGAAAGTTCACTTGGCGATGGAACATGGTCTGTGGCTATAATGGTAATATATGGTCTGTACCGTTCCGTAAATCAGGACTATCAGGAAGGACTCCAAAGATGGCACTCTTGACCGATGTAGGGGGAGGAGGGGCCTGCTTGGGGGTGGAGTCACTGGCTGAGATTGACAACGTGGTAAGGGTGCTGATCAGCAGGATGCCTAACCCCACCCATAACACCAGCTATAGAGGGAGAGAGAGAAAGATTATATAATAATAAAATATACCATTTAGCAGACGCTTATCCAAAAGTCTGTATACATTTTACATATGGGTGGTCCCAGGAATCAAACACACTATCCTGGTGTTGCAAGCACCATGGTCTATCAACTGAGCTACAGAAGACCACCAGAGAGAGAAAGAAAATAAAAGAGAGAGAGAGGGATGTTGGTCAGTGATGCGGTTAGTAGGGATAGTGTGTGTGTGTGTGTGTGTGTGTGTGTGTGTGTGTGTGGTACCTGTGCAGTGAATCCATTCTTCTGTATCTTTCTGTAGATGAGGGCAGGGCAGATGAAGCAGATGAGGGACCCCATGGTGGCTCCAGTCAGTCCCAGGATGGTCTCCACTACAGACATAAGAGCATAGAGAAACATTTAGTTACACACACACAATCTGTTGGTTGGCTAAAGCGACATACTCTAGCTGACAGTGTACCACGTGGGTCTGTGCGTCAGCCAGGCTAACAGTCCTCATCCTCCTCATCCGCTCTCATCTTTCTCTCCACCTCTTCCTGCACCTCCACATCATACATACAGTACAGGGACAGAGCTTAGCCTTCCTGTTCAATCAGAAGTCAGTATCTCCATACCATCTTTCAACCCATCTGGCCCATGGCCCTGTCCCAAATGAAGCACAAACATACACCCCCCTGATCTAATCTAGTACAAGCTTCACTTCCAGAACCTGAATTTGAAGCCAGTACCAGTGCCATCCTCCTCCCGACCCAACCCCTCCCTCCCCTAGCCTTACCACACAAGATGAAAAAACATTCAAACTCACCCCAACCTTCACATCTAGGGCATTATTACAGCACACAGACTAACGGAAACCGTTAAAGAACAAGGGTGTGTTGTGGGGGTCTATGAGCCAGAGTGTGTGTGTGTGTGTGTGTGTGTGTGTGTGTGTGTGTGTGTGTGTGTGTGTGTGTGTGTGTGTGTGTGTGTGTGTGTGTGTGTGTGTGTGTGTGTGTGAGGAAGGGAGAATAATAGCGCTATCTTCCTGTCTGTTCGTCCAGAGGAGATAAAAGTAGAGGTGTGATTTAAGGAGTGTGTTAGAGTGTGACAGTCACTGAGTCATAAACTCATATTCACACACGTCGTAAAAAGCTTGAGCTACAACAACACATAAAACAACAACACTCCTATCATTGTCATGCGGATGACACAAGTACTTTTCTCCTTCCCCTCTTCTCACACCAAGTGGCAGCACGAATCTCTGCATGCCTGGCAGATATCTCAGATTGGTTGTTGGCCCACCACCTCAAACTCAACAAGACGGAGCTACTCTTCATTCCGGGTAAGGCTGCCCACTCCAAGACCTCTCCATCACGGTTGACAACTCCACGGTGTCTCCCTCCAAGAGTGCAAAGGACAACACCCTGTCGTTCTCTGCAAACATCAACGCAGTGGCACCCCAATGGCGGAACCAGCTTCCCCCTGAAGCTAGGACAGCAGAGTCCCTGATATGGTCACAAGACACAGGCCTCCTTATTGTCCCCACAATTTCTAAGCAAACAGCTGGAGGCAGGGCTTTCTCCTGTTGAGTTCCATTTTTATGGAATGGTCTGCCTATCCATGTGAGCGACGTAGACTCGGTCTCGATCTTTAAGTCTTTATTGAAGGCTCATCTCTTCAGCAGGTCCTATGATTGCGTGTAGTCTGGCCCAGGGGTGTGAAGGTGAACGGAAAGGCACAGGAGCGACGAACCACCCTTGCTGTCTGCCTGGCCGGTTCCCCTCTCTCCACTGGGATTCTCTGCCTCTAACCCTATTACGGGGGCCGAGTCACTGGTTTACTGGTGCTCTTCCATGCCATCCCTAGAAGGGGTGTGTCACTTGAGTGGGTTGAGTCACTGGCATGATCTTCCTGTCCAGGTTGGTGCCCCCCCCGGTTTCATGCTGTGGGGGAGATCTTCGTGGGCTATACTTGGCCTTGTCTCAGGGTAGTAAGTTGGTGGTTTAAAGATAGTGGTGTGGGGGCTTTGCTTTGGCAAAGTGGGTGGGGTTATATCCTGCATGGTTGGCCCTCTCCAGGGGTAACATTGGTGTCTCCAGACCCACCCCTGTCTCAGCCTCCAGTATTTATGCTGCAATAGTTTGTGTCGTGGGGCTAGTGTCAGTCTATTATATCTGGAGTACTTCTCCTGTGTTATCTGGTGTCCTGTGTGAATGTAAGTATGCTTCCTCTAATTCTCTCTCTCTTTCTCTCTTCTCTCAGAGGACCTGAGCCCTAGGACCATGCCTCAGGACTACCTGGCCTGATGACTCCTTGCTGTCCCCAGTCCACCTGGTCGTGCTGCTGCTCCAGTTTCAACTGTTCTGCCTGCGGCTATAGAACCTTGACCTGTTCACTGGACGTTTTACCTTGTCCCGGACCTGTTGTTTTCGACTCTCTCTCTGAATGATCGGCTATGAAAAGCCAACTGACATGTACTCCTGTTGCACCCTTTACAACCACTGTGATTATTATTATTTGACCCTGTTGGTCATCTATGAACGTTTGAACATCTTGGCCATGTACTGTTATATTCTCCACCCGACACAGCCAGAAGAGGACTGGCCACCCCTTAGAGCCTGGTTCCCCTCTGTTTCTCCCTAGGTTCCTGCCTTTCTAGGGAGTTTTTCCTAGCCACCCTGCTTCTACGTGCTTCTATCTGCATTGCTTGCTGTTTGGGGTTTTAGGCTGGGTTTCTGTATAGCGCATTCTGACATCGGCTGATGTAAAAAGGACTTTATAAATAAATTGAATTGATGGTATAATTGTGATAACATACAGAAACTCAAGTCCTTTTGTTCACCCTACCTAGAATACCTCACAATCAAATGCCGACTGTATTATCTCCCAAGAGAATTTTCTTTGGTTATAGTCACGGCCATGTAAACTCAGCAAAAAAAGAAACGTCCTCTCACTGTCAACTGCGTTTATTTTCAGCAAACTTAGCATGTGTAATATTTGTATGGACATTACAAGATTCAACAACTGAGACATAAACTGAACAAGTTCCACAGACATGTGACTAACAGAAATTGAATAATGTGTCCTTGAACAAAGGTGGGGGGGTGGGGGGTCAAAATCAAAAGTAACAGTCAGTACCTGTTGTGGCCACCAGCTGCATTAAGTACTGCAGTGCATCTCCTCCTCATGGACTGCACCAGCTTTGCCAGTTCTTGCTGTGAGATATTACCCCACTCTTCCACCAAGGCACCGATCCAACAGGTTCCAGACATGCCCAATGGGATTGAGATCCAGGCTCTTCGCTGGCCATGGCAGAGCACTGACATTCCTGTCTTGCAGGAAATCACGCACAGAACAAGCAGTATGACTGGTGGCATTGTCATGCTGGAGGGTTAGGTCAGGATGAGCCTGCAGGAAGTGTACCACATGAGGGAGGAGGATGTCTTCCCTGTACCGCACAGTGTTGAGATTGCCTGCAATGACAACAAGCTCAGTCCGATGATGCTGTGACACACCGCCTCAGACAATGACGGACCCTCCACCTCCAAATCAATCCCGCTCCAGAGTACAGGCCTCGGTGTAACGCTCATTCCTTCAACGATAAACACAAATCTGACCATCACCCCTGGTGAGACAAAACCGCGACTCGTCAGTGAAGAGCACTTTTTGCCAGTCCTGTCTGGTCCAGTGACGGTGGGTTTGTGCCCATAGGCGATGTTGTTGCTGGTGATGTCTGGTGAGGGCCTGCCTTACAACAGGCCTACAAGCCCTCAGTCCAGTCTTTCTCAGCCTATTGCGGACAGTCTGAGCACTGATGGAGGGATTGTGCGTTCCTGGTATAACTCGGGCAGTTGTTGTTGCCATCCTGTACCTGTCCCGCAGGTGTTGTTCGGATGTACCAATCCTGTGCAGGTGTTGTTACATGTGGTCTGCCACTGCGAGGATGATCAGCTGTCCGTCCTGTCTCCCTGTAACGCTGTCTTAGGCGTCTCACAGTACAGACATTGCAATTCATTGCCCTGGCCACATCTGCAGTCCTCATGCTTCCTTTCAGCATGCCTAAGGCACGTTCACGCAGATGAGCAGGGACACTGGGCATCTTTCTTTTGGTGTTTTTCAGAGTCAGTAGAAAGGCCTCTTTAGTGTTCTAAGTTTTCATAACTGTGACCTTAATTGCCTAATGTCTGTAAGCTGTTAGTTTCTGAACAACTGTTCCACAGGTGCATGTTCATTAATTGTTTATGGTTCATTGAACAAGCATGGGAAACAGTGTTTAAACTCTTTACAATGAAGATCTGTGAAGTTATTTGGATTTTTACTAATTATCTTTGAAAGGCAGGGTCCTGAAAAAGGGACGTTTCTTTTCTTTGCTGAGTTTATATCCACCCTCAAGCCCATACCACGACGGCCCTCAAAGAACTTCACTGAACTTTATGCAAATTGGAAACCACATATCCTGAGGCTGAATTTATTGTAGCTGGGGATTTTAACAAAGCAAATTTGAGAAAAAGGCTGCCGTAGTTCTATCAACACATCGACTGTAGTACTTGCACTGCTAAAACACTCAACCACTGTTACTCCAACTTCTGGGATGCCTACAAGGCCCTCGCCCGCCCACCTTTCGGCAAATCTGACCACGACTCCATTTTGCTCCTCACTTCTTATAGGCAGAAACTCAAACAGGAAGTACCCGTACTAAGGACTATTCAATGCTGGTCTGACCAATCGGAATCCACGCTTCAAGATTGTTTTGATCATGCGGACTGGGATATGTTCCGGGTAGCTTCTAAGAATAATATTGACAAATATTCTGATATGTTGACTGAGTTTATCAGGAAGTGTAAAGGAGATATTGTACCCACTGTGACTATTAAAACCTACCCTAACCAGAAACCGTGGATATTATTTGGGCAAAACTGAAAGCATGAACCACTGCATTTAACCATGGCAAGGTGACTGGGAATATGGCAGAATACAGTATAGTTATTCCCTTCGCAAGGCAAACAGGCAAAACGTCAGTATAGAGACAATAGAGACAAAGTGGAGTCGCAATTCAACGGCTCAGACACGAGACGTATGTGGCAGGGTCTACAGACAATCATGGACTAATAAAGGAAAACCAGCCATGTCGTGGACACCGATGTCTTTCTTCCGGACAAGCTAAACACCTTCTTCACCCGCTTTGAAGATAACACGGTGCCACCGACGCGGCTCGCTACTAAGGACTATGGGCTCTACCTCTCCATGGCCGACTTGAGTAAGACGTTTAAGCACATTAACCCTCACAAAGCTGCTGGCCCAGACGGTATCCCTAGCCGTGTCCTCAGAGCATGCGTAGACATGCTGGCTAGTGTGTTTATGGACATATTCAATCTCTCTCTATCCCAGTCTGCTGTCCCCACTAGTGATGGGCATTCCAGCTCTTTTCAGTGAGCCGGCTTGTTCGGCTCAGCTCACCAAGTAGAGCCGGCTCAATTGGCTCCCAAATGGCTCTTTAAAAAAAATATGTTTTCTATTTTTTCAAGTCAAACTGTTTGACTATGATTGGTGTTAAAACAATTATAATTAAATCATACTATACCTCAACCACAATGTATTTAAAAATGCGTTGGTTTGTTATAAAAAAGAATGCTATTAAACATTTGCATTTAAAGTATAACTTTTTAATAAACAAAGAGCATATAAATCTAACCATTCAAAACGAATACAATCTGAACAACATAAGAATATTGCACCATATCAAATAAAAATAAAAACAATGTGCAAAACTGCAGCATCCCACTTAAAACATTAAACTGGTCCCTCTTTTCTCTCTCTTCTTTATTGACATGTTATAACCAGCAGCACACAGCAATGTTGACCATATTTTGCTTTTATGAGAGATTTGCATTCAGCAATGCAAGCTGCCTCACTTTCGAGGGGCTGATGCGGTTTCTTCTCTCAGTAATTATTTGTCCTGTTTTCAAGAAGACCCTCTCAGAGGGAACGGATGTGGCCACTATGCAGTCTCCCTGTCATGACTTTAGTAAGCCGTGGGTAGACAGAGGCCTTGTCCTTCCACCAGCTCAGAGGATCTGCAGATCTTTGGAGGAGGGGCTCCTCCAAATAGGACTGGACCTCCATTATGACATCTGCTGAGGGATTCCTTCGTGCTGCATCCCCAGTTGCTCGCTCGTCAAACAGCATCCAAACAGCAGACCGTTTGTGGCACTACTGCTGGTGCTTCTGCTTCATCTGATCCCTCTTCTTCCTGTTGCCCTGGTGCCTGAGCCAGCTGACTGCTGGGGCTGTCCCTCCCTGCTGCTGAGGTTATTCTTTGAAGAGCCTTAATTGCTCTGGCATCACTGAAGGCTAACTTCTTAAACCTGGGGTCAAGTGCAGTGGTTTCTGATAGCACGTGATTATATTCCATTCTGTGGAACTTTCTGTCCATTGATGAACATAGGGTGTCCATCAACTCTGTCACATGTCCTGTGGTTACATTTGCTTCTCTCTGGCGGCTGGCTGTGATTCGCTGTAGACCCTTACACAGGAGTATCATTTTTGAGGCTGTCACATAGCTGAAAAGAGAGAACAGTAACTTATTAGTTCAGGTTCATGTTTTGTCTACTGACACTACATTCTCATCTACTGCTCATATACATATATAATACTGGATTAAATAATGATGTAGTAATAACTGCTTACTGTACCTCTCTCCACTGATCTCCACAGTGACCTGCTCAAAGGGTTCCAGGACTCTGCACACCTCCTCCACCACATCCCATTCCTCTTGGGTCAGAGCATCAACAGGTGCAATGACAATGGCCAGGGTAGAGATGATGGCATCCTTTGACTCAAGAAACCGCTTCAACATATAACATGTTGAATTCCACCTTGTAGTGCAGTCTTGTTTAGGCCTCAGCTCAGGCATCCCCATCTGGCGTTGTGTAGACTTTAGTTTTTCTGCACATTTAGATTTAAGTCATTTAGCAGACGCTCTTATCCAGAGCGACTTACAAATTGGTGCATTCACCTTATGATATCCAGTGGAACAACCACTTTACAATAGTACATCTATATCTTTTTTTGGGGGGGGGGGGGGTTAGAAGGATTACTTTATCCTATCCCAGGTATTCCTTAAAGAGGTGGGGTTTCAAGTGTCTCCGGAAGGTGGTGATTGACTCCACTGTCCTGGCGTCGTGAGGGAGCTTGTTCCACCATTGGGGTGCCAGAGCAGCGAACAGTTTTGACTGGGCTGAGCGGGAACTGTGCTTCCGCAGAGGTAGGGAGGCGAGCAGGCCAGAGGTGGATGAACGCAGTGCCCTTCTTTGGGTGTAGGGACTGATCAGGGCCTGAAGGTACGGAGGTGCCGTTCCCCTCACAGCTCCGAAGGCAAGCACGATGGTCTTGTAGCAGATGCGAGCTTCAACTGGAAGCCAGTGGAGTGTGCGGAGGAGCGGGGTGACGTGAGAGAACTTGGGAAGGTTGAACACCAGACGGGCTGCGGCGTTCTGGATGAGTTGTAGGGGTTTAATGGCACAGGCAGGGAGCCCCGCCAGCAGCGAGTTGCAGTAATCGAAACGGGAGATGACAAGTGCCTGGATTAGGACCTGCGCCGCTTCCTGTGTAAGGCAGGGTCGTACTCTGCGAATGTTGTAGAGCATGAACCTACAGGATCGGGTCACCGCCTTGATGTTAGCGGAGAACGACAGGGTGTTGTCCAGGGTCACGCCAAGGCTCTTAGCACTCTGGGAGGAGGACACAATGGAGTTGTCAACCATGATGGCGAGATCATGGAACGGGCAGTTCTTCCCCGGGAGGAAGAGCAGCTCCGTCTTGCCGAGGTTCAGCTTGAGGTGGTGATCCGTCATCCACACTGATATGTCTGCCAGACATGCAGAGATGTGATTCGCCACCTGGTTATCAGAAGGGGGAAAGGAGAAGATTAATTGTGTGTCGTCTGCGTAGCAATGATAGGAGGGACCATGTAAGGATATGACAGAGCCAAGTGACGAGAGATGAGGATTCCAGTGAGATGAGGATTCCTGAGAGATGAGGATTCCAGTGCCACCACCCCGCTGACCAGATGCTCTCGGGGTATGCGAGAACACGTGGTCAGACGAGGAGAGAGCAGTAGGAGTAGCAGTGTTTTCTGTGGTAATCCATGTTTCCGTCAGCGCCAAGAAGTCGAGGGACTGGAGGGTAGCATAGGCTGAGATGAACTCTGCCTTGTTGGCCGCAGACCGGCAGTTCCAGAGGCTGCCGGAGACCTGGAACTCCACGTGGGTCGTGCGCGCTGGGACCACCACGTTAGAGTGGCAGCGGCCACGCGGTGTGAAGCGTTTGTGTGGCCTGTGCACAGAGGAGAGAACAGGGATAGACAGACACATAGTTGACAGGCTACAGGAGAGGCTACGCTAATGCAAAGGATATTGGAATGAAAATGAACTAAACAACTGGGGAAGCGAGAGCGCAGGGCCTCCCTCACTAACCATTCACTGAAACACTCAAATAACTTTTCCAACTTCCACTTTAGAAATATAATTGATGTAAACTACAGTGGTTCAATGTTTCCAGGAATAGGCTCAAACTTAGTTTATTCAGCTAGATAACTTGGTACAGTATTCTTCCGTGAAACCCACCCAGTGCACTGTGTCCTATGACGCCGTAGCTAACTAGCATGCTAGCATCCAATAACACACGGTTAGCACCAATACACAATGTTAGCACCAATACTTGGTTACAACAAACTACCAATGGATCATACGTGTCCGTGTCTAGTTCCTTTCATAATGCAGAAGTGATTAAACGTTGACTAGCTAACACAAAGTCAGTCCTGCTAGCTACACAAGTGGATTACACGTCTCGAAAGTTCAGAAAGTTAAGCTTACGTTGCAAAAATCTTATTGACTAAAAATGATACAGTGCTGCTAGAGTTGGCTAGCTAGCAATGGCTGTGTTTACCTTTATCTTTGATTAACATTACACTAATCAAATCGTTCCGTTGTAATGTATTTAGTTTCTACAGTACTGCTAGTTGATAAAGTTGGCTAGCTAGCAGTGGCTGTGGTGTTGTGGTGTTGATGCCGTTTGGAAAACGGCGCGAACGAACGAATACAGCTGGCTAGCTAACCTTGTTAGTTTCTCAAAGCTACACCTTTATCCTTGATACAAAGACAGCAAACTATGTAGCTAGCTAGCTAATCAAATCAAATCGTTCCGTTGTAATGTAATGAAACGTAATATTACCCGCGGAGCGAAGTACAGCACGACTACTCACTCCAGCATCCGGTCCGCTCTGCACCTACTGTGCTCTTGTGGAAGTATTCCACAGCTGCTTTCACTTTGTCCACAGTGGGCTTCATCACCTTCAGAGCATCTCTTACAATCAGGTTGATTGTGTGGGCAAGACATGGATGATGCGTCCATTTAAAAATGTTCATGGCTTTGGTTATGTTAGCTGCATTGTCGCTAACACAACAGACCACTTTTCCATATACTTGCCATTCTTTAGCCACTCTCAACAGTTCCTCTGCCACGTTCTCTGAGGTGTGTCTGTCGCTGAACTCAAAGCAGTCCGGAAGACAGCTAGACATCGAAAAATCTTCAATGGAGTGACATGTAACCGACATGTAAGAAGTGGTTACCCTTGATATCCAGCAGTCAGTGGTAAGGCAAACTGCAGTAGCTTTTTGGACTCTTTCCCGCACTGAAGCCTGTGTGCTCTCGTACAGTTGTGGAATAGGTGATTTTGAAAGGGTTTTCCTGCTTGGAATTGTGTACATTGGATTTAGACTATTGCTATAACTTCTAAAACCTCTGTCCTCCACGATCGAAAATGGCTGGAAATCAGTGGCAATCATTTTAGCCAATGCAATAGCAATTTGGCCTTGTTTTGCTACAGACATAGACGTTTGGCATAAACTGGTTCATAGAAGACTGCGTTGCTGTGGGTCATGGAGTAGGCCTACTTGACTGAGTGGATACATCTCCACGTGTGGAGGTGCTGGCTCCACCACTATCACCAGCAGGCCCGCTGGTTTCTTGAAGCTCCGCTATAGCTAGCTTCACAGTTGGGTGCACAGTTCGCATATGCCGGTGTAGGTTGTGCGTAGAACCGGCTTTATATGAGATTTTGTTTTGGCAAATTCTACACTGTTCTCTAACATTGTCTACATTATTAAAATGCATCCAAATGCTACTGTGCTTCCGACTCATTTTCTAGCTGCTGTTTTCACAGCTGTCCTTCCTCTCTCTCCTCGGCTGCTAAGTGTGTGACTGAGTGAATTGGCTCGGCCCTTCCTCACGCATCTTTGGTTCATTGTTTGACACTGCATGTCTGATTGACAGGAACAACAGGTGAGGCTGTTAGTCTGAGCAGACAGTCAGAACGAATGTGTGCGCGTGCTTGAGCATTTAGGCCTATTTTATTTTATAAATTTTTTTGTTCTTTGAATTAGTTAATTCTATTCATTTAAATCTTTCATTATTCATATCTTAATTTTTTTATAAATAGATTTGACTCTTCTGATATGCGAGCCGGCTCCCAACGTTCACCTACAAGAGCTCTTAGAGCCGACTCGTTCGCGAACGACCCATCACATCACGTCCTCACATGCTTTAAGATGGCCACCATTGTTCCTGTATCCAAGAAAGCAAAGGTAACTGAACTAAATGACTATCGCCCTGTAGCACTCACTTCTGTCATCATGAAGTGCTGACACCCTAGACCCACTTCAATTTGCTTACCGCCCCAATAGATCCACAGACGATGCAATCGCCATCACACTGCACACTGCCCTATCCCATCTGGACAAGGGGAATACCTACGTAAGAATGCTGTTCATTGACGATAGCTCAGCATTCAACACCATAGTACCCTCCAAGCTCATCATTTAGTTCGAGGCCCTGGGTCTAAACCCGTCCTGTGCAACTGGGTCCTGAACTTCCTGATGGGCCGCCCCCAGGTGGTGAAGGTAGGAAACAACACCTCCACTCTGCTGATCCTGAGCACTAGGGCCCCACAAGGGTGCGTGCTCAGCCCCCTCCTGTACTCCCTGTTCACCCATGACTGGGTGGCCAAGCACGCCTCCAACTCAATTATCAAGTTTGCAGATGACACAACAGTAGTAGGCTTGATTACCAACAATGATGAGACAGCCTACAGGGAGGAGGTGAGGGCTCTGGGAGCCAGGAAAATATCCTCACACTCAACATCAACAAAAGAAAGGAGATGATCGTGGACCTAAGGAAACAGCAGAGGGAGCACCCTTCTATCCATATCGATGGGACCGCAGTGGAGAAGGTGGAAAACTTCAAGTTCCTCTGCGTATAGATCACTGACAAACTGAAATGGTCCACCCACACAGACAGTGTAGTGAAGAAGGTGCACCAGTGCCTCTTCAACCTCTGAAGAAATTTGGCTTGGCACCAAAAACCCTCACAAACCTTTACAGATGCACAATTGAGAGCATCCTGTCGGGCTGTATCACTACTTGGTACGGCAACTGCACTGCCCGCAACTGCAGGGCTCTCCAGAGGGTGGTGCGGTCTGCCCAACGCATCACCGGGGGCAAATTACCTGCCCTCCAGGACACCTACAGCACCCGATGTCATAGGAAGGCCAAAAAAATCATCAAGGACATCAACCACCCGAGCCACTGCCTGTTCACCCCACTATCATCCAGAAGGCAAGGTCAGTACAGGTGCATCAAAGCCGGGACCGAGAGACTGAAAAACAGCTTCTATCTCAAGGCTATCAGATTGTTAAATAGCCATCACTAGCAGTTAGAGGCTGCTGCCTATATACATAGACTATAAGGGCACAGGGTGAGACCCAGATGCAGACACGGGAGGCAGATGGTTCGAGTTTCTGATGTTTATTAGTATCCAAGGGGCAGGCAGGAGAATGGTCGGGGATAGGCAAAAGATCATAACAAGGTCAGAGTCCAGGAGGTACAGAGTGGCAGGCAGGCTCGAGGTCAGGGCAGGCAGTATGGGCAGGCAGTAACGTCCCAGAGCACATCGTTTACCAGGTCCTGGAAGACTGCGTTGGTGAGTCCAAACGGCATGACCAGGTACTCATAATGTCCACTAGCAGTGTTGAAGGCTGTCTACTGCGAAGTCTGCCACACTACGGGAGTCTTGACGTAATTTAAGTAGTTTTCGGGCTGCCTCTCTCCTGGATACTGGAGAATCGAACACCTTCCTCACATCTGCCATGAAATCTTCCAGGTGACGACAAATGGCGGATTGTTGCTTGCAAACTGCCGTAGCCCAGGAGAGCGCCCTTTCCGTCAATAGCGTAGTAATATACGCTATCTTCGACCGGTCTGAAGGGAATGTTAATGGCTGTAGCTAATAAATAAGGGAGCACTGAGAAAGAAAACTCTGGCAGGATCCTCAGTTTCAGGATCCCCAGAATATCACTCCGGGGGAGGTGAGCGGGGTTCTCGGGGAGCCGGGGTAGGCTGTTCAAACCCACCACTTATAGTAGACAGATTACTGGGTGATTAAGAGGTCTCAGAGGTGGCAGGCTGCCTATGAGCTAACTCACTGATTTTCTCCGTAATCGCCTTGAACCCTTGATGTGGCGTTCGGTCAGGGAATGAAGCCCTTCCAAAAGGTCCAGCAGTTGCTCCTCATGCCTCCCCTGCAGGGAGACAGTGTGACGGAGCTGGTCCAAGTCTGCTGGGTCTGCCCTGGCTAGTTCGTACTATAAGGGCACAGGGTGAGACCCAGATGCAGACCCGGGAGGCAGATGGTTCGAGTCTCTGAAATGTATTAGTATCCAAGGGGCAGGCAAGAGAATGGTCGTGGACAGGCAAAAGATCATAACTAGGTCAGAGTCCAGGAGGTACAGAGTGGCAGGCAGGCTCGAGGTCAGGGCAGGCAGTATGGTCAGGCAGGCGGGTACAGAATCAAGGCAGGCAAGGGTCAAACCGGGAGGACTAGCAAAAAGACAGAAAACACAGGTATAAATACCCAGGGAATAATGGGGAAGATGGGTGACACCTGGATGGGGTGGAGACAAGCACAAGGACAGGTGAAACAGATCAGGGTGTGACAGACTTGAAATGACTGGCCACTTTAATATATGGAAAACTAGTCACTTTAAAACCTGTTTGGGATAGGAGGCAGTATTTTCACGGCCGGATGAAAAAAAGGTACCCGATTTAAACTGGTTACTACTCTTGCCCAGAAAGGAGAATATTCATATTATTAGTAGATTTGGATAGAAACCACTCTAAAGTTTCTAAAACTGTTTGAATGGTGTCTGTGAGTATAACAGAACTCATATGGCAGGCAAAAACCTGAGAAAATTCCAAGCAGGAAGTGGCCTGTCTGCGAATTTGTAGTTCTCCTTTTGCTTCTCTATCAAAACTACAGTATCTGTGGGGTTATGTGACACTTTCTAAGGCTTCCATTGGCTCTCTAAAGCCTTCAGAAACCGGATTGAGGTGTCTCCTGTCTCTGGGCAGATAATAGCAGCTCAGTTTGTCAGTGGACTGCCTGGTGACAAAGAGATTGGAGATGCGCATTCAAGAGACCACGCCATTTTTTATTTTCCTCTGTGGATGAACACAGCATTGTACGGTTGGAATATTATCGCTATTTTACGAGAAAAATAGCATAAAAATTGATTTTAAACAGCGTTTGACATGCTTCTAAGTACGGTAATGGAACATTTTGAATTTTTTGGCCTGGAAATGCACTCGCGCGTTACCCTTTGGATAGTGATCTGAACGCACAAACAAAACGGGGGTATTTGGACATAACTATGGATTATTTGGAACAAAAACAACTTTTGTTGTGGAAGTAGCAGTCCTGGGAGTGCATTCTGACAAAGAACAGCAAAGGTAATACAATTTTTCTAATACTAATTCGGAGTTTAGTGAGCCCCGAACTTGGCGCGTGTCAAAATAGCTAGCCGTGATGGCTGAGCTATGTACTCAGAATATTGCAAAATGTGCTTTCGCGGAAAAGCTATTTCAAAATCTGACATAGCAATTGCATAAAGGAGTTCTGTATCTATAATTCTTAAAATAATTGTTATGTATTTTGTCAACGTTTATGATGAGTAATTTAGTAAATTCACCGGAAGTTTTGGCTGGGAATGCATGTTCTGAGCATCACATGCTAATGTAAAAAGCTGTTTTTGGATATAAATATGAATTTGATTGAACAAAACATGCATGTATTGTATAACATAATGTCCTAGGAGTGTCATCTGATGAAGATCATCAAAGGTTAGTGCTGCATTTAGCTGTGTTTTGGGTTTTTGTGACATGTTTGCTTTGAAAATGTCTGTGTGATTATTTTTGGCTGTGTACTCTCCTAACATAATCTAATGTTTTGCTTTCGCTGTAAAGCCTTTTTGAAATCGGACAATGTGGTTGGATTAACGAGAGTCTTATCTTTCAAATGGTGTAAAATAGTCGTATGTTTGAGAAATTGAAATTATAGCATTTTTGAGGTTTGTATTTAGCGCCACGCTCTACCATTGGATATTGGCGAGGCGTTCCGCTAGCGGAACGTCTGTCCTCAACAGGTTTTAATAATGTTTACATATCTTGCATTACTCATCTCATATGTATATACAGTGAGGGAAAAAATTATTTGATCCCCTGCTGATTTTGTACGTTTGCCCACTGACAAAGAAATTATCAGTCTGTAATTTTAATGGTAAGTTTATTTGAACAGTGAGAGACAGAATAACAACATAAAAATCCAGAAAAACGCATGTCAAAAATATTATAAAATTATTTGCATTTTAATGAGGGAAATACGTATTTGACCCCTCTGCAAAACGTGACTTAGTACTTGGTGGCAAAACCCTTGTTGGCAATCACAGAGGTCAGACGTTTCTTGTAGTTGGCCACCAGGTTTGCACACATCTCAGGAGGGATTTTGTCCCACTCCTCTTTGCAGATCTTCTCCAAGTCATTAAGGTTTCGAGGCTGACGTTTGGCAACTCGAACCTTCAGCTCCCTCCACAGATTTTCTTTGGGATTAAGGTCTGGAGACTGGCTAGGCCACTCCAGGACCTTAATGTGCTTCTTCTTAAGCCACTCCTTTGTTGCCTTGGCCGTGTGTTTTGGGTCATTGTCATGCTGGAATACCCATCCACGACCCATTTTCAATGCCCTGGCTGGGGGAAGGAGGTTCTCACCCAAGATTTGACGGTACATGGCCCCGTCCAATGTCCCTTTGATGCGGTGAAGTTGTCCTGTCCCCTTAGCAGAAAAACACCCCAAAGCATAATGTTTCCACCTCCATGTTTGACGGTGGAGATGGTGTTCTTCGGGTCATAGGCAGCGTTCCTTCTCCTCCAAACACGGCGAGTTGAGTTGATGCCAAATAGCTCCATTTTGGTCTCATCTGACCACAATACTTTCACCCAGTTGTCCTCTGAATCATTCAGATGTTCATTGGAAAACTTCAGACGGGCATGTATATGTGCTTTCTTGAGCAGGGGGACCTTGCGGGCGCTGCAGGATTTCAGTCCTTCATGGCGTAATGTGTTACCAATTGTTTTCTTGGTGACTATGGTCCCAGCTGCCTTTAGATCATTGACAATATCCTCCCGTGTAGTTCTGGGCTGATTCCTCACCGTTCTCATGATCATTGCAACTCCACAAGGTGAGATCTTGCATGGAGCCCCAGGCCAAGGGAGATTGACAGTTCTTTTGTGTTTCTTCCATTTGCGAATAATCACACCAACTGTTGTCACCTTCTCACCAAGCTGCTTGGCGATGGTCTTGTAGCCCATTCCAGCCTTGTGTAGGTCTACAATCTTGTCCCTGACATCCTTGGAGAGCTCTTTGGTCTTGGCCATGGTGGAGAGTTTAGAATCTGATTGATTGATTGCTTCTGTGGACAGGTGTCTTTTATACAGGTAACAAACTGAAATTAGGAGCACTCCCTTTAAGAGTGTGCTCCTAATCTCAGCTTGTTACCTGTATAAAAGACACCTGGGAGCCAGAAATCTTTCTGATGTAGAGGGGGTCAAATACTTATTTCCCTCATTAAAATGCGAATCAATTTATAACATTTTTGACATGCGTTTTTCTGGATTTTTATGTTGTTATTCTGTCTCTCACTGTTCAAATAAACCTACCATTAAAATTATAGACTGATCATTTCTTTGTCAGTGGGCAAATGTACAAAATCAACAGGAGATCAAATACTTTTTTCCCTCACTGTACTGTATTCTATTCTACATTACTCATCTCATATGTATATACTGTTTTCTATACTATTCTACTGTATCTTAGTCTATGCTGCTCTGACATTGCTCGTCCATATATTTATATATTCTTAATTCCATTCCTTACTTAGATTTGTGTGTATTGGGTATATGTTGGGAAATTGTTAGATATTACTTGTTTGATATTACTACACTGTCGGAGCTAGAAACACAAGCATTTCGCTACACCCGCAGTAACATCTGTTAAACACGTGTACGTGACCAATAGAATTTCATTTGATTTTATCTTAAATAATCGCACCTTGCTGATAGCTACTTTATTGAGGAAAATCTTACTTACTATGATTGAGACATGTGGTTGTCAGACCTAGCTATCTTTAGATAAATGCACTAATTGTTAGTAGTGCTGGATTAGAGCACCTGCTAAATGACTAACATGTAAATGTTAGGTAGACATGCAGAACATGGAATAACAACAATATAATGTACTTGGGGATCGAGGGTAACCTAATCCCACTGACGGGATTGCTAGCAAGGCGGGAAATTCAAAACATCAAAAATCGAATAATTTCAATTTCTAAAACAATCAACTATTTTACACCATTTAAAAGATAAACATCTCCTTAATCGAACCACATTGTCCGATTTTCAAAGAGGCTTTACGGCGAAAGCATAAAGTTAGATTATGTTAGGAGAGTACATAGCCAAAAAAGTACACACATCCATATTCAATTCAAGGACAGGCGTCACCAAAAGCAGAAAACCAGCTAAAATTATGCACTAACATTTGACAATCTTCATCAGATGACACTCCTAGGACATTATGTTAGACAATACATGCATTTTTGTTCTATCAAGTTCATAATTATATCCAAAAACAGCATTTTACATCGGTGCGTGTCGTTGAGAAAATGTGTCTCCCCCAAAACTGCCAGTGAATTTACAAAAAAATACTCATTATAAAACGTGGTTAAAGTATTAAACTGTTATTCAAAGAATAACGGTTGCATTCTGAATGCGACCGCATTGACAGATTTCAAAATAACTTTACTGGGAAAGCATACTTTGCAATAATCTGAGTACTCTGGTCAGAAAAATACACTAGGCTATACAGCTAGCCGCTATGTTGGAATCATCTAATACTGAAAGATTAGTGGAATCTGTGTGGGTAGCTGGACAGGTAGGATGACTGACAGTGAGGGTGAACAGGTGGTCACGGGTCAGGTGACAGAGAAATGGATGAGACTGAGGCAGGAATTCCTTTAACCATAAAGTGGTATATTTACTGAGTAGTCTGTGCTGCATAACAAAGGAAACAGAATAACGTGTATCCAATCAAATCCATCATCACAAAGATCTAATCATAACAATCATTCATTGTTAACATCATTTAGGGAATTCAACAATCCAGTTAATTAATAAGTCAATAGGAATCGTCGGTGAGTAATTTAGGCTCGTAACTATTTATCATAAATCATGAAAGAATAATACAAACAGTGATCGGTTATTCAATCTATAAATCACCATTAGTTGGATATCAGAGCCGATCAGTTCAACAAACAATTACTTTCTTATTTCACCCTTTCAAGTGTCTTCATGTGTACACGGAATTTCATTACATATTAACTATACCAATTGCATAATTGTCCTATTATGATCCGTAGGGCCGGAATCATTGACCATTCACATTAGACAAAATGTTTGAAGCGTGCGCTCCAAGCCACGCGATAATAACTTCAAACAACAACTGATGGCCCACTCTCCCGATCGTAACAGATAGTTCAGATGAAAGTTCAGATGAAAGTTCAGATGAAAGGTCAGATGAAAGGTCAGATGAAAGGTCAGATGAAAGGTCAGATGAAAGGTCAGATGAAAGGTAACAGAGTCGGTGGACTTACGTGGATTCATGGACGCACAGAACTTCTGGATTTGACAGAGTGAAGGAAGAGAAAGCAGTGCGATCAGGCGATGGTGATTTCCTCCTTTTATGGAGTGGAGATCTGTCGGACATTTCCACCTGACCTAATTAAAGCGCCCCTGGCCCAGCTGAGTAAGTGGCAATGAATTAAAGGATTATTCCACCAACTCCATGGGCTTTTTCTACAAATACCATAAATAACATTAGCAATATTCCCTTACCTTTAATAATCTTCATCAGAAGGCACTTCCAGGAATCTCAGGTCCACAACAAATTTTTCGATTAAGTTCATAATTTATGTCCAAATAACTCCATGCTGTTCCGTGTTGTTAGCGCGTTCGGTAGGCTACTCAAAATGGGAGGGAAAAGTCACGACGAAAAGTAAAAAAAAAAATATCTATTTACGTTCGTTCAAACATGTCAAACGTTGTTTAGCATCAATCTTTTGGTCCATTTTTAACTTGAAACATCAGTAATATTTCAACCCGACCTCTCCTGTGTCTTGAAACAAGTTTTGAAAAATGTCTAGCCTCACATGAACGCGCATGTGCGCGCAATAATGAAGTGACGACCTCCCAGGGACGTCAACTTCCCTTCTTTCTCATTCGGTCTCTGTTCATCATAGACGCTTCAAACAACTTTATAAAGATCGTTGACATCTAGTGGAAGCCATAGGAAGTGCAAAATTAATCCTTTGTCACTGTGTGTTTTATTGCCAATGACTTGAAAATAGTACAGCCACAAAATGTTCATTTCCTGCTTGTATTTTTTCTCAGGTTATTGCCTGCCATATGAGTTCTGTTATACTTAGAGACACCATTCAAACAGTTTTAGAAACTTCAGAGTGTTTTCTATCCAAATCTACGAATAATATGCATATTCTATTTTCTGGGCCGGAGTAGTAACCTGTTTAAATTGGGTACGTTTTTCATCCGGCCGTGAAAGTACTGCCCCCTAGCCCCTAGAGGATAAGAGCACCTGCTAAATGACTAACATGTAAATGTAAGGTAGACATACAGAACATGGAATAACAACAATATAATGTACTCACCCATGTTGGGCATGGCTAGTTTGCATGGAGACGTGCTGCTCTGGGGAGAGGCTGTGCCTGTGAAAAGTAACCTGGCTGTGTCCTGGAGACAGATAATGACAGGATTAGCATTGTGTGTGAGATACATAGAGGGATAGTGATAGGCTTAGACATTGTCTATCATTTTTTTGGCTTACCTGTGCTGTGGCCCTCACTTTCTGATACAGAGCAATGCCATGGATGGGTTCAGGGGGACCACTGTAAACTGAAGGGAAAAACCCACAGTCAGTATAACACTCATAGCTCTCTGAAATGCTACTGTCGTAAATAGAAAGATGAAACGGAGACAGTGAGGTGTGTTAGTGGTCATATCATCATCATCGTCATGTTCATCATCTCATCTGAGGCCTGCTGGATGAAGGTGGAGTTCCGTCTAACTGCTGTCAGAAAGTGAGGCGATCCGTGGCCACAGAGATGGACGAAGATCTTCCAAGGCGATTCATCATCTGCTGTTGCTTTTATCAGAGTGGGAGCCTGAGAGAGAGATCATCAGGCATGGCCAAGTGAACCCCAGAATAGAGCAAGGATTGCTGTCATGTCATAGCATCAATTATTTAAAAAACAAAGTTTTACTTTACCCCTTTTTCTCCCCAATTGGTAGTTACAGTCTTGTCCCATTGCTGCAACTCCCCTACGGACACGGGCGAGGCGAAGGTCGAGAGCCATGCGTCCTCTGAAACACGACCCTGCCAAGCCACACTGCTTCTTGACACACTTCTCGTTTAACCCGGAAGCGAGCCACACCAATGGGTCGAAGGAAACACAGTTTCGCTTGCGATGAGGTCACCTTGCAGTCACCCGGCCTGCCACAAGGAGTAGCTAGAGCGCAATGGGACA
The DNA here is from genome assembly GCF_901001165.1 of Salmo trutta. Taxonomy (NCBI): domain Eukaryota; kingdom Metazoa; phylum Chordata; class Actinopteri; order Salmoniformes; family Salmonidae; genus Salmo; species Salmo trutta. The sequence goes on along the minus strand of NC_042966.1, from coordinate 23,224,273 downwards.
AGGAAATCCCAGCCAGCCAAACTCTCCCCTAACCCAGACAACACTGGACCGATTGTGCGCCGCCTCATGGCTCTCCTGGTTACGGCTGGCTGTGACACAGCCTGGGATCAAACCCAGGTCTGTAGTGACACCTCAAGCACTTGGGAGGCCAAAGCATCAATTTTGTCTTTAGCACAAACAGGACACACAGGGTGGGTCCAGTGTGATACAGTGTGGGAAGAAATCATATCAACGGGCTGTAAAGCTCAAGTCTAGTCTGACGATGACATACGATTTCTGTTCAGAGAGTGTGATGTCATATGATGTGCTAGCAATCTAACGTTAGTTAGGCTGCTGTAGTGGTACAGTAAACAGTGGGCGTAATGGAATATACAAAACTATTTACTGTTTCCGCAAAACGTGACATATACACATTATATCAAAATATTATTTTTCTAAGTGTTTATATTTGTAAATAGCACCAACTTGTTGAAGGAAAGCCAGTCATTTCTTGAATATTGCTATGATTTTGCCATCCCGTTCTTCTTCTTCGTGAGGTTTAACGGCGGTTGGCATCCAATAAATGTTGCATTACCGCCACCAACTAGACTGGAGTAAAACTCCTTTGTACTTTCCTTGGACAAAGAGAAATAAGTCAACAAATACCCTACCATCTAACCCTACATTCATTAAAAACCCATCACCATACTCCACTATTTAAAACTACAGTATCTAGTCCTACCTCAGCCCAAAAGCCTGAAAGGATGGGACACGACCACTCAACACACCCTGTAACTCGTCTGACATCAAATCTCGTACATTTTGCAATCTTGACTGGAGGCTGCACTTCTCTTCAAATCAAATCAAATTGTATTGGTCACATACACATGGTTTGCAGATGTTATTGCGAGTGTAGCAAAACGCTTGTGAAAAGTTTCCTAAGGACTCGATTTGAGCCGACCCTCTCTGTCGGCGCCATCTTGAGGGACAGACAAGAGAGGCAGGGCTTGTAATGACAGGTAGCCAATCAAACAACAATGGGTAGTACTCATACAATGGAAAACAGAAAGGAAAACGAGCACACTGCTGCTCATGCTCCAGGTGATATTTATTTATAACAACATTTCAACCCTTAGGCCTTCATCAGGCATCCATATCCCAGGTTGGGGTAGAAGTACTCAGTGACATCACTTCCTGAAACAGGAGGTAAAAAATGTATAACATAGTTTCACAATATTAACATTCAATGTCTCAAAATATATGGTCATACACAGGGATTGTGATCAATATTTACAGTAATATACATACACATACAATATTCAGTTAGGAAAAAATTACTCATACAACATCATTGGCCCAATACTTTTGTGTTATGTGAACCATTGGGGAATAAAAAATAACAATCATTTTCCCCGTTGATTGACATGCAAGCAGAGGTCTTGAAGGCACAGGTGAACAAGAACACTGTTGTAGCTGTCTTTTTTGATGTGGGGAAGGCTTATGATATGATGTGAAAGGAGGGGTTGCTAATCAAGCTTGATATTATGGGGGTAGGAGGACAAACATATAACTGGATAAAGGACTTCCTGTTCTGAAGGTTTATCAAGATGAGGGTGGAGAAGTCTCTATCAGGCAGCTACCTGGTGGATGACGGTACCCCGCATGGGAGCCTGATTAGTCCTCTGTTGTTCTCAATCATGATCAATGATGTTCACTCTCAGGTACGGACAGATATTGGGAGGTCATTATTTGCAGATGAAGGGGCCTTATAGAAGATGGGAAGAAATGTGCCATACATAGTCAGGAAGGTACAGGAAGTGTCACTTCCTGACCAGTGAAAAGGGTCATTTGCCATAGTAGAATGGTCAGGGCGTGGCAGGGGGGTTGTTTTGGGTGTTTTGGGTTTTTTTGGTTCAAGGGGAATTTGTTCTAGTTTTCATTTTCTATGCTTCGTTTTCCATGTGTGGCCGAGTATGGTTTCCAATCAGAGGCAGGTGTCTTTCGTTGTCTCTGATTGGAAGCCATACTTAGGCAGCCTGTTTTCCTTTGGGTTTTGTGGGTGGTTGTTTTCTGTTTAGTATGATATGATACCTGACAGAACTGTTTGGCTGTCGTTTGTTTTTCTTTGTGAAGTGCTTTTTTCTTTCAAAAATAAAAGATGAGCACTCAACACGCTGCGCCTGTGACAGGAAGCAATTAATGAGGTAGAACGATGGGCATTAATGTCCGGATTCAGGTTCTCTGTAGAGAACTCAGACGGTGTCTAATCACATCTAATCCATCTGTGCTGAATGACTACCTCCCTTTCACCTTGACATCCTTAGTAATGAAATGCCTTGAGAAAATTATGAAAAGTCATATTCTCAGCGCCACCCAGAAGCTCCTCGACCCATTTCAGTTTGCCTATCAGCCCAGCAGAGGAGTTGATGATGCCATTCTTACTCTCCTCAACATGGTCTACAGACATCTAGAGGGTGTACTCTCCTCAACATGGTCTATAGACATCTAGAGGGTGTACTCTCCTCAACATGGTCTATAGACATCTAGAGGGTGTACTCTCCTCAGCATGATCTATAGACATCTAGAGGGGGTACTCTCCTCAACATTGTCTACAGACATCTAAATCAAATCAAATCAAATCAAATCAAATTTATTTATATAGCCCTTCGTACATCAGCTGAAATCTCAAAGTGCTGTACAGAAACCCAGCCTAAAACCCCAAACAGCAAGCAATGCATGTGAAAGAAGCACGGTGGCTGGGAAAAACTCCCTAGGAAAAACTCCTGAGAAAGGCCAAAAACCTAGGAAGAAACCTAGAGAGGAACCAGGCTATGAGGGGTGGCCAGTCCTCTTCTGGCTGTGCCGGGTGGATATTATAACAGAACATGGTCAAGATGTTAAAATGTTCGTAAATGACCAGCATGGTCAAATAATAATAATCATAGTAATTGTCGAGGGTGCAACAAGCACGTCCGGTGAACAGGTCAGGGTGTACTCTCCTCAACATGGTCTATAGACATCTAGAGGGTGTACTCTCCTCAACATGGTCTATAGACATCTAGAGGGTGTACTCTCCTCAGCATGATCTATAGACATCTAGAGGGGGTACTCTCCTCAACATGGTCTACAGACATCTAGAGAGTGTACTCTCCTCAACATGGTCTATAGACATCTAGAGGGTGTACTCTCCTCAGCATGATCTATAGACATCTAGAGGGGGTACTCTCCTCATCATGGTCTACAGACATCTAGAGGGTGTACTCTCCTCAACATGGTCTACAGACATCTAGAGGGTGTACTCTCCATAACATGGTCTACAGACATCTAGAGGGTGTACTCTCCTCAGCATGATCTATAGACATCTAGAGGGGGTACTCTCCTCAACATGGTCTACAGACATCTAGAGAGTGTACTCTCCTCAACATGGTCTATAGACATCTAGAGGGTGTACTCTCCTCAGCATGATCTATAGACATCTAGAGGGGGTACTCTCCTCATCATGGTCTACAGACATCTAGAGGGTGTACTCTCCTCAACATGGTCTACAGACATCTAGAGGGTGTACTCTCCTCAACATGGTCTACAGACATCTAGAGGGTGTACTCTCCATAACATGGTCTACAGACATCTAGAGGGTGTACTCTCCTCAACATGGTCTACAGACATCTAGAGGGTGTACTCTCCTCAACATGGTCTACAGACATCTAGAGGGTGTACTCTCCTCAACATGGTCTACAGACATCTAGAGGGTGTACTCTCCTCAACATGGTCTACAGACATCTAGAGGGTGTACTCTCCTCAACGTGGTCTACAGACATCTAGAGGGTGTACTCTCCTCAACATGGTCTACAGACATCTAGAGGGTGTACTCTCCTCAGCATGATCTATAGACATCTAGAGGGGGTACTCTCCTCATCATGGTCTACAGACATCTAGAGGGTGTACTCTCCTCAACATGGTCTACAGACATCTAGAGGGTGTACTCTCCATAACATGGTCTACAGACATCTAGAGGGTGTACTCTCCTCAACATGGTCTACAGACATCTAGAGGGTTCCAAATCCCATGTCAGGGTTTTGTTTGTTGACTTTTCTTCTGCCTTCAACACAATCCAGCCTTACATTCTGGCACAGAGACTCATTCGGGACTTATCTTTAGATGGGGGGCTGGTTTTGTGGCTGTTGGACTTCCTGAGTCAACGGTCACAGCGGGTCAAAATAGGTCCCCACGTGTCGGACATACGCAACACCAACACAGGCTCTCCTCAGGGATGTGTTTTGTCCCCACTTCTGTACATCTTGTACACTAATAGTTGTACAAGTTCCCATCCTGATAGACACCTCGTTAAATTTGCTGATGACACTGATGACACACATTGATCAGCCTGTTGCATGATGACGAGGAACACCATGGCCTGGTCCTAAATGACTTTGTAGAGTGGTGTGACCAATCACACTTTGCCCTCAATACCAATGGGACCAAAGAGATGTGCGTAGACTTCAGGAAGCATACAACATTTACCTCTGCAACATCTATCAGAGGTCAGAACATAGAGATTGTAGAGGAATACAAACATCTGGGTGTCCTCTTGGACAATAAGCTTCAGCGGAGTAAATGTACAGATCTCATCTACAAAAAGAGTCAACAGACTGTACTTTCTCAAAAAGCTGGGATCTTTTAATGTTAATCGTACTATACTGACTCTGTTTTACAAATCTTTCATTGAGAGTATTTTAACTTTTTGTATTGTTTGTTGGTTTGGCAATGCCACTGTCAGCCAGAGAAATATGCTGAGAAGGATTATCACCACAGCAAGCAAGGTACTTGGAGTCAAACAGGCAGGCCTGGATGAGATCTTTAAGGTCAAGGCCTTCAGCAAGGATCACAAAATAATTTTAGACCCAAGCCACCCCCTGTACCTGGACTTGGAACTACTCCCCTCTGGGAGCAGGTTTAGGGCACCCGTCGGCAGGAAAAACAGAACTGGACAAGAATTTGTGCCAGGTGTGAAATCCCTCCTAAATAGCTCGGGCTAATGTTCCTATCCACCCAGTAAGGCCAGCAGGCTAGTCTCTTTTTATTGGTATGTAACTGTTATGAAAGTTGTATTGTCAATTTGTTTTGTTATTTAAATGCCACTTTAAACGTGTACATGACACTGCAACAAAATTTCCCCATGGGGGACAATAAAGTCAGTAAAGTAAAGTGTTCTTCACCAGGAGGAAGGTGGTAGATGAGGTACGCTTGAGGTTATTACATTTACATTTACATAATTTAGCAGATGCTCTTCTCCAGAGCGACTTACAACTTGGTGCATTCACCTTATGATATCCATGGGAGAAACTTGGAGAGGGTGGGGGCCTTCAGGTTCCTTGGAGTGTACTTTGACACTAGGCTGACCAGGGCAGAACACATTGAGAGAATGGTGGGAAACTGTAATGTGATGTGCTGTCTGACGATGATTGAGTGGGGGGCTGGCCGATCCTCATTGAAGAACATGTACTGTATGTTGCATTGTTCCAATCTGTAATAGGCTAGGGCAGTATAGCGTATGGTTAGGCAGCCAAGGACCACGGACATCCAAGGACATACTGGGTCAGCATTTGCAGTGCAAGAATGTGGGGTGGCAGTCAGGAAATGTATTACAGATCATCTGGCTGTATAGACGGTGGAGCTGATGGCTGTACTGTTGGCCTTGCAGTGGGTGGAGGAAGTCAAGGCAGACAGAGAAGTTATTTGCTCTTATTCATGTGCAGTATTGATGAGTCTGCAGTCCTTTAGCTCATGTAGCAGCCGGTTGAATAAGACTATAAATGTGATAGAAAAGCATCCAGCAGGAAAGTGTGATTATTGCCAGGAAACAGAGACAGTGGAGCATGTACTGATACAGTGTGGGCAGTATAAGTGGGAAGAGAGAGGCTGAGATCCAGTATGAGGGAGAAGGGTATACAGGAAATTCGTTTAAAGAGTATACTGAGTAGAACGTCATTAGATACAGTATCAAATATGTTGTTATTTTTTTTAAACGGTCTAGCAGGTATGATTCAGTTTCTCCGTCTCCGACCCACACTCCAGTACAGTAGGTGGCAGTAATGCACCATAACGTTGGTTGCCAATCGCCGATAAACCCCCACAGAAGAAGATGGACGTGGAAATTAACAAATCACGTTTGTAGATTACATGCGTGTCATTTCCTGATTCAGGGTCAACAAAATGCTGGGCGAGCCAATGATTTGAGTGGATATTTTCCTACGAATGCCTTTTATTTCTATGACACTTCGCTAATATTGTTCAAGAGCTAATGCTGAGGCATTAGATTGTTATTCAATTGATTGTGTTCGTTGTTTTTCCACTGTCAAAGAGTATTGAACAAGTGTCCATCTCTGCTGCTGCTCACTCAACTGATCATGTCGGGGACAAATGTGTGGACTCGCAGTCGGGAGAGGATGAGAAGGTTCCCAGAGCTGTTTGCCCAGTGTTCTGGTGAGGTGCGTAGCCACCAAACAAATTCATACAGAAAAAATATATAAACGCAATATGCAACAATTTCAACGATTTTACTGAGTTACAGTTCATATAAGGAAAGCAGTCAATTGAAATAAATAAATTAGGCCATAATCTATGGATTTCACATGACTGGGCAGGGGTGCAACCATGGGTGGGCCTGGGAGGGTGGTCTAGCCAATCCGAATTCGTTTTTCCCCACAAAAGGGCTTTATTCCAGACATAAATACTCCTCAGTTTCATCAGCTGTCCAGGTGGCTGGTCTCAGACGATCCCGCAGTTGAAGTAGCTGGATGTGGAGATCCTGGGCTGGCGTGGTTAAACGTGGTCTGCGGTTGTGGGGCCGGTTGACATACTGCCAAATTCTCTAAAACGACATTGGAGTTGGCTTATGGTAGAGAAATTAACGTCACATTCTCTAGCAACAGCTCTGGTGGACATTCCTGCAGTCAGCATGCCAATTGCACGCTCCCTCAAAACATGAGACATCTGTGGCATAGTGTTGTGTGACAAAACTGCAGTGACCTTTTTATCCCCAGCACAAGGTGCACCTGTGTAATAATGCCGCTTTAATCAGCTTCTTGATATGCCACACCTGTCAAGTGGATGGGTTATCTTGGAAAAGGGGAAATGCTCACTAAGCGTGATGTAAACAAATGTCAAAAATTGAAGTAAGCTTTTTGTGCTTATGGAACATTTCTGGGATATTTTATTTCAGCTCATAAAACGTGGGACCAACACTTTACATGTTTACATTTTTGTTCAGTATAGATGGCCACTGTTTGCCATACAATATCCAAAAGCATAAAGCCAAGTTAAGTTGTCATTCTGCCAATGTGAGAACTTGTCCCAGTGTTTCTCCTACCATTGTATAACTGGGGCGGCCCACCAAGGAATTTGGCTTGTGTCCCTGGATGATGCTTTTTGGGGGGGGGGAGGCTTGCAAAAAAAAGGGGGGGGAAACACTGCCTTGAACAAAAATGTATCTTTTGTGTTTCTGCAATCATCCTCCAACAGAAGTTTGATCTAAATACTGACTTTTGAATATCATGTCCTCAGGCTGCAGCTTATGGGAAGTGTGTGACAGCTACTACCACAGGCAGACAGGAGCTGAGAAAGGACCTGTGTGTTAAAGAGTTTGATGCTCTGAAGACTTGCTTCGTTACAGCAGTGAGTGGCATATTACATGTGTTCCATGTTTTATTACATTTTGTCTGTCTTTGATGTATAAATTCAATTGACTTGATCATCTTGTCTTACAGGCCAAGAAGGGAGTGAAGTAGACCATTCCGCCCAACACATCTCTGCTGGACATCAACGGGTGTATTCACTAGGAACTAAACGGAAGGAAACAGGAGGGGCCTACCTGAATTTGTTCAATAGAAACTCTCAATTACATTTTCGGTTTGCATCTGTACTAATGATTACACCCCAGGCAGTGGACCTAAAGTCCCCGTTGTTCCACAAACATCAAGTAGTACTGTATCAGTAATGCAATGGCAGGTGCTGAAAGATATCTTGACTAGTCCCACAAGCATATGTTTGACCTGTTGTTGGTCCCAGAGGTAATGCTAGCATGGTGTTTCTACTCTTCAATAGTGCGTCAAGGTCATACCGTTTGACTATGTAATAACATGTAGCCCACCACCGAAGACTTGCAGGACTGTGTATTTATAATGTACTGTATAAATATGTGAATGTGAATTGGTGTATGGGGGCTCTTTGGTTAATGTACACAACACACATTGACAACCAACATTTCATATTTTGACATTTTCATGGATATGAGTCGACCCAGACTTAAAGAAGTCATGAAGCCACTGTCGACGTCCTCCCTCTATGACGTCCATTTCATTCACTGTTCTTATGGTAGCCACAGCACAGAGTACCATTGTAGAAGTCCAAGCCACTGTTTCAAATGCTACAAGAATAGAGAGCGAGAGATGACGACTAATTGCACTCGAGTTGTGGAAATTATACATTTATATCTCAATACAGGCATTCACTTCCACCCATTAATTTCACCCCAAGTTAGGATAGAGGCACAAAGCAGTAGAGCCCTCACACACAGGATATGACAAAACAAAAGAACCATACTCCTTTTAAGTCACAAAAAAACACTGCTGGAGCACATGTAAGGCACTGGCTGAGGGAGAAGAACCACAACATGGAATGTAGAATCACAGAGTTATGGATTCAGAACGTCTATATAAAAAATAAAATCCTATTGGAATTGTACCGTACGTGTATGATAAGGATACACATTTCTACAGCACTACATTCTTATTTTTATTAATCCAAAATATGATTCTGTTTTCAAAATCAAGTCAAATTATCTGGAAGAAGCACTGAAGCTAACCAATTGATCCCTAATTAAAATGTTCTTTGAACGCTTTCCAAAAATATGTAAAAACCAGTACGAGGACATTTAGCTACAGTTCAGAGAATTACAGCACACAATAACCAACATACATTGGGTTTAACAAAACCACTACAGTAACAAAACACCAGCAAGTAACCTTTCCAGAACCAAAATGAAAACGCCAAACCACTTAGAAGTATCAAGGGATTTAAAATGACTAAAATACAAGTCATTGGATAGATGGTACATCGCTCTCTCAAACACAGGAAAAAAGAAAACTGTGGTATTGCATAGCTTAACATACATTCTAGTCCAAATCTCACCCCAGAGAAAACAAAAAATAAGTTAACATTTACATACAAATATACTTTTAATAAAGACTTTAGATTTATGGCAGCATAATACAGCATATTCTTATAGAATAACATGATCATTGCTACATTATCTTTATCATCACTATTATCCTGTATCTTCTGGAATCATGGAAGGAGCACTAAAGAAAGCACTAGTATTTGGTAATAGAAGCCCACAGACACATGAAGACACAGTGGCTGCATTTATACAGGCAGCCCAACTCAGATCAGATCTTCTGCCAATAATTGTGAAAAAGATCAGAATTGGGTTGCCTGTGTAAACGCAGCCAGAATGTTCCCTATCACATCAATGCATCTCACACACTCACACTCCTCCTGTACTGGTCAGGTATTGTGAAGACAGGTGGTAAGGCAATAGAGTGTGATCCACGGTACATGACTGTGTGGGGGAGAGAAAGAGCGTGTGTATGCGTTGTGATTAGTATGAATATGTGTACATAATATATGTATACAAGGAATATGTGTACAAGGTTAGAGCAGTCTGACCCAGTGTGTGTTTGTTTAAATATAGGGATTCGCACAGTCCAACCCAATGGTCCGTGAGTATATGTTATACCGTATTCATGTGCGTGGATGCCGTTACCCAGTCCCAGTTACGCATCTCTCTCAAGCTCAGAGGTCTGTTTAATCTGGCGTGTGTGAACCAGTGCTCCCCCCAGGGCTGCATGGAGATCTGACCCCCCCATGTCCAAGAAGGGCTCCAGCTCACCCTCCCTGGACTCCCCTGCCCCTCCAGCACCTCCTACCCCCAGGGCTCTCCTTCTCCTCCTCAGGTCCATGTCTCCTTGGTCCCTGGCCTTCTCGTGGATCACCTGGGGCTGGGCTTCCACAAAGTCCCTGGAGTCTGACTGGACGGCTGCCCTCTCCTTCAGGTCCCGTCCACTCTTCTTCACAGCCCCTAGTTCTCCTACTCCTGGTTCGACAGGTCCTGGCCCAGCTACAGCCAGTTCCTCCCCTGTTCCTCCCCTCTCCGCTCTCTCCATCACCTCTCTCTCAGTCTTCTCCTTCTCCCACTGGATCCTCTCTCGCTCCGCTTTCTCCTTATCCGCCCTCTCCCTCTCTGCTCGCTCCTTTCCCAGCCTCTCTTTCTCCGCTCTCTCCTTCTTTACTTGGCCTTTTTCCATCTCCTGCTCTCTCGCCAGTTTCCCTCTCCTCTCCCTCTCTAACCGTTCTTTGTCCACTCTCGCCTGCACCTCTCTATTGATCCTCTCCTCCTCCAGTGTCTCTTTCTCCATCCTCTCCTTGTCCTTGTCTACTGCCTCTACCGATCCTTTCCCTGGCCCGTCCTCAGCTTTAGCAGGTGGTGGCTGCTCCTTTCTGTGTTTGGGTTGGTCTGGTTCTACCTTCACCCCCTCTGCCACCTTCTGACCCAGCGGTACCCCTCTAGCTCCCAGCTCCCTCTCCTTAGGGGCCTCAAACACTGCCCCTGCCACCACTGCTGCTCCTGCCACAATCGCCTGTTTAGGGACTTCCTGGACTACTTCCTTGGGGATCACAGGGAGAACCACTTTGACGACCTGCTCTTCTGCATTCTTCTCCACAGGGAGGACCTCATTCTGGGGCTGGATGTGAGGCTCAGCCCCTCCGGCCTGTAGAGCTCCAGCTCCTGCTCCTTTGGGCTCCCCAGGCTCCTTGGCGTCTGAGGCCAAGGCAGGGCCATCTTGATCTGGGTCTTTGGGCTTGGATGCTCCCCCCTCCTCCTGTACTCCCTTCTCTGCATCAGCCTCTGGAGCTCCATCTGATGTAACACAAGATACAAAGACCATTATTTACTTTCCCTTTAACTGACCTACCATTTCAATGACTCGTACTCAGCACTTAGACATGCATCAGAATATAAACTTAGAACATGTACGAGAGTGCACATACTGAGCACGAGTGAGTGTGTGTGTGTACACACCTGTCTTTTTGGGGTGCATCTCCTGGTGCTGTTCCTGTATGACAGCCAGCAGTTTCTCCTGCTGGTCCAACAGTCTCTTCTGCTGCTCCTGCTGCTCCTTTATAACCTGCAGCAGAACGGCATGGTCCAACTGACCCTCTACATGGGGGGGGAGACAGGGTTAGAACACACACAGGGGGAGTCAATTACAAGTGAGAGGAGTTGGAATGTACCAAATGGCACAGCGATGGGGTGAAGTTCATAAATCATATAGTGCATTCGGAAAGTATTCAGACAACTTCCATTTTTCCATATTTTGTTATGTTACAGCCATATTATAAAATGTATTAAATCATCAATCTACATACAATACCCCATAATGACAAAGCGAATATCTTTAATATTTTTTTTTCTTTCAAATGTATTAAAAATAAAGTATTCAGACCTTTTGCTATGAGACTCGAAATTGAACTCAGGTGCATCCTGTTTCCATTGGTCATCCTTGAGATGTTTCTACAATTTGATTGGAGTCAATCTGTGGTAAATTCAATTGATTGGACATGATTTGGAAAGTCCCACAGTTGACAGTGCATGTCAGAGCAAAAACCAAGTCATTATGTTGAAGGAATTGTCCGTAGAGCTCCGTGACAGGATTGTGTCGAAGCAAATAGCTGGGGAAGGCGACCAAAAAAATGTCTGCAGCATTGAAGGTCCCCAAGAACACATCATTCTTAAATGGAAGAAGTTTGGAACCACCAAAACTCTTCCTAGAGCTGGCCGCCCTGCCAAACTGAGCAATCGGGGGGCCTTGGTCAGGGAGGTGACCAAGAACCCAATGGTCACTCTGACAGAGCTCTAGAGTTCCTCTGTGAAGATGGTTGTCCTTCTGGAAGGTTTTCCCATCTCTGCAGCACTCCACCAATCAGACCTTTATGGTAGAGTGGCAAGACAGAAGCCACTCAGTAAAAGGCACATGACAGCCCACTTGAAGTTTGCAAAAAGGCACCTAAAGACTCTCAGACCATGAGGAACAAGATTCTCTGGTCTTATGAAACCAAGATTGAAGTCTTTGGCATGAATGCAAAGCGTCACGTCTGGAGGAAACCTGGCACCATCCCTACGGTGAAGCATGGTGGTGGCAGCATCATGCTGTGGGGATGTTTTTCAACAGCAGGGACTGGGAGACTAGTCAGGATCGAGGGAAAGATGAACAGAGCAAAGTACAGAGAGATCCTTGATGAAAACCTGCTCCAGAGTGCTCAGCACCTCAGACTGGGGTGAAGGTTCACCTTCCAACAGGACAACAACCCTAAGCACACAGCTAAGATAAAGCAGGAGTGGCTTCGGGACAAGTCTCTGAGCCCGGACTTGAACCCGATCAAACATCTCTGGAGAGACCTAGAAATAGATGTGCAGCAACGCTCCCCATCCAACCTGACAGAGCTTGAGAGGATCTGTAGAGAAGAATGGGAGAAACTCCACAAATACAGGTATTCTAAGCTTGTAGCGTCATACCCAAGAAGACTCAAGGCTGTAATCGCTGCCAAAGGTGCTTCAACAAAGTACAGAGTAAAGGGTCTGAATACCTATGTAAATGTGATCAATTTTTAACTAATTATTTGGCAACATTTTTGACAAACCTGTTTTTGCTTTCTTATTATGGGGTACTGTGTGTAGATAAATGATGAAAAATAAACAATTGAATACATTTTTGAATAAGGCTGTAACATAAAATGTGCAAAAGTCAAGGGGTCTGAATCCTTCCCGAATGCACTGTATATTAAGCAGTATTGGTATCTACATCGGAGGGAGAAGGAGCATTCGATTTATCCAGACAAACAGCATAGGAATGTGTTTAAGGGTGGGGGGCTGGAGGAGGGATAACTCAGTCAAACTAATGTAGGGTATGGTTGCTACAATCAAGATGTGAGCAGTTTAGACAAGATGGGGGGCTACTGTGTGAGAGGGTGTGAGGTGGGTTAGGACTTGGGGGTTATGGCAGAACTAGAAAATATGACTAAACTGGGTACTACGCTCTCATCTCCAGACTTCATTAGTTGATTGAATGACCAGATGTGAATACAGTAGGAGAGAGAGGAGTTCATACCTGCAACCATCTTTTTTATCACTGTGACAGGAGCCCAGCAGAGGAAAAGAAAAGGAGCGAGAAAGAGAGAAAAGAAAGAGTGAGTCAGAAGAGAGAAACCAAAAATGTGCTGCGGAGTGTCCTGAGTGAATCAAGCCAAAGAGCGAGAAAGTCCCACTTCAAAAACAACCAGCCAAAAGCTTGTTGCCAAAGACACACTTGAGATGGAAAGCGAGAATGACAGATATAGAGAGAGAGAGAATCAGACAGACAAAGAAGCGGTACAAGTCAGAGAAAGAATACAGACATAGCATGGAATGGTACAATTAAAGTGGGAAGTTTACATACACTTAGGTTGGAGTCATTAAAACTCGTTTTTCAACCACTCCACAAATTTCTCGTGAACAAACTCTAGTTTTGGCAAGTCGGTTAAGACATCCACTTTGTGCATGACAGAAGTGATTTTTCCAAAATATTATTTCACTTATAATTCACTGTATCACAATTCCAGTGGTTCAGAAGTTTACATACACTAAGTTGACTGTGCCTCTAAACAGCTTGGAAAATTCCAGAAAATATCATGGCTTTAGAAGCTTCTGATAGGCTAATTGACATCATTTGAGTCAATTGGAGGTGTACCTGTGGATGTATTTCAAAGCCTACCTTCAAACTCAGTGCCTCTTTGCTTGACATCATGGGAAAATCAAAAAGAAATCAGCCAAGACTTCAGAAAAAAAAAGTGTAGACCTCCACAAGTCGGGTTCATCCTTGGGAGCAATTTCCAAATGCCTGAAGGTACCATGTTCATCTGTACAAACAATAGTACGCAAGTATAAACACAATGGGACCACACAGCCGCCATATCGCTCAGGAAGGAGACACATTCTGTCTCCTAGAGATGAACGTACTTTGGTTCGACAAGTCCAAATCAATCCCAGAACAACAGCAAAGGACCTTGTGAAGATGCTGGAGGAAACAGGTACAAAAGTATCTATATCCACAGTGAAACGAGTCCTATATCGACATAACCTGAAAGGCCGCTCAACAAGGAGGAAGCCACTGCTCCAAAATCGCCATAAAAAAATCCAGACTACGGTTTGCAACTGCACATGGGGACAAAGATTGTACTTTTTGGAGAAATGTCCTCTGGTCTGATGAAACAAAAATATAACTGTTTGACCATAATGACCATTGTTATGTTTGGAGGAAAAAGGGGGAGGCTTGCAAGCCAAAGAACACCATCCCAACCGTGAAGCACGGGGGTGGCAGCATCATGTTATGGGGGTGCTTTGCTGCAGGAGGGACTGGTGCACTTCACAAATAGATGGCATCATGAGCAAGGAAAATTATGTAGATATGTTGAAGCAACATCTGAAGACATCAGTCAGGAAGTTAAAGCTTTGTCGCAAATGGGTCTTCCAAATGGACAATGACCCCAACCATACTTTCAAAGTTGTGGCAAAATGGCTTAAGGACAACAAAGTCAAGGTATTGGAGGGGCCATCAGAAAGCCCTGTCCTCAATCCCATAGAAAATGTGTGGGCAGAACTGAAAAAGCCTGTGCGAGCAAGGAGGCCTACAAACCTGACTCAGTTACACCAGCTCTGACAAGAGGAATGGGCCAAAATTCACCCAACTTATTGTGGGAAGCTTGTGGAAGGTTACCCGAAATGTTTGACCCAAATGAAACAATTTAAAGGCAATGCTACCAAATACTAATTGAGTGTGTGAACTTCTGACCCACTGGGAATATGATGAAAGAAATAAAAGCTGAAATAAATCATTCTCTACTATTATTTCACATTCTTAAAATAAAGTGGTGATTCTAACTGACCTAAGACAGGGCATTTTTACTAGGATTAAATGTCAGGAATTGTGAAAAACTGAGTTTAAATGTATTTGGTTAAGGTGTATGTAAACTTCCGACTTCACTGTATATCCACTATAACAAGAATTTATCATAAATCCATCCATTCTGCCAGTCTATGAGCTGCTAACCCTGGTCCTTGATCTGTACTTCAATTCTTTACTTCTTCTTACTCTTCCACTTACCATCCATTTTGTCCTCCACTGCTTCCTCCCTCCCTTCCTTTGCTTCTGGAGCAGCAGCCACCTCCGCTGCCCCAGGAACCACTGCTACAGGAACTGGGGCCGCCGGCTCACCTAAACCACAGGGTCAAAGGTCAGGTGACTTCAAACATCTACAGCCAATCAAATCCCTGAGCATCTGAGTTGATAGAATGTTCTGGATAAAGACCAGTCATACGCACGTTTCCCAGCAGCATCTGGGGCTTTGGCCGAATCCTCAACCAGCGCCTGCTCAGCCACCATATCCTTCACAGCAAGCACCTCTTTCACTGGGCCAAGTTTCTCCACTTCCTTTAGGGGCAGGACTTCTTGTTTCTTCCCCACCCCCGGGTCAGGCTTCTCCAGCACCTCATTGAACTGCACCGCGGCCTTTTCCACTTCCTCCTTTTTCGCCACCAGTTCCTCCTTCTCTCCTCCCTCAGACTGCCCCTCTTCTCCTCCCGCTGCAGGTTGGTTCTTCTCCTCCTCCAGCTCGGCGTCGTTCTTCCTCTTCTCTATCTGGACCTCGTCATGAGGGATGGGCGGCTCGTGCCGATGGGCCTCCCCATCAGGTACCGCCACACCTGAAGGGAGGGAGGAGGGGGAATTCACACACAGGTATAACACATGGGTCTTCAGGTGTTGATGTAAATAGTGTTCCTGACTTCTTTTTTTTTAAACCTAGCACTTATAGATTACTGGTTTTCTTGTATGTTCTAGTCTAGTGGATTCTGCCTGGTTCTATAGGGTTCTAACGGATTCTCCATGGTTCCAACGGGTTCTCCCTAGTTCCATACCTGCGTCGGGGCGGTCCAGCTGTACCTCCTTCTTATTTTTCATGTCTGTTACTCCTTGTTCAGGTCCTTTGATCTGGGGGGGCTCAGCCTGCTCCTGCTGTCTCTCCACTGGACGGTCTGGCTCTACTGCAGCAGGGGCATTAGGCCTCTCTTCCAACACAGGCTTCACCTCAGGCTGTTTCACTGGCTTCTCTACTGCTGGGAGGGAGAGGGGGGAGAGAAATGGAGAGATAGAGACAAAAGAGAGAATGCAGTGCATTTGGAAAGTATTCAGACCCCTTGACTTTTTCCACATTTTGTTACGTTATATAGCCTTATTCTAAAATGGATAAAATCGTTTTCCCCCTCATCAATCTACACACAATACCCCATAAAAGACAAAGCAAAAACACCTTTGGCAGCAATTATAGCCTCAAGTCTTCTTGGGTATGATGCTACAAGCTTGGCACACCTGTATTTGGGGAGTTTCTCCCATTCTTCTCTGCAGATCACCTCAAGCTCTGTCAGGTTGGATGGGGAAAGTCGCTGCACATCTATTTCCAGGTCTCTCCAGAGATGTTTGATCGGGTTCAAGTCTGGGCTCTGGCTGGGCCACTCAAGGACATTCCGAGACATGTCCCGAAGCCACGCCTGCATTGTTTTGGCTGTGTGCGGAGGGTCGTTGTCCTGTTGGAAGGTGAACATTCGCCCCCTTCTGAGGTCCCTGAGCACTCTGGAGCAGGTTTTCATCAAGGATCTCTCTGTACTTTGCTCCGTTCAACTTTCCCTGACTAGTCTCCTAGTCCCTACTTTTGAAAAACATCCCCACAGCATGCTGCTGCCACAACCATGCTTCACCGTAGGGATGGTGCCAGGTTTCCTCCAGATGTGACACTTGGCATTCAGGCCAAAGAGTTCAATCTTGGTTTCATCTGACCAGAGAATCTTGTTTCTCATGGTCTGACAGTCTTTAGGTGCCTTTTGGTGGGCTGTCATGTGCCTTTTACTGAGGAGTAGCTTCCGTCTGTCCACTCTACCATAAAGGCCTGATTGGTGGAGTGCTACAGAGATGGTTGCCCTTCTGGAAGGTTCTCCCATCTCCACAGAGGAACTCTGGAGCCCTGTCAGAGTGACCATCGGATTCTTGGTGACCTCCATGACCAAGGCCCTTCTCCACAGATTGCTCAGTTTTGCCGGGCGGCCAGTTCTAGGAAGATTCTTGGTGGTTCCAAACTTCTTCCATTTAAGAATGATGGAGGCCACTGTGTTCTTGGGGACCTTCAATGCTGCAGATGTTTTTTGGTAGCCTTCCCCAGATCTGTGCCTCGACACAATCCTGTCACGGAGCTCTACGGACAATTCCTTCAACCTCATGGCTTGGTTTTTGCTCTGACATGCACTGTCAACTGTGGGACTTTCCAATAAATGTCCAATCAATTGAATTTGTGTGGGAACTCCTTCAAGACTGTTGGAAAAGCATTCCTCATGAAGCTGGTTGAGCGAATGCCAAGAGTGTGCAAAGCTCTCATCAAGGCAAAGGGTGGCTACTTTGAAGAGTCTAAAATATATTTGGATTTGTTTAACACTTTTTTGGTTACTACATATGTGTTATATCATAGTTGTGATGTCTTCACTATTATTCTACAATGTAGAAAATAGTTAAAATAAAATAAAAACCTTGAATGAGTAGGTGTGTCCAAACTTCAATGGTACTGTATGTAAATAAGGTATCTTTTTTTTAATCAATTTGCAGAAATGTCTAAAAAGCTGTTTTCGCTTAGTAAATATGGGGTATTGTGTGAAGATTGATGAGGAACAATTTTATTTAATCCATTTTAGAATAATGCTGTAACGTACCAAAATGTGGAAAAAGTCAAAGGGTCTGAATACTTTCCTGAATGCACTGTATATACCAATATGTGTGAGTGTGAGATCCACTAGATGGTAGCAGAGATCTAAACTCTAAAAAAGATGCAACACTAATGCTGAAATACCTGCTACAGTACAGTCTAAGAGAGAATCAGGGGAGAATGGAGAGAAAATGACGAGAGGGTACAGAGAGAGAGAGACCCATGCTTCTGTTCTACTGGCCTCACTAATCTGCAATAAACAGGAAACAGGTGTGGAAGGAAGTTGGCGACTATCAGTCAGGGGGAGGGAGACAGCGAGATAAAGAAAGAGTGATAGAGGAAAACGGAAGGCAGGATGGGGCTGTGTGAACTGTCCTTGTTCCTATGTGTGGAGCTCTTTCTCATTTTTACGACCCCCCCTCCTCTCCTCTTACTCAAACCCCTCAAGCCCCTAACCCCAGCCCGCCTGTCTCACTCATCTCTCCCCTCATTTCCTCTGTCTGTACCTCTCAACCCCTCCCTCCATACCACTTCCATCTGATACCCCTGTTACAGGAAAGAGCTAGCAGGCATTTCAGCTGCCCAGGAGAGGGGGAAGAGGAGAGGGAGTAGGTGAGGGGGAAAGAGGGAGAAGGAAAGGGGGAGAGAGTGGGGGAGATAAGGGGAAGATGAGAAACCACTGGAGTTTGAAGGGCATCATTCTGGCTCCATCAATGTCAAACGCTGCTTCTCTATTCGATATTATCAAGTGGTTATCCTCTACCCCCGTCTGTCAGTCTGTCTAGCTGTCTGTCAGTCAAAAACCCAATATATTCCCCCATTTATCCACGGTTCCATATTTCTTTGTTTTAAGATTGCTTTCACCTTTTGGCTCTTGCTCTCTATACTCTCACTTTTCTGCACCTCTCTCTCCAACAATGACATCAAAATGTGAACTTTGGAGTTTGGACCATTGCAGATTTGGAACTGATTAGAATAGAATAACAAAGAACAGAATAAAATGGAAAGTTCACTTGGCAATGGAACATGGTCTGTGGCTATAATGGTAATATATGGTCTGTACCGTTCCGTAAATCAGGACTATCAGGAAGGACTCCAAAGATGGCACTCTTGACCGATGTAGGGGGAGGAGGGGCCTGCTTGGGGGTGGAGTCACTGGCTGAGATTGACAACGTGGTAAGGGTGCTGATCAGCAAGATGCCTAACCCCACCCATAACACCAGCTATAGAGGGAGAGAGAGAAAGATTAGATAATAATAAAATATACCATTTAGCAGACGCTTATCCAAAAGTGTGTATACATTTTACATATGGGTGGTCCCAGGAATCAAACACACTATCCTGGTGTTGCAAGCACCATGGTCTATCAACTGAGCTACAGAAGACCACCAGAGAGAGAAAGAAAATAAAAGAGAGAGAGAGGGATGTTGGTCAGTGATGCGGTTAGTAGGGACAGTGTGTGTGTGTGTGTGTGTGTGTGTGTGTGTGTGTGTGTGTGTGTGTGTGTGTGTGTGTGTGTGTGGTACCTGTGCAGTGAATCCATTCTTCTGTATCTTTCTGTAGATGAGGGCAGGGCAGATGAAGCAGATGAGGGACCCCATGGTGGCTCCAGTCAGTCCCAGGATGGTCTCCACTACAGACATAAGAGCATAGAGAAACATTTAGTTACACACACACAATCTGTTGGTTGGCTAAAGCGACATACTCTAGCTGACAGTGTACCACGTGGGTCTTTGCGTCAGCCAGGCTAACAGTCCTCATCCTCCTCATCCGCTCTCATCTTTCTCTCCACCTCTTCCTGCACCTCCACATCATACATACAGTACAGGGACAGAGCTTAGCCTTCCTGTTCAATCAGAAGTCAGTATCTCCATACCATCTTTCAACCCATCTGGCCCATGGCCCTGTCCCAAATGAAGCACAAACATACACCCCCCTGATCTAATCTAGTACAAGCTTCACTTCCAGAACCTGTGTTTCAAGCCAGTACCAGTGCCATCCTCCTCCCGACCCAACCCCTCCCTCCCCTGGGCAGGTCTGTCTGGGCGCTGGGCCCAGGCCCCATCTCTCATCCTGGGAACCCAGGCTATATTGTGTCCCTCAGATTTAGTGTCTGTTCCCCCTGGAGTCCCTCCTCCCCCTTCCTCTCTATTAGCCTGATTAGATACACACACCCCAGCCAAACACAGCAGTGTGTGTGTGTGCCCCTACCCAAACACAACCCTAACAAATAGCCTTACCACACAAGATGAATAAAACATTCAAACTCACCCCAACCTTCACATCTAGATCATTATTACAGCACACAGACAACTAACGGAGACCGCTAAAGAACAAATGCTCCGCTGTGGGGGTCTATGAGCCAGAGGGGGTGTGTGTGTGTGTGTGAGGAAGGGAGAATAATAGCGCTATCTTCCTGTCTGTTCGTCCAGAGGAGATAAAAGTAGAGGTGTGATTTAAGGAGTGTGTTAGAGTGTGACAGTCACTGAGTCATAAACTCATATTCAAACACGTCGTAAAAAGCTTGAGTTACAACACACACATAAAATAACACATGCATCTTAAAGGCCTGCGGACATACAAACATAAGAACACACAGAACAGTCGCGCGCACACACACACACGTGGACACAAACATAAGATCACACAGAACAGTCGCGCACACACACACACACACACACACACACACACACACACACACACACACACACACACACACACACACACACACACACACACACACACACACACACACACACACACACACACACAACTGGACACACACATAGGTGAACACACACACACAGACACACACGTGAACACACATATGAATACACACACGTAAATGCCCGCCTGCACCACACGCACATACAAACACACACCATTGGGGATGAGGATGCCTCCCAGCATGGTTCCGAAGACGATGGCGAGGGTGATCATCTTAAAACGAAGTGGAGGCATGTACCCCCCTGCAGCAAACGTCCCGTCCTTCTGCTGAGGGACAAAAAGATTCATTATAACAGTATTCTACAGTAAAGCTCTTCTGTTTAGGGAATGATAATATCTTATCACTATTTACTGTGTGTGTTAACCTGTATTTGTGTATAAAGTCACCTGTTGTTCGAACAGCATGGTGTTGATGGCCTGTCTACAGGGCAGTATCATCATGGGGAAGCCCACCGCCACTGACATCATGAAGCCCACCCGGATCATCTCTGTCACCAGGTTAGAAGGGAAGTTCATCAGAACGTTACCGGCTATGTCGTCCGTGAAACTGACGTAACCAAAGAAGCCCACCTAGAGAGGAGGAGACGAGGGAAGGAATAGAGGAAGGAAGGAGGGAAGAGGGGAATATCAAAGTGATAAATTCAAAAGTCACGCACACACATACACACCTAAACCATCATGCAGGATAGAACAATGTACTATGCGGTGAAGACATCGAGACAGGAAGTGACATCAGCGTGCCCCACTCACCGTGATGTAGAAGGTGGTGACGACGTTGAGGGAGGTGGTGAAGATGGTGCTCATGCGTTTGATGGAAGGCTCGTCCAGACTGTCGTAGGTAGGCAACACCTGCCTGTAAACAAACAACCAGCGCACAAACTACAGCTGCCACATCAGACAGGACTAGACAGGGCAAATTTCAGGGCAAACTTTGTGCTCTACTAGAAAAAGCTAAAGTTTTAGTACAAACTTTGTAGTCTAGAGAGAGGAGACTGAAGATGCAACAGCTGTCAACATTAACTGGAGATAATTCAATGTTTTGGGGTTTTTAAAGATCAAAATCAAATTTGTATATTTGAATCAAAGAATAAGACATTGGTCGAGGCAAATTGGTCATGAGAGGGTAAAAAGGTTTATCTGACGGTCTAGATCTCTACTCATTATAGATGGTGAGATTGAACAGCGAGGATCAGCATTGGTATCATATTAGATGAACACACATGGTATACAGACCTCAGGGAGAGAAAAACAGCCCATTTCACAAAAAGGCAGTTGTGGTTTCCGCAGTGTGTGCGACACCGTGTGTGCATGTGTGCGTTTCGTGCGATGCCATGCACACGTGTATGTGTGTGTGTGAGAATGAGAGTGACTGAGGCTGTCTGTCAGTCAGGGAGGGGTGCAGTAAAGTGCTGGTTATTATCTCTCAGAAACAAAGAAGCGACAGAACCGGCTGTCTGTCATCAAGCAGCACTGTAAAAGAACAGGCCAGCAGCACATTAAAAGGGGAATTTACAGGCCTTCTATATAACAGCTAGTGATAGACTAGGGTTAGAGCATTATAACCTTTCTTGGCTGTCTTTTTGCACTCACTTTTGTGTGTGTGTGTGTGTGGGGAAAAAGAGAGAAAGAGAGAGCATACAGTTACCGTACCTCTCTACCGCATTCTCTCCCTTTCATTCACGCCCTCTTTCTCTGTTTTTTATGGGTGTGCAGCACTGTCCCACGGTGCTTTTCTTTGACGCCTGTTTAAACTCAGGAACTATTCCAACTTACAGCTGAGCTCAAATAAAACAGCTTACTGGAACTACATCTCAAACCTGTAGAGTACTGTACATTCTCTCAGTATCCCTCATTCCAATGTTTCTTCATTCTATTTATAGTTTACACCATCTGTAAAATAGTCCAATGTTAGTACAATGTATGTTTTCTTATTCGGTTTATACGGTCTGTAAAACAGTGTTCAATACCTATTTATTTGAAATACTTCTTGACGTCAAACTGAAACTAACACTCTAGCATGTGTGGGTAGAGGGACAGACATTGCTTATCTCGTTTGTTTGACTCCACGGCAATATCACAGAGGGACATTTTCATTAGTGTTTGTCTATTCTATGACTGCACAGTTTCAGAACTGTAGTCTTGGCCTGGTTAATGGTGATATTAAGTCATGTTATAAATGAACGTAAACAGCTTTAATAAAAGGTAATAAAAAGCGTATGTGTTGAAAGCTGTTTAATCAGTGTGTGAATACATTAGATGGCAGCCGTCCATTGGTCTGATTAGTGGTTTGGCTGAAGCAGCATGGAGTCGAGCAGCGCTCCGCTCGCTGTCTGACCACTGGCCAACAGAGGGCCCTGCCAAATAACATTCATCACCGCTAGTGTGTGTACACACACACACACACACACACACACACAAGGACAGGCCCGTGCGTGCGTGTACACACACACACACACACACACACACACACACACACACACACACACACACACACACACACACACGAGTATTGTTACCTCAGTGGGATAATTATTCTTGTTCCAGTCTCAGCACCAGTCAGCCTCTCAAAAAAACCTCACCCAGTAAACCTTACCCAATCACCTCCAAAAAACTCACATCAAACTCCCTTAAGACACTTCATACATGCAAACCGTCAGCATATGTACCAAAGTCAACCCCAAAATCCCAACACACAACCCAGTCCAACCCCAAACACACCCCTAACCCCACCACCCACCCAAAACCTTTCCCTCCCTTCCCCTTTCATCCCAGGCACCATGACAATGACAGAAGAGAGGAGGCAGCGACAGAACATGCAGATGGAGGTGAAGATGGAGGGATTGGATAGAGGGAGGGATGGGTAGATTATGCTGTTGAATTCCATGCTGTTACTGTCACTTGTCCACTGAAGCTTAACATTGTTGTCATCTATGGTCCACCAGGTGCCTTTAGAGAGTTCCTCAATGAACTTGACACCTTGATAAGCTAATTTCCTGAACATGGCTCACCGCTCTTCATACTGGGTGACTTCAACCTTCCAACGTCTGCCTTAAATTAATTTCTTTCCACCTCTTTCTTTCCCCTCCTTGCCTCTTTTGACCTCTCTTTCCCAGTCCCATCCCACTCATAAGGCAGGAAATAGGCTTGACATCTTTACTAGAGGCTTTTTGTCTACTAATCTCACTGCAACCACCCTCCAGGTCTCTGATCACTAATTTGTTTCCTTTTCGGTCTCCATTTCCTCCAACCCTACCCACTCAGCCCCTACCCAGATGGTTGTGCGCCGTTGCAATCTTCTCCCTCCTCTTCAATCCTATCATCTCCCCCTTCTGCTAAATCCTCCCTCCTGATTCTGCCTCTTCGACTCTACTCTCCTCTCCTTCTGCATCCTATGACTCGCACAATCCCCTTTCCTCCCAGCCGGCTCGGCCCTTCCCTCCTGCCCCGTCGCTGAGTGACTCATTGCGAGCTTACAGAACAGGACTGCGGGCATGGAGGAAGCTAAACTATTGGAGAACCTATCATCCTTTCACTCCCTCCTGTCTATCTTCTCTCTGTATCCACTGCTAAAGCCACTTTCTATCACTCTAAATTTCAAGCTTCTACCTCAACCCCTAGGAAACTCTTACACCTTCTCCCCCCTCCTTAATCCTCCACCCATCTCCCTCTGCGGACGACTTTGCCAACCACTTTGAAAAGAAGGTTGACAACATACGCTCCTCATTCACTCAGCCTACTGATACCGCTGATCCCACTCACACAGAACTACCCTACATCTTGACCTCTTTCTCCCCTCTATCTCCAAATGAAATCCTGTGAGGTCTGGCCACCCGACAACCTGCCTGCTTGACCCCATTCCCCCTCCCTTCTCTAGACCATCTCCGGAGACCTCCTCCCATTCCTCACTTCCCCCATCCCTGAACACTGGCGGGCCGAGCACATCGATGGGGCTGTAGTGGAGCGGGTCGAGAGCTTCAAGTTCCTCAGTATCCACTTTCTAAGGATCTATCATGGGCCAAACACACCAAAACAAAGACGTGAAGAGGGAACGACAATGCCTCTTTCCTCTCAAGAGGCTGAAAAGGTTTGGCAGTCAGATCCTCAAAAAGTTCTACAGCTGCACCATTGAGAGCATCTTAACTGGCTGCATCAACACATGCTATGGCAACTGCTTGGCATCGGGCCGCAAGGCGCTACAGAGGGTAGTGCGTACGGCCCAGTACATCACTGGGGCCGAGCTCCCTGCCATCAAGGACCTCTATACCAGGCGGTGTCAGAGGAAGGCACAAAGAAATTCTCATAGGCTCTTCTCTCTGCTACCGCATGGCAAGCGGAACCAATGCACCAAGTCTGGAACCAATAGGACCCTGAACAGCATCTACTCTCAAGAAATAAAACGGGTAAATTGTTAGTTAAATAGTTAACCAAAGAGCTACCCAAACTATCTGAATTGACCCTTTTTTCAAAACTTTTTTTTGGACTCATCACATACACTGCTGCTACTGTTTAATACCTATCACGTTGCATAGTCACTTTATTCATAGGTTATATGTACATATCTACCTCAATTACCTCGTACCCCTGCACATCGACTCGGTACTTGTACCCCATGTACACTACATGACCAAAAGTATGTAGACACCTACTCATCGAACATCTCATTCCAAAATCATGAGCATTAATATGACTTGGTCTCCCCTTTGCTGCTATAACAGCCTAAACTCTTCTGGGAAGGCTTTCCACTAGATGTTGGAACATTGCTGCAGGGCCTTGCTTCCACTCAGCCACAAGAGCATTAGTGAGGTCAGGCACTGATGTTGGGCAATTAGGCCTGGCTCGCAGTCGGCATTCCAAATCATCCCAAAGGTGTTTGATGGGGTTGAGGTCAGGGCTCTGTGCAGGCCAGTCAAGTTTTTCTACACCGATCTTGACAAAGCATTTCTGTATGGCTCTTGCTTTGTGCACAGGGCCATTGTCATGCTGAAACAGGAAAGGGCTTTTCCCAAACTGTTGCTAAAACAGAATCGTCTAAAATGAAAAACAGCCCCAGAACATTAATTCTCCTACACCAAACTTTGTAGTTGGCATTATGCATTCGGGCAAGTAGCATTCTCCTGGCATCCGTCAAACCCAGATTCATCCATCGGACTTGCCAGATGGTGAAGCATGATTCATCACTCCAGAGAACGCATTTCCACTGCTCCACAGTCCAATTGCGTCAAGCTTTACACCACTCCAGCCGACGCTTGGCATTGCGAATGGTCAACTATATATGCATTGCGCATGCCTGATGCTTTAAGCTCACTGTTTGATGAAATAAGACACAAATGACTCAAGAGGGAGTCAGAGATCAAGATAACAAGAAGGGGGGAAAATGAACCTGTCCCAACCATCCTCTTCCTGCTCCTACTGGCTTTCGCAGATTCTGCCGTTACTCTCCTGAAGTTGACGGTAACAGGCTAAACAAGGAGTCGGCAACCTTTCTCACGTGGAATGGCAATTTATCTTACCATGTCTACCGATCTGTGTGCCAGTTATGGTTTTCATTGAACATTTTCGTAGGACAGTTTCCTTTCGTTTATAATAACGTATTCGTATCTTAAAATCACTGTCATATGGTTAACCAAAATTCTATCCAAATCTAAAATGATAAACTATGTAAAAATAGCCTATAAAGCCAACAAATAAAAACATTGCAGCCTGCAGGTAGAAAATATCCTGATAAAAATAAATATCCTATAAATCGCATTGGCTACACATAGCCTGTCTGCAATAACCTTGAAACATTGTATCAACTATTAATTTGGGTCTGGCCTGAAGCTCCTTGTAACATTGTATACAATTCTGGGCCCTCAGAGTGTAAAAACTTTGTTAACTTGCTGTTTGAGGTGATGAAAACATTATTTTGAGAAGCTCCACAGCTCATTAGTGGTGGTGCATTAATAAGCCAATAAAAAATTACTAAAATGTAAAATGTAAGCCAATCAGAAATACTATCAGACCCCCAAATGGGCCCATTTTATATGCCTACATTTGCAAGCAGGCCAGGTAGCCTATAGGCCTTATTCTATGCGTAACCAGGTGCGCATCAACAGTGAAGAGGCAACTCCGGGATGCTGGCCTTCTAGGAAGAGTTCCTCTGTCCAGTGTCTGTGTTCTTTTGCCCATCTTAATCTTTTATTTTTATTGGCCAGTCTGAGATATGGCTTCTTCTTTGCAACTCTGCCTAGAAGGCCAGCATCCCAGAGTCGCCTCTTCACTGTTGACGTTGAGCCTGGTGTTTTGCGGGTACTATTTAATGAAGCTGCCAGTTGTGGACTTGTGAGGCGTCTGTTTCTCAAACTAGACACTAATGTACTTGTCCTCTTGCTCAGTTGTGCACTGGGGCCTCCCAGTCCATTTTCTATTCTGGTTAGAGCCAGTTTGCGCTGTTCTGTGAAGGGAGTAGGACACAGCGTTGTACGAGATCTTCAGTTTCTTGGCAATTTCTCGCATGGAATAGCATTAATTTCTCAGAACAAGAATAGACTGACGGGTTTCATAAGAAAGGTCTTTGTTTCTAGACATTTTGAGCCTGTAATCAAACCCACAAATGCTGATGCTCCAGATACTCAACTAGTCTAAGGCCAGTTTTATTGCTTCTTTAATCAGAACAACAGTTTTCAGCTGTGCTAACATAATTGCAAAAGGGTTTTCTAATGATCAATTAGCCTTTTAAAATGATAAACTTGGATTAGCCAACACAACGTGCCATCGGAACACAGGAGTGATGGTTGCTGATAATGGGCCTTTGTATGCCTATGTAGATATTACATTAAAAATATATATTATCTGCCGTTTCCAACTACAATAGTCATTTACAACATTAACAATGTCTACACTGTATTTCTGATCAATTTGATGTTATTTTAATGGACGAAAATGTGCTTTTCTTTCAAAAACAAGGACATTTCTATGTGACCCCAAACTTTTGAACGGTAGTGTTTATATTTGCCTCTGCTCGACTAAAGAAAATCTTGGATCGACCAACAGCCTATCGACCAAACAATCGACCAGTCGAATAATTGGGGTCAGTCCTAGTATATTGCCAAGTTATTGTTATTCATTGTGTATTTATTATTACTTCTCTATTATTTCTCTATTTTCTTTCTCTCTGCATTGTTGGGAAGGGCCTGTAACGATTTAACTGTTAGTCTACACCTGTTGTTATACGAAACATGTAACAAATAACATTTGATTTGGCTTGTCCCCTCTGACTTCAAAATGTTCACTCCCCTCCTTAAGAAACCAACACTCAACCCCTCTGACTTCAAAATGTTCGCTCCCCTCCTTAAGAAACCAACACTCAACCCCTCTGCCGTCAAAAACGACCTACCGGTATCCCTTGTTTCTTTTCATCCCAAAACACTCTGACCAACTCTCTCACCAGCTCTCTCAGAACGATCTTCTTGACCCTAACCAGTCAGGCTTCAAGACGGGTCATTCAACTGAGACTACTCTCCTGTGTCACGGAGGCTCTCTGCACTGCCAAAGCTGACTCTCTCTGTTCTCATCCTCCTAGATCTATCCACTGCCTTTCGACACTGTCAGGACTGGGTGTCTCAGGTTCTGCACACTCTTGGATCGCATCCTAGCTGACACACCGCTCCTATCAGGTGAAGAGGATCTTTGTCTGCACCACGTTCTCTCACAGGGCTCGGTTCTAGGCCGTCTCTTCTCTCTATATACCAAGTCACTCGGCTCTGTCATATCCTCACATGGTCTCGCCCATCATTTGTATGCGGATGAAACTCAACTACTTTTCAACTTCCCCCCCTACTGACACCCAGGTAGCGAAACGCAGATATCTCAGCTGGGATGACGGCCCACCACCTCAAGCTCAAAAAGAAGGAGCTGCTCTTCCTCCCGGGGAAGGCCTGCTTGTTCAAAGACCTCTCCATCACGGTTGACAACTCCACGTGTCCACCTCCCAGAGTGCAATGAACCTTGGCGTGGCCCTGAACAACACCATGTCATTCTCTGCAAACAGCAAAGCAGTGACTCAATCCTGCAGGTTCATGCTCTACAACATCCGTAGAGTACGACCCTACCTCACACAGGAAGTGGCGCAGGTCCGTATCCTAGACTTGTCCTCTCCTGTCTGGACTACTGCAACTCGCTGTTGGCTGGGTTCTCCGCTTATGCCATCAAACCCCTGAAACTTATCCGGAACACTGCAGCCCACTTGGTGTTCAACCTTCCCAAGTTCTCTCATGTCACACCGCTCCTCAGCACACTCCACTGGTTTCAGGTCAAAGCTCGCATCCACTACAAGACCATCGTACTTGCCTATGGAGCAGCTACCTTCAGGCTAGGCTCAAACCCTACACCCCAACCCGAGTACTCTGTTTTGCCACCTCTGGTCTCTTAGCCCTCCCACCCCTACAGTAGAGTAGCTCTTCTCTGTCCTGGCTTCCCGCTGAGTCCCTGCCCATCTTCAGAAAACAATCTGAAACCCTACCTCTTCAAAGAGTATCTTAAATAATCCCAAAGCACCCTGCCTCGCACCACCCCTACCCCCCAAATGAATACAACAAATGATTGCCTTTCGGTTGTCCGATCTAGCTATTTTAAGATGAATGCACAAACTGTAAGTCACTCTGTATAAGAGCGTCTCCTAAATGACTCAAATGTCAAATGTAGAGGAAGAAAATGCTCTCTTGGTCCATCTCTCGCTAGTTACATTGTAGATCCTACTCTTTACTCCTCAAGATCTCCAATCAACATCTCGTCTCCAGGCTTCAACAGCCGGTATGCAAGCAGTGCTGTTGTGATAAATAACATATTTTCCCAGGGCTAGAATGCAGTTCCTGGCAACACATTAAAAAACCCACACCGAAACAACATGATGCACTTTTGTTAGACAGATACAACTACAGCAGGCGACTGCGTCTAGAAGTAGAAGTACCTGGCGATAGAACAGGGAATGAAGTAGCCGATTGGTTAAGTGTGAAGCCGTGAAAGTGAAACAGCAAACTCCCCCTACAAACATCCCCAGCCCCTAACTCTCCATCCGTCATTTTGCAGACTAACCCTATAGCCTTTGTGTTGTCTTTATGAATGCTGGTAGTCATGCTCCATTCAGTATATTTATCAGTGTTCTACATGCAACAATAGCACATTTACAACATATTAGGAGCAGCATGAAAGAAAGACCACATGAACTATAATGTCCATTCTACCCATTCTATTTCTGTCTCTAGACTCTACATCCTGGTCATGTTCAATAGGCACGAAACAGGAAACTTTTGAAAACTTATTGGACAAGTTTAGATTATTTTTATGTTTTTTTTTTTTTTATAAAGTGTCTCGGACTTCTTTTTGTGCCTAATGAACACAACCCATATCCTATCACCCTTTCAGGGACTGCGCAGGAGGGGCGGGAAGGGACTGGGAGGTACTTACGACTGACAGGCGAAGGCCATGCCACAGATAGGGAGGCAGCGAAAGACACCGTCCCAGCGCACCAAACTGACCCGCCCCAGCCAAAAGCCACTGAGTAGCCCGTGTTTGAATGAGGACAGCACCATCTGAGGGAGGGAGGGAGGGGGGAGAGCAGGGGGGAGTTATGGCTTGAACCAAAAGAAGAACAGGAGGGTTGAAGAGGAGGAGAGAAGCCCATTCTGAAGGCCTGTCAGATCATGAGTGAAAGAATGAAGAGGGGAGGAACCGGAGAAAATGAATTTGAACACAACATTTAAAAAATGAGACAGAATATGCCATGTTGATAAAAAAAAGTCTCCTCCTGCCCAAATAAGGCTGTGACGATATCAGAAATCATCCTCTCGAACCTGTTAAAGATTTACACATGCTCAATTCCCAACTAGTAGGGCTGCATATTTCATTGAATGGTAATCTAAATTGTGATATTGACATGCGCAATATCCATTCGACAAGAGGCTGCGATATTTTGAAACAGCCATCTGTAAGGCCTGTATTTTTACTTTGGATTTATTGCCCGAGTTGACAGAGTTCTCTCCGCTCCGTCACTCAACCAGGCAGTTTCTCGTGCTCCAGATTCACTCTGCATGCATTGACCAAACAGCATGCAGTCAACAGATTTTTCCCAAACAAGAACAATGCAACTTTCCACCTTACTTCTTAATATAAATCCACATATTTTCTATATTATACTATTTGTTTGTGTAACTTGCTCTTAGTCGGCCTTAGGAAACTGCAAATATGCCTAAAGGTTTCCTGTTAGCCCCTAATGCTAATCCACTTGTTATTAATGAGAGACAGCTTGTTCTTAATCAGAGAGGAAATGGTGAAGAATATTGTAAAATCTTTGTATGAATGTACCTATCCATTTAAATCTAATTAGGGTCCCATGGGAAAGACTGACCAACACTTTGGTTCCTGCTGTCACAAACATCTCCTCCCTTACTTTTCATTTGTTGTCATGCGAAAAAAAACTGCATTCCAAGTGCCCACTGTATTCCAACCATAAAATTAAAATCATTATTCATTTTCTATGATTCCAACAGTTTAACCAAGTATTTTGATCAATAATCGCAAGTAAAATAGCAATATTTGGTACAAAAATAGCAATTACATTTTTTGCCCATTTCATGCAGCCCAACCAACTAAAATGCAGAATTTAAAGACTGATCAAGAAAATAAATAAATATTTCTGAGGGGCAGATGTTTTGATCGGTACGGCATTAACTGTCTGTAGTTGATTCCCATATCCAGCTCCAGAGGACCAGAGAAAGAGAGCTCCATGAGCATCCGCCACATCAGAGGATGGCAGTTTGGTTTGGGGGGGCAGGGGTTGAGCAATCAATAATTGTGCACCCCCTTGCCTCCAAACCATAGACACACAAACAACCTAAAGACAAACATGAATTTGAAGAGGGGAGAGGAAATGGAAATGCGAGGATTGGAGATTGAGAGGGAGGATGCTATTAGTTTTGGGAGGTGGTAGGTGGGTCGAGGATTGAATTTTATCCCCTTAGCGTCGGAGTTGATACCTTCCCCCAGGTCGGAGTTCAATGATTGTTTCCAAGGTTACTTACGGGTGACAGCAGAAGGTGGTGGCGATAATGGGCAGGCACTGTATGACGCCCCTGACCCGCCACAGGTGTATACGCTCGAACCAGGAGCCTGAGATCAGGCCGTAACGCAGAGAAGACATGACTATCTACAGCAGCCAGCCAGACAGCAGTCAGCAGCAACACAGGAGAGGAGAGAAACAATCACAAGGGAGAGGAAGGTAGAGAGAATCGTAAAGGAGGTGTCAGAAAGGAAGGGGGTGGGGGGGGTCAGGAACGGCAGTGATAGAGAAAGAAGTAGAAGAGGAAGGGAGATACATCAGTTAGAGGGTTAGTGGTCTGGACCAAGGTGGGTGGAGGTCAGGGCCAGGACTGGGTCTAATCCCAGACACGACAGTACTCCAACTCACAGTGGTGTTCAGTAAAGATGTCATGGTTTTACTACAGGAGGTTGGGGCAGAGCACAGGATAGCACAAAGAGGCTACACTATACTACAGTAGCAGTGCTAAAGGCTAACTGTGTAAGCAGTGCAAATACTACAGAAATACAGAGCCATCGACAATAACATCAACAACAATCACAACAATACTCCCAACATCAATACATTTCACAATAGGGTCAAAGAAAAGGCAAGGGAGTCACAGTGTCAACAGCCATGATTCTAACAGTGTGAAACAGGAATTAGAAACTTAACACATATCATCATGATAGTTCTTTGTAAAAACCTATCGAGTAAAATGTATATTAGCAAAACTCTTAACATTTTACCCATCTGAGTATGGCCCTCTTACACCTGCTGCAGGCAGCCCTGTACCCCTTCCCCTCCCCGTGTGGTTGCGGTCTCACCGTGAACATGAAGAACGTGTAGAACATGAGGGCCATGGCAGAGAAGGACTGGATAGATGACATCATGTTCCTCTGCAGACTGAGAGGCAGAACGATGAACAGAGACACCGTGATCAGCAGCAGCACGCGGAAACCAAATGACACCTGTGGAGGGTGAAAAAGGACACAATCTCTAACCAATCATATCACACAAACAATCAGTTCAAACAAATCAGCAATAGTACAAGGAAACCAAGTGTTGTGCAAAAAGTACCTTTGAGTTGTGGAGACAACAAGAGGCAACACGACAGATTTATTCAATCACTTGAAGAAGAACCAACCCCTATTTTATGAAGACTGAGCCATAGCCAGCTACCCACAGTGCATTCTGAAAGTATTCAGACCCCTTGACTTTTTCCACATTCTTACATTACAGCCTCATTCTAAAATGGATAAAATTGTTTCCCCCCCTCATCAATCTACACACAATACCCCATATCGACAAAGCAAAAACAGGTTTTTAGAAATGTTAGCAAATTTATAAAAAATAAAAAAATATGAAATATCACATTTACACAAGTATTCAGACCCTTTACTCTGTACTTTGTTGAAGCACCTTTGGCAGTGATTACATCCTAGAGTCTTCTTGGGTATGATGCTACAAGCTTGGAACAACTGCATTTAAGGAGTTTCTCCCATTCTTCTCTACAAATCCTCTCAAGCTGTCAGGTTGGATGGGGAGTGTCGCTGCACAGCTATTTTCAGGTCTCTCCAGAGATGTTTGATCGGGTTCAAGTCCGGGTTCTGGCAGGGCCACTCAAGGACATTCAGATACTTGTCCAACCGCTACTCCTGCGTTGGCTTGGCTGTGTGCTTAGGGTCGTTGTCCTGTTGGAAGGTGAACCTTTGCTCCAGTCTGAGGTCCTGAGTGCTCTGGAGCAGGTTTTCATCAAGGATCTCTCCGTACTTTACTCCATTCATCTTTCCCTCGATCCTGACAAGTCTCCCAGTCCCTGCCGCTGAAAAACATCCACAGCATGCTGCTGCCACAACCATGCTTCACTGTAGGGATGGAGCCAGGTTTCCTCCAGACGTGATGCTTAGCATTCAGGCCAAAGAGTTCAATCTAGGTTTCATCAAGCCAGAGAATCTTGTTTCTCATGTTCGAAAAGTCCTTAAGGTGCCTTTTGGCAAACTCCAAGTGGGCTGTCATGTGCCTTTTACTGAGGAGTGGCTACAATCTGGCCACTCTACCATAAAGGCCTGATTGGTGGAGTGCTGCAGAAATGGTTGTCCTTCTGGAAGGTTCTCCCATCTCCACAGAGGAACTCTGGAGCTCTATCAGAGTGACCATCGGGTTCTTGGTCACCTCCCTGACCAAGGCCCTTCTACCCCGATTGCTCAGTTTGGTCGGGCGACCAGTTCCAGGAAGAGTCTTGGTGGTTCCAAACTTCTTCCATTTAAGAATGTTGGAGGCCACTGTGTTCTTGGGCACCTTCAATGCTGCAGACATGTACACTTCCCCAGATCTGTGCCTCGACACAACCGTGTCTCGGAGCTCTACGGACAATTCCTTTGACCTCATGGCTAGGTTTATGTGCTGACATGCACTGTCAACTATATAGACAGATATGTGCCTTTCCAAATCACGTCCAATAAAAATAATTTACTCCAATCATGTTGAAGAAACATCTCAAGGTTGATCAATGGAAAAAGGATGCACCTGATCTCAATTTTGAGTCTCATAGCAAAGGGTCTGAATACTTATGTAAATAAGGTATTTATAAAACATTTATAAAATTAGCAATAATGTCTAAAAACCTGTTTTCGCTTTGTCATTATGGGGTATTGTGCGTAGATTGATGAGGAAAACAATATTTAATCCATTTTAGAATAAGACCAACGTAACAAAATGTGAAAAAAGTCAAGGGATCTGAATACTTTCCGAATGCAGTGTACGTTAAGCAGGCATTGGTTGCTAATGCATTTTCAAGTGTAACACCCTACGAAAACACAACCCGCAGACACAGAAATCACAGAGGCTGTCACCCATCTATCATATAGCCAAAGACATGACTCATATCTACACTTACATGCACACTAGTAATTCTATATTAAACTGATTATGGCACTAGGCCGAGTATGGCATTAGACACGTAAACACCTTACTCTGTGTATCTTAATCTGCGTAAATCATACTCAAAGTAAGCGTACACCAATTAAAAGCACAAGCTTCCTTCTTCTTTTGTGCATGTGACGCATGAACATTAAAACCAAGAAAAACTGAATGCATTAATCTTCTAAATTGTTTTCATATAGAAACTTTACATGTCCGAACTCAGAATCAAATAGGCTACCCTGATTTCAGATGTATCCATGTAAACAGGATCATTAGGGAAATCAGTATTCTTGCAAATAACCTAAATGTTTAAATATGACTATTCACAATAATCATATTATTGTGTGCATGTAACTGTAGACGGCTTCAAGAAGATTATTAAAAAAAAGCTGGACAGGAGCTAAAAGACTGCATTTCTCACATTTTTCTCCCAAGTCGCCATGCCAACACTATATAACAAAATTAAGGGCGAAGTTGAAACAGAGTTCACACGTTGTTTACAACCTAGCCCTACATTCCTTTAAAAACTCCACTTGATGAGTAGTTCCAACTGAAAGGTCGGTGCTTGCAAACATCGTAAGCTTCTTCCCCAGAGATCACACATGAGAAAACATCACTCTGGGGTTGAGAGAAGCTTTAGTCACCCGGGGCCTGAATGAGGAGCAGCAAGTCTGAATTACAATAACGGCGCAAACGCGGTAAAGGCCATCGCGTTGTTGACTGGACCAAACGCAGTAAAGGCCATCGCGTTGTTGACTGGACCAAACGAGGTAAAGGCCATCACGTTGATGACTGGACCAAACGCGGTAAAGGCCATCGCGTTGATGACTGGACCAAACGCAGTAAAGGCCATCACGTTGATGACTGGACCAAACGCAGTAAAGGCCATCGCGTTGTTGACTGGACCAAACGCGGTAAAGGCCATCGCGTTGATGACTGGACCAAACGCGGTAAAGGCCATCGCGTTGATGACTGGACCAAACGCAGTAAAGGCCATCGCGTTGATGACTGGACCAAACGCGGTAAAGGCCATCGCGTTGATGACTGGACCAAACGAGGTAAAGGCCATCGCGTTTATGACTGGACCAAACGCGGTAAAGGCCATTGCGTTGATGACTGGACCAAACGCGGTAAAGGCCATCGCGTTGATGACTGGACCAAACGCGGTAAAGGCCATCGCGTTGATGACTGGACCAAACGCGGTAAAGGCCATCGCGTTGATGACTGGACCAAACGCGGTAAAGGCCATCGCGTTGATGACTGGACCAGACTCCAATGTTTTGGTCACAGGCTGCACCTTGCAATCAGTAGGCTATGTGTTAGATGTTTTTAAAGCAATTTGACTTCATTTAAATTATAACAATGATTGGGCCTACTTATACATAATTACACAATCATAAGCTTTCTATTCCATCAGTTAATATGTAGGTGTAATAATCCTATTTGCCATCATATGTATAACAATATTGGAAAATATTTGTTTAATTTGTTTTTTATTCAGTTAGCACGGTATGTATTAATTCATATGATCTCATTTTAGAAGTGATGTTCTCTACCCAGACACTTGTATTAACCATGGCTGATGGAATTA
This sequence comes from Salmo trutta, assembly GCF_901001165.1. NCBI lineage: Eukaryota > Metazoa > Chordata > Actinopteri > Salmoniformes > Salmonidae > Salmo > Salmo trutta. Next base: position 23,188,100 of record NC_042966.1, on the reverse strand, counting down.
CCACGCTTTTAAAAATCTCAATTCATAATCGCAATATCTGGCCCAAAAAATGTGCACTTGGATATTTTGTCCAAATCATGCAGCCCAGATTGTATTCTCTATTGTATTCTCTGATTGCTCTGTAATTCAAAACTCATGACTCCTACCGGTAGGCCCAACAACTGGGCGAAGAAATTAGAGCCCAGGTCAGCGATGACGACATAGAAGGCAATACAGGTCCCCAACATCAGACCTATCATACTGTAGAGGAAGAGCGAGAGGGAGAGAGACCAAGAGAGAGGGAGGAAGAGGGAGAGACATTCAGATATTAGCATTTGATCAAGGCTCTAAAGTCACAAGATATACATCACAACAGTATTGGCTCTCAAAGGAAAGGACACATACCTGGTCTCCACCAGTGTTTTGCCTGGTTTGCCATAGGCATGGAAAGCTAGGCCAGCATAGGTCCTGCGTTTGGTGCTGTTAGCCGTGTGGACCAGAAACATACACGACTGGTGGGTCATCCACGAACAGAAGAACAGCAACAAAGTCCCCAGCACTATCCCACACTAGAGCAAGAGAAGCAGAGACAGAGAGGGTTATTTCAAAACTGCAAATATGGAAACTCTGTCATACACATTTCATATTGACAGGGGCATGATGGGGGCCTAAAACTGCAATTCGGTACAAAGATGTCAAGATCAGCATAAAGCATGAGGTGCACAGCCTGCATAATGCACCTGTTAAGGCGCGTGGAAAGGTAAACACGGAACAAATGTTCACTCATTAACTGCCATCACACTAGTAGCTGATCGTGAGTTCAAAGTCGCTACACACGATAAGATAAACTACCTCTGCAATGGAATAATCGTGTGACCGGTGTAAGATAGCGGAAACCGTACCTGTTTGAAACAGAACGGCATGGTCAGAACGCTCACTCCAACGATGCTGTTGACCACGTTCATGATCAAACCCCAGTTTGAAGCCGCCGCCGTCATTTTGAATGGTTCGTTTTTCTTCACCACACAAAAAAACGTTCAACACTACGTAGAGAAATGACCACGGTAAAGTGGCGGCCGTTATTTGGTCCAAGTAACGATGATGACAGTAGTTGAATCCGTCTGATTCTGCTTTTTCCAAAGCGTATCCTTTTCCAGAGTTATGTGACGTGGCGCTAGTAGGATAGCAAGAGAAACAAAAACATACCGACAGGCAAACTAGATCATTCAACTAAAATACATGTAGCTATATATATTTCATGTCACGAAATAAAATACGTTTATCTGCATCGTGCATGCACGTTCAAAAGGAAAAATTGACAGCTGAAAGGAAATCGAGCTTTTGTTGTTGCAAAAACTTTGTTCAACACACACCTAACCTTACAGTATTCGATTCCCTTGATGTTGAAGCTTATGTGTATCATCGGTGACTCGTCTACTCTGGTCCACTTGGTTAAAATAGACCGTTATCAATGTATATCCATCACATAAAGCGATAAAGTTTTATTTTCATATTGACCATGAGATAAACAACTACAAAAGCTACGGAAATCACTATTTCCTGAATGTGTAAACAGGAAGTATGAATGTGGCTCTTACTCTTCTTCGTCTTTAAGGTTTTATGGCAGACTACACCTATTGGTGTATTGCCGCCACCTACTGTACGGGTACTGAACGAAAAATAAAAATACCAACGTCATATACAATACAAACAAAATAAATCCCCCAAATCCCCACCCCACTCCAGGTGCCTGTGTGGAAGGAACATTCATCGACAGGATTCCTTGTAATGCCTCTGCTGTACAATCGAGGAGTCCCGCACTCACAACGATTCCTATTTTCTCTGATTTGTTCTTTGTTAGAGCTGTGCAGTTTATTACCAATGCATCTGGCTCTTATTATACCAAGAGATACTTTTGATGACATGGGAAAGTCCTTTAAAATCGTATTAACGCCCATTGTGTAAGTTGTCCATGCGTCGCACGATGCATTCTGGGCTACTTTGGGACAAGGCGAGTTCTCCTTCAAAGAGGCAATAGGCGTCAATTGGGCGCTTGCTTAGAAACCCAACATTAGCATGAAATTCGGGAACAAGGAGTACAACATTACAAATCTTTTCCGAGATGTAAGATAACTAACCCATTCTCTATAATAACGTATAGCTTTGGAATCGTGGCATTACGTACTTTTGTGGAAAATAGTGAAGTTTCTCGACTCCTGACTTTGAGAAGGGATTGCGTGACGCAGAATGACAACGTGAACACAATTAGTCGATAGTCTGCTGGGTGGGGTGTTATACGGTCTTGTTCATTGCCAATTGGGATTCCTATCTCTTTTGTCGTTGCATCGTGACAAGACTGTTCATGATGCGCTTGGCCATCCTCTAGCGACCAGGCGTGTTGCAGCATTCCGGAAAAGTAGAGTCCCTAGATCCAACCAATGAACTGTGTTTGCGCAGCCGCAACCGTATGAAAAACCTTCAGGCAGAGAATAGACAATCTTATTTTCTGGTGTTAATTATGCATGTGATTAATTGTCCTGCACACACGATCAAAAAGTCCAACAAACTCGACATAATAGTATCTGCGGCTGAAAGGTTTTTGGGTTTCCAGGACTTCATTACCAAACATTGCAAAGATTACTGTCCGAAGATCTAGAGCCAAGTCAATTTTTTTAAACTGCATTGTTGGTTAAGGGCTTGTAAGTAAGCATTTCACTGTAAGGTCTACACCTGTTGTATTATATATTGTCCGGACCTCTGGGCTCAATTCTTGGGCCGACTCTCTTCTCTGTATACATCAATGATGTCGCTCTTGCTGCTGTTGAGTCTCTGATCCACCTCTACGCAGACAACACCATTCTGTATACTTCTGGCCCTTCTTTGGACACTGTGTTAACAACCCTCCAGACGAGCTTCAATGCCATACAACTCTCCTTCCGTGGCCTCCAACTGCTCTTAAATACAAGTAGAACTAAATGCATGCTCTTCAACCGATCGCTTCCTGCACCTGCCTGCCCGTCCATCATCACTACTCTGGACGGTTCTGACTTAGAATATGTGGACTACTACAAATACCTAGGTGTCTGGTTAGACTGTAAACTCTCCTTCCAGACTCACATCAAACATCTCCAATCCAAAGTTAAATCTAGAATTGGCTTCCTATTTCGCAACAAAGCATCCTTCACTCATGCTGCCAAACATACCCTCGTAAAACTGACCATCCTACCGATCCTCGACTTCGGCGATGTCATTTTCAAAATAGCCTCCAATACCCTACTCAATAAATTGGATGCAGTCTATCACAGTGCCATCCGTTTTGTCACCAAAGCCCCATATACTACCCACCACTTCGACCTGTACGCTGTCGTTGGCTGGCCCTCGCTTCATACTCGTCGCCAAACCCACTGGCTCCAGGTCATCTACAAGTCTCTGCTAGGTAAAGTCCCCCCTTATCTCAGCTCACTGGTCACCGTAGCAGCACCCACCTGTAGCACGCGCTCCAGCAGGTATATCTCACTGGTCACCCCCAAAGCCAATTCCTCCTTCGGCCGCCTCTCCTTCCAGTTCTCTGCTGCCAATGACTGGAACAAACTACAAAAATCTCTGAAACTGGAAACACTTATCTCCCTCACTAGCTTTAAGCACCAGCTGTCAGAGCAGCTCACAGATTACTGCACCTGTACATAGCCCATCTATAATTTAGCCCAAACAACTACCTCTTCCCCTACTGTATTTATTTATTTATTTATTTTTCTCCTTTGCACCCCATTATTTCTATTTGTACTTTGCACTTTCTTCCACTGCAAATCTACCATTCCAGTGTTTTACTTGTTATATTGTATGTACTTCGCCACCATGGCCTTTTTTTGCCTTTACCTCCCTTATCTCACCTCATTTGCTCACATTGCATATAGACTTATTTTTCTACTGTATTATTGACTGTATGTTTGTTTTACTCCATGTGTAACTCTGTGTTGTTGTATGTGTCGAACTGCTTTGCTTTATCTTGGCCAGGTCGCAATTGTAAATGAGAACTTGTTCTCAACTTGCCTACCTGGTTAAATAAAGGTGAAATAAAAATAAATAAAAAAATGTGGCGCATGTGACAAAGACAATTTGATTTGATTTGATTTGAAGATGCTCTTCCTTCTCAGGCACCAGGGCCTGTAGGGATGGGCATTGGCAGTTGAATCTGAATAAAGGAGTACATTGAGTTTAGTTTAGTTTATTTCATTTACTTTTATGTTAATTCTTTTTTGCTGATATACAGCCAAAACAGTAGGTGGAGGCATGCACCTATAGCATTTGTTTGCAGACCACAGTAATATCAAAGAAGAAGAACCCATACAGTAGGTGGCGGCAATACACCAATAGGTGTAGTATGCCATAAAACTTTAAAGAAGAATAGATGTTCTTTGCTTCAGTTTTGTGTATTTCTTCCAAATGTTACAGTTATGACTGGGGGAAAGGAAGATGATCCTAGGCTAGATCTGTGGTTAGGGTAACTTCCCTGAGCCCTAGTGGTTATTGTGTCATCTGACGACCAGGAAGGTGTGGGACCAGAGGAGGGGGATGGCCCGAGCACTTTACCCCAGTAAGGGCTCTGGGGAAGGGGGATTTGACAGGCAGGGATTCGATAGAGCTTTCGATGGTGGGAGAGGGAAGGGGAAAGAGTGTGTGTGTGTGGGTGCATGCGCAAGTGTGTGTGCGTCCCGGAGGTATGGGGAGGTTAAGACACGAAAAGCCTGGCCATTGTGCTCCAGTGACCCCTCAAAATCAATGTGACAGACTGGTTGATTGGCTGGAGGGTCCTGGCTGTCCACACCTAATCCCTCAAGGTAGGCCCATGGCCTCGGTTGGGATACGGCTGGGGTCTGAGGGAGTGTGTGTGTGTGCTTGCGTGCAATGAGGCCGGCAGAAGATGGGTGCATGAAGGTATGGAAGGCAGTTGCCTTGCTAAGACTGGCGGAGGCAGGACCAGGTACATGGCCGGCAGTTGTAGTTAGGGCCATTTTTCTGGGGACACATTTCAGGGCAGATTTGGGAGGATAATCCAGTCGGGGTGAAATTAGAAACAGGCATCTGGATTTGACCTACTGACCTCTGTAGGTGACCCCAGGTCGTGGTGGGGTCGCGGGACACAAAGCAGAGCGCTGACCCCTGAGAGGTCAAGCATGCGGACGGCTGAATGGAGGCCTTTCTGGGGCCAGGCATGCACACGATTTCCCATGAGCACCGGGGGCTTGAGGTCCTAAGTCTGCCCAGGAAACCAGTGGAGGGAGGGAGGGAGGGAGGGAGGGAGGGAGGGAGGGAGCCCTCTGCTCCAGTAATCACAGTTAATTACAACGCAGCATTAGCCCTGGCCATGAATGGGGTTTTCAACCAGCCTCCTATACAGAGAGAGAGACTGCATGGCCCTGCCTATCCAACTGAACATTGCCTACCTTTGTGCCTCTGGCCCCTCAACATTCTATTAACCCCCTGTCATTTGACCATCAGTAATACACTGGGGGCTAGAGGCTCTAATGACCACTCTGCTAATAGGCTACTAGACTACAGATAGAATGAAGGAATGGACAAAAGATGTCTTCTGGGCTGGATGGTTAGGTCTGGTGTTGTTGTTGTTAAATGGGGAGGCCATGTAGAATCGGAATGAAGCTTTAAAATGCAACTTCAGTTCATTTTAGTTGATTCTGCCTTTGAAAAATGGAGGGTTATGTTCTAAGTATTTGGGTCATGAAAAAGCTAGTTATGGGCATTTCCATGGAAAAGGACCCATGAGCACCAACATGTGAAGTTTAGAGGAACATATCAAATTGGGTGTCAAATAAGAGTCCATATTTTTTAAAATTAAGGCATAGAATACATTTTCAACCATTTTTCAGCTTATAAATTAGGTAGTACTGTAAGTGCTTTAATTTCTGGATAAACAGATGTTGGCAGGGAAAACATATAGCAGAAAAAGTCTTAAAAGGTAATACATCAGAAATACAGCAAAATACAATAATGTTGACGTGAAGACCCCTGCCAACTATACTGAACACATATATAAACGCGACATGCAACAATTTCAAAGATTTTACAGAGCTACAGTTCATATAAGGAAATCAGTCAATAGAAATTCATTCATTAGGCCCTAATCTATGGATTTCACACGACTGGGAATACAGATATGCATCTGTTGGTCACAGATACCTTTAAAATAAGGTAGGGGTGTGGATATGAAAACCAGTCAGTATCTGGTGTGACCACCATTTGCTTCATGCAGCGCAACACATCTCCTTCGCATAGAGTTGATCAGGCTGTTGATTGTGGCCTGTGGAATGTTGTCCCACTCCTCTTCAATGGCTGTGCGAAGTTGCTGGATATTGGCAGAAACTGGAACAAACTGTCATACACGTCGATACAGAGCATCCCAAACATTCTCAATTGGTGACATGTCTGGTGAGTATGCAGGCCATGGAAGAACTGGGACATTTTCAGCTTCCAGGAATTGTGTACAGATCTTTGTGACATGAGGCTGTGCATTATGAACATTCAATTCTCTGGCAACAGCTCTGGTGGACATTCCTGCAGTCAGCATGCCAATTGCACGCTCCCTCAAAACTTGAGACATCTGTGGCATTGTTGTGTGACAAAGCTGTACATTTTAGTGTGGCCTTTCATTGTCCTGTGTAATGATCATGCTGTTGAATCAGCTTCTTGATATGCCACACCTGTCAGGTGCATGGATTATCTTGGCAAAGGAGAAATGCTCACTAACAGGGATGTAAACACATTTGTGCACAAGATTTGAGAGAAATAAGCTTTTTGTGCGTATTGAACATTTCTGGAAACTTTTATTTCAGATAAATGAAACATGGGACCAACACTTTACATGTTACTTTTATATATTTTTTCAGTGTAATATCAACACTTATATTTCGTTTTGGAGAAATGTTTTACCTTCTGTAAGTTTAAGAAATATTGCCTTGTAATTCCGTTACCAAACCCCACATATCTTGAAGATATTTTCTAATTTCTCTCCCTCATGAGGAGGGAGGGTAATGAAAGTTCACAGAAGTAACAAGTAATGGTAGACCTACCAATTAGTTCCAGTGATTATTTTTTATATCTATTTTGGTTAAGAATTGTTAACTTATTCAGACGCGTAACTCTGTTACCAAATCAACAGAATTACCCCAAAATCAATAATGGAGTTACTGCAACTGAATTGGCTACAATGGGAAATCATAATATTCACAAATCACAGTTTGGTCACCTGCTACAGTCCTCCCTTCTACTGGAATACTGTTATGTTCAGCTCATAACTGTTTTCTTTGTCTTTCTGTTTTCTGGTGGTCAAACCAAGAGTGTGAGTCTGGACAACCCTTCATACTCTCTCTCCCTCTCTGCCTCTCACTCTCCAGTTAATGTAATCTCTCCCAGCTCTTACTGACACCTACCGATGGGCTCCCTCTTTTCCCATTTACTGTAACCAGAACCAACTGAGCACCTATCGACACCGGACGTCCATGGACGTTGGAAAGTAGTTGACATTCGGTCAGTCCACCCTGACCTTGATGTTAACGTCCACAGACTTTCATTTAATTTGATAGGTTCAGATTTGGTCAAATCAAATCAATCATAGATGTATGTTTCACAAGTTTGGATAGTATAGTGAGTAAAGCACAGAGTACAATACAGTACCAGTACAGTGAGTAGAGCACAGTAAAGTACAGTCCAATACAGCAGTACAATACAGTACAGTAAAGAAAGGTAGTGTACAGTACCGTAAAGAAAGGTAGTGTGGATATCATAAGGTGAATGCACCAATTTGTAAGTCGCTCTGGATAAGAGCGTCTGCTAAATGACGTAAATGTAAAATGTAAAGAAAGGTAGTGCACGGTACAGCAGAGTAAGGGAATTTTACTGTAAAAAAAGTTAGCATTGCACAGTTCTTCCACTAAATTCGTTTTTGTAATTTTTCAGTGGAAATTGTTAAAAATAGTTATTGTGCACGGAGTTGTATTGTTTGTTAAACTTTGAAATCAATGGTTTTTGTTTGGCATACATTTTAAAGTGAAAAAAAACTGACTGAAAGCGTAATTCCGTTACCGTGGAATCCTTAATCCTTTTCTTAATGTTGGCAGGTTTAATGCATTGTGATGAAGTTGTTATATCAAATATATACAGACACTCTTATAATGTCTTAATAAAGTTCCGTTATGGTCCTGTCTAAATAAAATCTATTTTCTGTGTGTGGAGCGGGAGCTTGGGACAGTAAAAGTGTCAGTGTAACATTTTTGGTAAGGAGGACAGCTCAATCCTCCCTCTAACACTCTTCTCCTATACGAATGGTGCCTCTTTCTAACCGTCACCTATTTTAGGCCTGGACACACACACACACACACACACACACACACACCCTCTTTCTATGAAATACCGCCTAAACTGACCATAAATCCAGTGTGTTTTTAAAAGGCCAGACTCATAAAGAGGAGAGGTGGAAACGCTGCACTGATGGCCCCTCTACACTGTCTACATCGGCTCAAACACACAGATACACACACACACACACACACACACACACACACACACACACACACACACACACACACACACACACACACACACACATACACACTCACACACACACACACTCACACACACACACACACACACACACACATACACACTCACACACACACACAGATACACACGTATGGGAACACACATAGGGATGCACACACGTACAGATACATACACACAGTCACACACACAGAACGATGTATATACACACACACACGCACAGACGGTATATTACCCTCCGGGGACAGCGTGCAGTGTGAATGGCGGAGACTGTTACCTGTGTGAGTGAATGGAACAGAGCGTCTGTGTGGATTCATGCTGGGTCTCCTCTATTAAACCAGGCTATAAGGTACAGTGTGTGTTTGAGTGCTGACACTCCTGCCCACACCTATGATCTACAGCCCGTGTGTGTCAGTGTGTGTGGTGATGAGTGTAGTTCAGTGTAGGGAGGAAATTCCTTCACATTTAAATGGAGATATAATTCTGTTTGGTGGAGTTCGAAATGTAGAAAATCAGGGATCTAGGGATGATCATTTACACAGGGTTTTCACTTTCACACTGACTGTCCGGGGTAAAACTGAAGTCACTCAGTGATTGGCGGAAATGAACCCTGCCATATTTCTTCCTACTTGACACCACCCCCACCCCCACTCACTCCCTTCATCCCTTCTTCCATCCTTTACTCCATCCTTCCATTTCTCTCTTTCATAACTTAGTCTACCAACACTCTGTGATTAGACTTTACTGCCTTTACTGGGGTGAAGTTGACCTCAACCCTTACTGAGCTAAGAGAAGTCGATGCCATCTTGGTCCTGTTGTTGACCCCTCACCTCTGCTGGTTTCCAGTTAAGCCCATTGACTGTATAGACAATATTCATCAACTAGGAGTTACCGGTAGATGAACTGGATTCATTAGTTAGTTTAACTCGCACACCTATCCTCCTTTCTCTCCTTTTTTTCCTCCTCTGTCTCACTATTCTGCATCATCCCGCAGCCCCTCATACTTTCTTCTCTCTCTCTCTCCTCTATATGTCTTCCTCCTTGCTCTCTCATTCTCCAAACTCTCCTTCTCTCACTCTCTCCTTCCTCTGCCCCCTTTCCTCTGTCACTCAACTATGCGTGTGGATGGCCCCACAGCAGCTGGTGGCTGAGAAGCAGTTGCTTCTGGGGAAAAAAACATTAAGGTTCTCATAAACAGGAAATATCTCTTTAATACCAGTAAATAGAACACAGACGCAGCCATTCATTATCCCAGGCGAACCCTGACCTCATAACATGGCTGCTTGTCCTGCTTCATGACAAAAATGTGAAGCAGCAGTGAACATTATGTTCAGCAATGTAAACAGATCATGATGGAGACTGTGGATCTTCATTATAAGGGAATGTGTAATGTATTACAAATTGTGCAATAAGGTCTAAATCATTAAGGTCTGAATCATAACTTGAGATGTGTACACTTAACACTGAATGTGTGTTCCTGGTTCCTGCCCAGATCCTATTTGTGTTTTGTCTGTGTACTCCTCACTCAATAAATATTTGTCGCCTACAACCCTGACCACACTAAACACTTTACAGTCCAGATGATCCACACACATCCCCCCTCCCCTCTTCTCCCATACTTAGTTCTAGTCTCCTTCCTTTCTTCTTCTCTCATCAAAATTCAGCTGTTTAATTCACTGTCGGTGGACCTGATTGATCTGCTTCCTACATATTTGAAAAACATCAACTTAAAGGGTTATTTTAGATCAGAGAGAGAAATGAGATAGAGGAGAAAGGGAGCGAGAGGGGGAGAAGAGGAGAGCAGTACCGCTGTGGTTTAAGAAGAAAAGACACGGGTTCCCTTTGTGGTTACATGTTCTGCCCCTCTTTTTGAATAGAACAGAAACAAGGGAGCAGCTAGCTATTGTAGGCCCACATAATGGGGACTTTTATTTACTTTCCTGAATGCAGCCTCTGCCAGAGACTCTTGTCTCCCTGTCTCTCTCTCTCTCTCTCTCTCTATCTCTACGTCCGTCTCTCTCTCTCTCTCTCTCTCTCTCTCTCTCTCTCTCTCTCTCTCTCTCTCTCTCTCTCTCTCTCTCTCTATCTATCTCTACGTCCGTCTCTCTCTTTCTCTCTCTCTTTCACAGACTCTTTGTCGGATCCCTCTGTGTTGGAGTATGGAGTCATGCGTACATGCATGCCTCTGATATCCAACCCCCCAATCACCCACCCACAAGGAAAACCCCATAGGGGAGAGAGATGTGTATCCCCCTGCAACATGTGGGTGCATTTATATATGACCTGTACCTCCTCTGTCCCCCTTCGCCCGAGAAACAAACACACACACCTAGATCACCTTTAGTCCACACAGAAATGCATACAAGGCTCTCCCTCGCCCTGCCTTTGGCAAATCTGACCATAACTCTATCCTCCTCATTCCTGCTTACAAGCAAAAATTCGAACAGGAAGTACTAGTGATGCGCTCAATACAGAAATGGTCCGATGAAGCGGATGCTACGCTACAGGAGTCCTTCGCTAGCACAGACTGGAATATGTTCCGGTACTCATCCAATAACATTGAGGAGTTTACCACATCAGTCACGACCTTCATTAATAAAGTGCATTGACGACATCGTCCCAACAGTGACCGTAAATACATATCCCAACCAAAAGCCATGGATTATAGGCAACATTCACACTGAGCTAAAGGTTGGAGCTGCCGCTTCCAAGGAGCGGGACACTAATCTGGATGCTTATAAGAAATCCTGTTACGACCTCCGACAAGACATCAAACAGGAGAAAACAGGAAAAACGGCAATACAGGAGTAAGATCAAATCCTACTACGCCGGGTTTGGTGCTCGTCGGATGTGGCAGGGCTTACAAACTATCACAGATTACAAAGGGAAAACCAGCTGCGAGCTGCCCAGTGATAGCCTATCAAACAAGCTAAATACCTTCTATGCTCGCTTCGAGGCAAGCAACTCTGAACCATGCATGAGAGAACCAGCTGAACCAACTGTGTGATCACGCTCTCCGTAGCTGATGTGAGTAAAACCTTTAAACAGGTTAACATTCACAAGGCCGTGGGGACAGACGGATTACCAGGATGCGTACTCTGAGCATGCGCTGACCAGCTGGCGGGTGTCTTCACTGACATTTTCAACCTCTCCCTGAACCAGTCTGTAATGCCTAAATGTTTCAAGCAGACCACCATAGTCCTTGTGTCCAAGACCGTGAAGGGAACCTGTCTAATTGACTTTTGCCCCGTAGCGCTCACATCTGTAGCCATTAAATGCTTTGACAGGCTGGTCATGGCTCACATCAACACAATCATCCCAGACACCCTGGACCCACTCCAATTCGCATACCGCCCCAACAGATCCACATATTACACAATCTCTATTGCACTCCACACTGCCCTTCCACCTGGACAAGAGGAACACCTATGTGAGAATGCGGTTCATTGACTACAGCTCAGCGTTCAACACCATAGTGCCCTCCAATCTCATCACTAAGCTAAGTACTCTGAAACTGAACACCTCCCTCTGCAACTGGATCCTGGACTTCCTGACGAGCCGCCCCCAGGTGGTGAGGGTAAGCAACCACACATCCGCCACACTAAGCCTCAACACGGGGGTCCCTCACGGGTGCATTCTTAGTCCCCTATTGTATTCTCTGTTTAGCCATGCACGACTCCAACACCATCATTAAATTTGCTGACGACAGGACGGTGGTAGGCCTAAGCACCAACGATGATGAGACCGCCTATAGAGACTCCTGCCACCCAAGTCACAGACTGTTCTCTCTGCCACCGCACAGCAAGCGGTACTGATGCACCAAGTCTGGATTTAACAGGACCCTGAACAGCTTCTACCGCTAAGCAATAAGGCTACTAAATAGTTAACCAAATAGCTACCCGAACTATCTCCGTTGACCCTCTTTGAACAAACTCTTTTGACTCATCACGTACTGCTGCTACTGTTTATTACATTTTTACATTTTAGTCATTTGGCAGACGCTCTTATCCAGAGCAACTTACAGTATTGAATACATACATTTCATGCATTTTATTTTTTGTACTGGCCCCCCGTGGGAATTGAACCCACAACCCTGGTGTTGCACACACCATGCTGATGTTGCAAACACCTTGCTCTACCAACTGAGCCACAAGTGACTATCCTGTTGCCTAGTCACTTTAACCCTACCTATATATACATGTCTACCTCAATTACTTCGTACCCCTGCACATGAACTCAGTACTGGTACCATGTGTATATAGCCAAGTTATTGTTACTCGTGTATTTATTCAGCGTGTTATTATTTGTTTCTATATTTTTCTCTCTGCATGTTTGGGAAGGGTCTGTATTGTAAGCATTTCACTGTTGTTTTCGAAGCATGTGACAAATACAATTTGATGTAGGGAGGAAATTCCCTAAATCCTTAGCTGCTATCCAGCCGCTGATCAGTGTCCCCTCCTGTCCAGACGCCACATAGTTAGTAGTTAGGCCATGGAGGGTTTTTTGGCCAATCCTGCTGCTGTGTGTGTGTGTGTGTGTGTGTGTGTGTGTGTGTGTGTGTGTGTGTGTGTGTGTGTGTGTGTGTGTGTGTGTGTGTGTGTGTGTGTGTGTGTGTGTGTGTGTGTGTGTGTGTGTGTGTGTGTCTGTGTCTGTGTGTCTGTGTCTGTGTGTCTGTGTGTGTGTCTATCCAATAGAAAATACTATGTAGCTATGGGTTATTCTATGCAACTCTCTGTAACGTTATGTAGCCCTATTTAGTTTCTGTATGCCTGCCTGCCCTTCCCTCTTGTAGGTACATGCTGTATTTGGAGCCCTCTCCCCTGGGGCTCAGAGTTACCTGCATTCAAAAGCAAGTAAACTACCACATAAAGATCATCCTTCATTTCTCTTGAAGTCACTCACACACACGCACACGCACACATACACACACACCTCTGACCCTGTTTGAGGTCACACAGAGGGGGACCAAAATTAGTTTCAAATGTTGGCATTATTTATTATTGGGTGTCATCTCACTGTACAAATCCCTTACAGATGTTTGCCTCCTGTGCATGCCTGTGTGTGTGCATGCCTGTGTGTGTGTGTGTGTCCCTGTGTCTGTGTGTGTTTGTGTGTGTGTGCTTGCACGTTTGCCTCTTTGCGCGCGTGTGTGCGTACGTGCCTCTTTCTGAGTGTGTGCACATGTCTATGTTATGACCAATCATATGCTGTATATCCTACAGGTGTTACAGTTTACTGATATGAACCTCTTTCCCTCCTCCACAAACTGAAGAGAAACTGTCCTCTTATTCTACAGCTGGCTGCCAGACATCCCAATGCAGACTCACAGACCTCCATGCAGATTGATCAACAGTTTCGGTAGTAATTGTAGTAGATCTGTATGTTGATCAGCTGGTAGACCAATGATAATCATTAAATATTTTACAAATATCTGTTTGCCGCCATTAGAACATTATATTGTTCACACACTATCCATACTCCTCTGCTGCCTCCTTCCTGCATCAACATGTAGTGTTATGTATTTACCAGTAGGGGGGGCCCCAAAGCATCCTTTCAGTCTCTCATCCAGAGTGATATCATTGAAGTATAGAGTGAGGTTGCTCATAGATCCTGTTCTAAGGTCAGTTTTGTGCTTTCACGTTAATTAATGTTTAAGTTTAGGATTGGGGGAGGGGAAGCTGTGGGGGAAACTGACCTAAGATCAGTATCTAGAGGCACCTTCATCTCCCTACTCCTCCCTCCATTTCTGTTTCTCATCCCATTCCAGCCTGTTGCATAATCTTCTGTTTGTCATGGCAACGCTGGATTGTTTGAGATTCCAACCAAGTCATCTGTTATGTCACCTGATCTCACCCTGAACTCTCTCTGACACACAGACACATACACATACACACACTCTTTCAGGCTGATGTCATTGCAAACACAGAGTCAGTTCCTGGAGAGGGCTGTGGCTGCAACAGTGTGATCTTCTGCCATGATGTCATATTGATGTGTGTGTGTGTGTGTGTGTGTGTGTGTGTGTGTGTGTGTGTGTGTGTGTGTGTGTGTGTGTGTGTGTGTGTGTGTGTGTGTGTGTGTGTGTGTGTGTGTGTGTGTGTGTGTGTGTGTGTGTGTGTGTGTGTGTGTGTGTGTGTGTGTGAGAGAGAGAGAGAGAGAGAGAGAGAGAGAGAGAGAGAGAGAAGTAATGGTTAGGTTAAGGTTTCTGTACATAGGTTCCATAAACAACTACGTGTGTGACAGTGTTTAATGTCATCCATTTCATCGGCAGGTAGGGAAGGGGAGGGGGAAAGACACACAACCCCCCCTTAAACATCTGGTTTGGCCATCGTTCCCTCTCTACTGATGTACCCCCTCCCCCTTTCTCCTAATCCCTTTCTCCTCACCCCTCACAAACACTAACTGTGAAGTTACAAATATTAATACTAAATAGGACTTATTAAGTGTCCGGTTTCATAGGGAAGATCCATCTTAAACCCCCCACGACCGCAACCTGCACACATTGTTGGAGGTAAAAGAACACTGTTAAACAATTAAAGGCAGATTGGCAGCACTGTTTCTATTAGAGAATTAGAAGTCTTGCTGTATAGGTTATAATGAAGCCATGAATGGTACATAAACTGTTGCATCAGCTTTTCAAGCTAGTCATCAGAAGAAAAAAACATTCAAGTATAATGACAACCTTAACCTTTGCACAATAATTTTGGTTGATGTCAAACTAGGGAAAAATACTCAGATTTCAACACTAAACTTTTCAGTGCTAACTTTTTCAATGCCAAATGCCATGAAATGTTTTCAGCTGTGCCATAAGATTCAAGCGGGTTGAATAAAGCTGAAGAAAGTGTGAAGAAAAAAAGAGGGAAATGTAGAAGTGCAGAGCTTTTAAAAAGTGACAACAGACAGGAGGGAGGAATTTGTATTTATTTTCATTGTCTGCGTATTAAAAAAACATCCCATGGTCAAGCACTCAGCATACAGAGACAGAAGGCTAGCAACAAGCGCCCTGTTTCCACCACGGCAATGCAGTTGTGCGCCTAGCCGTTAGGCAGGCAAGGAGGGGGGGGTATTTTTGGTAGGGAGGGAGGGATGTGGTCCAACAGAGCTAGCCACACTGACTGCACCCCTGTACAAAAGAAGACGCAACTCGAACTTGAATGTCTGTGTCTCTGTTCGAGGGGGCCCAGACCATTCCCCTCCCCCCTCTACATACACACACACATTAATTCTCCCCGTAGTGTTCTGGTCTCTCCACTCTCGATCATTGGCAAAGTAAACCCCCAGCACGTGAGGGTAATAAATGGACTATCCCACACCGGATACACACGTTAGGGAAGACCCCCTACCATTCCCTCACTCTCTCCTATCTTTTTCTTATTTTCTCTCCCTCTCTCTCCCTTTTGTCTTCACCTCTTCTCTCTCCCCTCGTTTATTCTTCCCCAGCCATCTCCCTCCTCTCTTCCTCTGCTGGCCCTGCTGACCTCCCCTGTCTCCTTCCTTCCTCTGAAAGCAGAACACCTGCCCCCTTCGTCTGCCCCAGTGGTCCTCTGGCCTGTCAGTCTCAGCCATGGGCCCTGGCTTGCATTGCTGCTGGCTGGGGTCTGGTTATCCCTGCCTGGGGTCTGGTGCCTGGGATAGGTAGGTGTGTGTGGTTCCACTGGACTCACTGGACTCCCCCATGACCTTAACATCTGACACTGCCCCCTGGTGGTGTGTGTGTGTGTGTGTGTGTGTGTGTGTGTGTGTGTGTGTGCGTGCGTGCGTGCGTGCGTGCGTGCGTGCGTGCGTGCGTGCGTGCGTGTGTGTGTGTGTGTGTGTGTGTGTGTGGTCTTGTTCTTCTATCCTCCTGCGGACCTGAAATCTGCAAAAGTCCCCACAAGGATAGTAAAACAAGGAAAATGATCGCTTGTGGGGACATTTCCCACATCCCCACGAGGACAAAGACTATTTTAAGTTTAGGGGTTAGGGCTAAAATGAGGTTTTGGTTTAGGGTTATAGTTAGGTTTAGGATTAAGGTTAGGGAAGATTGTAGGTCCCCACTAGGATAGAAAACGTTTATGTCTGCTTCTGTCTGTTGGTGTGTGTAGGCCTACATATGTGTCAGCGCAAAAAAAGGCAATGACTACAATGCCAAATGTGAGTTCATCTCTTTATTATTGGATATTATGATAACATTGTACATTACATTGTAACACAACAGCACAAAATGACACGAGACGTTGGCACATTTCAATTCAAACCGTACATTATAATAGATCAGCATAGAATAGTTATCAGAGGGGGTTCTAACCATTCACTGGAAATACTGAAACTCTGGGAGGTCCACAACTAATTAAATAAGCACCACTGCTCTTCTCCCTACAACCCCACACCCGACTCTCCTACACCTTGGAGAAAGAGAGAGGGAGGGAGGAGGGAGAGAGAGACGGGAGAGCAGGATAGAGACAGAGAGCTAAAGGTTCAGCAACAGAGGATTTGCGTGTGCTGATCTTTTTAAAATGATTTTTATTGCTGTCAAAACATTTGTAGTGGGATTTAATACAGGATGGAGGGTGGAGGAGAGGAGAGGTATAAAACGCCTCTCATCCATGGCCCATACCGCTGAGGGGGAGATTGAGAGAAAGAAAGAAAGAAAGAAAGAGATCGGGAAGAAGAGGCATGTCCATAGGTACAAGTCTGACAAAACATTTGTCATAGCCTCAATAAATTCAATTGCATTTACAGTTTATATAGGAAATCCTGAAATTACTTAGCTACTATATAAATGTCCAGACTATCATTAAATTACTTTCTGTCCCCATCATATTTTAGTAAAAGATTTGATGAATTGTATTATGTAAATTGAAAACATCATAAAATCAAGAATTCATATTTGGCTCAATTACAGATTAAAAAATCGTACAAAAAAAACTAAAACATAAAAGGCATTGAAACTGACAGGGGCATCAATTTGTACATACCAACCATCAACATTGTTCATATTAAGGAATGTAATTTATAGAAAAGGTGGCAGGCTATTGCTGTGACTTTAGATTGTTTAATCAGATTTTTTTTCTTTAACTATAAATCGGCATTTTTATCTCTAAATACACGATTAAAACAGACATTTGACCCATTGAAATTGAATCATAAAACAGTCCTACTTTTAAAGTAGAAGGTAAAATCACTTGACCAGGCATGGACTTCACGTGCCAAGATCCACGATGGAGATATGCTTCTGACGCACGTGCGCAATTGTCCTATATTCTAGCTACCTCAATAAATGTACCTTAATAATATTTCTCTTCACAGTTCCCAACACGCCTCGTCTCGCCCTGTTAACATGAATGTGTCTGCGAAATGAAAGGCTGAAGGAGGGAAACATTGAATCGATGTTGTTGTTTTATCACATTTTTCTACACCGACGAGGTAATTGGGTAAGGCTTGTACGTGAACATATCATGGTACATCTGCAAATGAAAAGCCTTATAGTTGCCTAGTATGCATACGCACATAGAAGAAACGGCTATTGAATGTGCATGGTTGGATCCATGGAAGCCTACTTGCAACAACAGCTTGTGAAATCCATAGTTTACCAGATTGAAACCAGAATGATGAAACCATGTCATTCTGTTCCATTATCGAAGTTATTTCATTAAATAAGTACGAGTTTATATCGTATGTAGGTGTACTTCTAAAATATCTGAGGTCTAGAAGGTAGACCCCTGCTTCTCTTTCAGCACTATGGCCTGCAGACCTGGGATAGAAGCCCTGCGTGTCTGTCTGTCAGGCCACGTCCCCCCCTTCTGTTTGTAATTATTGTTTACACTGTTTACCGCTAAACCATATTTTCCCTGTTCTCATTTCACGGTCGACAGCAACAAAATTATTTTGTTATTCGCAAATGTGTACATTTTTATTTTCCAACGTCTGGTAAAAAGGATAACTAGCAATCTAGCAATAAAACAATTTGACCTTAAACACTGACGCCTTGAAACAAACCTGGTTATTTAGACTGGAATTTGCAACAAAAGCGAAAGATGGTTTACCAGCGAGACTAAATGTGGTAAATGTATGCATATTTTACATAACGATTTTGCCTATTATTGCAATTTGAAAGATCCTAGTATGTGAGAAAGACTACCAATTTATAATTCATTGCAGTAAATCGCAGCGGAGACTGCATTTAATTGACGTTGTATTGTATTTCTTAGCTGGGCGCAGTATGCCTAGGGTGAGGATTCGCTCTCTGCCCGTCCCAACTCAGCGGGGTGGCGAGAGAAGCCCCCGCCGCGATGGAGGCCCCTTCCCCCGCTGCAGGCAGGCAGCTACTCTGCCTTGCTGGCCACCAAACAATCAACTGGTAGCGAAGGAAGGCATCTTGCATCTTTGACCACGGGTAGTTCTGGCCTGTCTTGCCTAAGAAAACTGTGCAGGCCTATCATCTACGTCGAGAAAAATAAGAAATACATTCTGATGCAGCCAAGTCCCCAAGGCAAAGTAGGCCTACTGGAAGTATTGTAGATTATCAGAGACGGTAGCCTAATGATTTATCTATGCAAATAAGGCAACTTAATGATCTGAACTGAAATCGGTTGACTACTTCGACGTGGCTGCTGCTATCCTCTACTATGGACCACACTATCTCCACTATTTTTTTAAAATCACATAACCTCTAGTCAAAAGTTTGTGCGTGATACAAAACATGGTGCAGTTGTATGAGGCGAGATGGTAGCCAGCTGGTATAACGCCCATATAAGCAGCTCATAGGCCTATTTGTGGAGAAATCCCCAAGCTGTGTAAAATAAGGCTCTCTTGGCCTATCCCCTGATGAACAAATAATGTTTCAGGAGGCTGGTGGGTTTCTTCAATATTTAAGACGCGTTCAGCTTACAAAACATCGTGCGTAAAGGGCCAGAGTACAAAATGGGGGTTTGGAACGCAAGCCTTCAAAGGACAGCCTACATCTACGGAGTCTGAATAGTCCTTGCTTTCTGATTTGAAGTGTTTTCATCACACCGGTGCTTCTCGTGAAACAAATGTAGTTGTTTAGAAACATATTCTATTAGCCTTTGTAGTAAATTATTGCAAGTTAAATGCAGGGGCTTATAGGCTATAGCTTCCTGCCATGTCCAAGTTGTTGATCAGTAGCCCTACCTCATTACATGATTCTGCAGGTCTCAACGCTATAATTGCCCCTTCCCCTCACATATTAGATGTAGGTATGTTTGGAATTCTACAACGAATTCGAGATAATGTTTTATCTTTACGCACAACAAAATATGTTCCTAATGTAACATTTTGGAAGTATTTGAATACTCGAAATACAAATAAAATTCTCAAAGCTTGGTCTATATCAAGGACATTGTAGGCTACATTTCTCTAAACTGGGAGGTGTTCTTGCAGCCATACCTAAATGTGTGATATACTATATTTACTGTAGGCCTGCGTTTTATATAAATATGAATATTTATACTTATTTTTGTATTTATATATTATTATTAATATTACACTGAATTTGGGCCTACTGGAATTTTGATCATATTTTTTTCTTTCAACAAATAAGCCATGGTTACTGACAATCTTATCTAAGGGGACTGAATTGTTTGTTTGGCTAGCTAAACGCTACGGAAAGTGCCCCCATCCAAAAGTAAAACATACAGCCCCCAGTTTTCTTCTGTGCATTTATGCTCCTAAAGAGTCATGCAATAACCATCTAACTACAATATATGTCTTAACATTTACATTTTAGTCATTTAGCAGACGCTCTTATCCAGAGCGACTTACAGTAGTGAATGCATACATTTCATGCATTTTTTGTTGTTGTACTGTCCCCCCGTGGGAACCGAACCCACAACCTTGGCGTTGCAAACGCCATGCTCTACCAACTGAGCCACAGTGAAGAGACAAATTAGAGGTAGCTCTACTCTTAAGATACTCAGGGTTTGTCCTATAGCCTACATTGAAATTCTGAAGACATTGTCTTGTAGTTATCTCTTTTTCAAGTGTTTTTTTTTCTTCATTTACGTAATGTAGCAGACGCTGTTATCCAGAGCGATTTACAGTAGTAAGTGCATACATTTTTGTACTGGTCCCCTGTGGGAATCGAACCCACATCCCTAGCGTTGCAAACACCATGCTCTACCAACTGAGCCACACGGGACAATGTTAACTCAAACGAGATCAATGTCGTGAAAATGTTGATATTCTCTTCCTAATATATTTAAGGTTAGGCCCTGTGTTCAGACTGGCGGTGTTATTATTATTGCTATTATCGCCGTCATCATGTCCATAGTCAAAAGCTCCCCCTCCCGCCGCAGTCACTTCGAATTAACTTCACTACAGCCGTGCACAGGTCCCTGCTTGAGCCTCCATAGGCTCCATTCCATTCCTCAAAAACGTTACGTTCAAACGTTCTGACAAAAAAAAGAGCTAGAGCTATTTCTAATTTGTCTCAATGCCCACTTGTTGTTAATCAAAAGCACACCACATAATGCAGACTTGTGTGTGTAGGCCCTATATGTCGTTCATAATCGACAATAAATAAACACGTCTTTTATTCTATGTGAATGGTAGTGTGCATGGTGGAATTTTGTTTAGGCCAAGATTAAACCAAGCAGTCAAACTGTGTTAAAGGCCTGTATGTGGGAACACGATATGAGAGAAGATAGTGAAGCAAGACGTTCCAAAATAACGTTTTTTGTTATAGCCTTATTATTATAATCATCATAATTATAATACATGTATAATAAGGATTTGTATACATTTTGAGAAGTCTCTTTAAACTCTGACTCATTAAGGTTTCTTTGTTTTTGCAATATGTGTTCACTTTAAGTCATGTTTATAAACACTAACTTGGTCATTTAGGATTTTATTTAAAAACAAAATATCATTCAACACTAACCTTTTGTAACTTTTTATTTTGCAGACTCTACTTTAGAATCTACTGTGGCCTTGACAACAGTGACTTATTTTTAAACACATTTAATAATGAAGAAATAATATTGCTAAAATTGTTTATTCTTAGATCATATATAGGCTTAATAGTAATGCAAAATAAATTGTAGCATTATCAAATAATGCAGTGTCAACGACTAGATACTAATCAATTAACATACTAATGTGCACACAAAATTGGCAAACTTAGTCATGGTTTTTAATTATACTGTATCACACTCACACATTAAAGTAGTCTTATCTATAAACAAATTGTAAAATCAAGTCAAATGAGTTGATTTTGAAATAAAATCTTCTAAACCTTTTATCCTCAAAAACAATTCAGGGTCACACCATGCTTAATGTTTAACCAGATATAGTTGATTGTATTGAAGTAAAAAAAAAAAAACCGTTTATGGTTAACAACAGGCTATATAGTCTTTATCTATATAGGCTACACAAAGGATTTCAACATGGAGAAAGAGGCGCGCTCACCCCGCCCGTTTGATCGATTTTAAGGTTTTATTGCTGTGGATTTTATGCCTTCAATGCACCAATGGCTCCTACAGGAGTGAAAGGGCACTTTCACAACAGTTCTGTAGATATGTATATATCTTATTAGTATATCTGGTTAGTATTCTACTCAGTTTGATATTTAAAACCAAGGAGAATTAAATGTACATAGTGAAACAAATCGAATTATTTCAAATTGAATAGAAACGCGTCCTAAACAACATACTTTGTTATGTGTATGGTAAATAATTGTATTACTGACATGCACACAATTTACAAATGCTGGATAATAATCTTTCTCAAATTGTCCATATTATAGTCAATAAGATATTAATTACTATAGCCTACATTTTCAAACTAACTATAGAAGTTATATTGTCTTTTTCATAATTCTACATTAAATTGTTGCAGATAATTTCATGCATTTTATGTTCTGTAAAGACTATCCAAATGAGCGAATACAAAATAAATTCAGATTAATGAATTAGCTCTGCAATCTGCATCACAACTATGAATGAATAATATAATAGGGGGGAGGGGGGAACACATTTAGTACATTGCCCACCTTTTCATGTTAAAAATAAATCCTTTGCAGCTCCGATTATTATTTGACTAAATATTTTCCATAAAGCGTTGCAATTGATTTGGAACTCATCTATATATGTTAACGCAAACTGGATAAAAACGCAATTGTTCGATTTTCCAGGATTTAAACTCATTCAGAGCTGGCAGATTGCATGTAACATGAGAAGTGAGCACGGATGCAGTTTAGCTCAAGAATACAAATATACCACATTATGCAAAAATTTGAATCTCGCGCCCTGGAGCTGACACCTCCTTGTCATGGGGGACGTTCCAAACGGCGTTGTGTCGCGCGCATAGGCTGCGTTCCTATGTTGTTGTAGAATTCGAATATGAAACCAATCCCTGGTATTTGCCGGTAGCCGAGCATGTTCCTTACGAAAACACACGTTACCAGACTAAATGTTTTGGCGTTCTTGCGTTTTTCTTAGTGAAAAGGGGTTGATTTGGGGTATCGATGGTGCCTTGTCCAATGTCCCCATCCCCCCTCTCTGAAAAGCGAACAGTTTTTCCGCAAGACGACTTTCCTTTGCCCAAAATTCTCCCATATCGAAGACCTAGATGCCCTCTTCAGATAAATATCCTCCCGCGTTGCCCTGGTCCACCCAGTCCTGGACCAGCCGTGTGCTTTACCTCTCACATTGCCGTGTAGCCCTATCCATATCCAAACAACGCCATTACCTCTGTTCAAGTGTTCTTGCAGACTGCACGGCAGCTGGGCTGCCAGGGGAGAGACGCGAAGAAGCGATCTCCCCCTCCCCTTCTCTTCTCTCAGCCGAGGGGGGGGGGGGGGTAGTTGGAGGGAGCCCCGGTGCGCTGAGCTGTGTAGCGTTCTGTAATCGTTGCTTCGAAATCCCGCATGAGGGCACGTGGGTTAAAGGGGGATCTGCATATTCACGCGAGGAGAGGAGATGAAGAGTTGGATTGGCAGCTGGTTTGATGGGGGAAATTCTACTGTGTTGTTGTTATTATCCATCTATAGATTATAGTATAAATATTACATCTAATTGAAAATCCATTAACCATTATGAATTCAGAGGTTTTCATCATGATTCAGCATTTGCCTTTAGGTCAGACAATCCCTCTAGCTATTATTGGGTGAAGTGGATCAGTCAAAAATCACACATTACCATAGCTAATACATACCCATACAAATGTATGGAGTCACCAAATTTACAACATTTATCCTCCGTCAAAGTATAGCTCCCCCCTCTTCACACTCCCATGGTGCCAGAGCATTAGCGGCTGTTCTGTGTTCTGCTGCAGCTCTCAGTTAGACAGAGTTGTTGTGGACGTGAACAGAATCTTTGACATTTATTGCGCAATGCTTTACAACATGACTGGAGCTATAATCGTATCACCAGCTAAGTCTTGCTCTCTTGAAGTAGTGGATATACGCTGGGTGGACAAGACATTAGGAACACCTGCTCTTCCCATGACGTACACGGACCAGGTGAATCCAGGTGAAAGCTATGATCTCTTATTGATGTCACCTGTTAAATCCACTTCAATCAGTGTAAATACAGGGGAGGAGGCAGGTTAAATAATATTTTTTAAGCCTTGAGACAATTGAGACATGGATTGTGTGTGTGCCATTCAGGGGGTGAATGGGCAAGACAAAAGATGGAAGTGCCTTTGAACGGGGTATGGTAGTAGGTGCCAGGCGCACCGGTTTGAGTGTGTCAAGAACTGCTACGCTGCTGGGTTTTTCACGCTCAACAGTTTCCCGTATGTATCAAGAATGGTCCACCACCCAAAGGACATCCAGCCAACTTGACACAACTGTGGGAAGCATTGGAGTCAACATGGGCTAGCATCCATGTGGAACGCTTTTGACACTTTGTAGTCTCATGCCCGACAAATTGAGACTGTTCTGAGGGCAAAAGGGGGTGCAACTCAATATTAGGAAGGTGTTCTTAATGTTTTGTACACTCAGTGTGTAGGTGATTAGTTGACATCTGTGTGTCTCGTCTGTGTGCACAGCACATTCTCCAGTGTTAAATTTGAAAGTGTGGACCCGTGTAGACACTGGAAAGTGTTAAATTATCACACTGCTTGGTGTAAAGCCTTATTTCCCAGAGTTCCTTGCCTTTTCAAGTGAATTGTAGAGTTACCACCCATGACTCTTTTTTTGTTTGTTTAAAAGACATGGTAGTTGCATTCATACATGTTCAGTCCTTAGGACATCACCAAGTGAGATATTGAGTGAATGTACAAATGTAATTTGTATTATTAAACACAATACAATATATATTTCATAAGACCTTATTTTGAGGGCCTACACTCTAAACACAACATTTAACTCTGTAAGTGTTGAATTAACACTCATGGGTGTAAAATAACCCCAATGTTGTTGTTAATATCCAGAGTTGAACCAAAACAATGGCCATTATTATCTTATTTCCCAGCATGCTCTATTGCAGGTTAATTTTAAGAATTGTTTGTTTCAATATCTATGTTTTAGCATGTACATTGATTTATTAATGAACGTTATGCTTCTCAAATATTTTGAAACTACACTGAACAAAAATATAAACTCAACATGTAATGTGTTGGTCCAATGTTTCATGAGCTGAAATTTTCCATATGCACAAAAAGCTTATTTCACTCAAATTTGGTGCACACATGTGTTTACATCCCTTTTAGTGAGCATTTCTCCTTTGCCAATATAGTCCATCCACCTGACAGGTGTGGCATATCAAGAAGCTGATGAAACGGCAGTATCATTACACAGGTGCACCTTGTGCTGGGGACAATAAAAGGTAAAATGTGCCGTTTTGTCACACAATACCATGCCACAGATGTCTCAAGTTTTGCAGGAGCATGCAATTGGCATGCAACCGGCCTCACAACCGCAGACCACGTGTAGGACCTCCACATCCGGCTTCTTTACTTGAGGGCGTGTGTGTGTGTGTGTGGGGGGGGGTGCTGAGGAGTATTTCTGTCTGTAATAAAGCCATTTTGTGGGGGAAAACTCATTCTGATTGGCTGGGCCTGGCTCTCCAGTGGGTGCACCCCTGCCCAGTCATGTGAAATCAGTAGATTAGGGCCTAATAAATGTATTTAAATGGAATGATTTTCTTATATGAACTGTAACTCAGTAAAAAAAATGAAATTGTTGCATGTTGCGTTTATATATTTTTTCAGTATAATCCAATATGTTACTTGGATTTATTACACCCGTTACTGAAATGGCTGTTCCAGTTTAGATTATTTTGGTAGTCTCATATTTCAGTCTTCCCAAACCTGGCAGTTGTTCTGAATGCAGGATGCGGGTGATAAAGAATTCACAAAGTTGGATATCCCCAAGCTGGCCTGGGTAATGTGACAGGTTGCGTTAATCACCCACCATGTTATGTTGTTCAGATTACCCAAACATGGGTTCATTTGACCATCAATTGTGTTTCTATTAAAAAAATTGTTGAAGACTTCAGTTACCCAAATCATAGACTGTTCTCTCTGCTACCGCACTGCAAGCGGTACCGGAGTACCAAGTCTAGGTCCAAAAGGCTGGTTCAAATCCAGGCTGTATCACATCCAGCTGTGATTGGGAGTCCCATAGGATGTCGTCCAGGTTTGGCTGAGGTAGTCCATCATTGTAAATAAGAATTTGTTCTTAACTGACTTGCCTAGTTAAATAAAGGTAACATTAAAATATTAAGACTTCTGAACAATTATTCAAATGCACACCCAGACTAGTTGATCTGCTGGGTCATATCTCAATAACCCAGGATCAACAAACCAACCTTGCTCTTTTTAAAACAACCCAACTAAGTGACCCAATCCAAACAACCCAGTATTTCTTAGTGTAAACCCTCAAAATAAGTCCTTATGAAATACATATTGTATTGTGTTAACTAATTCAATTTTAATGATACAATATTCACCTAGGATCTCACATGGTGAAGTCCATGGGACTGAAAATGGATGTATGCAACAAGCATGTCTCTCAAGAACATTTTTATTCATGGGTGGTAACTCAAAAGGCAAAGCATTCTGTGAAATATGCAAATAAAGCTTTACACTAAACAGTGTTAATTCAACGCTGTTCAGGTTCTACATGGGCCAACACTTTCAGTGCCAATATAACACTGGGGAATTTGCTGTGTGTGTGCTCACTTATATGGAATGTGCCTACCTGGGTGAGAGTTTATACACACATTCTCTCTCTCTCTCTCTCTCTCTCTCTCTCTCTCTCTCTCTCTTTCTCTCTCTCTCTCTCTCTCTCTCTCTCTCTCTCTCACACACACACACACACACACTCTTACTCTCTCTGTCTCTCTCTCTCTCTCTCTCACACACACACACACACACTCTTACTCTCTCTGTCTCTTTCTCACACACACACACACACACACACACACACACACACACACACTCTCTTACTCTCTCACTTTCTCTCACACACACACGGCACATGTAGCACCGTAAGTGAAATAGGCTACTCCACCCATAGAAAACCAATTTATTCAGTGTAGTGCTATAGGGTCGGGGGTAGGTGGTTGGGGGACGGGGCTGGAGGTCGGGGGTAGGTGGTTGGGGGACGGGGCTGGTGGTTGGGGGACGGGGGTAGGTGGTTGGGGGACGGGGGTAGGTGGTTGGGGGACGGGGGTAGGTGGTCGGGGGACGGGGGTAGGTGGTCGGGGGACGGGGGTAGGTGGTCGGGGGTGGGTGGTTGGGGGACGGGGGTAGGTGGTTGGGGACGGGGGTAGGTGGTCGGGGGTAGGTGGTGGTATTTTAGATAAATCACTCTAGGGTTGCTGAACAGTCAGTCCTCACCTATGTAAACGCACCCCTGAGGGCAACAGATTCATCTGCAAGAGGACTATTCAACCTCACCAGCCCACACACCCTCCCCATAGACACTCACACATACAACACATTTCCCCCTCCCCATATCACACACACACACACACACACACACACACACACACACACACACACACACACACACACACACACACACACACACACACACACACACACACGTACACACACGTACACGTACACGTACACACACACATACGCTCACACACATACGCTCACACACATACGCTCACACACATACGCTCACACACACTGTGACACCCCCTCCCCCCACAAATACACACACATCATCCCCATTCACACACACTCCCCCCCCCTCCCCTTTTCCCCATGTCCCTTTTGTCTGGATGCAAATGGACTTTAACCCTGAATTAATGGGTAACTCTCTAGAAGGAGGTAACAATGTGATGCTAGCCTGCCACTAATCCACTCACATGTATAATATAGAGTAAACTCACTGACAGTCACATCAC
Source organism: Salmo trutta (assembly GCF_901001165.1). Classification (NCBI taxonomy): domain Eukaryota; kingdom Metazoa; phylum Chordata; class Actinopteri; order Salmoniformes; family Salmonidae; genus Salmo; species Salmo trutta. The sequence continues at coordinate 23,160,246 of NC_042966.1, read as the reverse complement.
TGCTGAGGATTTAGATGGCATTTTGGTGTATGTTTACATTTTCGTAATTTAGCAGACACTCTTATCCAGAGCAATTGCTTACAGGAGCAATTGGGGCTAAGTGCCTTGCTCAAGGGCACACCAACAGATGTTTATCCTAGTCTGTTCAGGGATTTGATCCAGAGACCTTTCAGTCACTTGCCTGACGCTCTTAACCATTAGACTACCTGCCACCCTATAAATGTCACAGGAAGATAGCAGCAGGATTAACATTTTCATAAACAGTTGTTGCTGTTGTGGAAAGGAGAGGCAGATCTATAAATGTGCAATGTTCTATGATAAAATGCTTCTCCTTACTCTTAAACCTCAGTGGGTATTGTGGAATGAACCAAGTCTTTAATTTGGGGCACATTCTCACAAAACACACACACACTGCTGCATATTCAGTCTCTTGTAGAATGGAAAGGCAGCAGGAACAGTGAAAGGATGGGGTCAGGGGTACAGAGCACTAGGGGTTAAGGGGGTAAGGGGAACCTGTGGGGGAGCGTAGGGGGTAGGTAGTCAGTAGGGGACCATATGGGGGTTGGGTGGGGGTAGTAGTAGTAGGAGGGGCTCAGTACCATTACCCTAGGACAAGGCATAACTGCAACACAAAAATGTAACTCAAGTAAGGTTGTTCAGAGGTTGTGTATTCTGACCGTTCATCTGTGTGTGTGTGTGTGTGTGTGTGTGTGTGTGTGTGTGTGTGTGTGTGTGTGTGTGTGTGTGTGTGTGTGTGTGTGTGTGTGTGTGTGTGTGTGTGTGTGTTTCTGCTTATTCCTCCTACCCCTCCTCTTCTAGTGCACTTGCTCGCTGTCCCATATAACTCAATGTTCCTGGGGGCCCATAAGCCCAATCTATGAAATATCACCCCTCTGTTTCACGTCAGGAACACACTCCCCCTACGATACCACCAATGTAAAAATTAATCTGAGGAAGAGGCCACCTGTTGCCAGGGACGACAGAGGAATAGCGAAGTAGGAGAGGAGGAAGGGAGCAGTGGGATGGAATTATGCAATGAATGTTTTTAATGCAACAGCTCATGTAAAATCAAAATACATGTCATATAAACGTGTGTAGGTACAGCTTTATGGAAAGCCTATGCTGATGTTCAGGGTCATCAAAAGGTTAGGAGGCACCTATATGTAGTAGAAACTGGTGGTGGGTAGGTAACCCTTTTAGCGGAGCAGGGGGATAAAAGAGAGAATGATTAGTATTGTACCATTTCCTTCTCCCTTCTTCGAACTGCCCTGAATTGTTCATTTTGCAAACTGTTTAATATGATGTTCTAAGAACACTAAATTGCCGAGTCTCGGGACCATGTTGTGGCAGTGATGCCCGGGTCAGCTGGCGTTATCTTGAGATCTGCCTCGGGCCTGGAGAGATGGAGATGGATCAGACGGGGAAGAAATTAAATAGGAAAGGAACGTTGGCAAAGAAGCAAGAGGGAGAGAGTTGGCTCTTTGTCGGGACGAACCTATTGGGTCAGCGTTTGCATTGACCTCTTAACCCACAGCTGGGTCTGAAAAAGATTTCGGACACAAACTTTATTTTTCTTCTCTCGGCGGGCAGCTGCTGTGGGGTGACCATCGCTATCGATCACATTACTTACCACGCCACTCCTTGTGATGCTGTTGAAGATATGAGGAGAGAGGGAAATAAAACGTATGTTTTTTAATGATGGAACGGAGAGGAAGATAAAGACAGAGAGAGAGAGCGAGCGAGAGGGACAGAGGAAGGGTATAGGCAACAACCAACTGCGTCAGCAGAGAGAGGAAGGGTGACAAGGGAGCCGTTGTCTCTGTCCCGGAGGCTGCACCAGCAGCTGCGATAAAAAGAGTTTAGACTGAAACCCTGGAGAGGAATGATGGATGGATGGAGGGATGGAGGAAATGGTAAAGAGGGCAGAGAGGGCAGAATGCCTAGCCTGGCATTTAAGAGACGGCTCTGTTCGCAGCCTCGGTGTCCTGTACTGTAAGACTATTTTATGGGGTACATGCATAATGTGAGAACGTCAAAGGGAAAAATACCTATATCCTCAATAATGGGAAGCTTGCAGCTTGACCATCCTCGACTACTGTGCTGTACTGGAATTTTATGTAACATACAGTACATGCATATTAGCATGTCAAAGACCTATAAAAGGGGGTTCTGTAATTTTGGCCTTTGCCGTGGCCTGCTTCTTAACTGTGGCACTATAAGACTCTCTCCTATGTCCTCTGTCTGTCTGACTACCCACCCAGGCAGCCACACATCATGGACTCACATGTTCTGATCGCGGGCGGCCCAGTGTTTTTCTAAGTCCATTCCTTGCTGTGGTTAAACCGTTTCTGTGTGTGTTCTATACCCACGTGACGAATCACGAGGACTCCAAAAACAAAGGGGAGTGAAGTTTGTGGTTGAACTGAACTGAGTGTGTGTGTGTTTGCATATGGCCTTTTCCGGAGCAGGCTCTCTTCAACTCCAGTTCTAGAGAGCTCACATGACCATGTATTTATTTTACAAGGCCGATGCCAAGGAACCATCTTAAGTTACCCATAGACACTGATCTGGAGTCCGTTTTTCCATTTCACCCCTAATGGTTAAGGTTAAGATTCAGGCAGGGTTAAGCTGATCTGAGATTTGTGCCTGAGGGTAACTTGTACCCAGAGTGTCCATGGCACCTTGAAGTGTTTTCTGTTTACCAGAGAGCAGTCTGTTGGCCCAAATTGGAAGCAGAAACAGGTTGAGCGCCTGATTCTTAACCCGCTCCAGCTGTGGTCCTGCCTGCTGCACCGCCCCCGCACCGCTCCACCCACGCTCGCAGTCAGGCTTTCATGGCCCTGTTAGGAACCTGCAACTGAATTATACACCCCATACACACACACACACACACACACACACACACACACGTTCAGCAATACCAGGAGCATTCACACATCACCAGCAAATGTGAACCAAGTTTGGTTTTATCTGTGGACAAACTGCCCACTAAATCAAATCAAATGTTATTTGTCACGTGCGCCGAATACAACAGGTGTAGACCTTACAGTAAAATGTTTTCTTACGAGCCCTTAACCAACAATGCAGTTTTAAGAAAATAGAGTTAAGAAAATATTTACAAAATTAACTAAAGTAAAAAAAATAACACAATAAAATAACAATAATGAGGCTATATACAGGGGGTACCGGTACCGAGTCAGTGTGTGGGGGTACAGGTTAGTCGAGGTAATTTGTACATGTAGGTTGGAGTAAAGTGACTATGGATAGATAATAACCAGCGATAGCAGCAATGTAAAAACAAAGGTGGGAGGGGTCAATGCAAATAGTTTATTAATGTGATAACACAGTTTTGTTACTTTATTTAGTTTACATTTGTAATTGTTGTTGGATTGCATGCTAATATTGCCTGTGTGGTATAGGACACTATTTATTAGGGTTTTATTTTGTATTACAGAACACACAGTGCATCAGGGTTTAGTCGCTAGAGCGGGCTAGAGGTCAACTTCCTGAGTCAGGTCCTGGTCAACCTGACCATCCCACTTCCCTTCCCCATAAATCCTACCAAACATTTGTATTCCAAAAGCATGACAAAACCCTAGTGTGTGTGATTCAAGTACAGTGAAATGCCTTTCTTGCAAGTTAAAAACCCAACAATGCAGTAATCAATATCAATGTTACACTAAAAATAACATAAGGTAGAACAAAAACACCTCAACAAATAAAAATAAGAAATAAGAGCACAAGAAAGTAAGAAGCTATAGACAAGGTCCGTTCCAGGGTCAGTTCCAATACCATATTTACAATGTGGAGGGATACTGGAGAGATAGAGGTAGATATGTCTAAGGGTAATGTGACTAGGCATCAGGATATATGATAACACAGAGTAGCAGCAGTGTAAATTAGGATTGTATGTGTGTGTGTGTGTGTGTGTGTGTGTGTGTGTGTGTGTGTGTGTGTGTGTGTGTGTGTGTGTGTGTGTGTGTGTGTGTGTGTGTGTGTGTGTGTGTGTGTGTGTGTAGAGTCATTATGAATGTGTGTGTAGGTTATGTGTTGAAGTGTCAGTGTTTGTGAGTGTAGAGTCCTGTGAGTGTGCGTAGAGACAGTGCAAAAATGTAAATGAAATACAAGGGTCAACTCAGATTGTCTGTGTAACCATTGTATTAGCGGTCTTATGGCTTGGGGATAGAAGCTTTTCAGGAGCTTGTTGGTGTCAGACTTGATGCACCGGTACCGCTTGCTGTGCGGAAGCAGAAAGAACAGTCTATGGCTTGGGTGGCTGGAATCTTTAACGATTTTCTGTGCCTTCCTTGGTGTATGTGTGCGTGTGTGTTTTTAGATTTTCCGGGCTTTCCTTTGTGTGTGTGTGTGTTTAGATGTAATTGATTACCTGAAATTATTTAAGCCTATTGTATGTATGTTTTGAGATTTCTTTCATATGAGCTTCAGTTTATTGCCAGATGGCACCACATTAGAGATATGGAGATATCATCTTTATCTCTCTCTCTCTCTCTCTTTCTAACACACTCACACACACATGGTCCCGAGACAGAGCAAGCTCTTTCCCTCCAACCGGTAGTGTAGAGGTTAACCTCGTGACGTCATGATTCCTGGGGCGGTGACCTATGAAGGGGCAGTTCAGGCTGGAGGAAGGACAGGGAAAGAAACTCTGACTATCAAGTCTCACATCCTACTTTAGGCTACACGTTTGTCATTTATTTTCGAGACGCACATTTTCAAAGTTTTTTGTATATTTTATTTTCTATTTAGTACTGAATTGCTTTTTTATGCAAAAGTAAACTTATTAGTAAACGGCTCAGGACTGTGTGTTTGTGTCCTCTTTGCTTTTAAATTTATTTGCGTGGTGAATCCAGATGGGTAATATGTGGGTTGTATTCTCTCCATGGCGAATAGTTGATAATCAGTATTTTTTTACTTTAGAGCGGCAAATCGCACCTTTTATGCACAAGCTCGTCGAAACCGTTTAAACCTGATCAAAGGTCTTCGACGGGCGCAAGTAAACGCCATGGACTTTTACGCGTGTGCTAAATAGTTAGGGGTTCCTTATAACTCAGACCGTGTGTTTGTGTCCGTCATCTTTGAAATGGCACAACAGTGTGCTTCTGAAAGTCTGAGAACCGTGAAATTCTTGTGGTAGGACGCGAGCTGGGAGAGGGGGTGTGCCGAAACTTGTTTTTCTGCTGCCAGTAGCCTAGTTTGATAGATGTAGGGTCTTTTTTTAGAGGCAAGAAAAGGTGAAAATTCTGACTGGAGGCTCCGATGGGACTCGATGTTAACCAGCTAACGTTATATCTCTCCAAGACGGGGAAGTCTTCGCTCTCAATCTCTCTGTCTCAGACTCCTCCATAGATCCGGTCCACAACTACAATCAGAAATGCAAACAAAACAATAATGGCACCGGGAAGGTGTGTGTTTGTGTTTTCGGTAGGCTATGTGTGTATGTGTTGGGAGGGAGGGAGGGGGGCATGTGCCCCCACCCCTAATTAAAAACGGCAAGAAAGCTTTGTCCTGGACAAGGAGAGGGAGAGATGGGGATTGCGTTACGTTCGTCTTTCCATCAATTTTCTGTTTAATGTCAACGCTCGAGCTCCATTGTGGGAAGAGAGACGCGTCATCCAGCCATAAATTTGCGATTATACAGTCTCGAGGAGACTGTTCGGACGGATTCCGTCTCGCGCGCTCACAGGCACAGGATCCGGTGTTTCTAAAACACTATGTGCAGAGTTCTAGCGAACGGAAAACCCCCAAAAGATGATTTCTGAAGTTATTTCTTTGGAATAAACAGTACTAGGAAAGGAAGTGGAGAGGTATTAGAACATTATGCATATTAATGCGGATGACCTTTAATAAATCACTGATTTGATTAGATAGACTAGTTAGATTACACTTGCAGGGATTAAGACTGTTTGAAGATTTACATTTTAAAGAGGGTAAGGTTTTACACCTTATCTATATTTTTGTTTTATTCTCCCTTCTGCGTAAATCAATAGCGATATCGTGTGTTATAAATAGGCTACAGTTTTGTTCGGGACCGACTGTCGTTTTTATAGGTAGGTGTTTTCTACTTTCCACATTTTTATTTATCATTGTCACTGTGAATTACAGAATAAAAACAAACTGCTGTATTTTGCACGGATGACGTTTTAAAACGTTGATAAACTCTGACATAACGGCTTGAATAGACTGGAGTGTTATAAACTGGTTTAGATGGTTTTATTTTGTCATAGGCTTTGCGTTTCTAATTGTGTCTTGTTTAGATGGATTGCAAACGCTGCAAGGACACACATGAATTTAAATCACAACGCATTATTTATTTAGTCAACATGGAAGTATTTTGTATGTTTTCCATTTATCAAATAAATTACTGCTCTTTGTATCCGATTCAAATATGCACTTTTGGAGATTCTAACACTGTAATAATGATTTTAGCACGCATTTATTTTCCCACAGTCTCTAGCAGCTGAAATATAACATTCGTAGTAATAACCTTGTGTCAATTGTTCCGGAGTTGCTATTTATTCACCTCTTATAGCACAACCTTTATGGCTAATTTTGACTGCGTAGCACTGCCCTTTCTCGAGACAACAACAGTTTTCCTGTAGCCTATTTGCACATTGAAACGTTTGACACTCTGACCACCTTTGTTGTAGACTACCTAAATTACTTAGGGTGACTTTAGAGTAGGATATAAGTACACCTACATACACCGATCATGTAGCCTGTGTTGTTCATTTGTAGCCAACTTTTAGGCTTGGATATGACTGAGTGAGCCTCTTACGTCGGCCACATTTAAAAAGTAGAATAATGACAATCTTTACTGATTTGGCATGGTTTTGGCGGGTAGCACATCGCTCTAATGTAATGTATGGTTATAAACAATGGACTTTTTTAAATCCATAAAACATTTCATATGGGTTGCTTATTATTAAGGTATTGGTCACACACACGCACACACTCCTATTTGAGGAAGGACAGGATGAGGCCTATAGAGATTTTGATGCCTGACCATCGAACTATGTAAAGACAGTTTGTCGCTTTCTTCGTGCAATTGGGTAGGCTACTTAAAATAGTTTTATATGGTAATGCGATAAGTTGATGCGTATCTGATTGATCACAGTGCGTCATGTGCGAAAAGAACACTTCGCTGGTTCCTGAATCCCCACCACACACGCCCACACGCACGAGCCGAAACGTACACACTCACACACACACTTGAAGGAACAACACACACACTTGAGGGAACAAACGTCACATGATTATTTAAAATATCAATGGTTGAAGCAATGTTCAGTTGTTATTGTTGTTTATTTCCTGAAGTTGGGAGAGATTTAACCCGGAGATGGTAAACAACAACATGTCGACATGTTGTGACCATTTTGTGACTCTCTTGTCTTAGCACATTGAGGTTTCGTGCAGTCACTTTTTTATTTATGTTCTCTGTCAGAGGATTTGGAGTAGACTACGTAATTTGACAATTATTGATTAGCTAATACAACAAGCAATACATTTGTGGCATAAGGCCTTATGTGAGGCCACTTTTCCCCAAATTGTTTTATAGTAGCCTATGTTTTGTAGTTTCACTTCCAGAACAACTGAAACGTATTGTAAAGTTTAAATTGTAAAGTATGATTTCAATATAAAATGATCCATAAACAATAACTTATTCGATTAGGGCCTACATTAATTACGCCAATTATTACCAATTAATTAATTATGACATTTAATAATGATTGCATTTTGAAATAAACCAACAGCATGCTTCAACGATTAACATGTTTCATCATCTAAATGATGTAATTTTATAATGACCCACACATGATCCAGTAGTCTCCACTGGCTTATACCTTCACCTTAAATCGATTAAATAATAGTTTGCGCCAAACCAAAGCTTTTAGCATGTTCAGGTTGCTATAGTAGTTTTTTATTTTGCGTAGTTTGACGTTTAGCCTCTTCTATAAAACAGGTCGTAATGAAGGAGGCATGTGCCATTTATAGGAGCTGGGCATATACTTCCACTAATGAGGTGCAGGTTTGCTTCTATCGATAAACCGGGACCAGGGACTTAAAATTACAAATGATGGTCTTGGCAGCTTGGCAGCTTCCTGCTCAACGATGTTTATCTGATAGGCCTAACCAATGTTGATGCTCTGGTCTATGTAACCTGTAGACGTATGCTTAGTAATAATAACTTACAATTTAATAACTCGTACTTCCTATCCAGTCATGCACTTCTTGTATTCTTTTGCACTATTTCAATTGCACATAGAACGTTGAGGTGGGAAATATTCAGTGTATTCCTTAATTGTAATCGACGACCTAGAGTCGGCGAAAACCTCAATTTTATAAGGCCTTGACTATTGACTTCGCGTTCAACATAGGCCTACACTTTAGTCACCTGTCCACACAAGAACGAGCCTCTTCTTTAGCCTCTTCCTCCTCCTCCCCCTGCAACCGAAAATCAGAGTATATCCTATCTCACATCTCTGAACGCAGGCCTAAGCAAATCGTGTCCAGTCATGTTGTGTGTGTTGAGAGTGTGTAGGTGTGAAGCCAGGGGTGTCATACTTTTCACTCGGTCATATTTTATATGAAGCAAGTCTTCATAGACCCCATGGCCATTCCCCGGCTTGTTCTCTGTTGAAAAGGGAACGCCAATTTGCTTCCCCCGGTCGAAGGATGCCAGTAAAACTGCTCGAACCCTAATTAGCGAAAATGATAGCTTTGCTGCGAGTCTCCGAGGTGTACAGATGAATGCACGTTAACTTGGACATATAGGTCTTTAGTCCAGGTTGGAACCCTCGTCACTAGTCAGCCACACGCATATCTCCTGTATATTTAATCCCATTCTGTGTCCATATCTACTGACGGTGCTACAGTTTTGTTCTGGCCTAAACTGCGTTTCCACTATCTGTGTTGCGGTCCAAAGGCTTAAGGTAGAGTCAGGCCTAAGCTGGCAACTCTTTTGGGGGACTTGATGGAACGTCCAGGTAATAGGCTCTATATTGAGGCTTTAGAAAGCTGCTTTATGTATGTTCAAATGCTGATAATGAGGACATGTTAGCCTACATGATGGCGACCTCGGTAATGGATGGCATTCTGTCCCAGTGTATTGCCCAAGCCCATTGTAACCTCCTTGTTGTTTGGCAAGCTGTTCAAAAGCTGAAACATGCTGGCATTCTGTAGGTTTGTGAGGAAAATTAGGCTGTTGTCCTTGACATGACCAATTTATTTATACTCTTTTGTGGTTAATTTTACTTTGTCGATTTGTAATATAATTCACTCACTGTTATAAATGTAAACTTTGGCTATTTTGTAGACTTTGGCTATTTTCCGTGGTCACCAAAATATGTTGATGTGAGAGAAGCATTCAGCCATTCTGAAATTATAGACCTAAAAATGAAGTTGAAGAAAAATATCTTATTTGTCTTTTTTTTTTAAACTATGTTTATACAAATGTGTGCTCAATGCGGCTAACATTGGAGATATTTGGTTTAGAACCATGCCTGCTGTAGCTTGTAGTGTTTTAGAACATATCGGCGATGGCCTGTGGTGAAGTAGCTATCTATCACGGTGACCAGAAATAGCAGCTTCTCATGCACACACTGAGCTTAAAAGGTCACGTTGCTTTTAGGCTGAAGTTCTAGTCCATCATGTCGTGTTTTGGGGACGGTGTCCTCACCAGGGTCTTGGGACCTGCACATTCTGTCTGGGTGCATGTGGTTATACCAAAGTTGAATTTATTGATATAGATGTATAGGCCTAAAAACACACAAACTGAAGAGTTTCTGAGTTGCAGTCTCCACACACCCTTGTTGACCAATCAGCCATCAGAATATAGGGCTTAACGTTTATATGTTACTCCTAGAGCCCCAGACATAGACTACACCTACATTTAAGAACTTGTTTTCAGTAAATGTTATTTTAGTAATAACCGCAGAGAAATTTCAATTAACCTATTTTGCCATATTTCAGTCGGTCAGTAATTTCATCAGTCTCGGAAGGATCAGCCTATACCTTCGACTTGTTAAGGCGTTTCCCTGGTGAAAAGCCTGTTTGGAATTCGTCATCATTAGTGGACATCAGAAATATTTTCGTAAGAATAGAATTGTTGCCCGCTGTAGAGGCCCTCCCGTAGAGATCTTCAGTTGGCCCTCATTTACCTCGCCCTGTCTGTCAGTGTTTCCCCTTGACTGCGAATTGCACTGGGAATATGTAGCTATACCCTTCTTAAGTTAATTCAGCTTTACCTTAGGACCATTGCATCTATACGTGACACACCTTATTTATTTAGAATACCCAGTCGTTTTACGCACACACTTGCGCACACGCTAGAAGCAGCAGGCTCCCTTTGCCTACAGACGTTGCCTCGAGCGCGGAGGCGAGTGAACAGTGCTGTGCGGACGTCCTTTGGTTCTAGAATGGTCACGGTGAAAACACAGGTCAAACAGAAAGACGCTCGTCTCTCCAGCGGAAATGAAAACTCCAGCCTGGCTTTTTGGAAGTGGGCCTTTGCTGGCAAAAAAAAACGCCCCGCTCTAGTAGTTTGGGTGTCAGAGGGGACGGGGAAGGGAAGGGGGGAAAGTGTCAGTCAAGAACGCTTTATTGCTCGATGACAATCCCTCGCGCAGGACCGGTCTGTTTCAAGAGTAATCAGTCAATCCGCATTAATTATCCGCGCGTCCCCTCCTTATAGTGTAGCTCGCGCTGGCACACAGACAAGAGAGAAGAGAAAAGTGTGTGTGTTATGCTTTCTACACACACCGAGCAGACGAGCACCCACCCAACCCCCCACCTTTTAAGTGAAAAAGAACCAATAAAAATCAGGCAGTAAAGGGCTTTTTCTTGTCACTAAATAAATTAAATGCAGATTTCTGTTTTAAGTGCGGGACCCCTTTTGTGCAGGCGAGGAACATGCTTCTTTATTGTCCCGATGTCATTAGTTTTAAAGACAACAGTGCTGGAAGATGGAATGGGAGAGGGAGGTTGGAAGGTGATTTCTTCTATATAAAAAAATCACAATGAAATGAATGAAAATGATATATTTTTATCTAGAGGAAGGCGATTCTGTTTATCACTGAGTATGCATGCACCACCTAACTCGATGAAAGCATGTGAAATGTAGGTTGAATAGAAAACATTAGAGTGATTTTACTAATGTAGTATTTCACACTTAGGCTATAGGTCTGCGTGTATCAGCCTAATGGACACTAATGCATAAATTACAATACTGAAATGTATATTTGGCACATTTGGGGCTGGACAGTGAATCCTCAATTTTGAGGAATGGAGCAAGTCGGTGCTCACAATATCGATGATCAGATGTTGTGTGTGTGGACAAGTGGTGGCTCCAACCCATCGACCGGCCTATGGGGTCAGGACCCATGGAATGCGGGGTGCATATGCAGATCGCGACGCGATTACATCATTGAATTAATACGTACAAGTCTAGGCTCCTCGTTTTTACATGATTTGATTTGAATGATATTTATTAGTTAATGACATTGCCATTGTCCACGGGAGATGACGTTGGATCATGTTTGATGCCGCTGGTCAGATGTTGGGATTTTGGTGTTTGTTGTAGTTCTACCAAAAGGAGATTAATTGAATAATGCCGATATAAAGAGTGCATATCTAATATTTTCTCTGATGTTTGAATGCTCATTAGATCTACCCCAGAGATGCAGAGTGATTATTTTTGTAGTCTGGGATTTTTTAATGTTGCCTAAATTATGTTTTTGCAGTCAATTACAAATTCTAACATTTGTAAAAAATGTATGAAAACTAAAACACTAACATCTTGATTAGATAAGTATTCAACCCCCTGAGTCAATAAGTAAGAATCACCTTTGGCAACAATTACAGCTCTGTCTTTCCGGATAAGTCTCTAAGAGCTTTCCACACCCAGATTGTGCAATATTTGCCCATTAGGCCTATTCTTTTCAAAATGATTCAAGCTCTGTCAAATTGATTGTTGATCATTGATAGACAACCATTTTCAGATCTTGCTATTGATTTTCAAGTAGATTTTAAGTCAAAACTGCAACTCGGCCACTCAGGAACATTCACTGTCTTCTTGGTAAGCAACTCCAGTGTAGATTTGGCCTTGTGTTTTAGGTTATTGTCATGCTGAAAGGTGAATTCATCTCTTCTAGGATTTTGTCTGTGCATAGTTCCATTCCATTTATTTTTCATTCTGAAAAAGTCTCCAGTCCTTAACGGCTACAAGAGAACCCATAACATGATACAGCCACCACTATGCTTGAAAATATAGAAAGTGGTACTCAGTAATGTGTTGTATTTGATTTTTCCCAAATACTTTATATTCAGGACAAAATGTTAATTGCTTTGCCACACTTTATGCAGTGTTTTGGAATATTTGTATTTGGTACGGGCTTCCTTCTTTTCACTCTGTCAATTAGGTTAGTATTGTGGAGTAACTACAATGTTGTTGATCCATCCTCAGTTTTCTCCTATCACAGCCATAAAACCGTAACTGTTTTAAAGTCACCATTGGCCTCATGGTGAAATCCCTGAGCGGTTTCCTTCTTCTCAGGCAACTGAGTTAGGAAGGACGCCTGTATCTTTGTAGTGAATGGGTGTATTGATACACCATCCAAAGTGTAATTAATAACTTCACCATGCTCAGAGGGATATTCAATGTCTGCTTTTTTTTACCCATCTACCAATAGGTGCCCTTCTTTGGAGGCATTGGAAACCTCCCTGGTCTCTGTGTTTGAAATTCACTTCTAGACGGAGGGACCTTAGTGGGCTACAGAGATTTGGTAGTTATTGAAAAATCATGTTAAACATTTTATTTTTTCATTTATTATTAATTTGTGCAAATTTGTGCAAATTTCGAAAAACATAACTCCACTTTGACATGATGTGGTATTGTGTGTTTGTGTGTAGGCTAGTGACAACCAAATCTCAATGTAATCCATTTGAAATTCAAGCTGTAACACAACATCATTTGGAAAAAGTCAAGGGATGTGAATACTTTCTGAAGGCACTGTATGTCAGCATTGTTGTAGCATTGCGTAATAAACTAATACGTTATATTCATTGTCATTATTATTATCATTAGGCTATTATTATTAGCTCTCTTCGGTTAGTGAATTAATTATGAAATCCTCCACCATTAAAGCAATGGGACCATGCTGGTTCATTCTGAATCATGCGAGATTGGATTTAGCCTATTCTTTAGAGAGAGAACATTTAAAACAATTTATTCTCTCCATATTTTCAGCCCTTCTTGAGATATTGTTGTTTTCTTGTAGCAAGCAATGTATGTAGCTAATCCCAATTCATGGTAACAAGTAAACCCACACCCATGTGAGGTATCCTTGAACAGTTATGGTAATACTCCAATTTGCGATTGTAACGTATCCTACTTACTGCGTAAAGTCGGAAATATCCACTTACTTAAGCATGGTTATTGAATAGCTGGCAATAAAAACGTACGCTAACGTTTTAGAAACACGGATGAAATGACATGAGTCCAAGGTTTTCTACCACCGAATCCGAATCGACCTCGCTCTCGCTCTTTATCTCTTTTGCAAACTAATCGTTTTTGTGGTTCGTATCTTGGAAAAACAGCATTCCCATTTCAAATAAGAGCTAAATAGTTGTTTCCTGTCATTGTAGCCGTTTTACCTTCCATTTTCTTTATGCAACGTTGTTATTCCATCGCATTAATCCGCAAATCTAGCCTCTACGTTTAATACAACATGTAATTTCCCCCTTTTTAACGTATTCCCTTTGATTTAGTCACTCTTGACTCTCCTTTTGCGCTGGGGCCAACGGGGTTCGCCGTGGGGGCGCCTTGAAACAGCCTCTCCTTATCTCCTTTCATCGTTCAACCCGGGGCCGCCTTGAAACCGCAGGGCCAGTAATTGCTTTTTTCAGGCAGCCCAGTGCGGACTGGCCAGCAGCCAATCAGAACCTTGTTTACACTCTGTGATTGACAGCACTCTGGCAACATGCCAACCAATCAGACACTTTACACAGACCGAACGCTCGAGTTTTAACCCTTTACTTCCATTAAAAACAAACTGGGAATGGACTGGGAATATTAGCCTATAGTTCATAGATTTTTAACATGGAAACACAAAAGGCCATATCCTTCCTTTTTTAATTGACTAAATTAGGGAACCGTGAGCAAAACTAACCCCGAGGACAGTAATGCTATCAAATTACATTGTGATTCGATTTCCCTAAACCTGTGTGTGTGTGTGTGTGTGTGTGTGTGTGTGTGTGTGTGTGTGTGTGTGTGTGTGTGTGTGTGTGTGTGTGTGTGTGTGTGTGTGTGAGTGTATGTGTGTGTGTGCGTGCGTGCATGTGTGTGTGTGTCATGACAGTAAACATAAACAGACCCCAAAGTTTTCACATCCCGAGTTATTTAGTCTATTAGAATCAAATTTGAATTGCTCCTGCATTTCTGTTGTTCTTTAATGACCTTTTAATCTACTTGTTTTCTATTATATTTACCAAATGTTACAAACATATATTTGTAGGCATATTTTATAAATATGATAGTCAGGTTTAAGACATTTTAATACATGTGTTATCAAGCAAGTTATAAATAAATTAAACTGATCATCAAAACCTTTTGTCTATTTCTGGTGACACAAGTAAGGCCTAAGTGTGAAGCTATAAAAAAATGTTATTGTAAAACAATAAAAACTAAAAAATGCCAAACATGTTTTATTGTTTTAACCTATTTTGGTGATTGACGTGTAGGCCTAGTTAATGTGATCACAAAAATATTCAGTTGACTCTCTAGTGATCAAAAAGTGTATATTTTCTGCTTTTCACTCTCAGTGCTGTGCTGCCTGTCTCCTTGCATTTGCGTGCAGGGCATGCTGTTCTCTGGAAAGGGCTTGAATCAAACGCCCGCCGTTTTGTTTTGCGAATCTAGCAACTTCGCCATTGGTTTACGGCATCATCCAATCGGAGACTCTGTTTATCACGGGGCGCGTCTCACGGGCACGCTTCTCATTGTGTTTACCAAACCAATGGGCGAGCGCGTTCCCCTACTGTCCCTCCTTCGCGCGTAGTTGTGGCACTAGCGGATACAGTGGGAGAGTTTCTGTGTGGATGTGCGATCTTCGATTCACTAGAAGCCTGTACTTCTACGATGCATCTCTATACCTCAACTGCACAATACAATCTGCAGACTAGGATGTAACTATTTCCACGTTTTTCTTTGTTGTACGCCGCTTTTTTTCATTTGTATGTTTTCGTACTATTTTTTAAATCATTAATTGTTATGCAAGGAATAACTTACCAGTAAGTAATGTCTTTATTGTATCCATTTTGAATGTGTGTGAGAATAAACATTTATACTTTCAAGTGCTGCTTTTAAGAGTCTTTGTAGTAGAAATTTGTGTTATTTTAGACTGAGAGGGTCTGGAGCAATTATACTTAAAGAATATGCATGAATTTAATTCACACTGCATATACATTTTATTGTTTTGTAGTAGTCCAGTAAGCCTATAGTAATAATAATGAAAGTAATAACAGTAATAATATTGCTAACAAAATAATTATAATTATAAATAGTATAATGACAAATACAATAGTGAGCATGGTGTTATATTATACTACAACAATTCATGACAATGTAGCGATTTTAATAATTGTACTTGAGCCAAGTTGCTCATGCTGTTGACAACCTAAACGTTGGTTGTTGTATAGACAATTATTATTGTACAGTTAAACAATCATCTCCAATTACTCTCTCATGATGAGATGAGATGCCACGTTTGAAATGTATTGTATTTTAATATAGTTTACAGTTATTTGCTTGTATCCGTTCTATTCTTTTTCGCGGTTCAGATACCACCATTTGGTGCTAAATAATGGATTAATTCTATTGTAGTTTTGTTGTTTTAATATCAGTAGTTGATTACATAGGCTTGGCCTACTACAGTTTTTCACAGTTGTTATCGAGGGGGCTTTGCCAGTAGAGAGATCTTGACGAGTCCCACCCGGCCGTTTTCGCTGTGCTTGGAGTGTCTCTCTCGCTTAACTGGCATTTGAATATCTTGATTTAGTATGCCAGTTATGGCTTGTGACTTTGCTTTACTGCAAAGTAGTGAATTGCGCTGAGTACGCTCTTGGGCCCAACGGAAAGCCGTGTAGAGAACACATGACAATGATAGCAGTTATGTCCTTACGAGAGTCTATTCTTTTTCAGAAGATGTTTGGGCTTTCTATGCCCAAAATGCCGTACTTGTATTCCAATCTCATGCGGGGGACTGGGAAAAGAGGAGAAATCAGTGCTTGTTCCACCTCGGTGCTTATGCAGGCTTTTCATGTAGCCTATTGCCATTCGACTGGTCGTTTTCGAAGGGGGATTTTTTTTGTCTCCTGATAGTTTGACCCTTTGGGGCAGCGATTGAGGGGGTGAAAGAGAGAGAGTGTCTGTCACAGAGGAGTGGAAGGAAAGGAAGTCTCAGCGTCTCCTAACCCAGAGTAGCCTACTCCCACGTTGATCCCAGATTTAAATAGGCCCAGGCTACCTTGTTTTTTAATCAGATTTTAATAAGTGATTTTTAATGTGATGGGCTCTCGTCAGCTCTGTGACGCTCTTGAAGGACGGTAGGCCTTGGCTCCTACATTGAATGTAAATGTTGTTTGGGTCGAATTGCATAGTTTGAGTGGCTTCGTGTTAACGTAGAATGTGAACATTTTAGACGTTTGTTGACGACGAATAATGTAAAATGTATCAGTGTCAAATGAGAGGAAGCCATGTATCTTTGATTGTTTCAACATGAAATAACATAATTGTTTTCCATATAGTCCCATTAGCCTACTTATTTATAACGAAAATAAATAACGTTAACCGCGTCACCAGGAATGTTTATCAATTTTTTATGTGACTATTTGAATTGAAATGGCATTTTTTTAATTGCATTTAGTAATTATAGTTTTATGTAATTGAATGAAACATAACATTTTAGATCACAGTGTGCGGCGTGTAGGCCCTTCCTAACCAAGACCATTTTGAAACGATTGTCAACATTTTGAATGCAAATACTCTCTCTACCATACACATTGTCATGTTCAAGGATTTGGATACGTGCAAATCTCTCACTGAGCACCGTGTACACACCACTAGCGTTTCTCGGGGGTGGGGGGCAGTGCCCCTGTGACAACAATTTTGGACCCCCTTGTGGCCCCCCTAAATGTGCAGTATGAAATAATTTTTACATAATACATTTTTGCTATAGCTCTTTTTTTACATCCGTTATTAGACAGTGGCAACGATGATGATTATGAACATGGTCTTTTGCCTGCTAATGACTGCAATGCAGTGAAGAAAACGATATGACAACAATAACGTCTAATGTAACTGGCCCCTCTAACAGTACAACTGGCCCCAGCTTGGCCCCCCCAGTTGAAATGGTCTAGAACCGCCACTGGTACACACGCACACACGCACACACACACACGTCAGTAGCCTATGCTGCGTGAACTTATAGGCCTATGTTCTGTCGTTTTGAGAGCCTTGTTTTGCTCAGGATAGAATTCCTGAAAGTTTGACTAGAAGACATACTGTTCTAGTAGAATGTTCGCTGTATACTTTTCTCCTTGAAACAGCAAGGGGACCAGTTGGTTTAGCTCGCCATTTGATATTTTCTTTGTTCTCTTATCTTAGATTTTATTGATATCATTGATGTTCACCAATCACCGTATCAGCCTCTATGTGCCCTGAATGGACGTGCTATGGAAGGGGCCTAATACATTGCCCAATGAGGTGTGTTTTGTGAACATAGGCCCACCTATCCATATTTGAGCGCCATGGGGTATTCCATTGAACTGAATGACTAGGGCTATAAGGCACACATGGGCATGTTGATTCCCATTCCTATATGTATTATTACGTGTCTCTCCCTGGCGGTAACGTCATTTAGTTAGTTGTCTTATTATTCCTATATTTATTCTTACGTCTCTCCCTGGCGGTAACGTTATTTAGTTAGTTGTCTTATTATTCCTATATTTATTCTTACGTCTCTCCCTGGCGGTAACGTCATTTAGTTAGTTGTCTAATTATTCTTGGTTGCACCCACCCATGCCTACATGCATAATAAGTGATGCCATTGTAAAAGGGTGAGATGCAATGCTGACTTAGCTATTCAGTTACATTTGCTTTAAACAAGCGATTTCAATGCTTCTTCTCAAGCACATTCACTGGCATGTCAGTAAAGAAAAACAAATGTACAGACAGTCAATTTATGAGCTCGTCAAACATCACTGACATGTCAGGATTGTCCCAAGTCTAACAAAATACCGTAGCTGATCCATTTCATATATCTATGTCGACATTTAAATCTTCATAGTATTTTGTTTACCTCGACATATGTATAATGTATGCTCATTTTAATGATTCGCAGTAGGCTATGGTCGAGGAAACTATTTTGATGCTTGAAGTTTGAGAAGGGGAACATTTGGTCTTTAATGGGCTGACTGAAAGATCAAACATTTGTTTCAGGCTTTATCTGGTTCCTTCTATCAGAGAGGGTGAGATATAGCGCCCCCCCCCCCCCCCCCCCCCCACACACACACACACACACACAGACTGACTCACATCTAGGTTTCAGAATACACTGATGCAGTATAGCTTTATGGTCCCCAACAATAAAACAACCCGTAGTTTAGGATGACCACTTCTTTTGTTGTTCAGTTTGTAGCCTACCCGTCTCTTGTCTGCAATGGAGACCAAAGTAGGCGGTTTGGGACTCGGCAAACGACCAGACTTGTAGCCTATACTTTACTGTAGACTATTTGTTTTGGGGTTTAATTTAGTCAAACCTTTATCATTATTTTTTATTGTTTTATTTAACCTTTATTTAACTAGGCAAGTCTGATATTTTACTGATTTCTAAAAACACTTAAAAGGTATACTTTTGTTATGCAAGGTAATAGTTTTGTTGGCAACATTACACAGCATGCGTGTGAGAATTACATGCCTAAATAATTATTTCAGAGTTTTTGTCCCATTGTTTTCAGTGCATTGACGTGGTCTTGTTTTTTCTCATTGTAGAACATGACCGGGACATACTTTTTGGTCGGCAAGGCAGAAACTCGACTGAATGCAAGACGACCTATCCGAAGTTCATAAAAGGGATTATTGCATCTGGGAAGCGTTCGATGCTTCTGGCTTTTCCTCTGGATTGGGGGATTTATTTCTTCTCGACAGAATGGAAAGCCGGGATTTCGCTCCTCCACACCACCTCTTGACAGAGCGGGGCGCGTTGGTTCACCATGCCGCCTCTCGGATAGCTCCTGGCGGCCACAGCACCGTGCAGCACCCCGCTCATTTCCAGCCCGGAAAATACTATCCCTCTCACATCTCCATGGCCCCACATTCAGGTTGGTGTGAATACGAATTTGTTATGCAAAATAAGATGAATTATACAATTGTATTAAATCCTCTAAGGTGTTTTTTGGCTGTTGGAAAGTGCTAACCTACAGACAGTTTATATTGTCTTATTTACCGCCCCCCCCACCCCACCCCACCCCCTTAAAAACTTAACTCTGACGTTTTTCAGTTAAGAACGAGAATTTATTGGAAAAGGAAATTAGTTAGTCGATGTGGTCATTCAGGAAATTAGCACTTGCTGTGGACTCTTTAGATATTTAATGTTCCAGTTTTAGTCAAAATGACGTTTTATTGAACTGTTTAGTGTTGTTTCTTACTTACCTGGTCAGAACCGATCCACTGGGTAAACACTGGTTGAAATAACGTTGTTTACACGTAATTTCAATTCAATTACTTTTAACCAACGTGGAATAGACGATGAATTGATGTCTGTGCCCAGTGGGAGTGTACTTTAATATGAAAAAGAATCGTGCATCTTGTCAAACTAAGCACAAAATAAGATTATTTTGTTGAATTGCAAATTTAGTGAGATTAGGCCTATTCTAGACAAGACGATTTCTATTAAGAACACAATATACAACGTTAGGCCTATTTTTAGATTACAGCCTATTATAACCTAGAGTATTGCATAATTCAGAAATATGATGTGATTATTCAGAAATCTATGGGATTATTATTATTATAATTGATTTGCTTTCAAGTGACATGGAATCTTATTTTATATGGTTTGATAGTTTCACTCAAAAATGTCAGTTTAATTAAATGGATTAATCATACTATTATAATTGGGTTTTAATCAATTTGTAACTTAATATTGCCTTATTTACCATCCATCATTTGTTATTTGCTAAAATGATTTGTGTATGTGCGCAGGCTCTGTACTGCAGGCCTATTTGGGTGAGTGTGGTGCGTGTGGAGGTGGAAGGGGTTAAGCGCGAGCTGGTGCGTTCCATTCGGTTGTCCGTGAGGCCCCGGGACTGTCCTGTGTCTGGGACCGGGGATCAGTCCGGTGGGAGCGGAGCTCGCGCTAATAGAGGTGCACGTAATACCAGAAAATCCAGTTTCTGTTATTCAGCACGGACGTGACGGGGCGAGAATGGTTTGACAGTGCATGCATTAGATTTTAAACGTAGCTTTGGTATCCTGCCCCGAAGGAGGAGGAGAAGCGGGGAGGGGACTGGTTAGGTGTGTGTCTGTGTGTGTAGGTTGGGGGAGGGGTGTCTGCTGCACCTAATCATGTATTGAATCATATAACCGAGCGGATGTGTGTAGAAATCTAAAATAAATGTGTCTTGAGTGAAATCACATCAATGACTTATTATGTTGAGATTAAGAACCTGTGTTGTTGTCCTAATATTTCTGAAAATGACTTTTCCAGCCATAGATGTTGGTCTAAATATATTACGCCTATCAATTAAATGATGCATTTGAATCGTTTTGTCTCTCCTGTAATAGGCGAGGTTCACAGCATATATGCCTTAAATCTACGAGACTAATGGCATACTAGAAAGAACATCCAAGGAAGTAATTTAGGCATATGCGTTTCTTTTTTTCTTCACTTTCAAAGAAGATATGCCAGGCCGTCTTTGTAAATAGAAATGTAGTGACTATACCTTTTGAATGAAGATTGAATGAAGTTAAAATAACAAAATAAAAGAAGATGAGAATTATGGTTAAATTGACAAATTAAATAGAGACTGTATTTATTCTCACCACTCATGTTTATCAGAACAACTTGCGTTACAATTATTTGCAGGTGTCTTATTCAATAGGTTAATTGGGGCTTAAAAAAAAAAAAATCTTTAGAAGTTTTAGGACTTTGCTATTTGGCACAGAAGAATTCAGTAGTTATGCCAAGTGAATTTAATGTAGAATATTTCCATAACGTTATTTAATCATTTGTTTGTGAATATTTTATAATTATGACTTTTTTGAGGTCTAAGGGACATTTTATTATATTGTTTGTATATAATTTAATCCCTCAATAGAGAAAATACTAATATCGTAGTAAATGAGTGGTGTATATGCCTGCCTGGGTTATCTTGGGCCCCTTCTTACCCTAAAATACTGACGTTTGAAGGTGATTGGTGTTCTAACCATAGTTCTAAAGTTTGAGGTTACTGAGGCCATATCTAGACGACACTGGTCACATACAATATCCTGCTCATGCGCACATCTGTCCTGTTGCCTTTATGATCATCTTACAGCATATATAGCTGTGTATTTGGAGAGTGTTAGGAATTGGCTGCTCTCTTAACTTGTACAGTCACTTTGGTGGTGAGGCTATTATCTTACCACAGAATATTATTGTAATAATAATAACTATATTAAATGCTATTATATAGTCTTTTAGCATTTATATAGTCTGTTAACATTTCTATAGTTTTCAAAGTGCTTGACATTGTATTTTATTATATTTAGAATACCAGAGCTTCGGTATTCCTTCATTATTCCTGATGGCCGACTGACATTCTGATGGGGATTGTTTTTTGGATGGGCTTCTGGTGTAATGGGGCTGGGGAGGGGGAACTTTGTGTTGCCCCCCCCCCCCCCCCCTGAGATTCAGATAGCTGTCTGCCTGGCCTAGGCCTCTGGGCAGGGGGTTGATGTGATGTGAGGTGCAGGCAGGGCAGGGGGGTAGGCAGGGGGAGGAGGAAAGGGTTTCAGGGTTTGGGGGTTAGTTAGATCTCCTCTCCCTGGGACTACTCCCTTGCCAAAACACACACACACACACACACACACACACACACACACACACACACACACACACAAAGAGATTCACCAATGTTTTGCTTCTGCAGCAGGGTAATTCCAGAATCTCATTTTTAGATATGGAGAGGAAAAATGACAATTTCCTTCTTTTGTCATTGTTGTTTGTTCTAAATCTGTAACATGATCCATCTATAACGTCCATGTCCTTATAAGGATCAGCATGGTGTCTGTTGACGAGGTGACTGAGTTATAACTGTTATATAGCATAACTATAAACCTCAGCCCCTCCGATGAACACCAGTGATATAGCGCTGGCAGTGAGAGTTTGATATCTGAACTAGGACTCTTTGTCTTTCTACTCCTCATATCCATTTTCTCTCGTATGCATTTCTCTCTCTCTCTCTCTCTCTCTCTCTCTCTCTTTTCTTTCTTTCTTTCTTTCTTTCTTTCTTTCTTTCTTTCTTTCTTTCTTTCTTTCTTTCTTTCTCTCCCTCTCTCCCCCCTCTCTGTGATGTTAGCCTCTAGGCAGTAGTTGTTTCAGTGCATGTGTGTGTGTGTATGTGTGTGTGTGTGTAGACAGACACAGTTGTCTAGTCTGGAGGTGTATAGTTGTACAGGTGTGCTATGGGTGTGGCTGAGCCTGTCCATGCACAGGTGTGTCACTTCTCTTCTCAGTCAGAGGGGGGGGGGGGGGGGGCACGCTTTTGAGAGGGAAAGAGGCCAACTCTGATGTAGTCATTGTGCCCTTGAAGCTGCACTACATGCACACAAGCACACACACACACACACACACACACACACACACACACACACACACACACACACACACACACCACACACACACACACACACACACACACACACACACACACACACACACACACACACACACACAAACACACACAGCAGCTCAGGCTTAGTGCTGTAATAATCATGTTTCAGAGAGACCTGCAGACCTGGCTGTCAGACCCTCGTTGGCTCTCTCTTTCTTTAATCTATCTCTTTTCCTCTCGCTCTATTCTTCCCCCTTTTTTCTCCCTCTCGTCTCTCTTCCTTTCTCCTCAACTGCTGTGTCTAGTTATGTCAGCGCTGGCTCCTACACTGTGTCGTGTGTTTGTGCAGTGTGTCGTGTGTGTGTGCTGTGTGTCGTGTGTTTGTGTGCGCTGTGTGTGTGTGTGTGTTTGTGTGCACTGTGTGTGCGTGTGTGTGTGCGTGTATCAGACGCTGTCTCACACTCCGCAGCCCTGTCCAGTCATCCTGATGCTCTTGTAACAGCTCTCGTTGCGACTCAGAGCCAGCGAGCAAGCTGATTGGCTAAGGTGTTTCAGGTGCTCTAGCCTTGGGGTGCCATGACTTTGATCGCCACGGTTGCAGAAACGAGACACCCTGTTCTCTCTCCCTCCCCTCTACCCCCCCCCCCCCCAAATCCAATGGCAGACTAGCTAGTGCCTTCTGTCTGTGTGTCTGTGTGTCTATCTGTGTGTCTGTCTGTGTGTCTGTCTTTAGAAAGTGGAGGAGAACAGTGGAGTGGGCCTCTGATCATAGTTAAAAGGATAGCCGTGGATCTTTTCTAGAACAGTTTTAAAAGCCTCTACGTGAGTAGGGAGAATGTGTCTCTATAGCCCAACACACCGGCCCTTATCACCCACCACAGGTCTCACTATTGGAGA
This sequence comes from Salmo trutta, assembly GCF_901001165.1. NCBI lineage: Eukaryota > Metazoa > Chordata > Actinopteri > Salmoniformes > Salmonidae > Salmo > Salmo trutta. The sequence continues at coordinate 23,136,459 of NC_042966.1, read as the reverse complement.
TTTCTGCTCACATTGTTGTAATACTTGGAGGAGAAGGAGGAGGAGGGAAGGAGGATAAGAGGAATGAGCATATGAAGAAAGGATAAAGGGATGAGTGAGAAGGGAAGAGTAAGAGAGGAGGAGGAAATAAGGAAGAGAGGAGTTAACTGGACGAAGAGAGAGAGAGAGCAGTTGGAGGGAGAAGAGAGAGGGAGGGAGGGAGAGAAAGGAGGAGAGGAGAGGGGGAATAAAACAGCAGGATAGGAGGGTAGAAAACAGCAGGAGGGTGACGATGGAGAGAGAGTAGAGCGGGGAGGCTAGGAGGAGAGAGGGAAAGGAGGAGTGGAGAGGGGGAAGAGAGAGAGAGCGAGAGTGGCTGAGCGTTTCCACCTGGTTGATAATCCAGTCAGATTACCGCCGCCTGACAGAACGGACCGTCGTCCCCGGAAACTCATCCGAGCGTCTCCGCGGGAACACGCTGGCTCATAAGTGGTGTGTGTGTGTGTGTCAGTGATGAGTCAGCAGATCTGCTCAGCCATTGGCAGAGACAGAGACAGACCCCAACCCCCTTCACCGTCCTCCCCAGGGAAGAAGACTTCATATGGGGCATGGCAGCTGAGGCAACCCCCTCTACGGTGCTGGAGATGGTGGTGGTAGCGTTAGCGGGTGGTTGGGTTGGGTTGGTGGTGGGGATCATGTGGTTTAGCCTACGCTTGGAGACGGTGTACAAGAGCTCTTCTCCTCTTCTACTACTACACACACACACACACACACACACACACACACACACACACACACACACACACACACACACACACACACACACACACACACACACACACACACACACACACACACACACACATATGTATGTTGTTGTATGGGGTGACTAATTCTACACTGAATCTGTTCTGCAGGGTGTTTGTCAGTAGTGCTGCTGTAGCACGTATTAACGTAATGTAACCAGTCAGTTTTTGGTTGTAAAATTCTGGGATGTGTACTGATGGACGATGACTGAAGATCTATATGAATGAAAAGACCAGCAGGAATTCCCTCTACTTCTCATCCCCTCTCTCTCTTGTCTGTACTTCTCTCTTTCACTCAATCTCTTTCTAGATCGCTCCCCCCCGATGTTGTTAATAGCCCATCCCGGTCTCTCTCGGCTCGTAGCCAGCTCACTAAATCAGAAACGATTGGAGGATTTGGCAGAGGGAGTAAGAGCTCAGCGCAGCGCCTTTGAAGTCAGAGAATGAGAGAAAAATTGCATTTTAAACAGCCCGCAAAACACAACGCTAAAAGTGCTTCTTGTTCTTTAGGATGAAGGGGAGGTGTGTGTGTACCGGTATGTGTGTGTGTGTGTGTGTGTGTGTGTGTGCAGGCGGACAGTGCCTGGTGTTAATGGTGTTATTGTGGATTGCTACCTCTTGCCACTGTTTACATGAGCCAGAGCGATGACATCATTTAACAGGGACAGACATGATGTCATCCACGACGGGATTCCTCCTTGGGCGGCTGGTCTGGCACCTGAAAAACACACTAGTGTCCAGAGATGCAGCCACGGCAACCCTCACTACAGCAACCATCAATACCTGGAGATAGCCACCTGAAATGGCCCTGAAATGTACAGCTGAAATGTGTGTGCTTCTTATTAGGTTAATGTCAGCTCTGTTTACTGCATCTCAGCTCTATTTGATTCATTTGGCTCATTCATATTGTAATGTAGTCCATTGAGCAGTGTTTGTGTGTTAATGTCAGGGTCTTAGATGGATGGAGAGGTCCTGGGTTCACAAAGAGGTGAGGGAATATAGAGGGACAGTGAGGAAAAAGGGGCATGGAGGATAGAGGGACAGTGAGGATAAAGGGCATGGAGGATAGAGGGACAGTGAGGATAAAGGGGCATGGAGGATAGAGGGACAGTGGAGGATAAAGGGGCATGGAGGATAGAGGGACAGTGAGGATAAAGGGGCATGGAGGATAGAGGGACAGTGAGGATAAAGGGCATGGATGATAGAGGGACAGTGAGGATAAAGGGGCATGGAGGATGAGGGACAGTGAGGATAAAGGGCATGGAGGATAGAGGGACAGTGAGGATAAAGGGGCATGGAGGATAGAGGGACAGTGAGGATAAAGGGGCATGGAGGATAGAGGGACAGTGAGGATAAAGGGGGCATGGAGGGAATAGAGGGACAGTGAGGATAAAGGGCATGGAGGATAGAGGGACAGTGGAGGATAAAGGGGCATGGAGGATAGAGGGACAGTGAGGATAAAGGGCATGGAGGATAGAGGGACAGTGAGGATAAAGGGCATGGAGGATAGAGGGACAGTGAGGATAAAGGGCATGGAGGATAGAGGGACAGTGAGGATAAAGGGCATGGAGGATAGAGGGACAGTGGGATAAAGGGCATGGAGGATAGAGGGACAGTGAGGATAGGGCATGGGAGGATAGAGGGACAGTGAGGAGAAAGGGCATGAGATAGAGGGACAGTGAGGATAAAGGGCATGGAGGATAGAGGGACAGTGAGGATAAAGGGCATGGAGGATAGAGGGACAGTGAGGAATAAAGGGCATGGAGGATAGAGGGACAGTGAGGAAAGGTCATGGAGGATAGAGGGACAGTGAGGATAAAGTGCATGGAGGATAGAGGGACAGTGAGGATAAAGGGGCATGGAGGATAGAGGTGACAGGTGAGGATAAAGGGGCATGGAGGATAGAGGGACAGTGAGGATAAAGGGCATGGAGGATAGAGGGACAGTGAGGATAAAGGGGCATGGAGGATAGAGGGACAGTGAGGATAAAGGGCATGGAGGATAGAGGGACAGTGAGGATAAAAGGGCATGGAGGATAGAGGGACAGTGAGGATAAAGGGCATGGAGGATAGAGGGACAGTGAGGATTAAAGGGCAGTGGAGGATAGAGGGACAGTGAGGATAGGGGCATGGAGGATAGAGGGACAGTGAGGATAAAGGGGCATGGAGGATAGAGGGACAGTGAGGATAAAAGGGCATGGAGGATAGAGGGACAGTGAGGATAAAGGGCATGGAGGGATAGAGGGACAGTGAGGATAAAGGGGCATGGAGGATAGAGGGACAGTGAGGATAAAGGGGCATGGAGGATAGAGGGACAGTGAGGATAAAGGGCATGGAGGATAGAGGGACAGTGAGGATAAAGGGCATGGAGGATAGAGGGACAGTGAGGATAAAGGGCATGGAGGATAGAGGGACAGTGAGGATAAAGGGGCATGGAGGATAGAGGGACAGTGAGGATAAAGGGCATGGAGGATAGAGGGACAGTGAGGATAAAGGGCATGGAGGATAGAGGGACAGTGAGGATAAAGGGGCATGGAGGATAGAGGGACAGTGAGGATAAAGGGGCATGGAGGATAGAGGGACAGTGAGGATAAGGGGCATGGAGGATAGAGGACAGTGAGGAAGGCATGATGATAGAGGACAGTAGGATTAAAGGGCATGGAGGATGAGGGACAGTGGAGGATAAAGGGGCATGGAGGATAGAGGGACAGTGAGGATAAAGGGGCATGGAGGATAGAGGGACAGTGAGGATAAAGGGCATGGGAGGATAGAGGGACAGTGAGGATAAAGGGCATGGAGGATAGAGGGACAGTGAGGATAAAGGGCATGGAGGATAGAGGGACAGTGAGGATAAAGGGCATGGAGGATAGAGGGACAGTGAGGATAAAGGGCAATGGAGGATAGAGGGACAGTGAGGATAAAGGGCATGGAGGATAGAGGGACAGTGAGGATAAAGGGCATGGAGGATAGAGGGACAGTGAGGATAAAGGGCATGGAGGGTAGAGGGACAGTGAGGATAAAAGGGGCATGGAGGATAGAGGGACAGTGAGGATAAAGGGGCATGGAGGATAGAGGGACAGTGAGGATAAAGGGGCATGGAGGATAGAGGGACAGTGAGGATAAAGGGCATGGAGGATAGAGGGACAGTGAGGATAAAGGGCATGGAGGATAGAGGGACAGTGAGCATAAAGGGGCATGGAGGATGGAGGGACAGTGAGGATAAAGGGGCATGGAGGATAGAGGGACAGTGAGGATAAAGGGCATGGAGGATAGAGGGACAGTGAGGATAAAGGGGCATGGAGGATAGAGGGACAGTGAGGATAAAGGGGCATGGAGGATAGAGGGACAGTGAGGATAAAGGGGCATGGAGGATAGAGGGACAGTGAGGATAAAGGGCATGGAGGATAGAGGGACAGTGAGATAAAGGGGCATGGAGGATAGAGGGACAGTGAGGATAAAGGGGCATGGAGGATAGAGGGACAGTGAGGATAAAGGGCATGGAGGATAGAGGGACAGTGAGGATAAAGGGCATGGAGGATAGAGGGACAGTGAGGATAAAGGGCATGGAGGATAGAGGGGACAGTGAGGATAAAGGGCATGGAGGATAGAGGGACAGTGAGGATAAAGGGCATGGAGGATAGAGGGACAAGTGAGGATAAAGGGCCATGGGAGGATAGAGGGACAGTGAGGATAAAGGGCATGGAGGATAGAGGGACAGTGAGGATAAAGGGCATGGGAGGATAGAGGGACAGTGAGGATAAAGGGCATGGAGGATAGAGGGACAGTGAGGATAAAGGGCATGGAGGATAGAGGGACAGTGAGGATAAAGGGGCATGGAGGATAGAGGGACAGTGAGGATAAAGGGCATGGAGGAAATAGGGACAGTGAGGATAAAGGGGCATGGAGGATAGAGGGACAGTGAGGATAAAGGGCATGGAGGATAGAGGGACAGTGAGGATAAGGGCATGGAAGATAGAGGGACAGTGAGGATAAAGGGGCATGGAGGATAGAGGGACAGTGAGGATAAAGGGCATGGAGGATAGAGGGACAGTGAGGATAAAGGGCATGGAGGATAGAGGGACAGTGAGGATAAAGGGCATGGAGGATAGAGGGACAGTGAGGATAAAGGGCATGGAGGATAGAGGGACAGTGAGGATAAAGGGCATGGAGGATAGAGGGACAGTGAGGATAAAGGGCATGGAGGATAGAGGGACAGTGAGGGATAAGGGCATGGAGGATAGAGGGACAGTGAGGATAAAGGGCATGGAGGATAGAGGGACAGTGAGGATAAAGGGCATTGAGGATAGAGGGACAGTGAGGATAAAGGGGCATGGAGGATAGAGGGACAGTGAGGATAAAGGGCATGGAGGATAGAGGGACAGTGAGGATAAAGGGCATGGAGGATAGAGGGACAGTGAGCATAAAGGGGCATGGAGGATAGAGGGACAGTGAGGATAAAGGGGCATGGAGGATAGAGGGACAGTGAGGATAAAGGGCATGGAGGATAGAGGGACAGTGAGGATAAAGGGGCATGGAGGATAGAGGGACAGTGAGGATAAAGGGCATGGAGGATAGAGGGACAGTGAGGATAAAGGGGCATGAAGGATAGAGGGACAGTGAGGATAAAGGGCATGGAGGATTGAGGGACAGTGAGGATAAAGGGGCATGGACGATAGAGGGACAGTGAGGATAAAGGGCATGGAGGATAGAGGGACAGTGAGGATAAGGGCATGGAGGATAGAGGGACAGTGAGGATAAAGGGGCATGGAGGATAGAGGGGAGCATAGGGACGACGGTTGGGATAAAGGGCAGGGAGGAAGAGGACAGTGAGGATACAGGGCATGGAGGAATAGAGGGACAGTGAGGATAAAGGGCATGGAGGATAGAGGGACAGTGAGGATAAAGGGCATGGAGGATAGAGGGACAGTGAGGATCAAGGGCATGGAGGATAGAGGGACAGTGAGGAATAAAGGGCATGGAGGATAGAGAGGGACAGTGAGGATAAAGGGGCATGGAGGATAGAGGGACAGTGAGGATAAAGGGCATGGAGGATAGAGGGACAGTGAGGATAAGGGCATGGAGGATAGAGGGGACAGTGAGGATAAAGGGCATGGAAGGATAGAGGGACAGTGAGGATAAAGGGCATGGAGGATAGGGGGACAGTGAGGATAAGGGCATGGAGGATAGAGGGACAGTGAGGATAAAGGAGCATGGAGGATAGAGGACAGTGAGGATATAGGGCATGGAGGATAGAGGGACAGTGAGGATAAAGGGGGCATGGAGGATAGAGGGACAGTGAGGATAAAGGGGCATGGAGGATAGAGGGACAGTGAGGATAAAGGGGCATGGAGGATAGAGGGACAGTGAGGATAAAGGGCATGGAGGAAAGGGACAAGTGAGGATAAAGGGGCATGGAGGATAGAGGGACAGTGAGGATTAAAGGGCATGGAGGATAGAGGGACAGTGAGGATAAAGGGCATGGAGGATAGAGGGACAGTGAGGATAAAGGGCATGGAGGATAGGGACAGTGAGGATAAAGGGCATGGAGGATAGAGGGACAGTGAGGATAAAGGGCATGGAGGATAGAGGGACAGTGAGGATAAAGGCATGGAGGATAGAGGGACAGTGAGGATAAAGGGCATGGAGGATAGAGGGACAGTGAGGATAAAGGGCATGGAGGATAGAGGGACGTGAGGATAAAGGGCATGGAGGATAGAGGGACAGTGAGGATAAAGGGCATGGAGGATAGAGGGACAGTGAGGATAAAGGGCATGGAGGATAGAGGGACAGTGAGGATAAAGGGCATGGAGGATAGAGGGACAGTGAGGATAAGGGCATGGAGGATAGAGGGACAGTGAGGATAAAGGGCATGGAGGATAGAGAGGATAGAGGACAGTGAGGATAAAGGGCATGGAGGATAGAGGGACAGTGAGGATAAAGGGCATGGAGGATAGAGGGACAGTGAGGATAAAGGGCATGGAGGATAGAGGGACAGTGAGGATAAAGGGCATGGAGGATCTGCCTGAAGTTGAGGGAGCATGATCCTTTTATTTGATTCTATTCTGTTGTTTTCTCTTCTCTCCTTTCTTTCCCCCCTGTTCTCCATGACTAACTCTTTATCAAATGTACTCTATCTCTCAAGCCCTTTTTCCTGTATGGACTGGAAACTGTTCACTCTGACCAACTCTATATTGGAACATATTTCTTGGCCATGAGGGTTACATAAATCCATAAGGTTGAGTATAAACTGTTGTTTATCTGGTCCAGCAATGGCCAGTGTGTGTGTGTGTGTAGATGTGTGTGTGAGCGAGTGTGTATGTTTTGTGTGCATACAAGGAAGTGACTGTGTGGAACAGTGTGGAACGGTACACCGTAACACATGAAAGCGTTAAGTATATTCAGGATCCTCTGTTGAATATACATGCAGATCTGTGAGTGTGTTCCTGTCTCCTGGAAGCTCTCACCCGACTGCAGAGAGAGAGAAAGAGGGTGAGGAAACAAGAAAAGAGAGAGACAGAGAGAAAAAAAGAGAAAAAAAACAACAAAGATCTGTCATCAGTCATTCATGGATAATCAGTCTCATGGGACACACACACACACACACACACACACACACACACACACACACACACACACACACACACACACCCTGCCGCCAGGGTCCTAATCCTTTGGGGACTCATTGTGCCTGTGTGTATGCCTATCTACATTTTGGCTGTTCACTGATTATTAAAACCAAACTCTCGTTTTTTGCTTCGTTCTCTCTATCTTTGATTGCAAGTTTAGTATTTCTCCTCCTTTTTGTCTTTAGTTTCTTGTCACTTTGATCATCATCTGTTGTCCTTTTCGATCATTTTCATAAGAGTATGTGTTTTATGTTGGAAGCCTGCATGCATGCATTACGTGTGTGTTTTTGTGCTTACTTATGCATGCTGGAGTCGAATGTGTGCCTATCAGTCAGTGTTTTTCTGTGCATGTGTGTGCACGTCTATGTGTGTGTCTGTCTGTGAGTTGTACCCAAACCTCTTTGGATTCAATGCCTCCCCCCTCTTCAATAATGCCTTTATTGGCAGGAAATTCCCATGTAAATATTGCCGAAGTCAGGGAATATGAAATGGGACTAGATTGAATAGCTTATATATAGATGAGGTTAGGTTAGGCTCTCTCTCTCTCTCCTCTCTCTCATTCCCTCATCTCTACTGCTCTCTCTCTCTCTCTCTCTCCTCTCTCTCATTCCCTCATCTCTACTGCTCTCTCTCTCTCTCCTCTCTCTCATTCCCTCATCTCTACTGCTCTCTCTCTCTCTCTCCTCTCTCTCATTCCCTCATCTCTACTGCTCTCTCTCTCTCTCCTCTCTCTCATTCCCTCATCTCTACTGCTCTCTCTCTCTCCTCTCTCTCATTCCCTCATCTCTACTGCTCTCTCTCTCTCTCCTCTCTCTCATTCCCTCATCTCTACTGCTCTCTCTCTCTCTCCTCTCTCTCATTCCCTCATCTCTACTGCTCTCTCTCTCTCTCCTCTCTCTCATTCCCTCATCTCTACTGCTCTCTCTCTCACTCTCTCCTCTCTCTCTCATTCCCTCATCTCTACTGCTCTCTCTCTCTCTCTCTTCTCTCTCATTCCCTCATCTCTACTGCTCTCTCTCTCACTCTCTCTTCTCTCTCATTCCCTCATCTCTACTGCTCTCTCTCTCACTCTCTCCTCTCTCTCATTCCCTCATCTCTACTGCTCTCTCTCTCACTCTCTCCTCTCTCTCATTCCCTCATCTCTACTGCTCTCTCTATCTCTCTCCTCTCTCTCATTCCCTCATCTCTACTGCTCTCTCTCTCTCTCCTCTCTCTCATTCCCTCATCTCTACTGCTCTCTACTGCTCTCTCTCTCCCTCTCCTCTCTCTCATTCCCTCATCTCTACTGCTCTCTCTCTCTCTCCTCTCTCTCATTCCCTCATCTCTACTGCTCTCTCTCTCTCACTCAACTCTCTCACTCAGTCTCTTTCACTCACATGCTCTCCCTCTCCTATTTGCTTTATCTCTCATGATCTTAGCCTACAAACCTCCGTCCTCCGTTCCCCCATCCCCCTCTCGTATGCTGCATGCACTGGCACATGACTGAAGACACACATGCGCTAATGCTTGATGTAGATATAGTGCACGCACACTGACACCTGTGCAGAGCGCCGTTAATATTCTATTTAGGTAAAGCAAAGTGCTGCATGCATAAACCACAACCCACACACACACACGCACGCACGCACGCACGCACGCACGCACACACACACCACACACACACACACACACACACACACACACACACACACACACACACACACACACACACACACACACAGTGATGCTTGTTATAGATGTAGTGCTCTGAGGGTGCTTGTGTTGAGTAGGTGGGTACAGGGTTTGTTCTACATTTAGATAAGCATGCACAACTCCTACCTCCACTCAGAACAGAGCATTGGCAATACTGGATTTACTGACTGTTTTGACCAATCCCAAAAGGGGTTCATTTCAGATTCTTATAAAGGGGCTCTCTCTCTCTCTGTCTGTCTCTCCTCTCTCTCTCTGTCTGTCTCTCCTCTCTCTCTGTCTGTCTGTCTCTCCTCTCTCTCTCTCTCTGTCTCTCTCTCTCTCTCTCTCTCTCTGTCTCTCTCGCTCTCTCTGTCTGTCTCTCTCCTCTCTCTCTCTGTCTGTCTCTTTCACTCTCTCTCTCTGTCTGTCTCTCTCGCTCTCTCTCTCTGTCTGTCTCTCTCCTCTCTCTCTCGGTCTGTCTCTCTCCTCTCTCTCTGTCTGTCTGTCTGTCTCTCTCGCTCTCTCTCCTGTCTGTCTGTCTGTCTGTCTGTCTGTCTGTCTGTCTGTCTGTCTGTCTGTCTGTCTGTCTGTCTGTCTGTCTGTCTGTCTGTCTGTCTGTCTGTCTGTCTGTCTGTCTGTCTGTCTGTCTGTCTGTCTCCTGTCTGTCTCTCTCTCTCCTCTCTCTCTGTCTGTCTCCTCTCTTTGCATGGTTCATGTGTGTTTTGAATCAGCCAGGGCTAGAGGCTGAATGGACAAGAGGTGTGGCAGAGACAAATCTGGGCCAAGGAGTGAAGACTAGACACACACTCTTGCACTATTGACTCCCATCAGTCTCCTGCAGTAAAGGCAGATCACCACAGGCTCTCCAGAAATATCATCCACCCTTGTGCTTTTCATTAGTGTGGACTCGGATGGCCCATATCCCCACATCCTGTTACTATGGTGAACATGGAAAGTTCACTCATCCCTTTACTTCCTTAAAGCCCATATATGGTTGTTCCTTCCACTGTGGGCTGGGTGAGGTCTAGTCAGAAGAACTCGGCTGTTACGATCCTGGAGCCATTTCTTCCTCTCCTAATGGGTTAATCAGGGCCTGATTCTTTAACTTGAAAACGGACTACAGTGTTGTCAGCAGGGACT